>NW_027315717.1:90000-1290000 GCF_039878825.1 Excalfactoria chinensis
AATAAATAAATAAAAAGAGATCCACTTGTGTCTTGCAGATGGCCTGGTGCCACTTTGACCTTCACATTCCTCACCAGCCATTCCTTGCCGGTGAGTATGAGATCCAGCAGAGCACCTCTCCTCTTTGCTTCCTCTATAGCTTGGCCAAGAAGCTGCCATCTGTGCTCTCCAGAGATCTTCTGGATGGAGTAAGCCCTGCTTTGCTGTCCCTGCAGCAGATACTGGAGTGAATAAGGCCCACAGAGGGGACAAGGGCCTGACAACATCAGGATCCCATCTGTCTGCAGAGGGCACTTTCCACTTGCTCTTCCTGATAAGGAAGTCTGGAACAGACAATGTTGGTCTCCTCTGTTTGCCATTTCCATTAGCTCTGACCTGGCTGCTCTGCCATCCCCAGGCAGAGCTCAGTGCACTCTCACAGAGGGCACTCGCACTTCCTTGTCTTCTCAGCCATCCACCATAAAGACTCTGCATCCCCCTTGTGCTACAGGGCAGTTTTGGAAGCCATTTAACCGCATCCCTGTGGTCCAAACAAGAGCTCAGGCCTGTAGCCTGGTGTTCTCATTAGTTGAAAACAACATATCCTCCCACAAGCCCTGCCCAGCTCTAGAACCCTCTATAGTCCCCCCAAAGCACCCTGTACACCACATCTCTCCCAATAGGCCCTCTAGATTCCCACATCCCCCTATATTCCCCACATCAGCTACCTACATCTCCATATCCCCCTACAGTCCCCTACAGTCCCCCATATTCCCTGCACACCTACCCATTTCCTCATATCCCTTGGCATCCCCCCACAGCCCACTACAACTCCATATACCCCAAGATCCACTCTTACATCCACCCCACTGCCCCCCACAGCCTCATATGATCCTATAAGGGATCATAAGGGCAACGAGGCTTGTGAAGGGCTTGGAGAATCAGCCCTACGAGGAGAGGCTAAGGAAGCTGGGGCTGTTTAGTCTGAGGAAGAGGAGGCTGAGGGGAGACCTTATTGTCGTCTTCCAGTTACCTGAAAGGTTCTTACAGTGAGAGTGGGGCAGGTCTCTTCTCACTAGTGACAAGTGACAGGACAAGGGGAAATGGCCTCAAGTTGCGCCAGGGCAAGTTCAGGTTGGATATTAGGAAGAACTTCTTTACAGAAAGGGTGGTTAGGTACTGGAATAGGCTCCCCAGGGAGGTGGTTGAATCGCCATCCCTGGATGTGTTTAAGAGCCGTTTGGATGTGGTACTCAGGGATATGATTTAGCAGAGTGGTTTTGTTTTTTTTTTTAGAGATGGGGTACTGGTTGGGCTGCAGTTGGACTTGATGATCTTCAAGGTCTTTTCCAACCTGGGTAATTCTATGATTCTATGATTCTATACCCCACCCCCCATAGCCCCATATTACCCTGTAGTCCCTCCACAGCCTCACATTAACCTACAGCCCCTTCAACTCCCCCATCCCCTCCACTCCTCCCCACTGCCTATACTCCCCCATAGTCCCCTACCTATATCATCAGCACAGCCCCTCTTGTCCCATATCCCCTCATACCCTGTCTATAATCCCCCACAGCTTTCTATAACCCCATAGCCACTATAAAGCCTCCTCTAGCCCATAGCCACTCCTATAGCCCCACAACCTCCTATAACCCCCACACAGCTGTAAGTCACTCTACAGCCCCCCTAAAGCCCTGTATAGCCCCACATCCTTCCCTACAGCCCCCACAGCCTCATATCCCCCTATATTCCCACAGCAGCAACCTGCATCCCCATATTCCCCTAGAGCCCCTGACAGCCCCCATATTCCTCTCGCAGCTACCCATTTTCTCATATCCCCTGATATCCCCCAAAAGACCACAATAGCCCCAGATCCCCCCATATCTACTCCTATACACCCTCCACAGCTCCCTATAGCCCCAGATTACCCTACACCCCCCCCAACAGCCCTATAACTCCGCATCCCCCAATATTTACCCCTATACACTTCCAACAGCCCTCTAGAGCCCCATATTATCCTACGGCTTCCCTATCTCACCCCTGCAACTCCCCCATCACCTCCCACATTGGGAGCGACATTTAGGATGTGGAATTGGGATGTGGGATTGGGATTGGGATGAGGGATTGGGATTGACCGGTGGGAGATGGGTTTGGGATGAGGGACTGGGAACGAGATTTGGAATAGGGATTGGGATGTGGGATTTAGGATGAGGGATTGGGATGCGGGATTGGGGCGTTGGATGTGGGATTGGGCTGTGAGGTTTGGGATTGGGATGTGGGCTGTGGGGATATGGATATGCGATGGATATGGGATGGGATATTGGGAAATGGGATAGATATGGGGTGGGCTGTGGATATGGGATGGACTTGGAATGCATATGGGATCGTGGAATCCTAGAATTGCTCAGGTTGGAGAAGAGCTTCGAGGTCCTGCAGTCCAACTGCAGCCCAACCATAGAATCAATGCAGTCTCTCCAGCTCCCTCTGCAGCGCCTTTCTCCCCTCCAGCAGATCAGCACTCCCTCCCAGCTCGGTGCTGTCTGTGAACTTACTGAGGGTGCACTCAATGCCCTGGCCGAGATCCCTGATCAAGGTGTTCAATAGAGGTCCCCCTATACTCCCCCATATTTCCCCTGTATTCAGCCCTGGGGAACACCACTCGTAATCTGCCGCAAGCTGGAAAAGGCTGCTCTGGGTGTCCAGGCTTGGCTGAGTCTGAAGTTGTTTGTCTGAAGACAAAACTGCCAGGACCCAAACAAGGCAGAGGAGCCACGATGCCATGTGAGGTATCTTGATGCCTGTCTGTCCATCTGCACAGCAGGCCCAGCTGCCCCTGTTTCCCCCCTCCATGAGAGCTGCCCCTGCTGCCGCTGCCGGAGTCTGAGGGGCTGTGACACGGCACAAATAACTGCAGGCATAAGGATACAGCAAAGGGTACACAAATCATTTAATAAAACATCACAGAGAACAACGAGTAACGGAAACAGCAATATTCCTAAAATTGCAATCCCACAACAATTGAGTTCCCAGACAGTGTCTCATCCCCAGTGATGACTTTGGAGGACGGCTCTGTTCTGGAGGGGAGGGATGGGGCCATTGTTCGTACCCCTGGAACGCTGTCGCTGCTGCCTGGTGCTGCGGGGCCGACGAGGAGCGCAGGGTTACGGGTAGCCGTACTCGTCAGCTATGGCCATGTCTATCTCCCGCTGCACCAGGAACTGCACGGGGCCGATCTTCATCTGCTGGGCCGCCCGCTGCCGCTCCTCCTGGGCCAGCCTCTTCATGCGCTCCCTCTCGGGCCGCTGCTCGGCTGTGATGGGCAGCGACTCCTTCAGCACTGTGGGTACTGCACCACCTCCCACCCGGGGCCCCACGCAGGGCACAAAGTCCACGGGGCGCTGTGGCCGAGGCTGCTGCTGGTGCAGCTGTGGCAGTGGATCCCTCTGCAGCGGTGAGCTCCTCCGTGGTGGTCGGCGCAGGCAGCTCGGTGCCGTCTTCTTGGCTGCATCCTCCTGTGCCGGCACTACTGGAGGTGCCGGCACTGCCTTGTCTTGGGGCTGGAGGGCAGCAGGGCTGGCGCTGGGTGTGGGTTGGGGCTGCACAGAGGGTGGCTGGTGCACTGGCCCCACCGCAGTCACTCTCTGCCCCAGCGGGTGCACGGCCTGGATGGACTCACACAGGTGCTTGCGCAGCTTGCTGGCAGTGCCCTCTTGCCCGCTGCTGCTGGCTCCTGCACTGACCCCAGACAGCTTCACTTGATTTGGACGTTTGCAGCCTTTTCTTTCTTTTGTTTCCTTGCGTGAAGGCAGCTTCCTTTTCTTGGCTGGAGCGCTGCTGGTAGGCTGCTCCTGCTGGGAACTCTCCCCTTTCTGGGGGGTGCCAGCAGGCACAGGTCGCTTGGCCCGCTTGGTGCTGCCCCTCTTCTTCTTATCTGCCACCCGGCAGATAACAGAGCCCGGTGATGGTGGCGAGGGAGCCTGAAGCACCTGGGGCTCCCTTAGCTGCACCTCCTCGATGGGCTGTGCGGGTTGGGCTGAGGGAGGTGTGCCGACAGCCAGGGTGGTCGGCAGTGGCCTGAGCTGGGCACTGGCAGGTGGCACAGCAGGGTGCAGCTGTGACAACCCACACTGCAGCTCAGACAGGAACCCAGGGGATGGTGGAAGCCCCCAGAAGGGGTCGGTGAGGTTCCCGCTGGCAGCCTGTGCCTCTGTGCTGAGCTCTGTGCAGTCCCAGGGCTTGTCAGGGAGCTCAGCGATGAAGCATCCTGGCCTGCTTGGCTTCTCTCTGGGGACCTCAGCAGCTCTTGCCACGTCTGAAAATGCAAGATGATCACCGTTTTGGGGACTTCCCACACCCACTCTGTGCAAACGCACACCTGTGGGCTCTGCAGCCCCCAAACTCACCACTGATCCAAGAGAGCAAACCCTGAATGTCCTTGATGTCCTCTGGCACATCCGAGCTGGTCGCCACTGTGGGGAAAAGCAAGAAAATCCCAAAGGCTCAATGCCAGCTCTCCTGCACCATGTTCATCCCATACCAAGGGATCTCTGGTGAACATTGGGTTCCCATTACAGATCAGGATGGGAAAGGTAACTGTCAAGCCTGGGGATTAAGACCCCAAGAACACACAATGAGAACAGTCCCAGGAAAGAACAGACAGAAAGCCAAACTAGAAAGGCAGTGCACCAACGCCAGATGCCTGCTGTGTGTCTGTACCTCTCTTGGGTGCTGTGCCACACTCTGTGCTCCTCCCCTGGCTTTCTGCAAGGCTGCGCTTTGCTGGAAGGCTGCTTGCATCAGCTTCTGACACAAAGGAGACAAGAAAGACATGAAGAGCATCTCACTGGAGGAAGATCTGAGCACAGCCAACAACAAGCTCCTGGTCTTCAAGAGCACTTTCTTCAGTTTGCCTTTCTGCTGCCACAGCATTGTGCCCTTTCTGCAGTCAGCACAGATCTGCAGTGTCCTTTCTTCTCTCCTCCATCACACACACTGCCCTTCATGCAGCCCTATTTAAGGGCAGGTACCCACACCACAGCTCACAAGAGCTTCTTACCCACGGAGGCTTTCCGTATTCCCCCTTGCCCTGCTCCATTCCATGGATGCGCAGGCTCCATCCCTACAACAACAGATCATGTGTTGATTTCACAGATACCAACAAGCAGCAGAAATACTGTCCAGTAAGCCCGTGTCCCTGTCCAGCCCCCACCCCCCCCCCCCCCCAAAAAAAACAAAACAAAAAAACAAAACAAAAAAACAAAAACAACACAGAAGGATGCTACTTTGACAGCCCAAACACAATCTGTTTGCTCACTTCTCACTGCTCCTTCCTGCACTCCAAATGGGTGGTTGCTTGGCATCCCCTGAAGCACTGCCCCCGCCCAGAAGTAACAATACTTCCACACTTCATGACAGAGGGCTGAGGACACTCACTTTTGCCTGGCAGTAAGGACGGGTCGTCCCCATTGCGTCCCTCTGTGAGCTGAAAGGCGCCGTTGGATCCCTGGCAGCCTGCTGGCTGCTTCTGAAGAGAGAAAGGAAGAAACATTGGAGGGAACGGGCAGCCACGGTTTACAGAGGTTCCAGATGGTGCCAGAGATGGGATATCAGAATGCTGAGACATTATTTATCACTAAGGGAAAACAGCCTAAGCCACGTCCACGCCATTAGCCCAGGCTGTCTGCAGTGAGCACAGAACCTGACCACTTACTGAGGTCACAAAGGAGCAGTAGGGCTCCTCCCGCTCCGTCCCTTCCCTTAAAAATGAGACAAAGGAAGAAGAACCAAGAAAAGAAACTCAGCCATACCTTTCCACTCACAGAGCAAAAGTAGGAATAGCAGTCGTCTCCGTGCTGAGACATGGCTGGTGAAGTCTCAGAGGAAGCTGAAGCTCCAAGGGCTCTCTCCACAGGAACTTGCCCCGCTCTTGGAAAGAGCTGGCTTCACTAAGACTGCCTCGAACCCCGAAATCTCCTTGTGGACAGGAAGTTGCAACAAGTGAAAAACTGTCAGGAAGAAGCATTTTCCCAGCCTTCTTCTGCACCCAGCCATCCGTGGGGCAGTGAGGCACAAGTTGCTCTCTGTGAAGGCCGCGCTCTCCTTCCTTTGTCATGTCTGCCAGGAAGCTGGGGACCCGGCCGCAGTTTTCCAGGGGAGGAATGCCATTTCATCATCCTCACCGTAACATGGGATGGAATCTCAACAAGAACCCATTTCCCTGCAAACAGCCGTGCTGAGGGCACCGCTGGAGCTGGGAGCTGCCCCCCAGCACAGCTTTTCTGCTGAGACACCTCCCGGCAACCACCCAGCACCAAACCCGGCTCACCTGCTGGGCCTGCTCAGCCCAAGCTGTGCCCAGCTCACGCACACGCTGCAGCGCTGCTTCAGACGGGCTTTCACAGGGTGATCAGCTCCAAGGAGGGCCCAGAGCTCAGTCTGCGTGCAGACGCTCACCAGAGCACCAGCTCTGCTCACCAGCTGTGGCACAAACGTGCCCACCCGGCAACGACTGTGACCTCAGCGAGTGCCCGCATCACTTCTGGGCTTCCATCATAGGCGAAGGAAATGGACTCCTTCTAGATCCAAATGGTAGGAAACCAGCACCAGGGTCATCCAGTGAGGTTATCTGAAGTAAAATAATGGAGAAGATGACTCTTGTGCAGCCCAATAAAAACCCAGATAGGCCGATATGGCTTCATAGTGGTTAATGGAGTTCCAGAGGAACCCAAGGCCGGTACAGGCATCTCTGGTTGGGGATTTAAGACCCAGGGCTGATATTGGCCTCTCAGGCTGTGGCTTTAAGTCCCTGGTCTGTTTCCAGCCTTTCAGCCTTAACCTCACACCCTTAGCACAACTCTTTCTGCTGAGATTCATAGGATCATAGAATCACACAGAATCACAGAATCACAGAATTATAGGGGTTGGAAGGGACCTCTAGAGATCATCGAGTCCAACCCCCCTGCCAAAGCAGGCTCCCTACACCACGTCGCACAGGTAGGCGTCCAGGCGAGTCTTGAATATCTCCAGAGAAGGAGACTCCACCACCTCCCTGGGCAGCCTGTTCCAGTGCTCCGTCACCCTCACTGTAAAGAAGTTCTTGCGCACATTCGTGCGGAACTTCCTATGCTGGAGTTTCAGCCCATTGCCCCTAGTCCTGTCCCCACGCACTACTGAAAAGAGACCAGCCTCGCCACTATGGCTCCCACACTTCAGGTATTTATAAACCTGGATCAAGTCCCCTCTCAGCCTTCTTTTCTCAAGGCTAAACAGACCCAGTTCCCTAAGTCTCTCCTCGTAGGGGAGATGGTCCAGGCCCTTCACCATCTTTGTGGCCCTCCGCTGGACTCTTTCCAAGAGATCCCTGTCTTTTTTGTACTGGGGAGCCCAGAACTGGACACAGTATTCCAGATGAGGCCTCACCAGGGCAGAGTAGAGGGGGAGGATCACCTCCCTTGACCTGCTGGCTACGCTCTTTTTAATGCACCCCAGAATGCCATTGGCCTTTTTGGCTACAAGGGCACACTGCTGGCTCATGGCCAACCTGTCGTCCACCAGGACGCCCAGGTCCCTCTCAGCAGAGCTCCTCTCCAGCAGGTCTTCCCCCAACCTGTACTGGTGTATGCAATTATTTCTACCGAGATGCAAGACTCTACACTTGCTTATGTTAAACCTCATCCGGTTTCTTACTGCCCAGCTCTCCAGTCTGTCCAGGTCTCTCTGAATGGCTGCACAGCCTTCAGGCGTGTCAGCCAATCCTCCCAGCTTCGTGTCATCAGCAAACTTGCTGAGGGTGGCCACTATCCCCTCATCAAGGTCGTTGATGAAGATGTTGAACAAGACTGGACCCAGCACAGACCCCTGGGGGACACCACTAGTCACAGGCCTCCAGCCAGACACCGCACCGCCAATGACAACCCTCTGCACTCTGCCAGTCAGCCAATTCTCGATCCACTTCACCATCCACTCATCTATCCCATACTTCCTCAGCTTTGTTATAAGGATGTCATGGGGGACCGTATCAAAAGCCTTACTGAAATCAAGGTAGACTACATCTACCGCTCTCCCCCCGTCCACCCAGCTAGTGACATCTTCATAAAAGGCCACCAGGTTGGTCGAGCACGACCTTCCCTTGGTGAACCCATGCTGAGTACTCCTGATAACCTCCTTTTCTCCCAGTTGTCTGGAGATGGCATCCAGCACAAGCTGTTCCATCACCTTCCCTGGGACAGAAGTGAGGCTGACTGGCCTATAATTACCCGGGTCATCCTTCTTGCCCTTTTTGAAGACTGGGGTGACATTGGCCATCCTCCAGTCTTCAGGCACCTCCCCAGTTCTCCAAGACCTTTGAAAAATTACAGAGAGCGGCTTAGCAATAACCTCCGCCAGCTCTCTCAGCACCCGCGGGTGCACCCCATCAGGTCCCATGGATTTATGGACATTAATGTTTCCTAAGCACTCACGGACCACCTCTTCCCTAACTAAAGGGAAATCTCCCATTCCCCAGATTCTCTCATCAACCACCGGGGACTGGGATTCCTGGGGGAGAGCCCTTTCACTAAAGACAGAGGCAAAGAAGGCGTTCAGTATTTCCGCCTTCTCAGCATCCCCCGTTACCAGAACACCCCCCTCACTTAGTATGGGGCCCACATTATCCCTAGCCTTCCTTTTGCTGTTAATGTACTTAAAAAACCCTTTTTTATTATCCTTTATCTCCTTAGCTAGATTCAGCTCCAGGTGGGCTTTAGCCTTCCTGGTCGCATCTCGGCAGTCCCTGACTACATTCTTATATTGTTCCCAAGTGGCCAGACCCTTTTTCCACATATCGTGTACTTTCTTCTTTCTGCGGAGCTTGCACATGAGTTCCTTACTCATCCACGCAGGTCTCCTGGCACCTTTTCCTGACTTCTTAGTTACAGAATCACAAGGTTGGAAAGTATCCGCAAGATCATCTAGTCTGACTGTCCTCCCTTTACCATACCTACAGAAAACCCCCTAAACCCCTAACCCATATCTCCTAGCTCCCTATCCAGATGCCTCTTGAACACTGCCAGGGATGGCGACTCCACCACCTCCCCGGCCATTCCAGTGACTGACCACTCTCTGAGAGAAAAAGTTCCTTCTTATGTCCAATCTAAATCTCATCTGATACAATTTGTAGCCACTTCCTCCGGCCCTGTTTGTTGCCTGGGAGAAGAGACCAAGCCCCTTCTGGTCACAACCTCACTTCAGGAAGTTGTAGAGTGCAATGAGGTCTCCTCTGAGCCTCCTCTTCTCCAGACTGAACACACCCAGCTCCCTCTGCTGCTCCTTATAAGACTTGTGCTCCAGACCCCTCACAAATTTTTTTGCCCTTCTCTGGACATGTTCCAGGGCCTCAATGTCTTTCTTGTAGTGAGGAGCCCAAACCTGAACACAGAACTCAAGATGCAGCCTCACCAGTGCTGAGTACAGGGGGATGATCACCTCTCTGCTCCTGTTAGCCACACTCTTTCTAATACAGGCCAGGATGCCACTGGCCCTCTTGGCCACCTGGGCACACTGCTGGCTTGTGTTCAGCTGAGCATCGACCAACACCCCCAGGTCCCTTTCCTCTTCGCAGCCATCCAGCCACTCTGCTCCAAACCTATAGCGCTGCATGGGGTTATTATGGCCAAAGTGCAGGACCCGGCACTTGGCCTTGTTGCACCTCATCCCAATCATCTCATCCCAGTGATCCTGCTTATCTAGACCCCTCTGAAGGGCCTCCCTACCCTCAGCAGATTGACACCACCTCCAACTTGGCGCCACCTGCAAACTTACTGAGGGTACACAGAATCCCCTCATCTAGGTCATCAACAAAGATACTAAACAAGATGGGCCCCTGTACCGATCCCTGGGGACACCACTTGTAACGGGTTGCCAGCTGGACTTAACTCCATTAATCACTACCTGTTGGACACAGCCCTCTAGCCAGTTCTTTACCCAAAGGCGGGTATGCCTGTCCAGGCCACGGGCAGCCAGTTTCCCCAGGAGAATACTGTGAGAGACAGTGTCAAAGGTTTTGCTGAAGTCTAGGTAGACTAAATCAACAGCCTTCCTCTTGTCTTCCAGTCTGGTCACCCAGTTGTAGAAGGAGATGAGGTTGGGCGAGCAAAACCTGCCTTTCATGAACCTATGCTGTCTAGGCCTGATCTCCTGGATGCCACGTACAAGCTGCGTGATCTCACCCAAGATGATTTGTTCTGTAACTTTCCCTGGTACCGAGGTCAGGCTGACAGGCCTGTAGTTCCCCAGATCCTCCTTACGGCCCTTCTTGTAGATGGGAATCACATCGGCAAGTCTCCAACCTTCTGGGACCTCTCCAGACAACCAGGAATGCTGGTAGATGGCAGAGAGCAAGCTCGGCAATCACCCCCGCTAGCTCCTCCAGCAACCAAGGGTGGAGCCCATCTGGTCCCATGGATTTGTGACAGTCCAGCTGGAAGAGGAGCTTTTTGTCTCCACCTGAATCGCTAGGGGAGTATTGTGCGTTCCATCCCAGACTTCCAGATCAGGGCATAAAGTGCCCTGAGGATAACTGATCTGCCTATTAAAGGCAGATTTAAAGAAGGCATTGAGGACCTCAGCCTTCTTATCCTCAGTAGTCACATTCCCCGCTCCATCAGCTAAAGGATGGACATTTTCCCTGGTTCTTGTCTTACCACTGATACATTTGTAAAAGGATTTCTTGCCCTCTTTTACTGCAGTGGCCAATCGGAGCTCAAGTTGGGCTTTTGCCTTCCTAACTTCCTTCCTGCATATCTTAGCAACTTCCTTGCAATCTCCCCAAGTAGCCTGTCCTTTCTTCCAGAGGACGTAGATCCTCTTTTTCTTCCTGAGTCTCAACAATTGTTCCCAGTTCATCCACACTGGTCTTCTTCCCCTATGGCTCACCTTATGGCATTCAGGGACAGCCTGTTCTTGTGCCTTTAAGATTTCCATCTTGAGGAGTGTCCAGGCTTCCTGGACCCCTCTACTCATAAGGAGCGACTCCCAAGGGACCCGTGCTACAAATGTCCTGAGCAGGTCAAAGTCTGCCCTCTGGAAGTTCAGGATAGTGGTTTTGCTAGTCACCCTTCTGACATCTCCAAGAATAGAGAATTCTACCATTTCATGGTCGCTCTGCCCAAGACAGTCCTCAACCTTCTCAACTCCTACCAGTCCTTCACTGTTAGTGAAGAGCAGGTCTAGCAAGGTATCACCCCTGCTAGGCTCTTGTACCAGCTGTATACGGAAGCTATCTTCCATACACTCTAGAAACCTCTTGCACTGCTTCCTCTGCTCTTTATTATATTCCCAGCATATATCAGGGAAGTTGAAGTCTCCCAAGAGAATGAGTGCTGGCGATTGTGTGACTTCAGTGAGCTGCTCATAGAATGCCTCACCCATCAATTCATCCTGATAAGGTGGTCTATAAGAGACCTTCAGCAAGATGTCACCCCTGCAGGCCTTCCCCCTGATCCTTACCCACATGCACTCGTCTTTATCATTCCAAAGCCCAAGCTCTTCAACATCAAAACTCTAATATAAAGGGCCACACCACCACCCTTTCTTCCTCATCTATATCTTCTGAAGAGCTTGTAACCATCCATCACAGCGCTCTAGTCACAGCAGTGATCCCACCATGGATCGGTAATAGCAACTAGGTCATGGTTTGCCAGATGCACAGTTGCTTCCAGCTCCTCCTGCTTGTTAGCCAAGCTGCGTGCCCCTTCAGCTGGGGCATCTGCCTCACTCCCAGCTCAAGCAGCATTCCCCTAGGCTCATCTCTGGTGAGCCCTGTTTTGTCCCCTCCCCCATTGTAGTTAGTTTAAAGCTCTTTCGATAAGCCCTGCTGTCTTCTGTGCTAGGATTTGTTTCCCCCTTTGAGATAGTTGGGTTCCATTCATGGATAACAGGCCGGTGGCCAAGTAAACTGCCCTGTGATCAAAGAACCCAAAGTTTCTGGCTCAACACCAGCCTCTGATCCAAGTATTCTTTGCTCGTGCTTTCCAAGCCTGCTCCATGTCCCTCACTGCCCCTGAAGGTATAGAACAATAAAATCACTTGAGCTCCCGCTCTTTGAACTAAATGGCCTAAACTCCTGAAATCTCTTTTCATAGTTTGTAGGCTTCTCTAAGAAATTTCATCATTGTTCACCTGAACTATGAGTAGTGGAAAATAATCAGTGGACTTAACCAGCTTTGGGAGTTTCCTCGTTATGCCCCTGACCTGATGCCAGGAAGGCAGCAGACTTCCTGACGGCTTGGGTCCAGTCTGCATATGGAGCCCTCTATTCCTCTGAGAAGGGAGTCACCCACCATGACCACCCTTCTTTCTTTCATGACAGAGGTAGTCTCAAGGCATGGTGGTGACTGCCTTGCATCAGGCTCCCTCCTAGGCAGATCCTCCATTGCCTCCCCACTCATATCTCCTTCAATTTCCAGTGTCTCAAACCTGTTGCTTAGAGGGAGCTGGGGAAGAGGGCTAGGCAGGCGGAGGGGCTCCTCTGATATCAAGTTGGGACTGTCTTCCAACCCTCCTCATCAGTCAGGTCTGTCTGACTGTGACAGAGCAGGGAGTCAACCACTTTTCTGGGGGTATCTGCCTGGCACCCTTCCCTCAGGGATGCCAGTGAATCACTCCACCAGTCCATCTCCTGATCACACTCCCTGATGGTTCTGCTGGCACCTCATGTCAGAGCTTTAATTGAGAGCCTATTGAGATCCTACAGCATGTTCAGTGTTTCTGATGGCGTTTATCTATTTGATGGTGTTTCAGGTAGTTCTGGGGAGCCCCACTGGGAGACTGTGCTCATTGACAAGAGGACAGGAAATGTCAACTTGTCACAGGATTTACAGTGTCCTCCAAACCAAAAGATGAGCCTTCAGTGTGAATGAACAAGCTTTTATTCAAAAGGAATCTTAGTGGCAATGCTGACCAAATATATCATTGTGAAAGATCCTTTGGGAAAACTGTCCATGTTTCTACACCTTTGCCTTTTCACTTTCTACTCTTCTACTCCACAGTTTTCTCATGGCATTCTTTACCTCTTTATTCCTCAGTGTGTAGATTAGGGGGTTTAGCATGGGGGCAATTAGGGTATAAAATAGTGCCATGATCTTGTCCTCCGAGAGATCACTGGATGGGCGTATGTAGGTGAATGTGCACGGCCCGAAGAACAGAACCACCACAGTGATGTGGGACCCACAGGTGGAGAGGGCCTTGCGCCGTCCTTCAGATGTGTGACTTCTCAAGGAGACCAGGATCACCACGTAAGACACAACCAAAATGAAGAAAGAGCTCAGAGGTATCATCCCACTGTTGGCAATGACAATGATGCTGACGGCGTAGGTGTCAGCGCAGGCCAGCCGTAGCAGGGGATGGACATCGCAGAAGTAGTGGTCAACTTTGTTGGGGCCACAGAAGGGGAGCCGAGCGGTCAGAAGAGCCTGCACAATGGAGTGCGCACAGCCTCCCAGCCATGAGCCCACCACCATGCGGCTGCATGTGCGCCTAGTCATGAGCGTGGTGTAGTGGAGAGGTCTGCAGATGGCTGTGTAGCGATCATAGGCCATCACTGTGAGGATGAAGATCTCTGTGCAGCCGAAGAAATGGACCCCAAAGAGCTGTGCTATGCAGCCCACAAAGGAGATGGTTTTGTTTTTGACAAGGAAGTCAGCAATCAATTTGGGAGCTGTGACAGAGGAGTAACAGATGTCTACAAAGGACAAGTAGCAGAGGAAGAAGTACATGGGGGAGTTCAGATGTTGGCTGCTAATCACGGTAACAATAATGAGCAGATTTCCCACCACGTTAATTGTATAGAAGCAAAGAAACATTACAAAGTACAGTCCCTGCACACCTTGTCTCTCAGAGAGGCCGATGAGAATGAACTCCTTCACACCACTTGCATTCACCGCATTGGTCACTTGGGTAGCCATACTCGACACACAGCCTGTGCACATGCAAAAGCAAGGACATGTTATTTGACATCATCATCTCTAATAATTAATTCTGTACCAGAAACTGGGAAGCACATAGGATTACTGTTAACCCTACAAAAGGATTGCTTTCCCCATTTTTTCCCCCTGGGTATTTCATTCTCCTTGAGTGAAACTTTGGCCATGGCTGTCACGTGCTCCTTCATCCTGGTTCTTTGGGGTTGTGAAGGACTGAGCCTACAGTCACTGTGCTGTGAAGGACAGTGAGAGGCACAACAAAGGCGCAGGGCAGGATGTTTTCCCCCATTATAGTCCAAGGTTATGATTACAACCCTTGTGAAAAGAATGCCTTTATGAGTATCACTTGGATATATCACTTGGAATACTGATTTGTTTTGTAAATATAAGTGATTTTTGAATTGTTGCTCATGAGGGAAATGAAACTACATACAGAAAAAAAAAAAAAAAATCTTTTTTACCTATACCCATTTTGGAGGAAAAAATTGCAATGTCATGGGCTGAAAAAATGAGTTCTGGGGAAGTTGTCTGTCATGGAGAAAACAGCAAAAAATTTCTTTAGTCACGTACCGCTTCAGTATTTATCTTGCTCTGAATCTCAGTATTTGCCTTGCTGCCATGCTATCTTGTGAGGAAAGAGGGCTGAAAGCATCATTTCAAACCATCTGTCCCAGCGTTATGTGCATTTCACCTATTGCTGAGTTCTCACGCGCTTTGTGGGGCATTATCACAGGTTCATGTCTGCTTAATGCAACTCATCTAGAAGGTGCTCAGAACAGATACCTCTGTAGAGGCAGAGGGGCTATAGTGGAGTCCTTTACAGAGTCACTTCTTTTTCCCCTGACCAGGAGGGGTTCAACTAAATGACTGTCACCAGGTAAATTTAACTTCAGAGAAATAAACATTTTAATACCCTGGAAGTCACTGATGCCACTCTATTACTTGTGTTGTGGTTGAATTCCGTATTCGTGGGCATCTGTCAGTCTCTGCAGTTTCTCCTTCCAGAACATGGTGCTCCTTGGCTTCAGTTGGTTCCAATCATCGCCCCTTAGTAGTAAAGAAGTAAACTTCATCTTTAAAAAGCCATTAATATTTCCAGCTCCATCAGAGTTCCTTTAGCCCTAGAAACCAGCAGATGCAAACTCTTCATGGAATTTACCCAGAAATAGGAACTCTTAGAAGTAAATGACTGCCTAAGCTGGATGCTTTTTAGTTTGCTGACGCTCCTAAGTCAACTGGTGTTCAAAATGACCATGACGCACCTTGGCCAATGAAACCACAGTCAGTTCTCCCTGGGTGTGCAGGTGATCCCTGAGCAGAGAACAATATGGAATGATGCAGTGAACTCAAGCTCTGCAGAACCACTTTAACATTACAGCAGAATCAGAGACTGTTGAGTGAGCCAGGAAAATAAATAAATAAAATAAATAAATAAAGCACCCTCAGGAAACACCAAAATGGTGAAAACCCAGGATTCCCTGAAGGAAACCCACAACCCATAACCTGAGGAGGAAGCTGTCTAATTCACAGCAGAGATGCCTACTTATTTCTGATGGCAGATATGACAAATTCAGTAGAGGATTCCCAAAGGTTCTGTCTTACCCCTTCAAGAATATTTTCCAGGACTTCACTGGTCTATGATGTAATTCAGCCACCTACAAAATGAAATAAACACAACATGGAACACCTAACATTTCAGAAAGGATTAAAAAAAATTGCCTTCTCCTTATTGCTCCTTATGTAGTTTGTGGAAGGGAAGGCGGGGGGGGGGGGGGGGGAGTGGAAGGTGTAGGGAAAGGGAAAGGGAAAGGGAAAGGGAAGGGGAAAGGATGAAGGGGCATAATAAAAATAAAGAACGAAGTCAGATAAGCTGAAAAACCTACCTCTTCTGTATTTGCAGGTCTAATTTTCTTGTGGATGAGCCGTATGATTTTATCTTATTACCTGCATTCCCCAGCAGGGATGTGTTAGGGCACAGACTTTAGAAGAAATGTTGAATGTAAAGCTTTCAGCACTTGCTCTGTGTAATCCCATCCAATTCTCTCTAGCTATTCCTTGCCTACGAGTGAACTGCTCTGCCTGGATAATGGGTACAGACAGCAGTGTGTTCACAGACCCACAGCAGAAAGCAGCTCTGAGAAGGAAACCATTTAAGTACCTCTCTTCAATGCTCTCCAAGGAAATCTCTCACCTGAAAAGCTCTTGGGGACAGAGGAGGGAGGAAAGAAAGGAAGAGGCAAAGGAGATGTGAATTCCATCCTTACCGAGAAGTTTGAGTAAACATATTTTAAAGGCCAAGTCATCACTCAGTGTTATAGTTTTGCAAAGGGTGGAGGAGCATTAGGTCCACTGCTTTGGCTTTCTAGCCAAATTTCTAGGTGTCATGGTTTTGTAATTTTAGCTATTGGTATATTTTGCTATCCCAGAGGACCTCATGGGTGTGGGTGTGCTTCCAAGCTGTGCAACTTCAATTTCAAAGCAGGCCTCTCAGTCTTTGGAAAACTCTCTCTTTCTCTCTCTTATTTTACTTGATTTATTAGCCTCAATTTCAATTAGATTGTATTATATTGTGTTATCTTGTATTCCAGTATCACAGTAAAATAAGTTTTCCTCCTTAGATTGTTGCTGTTTCTCTGTTTGCTTCCTTGAGCCCAGCTCCCATCTCCCTACCCCTTTCTCTTTTTCCCTTCCCATTTATTTGGAGGCCAGGGGGCCAATGGGCCTACTGTCCCCCTGCTTTTTCCCCCCCATCACGGACATAGATTGATCTAGATAACTCTGTGACAGGGATGCTTGCCTTTGACAGCTGAGACTTTTATCAGTTTGACCAGCTTCTTCAACAGATTCTTTTGATTATCCTGGTCTTCATCAGGTATTTCTGATACTGCCACAGGTTCATCACGATTAATTGCCAGGGACAATTCCTCCCACAAGACATCTTGTCTCTTCTCCATTTTATCTAGTATTTCTGCCATTTGGCAGATGGCAGATATGGAGGCATGGTGTCATGGTTTTGTGCTGTCAATATTCTACATCATGACATCATGTGCGGTATGAATCATTAGCTGAGGGTACAAATAGTGGTAAACTGTTTTGGTGGTATAAGAAAGTGTAACAGAGGGTATGTGGAAGTGTAACAGAGTATATGCGGAAGTGTAACAGAGGGTATGCAGAAGTGTAACAGAGGGTATGCGGAAGTGTAACAGAGGGTATGCGGAAGTGTAACAGAGGGTATGTGGAAGTGTAACAGAGGGTATGTGGAAGTGTAACAGAGGGTATGCGGAAGTGTAACAGAGGGTATGCGGAAGTGTGGAAGGTTCATGCTCCAGATCTGTGGAATGGCAGCATCCCGAGTACTCAGCTCTTGGAGGAAACTACATATCCCAGGGGACGACGCGGCCAGAGACGAATCACCAGAGGAGGAGGACACATATGTAATCTCACTCCCAGGCTGGAACATCCTTCTTTTCACTCTGTCTATTGCTTTGGAGCGCTCCATCCCTGCCGTCTCCCTCTATCAGCAACGTTCCAGCCTGTCGCCTAGAGATCGCAGTAGGCCTCCCGGTTCTCGGGGACACTTTTTTCTCTCTTTTTTCTCTGTCTTGTTTGATTTAGTAGTTGTAGTTATATTGTATCATATTGTGTCACCTTGTATTCCAATATTATTCGTATTTAGTAAAATAAGTTCTTTCCTTAGATTGCTGCCATTGTTTTTGTTCATTTCCCTCCTTCCAGGGGCAGCAGCCCCTATCACGGGTAAATCTAGATAACCCGATTACACATGGGATGGTGGTAATTTTTGTTCCAAGTTTTGAAGTGTTAGAATCGGTTCAAAAATTGGGGGTCTTCTGTCTAGGTCTTCGTATTGGTCGTTGCTACCGAAGAAATGGCATACCTCTCCAGTGTTGCTCTTGTGAGCTTCCACCATATTTCAGGTGTACTTGTCACACTCTCAGGATCATGGTCTTGGTGTGGATCATTAGAAACAAATGTGGGATCTATGGCTGTTTCTCTCAAATACTGGGTGTCTTTCTCAACATTATTCCATCTTCTCAGCCCAGGCTCCAGCTCAACTTTGAAAGGATATCATAGAATCACAGAATCATAGAATTACTCACGTTGGAAAAGACCTTGAAGATCAAGTCCAACCGCAGCCTAACCAGAAGCCTATCTCTAAAAACAACAACAACAACAAAACACAACAAAAAAATCTGCTAAAAATCTGCTAAATCATATCCCTGAGTACCACATCCAAACGGCTCTTAAACTCATCCAGGGATGGCGTTTCAACCACCTCCCTGGGGAGCCCATTCCAGTACCTAACCACCCTTTCTGTAAAGAAGTTCTTCCTAATATCCAACCTAAACTTGCCCTGGTGCAACTTGAGGCCATTTCCCCTCGTCCTGTCACATGTCACTAGTGAGAAGAGACCTGCCCCACTCTCACTGTAAGAACCTTTCAGGTCTCCCCTCAGCCTCCTCTTCCTCAGACTAAACAGCCCCAGCTTCCTTATAGCCTCTCCTCATAGGGCTGATTCTCCAAGCCCTTCACGAGCCTCGTTGCCCTTCTCTGGACCTGCTCCAGTACCTCTATGTCTTTTTTGTACTGAGGAGCCCAAAACTGGACACAGTACTCGAGGTGAGGCCTCACCAATGCCGAGTACAGGGGCAGGATGACTTTCTTAGTCCTGCTCACCACACCATTCCTGATACAAGCCAGGATGCCATTGGCCCTCTTGGCCACCTGGGCACACTGCTGGCTCGTATTCAGCTGACTGTCCATCAGCACACCAAGGTCCCTTTCTGTCTGGGAACTTTCCAGCCACACTTCCCCAAGCCTGTAGGGTTGCCTGGGGTTGTTGTGACCAAAATGCAGGACCCAACACTTGTCCCTGTTGAAACTCATTCCATTAACCTTGGCCCATCGATCAAGTCTATCCAGGTCCCTCTGTAGTGCCCTTCTCCCCTCAGGCAGATCAACACTCCCTCCCAGTCGTCTGCAAACTTACTGAGGGTGCACTCAATCCCCTCATTCAATCTTTACTTCACAACAAATAATATTCTTTCCCAGACGGTGTTGACTCCATCCAGACATCTACCAATCCCTCTGTCAATAGCAGGGTCTTGGGCAATGTTTCCTAGTTGATGAGCTTCATTACTCCCTAGGGACACACTACTGGCCCCGTTGTCCCAACACCAAAGCAACCAGGCAACAACAGTTTCATCTGAGTATCTCATGAACTCCTTTCTTGTGCCTTGGATTTCAGTCATTTTCAGGGGTGGGCACTGTGACTCCCTCCTTATCACTCTGCTCTCCATGCCTCTTACTTTTCTCCGCTGCCTTTCTGCATGGGAGGTTTTGAGGAGGGCCCCTCGCCTGGATCTTCCTCTTCTTCCTCCATTTCTTTTTCTTTCTGTTCCAGGCGTGAGGACACCCATTTCCACTTCATGCCTTCCACACAGGCAACTGACACTGACACTGGTGCTTCCTGTGATTGACCAAGATTGACCTGGAGGTTTACCCTTTTGGTTTGAGTCTCAGTTTGGAAACTCCCTCTCTCCACACTAATATTATATAGAGTTCAGTAAGCACAAGCCAAGCCCCAGATAAGCCATTCCTCCTCAGATCTTTCTGAGCTGCACCATCCCTCACTCAGATACTTGCTTTGTTTCTCAGGGTCCCACGGGTGTTCAAGAGTAAAATCCCATGACACTGGGTGTCCCCACACTTCTAAGCTCTCTCCTAAACCTCTCCATTTTCCGTACCACTCAGCATTCTCTGGTTCTGGGTAAGGCTTCCCCGACATAATGTAAATTACAATTACAAGGAATGCATTCAGAGAGACTGACAGCATGGTACTTAAGCTGGCACCCTGAACATGCATAAGGAACTGGGATGAGCACCTGGTGACCAGTCCAAACACTGTATTGTCAGTTAAATTAACTAGGATGGACAGGGACCAGGCAGGTATCTCCATCCGTGCCCTTAACTGATTATAGGTATGTGCAACTCTGACACAGAACATGAGGAGCTTAAAAAGAAATCAGCAAGTTCCAAGGAACATAATGGTCCTTAGTCCTCTATACAATGCTCTTAAAATGAAGTAGATGCCCATAGTTGCCTGCACTCTCCACCAATAGTTGTCATACCCTAGATGTAAGGCCATGGCAGGGGGCACACGGCCCGGGAAAAGAAAAAAGAATAGAGAAAGGAGCAAAGGGAAAAAAAAAAAAAAAAAAAAAAAAAAAAAAAAAAAAAAAAAAAAAAAAAAAGGGGGGGGGGGTTTGCTGTGACCTGGCCTGTGCTGGCCACAAGATCCAGGAGAGGGGGAACAGCAGAGAGTGAGCATACAGTTTTAACAAAGAGAAAACACAATGGCAACAATCTGAGGAGGAACAGTAATTTACTAAATGTAACCAAATCAAACAAAACAAGAAAGAGAAGAGTACCCAAAACGGGAGTCAAACCATGATAGTGTGAGGGCAGCATGTGCTTTTCTCTGTGGGGAGCTGAGAAGGCCAGAGGCAGAGAGCGGCTGGGATCCGGTCTGAAATCCCACCCTGCTTCCTCTTCACTCCAAGTCCTCCGGGGATGCTGACCTCGGGCCCCCACCCTCTCCCCCCCCACAGGAACCCAAAATGCTATAAACGGTGGTAACAAGGAAAGAGGACGTTAACTCTTCAGCTGCCACTGTTCTGCATGATGTTCTGTTGTGGAATACCAACAACAGAAATCACAACACCACAACACAGAGGCACTGACAGACGTGAACCTGAAAGCACAGACCCCAGCCAGGACCCCAGGGATGTCCCGTCAGCTGTTGCAGGCTGAAGTCACCACACAGTCTGATGAACAGCCGTGTGCTTCCTGCTGGACTGTGGGTTTCTTAGAACATCCGACCCCAACAGCTCCAGAAATGTCTCACAAGAAGGAGGACAGACAGAGTCGCTGCACGTCCTTTATTCTGTTAAGCTTCACAGGGAGCCTCATTCATTATGTGCAGTGTATCTGGGCTACACAACAAAGGGACAAGCTGAAGAGGAACTGATTTGAATAATGACGTTTTAGTGAAAAGCATTACAGTATTTTAAAAAAGGAATCAGATTTAATACATTGCACTTATAAAAACTGATCAAAACAAAACAAAACAAAGGGTTTGTAACAGTAAAAAGCTGCATTATATGTCATGAATTCCAAAAGATGGGCAGTTCAGTGTTTTTGAAACACATCTGGTCATCACTTACCTCACTGCATCCTTGACTTCCTGGTTCCTCATGCTGTAGATGACGGGGTTCAGTGCTGGAGGCACCACTGAGTACAGAAGTGCCACCATCAGGTCCATGAATGGGGAGGAAATGGAGGCGGGCTTCAGGTAGGCAAAAAAGGCAGTGCTGAGAAACAGGGAGACCACAGCCAGGTGAGGGAGGCACGTGGAGAAGACTTTGTGCCGTCCCTGCTCAGAGGGCATCCTCAGCACGGCCATGAAGATCTGCACATAGGACAGAACTATGAAAACAAAGCACCCAAAGCCTAAACTGGCACTAAAAATGATAAGCACAACTTCCCTGAAGTAGGAGCCTGAGCAGGAGAGCTTGAGGATCTGGGGAACTTCACAGAAAAACTGGTTGACAGCATTGCCTTGGCAGAGAGGCAGTGAAAACGTACTGGCAGTGTGCAGCAGGGAATTGAGAAACCCAGCGCCCCAGGCAGCTGCTGCCATGGTGGCACAAGCTCTGCTGTCCATCAAGGTCCCGTAGTGCAGGGGCTTGCAGATGGCAATGTAGCGGTCATAGGACATGATGGTGAGAAGGGAACACTCTGCTGAGATGAGGAAGAGAAAGAAAAAGATCTGTGCAGCACATCCTGCGTAGGAGATGGCCCTGGTGTCCCAGAGGGCGTTGGCCATGGCTTTGGGGAGAGTGGTGGAGATGCAGCCCAGGTCGAGGAGGGCCAGGTTGAGCAGGAAGAAGTACATGGGGGTGTGCAGGCGGCGGTCGCAGGCTACGGCTGTGCTGATGAGGCCGTTGCCCAGGAGGGCAGCCAGGTAGATGCCCAGCAAGAGCCAGAAGTGCAGGAGCTGCAGCTGCCGCGTTTCTGCCAACGGCAGCAGGAGGAACTTGCTGATGGAGCTGCTGTTGGGCATCTGCTGATCCTGGGCTTGGAGTCCTGCTCAGAGCACAGAAGATAATGACCACTACAGATTATTCTCAGAAACTCTGCTCCTGAAATACTATAAAAGTTCTCCTTTCCCTTTGGAAAATGTTCATTTAACTCCAGCTTTTGTGAGCTTCACCATCTCTTTAGGAGTAGAAGACTAGGCAGTTCTTAATGTCTTCTCATATTCTTATCATATCCCAGCCTCCTGGATATTTTCCTCTCTATTCCAGCAGCTTCTCGTGACCCCAGCCCCAGCCTCTGTGCAATTTAGTTTTTCTTAGTGAAATCAGCATGTTTTCAGGACAAGTGTAGTATTAATGTCTGCAGAAAACAGAGATAACTTTTATCATTTTAGGAAGGAGAGGCTAAATGCACATTCTGTGCATTCTGTGTGACTGTTCACAAAACAACCAAAGGATTGAAGAAATATTTGGTAGTCTCAGAGCTGTGCTCAAAATTGACAGTCCCTTTTAGATTTCTGCAAACAATCCTTTTTGCCTTCCAGCAGAACAGGAAATGGAAAATCCCTGCCTTGGCTCTCCTCTTGCAAAGAACCCTCACAGTGGAGCTGTGATCCCCTGCCCCAGGCAGCAGCTGTGGCAGCACAAGCCCCTCTACCGGGGGGCTCCTTCCCCCCACACGTCTCCCCGCAGCACCCTGGACAGCTCCCCGGGCAGGCTGAGTGCTGAGCCTGGCAGGCGGCAGAGTCCCATAGCCGGCACACAGCCCCTGGGGCACAGCAGGGACCCTGCTCTGCAGGACAGCCCTGGGCACCCGCCTGCAGCCCCACATGCACAGCCTGCAGCCGTGCTGGGACATGCAGCCCTCAGGGCTGTGCTCTGATGTTGCAGCATGGAAGCCCTCAACTGGAGGAGAAGGCTTTTTCCACAGTAAAGAATCATGCAGTGCCTGCAGCCAGATCTGCTATGGGATGTCCCAGATTAAGTTAACCCTCTATGAAATGCAGCTGCACGGTCTGCAGTGAAACTTACCTTGTCATGGTCTGTGGGCAATGCTCCTGCAGTGAGCTCACAGCCTGCTCACACCGTTCACATCCTGCATGCTCTCTCCCCTTTCTCTCCTCTCCTTCCTTTAACTGCAGGCTGTGCTGTGCACAAGAGCTGCTCCTGGGCACAGCTGTCTCTCTGCAGCCCTGCCCATTTTTAAGAGCTCCCTGTGTCCCAGGAGCCCGGCCCAGCTCAGCAGAAGAATATGTCATGTTTATCCTCCCACTTGTCTCCCCTGAGATGTCCCTGGATCCTCATGGCAAACAGCTCCTGAAAGACAACAGCATCATGACAGTACATTAAAATCTGTTGAATTTAACACCAGATTTCTAGTGGTCAGTGACTAGTTCCAGACATGTGGTGAGTCCTACCACAGAATGTTTGCTGAAACACAAAGGGCACACATACCAGGACAGGATATCATAGTATCATAGAATCACCATGGTTGGAAAAGACCTAAAAGATTTTCCAGTCCTACTGTTCACCTATCACTAATAGCTCCCACTAATCCATGTCCCTCAATACAACATCCAGTCATTCCTTGAACACCTCCATGGTCAGTGACTACACCAATCCCATGGGCAGTCCGTTCCAGGTCCCAAAATGCAGGACGTAGCCTTTGGTCTTGTTGAACCTCATCCCATTGACTTCAGCCCAGCTCTCCAGCCTGTCCAGATCCCTCTGTAGGGCCTTCCCTTTCTTCATAGGGGAGATGCTCCAGTCCCTTCACTACCTTTGTGGCCCTCTGCTGGGGTGTTTCATGGAGGTCCCTGTCTTTTTTTGTACTGGGGAGCCCAGAACTGGACACTGTTCTCCAAATGATGCCTTACCAGGGCAGAGTAAAGGGGTAGGATCACCTCCCTCGACCTGCTAGACATTCTCTTTTTCATGCACCCCAGAATGCCATTGGCCTCTTTGGCCATGAGGGCACACTGCTGGCTCATGGCCAACCTTTTGTCCTCCAGGATGCCCAGGTCCCTCTCAGCAGAGCTCATCTCCAGCAGCTCATCCCCCAACCAGTCCTGGTGCATGCAATTATTTCTTCCTAGGTGCAAGACTCTACACTTGCTTTTGTTAAACCTCATCTGGTTTCATACCGCCTGGCTCTCCAGCCTGTCCAGGTCTCACTGAATGGCAGCACAGCCTTCAGGCGTGTCAGCCAATCCTCCCAACTTTGTGTCATCAGCAAACTAGATGTTGGTGGCCACTATTCCCTCATCAAGGTCACTGATAAAGATGTTGAACAAGACTGGACCCAGCCCTGACCCCAGAGGTACACCACTACTTACAGGTCACCAACCAGATTCTGCGCCGCCAACGACAATCCTCTGTGCTCTGCCAGTCAACCAGTTCTCAACCCACCTCACTGTCCACTCATCTATCCCACATTCCTCAGCTTTGTTATAAGAATGTCATATGAGACAGTATCAAATGCCTTGCTGAAATTAAGGTAGGCTACATCCACCGCTCTCGCCTCATCGACCAAGCAAGTGAAAAGGTCATAGAAGGCTGTCAGGTTGTTTGATCATGACCTCCTCTTGGTGGACACATGCTGACTACTCCTGATATCCTCCTTTTCTTCCAGCTGTCTGGAGATGGCTTCCAGCACAAGCTGTTCCATCACCTTTCCAGGGACTGAGGTGAGGCGGCCTAGCCTGTAATCACCCAGATCTTCCTTCTTGCCCTTTTTGAAGACCGGAGTGACACTGGCTATCCTCCAGTCTTCAGGCACCTCCCCCATTCTCCAAGACCTCTCAATAATGATAGAGAGCGGTTCAGAAAACACCTCTGCCAGCTCCCTCAGCACTCATGGATTCATCCCATCAGATCCCATGGCTTTATGAACATTGGTGTGGCCTAGGCGCTCACGGACCACCTCATCCCTGACTAAAGGCAAGCCTTCCATTCCCCAGACCCGCTCACTGGGTCTGGGATTCCTAAGGGAGAGCTTTTTCACTGAAGACAGAAGCAAAGAATGCCTTCAGTATCTCCAGCGTCTCAGCATCACTCATTACCAGAATACCCCCCTCACTTAGTAGTGGTCCCACAGTCTCCCTAGTCTTCCTTCTCTTCATAACATACTTTATAAATAAATAAATAAATAAATAAATAAATCTTTTTTATTTTTCTTTTTTAATGAGTGTCAACCAATTTATGTAATACTATGTTCTGCTTGCAAGGAACTGTGTGAGAGATGTGGGCCAATCTGTGCTGGTTCTGGTGTTTATAATTGAATAATACAGACCCTTAATGGAAAAGTTATATGGTAGTAAGGGTGTATATGGATCTAAAAAACAGTATTGTTTGACAAACTGTTTTGATGGTATAAGAAAGTGTAATTGTTGATGGCATATGGAAGTGTACTTGAGGGTATGTGGAAGTGTAAATGAGGGTACAAATAGTGGAATAGTTTACAGAGGAAAAGGAGTTAAAGGGAAAGTGAGTTTATCTGCACTGACACGTGAGCAACACCCCGCACCACTCCTCTGTGAGAAGAGCAGAGCAGAGAAGAGCAGAGAAGAGTCACAGACCCCATGTATCATGTAGTGTTATTCTGCTTACCAAATGGAGGAGGTCACAACAGAAGAGGCAGGCCTTCCTCTCTGCTCCATCCGTGGCATACTCTAGAGTTCAAGGCATTGCAAAGCTATGGCACATGTACGTTCTTTCACTGATGTCACCTTAATTTGCTCTGGGCTCTCATTTCAATTGCAACTAAATAACTCTGGGGTCATGCCCATTGACAGGAAGCTGGCAAATGTTGTCTCCTTGTAAGGAAGAGCAAGAATGATGACATGGGCAATTATGGACCTGTCAGTCTCACTCCAGTGCCTGGTGAAATTATGGAGGCAATGGTGGTGGGAGTTATGGAAAAACAGCTGAAGGACAATTCTGTCATTGGTCGCAGCCAACACAAGTTCCTGAGGGGACGGTCCTGTTTAACTTCAGGTCCTTTTATGACACGGTTATCCATTTAGCTGACCAAGGTAAGCCAGTTGAAAATGGATGAAAACCTTGAGGAATTCAGTAGAGCTTTTGATACTATTTCTCACAGCATCCTTCTAGACAGAATGTCCTGCATGCAGCTAGACAGAAACAGAACGTAGTGGGTGAGCAGTTGGCCAACAGGTCAGTCCCAAAGGATTACAGTCAATGGGATCCATCGGGCAGGTAGATGGTCACTATCTGGGTTCCCCAGGGCTCCATTTTAGGGCCACTTCTCTTTCATGTTTTTGCAGATGACCTGCATGCAGGACTTGGAGTTGTTCTGAGCAAATTTGCTGATTGGAGGTGCTGTTGCCTCCAGTGAGGGTGGAGAGGACTTGCAGAGAGATGTGGACAAGTCAGAGAAGTGGGTACCAGTTGGTCCTAAGCACCAAGTGCATAAAGCATAACAAGAACAAGTGCCTGATTGTGCACCTGGGTAGGAGCAACCCTGGACATACACACTGACTGGATATGGGACACTAGAGTGTCTGACTGAAAAGATTGGGGGTCATGGTCAGCATCAAATTGAACATGAGTCAGCAGTGTGCCCAGGCAGCCAGGAGAGCCAGCAGTCCATTGGAGTGCATCAAGCAAGGTATTACCAGGTCAGTGAGGGAAAGGATTGTCCCTGTCTGCTCTGCACTGCTGCAGCCTCACCTGGAGCACTGGGTGCACTTCTGGGCAACACAGAACATAAAGGATGTCTAACTATTGGAGGGTGTGTAAAGGAAGGCACTGGAACTGAGAGAGCTGAAGTTCAGAGTTTCATTGGGATTGACTGCTTGTTCAGACTGGGCCCTTCTCACATCCCACAGCCTGCGATGAGACACGGGTCACAGCTGGGACATGAACCTCACAGTGTCCCTGCAGCCCATGCAGAGCCTGGGATCTTCTGTCCCCATGTCTTTCATTTAACATCATACTGACCTCCAACCCACTGCCCCAGGAAGGATCCTTAGTCAGCATGAGGTTCTCTCTACCAAGGGTCTCGGGATCAGGGCTTGGCCTGTCTGCTTCATAAGACAATGGAGGGGTTTCTACACATCTAGGCCACCATGCCAGTGCCTTTCATTGCCTGTAGTCATATCTTCCAATTATCTGCTCTAACAAGTCCCTGGGGAAGCTTGCTTGTTAGTGTCCCTCAGTGGGCCCATTAATACTCCAAGAAAGTTCACTGTTACTTCTGCCTTTGTCTTGTTGAGCACTCTGTGCAAACTTCTCTCTGCACTGCAGGTTGACGGACTCGGCATCAAGTGCCGCCTGGGGCCCATTATCACCTGAAGAGCCTCCTGTGCCTTGTGCCTTCCTGTCATCCTCTTCAAATTTTCATAGCGTGTACAGCAAAATGGGGAGATATCTAGAAAGAGCTTAAAGTGGCCGAAGCCGGCAGGCGTTTACTGTTTATTTATTTATATGTGAGTTTAAACAAAACATTAAATCAGCACTGTTCAACTGGTATCAATCCTGAATGTTCCCAATGAGTTCTGTTGTGTTACTGTGTGGACAAATTTCCTCCTCAACCTCCCCACCCCATTTCTGCTTACATAGGCCCCATGGGACTTGCATCAATTTTCCTCACATCACTCTTCTCTGCTGCCACCCGCTCAGTGTTAAAACTCCTCTGCACCAACTGCAATTAGCTTTCCACAGAGAACCAGCGGCACATGGGCCAAGAAAGAATTCCCTTTGTTTTTGGCCAACAAACAGAAGGAAAGGTGTTGCAATTGAATGAACAGGAAAACACAGTGATCAACTGCATGCCATGACCAAGCTGCATCTATTGAGGTTTGTCTGTCACAGGGAATATTTGTACAAGAAATGAGTTAGACACAGTCATGATGCTGTTGACTTTCAGGAGCTGTTGGCCATCAGGACCCAGGGATATCTCAGGGGAGAGGAGTGGGAAGGATGAAAATGTCATGCTATTGTGCTGGGCTGGGCTCCTGGGACTCAGGGAGCTCATACAAATGGGCAGTGCTGCAGAGAGACAGCTGATCCCAGGAGCAGCTCTTGTGCACAGTACAGCACAAAAAGGAAAGAGAGAAGAGAAAGGCGAGAGAGCATGCAGGATGTGAACGGTGTGAGTGGGCTGTGATCTCACTGCAGGAGCATTGCTCAAAGACTATGACACGGTAAGTCTCACTGCAGACCATGTAGCTGCTATCATAGAGGGTTATCTAAACTGGGACATCCCATAGCAGATCTGGCTGCAGGCACTGCATGTTTCTTTACTGTGGAAAAATCCTTCTGCTCCAGCAGAGGGCTTGCTTGCTGCAGCATCAGAGCACAGCCCTGAGGGCTGCATGTCCCAGCACAGCTGCAGGCTGTGCAGCTGGGGCTGCAGGCGGGTGCCCAGGGCTGTCCTGCAGAGCAGGGTCCCTGCTGTTCAGGGGGATGATGTGTGGGTGGAAGGAGCCCCCTGGCAGGGCTTGTGCTGCCACAGCTGCTGCCTGGGGCAGTGGATCACAGCTCCACCACACAACTGAATGTTTGTGAGGGTGCTTTGCAAGAGGAGAGACAAGGCAGGGATTTTTCATTTCCTGTTCTGAGGGAAGGCAGAAAGGACTGGTGGCAGAAATCTAAAAGGGGCTGCCACAGCTCTGAGAATTTTCTGCATAAAACAGATGAAAATATCCAGGGAGACAGGATAAGATAAGAAAATATGTGGAAGGTTAGAGCTCCAAATGCTGCTTCTGCTTAAGGAATGATGAACTACATGAAATTAAAAGCAAGTAATGGTGCTAAATGTACACTGTTGTAGGAGAATGAAAACATTTCATATAAAAGCAGGAGGAGTATCTCTGAGAATGGTCTGGACTTGTCATTGTCTTCTGCACTCTGAGCAGGACTCCAAGCCCAGAACAGCAGATGCCCAACAGCAGCTCCATCAGCGAGTTCCTCCTGCTGCCGTTGGCAGACACGCGGCAGCTGCAGCTCCTGCACTTCTGGCTCTTGCTGGGCATCTACCTGGCTGCCCTCCTGGGCAACGGCCTCATCAGCACAGCCGTAGCCTGCGACCGCCGCCTGCACACCCCCATGTACTTCTTCCTGCTCAACCTGGCCCTCCTCGACCTGGGCTGCATCTCCACCACTCTCCCCAAAGCCATGGCCAACGCCCTCTGGGACACCAGGGCCATCTCCTACGCAGGATGTGCTGCACAGGTGTTTTGCTTTTTCTTCTTCCTCTCAGCAGAGTATTCCCTTCTCACCATCATGTCCTATGACCGCTACGTTGCCATCTGCAAGCCCCTGCACTATGGGACCTTGATGGACAGCAGAGCTTGTGCCACCATGGCAGCAGCTGCCTGGGGCGCTGGGCTTCTCAATTCCATTCTGCACACTGCCAGTACGTTTTCACTGCCTCTCTGCCAAGGCAATGCTGTCAACCAGTTTTTCTGTGAAATCCCCCAGATCCTCAAGCTCTCCTGCTCAGCCTCCTACCTCAGGGAAGTTGTGTTTATCATTTTTAGTTTCAGTTTAGCCTTTGGGTGCTTTGTTTTCATAGTTGTGTCCTATGTGCAGATCTTCAAGACTGTGCTGAGGATGCCCTCAGAGCAGGGATGGCACAAGGCCTTCTCCACGTGCCTCCCTCACCTGGCTGTGCTCTCACTGCTTGTCAGCACTGCCTCTATTGCCTACCTGAAGCCCACCTCTGCCTCCTTCTCACTCCTGGATCTGACAGTGGCACTTCTGTACTCAGTGCTTCCTCCAACACTGAATCCAATTATCTACAGCATGAGGAACAGGGAGATCAAGCACGCTCTCAGCAAGGTGTTGCAGTATGCACTATTCCAGCTTCCATAAAGTGCACATCTTCCTTATAGGATTCCCAGTGATGGTTCCTTATGTTTTAAGCATCGTTTATTGTTTGATTGTGTGTGATATATTAACCCACAAAAAAATGTTATTGAGGTTATAAATAAAAAATTATTTCACTTCTTTCCTACCTAATCTCCAATTTCTCCCTCCAAGAGCTCATGTAAACATGGAACCAGATTCCCTGAATAGGTAAAGAGATAAATAAAAAGCTTTTAAAGCAGACTTTTCCTTTTCTCTTCTCTCTTCCTGCCTTGTCTGGGTCTGGAAGAGGTACAGCCACAGACAGCAGCACAACGTGCTCTTTTCTATCCTGCTCTCTTTACAGTGCCACAGTGCTCTCAAGTCCTCTCTTTTCTGCTGGCCTGAAGGTCTTGTGTGTCTCACGACAGTCCTTTTCTCTCTACAGCAGCACTCTGGGGCTGCAGTCAGTAGCCGGCAATATGAACGGCTGTGTCAGAGCTGGTCTCCTTGCTGGCACTGCCATAACAAGAGAGCCACTTCAGAGCAGGACCAGAGAACTGGAGGTCTCTTCCAAAGCTTTTGTAAGGAATATACCTCAGGAGCTGCTCCATTAGGAGGCCTCGAGGTCTTTTGTTACTCTTCACTGTGTGACCTGGTGAGACTGAACTGTCCCAAGGAGATCTGCAAGCAACTCGGGGCAGTGCTGAGGTTGAAAGTTTATGGGCTGAGATAAAGAGAAAAAGAAAAGGATAATTATGATAAATGTATTTATACATTTATAATATATTTAGTATATTTTCAATCATATACAATATATGCATGAGCATGCATATATTCACATATACTTGTTGGAGAACCTGAAGGCAGAAGGTCAGCATGCACAGACAAACAGCCACACACCAATAAGGTTAAATATAGCTGCATCCATTTATTGCCCAAAAAGCCATACGTTTACAGCAGACAGATAAGGGCATCCAAAAATCACACACACTAATTGGAGGAAAGCTACTGCAATAACTACCATAAACACCCCTTCATAGCCACGAGCCATTCATTCTTTTCCTAGAGGTGCCCTTGGTTCTCATGCTGTTTATCCTGCTCCGCAGCTGCTGCTTTGTGAAGTCTTTATCTTGATCCACGAGCTGTATATGTATGATCACGATTCAAAAAATCAGCACAAGCAAAGCCTTACATAATTTTTCTTGTGGTGTGTCCCCCATGTTCCCCTTTTTTGTATAATAATGGACTTCAATGTTTGATGAGTGCGCTCAGTGATAGCTTGTCCCATGGGAGAATGAGCTATGCATGTAATGTGTTTAATCCCCCATTCTTGGAGGAAAGTTTGACTGGTCGGTCCATCCTTGTTTTTAACCAAGTTATGTGTAGGCTGCAGAGACGAAGCAGCAAATGATGTAGACGCGGCAGAGAGAGGCAGCATCACAGTGAGCAACGTGGGTGGGGTGGAAGGCAGCTGTGGCACCGCCAGCGTTAGGGCCAGAGTGGCAGCAGAAGGCACGGGCGTGCAGGGGGGTCGCGATTTCTCTTCTCCTCACCATTGGGGGGGGTTGGAGCCATGGATCGAATCTGGGCAGGGACTGTTTTCGGCTCTGAGGAGCAGCAGCGAGGGTGGGAGGGAGGGCAGTGGGGAACAGTCAGAAGAGTTTTTTCCTTGTCCAATTTGTTTAAACCCTTCCATCCATTCCAGAATAAACAACACATATTCTGATGGCGTTAGTAACAACCAAGCAATATTACGAGTGTCCAGCTGCATTTGCACATCCGCAGTGAAAATCCATTGAATAATTTGCTTAGAAGCTTTGGATTTTATCCCGTAGTCAGTCACAGTCCTACGAGCCTGTTGTAACAATTTCCAGTCATGCACTTCCCACCAAGCAGCTCCCTGCTGATCGTATATCACCAGACAAGCGAGCTGAGATGCAGCTTGCCACTGTCCCTACAGTATCGCATCTCTAATAGGCCCAGACCAACGTGAAGATGGAGGGCTGCTATGTCAGAGGTAAAAGTGGCATAGGCAGGGTCTGTAAAGACATCAGTGCTCGTAGAGACTGTTGCCTCCTTCATATGCAGTTCCAAGTCCTGCAGATTCTCAGTTAATGTTTTAATATATTCCTCTAACGCTTTCCCATTCCCACCATTATCTGAGTTGCTTTCTCTCTCAGGATCTTCTTGCTGCTCTGCACACTCCTCCCCCCCCCTTAGTCCCTCTCCATTCCTTCCTCACTTGCTGCCACTGGCCCTGCTGGGACATCAAAGAGGTTGAGGTCAGGGGAGTATTCAGAGCTTCTGCAGAAGCCCTAACTTGTGAGGCTGATGAGCAAACTGAGTACGAGACTTCTGGTAACATGGAGTTAAATTCTGACCTTGACTGAGCACTAGGTCCAGATAGGGCTTGTACTGTAGCAGCAATCTGACGCTTGGCTTGCATATTCTTTGATGTATTTATAATCAGCTTCCATGTAGGAACCAAGCCTTGCAAATGCTTAGGTTCCTTATTTTCCAAGATAACAGAGTCCCACATACGGTCCCCTATTTCTCACCATATGGTTATGCTGAACATCAGTGCCAACTCCTGAAGATGTCCACTCTTCTGAGCCCATTTTACCAGCTCAGATATGCCTATAGGAGATACCTGCTCCCCTCTCTTAGAGAGAATACTTATGAGCAGTTTCTCCGCAGCTTCCCACTCCATCGTGGCTTTCAGAGCATGGGATGCGACCCCGCTTCCAGCTACCACAACACTTACAGCTTTTCGCTAGCCAATGCCAACCATCTGCTGCGACCGCTGTCCTCTCACAGTTTACCCACTATCTTTGTTCCAGACAGTGCTTCGGGAGCCTGTCACATCAGCTCAGGTCCCGGTTTCTCCAACTTCACTCTCCCGTTCCTTCAGTGAAGTTTTGAGGTCCAACCTTAAAGTGCCCCACATTGAGCACCAATTGATGGTGAGTGTGAGGGCAAAAAGTCAGAGCGCTGGGACAAACAGCCACACACCAATAAGGTTAAATATAGCTGCATCCATGTATTGCCCAAAAAGCTGTACTTTTATAGCAGACAGAAGAGGGCGTCCAAAAATCACACACAATGACTGGAGGAAAGCTACTGCAATAACAAACCTACCTCCCCTCCTCCCCCCCAGCTTCAAAGCCGAGAGCCATTCATTCTTTTCCTACAGGTGTCCTTGGTTCTCATGCAGTTTATCCTGCTCCGTAGCTGCTGCTCTGTGAAGTCCTTATCTTGATCCATGGGTGCTGCTCTGTAAAATTCTTCTTGTATTACAACAGAATGGCAGTTCCATGGGGTCTCCAGCACACCCCCAGCCAGCTGGAAAATGCAGCTGAGGACCTTCAGGAAATCCATGCCCTGATAGTGTCAGTGCTTGATGAACAACTGTGAGTTCCATAATGCGTCTCGTACCCGTGTGCCACCTTCTGATCATCAGTACCACGGTGTAGATGCAAGGCCCAGCCAGGCTAAATCAAAACATGCTTCTGGAAGGGGATGCTTTCTGAAGAGTCTTTACACTAAGGAGAGGACCACGATCATTCACTCAGCGAGACTGAAATCGCTGTGCATTTGCAGGCCTAGGGTCTTGTTTGGCTCACAGAGACATGGTGGGTTGATTCTCACCTCTGAACTGTAGCAAAGCAGATTCAGACTCTTCATGATGGATGGGCAAGGAAGATGAGGAAAGGCTGCTGCCCTCTGTGAGAGTGCACTGAGCTCTGCCTGGGGATGGCAGAGGAGCCGGCTGAGAGCTGATGGAAAGGGCTCATAGAGAGCAGCAGATTCTGTTCCTTGCTTCCTGATCAGAAAGAACAAGAGGAGGGGGACAGGCAGGTAGCTGAGTTACAGCTGGGATGGCATTGTTTTCTTCAGACTGTCTGCTCTGGTGCAGTGTTTTGGTTCTAGGAGAAAAGTATTGATAACATTGTAATGTTTACAGCTGCTGCTAAGCAGTGTTGTACTAAGCCAAGGCCATGGTCGGTGGAGGGCACATGGAACTGGGAGGGAACAGAGTGAGGACAGCTGACTGAAAGTGGCCAAAGGGATGTTCTGTACCAAATTAGAGTGAGTAAAAGGAGTATTGAAAGGGGTGGGAGTTCATCTCACTCTCTTCTGCTGCCCAAGGCCCAGCTGGGCATCAGTCTGGTGGTGTTGAGCAACTGCTTGTGCATCAGTTGTTACGTACTGTTCCATATAAATGGATTCATACTGATAACTATTACACCTCTCCTTGTATCTCTCTTAGTAAATAGCTCCATTTCAACCCACAAATTGTACTTTGTTTCCCAGTGCTCTTCCCCATCCCACTGGGAAGAGGGCAGTGCACAAAGCACTGTGTGCTGCTGAGTCACCTGCTGGGTTCTGCCACCACCGTCTTTTTGGTGCCTGATGTGGCGCTCCAAGGATTGAGATAACAGCACATCTGTCCAGAGCAAGTTAACACAGGGCTTTGTGGGAGTTGGAGAATTGCTGGCCATGATGCTGATTGTTTCCCTATTTGTAGAGCTCACTGAGACTTCTCATGATGCTGCATTGCACAGCTCCTTGCTTGCTGCTTGTTTTCCCTTCTGCACTGTTTGTCAACTCTGGGGCCATGTTTGGGGTATTTATTTTGCTATGTTGTTTGGCTTTGGTTAATGTTGCGATAAAACTGGCAGCTGTCAAACATTGTCTCCTTAGGGTGCCTGGCTATGGAGGAGAGATGGGAGGACACTTTCCAGCTGTCCCTCAGCCTTCCTCTCACTTATCTTTCCCTGGAACTCCAAATGTAGTTACAACAGCTCCTGAGGATTTTGACTATCCATGGGATGCTCCAACCATCATGCTCTCATTGCTACATGTCATTAATGTGTATCAAGTTGGGTTGTGTCTCAGACTAAAAAATTATTTGAGAATGTCACTGTGGGATCTGCCCCAAGGTGAGACAGCTCTGCATGACAAGGGGTGTTGGATGGTCTGGGCAACTGCCTGGAGCGGTGGGCACCACCAGGGCTTAGAAACTTCATCTCTGAGAAACTGAAGGATCCTGAGAAACGGGTAGAATATTTGTGGAAAGTCTGCTGTGGCCCTGGTAATACCAAACAGGTTCAAATGACTGAATGGTGCCAGGGCCTGGCCCCCTCATACTGAACTGTGTTCAGTATTCTTCAGCATCCTCAAGGAGAAGAGAGCTGGCAGTGCTGCACTCTCTGTAACTCCTGGCACAGACCCTGTAGCAGCTCCAAGGTTTTGCTACACATTCTGCAGTTGCTCCAAGCTCAGGACAGATCTTCCTGTCACTCCATCCCTCATAATGAGCTCTGCAGTCACTCCTGCCACATGTCCTGTAGCTGTTTCAAGTACTGCAATAAGAAAATGAAACAAAACCCTCCCAAGGGAGGTTCACTGTGCCAAGAGGTACAGCCCTGCGGTCGCTCCAACCCCTCCAATGAGCCCAGTGGCTGCTCCAACTTAGTCACAGGTCCTGTGGTGTTTCCAGCTCTGGCAATGAGCTCTGCAGTTGCTCCAGCTCCTGTAACAGCCCGACAGCCACTTCAGCTCCTACAGTGAATCCTGTGACTGCTAAAACCCCTGCAACAAGTCCTGGACTTGCAAACAGATAGGCATAGGGAATAGTATCTTTGCAGATATGCCTGCAACTGCATATGATGTACATGTGTGAAAATGTACTAAATATATTATTTATGTATAAATATTTTTTATCATAATTATTATCCTTTTCTTTTTCTCTTTATCTCAACCTATAAACTTTAAACCACAGCACTGCCCCGAGTCGCTTAAAGATCTACTTGGGACTCTTGAATCTGACCCAGTCACACATGGAAGAGCACCAAAAGATCTCAGGGAGCAGCTCCTGAGGTATATTCCATGCACCAGCTTTGGAAGAGGTCTCCAGTTCTCAGGTCCTGCTCTGAGGAGTCCTTCTTGTTATGGCAGTGCCAGCAAGGAGACCAGCTCTGACACAGCCATTCATATTTCCGGCTACTGACTGCAGCACAGGAGTGCTGCTGTAGAGACATCAGAACTGTTGTCAGACACACAAGACCTTCAGACCTGCACAAATGAAAGTACTCGAGAGAACTGTGGCAGTCTAAATAGAGCAGAAATGAAAGATCATGTTTTGCTGCTGTCCGTGGCTGTACCTCCACCAGATCCAGACAAGGCAAGAAGAGAGAAGAGCTAAGGAAAAGTCTACATTGCAATTTTTATTTATCGCTTAATATATTTAGGGAATCTGGTTACATGTTTACAGGAGCTCATGGAGTGATAAAATATAAAGTAGGTAGAAGTGAGAAAATGTGAAACATATTTCTGCAGATTACTGTATCACACAAAATCAAACTATCAAATATGCAAAAAACATAAAGAACCATCACTGAGAATCATGTGAGGAAGATGTACACTTTATGGAAGCTGAAATAGTGCGTATTGCAACACCTTCCTGAGAGAGTGCTTGATCTCCCTGTTCCTCATGCTGTAGATAATAGGGTTCAGTGTTGGAGGCACCACCGAGTACAGAAGTGACACCAGCAGGTCCATAAATGGGGAAGAGAGAGAGGGGGGCTTCAGGTTGGCAAAAATGCCTGTGCTGACAAACAGGGAGACCACAGCCAGGTGAGGGAGGCACGTGGAGAAGGCTTTGTGCCGTCCCTGATCAGAGGGCATCCTCAGCACGGCCATGAAGATCTGCACATAGGACACAACTATGAAAACAAAGCACCCAAAGCCTAAACTGGCACTAAAAATGATAAGCACAACTTCCCTAAGATTTGAGTCTGAGCAGGAGAGCTTGAGGATCTGGGGGATTTCACAGAAAAACTGGTTGACAACATTGCCTTGGCAGAGAGGCAGTGAAAACGTACTGGCAGTGTGCAGCAGGGAATTGAGAAGCCCAGCGCCCCAGGCAGCTGCTGCCATGGTGGCACAAGCTCTGCTGTCCATCAAGGTCCCGTAGTGCAGGGGCTTGCAGATGGCAACGTAGCGGTCATAGGACATGATGGTGAGAAGGTAATACTCTGCTGAGATGAAGAAGAGAAAGAAAAAGAGCTGTGCAGCACATCCTGTGTAGGAGATGGCCCTGGTGTCCCAGAGGGCGTTGGCCATGGCTTTGGGGAGAGTGGTGGAGATGCAGCCCAGGTCGAGGAGGGCCAGGTTGAGGAGGAAGAAGTACATGGGGGTGTGCAGGCGCTGGTCGCAGGCTACGGCTGTGCTGATGAGGCCGTTGCCCAGGAGGGCAGCCAGGTAGATGCCCAGCAAGAGCCAGAAGTGCAGGAGCTGCAGCTGCCGCGTGTCTGCCAACGGCAGCAGGAGGAACTCGCTGATGGAGCTGCTGTTGGGCATCTGCTGTTCCTGGGCTTGGAGTTCTGTTCAGAGTAAAGATAATAGTGACAAATGCAGACCATTCTCTGAGACACTCCTCCAGCTATACTATAAAAGTTCTCCTTTCTGCTCACTTCTGTTCTATAAAAAATGGCCTTTCCCTTTGGAAAAAGTTCATTTAACTCCAGAACTTGAATTTATTTTCATGCAAAACCATGACAATGAAATTCACAGTCACTTAATGAGTAGAAGATTAGGGACCTCTTACTTTCTTCTCATTTCCTAATCATAGCTCAGCCTCCTGGATATTTTCCTGTTTACTTCAACTGCTCTTCGAGACTCCAGCACCAGTCTCTGTGAACTTCAGCTTCTCGTAGGGAAATCAGACTATTTGCAGTACGTATGAAATATTAATGTCTGCAGAAAACCATAAGAACTGAAACTGGTCGTATCCTTTCAGGAAGGATAGGCTGAATCTACTTTCTTTGTCACTATTCACAAAACAAACGATGGATTGAAGAAATACTGGGGAGTCTCAGAGTTGTGTTTAAATTTGACAGCCCCTTTTAGATTTCTGCCTGGTATCCTCTTTCCTTCTCTGAGAACAGGAAAATGAAAATCCCTGCCTTGGCTCTCCTCTTCAAAAGAACACTCAGAAACATTCAGTTGTGCAGTGGAGCTGTGATCCCCCTGCCCCAGGCAGCAGCTGTGTCAGCACAAGCCCCTCTACCAGGGGCTCCTTCCCCCCACCCGTCTCCCCGCAGCACCCTGGACAGCTCCCCGGGCAGGCTGAGTGCTGAGCCTGGCAGGCGGCAGAGTCCCATAGCCGGCACACAGCCCCTGGGGCACAGCAGGGACCCTGCTCTGCAGGACAGCCCTGGGCACCCGCCTGCAGCCCCATATGCACAGCCTGCAGCCCTGCTGGGACATGCAGCACTCAGGGCTGTGCATTCATACTGCAGAATGAAACCCTCAGCTAAAGCAGAAGTCTTTTTCCACAATAAAGAAACATGCAGTGCCTACAGCCAGATCTGCTATGGGATGTCCCGCATTTAGTTAACCCTCTATGGAAAGCAGCTCACGGTCTGCAGTGAGACTTACCATGTCGTGATCTGTGAGCAATGCTCCTGCACTGAGCTCACAGCCCGCTCACACCATTCACATCCTGCAAGCTCTCTCCCCTTTCTCTCCTCTCTTTCTGTCACCTGCAGGCTGTGCTGTGCACATGAGCTGCTCCTGAGCACAGCTGTCTCTGCAGCACCATCCTCTTTTATGATCTCCCTGAGTCCCAGGAGCCCAGCCCAGCTCAGCAGCAGAGGATGTCATCTTTATCCTTCCCACTCCTCTCCCCTGAGATGTCTGCATCTTCATGGTCAACATCTCCTGAAAGACAAAAGCATCATGACAGTACATTAATATCTGTTTAATTTAACACCAGATTTCTAGTGGTCAGTAACTAATTCCAGACATGTGGTGAGTCCTTCCAGAGAGTGTTTGCAGAAACAAAAAGGGCACACATACAAGGACAGGATATCATAGAATCACCAAGGTTGGAAAAGATTATCCAGTCCAACTGTTCACCTATCACCAATAGCTCCCACTAATCCATGTCCCTCAATACAACATCCAGTCATTCCTTGAATACCTCCATGGTCAGTGACTACACCAACCCCATGGGCAGTCCGTTCCAGGTCCCAAAGTGCAGGATGTGGCATTCGGTCTTGTTGAACCTCATCCCATTGACTTCAGCCCAGCTCTCCAGCCTGTCCAGATCCCTCTGTAGGGCCTCCCCTTTCTTCATAGGGGAGATGCTCCAGTCCCTTCATTACCTTTGTGGCCCTCTGCTGGGGTGTTTCCAAGAGGTCCCTGTCTTTTTTTGTACTGGGGAGCCCAGAACTGGACACTGTTCTCCAAATGATGCCTTACCAGGGCAGAGTAAAAGGGTAGGATCACCTCCCTCGACCTGCTGGACATGCTCTTTTTCATGCACCCCAGAATGCCATTGGCCTCTTTGGCCACGAGGGCACACTGCTGGCTCATGGCCAACCTTTTGTCCTCCAGGATGCCCAGGTCCCTCTCTGCAGAGCTCCTCTCCAGCAGCTCATCCCCCAACCTGTCCTGGTGCATGCAATTATTTCTTCCTAGGTGCAAGACTCAACACTTGCTTTTGTTAAACCTCATCTGGTTTCATACCGCCCAGCTCTCCAGCCTGTCCAGGTCTCGCTGAATGGCAGCACAGCCTTCAGGCGTGTCAGCCAATCCTCCCAACTTTGTGTCATCAGCAAACTAGATGTTGGTGGCCACTGTTCCCTCATCAAGGTCACTGATAAAGATGTTGAACAAGACTGGACCCAGCCCTGACCCCTGGGGAACACCACTACTTACAGGTCACCAACCCGACTCTGCGCCGCCAACGACGATCCTCTGTGCTCTGCCAGTCAGCCAGTTCTCAACCCACCTCACTGTCCACTCATCTATCCCACACTTCCTCAGCTTTGTTATAAGAATGTCATATGAGACAGTATCAAATGCCTTGCTGAAATTAAGGTAGGCTACATCCACCGCTCTCGCCCCATCGACCAAGCAAGTGAATAAGTCATAAAAGGCGACCAGGTTGGTCGAGCATGACCTCCTCTTGGTGGACACATGCTGACTTCTCCTGATATCCTCCTTTTCTTCCAGCTGTCTGGAGATGGCTTCCAGCACAAGCTGTTCCATCACCTTTCCAGGGACTGAGGTGAGGCGGCCTAGCCTGTAATAACCCAGATCTTCCTTCTTGCCCTTTTTGAAGACCGGAGTGACACTGGCTATCCTCCAGTCTTCAGGCACCTCCCCCACTCTTCAAGACCTCTCAAAAATGATAGAGAGCGGTTCAGCAATCACCTCTGCCAGCTCCCTCAGCACTCATGGATTCATCCCATCAGATCCCATGGCTTTATGAACATTGGTGTGGCCTAGGCGCTCACGGACCACCTCTTCCCTGACTAAAGGCAAGCCTTCCATTCCCCAGACCCTCTCACTGGGTCTGGGATTCCTGAGGGAGATCTTTTTCACTGAAGACAGAAGCAAAGAATGCCTTCAGTATCTCCAGCGTCTCAGCATCACTCATTACCAGAATACCCCCCTCACTTAGTAGGGGTCCCACAGTCTCCCTAGTCTTCCTTCTCTTCATAACATACTTTATAAACTAATAAATAAATAAATAAATAAATCTTTTTTATTTTTCTTTTTTAATGAGTGTCAACCAATTTATGTAATACTGTATTCTGCTTGCAAGGAACTGTGTGAGAGATGTGGGCCAATCTGTGCTGTTTCTGGTGTTTATAACTGAATAATACAGACCCTTAATGGAAAAGTTATATGGTAGTAAGGGTGTATATGGATCTAAAAAACAGTATTGTTTGACAAACTGTTTTGATGGTATAAGAAAGTGTAATTGTTGATGGCATATGGAAGTGTACTTGAGGGTGTGTGGAAGTGTAAATGAGGGTACAAATAGTGGAATAGTTTACAGAGGAAAAAAGGGATAAAGAGGAAGTGATTTTATCTGCACTGACATGAGAGCAACTCTCCTCACCTTTCCCCTGCGATCAGATCAGAGCAGAGTCACAGTGCCCATGTATCATGTAGTGTTATTCTGCTTACCAAATGGAGGAGGTCACAACAGAAGAGGCAGGACTTCCTCTCTGCTCCATCTGTGGCATACTCTGGAGTTCAAGGCATTGCAAAGCTATGGCACATGTACTTTCTTACACTGATGACACCTTAATTTGCTCTGGGCTCTCATTTCAATTGCAACTAAATAACTCTGGGGTCATGCCCATTGACAGGAAGCTGGTAAATGTTGTCTCCTTGTAAGGAAGAGCAAGAATGATGACATGGGCAATTATGGACCTGTCAGTCTCACTCCAGTGCCTGGTGAAATTATGGAGGCAATGGTGGTGGGAGTTATGGAAAAACAGCTGAAGGACAATTCTGTCATTGGTCGCAGCCAACACAAGTTCCTGAGGGGACGGTCCTGTTTAACTTCAGGTCCTTTTATGACACGGTTATCCATTTAGCCGACCAAGGTAATCCAGTTGAAAATGGATGAAAACCTTGAGGAATTCAGTAGAGCTTTTGATACTATTTCTCACAGCATCCTTCTAGACAGAATGTCCTGCATGCAGCTAGACAGAAACAGAACGTAGGGGGTGAGCAGTTGGCCAACAGGTCAGTCCCAAAGGATTACAGTCAATGGGATCCATCGGGCAGGTAGATGGTCACTATCAGGGTTCCTTAGGGCTCCATTTTAGGGCCACTTCTCTTTCATGTTTTTGCAGATGACCTGCATGCAGGACTTGGAGTTGTTCTGAGCAAATTTGCTGATTGGAGGTGCTGTTGCGTCCAGTGAGGGTGGAGAGGACTTGCAGAGAGATGTGGACAAGACAGAGAAGTGGGTACCAGTTGGTCCTAAGCACCAAGTGCATAAAGCATAACAAGAACAAGTGCCTGATTGTGCACCTGGGTAGGAGCAACCCTGGACATACACACTGACTGGATATGGGACACTAGAGTGTCTGACTGAAAAGATTGGGGGTCATGGTCAGCATCAAATTGAACGTGAGTCAGCAGTGTGCCCAGGCAGCCAGGAGAGCCAGTGGTCCCTTGGAGTGCATCAAGCAAGGTATTACCAGGTCAGTGAGGGAAAGAATTGTCCCTCTCCGCTCTGCACTGCTTCAGCCTCACCTGGAGCACTGGGTGCACTTCTGGGCAACACAGAACATAAAGGACGTCTAACTATTGGAGGGTGTGTAAAGGAAGGCACTGGAACTGAGAGATCTGAAGTTCAGAGTTTCATTGGGATTGACTGCGTGTTCAGACTGGGCCCTTCTCACATCCCACAGCCTGCCATGAGACACTGGTCACAGCTGGGACATGAACCTCACAGTGTCCCTGCAGCCCATGCAGAGCCTGGGATCTTCTGTCCCCATGTCTTTCATTTAACATCATACTGACCTCCAACCCACTGCCCCAGGAAGGATCCTTAGTCAGCATGAGGTTCTCTCTACCAAGGGTCTGGGGATCAGGGCTTGGCCTGTCTGCTTCATAAGAAAAAGCAGGGGTTTCTCAGCATCAGAGCCACCATGCCAGTGCCTTTGCCTGCCTGTACTCATGGCTTCCAATTATCTGCTCTAACAAGTCCCTGGGGAAGCTTGCTTGTTAGTGTCCCTCAGTGGGCCCATTAATACTCCAAGAAAGTTCACTGTTACTTCTGCCTTTGTCTTGTTGAGCACTCTGTGCAAACTTCTCTCTGCACTGGAGGTTGACGGACTTGTCAACAAGTATCGCCTGGGGCCCATTATCACCTGAAGAGCCTCCTGAGCCTTGTGCCTTCCTGTCATCATCTTAAGGTATTCAGAACCTGTACAGCAAAATAGAGAGCAATATGGAGAGAGCTTAAAGTGGCCGAAGCCAGCAGTCGTTTACTGTTTATTTATTTATATTTGAGTTTAAACAAGTCATTAAAGCAGCACTGTGCAACTGGTATCAATCCGGAATGTTCCCAATGAGTTCTATTCTGTTACTGTGTGGGCAAATGTCCTCCTCAACCTCCCCACCCTATTTCTACTCACATTGGCCCCATGGGACTTGCATCCCTTTTTTTCACATCAATCTTCTCCTCTGCATTCACCCGCTCAGTGTTAAAATTCATATGCACCAGCTCCAACTAGCTTTCCACAGAGAACCAGAAACACATGGTCCATGAAAGAATTCCTTTTGTTTTTGGCCAACAAACAGCAGGAAAAGTGTTGCAAGTGAATGAACAGTAAAACACAGTGGTCAACTGCATGCCATGTCCATTCCGCTTCTGTTGAGGTTTGTCTTTCACTGGGAAAATTTGTACAAGAAATGAGTTAGACACAGTCATGATGCTGTTGATTTTCAGGAGCTGTTGGCCATCAGGACCCAGGGATATCTCAGGGGAGAGGAGTGGGAAGGATGAAAGTGTCATCCTATTCTGTTGTGCTGGGCTCCTGGGACTCAGGGAGCTCATACAAATGGGCAGTGCTGCAGAGAGACAGCTGTGCCCAGGAGCAGCTCTTGTGCACAGCACAGCCTGCAGGTGACAGAAAGAGAGGAGAGAAAGGCGAGAGAGCATGCAGGATGTGAACGGTCTGAGCTGGATGTGAGCTCAGTGCAGGAGCATTGCTCACAGATCACGACATGGTAAGTCTCACTGCAGACTGTGAGCTGCTTTTCATAGAGGGTTAACTAAAAGCGGGACTAAATGCGGATAGTTCTGAAGCAGAACTGGCTTCAGACACTGCATGTTTCTTTTCAGGGGAAAAAGACTTCTGTTTTAGCTGAGGGTTTCCATTCTGCAGTATGAAAGCACAGCCCTGAGGGCTGCGTGTCCCAGCACGGCTGCAGTCTGTGCAGATGGGTCTGCAGGCGGGTGCCAAGGGCTGTCCAGCAGAGCAGGGTCCTTGCTGTTCAGGGGGAGATGTGTGAGTGGAAGGAGTCCCCAGGCAGGGCTTCTGCTGCCACAGCTGCTGCCTGTGGCAGGGAGATAACAGCTCCACTGCACAACTGAATGTTCGTAAGGGTGCTTTGCAAGAGGAGAGCCAAGGCAGGGATTTTCTATTTCCTGGTCTGAGGGAAGGAAAGAGGATTGGAGGGAGAAATCTAAAAGGGGCTTTCAAACATAAACACAGCTCTGAGGCTCCCACATTCTTCTACAGTCAAATGCTTGTTTCGTGAACTATCACATAAATATCCAGGAGGCTGATATATGATTAGGAAAAGAGAAGGAATTAAGAGCTCCATAATCTTCCGCTCCTTAAGTGATGGTGAAGATCATGAAAATAAATTCAAGCTCTGGAGTTAAATGAATATTTTCCATTTTTCTGTCATTCATAGTGTAGCAAGAGGAGTGTCTCTGAGAATGGTGTGGACTTGTCATCATCTTCTGCACTCTGAGCAGGACTCCAAGCCCAGGAACAGCAGATGCCCAACAGCAGCTCCATCAGCGAGTTCCTCCTGCTGCCGTTGGCAGACACGCGGCAGCTGCAGCTCCTGCACTTCTGGCTCTTGCTGGGCATCTACCTGGCTGCCCTCCTGGGCAACGGCCTCATCAGCACAGCCGTAGCCTGTGACCAGCGCCTGCACACCCCCATGTACTTCTTCCTGCTCAACCTGGCCCTCCTCGACCTGGGCTGCATCTCCACCACTCTCCCCAAAGCCATGGCCAACACCCTCTGGGACACCAGGGCCATCTCCTACGCAGGATGTGCTGCACAGGTCTTTTTCTATTTCTACTTTGTCTCATCAGAGTTTTCCGTTCTCACCATCATGTCCTATGACCGCTACGTTGCCATCTGCAAGCCCCTGCACTACGGGACCTTGATGGACAGCAGAGCTTGTGCCACCATGGCAGCAGCTGCCTGGGGCACTGGGGTTCTGTATTCCCTGCTGCACACTGCCAGTACGTTTTCACTGCCTCTCTGCCAAGGCAATGTTGTCAACCAGTTTTTCTGTGAAATCCCCCAGATCCTCAAGCTCTCCTGCTCAGACTCCTACATCAGGGAAGTTGTGCTTCTCATTTTTAGTGCCAGTTTAGGCTTTGGGTGCTTTGTTTTCATAGTGGTGTCCTATGTGCAGATCTTCCTTGCTGTGCTGAGGATGCCCTCTGAGCAGGGACAACACAAAGCCTTCTCCACGTGCCTCCCTCACCTAGCCGTGGTCTCCCTGTTTTTTAGCACTGCCTTTTTTGCCTACCTGAAGCCCCCCTCTGTTTCCTCCCCACTCTTGGATCTGACAGTGGCACTTCTGTATGCAGTGGTGCCTCCTACACTGAACCCCCTCATCTACAGCATGAGGAACAGGGAGATCAAGCACGCTCTCAGGAAGGTGTTGCAGTATGCACTATTCCAACTTCCATAATGTACACGTTTTCCTCACACGATTCCCTGTGATGGTTCTTTATATTTTATGCTTATTTGCTTGTTTTATTTCGTGTGATACAGCAATCTGCAGAAAAATGTTGCAAATTATTCACTTTTTTTCCTAACTACTTTCCATTTTCTCACTCCAAGAGCTCGTGTAAACATTGAACCAGATTCCCTGAATAGGTTAAGAGATAAATAAAAAGCTTTCAAGGTAGTTTTCCTTAGCTCTTCTCTCTTCCTGCCTTGTCTGGATCTGGGGGAGGTACAGACATGGACAGCTGGCCAGTGTCCTCTTTTCATTCCTGCTCTATTTACATTTCCACAGTGCTCTCAAGTCCTCATATTTGTGCAGGCCTGAAGGTCTTGTGTGCCTCACAACAGTCCTGTTTTCTCTACAGCAGCACTCCAGGAGAGCAGTCAGTAGCCAGCAATATGAACGGATCTGTCTCTGTCCATGACAGGGGGGCAGTAGGCCCGTGGGATGCCTGGCTCCAGCAAGTGGGAAGGGTAAGGTATAGGGTTGGGAGATGGGAGCTGGACTTAAGGAAACACACAGAGCAGTGGTAACTACCTAAGGAAGTAAACTTGTTTTACTAACTGTGATATGTGGAATACCAGTAGGAAAATTTCAAAACCATGATATTCCACCCCTTACTCTACATTATTACATCAAGGTTATTATATATACATATATACTCGTATATAAAACTATGATAACTAAATAGTACAATTAAATGTAATATAACTCTAATAACTAAAATACACTACACATGCAAATATATACATAGATACATGGAATTACTGACTGCACTCCCCCAGCATCAAATTCCCTTGTGGAACACACTGAACATCCCCATCCTTCTGCATCACCCACCAAGTGCACCCAGGTCCCAGGGCAAAAACAGTTCCAGAAGTGTCCCTACTGCCCAGAAGTGTCCCTACTGCTCCAGGTGAGGATGTTGCAATGCAGAGCAGAGAGGGATGATCCTTTCCCTCACCCAGCTGGCAATAACTTGCTTGTGCTCCAGGGGACCGTTGGCCTTTCCGGCTTCCTGGGCACACTGCAGACTCACATTCAGTTTGATGCTGAGCAGGACCCCCAATCATTTTCATTCAGAATGCCCTCCAGTGTTCCATATCCAGTCAGCATGCATGTCCAGTGTTGCCCCTACCCAAGTACACAATCAGGAACTTGTTCTTGTTATGCTTTATGCACTTGGTGCTTAGGACCAACTGGTAACCATTTCTCTGACTTGTCCAGATCTCTCTGCATGTCCTGTCCACCCTCACTGGAGGCAACTGCACCTCCTCATCTGGTATCATCAGCAAACTTGCTCAGAACATCTTCTAGTCTTGCATGCAAGTCATCCACAAAAACATGAAAGAGAATAGCTTTTAAATGGAGCCCCGGGGATCCCTGACAGTGACCCGATGAAACCCATTGGCTATAATCTTTTGGGCCAGACCTATTGGCCAACTCCTCACCCACCACGTTCTATTTCTGTCTAGCCATATGCAGGACATTCTGTCCAGAAGGTTGCTGTGAGAAACAGTATCAAAAGCTCTTCTGAAATCCTCAAGGATAACATCAACTGGCTTCCCTTGGTCAGCTAAAGGGATAAACGTGTCACAATAAGACCTTAAGTTAAACAGGACCTACCCCTCGTGAACTTGTGTTGGCTGCAACCTATGACAGAATTGTCCTTCAGCTTTTTTACCATAACTCCCATCATCTTTTTCTCCATAATTTTACCAAGCACTGGAGTGAGACTGACAGGTCCATAATTGCCCCTGTCATCTTTCTTGCTCTTCCTTACAATGAGACAACACTTGCCAGCTTCCTGTCAACTGGTATGACCCTAGACTAATATAGATGCAATTGAAATGAGAGCCCAGTGCATACTAAGGGGTAATCAATGATAGAACTTAGATGTGCCATAGTTTTCCAGTGCCTTGAACTCCGGAGTATGCCACTGATGGAGCAGAGAGGAAGAACTGCCTCTTCTGTTGTGATCTCATCCATTTGGTAAGCAGAATAACACTACCTGATACATGGGGACTGTGCCTCTTCTCTGCTCTTCTCACAGAGGAGTGGTGCGGGGGGTTGCTCTCTTGTCAGTGCAGATAAACTCACTTTCCCTTTAACTCCTTTTCCTCTGTAAACTATTCCACTATTTGTACCCTCATTTACACTTCCACATACCCTCAAGTGCACTTCCATATGCCATCAACAATTATACTTTCTTATACCATCAAAAGTGTTTGACAAACAATACTGTTTTTTAGTTCCCATATACATCCTTAATACCATCTATCTTTCCATGAACAGTTTGTATTATTCAGTTATAAACACATCACAGCAGAACCAGCACTCATTGGCCCACCTCTCTCACACACTTCCCTGCAAACAGAGCATAGTATTATATAAATGGGTTGACACTCATTAAAAAAGGATAATAAAAAAGGTTTATTTATTTATTTGTTTGTTTGTTTGTTTTAAGTATGTTAAGATTAAAAGGAAGACTAGTGAGATTGTGGGTCCCCTACTAAGTGAGGGGGGTGTTCTGGTAATGGGGGATGCTGTGAAGGTGGAGATACTGAAGGCCTTCTTTGCTTCCATCTTCTGTGAGAAAGCTCTCCCTGAACCATCCCAGACCTTGGAGCTTAGTATGAGGGTCTGGAGAATGGAAGACTTGCCTTTAGTCAGGGAAGAGCTGGTCCGTGAGCACCTAGGCCACACCAATGTTCATAAAGACATAGGGCCCAATGGGGTGTATCCACGGATGCTGAGGGAGCTAGCAGTGGTGATTTCTGCACCAATCTCTATCATCTTTGAGAGGTCTTGAAGAATAGGGGAGGTGTCTGAAGACTGGAGGATAGCCAGTGTCACTCTGTTCTTCAAAAAGGGCAAGAAGGAAGAACAGGGCAATTACAGGCTAGGCAGCCTCAGCTCTGTCCCTGGAAATGTGATGGAACAGCTTGTGCTGGAAGCCATTTCCCGACAGCTGGATGAAAAGGAGGTTGTCAGGAGTAGTCAGCATGGGTTCACCAAGGAGAGGTCATGCTCAATCAACCTGACAGCCTTCTATGACATTGTCACCAGCTGTGTGGATGAGGGGAGAGTGGTGGATGTCTTCTACCTTGATTTCAGCAAGGCATTTGATACTGTCTCCTACGAAAGTTTGCTTAGAAGAAAGCTGAGGGCATGTGGGATAGATGAATGGATAGTGAGGTGAGTCGAGAACTGGTTGACTGGCAGAGCACAAAGGGTCGTCGTTGGTGGTGCAGAGCCCAGTTGGAAAACAGTTAGTAGCGGTGTTCCCCAGGTGTCAGTGCTGGGTCCAGTCTTTCTCAACTTCTTTATCAGTGTCCTTGACAAGAGGATAGTGGACACCCTCAGAAAGTTTGCTGATGACAGGAACTTGGGAGGATTGGCTGACATACCTGAAGTCTGCGCTGTCATTCAGCGCGGCCTGGCAGGCTGGAGAGCTGAGCAGTAATAAACCAGATGAGGTTTAACAAAAGATAGTGGAGAGTCTTGCACCTAGGGAGGAATAATTGCATGCACCAGGACAGGCTGGGGGATGAGTAGCCGCATAGGAGCTCTGCAGAGAGGGACCTGGGTATCCTGATGGACAACAGTTTGGCCATGAGCCGGCAGTGTGCCCTCGTGGCCAAAAAGGCCAATGGCATTCTGGGGTGCATACAAAATACGGTGGCCAGGGTGTCGAGGGAGATGAACCTTCGCCTCTAATCTGCCCTTGTAAGGCCTCATCTGGAGTACAGTGACCAGTTCTGGGCTCACCATTATAAAAAAAATACACGGATCTCTTGGAAAGAGTGATGCAAAGGGCTACAGAGATGGTGAAGGACCTGGAGCATCTCCCCTATGAAGAAAAACTATGTGAACTGGGTCTGTTTAGCCTTGAGAAAAGAAGACTGAGAGGGGACGTGATCCAGGTCTATAAATATCTGAGGTGTGGGTGGCAAAGTGGCGAGACCAAACTCTTTTCAGCAGTGTGTGGAAACAGGACAAGGGGAAATGCCAAAAACTGGAGAGTAGGAAGTTCCGCACGAATGTGTGCAAGAACTTCTTTACAGTGAGGGTGACGGAGCACTGGAACAGGCTGCCCAACGGGGTTGTGGAGTCTCCTTGTCTGGAGATATTCAAGACTCGGCTGGACGCCTACCTGTGCGCCTACTTGGTGTTCCCCAGAGGTCAGTGCTGGTGCCTTTCCTCTTCAATACCTTTATTGTTGATCTGGATGAAGGCATCAAGTGAACCCTAAGTAAGTTTACAGATGACACCAAATTGGCTGGGAGTGTGGATCAGCCTGGAGTTAGCAAGGCCCTACTGAGAGATCTGGATAGGCTGGAGAGCTGGGCTGAAGCCAGTGGGATGAGGTTCAACAAGACCAAATGCTGAGTCCTGCACTTTGGGATGTGGAATGGACTTCCCAGGGGGGTGGTGGATTCACCAGTTGATGGTATTCAAGGAATGAATGGATATTGTGTTGAAGGACATGGATTAGTGGGAGCTATTGGTGATAGGTGAACAGCTGAACTGGATGATCTTGTAGGTCTTTGCCAGCCAAGGTGATTTTATGATTCTATGATACTGTGTCCTTATCTGTGTGCCCTTTTAGTTTCAACAAACACTCTCTGGGAGGACATACCACATGTCTGGAATAAGTCACTGACCACTAGAAATCTGGTGTTAAATTCAACAGATTTTAATGTACTGTCATGATGCTGTTGTCTTTCAGGAGCTGTTGACCATGAAGATGCAGAGAAATCTCAGGGGATACGAGTGGGAAGGATAAAAATGATATCCTCTGCTGCTGAGCTGGGCTGGGCTCCTGGGACACAGGAAGCTCATAAAAGTGGATGGTGCTGCAGACAGACAGCTGTGACCAGGAGCACCTCTAGTGCACAGCACAGCCTGCAGGTGACAGAAGGAGAGGAGAGAAAGGGGAGAGAGCTTCCAGGATGCATAAGGTGTGAGCAGCCTTCTGAGCTCACTGCAGCAGCATTGCTCACAGACCATGACACGGTAAGTCTAACTTCAGGCCATGCAGCTGCTGTTCATAGAGGGTTAACTTAATCTGGGACATCCCATAGCAAATCTGGCTGAAGGCACTGCATGTTTCTTTGCTGTAGGAAAAGACTTCTGCTCCAGCTGAGGGCTTGCTTGCTGCAGCGTCAGAGCACAGCCCTGAGGGCTGCATGTCCCAGCACGGCTGCAGGCTGTGCATGTGGGGCTGCAGGCGGGTGCCCAGGGCTGTCCTGCAGAGCAGGGTCCCTGCTGTGCCCCAGGGGCTGTGTGCCGGCTATGGGACTCTGCCGCCTGCCAGGCTCAGCACTCAGCCTGCCCGGGGAGCTGTCCAGGGTGCTGCGGGGAGACGTGTGGGGGGAAGGAGCCCCCCGGCAGGGCTTGTGCTGCCACAGCTGCTGCCTGGGGCAGGGGATCACAGCTCCACTGCACAACTTAATGTTTGTAAGGGTTCTTGGCAAATAGACAGTCAAGGCGGGGATTTTCCATGTCCTGTTCTTAGGGAAGGAAAGAGGATTTGAGGCAGAAATTTAAAAGGTGGTGTAAACTTTGAAAACAGCTCTGAGACTTCCCAGTATTTCTTCAATCCTTTGGTTGTTTTCTGAACAGTCACACAGAACGTAGTTTCAGCCTTTCCTTCCTCAAAGGATAAAATCAGTTCCAGCTCTCGTGGTTTTCTGCAGACTTTAATCGTTCACCTACCCTGCAAACAGCCTTATTTCTCTAAGAGATGTTGAAGTGCATAGAGGCTGGGGTTGGGATGTTGAAGAGCAGTTGGAGTAAAGAGAAAAATATCCAGGAGGCTGGGATATGATTAGGAAATGAGAAGAAATAAAGAGCTGCCTAATCGTCTACTCCCTAAGGGATGGTGAATCTCATGAAATTAAATTTAAGTTCTGGAGCTAATTGTACATTTTCCAAAGGGAAAGGAAATATTTTGCAGTACAGCAGAAAGCAGAAATGAGGAAAATTATAGTACAGCTGAAGGAGTGTCTCTGAGAGTGTTTTGAATTTGTCATCATCTACTGCTCTCTAAGCAGGACTCCAAGCCCAGGAACAGCAGATGCCCAACAGCAGCTCCATCAGCGAGTTCCTTCTGCTGCCACTGGGAGACACGCGGCAGCTGCAGCTCCTGCACTTCTGGCTCTTGCTGGGCATCTACCTGGCTGCTCTCCTGGGCAACGGCCTCATCAGCACAGCCGTAGCCTGCGACCGCCGCCTGCACACCCCCATGTACTTCTTCCTCTTCAACCTGGCCCTCTTCGACCTGGGCTGCATCTCCACCACTCTCCCCAAAGCCATGGCCAACGCCCTCTGGGACACCAGGGCCATCTCCTACGCAGGATGTGCTGCACAGCTCTTTTTCTTTGTCTTCTTCCTCTCAGCAGAGTATTTCATTCTCACCATCATGTCGTATGACCGCTACGTTGCCATCTGCAAGCCCCTGCACTACAGGACCTTGATGGACAGCAGAGCTTGTGCCACCATTGTAGCTGCTGCCTGGGGGACTGTGCTTCTCTATTCCCTTCTGCACACTGCCAGTACGTTTTCACTGCCTCTCTGCCAAGGCAATGTTGTCAACCAGTTTTTCTGTGAAATCCCCCAGATCCTCAAGCTCTCCTGCTCAGGCTCCTACCTCAGGGAAGTTGTGCTTCTCATTTTTAGTGTCAGTTTAGGCTTTGGGTGCTTTGTATTCATAGTTGTGTCCTATGTGCAGATCTTTCTTGCTGTGCTGAGGATGCCCTCTGAGCAGGGACGGCACAAAGCCTTCTCCACGTGCCTCCCTCACCTGGCCGTGGTCTCTCTGTTTCTCTGCAATGTCCTTTTTGCCTACCTGAAGCCCTTCTCCGCTTCTTCTCCATCCATGGACCTGATGGTGGCAGTTCTGTACTCGGTGGTGCCTCCAGCAGTGAACCCCCTCATCTACAGCATGAGGAACAGAGAAGTCAATGATGCAGTGAGGAAAGTGATGATCAGATGTGTTTCAAAAGCAGTGAACTGCCTATCGTTTTTGAATTCATGACATTTAATGCAGCTTTTTACTAAATTGATCTGTATTTTAATGTTTTTGTTTGTTTGTTTGTTTGTTTTTGTGCCATTTTGTATTTGTAATATATGCTTGTTCATTTTTTAAAATACTGTGATGTTTTTCTCCAAAACATCATTACTCATGTCAATTCCTGTTCAGCTTGTTCCTTTCTACATTAGCCCAGACATTCTCTATATAATGAACCAGGCTCTCTGTGATCCTTAACAGAATAAAGGACATGCAGTGTATCTGTCTGTCCTTGTTCTGGAGCTGTTGGGGTTGGATGTTCTCAGAAGCCCACAGTCCAGCAGGAAGCACAAGGCTGTTTATCAAACTGTGTGGTGCCTTCAGCCTGCAAAAGCTGAGTGGCCATCTCTGGGCTCCTGGCTGGGGTCTGTGCTTTCAGGCTCACATCTGTCAGTACCTCTGAGAGGCCAGCAGCAGCAGCTGGTTGGCATGTTGGCTTTCATGTCCCGTCTTCCTCATGTCCTGTGTGTTTTGTCTCCAAGATCTGAGAATTTCTCCTCTTAACATGAATTTATGTCAAAATTTAGACATTTTTCTCTCGAATATCAATTTTTATCCCAGAAATTACAAATTTTCTCTGATAGATATCACACTTGACCTCACCAAAGAGACAGTTTCTCCTCAAAATACTGCTTTTCATCCCCAAAAGAAGACATTTTCTACACACAATTACTCTTTTTAGCACAATATGATGCTTTCATCCCTAATTGCCCTTTTTTGTCTCCAGTATATGACAGTATCTCCCCTGAGTATCGATTTGCAACAATATTTTGACATTTTTCCCTGAATATCACTATTTGTCCCAAAAATAAAGCATTTTCTCTGTTAAATATCACACTTGATCCCACCAAAAAGACATTTTCTCCCCAAAATGTCAGCGCTCAGTCAGGTTAGGGAGCTCTCTTAGTTTCTTGTAGCATCAGAACAGTGTGTCTTTCTTGTGTTCAACATACATCTTATATACCATTCACTTTCAAGCAAGACATTCCTGTTCCTCTAACAGTTCCTCCAATCAGTTAATTGGTCCCAGCTTCTCCCAAACAACAGTGACAAAGGATGAAAGGTTTCTTAAGAGTAACAGGATTAACAATGCATATCAGTGGAACCTCCTGTCCACCCTTAGAAGCAAACAGACACTGCTTGCTCTTGTCTCACACTCTGGTCTCCCAAGGTTTCACAGTGATAAGATCTATTAAAGAGTCTGATAAGCTCTTTGGTGACTTGCTCACAGTTACATCTTCCCCCACACTACATCACCCTCCTTTTACCCCCTCTCTTACTGCAGCCACTTGTCCCTCCTTTGGATCTACTTTAGTCTTCTTGCTTCAGTGCCCCATCACCCAGAACAAAGTCTGCACATGCCCTCCCATGGACACCTCAAATCTCCTGATGATCAGTGAAGCCCTTTGATGACCAGTGACACCCTCTCCTGATCAGTGAAGCTTTCTGATGGTTAATGAACATCTCTGACAACCAGTGGAGCCATACATTGTGGTTTTATTAAAAAAACATGCATTCTCCAAATTCTCCACTATGCCCAGAAGAGACTGTGCCTGTTTCTTGCTCATGGGTGGAAACACAGCCCAACCATTTGCCATGGGTTAGTCCAAACTGTACTGGAACAGGGTGGTGCTTCTGAGCACCTGCAGTACACTGATGGTATTGTTGTGTGGGGCAATAAAGCAGAAGAAGCTTTCACGAAAGGAGAGCAAATCATCCAAATTCTTCTGCCAGCTGGTTTTGCTACTAAGCGAAGCAAAGTAAAAGGGCCTGCATTGAACATTCAGTTCCTAAGTATAAAGTGTCAGGATGGACGTTGTCACATCCCAACAGATGTGATCAACAAAATCACTGCCATGTCTCCACCCACTAGCAAGAAAAAGACACAATCTTTCCTGGGCAAAGTGGACTTTTGGAGGACTCGTGTTCCCAACTACAGCCTCACTGTAAGCCCCCTTTATCAGGTGACACAGAAGAAGTAGGATTTTACACGAGGCCCTGAGCAGCAGCAGGCTTTTGAGCAGATTAAACAAGAGATAGCCCGTGCCGTGGCTGTGGGGCCAGTACGGATGGGTGAAGAACATTCCAGCAATGGGTGGTAGAGCATTTAAGCACTGGGAGAAGCATCTGGCAGAAGCCACTTGGTTGGTCAATACTAGAGGATCTGTCAATCATGATGGTCCTAGCCAATCTAGTCCCCTCCATACAATAGAGAGAGATAAGGTCTCTGTTTTACATGTAAAGAACATGTTGGGAAAAGCTGTTTGGGTCCTTCCAGCCTCTGGAAAGGGCAAACCTTTTCGTGGAACTGTTCTTGCCCAGGGACCTGGGTGCACTTGGTGGGTAATGCAGAAGGATGGGGATGTTCAAAGTATACCATAAGGGAATTTGATGCTGGGGGAGTACAGTCAGTAATTCTATGTATGTATGTATATATATGCATGTGTAGTGTATTTTAGTTATTATAGTTATACATTTTGTTATATTGCACCACGTTTTACAACTTTACATTGATTTTACTCACATTTTACTGTGGGTTTTTCTCACACTTTACTTGTTTAGTTGTTGTAGCCCTTAAGACCACCAACCAGAGCCAGCCAAGTGTTTACCAGCCTGACCCAAGTCAAAGAAAATCAAGATGACAGCCTTCATCTGAAAGACCACCAATGAACCACCAAGAGATTTGCATGTGTAAAAGAACTGAGACTTGGGGAGGGAAAAATGTCCATCGTTTTGGGGACTCATTGTTGTGCGAGATGGAGAGGTCAGCTTGGCCTCACTGAATGACAGTGACAGAAACTAAACTGGGTGACAGTGAGGATCCGGAAAAGAGACAGGAGGTCTGAAGAAATGGGGGTGTGTTGTACCTCAGCATTCAATAAGCTCTCTGCTTGACTTGAGGAATCAAACTCGATAGCCCGAGAGATATAGAGCAGGTATGTTTATTTCAGCGTTTCATGCTGAGTACCTCTTTCTAACTGGCACACCAGCAAGCAAAAGTGTTTCATGTTTGGGAGCCAAGCTCATACATATTCAGCAGATGTCCTGGAAGACATCTACATACTCATAATTTTCCCAGTAATTTATTTGCATACTGCCCCTCCCCTAGGAGCACGCACTGTCCATAGCAGGGGGCTCCTCCTGGTGGTTGCTGGATGAAGGCGCGATGTCTTCCTGGCGAAGGCTGGAAGTCTTCCTCACCCTGCCCTTTTCACCCCGCTGCAGCTTCACAGAAACAATCCGTTTCCAGCTGGTCCCTTGCCCAGTGTTCCCCATAACTCTGACAATGGAGTTTCAAAATATTCTTTTCTTTTCTGGCCTGACATCCTGCTTACACAGTCCCTGTGCAATAGTTAAGCCTTAGATTGTCCCCTTGTTCGAACTCAGTCCCTCCTTTTCTTGGACCTAGCAAATACTTATGCTAGATTACCACATTCCGGGAAAGGGAAGATTTCAAATAACTTCCACTCTCCACTTTCTGTCTTAGTTTGCACTGTTTCTATTCTTCATAGCTATTCCCACAGGTTTTACACTGCCGTAATACACACCTCATTTCAACGTACATTGAAACAAGCAAGATGACTGCAGAAATACAATGCAATAAAAAGTTGCTTTAGCAATGCAAAATTCAGTAGGAAATCAGATAGTTTTTCCATTTTCTGTGAATCCAAATGAAGTGTCATCTGTGAATCCAAATGAAGTATCATCTATCAATACTTGATGAAGTAGTTTAGTATGTTTCCATATAGACTGTAGATTGGATTCTCTCTTTTTTTTTTTCTAGTGAGAAATGTACTTAATCCAATCCACATTGTTGTTAATTGTCACCTACCAGAACAGTGATTCAAACCCTTCAGCAATTGGATTTCTCAACTTAAATTTACCAGAGATACCTCTGGGCACTCCAACTGAATCTATATCTATATACAGCATCATCAAATGAGAACCCTAAGCTCCTTTTGTTCCTTCTGGGTGTGTGTGACATCCCCTTCCTGAATGCCAGGGTGAATGGTCTATTTGTTCCACAGAACACTGGGGCCTGTTCTAGGATTATTCTGTAAACAAACATCACATTGCTGTGCTACCTATTCAGTGGTGGTGTATAACTTCAGAGCCATAATCCATTGGCTCAACTATTGATACAGAGCCTCTGTTCCCCTAAGAGTTTTTCTGTGCTCAGCCATGATTATGGCCCCTAATAGGGATGTAGGAACTATTATTTTGTTTTGAACCCTAACCCACCCTCCTTCACCCACCTGCCCTCCTGAGACCTCTATCAATTTTTGGTATCTTGGTTTTTAATCTCATTTTAAATGTTTACTGTCTGGAACCAAATCCTGCGCCTCCATGTCCTCTGTTTCTGTATACTCTCCGACCCCCAACACCACCCTTCTTCCCCCCCTCCCCAATTAATTTCAGCAGACATGGAGGGAGAAAACTGAAAGACTGTAACTATCCACGCCAGACAGATCCTCTCAACATAATCACGAGACGCCTAGTGTGGGTGTTAGCATATACTATAAAGACCATTGAAAAGCCTCGCCAATACTGAGGTGGCTTGAAATGAGTGGTAAGGAGCCATGGGTTCATGTCTGACAAAGGAGCAGATGGCAAATACAGAGGAACAGACAGCAGAGTGCCAAACGGTGGCAGAGGAGCAGACGGTGGATTGCCAAATGGTGTAAGATCCCATCACTTGTGCGTGGAACCCACTCTATGTCGTCCTGGTCAGGACAATGGGGGGAGACGTCAGGGGGAGACGAGCTGTGCAAAAAGAGGTGAGCGTGAACATGGAGCTGCATCTCACGCGGGAATGGTTCCATGGCAGGCTGGAAGCAGGACAGAATGGGCGGCACATTGCTGAGTGGCTTCTGACAGAGTGCTGTTCTGAGATGGGGGTCCCCGATGGCTCCTTTCTTGTCAGGGAGAGCAAAACGTTTGTTGGGGACTGCATTCTGTCCATCTGGCGTAATAGGAAGGTGCAGCATTGTCACATCTGCCAGCGGCAGGACTCCAGCATCCACAGGTTCTTTCTGACTGACAGCTGAGACTTTGACAGCCTCTACGACTTCATCACCCACCACTGGGAGACACCGCTGTGGTACAACAAAATTGAGATGAGGCTGACAGAGCTGGTGCCTCAGTCCAACCCTTGCAGCAACACAGACTGGGTGCCACGGGATGGCACAAGAGGGACCATGCCAATTCCCATGATAATTTTGTAAGCGCTGTATATGGATATGCTACCAATGGATATAAATCCTCCACTATTCTATTGATAGACATTGAATCTTGTAGTCTCCAGTAGTTCCTGTACAGTTTTATAACCCGGAGGATGTGTGTGTTGTATTTTTGACTCACACTCCACCAACAACCCGAGTTTCTGAAAATGATCAATTACTGGCTGGATTGCTTTCCTGTCTTTGAATATGAGGGAGTACTGTTTAATCCAAACTGGCTGCGCTCCCTGCTTTATTCTGAATGCCATTGGTGCTGCATCCTTGGGTTTGCACCACACACACCCCATGATGAACTAGACCACGTTCTTCATCTGAAATCCCAATCCCTGCAGGGGTAGTGATTATTGCTAAACTAAGCACCTCTATTAAATGTTCTTCTTTTACCTCAGACTCCAATTGTCCTTTAGACTTTATTTCAACTTACATTTGTTCTAGTAAACCTTGCCATAGCAAAGGCTTTGGTGAATGTAACTTTGTGTATTCCTACCTGTTTACCTAGAATAAATAGTAAAGGTTTAAGAAAGTACTCCTTTTCACTTTGGGGCAGTAGTTTCTACTGCTGTTACAAAATCAAGAAGCAACCCTATCCATGAGAAAGCAAACCTCTTTATCATGCTCTCCTAGCTACAGTTTCACCAGTGGATCTGCTAGGGTAAACTTTGCAATCGGAGAAGGTTTCCTCTCCCTCAGCTTGGTAGGATTTCTCCACCAGTGCAGTTTGCACACTGCTTTCGTTCCAATAGGGCAGAGAAATCTTGGGGTGAGCCCAAAGGTTTCCCCCTCTCACCTGGTTCTGCAGCCGAACAGAGCTGGTCCCATCTGGGTCACCAATCTGACATGTGGAATCAAACTCTATAAACCAAGGTTAGGTTACCAAGCAGGGAAGTGTTTATTCAGAGCAGGGTGCAAAGGGGAATCACTCCTCCTGTCTTGCACACTAACATGTAGAATTGTTACATCTTTCAAAGCCAAGCTCATGCATATTCAACAAATGTCAGCTGCATGTCCCGCATTTGCTCCAAGCTCTGGAAAGATTGCGCTGTCACACCACCCCTTATAATGAGCTCTGCAGTCACTCCTGCTACAGGTCCTGTAGCTGTTCCAAGTATTGCGATAAGAAAATGAAACAACTCCCTCCCAAGGGAGGTGCACTGTACCAGGAGGTACAACCCTGTGGTCCCTCCAACCCCTTCAATGAGCCCAGTGGCTGCTCGAACTTCAGTCACAGCTCCTGTGGTGGTTCCAGCTCTGGCAATGAGCTCTGCAGTTGCTCCAGCTCCTGTAACAGCCCAACAGCCTCTTCAGCTCCTGCAGTGAACCCTGTGACTGTTAAAACCCCTGCAACAAGTCCTGGACTTGCAAACAGATAAGCATAGGGAGTAATGTTTGCAACTGCATATATTACATATATGTGAAAATATGCTGTATATAAACATGTTTATATATATATATGTGTATAGATTCATATAATTTATAAATATTATCTTTTTTTCTTTTTTTTCTATTTCTCTGTCTTAGTAAATAGCTTTCATCCAACAAATTCTAAACCTCTGTACTTTTATGAGTCCCTTAAATATCTCCTTGGGACTCTTGAATCTGACCCAGTCACTCAGTGAAAAGCATCAGAAGATCTCAAGGTCTCAGGGAGCAGCTCCTGAGGTATATTTCTTACACAGTTCTGTGCTCCTGCTCTGACGGTGCCTTCTCGTTATGGCAGTGCCAGCAAGGAGGCCAGAGCTGACACAGCCGTTCGCATTGCCGGCTACTGACTGCAGCCCTGGAGTGCTGCTGTAGAATCAACAGGGATATTGTGAGACACACAAGACCTTCAGGCCTGAACAAATGAGAGGAATTGAGAGTACTGTGGCAAGGAAAGAGTGCAGGAATGAAAAGAGAATGTTCTGCTGCCATCCGTAGCTGTAGCTCCCCCAGATCCAGATAAGGTAGGAAGAGAGAAGAGAAAAGGAAAAGTCTTCTTTAAAAGCTTTTCATTTATCTCTCAGCCTATTCAGGGAATCTGGTTCAATGTTTACACGAGCTCTTGGAGTGAGAATACAGAAAGCAGGTAGGAAAGAAATAAAATAATTTGCAACATTTTTCTGCAGATTGCTGTATCATATGCAATCAAATAATCAAATATGCATGAAACATAAAGAACCATTAATGGGAATCGTGAGAGGAAGATGTGCACATTATGGAATCTGGAATAGTGCGGACTGTAACACCTTCCTGAGAGAGTGCTTGATCTCCCTGTTCCTCATGCTGTAGATAATAGGGTTCAGTGTTGGAGGAACCATTGAGTACAGAAGTGCCACCATCAGGTCCATGGATGGGGAAGAGAGTGAGAGGGGCTTCAGGTTGGCAAACGCACCAGTGCTGACAAATAGAGAGACCACGGCCAGGTGAGGGAGGCACGTGGAGAAGGCTTTGTGCCGTCCCTGCTCAGAGGGCATCCTCAGCACGGCAAGGAAGATCTGCACATAGGAAACAACTATGAAAACAAAGCACCCAAAGACCAAACTGACACTAAAAATGAGAAGCACAACTTCCCTGAGGTAGGAGGCTGAGCAGGAGAGCTTGAGTATCTGGGGGATTTCACAGAAAAACTGATTGACTACATTGCCTTGGCAGAGAGGCAGTGAAAACGTACTGGCAGTGTGCAGCAGGGAATTGAGAACCCCAGCGCCCCAGGCAGCTGCTGCCATGGTGGCACAAGCTCTGCTGTCCATCAAGGTCCCGTAGTGCAGGGGCTTGCAGATGGCAACGTAGCGGTCATAGGACATGATGGTGAGAAGGGAAAACTCTGCTGAGAGGAAGAAGACAAAGCAAAACACCTGTGCAGCACATCCTGCGTAGGAGATGGCCCTGGTGTCCCAGAGGGCGTTGGCCATGGCTTTGGGGAGAGTGGTGGAGATGCAGCCCAGGTCGAGGAGGGCCAGGTTGAGCAGGAAGAAGTACATGGGGGTGTGCAGGCGGCGGTCGCAGGCTACGGCTGTGCTGATGAGGCCGTTGCCCAGGAGGGCAGCCAGGTAGATGCCCAGCAAGAGCCAGAAGTGCAGGAGCTGCAGCTGCCACGTGTCTGCCAACGGCAGCAGGAGGAACTCGCTGATGGAGCTGCTGTTGGGCATCTCTTGTTCCTGGGCTTGGAGTCCTGTTCAGAGCGCAGAAGATAATGACAAGTCCAAAGCAATCTCAGAGACAGTCCTGCTATACTATAAAAGTTCTCCTTTCCCTTTGGAAAACGATCATTTACCTCCAGAAGCTGAATTAATTTTCATGAGCTTCACCATCCCTTAAGAAGATTAGGGAGCTCTTGCTTTCTTCTCATTTCATAATAGTATCCCAGCCTCCTGTATATGTTCCTCTTTACTGCAGCTGCTCTTAGAGACCCCAGCCCCTGCCTCTGTACACTTCAAATTGTCTCAGAGAAATCAGTCTGTTAACAGGACAAGTGAACTATTACTGTCTGCAGAAAAAAACTATAACTGAACATTTTAGGAAGGAGAGGCTGAAAGTAATACCTGTGTGAATGTTCACAAAACAACAGATGGATTGCAGAGATACTGGGGAGTCTCAGAGCTGTGTTCAGATTTGACAGCACCTTTAAGATTGCTACCTGCAATCCTCTTTTCTCACTCTAAAAACAGGAAATGGAAAATCCCTGCCTTGGTGCTTCTGTTGCAAAGAGCCCTTAGAAACATTCAGTTGTGCAGTGGAGATGTGATCCCCTGCCCCAGGCAGCAGCTGTGGCAGCACAAGCCCTGCCGGCGGGCTCCTTCCCCCCACACGTCTCCCCTCAGCACCCTGGACAGCTCCCCGGGCAGGCTGAGTGCTGAGCCTGGCAGGCGGCAGAGTCCCATAGCCGGCACACAGCCCCTGGGGCACAGCAGGGACCCTGCTCTGCAGGACAGCCCTGGGCACCCGCCTGCAGCCCCGGCTGCACAGCCTGCAGCCGTGCAGGGACACGCAGCCCTCAGGGCTGTGCTCTGATGCTTCAGCACGGAAGACCTCAGCTGGAGCAGAAGGCTTTTTCCACAATAAAGAAACATGCAGTGCCTACAGCCAGATCTGCTATGGGATGTCTTAATTTAGGTAACCCTCTATTAAAAGCAGCTCACGGTCTGCACTGAGACTTACCATGTCGTGGTCTGTGAGCAATGCTCCTGCAGTGAGCTCACAGCCCGCTCACACCGTTCACATCCTGCAAGCTCTCTCCCCTTCCTCTCCTCTCTTTCTGTCACCTGCAGGCTGTGCTGTGCACATGAGCTGCTCCTGGGCACAGCTGTCTCTCTGCAGCACTGCCCACTTGTATGAGCTTGCTGTGTCCCAGGAGCCCAGCCCAGCTCAGCAGCAGAGGATGTCATCTTTATCCTTCCCACTCCTCTCCCCTGAGATGTCCCTGCATCTTCATGGTCAACATCTCCTGAAAGACAACAGCGTCATAGCAGTACATTAATGTCTGTTTAATTTAACACCAGATTTCTAGTGGTCAGTAACTAATTCCGGACATGTGGTGAGTCCTTCCAGAGAGTGTTTGCTGAAACAAAAAGGGCACACATACAAGGACAGGATATCATAGAATCACCAAGGTTGGAAAAGACCTAAAAGATTATCCAGTCCAACTGTTCACCTATCACCAATAGCTCCCACTAATCCATGTCCTTTAACACAACATCCAGTCATTCCTTGAATACCTCCATGGTCAGTGACTACACCAACCCCATGGGCAGTCCGTTCCAGGTCCCAAAGTGCAGGATGTGGCATTCGGTCTTGTTGAACCTCATCCCATTGACTTCAGCCCAGCTCTCCAGCCTGTCCAGATCCCTCTGTAGGGCCTCCCCTTTCTTCATAGGGGAGATGCTCCAGTCCCTTCACTACCTTTGTGGCCCTCTGCTGGGGTGTTTCCAAGAGGTCCCTGTCTTTTTTTGTATTAGGGAGCCCAGAACTGGACACTGTTCTCCAAATGATGCCTTACCAGGGCAGAGTAAAGGGGTAGGATCACCTCCCTCGACCTGCTGGACATGCTCTTTTTCATGCACCCCAGAATGCCATTGGCCTCTTTGGCCACGAGGGCACACTGCTGGCTCATGGCCAACCTTTTGTCCTCCAGGATGCCCAGGTCCCTCTCTGCAGAGCTCCTCTCCAGCAGCTCATCCCCCAACCTGTCCTGGTGCATGCAATTATTTCTTCCTAGGTGCAAGACTCAACACTTGCTTTTGTTAAACCTCATCTGGTTTCATACCGCCCAGCTCTCCAGCCTGTCCAGGTCTCGCTGAATGGCAGCACAGCCTTCAGGCATGTCAGCCAATCCTCCCAACTTTGTGTCATCAGCAAACTAGATGTTGGTAGCCACTATTCCCTCATCAAGGCCACTGATAAAGATGTTGAACAAGACTGGACCCAGCCCTGACCCCAAAGGAACACCACTACTTACAGGTCACCAACCAGACTCTGCGCCGCCAACGACGATCCTCTGTGCTCTGCCAGTCAACCAGTTCTCAACCCACCTCACTGTCCACTCATCTATCCCACACTTCCTCAGCTTTGTTGTAAGAATGTCATATGAGACAGTATCAAATGCCTTGCTGAAATTAAGGTAGGCTACATCCACCGCTCTCGCCCCATCGACCAAGCAAGTGAATAAGTCATAGAAGGCGACCAGGTTGGTCGAGCATGACCTCCTCTTGGTGGACACATGCTGACTACTCCTGATATCCTCCTTTTTTTCTAGCTGTCTGGAGATGGCATCCAGCACAAGCTGTTCCATCACCTTTACAGGGACTGAGGTGAGGCGGCCTAGCCTGTAATAACCCAGATCTTCCTTCTTGCCCTTTTTGAAGACCGGAGTGACACTGGCTATCCTCCAGTCTTCAGGCACCTCCCCCACTCTTCAAGACCTCTCAAAAATGATAGAGAGCGGTTCAGCAATCAACTCTGCCAGCTCCCTCAGCACTCATGGATTCATCCCATCAGATCCCATGGCTTTATGAACATTGGTGTGGCCTAGGCGCTCACGGACCACCTCTTCCCTGACTGAAGGCAAGCCTTCCATTCCCCAGACCCTCTCACTGGGTCTGGGATTCCTAAGGGAGAGCTTTTTCACTGAAGACAGAAGCAAAGAATGCCTTCAGTATCTCCAGCGTCTCAGCATCACTCATTACCAGAACACCCCCCTCACTTAGTAGGGGTCCCACAGTCTCCCTAGTCTTCCTTCTCTTCATAACATACTTTATAAACTAATAAATAAATAAATAAATAAATAAATATTATTTTTCTTTTTTAATGAGTGTCAACCAATTTATGTAATACTGTGTTCTGCTTGCAAGGAACTGTGTGAGAGAGGTGGGCCAATCTGTGCTGTTTCTGGTGTTTATAACTGAATAATACAGACCCTTAATGGAAAAGTTATATGGTAGTAAGGGTGTATATGGATCTAAAAAGCAGTATTGTTTGACAAACTCTTTTGATGGTATAAGAAAGTGTAATTGTTGATGGCATATGGAAGTGTACTTGAGGGTGTGTGGAAGTGTAAATGAGGGTACAAATAGTGTAATAGTTTACAGAGGAAAAAAGGGATAAAGAGGAAGTGATTTTATCTGCACTGACATGAGAGCAACTCTCCTCACCTTTCCCCTGCGATCAGATCAGAGCAGAGTCACAGTGCCCATGTATCATGTAGTGTTATTCTGCTTACCAAATGGAGGAGGTCACAACAGAAGAGGCAGGCCTTCCTCTCTGCTCCATCTGTGGCATACTCTAGAGTTCAAGGCATTGCAAAGCTATGGCACATGTACGGTCTTTCACTGATGACACCTTAATTTGCTCTGGGCTCTCATTTCAATTGCAACTGAATAACGCTGGGGTCATGCCCATTGACAGGAAGCTGGCAAATGTTGTCTCCTTGTAAGGAAGAGCAAGAATGATGACATGGGCAATTATGGACCTGTCAGTCTCAGTCCAGTGCCTGGTAAAATTATGGAGGCAATGGTGGTGGGAGTTATGGAAAAACAGCTGAAAGACAATTCTGTCATTGGTCGCAGCCAACACAAGTTCCTGAGGGGTCGGTCCTGTTTAACTTCAGGTCCCTTTATGACACGGTTATCCATTTAGCTGACCAAGGTAAGCCAGTTGAAAATGGATGAAATCCTTGAGGAATTCAGTAGAGCTTTTGATACTATTTCTCACAGCATCCTTCTAGACAGAATGCCCTGCATGCAGCTAGACAGAAACAGAACGTAGTGGGTGAGCAGTTGGCCAACAGGTCAGGCCCAAAGGATTACAGTCAATGGAATCCATCGGGCAGGTAGATGGTCACTATCAAGGTTCCTTAGGGCTCCATTTTAGGGCCACTTCTCTTTCATGTTTTTGCAGATGACCTGCATGCAGGACTTGGAGTTGTTCTGAGCAAATTTGCGGATTGGAGGTGCTGCTGCCTCCAGTGAGGGTGGAGAGGACTTGCAGAGAGATGTGGACAAGTCAGAGAAGTGGGTACCAGTTGGTCCTAAGCACCAGGTGCATAAAGCAGAACAAGAACAAGTGCCTGATTGTGCACCTGGGTAGGAGCAACCCTGGACATACACACTGACTGGATATAGGACACTGGAGAGTGGTCTGACTGAAAAGATTGGAGGTCATGGTCAGCATCAAATTGAATGCGAGTCAGCGGTGTGCCCAGGCAGCCAGGAGAGCCAGTGGTCCCCTGGAGTGCATCAAGCAAGGTACTGCCAGCAGGGTGAGGGAAAGGATTGTCCCTGTCTGCTCTGCATTGCTACAGCCACACCTGGAGCAATGGGTGCAATTCTGGGCACCACAGAACATAAAGGACATCAAACTATGGGAGGGTGTGCAAAGGTGGGCACTGGAACTGAGAGATCTGAAGTTCACAGTTTCACTGGGATTGACTGCTTTTTCAGACTTGGCCATTCTCACATCCCACATCCTGTGATGAGACACAGGGCACACATGGGACATGCACTTCACAGCATCCTTGCACCCCATGCAGAGTCTGGTATCTTCTGTCCCTTGTCTTTCATTTAACATCATACAGACCTCCATTCCACTACCCCAGGAAGGATCCTTAGTCAGCATGAGGTTCTCCCTGCCAAGGGCCTGGGAATCAGGGCTTGGCCTTTCTGCTTCATAAGAAAAAGCAGGGGTTTCTCAGCATCAGAGCCACCATGCCAGTGCCTTTGCCTGCCTGTAGTCATGGCTTCCAATTATCTGCTCTAACAAGTCCCTGGGGAAGCTTGCTTGTTAGTGTCCCTCAGTGGGCCCATTAATACTCCAAGAAAGTTCACTGTTACTTCTGCCTTTGTCTTGTTGAGCACTCTGTGCAAACTTCTCTCTGCACTGGCGGTTGACGGACTTGTCAACAAGTATCGCCTGGGGCCCATTATCACCTGAAGAGCCTCCTGAGCCTTGTGCCTTCCTGACATCATCTTAAGGTATTCAGAACCTGTACAGCAAAATAGAGAGAAATATGGAGAGAGCTTAAAGTGGCCGAAGCCAGCAGTCGTTTATTGTTTATTTATTTATATTTGAGTTTAAACAAGTCATTAAAGCAGCACTGTGCAACTGGTATCAATCCGGAATGTTCCCAATGAGTTCTATTCTGTTACTGTGTGGGCAAATGTCCTCCTCAACCTCCCCACCCTATTTCTACTCACATTGGCCCCATGGGACTTGCATCACTTTTTTTCACATCAATCTTCTCCTCTGCATTCACCCGCTCAGTGTTAAAATTCATATGCACCAGCTCCAACTAGTTTTCCACAGAGAACCAAAGGCACATGGTCCATGAAAGAATTCCTTTTGTTTTTGGCCAACAAACAGCAGGAAAAGTGTTGCAATTGAATGAACAGTAAAACACAGTGGTCAACTGCATGCCATGTCCATTCCGCTTCTGTTGAGGTTTGTCTTTCACTGGGAAAATTTGTACAAGAAATGAGTTAGACACAGTCATGATGCTGTTGACTTTCAGGAGCTGTTGGCCATCAGGACCCAGGGATATCTCAGGGGAGTGGAGTGGGAAGGATGAAAATGTCATCCTATTCTGCTGGGCTGGGCTGCTGGGACTCAGGGAGATCATAAAAGTGGGCAGTGCTGCAGAGAGACAGCTGTGCCCAGGAGCAGCTCTTGTGCACAGCACAGCCTGCAGGTGACAGAAAGAGAGGAGAGAAAGGGGAGAGAGCTTGCAGGATGTGAATGGTCTGAGCAGGATGTGAGCTCAGTGCAGGAGCACTGTACACAGATCATGACATGGTAAGTCTCACTTCAGACTGTGAGCAACTTTTCATAGAGGGTTAACTAAAAGCGGGACTAAATGTGGATAGTTCTGAAGCAGAACTGGCTTCATGCACTGCATGTTTCTTTTCAGGGGAAAAAGACTTCTGTTTTAGCTGAGGGTTTCCATTCTGCAGTATGAAAGCACAGCCCTGAGGACTGCGTGTCCCAGCACGGCTGCAGTCTGTGCAGACGGGGCTGCAGGCGGGTGCCAAGGGCTGTCAGGCAGAGCAGGGTCCTTGCTGTTCAGGGGGAGATGTGTGAGTGGAAGGAGTCCCCAGGCAGGGCTTCTGCTGCCACAGCTGCTGTCTGTGGCAGGGAGATCACAGCTCCACTGCACAACTGAATGTTTGTAAGGGTGCTTTGCAAGAGGAGAGCCAAGGCAGGGATTTTCTATTTCCAGGTCTGAGGGAAGGAAAGAGGATTGGAGGGAGAAATCTAAGAGGGGCTTTCAAACATAAACACAGCTCTGAGGCTCCCACATTCTTCTACAGTCAAATGCTTCTTTCGTGAACTATCACATAAATATCCAGGAGGTTGATATATGATTAGGAAATGAGAAGGAATTAAGAGCTCCATAATCATCCGCTTATTAAGTGATGGTGAAGATCATGAAAATAAATTCAAGTTCTGGAGTTAAATGAATATTTTCCATTTTTCTGTCATTCATAGTGTAGCAAGAGGAGTGTCTCTGAGAATGGTGTGGACTTGTCATCATCTTCTGCACTCTGAACAGGACTCCAAGCCCAGGAACAGCAGATGCCCAACAGCAGCTCCATCAGCGAGTTCCTCCTGCTGCCGTTGGCAGACACGCGGCAGCTGCAGCTCCTGCACTTCTGGCTCTTGCTGGGCATCTACCTGGCTGCCCTCCTGGGCAACGGCCTCATCAGCACAGCCGTAGCCTGCGACCGCCGCCTGCACACCCCCATGTACTTCTTCCTGCTCAACCTGGCCCTCCTCGACCTGGGCTGCATCTCCACCACTCTCCCCAAAGCCATGGCCAACGCCCTCTGGGACACCAGGGCCATCTCCTATGCAGGATGTGCTGCACAGATCTTTTTCTTTGTCTTCTTCCTCTCAGCAGAGTATTACCTTCTCACCATCATGTCCTATGACCGCTACATTGCCATCTGCAAGCCCCTGCACTACGGGACCTTGATGGACAGCAGAGCTTGTGCCACCATGGCAGCAGCTGCCTGGGGCGCTGGGCTTCTCAATTCCCTGCTGCACACTGCCAGTACGTTTTCACTGCCTCTCTGCCAAGGCAATGTTGTCAACCAGATTTTCTGTGAAATCCCCCAGATCCTCAAGCTCTCCTGCTCAGAATCAAATCTCAGGGAAGTTGTGTTTCTCATTTTTAGTGTCAGTTTAGCCTTTGGGTGCTTTGTTTTCATTGTTGTTTCCTATGTGCAGATCTTCCTTGCCGTGCTCACGATGCCCTCTGAGCAGGGAAGGCACAAAGCCTTCTCCACGTGCCTCCCTCACCTGGCTGTGGTCTCCCTGTTTCTCAGCACTGCATTTTTTGCCAACCTGAAGCCCCCATCCATTTCCTCCCCACTCCTGGATCTGACAGTGGCACTTCTGTACTCAGTGGTTCCTCCAACACTGAACCCTATTATCTACAGCATGAGGAACAGGGAGATCAAGCACACTATCAGGAAGGTGTTGCAATACGCACTATTCCAGCTTCCAGAAAGTGCACATCTTCGTCTCAGGATTCCCAGTGATGGTTCTTTATGTTTTATGCATCTTTGATTGTTTGACTGTGTGTGATATAGCAACCCACAAATAATAAATAAATAAATAAATAAATAATAAATAAAAATATAAAAAAAATGCTCGAACTTATAAATACAAATGTATTTCACTTCTTTCCTACCTAAATTCCATTTCTCACTCCAAGAGCATATGTAAACATGGAACCAGATTCCCTGAACTGGTTAAGGGATTTTTAAGTGCACTCAGAATAGATTTTCCTTAGCTCTTCTCTCTTCCTACCTTGTCTGGCTACGGGGAAGGGAGCCATAAACAGCAGCACAACGTGCTCTTTTCATTCCTGCTCTCTTTACACTGCCACAGTGCTCTCACATTCTCTCATTTGTGCAAGCCTGAAGATTTCGTGTGTCTGACTACAGTCCTGTTGTCTCTACAGCAGCACTGCTGTGCTGCGGTCAGTAGCCAGCAATATGAACAGCTGTGTCAGAGCTGGTCTCCTTGCTGGTACTGCCATAACAAGAGGACCCCTTCAGAGCAGGACCAGAGAACTGGAGGCGTTTTCCAAAGCTGGTTTAAGGAATATACCTCAGGAGCTGCTCCCTGAGAAGACCTTGAGATCTTCTGTTGCTCTTCACTGACTGACAATGTTAGTTTCATGAGTCCTGAGGAGATCAGGAAGGGACTTGAGGCAGTGCATTGGTTTAGAATTTGCGCGTTATGTTAAAACTATTTACTAAGACAGAGAAAAAGAGAAGGATAATAATTATGGCACATGCATATGCATACATATATAATATATATAATAGATTTTCACATATATACAATATATGCTGTTGCAAATAGATATGAATAGATACTAATATGTATGTGTATCTGTTTGCAAGTCCAGGATCCGCTGTAGGGGCTTTAACAGTCACAGGCTTCACTGTAGGAGCTGGAGTGGCTGCTGGGCTATTGCAGTAGTTGGAGCAACTGCAGAGCTCATTGCCAGAGCTGGAATCACCACAGGACCTGTGATTGAATTTGGAGCAGCCACTGGGATCATTGGAGGGGTTGGAGTGACCATAGGGCTGTACCTCCTGGCATAGTGCATCTTCCTTGGGAAGAACTTGATTCATTTTCTCATCACAATATTTGGAACAGCTGTGGGGAACTGAATCCCCTTTCAACCCCGGGGTTTTACATCTGGAGATGAAACACCCACACTGATTGCCTCAGCTGAATGAACACCCTGCAAAGGGGAATTCAGAGGGTCCCTGTCCTTGTCTGATGTGCGGAATCTGACTCTATAACCAGAGTTAGGTTACAAAGTAGGTACATGTTTATTCAGCGCTGGGCACATGGGGGATGGCTCCTCCTATCATGTGCACCAATGGACAGAAGCGTTAGAAAGTTGTAGAGCAAGCATATACACATTCATCAAATTTCCAAGAAATCATTAACATATTCATTGTTTTTCTGGGAACTCATGTACATGCTGTCCCTCCTACTGACGCGTGCGCAGTCTGTAGTGGGGGTCTCACTCTGGTGGTCGTTGGGAAGAAGTCAGAAGTCTTCCTTGGGTTTCTTTGACCCAGTTCCTCTACTCAATCAGTCAAAGCCAGTTTATTTGGCTACCTTCCCCTTATGCATACCCCAACGGTATTGTCTTAGCTGTACACCCAGCTGTATTGTCCCAGCTGTGTTATCCCAACTGTATTATAACTATAGCAATGTTGACATGTTCCACTAGTCCTTTTCTTCTGACATTCCCCAAAGCCTAGGATACTTCATCTTCATGAAAGGCCCCCATTTACCTGATTCTTCCTTTCAGTCTGCATGTCTTTTTTATTAAGGGCCAGGAGCAGGGCTTTCCAGATGAGGCATTTCCACTTCTGCTAGGCAAACACGATCTGTTAGGACAAACTGATACAGTAAAACAGTTCATCTCATAGTCAGAAGTTAGGTATGTGGGCCCAAAACCAAGTAGGATGTGTAGCTAACATAAAGGAAGAACATCCTGCATACTAAAGAGAACATTGCCCAAGAAGGTGTCCAGTACCAGACAACTTCTATCAAACATGACAGGGTAAAAAGGACAGAGAAAGGAAGACTTTGAGCCTTCGCGAGAAGACATCTGACTTCATCCCCACGAGCACTGGAGGGAGACCACCCGCTACAAACTGTGCATGTGCCAGAGGGAGAGGCAGTATGTAAAAGAGTTACTGGAAACAATGAATAAGTAGTTGGGTTCCAGGAAATCTATTGGATATGTATGAGCTTGGCTTTGAAATATGTAATGCTTCTGCTTCCTAGTGTGCAAGACAGGAGGAGTGATCCTCCTTGAACCCAGCTCTGAATAAATGCATACCTGCTTTATAATACAACACTGGGTTATAGAGTTTAATTCCTCAAGTCAATTTGGTGGCCCAGATGGAACCAGCTCTATTCGGCGGCAGGACCAGCTGAGAGAGAGACACTTTTGGCGCACCCTGAGATTCCTCAGAAGAACTCCCTTTCTCTCCTGGTCACTACAGGAACAGACAAGGACCATCCATAGGCAGACCGGGTATATGTGTATGGTAAGGGGAGCCCATATGTCCTGAGCAGACATCCTACACAGGGTGCAGCCATCCATGCTGCACCTAGGGAGGTGAGCTGTGGGTTGAGTGCTGAGTTCCGATCAGTGTTTCCTTCCTCCTGCGAGGTAAATGGCCAGAGATGATGAGGTGAAAGACTCTGTGTTGTCTGTCCACTCATATGTACTTCCTGCTTGTATGTAAGAAGACGGGAGTTTGTACTCTATAGATTAGGAAGAGGGTCATGAGGAGAAGTGTACATTCCACCCGACAAATGAGTGTCAACCCATTTATGCAATACTATGTACTGCTGTCATGGGTTAACCGAAAATCTACCTGCACCCATGACAGAGGAATAGACGGCCTGCAGGGCCGCTATCCCAAAAGGAAAAGGGAAAAAGGGAAATAAATACAGCGGCAACGATCTAAGGAGGCACACTTATTTACTAAATACTATATCAGAATACAGAATAACACAATATAACACAATATAATTGGAACTAAGGCTAACGAATCAAGTAAAATAAGAGAGAGTGAGTCCCGAAACCGAGAGGCCTACTGTAACTCTAGGCGAAACAGCTGGAACGCTCCCACACGGCTCTCCCCCTGGCTGGCAAGGTCCAAGAGAGCAAGTCCAGCACTGAAGTGAGATTATATAGAGTCCGTGTCATATGACTGACTGTGGTGTTCCCTGGGACATTCAGTCTTCTTTTGTGAGCAGCAGATTCGACAAACTTATCTATGCTTAACATGATGTTATGATGTGGAATACTGATACCAACATTACAACATTGCAAAACCATGACAACTGCTTGTGCAGAAGTGTGTGAGGGATGTGGTTCAATCAGTGCAGGTTCTGTAGTGAAGTGTTTATAACTGAACAATAGGGATTGTTAAAGGAAAGGTATATGGTATTAAGGGTGCTTATGGGAAGTAAATAACAGTATTGTTTGACAAACTGTTTTGATGGTATAAGTAAGTATAATTGTTAATGGCATATGGAAGTGTAATTGAGGGTATGTGGAAGTGTAAATGAGGGTACAAATATTGGAATAGTTTACAGAGGAAAAAGAGTTAAAGAGAAAGTGAGCTCATCTGCACTGAAATGAGAACAACCCCCCGCACCATTCCTCTACGAACTTAGCAGTGCAGAGCAGAGATACAGTCCCCATGTATCAGGTAGTGTTATTCAGCTTACTAAATGGATGAGCTCAAAACAGTAGAGGCATTTCTTCCTCTCTGCTCCATCTGTGGCATACTCCAGAGTTCAAGGCATTGCAAAGCTATGGCACGTCTACGTTCTTTTGCTGATGACACCTTATTTTTGACTTGCGGAATCAAACTCTATAATCCAGAGACTGGTTATAAAGCAGGGATGTTTATTCCAGCGTTGCGCAGCGCCGGGTGCAAGGGGGATAGCTCCTCCAAACTTGCACACCGTAAGGAGAAAAGTGTGTTACAGATATAGGTCAAGCTAATACATAATCAATAGTCTCCTCCCCAGTTTGATGACATATTCATTACATTCCCTATGGCCCCATTCCTCGCAACCCCATTCCCTCTGACCCCATTCCCCGCGACCCTTGTTGTTGTTTTGGGATGACATTCTTCTTCTGTTTTCTTCTTGCTGTTATCTGCTGTTATAGTTCTCCCATGTCAGCGTCGTCGTGCCCGGGTGTATCTAATCCTTCTTCTTGGCAGAGGTCTCCAGACAATTCCTTCTTATCTTTATTTCCCTCTTCTCCGGTTTTCTTTTGACTAAGTGTCTGTAATTCCTCCTTTCTCTGTCCTCCCTTAACATAAACTATCTATCTGTAACTACCCTTTGCCTTAGTGAGGCCCCTTTTCCCTTTCTGTAGCAAAATGTTCCCCTTTCAGCTACTATGGAGTCCTTCTTCACTATTCAATTCCCCCCTTTTCTTTAATCTAGCAGGGCTTCCACCTGCTAGATTATTTTATTTTTTCTTGATGCATCCTGAAATAAGCCCCACTCTCTACCTTTTGCCTTAGCTCATGCCTCTTCCATACCTCATATTCCCTTCTGGTATCCTGGCACAGACACAAAGAGCATCTTATAACAACACAAGCAAAACACACGAAGAGTAGCAAGGTGATGCAGGCTAAGAAAAGCTGTTTTAGTCATCCGAAGTTTGGCAACTAGTAAGTTTATCCCATAGTCCAGAGAAAACCATTCCCAATCAGTGTTATCCCTGCCTACCCCATGTTGCAATTCAACTTTGGATAAACAGGATACCTCCTCTTGGATTGTCCATCAGGCATCTGCAGCAGCATCCTGAACTGTTTCTAAGGTGACAGAAATTTTCATACAGTGATACCCCCCCTTTTTTTTGGGGAGTTCTGTGAAATCAATTTGCCATGGTTGCCCTGGAAGGCCCCTTTGACCCTGTTCTTGGTACTGGGATTGTACTTTTTAGTGTTGGTTTGCCCAATATATTCTCTTATCTTCCCTTATAACCAATTTCCATAAAACACAAAAGGACATAACATTGTGTCCATCTGGGTTTGCACCCATCTGTCAGCTTGCTCTCTTCCCTTCTAAATCATTAATTAGACTCCTGTCCTCTTTAGAATATCTTACAGGTTTTGACTTGGGTTCAGAGATTTTAAGTTTACCGTCTGGAATTGAAGCCCTCTTCAACTGCCTGTTCTGCCATCTGATCTATCATCTTATTCTCTGTTTCCTGTGCTGTGTTACATTTCTGATGTCCTTTACAACCTATAGTAGCCATTGGTAGATTTACATCACGCTGTTTTCCTTGTGTGTGCGCAATCCTTGCTCTTTTCAGATGGTACTATGAGCATGTGGCACCCCAAACACATATTTAGCATCTGTCCATAGAAGTAAGGCTCTTGTCAAGGCAGTTATTTCAGCCTTCTGAGGAGAAGTCCCCACAGCTGGTGACTGTGCTTTGATTACCTGGTCAGTAGCAGTTACTGCATGTCCTGCCTTACAGTCTCCTTGTCTCATCAAACTGCAGCTGTTGGTTAACCAGGTGTATTCTGCATCTTCTAAGGGTTCATCCTTCAGGTCCAACCGACCAGCTGGAATGTGCAGCTTCAGTTGTTTCAAAGCGGTCGTGCAATCTGGGAGTTCTGCTAAGGAAAGATACTGGGTTGACAATATTAGTTACAATTATCTCTACATCACCCTGCATACCAGGATGGGCCTGGTATTTCAGGGATCTTTGGGGTGAGAGCCAATGTCCCCTTTTGCCTCCAATACAGTAAACACTGTATGAGATATTAAAACTAGTATCCTTTGGCCCAGTGTAGATTTATGGGCTTCCTGAATATTGAGCACCAGTGCACCCTGGCTATCCCTTACTCACTTCATGCTGTTTGAAGTTCACCATCAGTCAGTAGCTGTGTATCCATGGTTGGCATCCTCCTGTCATTACTGGGAATGTATGGTGTTCCTTGGCAGTTTGCAGCTCAGGGGTTTAGCAGATGGCTTCTTTCCTGGCAGTCCTTAAGGTTCAAAGCCCAGCTGTAATCTCATATTCCAAATATGTCACTTGCTGTGGAGTAAGTTGTGCTTTCTGTAAACCAAGAAACTCAGCAAACTCTCAGTCTGTTGTACACAGTTCTTTTGTTGCTGTGGCATCCATGTGCTGCAGTAAAGTTCCACCCTAGGATGGAGGATCCCAGGTCTCAAGTTCACGAGTTGACCAGTTCTCAAAAACCATTAAGCTGTTCTCACAATCCTGGGTAACACTGTCCAGGTTAACTGACCTGGAAAGCCCTCTATTAGGGCTTTCTTATTCAAAGGCAAATAACCTTAGGCTTCCTTTGGCCAAACCAGGCAGAGGAGACATCCCTCAAATCCAGAAGGTAAACTCCACCTATTCATTCCTTAATTTGGTTGATAAAGTTCATGGATTTTCCATGGCTGAGTGTACCAATTCAATGATTCCCTTACTTGCCCTCATGTCTTCTACCAAACTAAAGCACTTGCTATCCAAAAATTTAGCAAATTGGCAAAATTGGAGTTTTGTACTTGAATTCCCATTCAATTAGTAATTAAAACTCAAAAAAAAAAATTATCTATTATTTCTTTTATCCTTCTACAGTCACATAACCTCAAAGGGCATCACTTTATCCTGACTGGGTGAGCCCTTGCTTTTACTTCTATTTAGGGCTTCAACTTTGGCCCCAATGCCCACACCCCTAAGTGTCTTATTTGAGATTGCTGTAACTCCTGGGAGTACAACATTGTTTTTTTTTTCCAGTTTGTGTTAAAACCAGACTTACCATTTTAATTAGCTAATATTGTTTGACCCTTAGCTCCAGTTTTATTAAATTTCTTGCCAGGGTAACCTGACAGGTACAAGAATTCCTGTATTCCTACTTGGTTTTTTTTGTTTGTTTTTTTGTTTGTTTTTTGTTTTTTTGTTTTAACTTATATTTAATTAATTCCAAAAGTAAGCCTTTTCTTGTTGGGCAGTAGCTTCTACTACTGTTACAAAACCACCTATGGGTAGTAAGAAGTTCCCATATCCATCAGAAAATGAACTACTTTATCCTGCTTCCCTAGTTGCAGTTTCATCAGTGTATCTGCTAGGGTAAACTTCCCAAGTTCTCATCATTCAGCTTTGCAATCAGAGGCAATTCCTTCTCACTCAGCTTGGTAGGATTTCTCTACCAGTGTCCCATTGCAGTTTGCACACTGCTTTCATTTCAGCCTCCCTGGGCTCTTCCAGCCTCCCCTCCCCCTCCTTCCTCGTGGGGGATCTCTGGGTCCTACGGTCCTACTCTAGCACCACAACAGTAACAGCTGTTATTATTCTCAATTCTCTGAACATCTCTGTTTCTCAATCAGGTGTTTGTTTTTGTTTTGGTTTTGTTTTGTTTTTCCCATATTGTGCACTTCTCTTCAGTCCTGACATCCCGGCTACATCTTACTTATCTTTGCCAGCCTCAACCTGTGTCCTTCCCAAACTTTCGCACTTTCCAAACTGTCATTATTACATTTCACCTCCTCTCCAGAGCCATCCAGTGCTAACACTGGGATTTCACGTTTCCTAGATCTCTGCACATTCTCACTTCCAGTGCCCTGTCCTCTCCACCTCCCCCTTCGCTGTTTACAGCAGCAGTCTCTGATCCTGGCTCTCCCTCTCACTCAGAGTTCTGCTTGCAGGGGAATGGTGCGGGGGGGTTGCTCTCATGCCAGCACAGATAAACTCACTTTCTCTTTAACCCTTTTTCCTCTGTACACTATTCCACTATTTGTACCCTCAGTTACACTTCCATATACCCTGTTACACTTCTGTAAGCCATTAACAACTACACTTTCTTATACCATCAAAACAGTTTGTCCCATTCCCTTCAAAACCCACAGATTAAACAACACAGTTCTTCAGTTTCCGTAACCTGGTGAGCTGGTTTTCCAGCTCAGGGTTCCTCCTTCTTCCCCAGCAGTATCTCACCAATGTGCCAGTATACACCCTATACACCCCAGGGGTGTACACTTGGGGACCTCCTTTCCCTGTGATCCCCCATCATAACTTAATCTAAACCACCGTACTATTTTACAAGTAGCAACACCTCCTCCCAGCTAGCCCCATGTGCGTTTTACGACAGTGTATTTTACAATATCCAGTAACTTATAACACAAAAATAAACACATATTAGAACAAGGACAAACAAGTATTGGGGGGACAACTTTCGCTTCATCCGTCCCCGGCCGTTTCCTTCGTGGGAGGACGGAACCACGGGTCAGGACTCCGCACTCGCCCCTGTGTCTCACTCACACCACACTCACACGACAACAATCATTTGTGAAGCTTAACCAAAGATGTTAAGAACACCGGTGCTAGTTGTTGACTTAGGTCACCTCTATAGACAGCGCTGTATGATACCAATTATCCCAGGATGACCCAAATCACCCTGTAGGAGAGAGCAGACAAGCTCTGCCCTGTTAGCAATCACCTGAGAGCAATAGCTCTTTTACCATGCGTACGACTTACTGGCCCCTTTGTAGGCACTCCCTATGGAGTCCTCCTAACCCAGCCGGCAACCTAACCCGTGAGCTCACATCCCTCGGAGGGGAGCACGCCGACTCCTCAGTGCCCTGCGTAGGACGTCTCCTCACGACTTACGGGTCCCCCATTTCACATACCTGGTCCGCCGATAGAGGGTCCTTGTCTGCTCCTGCAGTGATCAGATGAGGGAGGGGAGTCCTGCCGAGAAATCTCGGGGCGCGCCAAAGGCGTCCCCTTTCTCAGCTGGTCCTGCAGCCGAACAGAGGAGGTCCCATCTGCGGAGCCAAACTGACTTGTGGAATCAAACTCTATAATCCAGAGACTGGTTATAAAGCAGGGATGTTTATTCCAGCGTTGCGCAGCGCCGGGTGCAAGGGGGATAGCTCCTCCAAACTTGCACACCGTAAGGAGAAAAGTGTGTTACAGATATAGGTCAAGCTAATACATAATCAATAGTCCCCTCCCCAGTTTGATTACATATTCATTACATTCCCTATGGCCCCATTCCCTTGCAACCCCATTCCCCCATTCCCCCTGACCCCATTCCCTGCGACCCTTGTTGTTGTTTTGGGATGACATTCTTCTTCTGTTTTCTTCTTGCTGTTATCTGCTGTTATAGTTCTCCCATGTCAGCGTCGTCGTGCCCGGGTGTATCTAATCCTTCTTCTTGTCAGAGGTCTCCGGACAATTCCTTCTTATCTTTATTGCCCTCTTCTCTGCTTTTCTTTTGACTAAGTGTCTGTAATTCCCCCTTTCTCTGTCCTCCCTTAACATAAACTATCTATCTGTAACTACCCTTTCCCTTAGTGAGGCTCCTTTTCCCTTTCTGTAGCAAAACGTTCCCCTTTCAGCTACTATGGAGTCCTTCTTCACTATTCAGGGGTCCCACGGTCACAGCCCCGGGGTGGGGTTACGGGGACGGAGGGGTCCCGGTCCGGCCGCACTCACCGCCCGCCGCCCCGCACACGGCGCACAGCAGCAGCCCCAGCATCCCGCACAGACACAGCGCTTCGCCAATGGTGAAACGGGAGCGTGCGTGACGTCACCGGGCGCCAGGCAGAATGCTCTCCCGCAGATTTGAAGTGAAACCGAAACCCACGGAGACACCACCCTGACCCCAAAAGCCCACGGAGACACCAAGAGAGGCTGCAGCGTGTCTTTAATGGCAGCACCACGGCTCAGGGTCGGGGATGGGGACACGCAGGGACAGCTGCTGACAGAAGGTGTCCATCAGATGCTGCCTGCGGGGACGTGGGGTGGGAGATGGGGTCACTCAGCCCTCACTGATGGCAGTGGGGACAGGGTCAGGTTGGGGACGCTGTTACCTGAAGGGCAGTTGTGACCAGGAAGCGGGGTGTAACCTGTTGGGGAAATAGGAGGGGGGTGAGTGGGGTTCTTATCCCATATTGATGCACAGAGACCCCATAGATCCACAGGGACACATAGAGACCAATAGAGGGAGATACAGAAATCCCACACCAACCCATAGAAATCATCAAAGACAACAGAGGGACCCATAAAGATCCATAGAGAAAAGAAAGATCCACAACAAGCCATAGAGACCCATAGGAACCCCACAGAGACCCCCTTAGAGGTCCATGCAGTCCTTCAGTGTCCCTCCCAAGCACCCACCTGGGCAGGGGGTTGGGCTCACCAGTAGTATCCATAGGGATACAGAGGGACCATTAGAGGGATACGTAGAGACCCCACACCGATACATAGGAACTCATAGAGACCCTGAAGGGACCCATAAGAGTCAATAGAGAAAAGAAAGCTCCACAACAACACATAGAATCCCATAGGAACCCCACCCAGGGAGGCTGAGTGGTGACCAGCTGTACACACAGCCATAACTGAACTGCCAGCCTCACCTGGCTGTGCTGCTGAGCATGCTGGGCTGCCTGGCCCTGCTCTCAACAGCACCTTGTCAGCTCTGGGAGTCTGGGACCAAGGAGACCACATCCCAGCTCATAGGGATGGAATTGGGATAACCAGGATGGGGAGCAGGCAGCCATCAGCATGGAGTAACAGATGGGATGTGATGAGGGATAGGAGTGACACATGGGGGCAGAGTGCATCAGGCAGAAGGGAATGGAAGAGAGCAGCTGGTCCTCAGCACCCGGAGCAGCCAAACCAGGCCAAGGTCCTCTCACCCACCCCATCCCCAAGCACAGCACAGAGCAGAATGCAGGTGGGCTGAGCACAGAACAGCCCAACACTTTATTTCGCAAGAAGCCATGCAGGGAACACATAACAGCATAGGAAGCAGAGGAATATGTGAGAGGTGGAGAGGTCGGGGCAGTGTCCATCACTGATCCCAAGTGCTAGTGTGGCCAGCTGGCCCCTTGCAGGCTGTAGCACAGCACTCAGATGGTGGGGTTGCTCCCTGTGTGGAAGAGAAGAGATGGTGTCCAATATTATTTACAATCAGCGCAATGACTGATATCTCCTCCGATGACAACGACTGCCTGAGGGCCCCTCAATGGCATCACATGTCACAGCAGTAGGAGGGGAGTAATGCAGCTGTGGCATGCAGCTCCCGCTTCTCACATTGCTGCTGCATCACTGCTGATAACTGCAAGGCAGGGCTGCACCCCCCCACCCCCCATCCTTGGTGCCACATTTGGTCCAAAGTACCAGAAGAATTCTGCTCCCTCCCACACCCACGCTGTCATAAAGTTGATTGAAAGGATTCAAGTCAAAAACAAAAGCAGACACAAACCAAACTCAAGAGCTGGCAGAACTCCTGGATCCGTTAGAAAAGCATCAACCTAGGGTATCCAACCACAAAGAAAAGGTTTTTATTGTGTTTTTATACTATATACTATAAGACTACGCAGTTCAACTGTCAATCATCAAGTTCAAGAAGGAGCTCATCCACATCCTTCCCTGGGTCCAAGCCAATTTCTGCTTCCAGGTTCCCTCCTGAGATTTCCCCCATGAACTTTTCCAAGTCATCTTCTACAGATAAGGGGGTCTTCCCAGCCCCAGTGGAGCTCAGCTGCTGCGCTTTGGCCACCGATTGGGAAGAAGCTGAAGCTGAACTCGAGTCCTCCGACTGCTCCACAGAGTCTGCTTGGCTTCCCAGCTGCAGTGCCAGGCTTGGGAGAACAAGGAGGAGAACAATCAGCACACAACATGTCTTAACTGGAGGTACTTATTATTCCTGTGTTGGATTTGGGCATTCTTGAGCCCAACCCCCTGATCCTTCCCACACACCAAAGAGTTTCTGGCTGACGGCAAGACAAAGTGCTGAAGCAAAAGAAGTTGTGCTCCTCACCTGCTGGGGGGTTTCTCTGTGCCAGGCTTGGTGAGCAGGCTGACCTCCGGCAGGGCTGGAGCAGCAGCCTGGCAAGAAGGAAGACAAAGTCAAGGATTCCTCAGGAGATCCTTCCTCTGCAGCGCTTCTCCTTCAGCACTGCTGAGCCTGAACCCAACACGGGGGGCCAAGGGGCTCCTGAAGGACGTCAACAACCACGGGAAGGCTGCAGAGCACCTCAGCTCTTTGCAACAACGCAGCAGGAATGGACCAATCCCTTCACGCCACACAGGAATCCCAGGGCTGCAGAGCATTGTGCACACACTGCCATTCAGCCAGCATCCTGCACACAGCCACTGCTTTGCAAGGAAACCTGCACAACCTTTCAGTTCTCCACCCTTTCTGCAGCACTTGCATCTCAGGCTGAGCCTGACCAGGACAGCACTGACGCTTCCTCCCCTCCTTACCAAAGCTGCTTTTTTAGCTGGAGGCTCCTCATCTTCAGTGCTACTCAGAGGCTTCCCAGCTGCCACAACAGAGCGAGAGATCTCAGCAGCCTTCCGCTTCCGTGCTCGCTTCCTGGGGGTGCTGGCTTTGCCATCCCAAGGCTTCACACACACCTGGCACTTGGCTACAGGAAGAAGAGACAGCGGCTACCATTGTGCCTCCAGAGGACAAGGGAAGCAGCCCTACAGCAGGAGAAAGCAACACACGGTCCCTTTAGACTTTTACCTTGGACTGGTTCTTCAGCAGCAGATGGCACAGCAGCCGGCACAGCAGCCACGTCCTCCTTCAGCTTCTCTGCTTCTCTCAGTTGCAGCTTCTCCTTTCTTGTCCCCTCAAGGCTCTTGGCTTGAGCCTTAGAATTTGGTGTACTCTGATCCGAGGGCTAAAAAGAAACACAGCAAGTGCAAACTAAGAACAAACACCAGGGAGAGTGTATGAAGGAAACACTGGAACACTGTTTCAAACGTGTGCAATTAACAAAGGGGACTCACCTCTGCGGGTGCAGAGACAGCTTTGGGAGAAGCCCTGCTCTGTTCCACAGTCTCTTCCTCTTCTCTTCCAGGTGCTTTCAAACAAGGAAAAAGAAAATCCCTTGGTCAACAGCAAGCAGATCAAGAAACCTGAGTGCCCGTGTTTCCTCCATCTGCTTCTTTCCTCCCATTCAATAACAAAGCACAGAGAGAGGAGACAGCAGCAGTCCAGACATGACCCAAGCATTTGGTAAGAAAGAGCCCAGGCAGTTGGAAGCCAACTCCATTTGCTTGACAGGGGCAGCACTTGAGCAGAGCAGACAGTAAAGCAGCTGGTTACCTGCTGGCTTTGTGATGCGCAGCAACTTCCTCCCTGCTGGGGCAGGCCCGGGCTGTGCTGCTGCTGCTGGCACCTTTTCCCCGCTCTGCTGCATCCGCAGGGCTTTCTCCTGCTTGATTTCTTCCAAGCTTTTCATACGCACTTCTTCCAATGCCTTGATTGGACGCGCTGGCTCTTCCAGTTTCACTTGGCCAGGCACAGATGGACGCACAATTCTCCGCTTCTTGCGCTCACCCTCAGCTCTCTTCTCAGGCAGCAGCTCTTCTCCTTTTGGCTTCTCTGCTTCCAGCCCTTTGTGTTTCCTTTCAGCCAGGGCTTCCGACAAGGTTTGCATGGGAACTGCAGGGGAAGGCCTCAGCCCGGAGCTGGGATCCTCCACCTTACAGCACCCTTCTGCCTGGGGGGCAGCTGGGCTTTCTCCTCGCTGATGAGCTCTCTCAAGACGGATCTCTTCCAGAGTTTTCACGTGGATCTCCCCTGCTGGCTTGGCACCCTTCTCTGTCAGCAGCAAGAAAGGAGAAGCGCAAGGATGTCATACCTGCTTATGATCTGTCTGAGCACTAGTACGGCCCTGTCTCTCCTTCAGAGACTTCACGCCTTCAACCACAGAGCAGAACAAAGCAGGGATGCTGCATCAATGCCAGCTCTGTGCTCCCGTTTCCAAACGGGGCAGGAAAAAGAAGTTCAGATCCCAGGGATGAAGAGCTCAGCAAGCACGCAAAGAGAACGCTGCCAGGAAAGAAGAAGCAGAAAGCCTAGAGAATCTGTGCAGCAAACACAGACGACCATTTACCTCTCCTTGCTGCTCTGCCAACCTCGATCCTCTTCCCCAGCCTTTCTGCAAGGCTGCGCTTCAGCGGAAGGCCGCTGACATCAGCTACAGAGAGAAAACAACAACATTCCTCAGCTCATTTCTTGGGAGAAAGGTTTCTACAACAGTCAACCACAAACTTGGTTTCTTCCAAGGGGATGTTCTCAGATTCACCTTTCAGCTGCTACACTTGTGTGCCACTTGGAGTCATCACAGACCCACCACACACTTTCCTCCCTCCTCCTTCAGCACTGCCCTCCCATTGACGTGCAGGCAGCCAAACAACAGCTCACAAGCAGCCCTTACCTACAGAGGATTTCCGTTTTCCAGGTTTCTCAGCAGGATTCAATCGAACCACGAGCTCCTGCCCTAAAACAAAGGAAAACAAAGGGCTTCTTTGACAGAAACCAGCAGCCAACAGAATGACGGTCCTGTCAGCTCATTGCCCACCCAATTAAAAACATACACCCAAAAGACACCACTTGGACAGCAGCACCAGCAGACTAACATGGCCCAACTAACATGGCCCAACTACCTTGACTGTTACTGATCCCTTCCACTTAGGAGCCACCAAATGCAAACAAAGGTACTCAGCATTACCCGGCTTTGCAGACAGCGTCACAGTTCTGACCACTGTCCGCACCTTCTCCTCTGGCACAGGAACAGTCCGAGATTGGAGCGGATGAGCAGGAACTCCTGAAGGCCCTTCTGATCCAAGGGAACAAACAGACAGTGTTTACAACCAGGAAAAGAAAAGCCACTGCCAACAACAAAAACCAACCTGACAGAACCGTCACAAAGACCAAAGCGCATTTGTTACTCATCGCTGTCCAAGATGCAACAACCACTGCACGTCCATAAGAGAGGTGACTAATTGGCCTCCAATTTGCTCTTGCAGTTCCCATCTAGAAGAGCAGCTGTCTGGATCTCAAACACCACGTTGCATGCTGAAGGAGCTCGATACCCCCAGCTAAAAATCCAAGTCTATCTCTCATGTAGCTCCCAGCCACCAGCAACTGCTGCTCCAAAACCAGCAGTGCAAGATCAAGGTTCCCTTCTGTGAATGGCTCTATTCCCCAACACAGTGCCAGCTATCTGGCTATGATCAGAAGGATCACAAAGTAGGGCACATGAACTCACCGCTTGGTTGTTTTCTTTTGTCCTTTAGTTTCTTCCCTTTGATTCCTTCAGGTGTTTTGATTCCAGCATTCAAAGTGTCATCTGGGAACACAGAGCAGTGAATGAGACTGAGGGACAGAGGCACCCGCTGAGGACCACAGCTCTGCAAACTGCCTCCTGCTCAGAAGCAGCCATAAGAAACCCTGTCAGCAACCCTACGTTCTGTTGTGTTTGTGCAATGAATTGCTTTGGAGTGAATTGGCAAGTCCTTCTGATTCATCCTGCAATACCTTGTTTGGTATCAGCATTCGATTTCCCAGTGGAAATGATCTGCAATCCATCCTGCTTTTCTTCAGCTGGTTGCTGGACAGCTGGTTTTGTTTCTTCTCCCTTCTCAGCAAGCTGGTCTGGAGAGGGAAAGAAACAATCAGCCTCTTCAGTTACGCAGTAGGAATTCAATCACATTTCCCACCTTTATGCAGCTCATACAATGACACTTCAGCCCACAGTTCATATTCTTAAGGACAAACCTAGTGATTACAGATGGGTTCCTTATTTCAACAGCCGTACTTACCTGGTAAACCCACAGAAGCAGTCTAAGATTCCAACCATAAGATCAAAAGCCACATTCAGGATCCAAAGCAGCAGCAACCACACTCACCATCAGCATCACCATCTGCAGCATTGATTCCAGCTGCAGGATGTGTAGGGCTTGGGACATTCTCGGAGTTGTCCCCTTCCATCACTGCCCTCAACTGTGGAGAGGGATTGGACTGCACGGAAAGCTTGCTCTGCTGCAGTGTTGGCTGAGCTGCCTTCAGATCGTCGCCTGCAGACTCTGCTGGACTTGGCAGCGCAGCTACAGGAAGGAAAGGATCATCAGGAATGGAAAACTTGCATCCTAAGTGAATTATCAGAAGCACCCAAAGTTCAGCTGGGCACCCATCTATCAGCTCACCATGAACGTTCCCTGGCACTCTTGACCACACTACACCCACCTGTGAGCAATAGAGTTCATCTTTCGTCCCTAACCAAGACCAACTCACTTTGGCTGGGTGGTAAGGAAAGCCCATTGAGGTGCCGTCCCTTGGTGTGATGAAAGGCACAGTTGGATTTCTGGCAGCCTCCTGGCTGGTTCTCCCAGTAGCAGGGAATCTCACTGCGTTTTTTCTGAGGACGGAAAGGAAGAAAAGCTGCTGGTCATGCGGACCTCAGATTTGCAAAGGGAGACTGAGCTGCAGATGATGCCAGTGAGCAGACTGCCACAAAGCAGCACTCCAACACCACTCTGAAGCGTGCGCAGGCTGGGAGCACCGGGCTCACTCAGCTTTCCTAGCATGCTGTGGGTGAGGACACCAGTTGAGAAGGGCTTCAACTAACACACCTTGCAGAATGCCTGTCTGATGCATGTGCTTCTTTAGCAGCTGTGGACAGAACACTGTTGGGATCTACTACAGGAATGTCCTGCTCTGATTTACCAATGCCATTGAGCTCTCTTCCCTCTGCTTCCTCCCATCCCCCTCTTCACAATAGGAACCATCCTCATCTCAAAGCAAATGGAACCTAATCTGCACAAGCCCATTCAGCCCAGCTGAAGCAATGAGAAGTGGGTTTGGTGATGAACTCTGAGCAGCCAACACTCACCTGGATCTTCATGTGCCTGAACCTGCAGACCTTCCTGAAGCAGCGGCCCTCCTTCCACAGCGTGCAGATGGTTTCATTGCCCAAAGCAGCTTCACAGTGCCGGAAGCGACAGTTGTCTCCCTGGAACCCAATGGAAACACAGAGAGGAAAATGCAATAGTACAACCTGAGAACTGGCCGTGCTTTGAGCTCATTTGTAGCCAGTTGCCCTATTGCGCAGTGCAATGAGTTATTCAGTTTGCCCAAGATCAGTGATGCTTCTACCTATTGCACCCCGTCCTCTGAACTGAAGAACTGAAAGAAATGAAGGGAACAACCCAAGCAGACCTTGTTACAAGTGGAATAGAAGTAGAAATAGCAATCCTCTCCGTTCTTTGACATGCTGGACGAGCTCCCAGAAGCAGTTCTGCTCTCGGGGATCTCTGTGCAGCTCTTCCTCTGCTCTCTCAAAGAGCTGGCTCGTGCTCCCTTGCACTGAGCGTCTTCTACTGCCTTGATCAGTGAAATCTTCTGTTGAGAAGGAACCCTGAGCAAAACAGCAACAAGCAGAAAAGAATGAGGAATGCCCACCCATCTTCCCAGCTTTCTCCTGTTCGTTCCATCAGTCTCTCAGGAGCAGTTGTTTCCAAACATTGCCCTCCTCAACACTGGTCAAACTAGAGGAACATCAGCCTGACTCAGCACGGAGCCCCTGGGGGTGCACGGCTGCAAGGCCTCCAATGGAGCCCCTCCAACTGGATGGCAAAGTTTCCTTCCCTCCTCCAATCCCGATAGAAATGCTGCCTTGTTACCTTTAGTACCTTCCCATCAGATTCCTCTCGGGCACATTCCTATGCTCCTAACAACCTCAGTGCTGCCCAGCACAGACGCCGGGCACCAACACGGCTCTGGACTCTGCACCGTGGAACACCCACCCAGCTCAGCACTTCTGTTCTGCTCACAATGGGAAGGGTTCTGGAATCGGGAGCATCGAGTGCACTAGAAATACCTCACGTCCCTCCGTTCCTTACGAGCCCTTCCCTTTGGAAACAAGAGAACCCCAGACACATCTGTCAGCACAGCAGCCCAAATGCTAACCAGAAACCAAGCACGGAGCCCTGAGAGCTACAGCCCTTGGCACCTAGCAGTGCCATGAAGGGTTGGAAAGGCAGCGCCCCATTGTGCTGAGGGCCAAGAGCCGGTTCAGACAACAGAAGCATTTGTCCACATTTCTGACATGAAGGCTGTCGCCTCCTGATCCGGCCACAAGTCAAGGCTGCCGAGTGCAATACCGTGCCTCCGCACACGGGGAACAGACGGGACTCACACACAGTGTGTAACGCCGAAAGGACCAGTTTAATGCTGTGCCACAAACCGTATATTCTGGTACATGTGACCGCCCGTATCAGATACCCGTGACCTCCCTGACTCCAGCCCTGGTGCACGCAGGCACCACCTACCCAATATCCAACAGGGGCAAGCACAGCTCAGCCCAAAGCGGGATGAACTTTCCAGCCATGTCTTCATGCCAAAGCGGTGCAGATAGCACAGGGAGTGCAAAGGGGAGGAGGAGAGCAACAGTGTGTGATGGTGTCACTAGCAAAGAGTGAGGGGTGGGAGGAGGAGGGATGAGGGGAGGGTATTGGGTAATCAGCAGGGGGGACACTTCTGCACCCAGAGGAGCTGAATCGGGACACAGACCCCTCACCCACCCCATCCCCAAGCAGGGCCCAGAGCACACTGCAAACAGGCTGAGCACAGAGCAGTGCATCACTGTGGGGCTTTATTTCATTGCAAGAGGTGCAGGCAGAGTGCTGCTGTCAGCATAGGAAACAAAAGCATATGAGAGAGGTTGTGAGGATGGGGCTGTATCCATCACTGACCCCAAATTCTCATGTGGCCAGACGGCCCCTTGCAGGCTGAAGCACAGCACTCAGATGGTGGGGTTGCTGCCTGTATCTCCTGAGTTCCCAAAATCTGAGAAGCAAAGGGAGAGGGAGGGACGCCCAGCCACCAAGCAGGTAGCGTGGAGCTCCCAACAACAACAATAAAAGGTGGTGGGGTGGGGAAATAAACCAGAAGAGGGCTGGAGTGCAGCTGAACAATCATATTTATTTGGGTGTGGGGTACAATGTGGGGGGTTATGGAGCCAGAGGGGGCACAGCAGGGACACGAGAGCGTGGGGAAGGGTGAGAGGAGGGATATAAAGAGGGCAAGTTTGTGGGTGAGGATTGTAAAGGCAGCAGGATGGGGAAGGGGAGGGGAAGTGCTGCAGGACATCCAGTTGATTAGGGATAAGCAGGGACAGCTGAGAGGAGCACCAAGGAGAACACATTCCAGCTCTCAGGGATGGCATTGGGAGAAACAAGATCTGATCCAGGATGGGGAGCAGGCAGCCATCAGCATGGGGTCACAGAGGGGAGATGATGAGGAATAGGGAGGGGGGGGGGGATCACAAGGGGGCAGAGAGCAGCAGGGGGAGGGGAAGAAGAGAGAGCAGTGGGTCCTCAGTACACTGAGCAGCCAAACCAGGCAAAGGTCCCCTCAGCCACCCCATCCCCAAGCACAGCACAGAGCAGGATGCAGGCAGGCTGAGCACAGAACAACCCAACACTTTATTTCTCAGGAAGCCATGCAGGGAACACATAACAGCATAGGAAGCAGATGGAGATGTGAGAGGTAGATCAGACGGGGCTGTGTCCATCACCGATCCCAAATGCTCATGTGGCCAGTTGGCCCCTTGCAGGCTGAAGCACAGCACTCAGATGGTGGGGTTGCTCCCTGTGCGGAAGAGAAGAGATGGTGTCCTATAGGGCCGTGTTCACATCCCAACCCTCTGCTCCCCACAGAGGCCCAGCCCAGCCCTGGTGCAGCACCACAAGGAGCACAGGGACCCCTCCCAACTCCCAGCCACACACCACACCTGTGCTTGAGTTGCTGGATGCACCATCCTGGCCTGTAAGAGAAGAGCCATGAGCCCCAGCCCTGTGCTCACTGTGGGGCATGGAGCAGCCCCGAGCACCAGGAAGGGGAACCCTGGGAGAAAGTGGGGACCCCAACACTGCACTGACACCAGGCAGAGGTGGGGGACAGCGCTGCCCTCATCACTCACTGGGAGCCACGTTGTAGCCTTTCTCCTTCTTCCCTGCAGACAGAGAGATGCATCAGCACAGGTTCACATCACAGCCAGGCTGGGGGCTACTGAGGGAGCCTCAAATCACCCAACAGCCCCCACTGTCATCCTACAGCCCTCCACTTTTACCTGCATGCTGTCTGTAGATAAAGAGTCCAACACCAGCCACGATGACTCCCATTGACTCCCATTGACTCCCATTGACTCCCATTGACCCTCATTGACTCCCATTGACCCCCATTGACTCCCATTGACTCCCATTGACTCCCATTGACTCCCATTGACCCTCATTGACTCCCACTGACTCCCACTGACTCCCATTGACTCCCATGGACTCCCATTGACTCCCAATGACTTCCATGGACCCCCAATGACTCCCATTGACTCCCATTGATCTCCATTGACTCCCATGGACCCCCATTAACTCCCCTTGACTTCCATTGATCCCCATTGACCCCCATTGACCTCCATTGACCCCCATTGACTCCCATTGACTTCCATTGACCCCCATTGACTCCCATTGACTCCCATTGACCGCCATTGACCCTCATTGACTCCCACTGACTCCCATTGACTCCCATTGACCCTCATTGACTCCCACTGACTCCCATTGACTCCCATTGACTTCCATTGACTCCCATTGACTCCCATTGACTCCCATTGACCCCCATTGACTCCCATTGACCCCCATTAAACCCTATTGACTCCCATTGACTCCCACTGACCCACATTGACCCCCAATGACTCCCATTGACTCCCATTGACTTCCATTGACTCCCATTGACTCCCATTGACTCCCATTGACCCCCATTGACTCCCATTGACCCCCATTAAACCCTATTGACTCCCATTGACTCCCACTGACCCACATTGACCCCCAATGACTCCCATTGACCCCCATTGACTCCCATTGACCCCCATTGATTCCCATTGACTCCCATTGACCCCCATTGACTCCCATTGACCCTCATTGACTTCCATTGACTCCCATTGACTCCCATTGACTCCCATTGACCCCCATTGACCCCCACTGACTCCCACTGACGTCCATTGACTCCCATTGACCCCCATTGACTCCCATTGACCCCCATTGACTCCTATTGACTCCCATTGACTCCCACTGACTTGTAAATTCTCCTGGCTCAAATTGCATGTCATAGATTAACCTAAAATCTACCTGCATCCATGACAGGGGGGCAGTCAGCCCGCAGGCCGCTGGCCCAGAAGGAGAAGAAAACAGGGAAAAAGGAAATAAATACAGCGGCAACAATCTAATCTTTTAGGCAGGTCCTCCATCCTCTCTCCACTCACATCCTCATTGATTTCCAGTGCCTGAACCCTACTGCTAGTATATTCTGCAACCTATTGCTAGATCGCAAGTGCAATTGTTTGGTACAAGACCTGAGGGCAAGTAATGGAATTGTTGAGTGGATACACTCAGTGGTGGCAAATCCATGCACCTCATTAACCCAGTTAAGGAATGAACAGGTGGAGTTTACCTTCTGGATTTGAAGCACGTCTCTTCTGCCTGGTTCGGCCAATCTGGGGAGAAGAGACTCAGTGAACCAGCACAGTGTTACCCAGGGCTGTGAGAACAGCTTAATGATTGTTGAGAACTGGTCAACTCGTGAGCCTGAGACCTGGGATCCTCCAGCCCAGGGTGGAACTTAATTGCAGCAGGTGGATGCCACAGCAACAAAAGAGAGCGGTGCAATGGTCTGTGAGTCTGCTGAGTTTCTTGGTTGACGGAAAGCACAAATAACTCAACAGCAAGTGACATATTTGGGAGATTACAGCTGGACTTTGAACCTTAAGGATGGCCAGGAAAGAAGCCATCTGACAAACCCCTGAGCCGCACATTGCCAAGGAACTCCATACATTCCCAGGAATGACAGGATGGTGCTGACTGCGGATGCACAGCCATGGATTGGTCGTAAAGCTCCAAACAGCTTGATGAAGTGAGTAAGGGACGGTCAGGGTGTCTGAGGGCGGTGGCTGCACTGGTGCTCAATATTCAAGAAGCCCGTAAATCTACATTGGGCCAAATGATCCAAGTTTTAATACCTCATACAGTGTTTACTGTATTGGAGGCAAAAGGGGGACATTGGCTCTCACCCCAAAGATCCCTGAAATACCAGGCCCATCCTGACAGAGCAGGATGATGTAGAAATAATTGTAACTAATATTGTCAACCCAGTATCTTTCCTTTGCGGAACACCTGGAGAACCAGTATCTCCTGACTGCTTTGAAACAACTGGAGCTGCACATTTCAGACGGTCAGTCAGACCTGAAGGACAAACCCCTAGAAGATGTAGAAGTTCCTGGTGGGTTCTATGGGTCCTAAGAGGGTCCTGATGGGTCCTATGGGGGTCCTGTGTTCTCCTAAGGCGGTCCTGATGGGTCCTATGGGAGACCTGCGTACTTCTATGGGGGTCCTGGTGGGTCCTGAGGGGTCCAAAGTGGGTTCTGACAGCTGCAGTTCTGTGAGACAAGGAGACTGTAAGGCAGTTTATGCAGTAACTGCTACTGACCAGGATCCAAGGACTATTAGCACCAACATCATCTTTGAAATCTGTTGTTCACCTATTTCAAGCTGGGGACTGGATCCTGATCCAGACGGGGAAGGAGACAAAGCTGCAGCCTGACTGGGAAGGACCGTTCCAAGTACTTCTAATGACTGAAACAGCTGTGAGGATGCCGAGAAAGGATGGACTCACTACACACTGGTAAAGGCATCCACCAGCCCTGAGGCGTGGGAACTGTTGCCACAGAAAAACCTTTAAAAGAAAAGAATTAGAAGGAAATCATGACAAGTTTTTCCATATGCATATATATATATTGAACTATTATTTTAACTAACCTTTAACTTCTCCTCAGATAGGTGAATAAATTGCATATGTAAGTGGGAGAGTACTATAACCTCTATAGAACTAATGCTCACAAAAGTTTTTCCATGTTGTAACGAGGAGTTTTTACTGCTGCACCCATTCGTTATCCTGATAATTATCTGGAAAATGTAAAATTTGACAGTAACACAGGGACCAACTGATAGTTTTGATGTGAATGAGGGACTCTTGTAGTGTATGGAATGATGTATGGTGGACAGCTGCCTATTGAGGCTGGACATATACACTCCTTGAAAATACCCAGAATCACAGAATGACCCGGGTTGGAAGGGACCTCAAGGATCATGTAGTTCCAACCCCCCTGCCTGGCAGGGCCACCAAACATACGCCTTTACTAGATCAGGTTGCCCAAGGCCCCGTCCAATCTGGTCTTGAACACCTCCAAGGACGGGGCATCCACAACCTTCCTGAGCAGCCTGTTCCAGGACCTCACCACTCTCCTAGTAAAGAACTTCCACCCAACATCCAACCTAAATCTTCCCTCTTTCAACTTAAAACCATTTCCCCTAGTCCTGCTATTATCAGCCCTTTCGAAGAGTTTGCTCCCCTCCTGGGAGTAAGTTCCCTTCAGGTATTGAAAGGCTGCAATGAGGTCACCCCGCAACCTTCTCTTCTCCAGGCTGAACAAATCCAACTCCTTCAGCCTGTCCTCATAGGGGAGGTGCTCCAGCCCCCTGATCATCTTCGTGGCCCTCCTCTGGACCCTTTCCAACAGCTCCACATCTTTCTTGTACTGAGGGCTCCATACCTGGACACAGTACTCCAGATGGGGCCTCACAAGAGTCAAGAAGAGAGGTTCAACCACCTTCCTATCCCTGCTGACCACCCCTCTCCTGATGGAGCCCAGGATCCCATTTGCCTTCCGGGCTGCCAGAGTGCACTGCTGGCTCATGTTGAGTCAGGTCATTCTCTGCCGAGCTGCTCTCAAGGACTTCTGCTCCCAGCCTGCACAGGTGCCTGAGGTTCTTCCGGCCCAAGTGCAAAACCTTGCACTTTGCTGTGTTGAACCTCATTAGGTTCACCCGAGCCCAGCTTTCCAGTCTGTTGAGGTCTCTCTGGATGGCATCCCTTCCTTCCATCGTATCAACTGTGCCACTCAGTTTGGTGTCGTCAGCAAACTTGCTGAGGGTGCACTCAATTCCCTCATCGATGTCATTAATAAAGATGCTAAAGAGCACCAGTCCCAAGATGGACACTTGGGGGACACCGCTCGTTACCGGCCTCCACCTGGACATAGAGCCATTAACGACCACACTCTGTCTGCGGCCTTTCAACCTATTTCTTATCCATCGAGTTGTCCACCCATCAAATCCACTTCCCTCCAATTTGGAGATGAGGATGTGGTGGGGGGCCATGTCAGAGGCCTTGCTCAGGTCCAGGTAAATGACATCGGTCGCCTTCCCTTCATCCACCATAGCTGTCATTCCATCACAGAAGGTCACAGGATTAGTTAAGCATGACCTTCCCCTGGTGAAGCCGTGCTGGCTGTCTCGGATCACATTCTCATTCTTTATGTGATTGAGCATGTTGTCCAGGAGGATCTGTTCCATGATCTTCCCAGGCACGGAGGTGAGACTCACCTGCCAGTAGTTCCCCGGGTCCTCCCTGCTCACCTTCTTGTATATGGGAGTGACGTGACCCTTCCTCCAGTCATCCAGGTCCTCACCTGACAGCCACGACTTAGCAAATATGATGGAGAGCGGCTCAGCAACCACCTCAGCCAGCTCCTTCAGGACCCTGGGATGCACGCCATCTGGCCCCATAGACTTGTACACATTCAGTCTAAGGAGGCACTCTCGGACTTGCTCTGCCCTTACAGTGGGGAGGGATTTACCTCCTTGGTCCCCACATAGAGGTCTGGGGATGCAGGTCTTAGGGACATGAAAAAGACTAGAATCCTGGCCACCAATGAAGACCGAGGTGAATAACTCATTCAACACCTCAGCTTTCTCTTCATCTGTTGAAGCCAGTTCTCCTTCTAAATTTACCAAAGTAGGTACACCTGTTTTGGCCCGTCTCTTCTGGCCAATGTACCTGTAGAAGGTTTTCTTATTGTTTTTCACATCCCTTGCCAAGTTCAGTTCTGCCTGCGCCTTGGCCTCCCTGATCCAACGTCTGCAAGTCCGGACGGCATCCCTGTATTCTTCTGAGGTGACACAGCCTTGTTTCCAGAGCTTGTACACCCCTTTCTTCGCCCTCAGTTCTCTCAGCAGGTCCTTGCTGAGCCATGCCGGTTTCCTACCTTTCTTATTCAGTGGAGCCCACTTTCTTATTCAGTGGAATGGAGACCTCTTGTGCTTCCAGGAGGGCATCCTTGAAGAGCAGCCAGCTCTCCTCAACATCCTTGTCTTTGAGGGCAGCACGCCAGGGGATCTTGGCTAGCAGTCCATTGAGTAGCTTGAAGTCTGCTCTTCTAAAGTTCAGTGTCCTGATCCTGCTCATTTCCAGGCCCACATCGCTTGAGATTACAACTTGTCAAGTCCTTCAATGTAATTCCATCAATCCCTTCCTATCTCTGTCTAACTCATTTCTTGTACAGTTATTCCCTGTGAATGTCAAACCTCAATAGAAGCAGTTTGGACATGACATGCAGTAGATCACTGTGTTTTACCGTTCATTCAATTGCATCACCTTTCCTACTGTTTGTTGGCAAAAAAAAAAAAAAAAAAAAAAAAAAAAAAAAAAAAAAAAGAATTCTTTCCTTGCCCGTTTGCAGCTGATTCTCTGAGGAAAGCCAGTTGGAGTTGCTGCAAAGGAGACTTAACACTGAGCGGGTAACTGCAGAGGAGAAGAGTGATGTGAGGAAAAGTGATGCAAGTCCCATGGGGCCAATGTGAGTAGAAGTGTGGTGGGGTGGTTGAGAAGATCATTTGTCGACACAGAATAGAACGCATTGGGGACATCCTGGATTGATACCAGATGCACAGTGCTGCTTTAAAACTTGTTTATACCCAGGTCTAAATAAATAGACAGTAAATGTCTGCTGGATTCTTCCTCTTTAAGATCTCTCCAGGTACCCCTCCATTTTGCTGCACAAGTTCTGAAAACTTGAAGAAGATAACAGGAAGGCACAAGGCACAGGAGGCTCTTCAGATTATAATGAGCCCCAGGGTGCATTTGATGCTGAGTCCATCAACCTCCAGTGCAGAGAGAAGTTTGCACAGAGTGCTCAACAAGACAAAGTCAGAAGTAACAGTGAACTTTCTTGGAGTATTAATGGGCCCACTGAGGAACATTAACAAGCAAGCTTCCCAAGGGACTAGTTAGAGAAGATAATTGGAAGATATGACTACAGGCAATGAAAGGCACTGGCATGGTGGCCTAGATGCTTAGAAACCCCTTCTTTGTCTTATGAAGCAGAAAGGCCAAGCCCTGATCCCCAGACCCTTGGTAGAGAGAACCTCATGCAGACTAAGGATCCTTCCTGGGGCAGTGGGTTGGAGGTCAGTATGATGTTAAATGAAAGACATGGGACAGAAGATCCCAGGCTCTGCATGGGCTGCAGGGACACTGTGAGGTTCATGTCCCATCTGTGCCCCGTGTCTCATGGCAGGCTGTGGGATGTGAGAAGGGCCCAGTCTGAACAATCAGTCAATCCCAATGAAACTCTGAACTTCACATCTCTCAGTTCCAGTGCCCTCCTTTGCGCACCCTCCCTTGGTTTAACGTCCTTTATGTTCTGTGTTGCCCAGAAGTGCACCCAGTGCTCCAGGTGAGGCTGCAGCAGTGCAGAGCAGACAGGGACAATCCTTTCCCTCACTGACCTGGTAATACCTTGCTTGATGCACTCCAATGGACCGCTGAGCTTCCTGGGTGCCTGGGCACACTGCTGACTCATGTTCAATTTGATGCTGACCAGGAACCCAATCTTTTCAGTCAGACCACTCTCCAGTGTCCTATATCCAGTCAGTGTGTATGTCCAGGGTTGCTCCTACCCAGGTGCACAATCAGGCACTTGTTCTTGTTATGCTTTATGCACTTGGTGCTTAGGAACAACTGGTTCTCTGACTTGTCCACATCTCACTGCAAGTCCTCTCCACCCTCACTGGAGGCAACAGCACCTCCAATCAGCAAATTTGCTCAGAACAACTCCAAGTCCTGCATGCAGGTCATCTGCAAAAACATGAAAGAGAAGTGGCCCTAAAATGGAGCCCTAAGGAACCCTGATAGTGACCATCTACCTGCCCGATGGATCCCATTCACTGTAATCCTTTGGGCCTGACCTGTTGGCCAACTGCTCACCCACTACGTTCTGTTTCTGTCTAGCTGCATGCAGGACATTCTGTCTAGAAGGATGCGGTGAGAAATAGTATCAAAAGCTCTACTGAATTCCTCAAGGATTTCATCCATTTTCAACTGGATTACCTTGGTCAGCTAAATGGATAACCGTGTCAGAAAAGGATTTGAAGTTAAACAGGACCATCCCCTCGTGAACTTGTGTTGGCTGCGACCAATGACAGAATTGTCTTTCAGCTGTTTTTCCATAACTCCCACCACCATTGCCTCCATAATTTCACCAGGCACTGGAGTGAGACTGACAGGTCCATAATTGCCCATGTCATCATTCTTGCTCTTCCTTACAAGGAGACAACATTTGCCAGCTTCCTGTCAATGGGCATGACCCCAGAGTTATTTAGTTGCAATTGAAATGAGAGTCCAGAGCAAATTAAGGTGTCATCAGTGAAAGAACATACATGTGCCATAGCTTTGCAATGCCTTGAACTCCAGAGTATGCCACAGATGGAGCAGAGAGGAAGGCCTGCCTCTTCTGTTGTGACCTCCTCCATTTGGTAAGCAGAATAACACTACATGATACATGGGCACTGTGACTCTGCTCTGATCTGCTCGCAGGGGAAAGGTGACGGGAGTTTCTCTCATGTCAGTGCAGATAAAATCACTTCCTCTTTATCCCTTTTTTCCTCTGTAAACTATTCCACTATTTGTACCCTCATTTACACTTCCACACACCCTCAAGTACATTTCCATATGCCATCAACAATTACACTTTCTTATACCATCAAAACAGTTTGTCAAACAATACTGTTTTTTAGATCCATATACACCCTTACTACCATATAACTTTTCCATTAAGGGTCTGTATTATTCAGTTATAAACACCAGAAACAGCACAGATTGGCCCACCTCTCTCACACAGTTCCTTGCAAACAGAACATAGTATTACATAAATTGGTTGACACTCATTAAAAAAGAAAAATAAAAAAGATTTATTTATTTATTTATTTATTTATTTATTTATTTATTTATTTATAAAGTATGTTATGAATAGAAGGAAGACTAGGGAGACTGTGGGTCCCCTACTAAGTGAGGGCGGTATTCTGGTAATGAGTGATGCTGAGACGCTGGAGATACTGAAGGCATTCTTTGCTTCTGTCTTCAGTGAAAAAGCTCTCCCTTAGGAATCCCAGACCCAGTGAGAGGGCCTGGGGAATGGAAGGCTTGCCTTTAGTCAGGGATGAGGTGGTCCGTGAGCGCCTAGGCCACACCAATGTTCATAAAGCCATGGGATCTGATGGGATGTATTCATGAGTGCTGAGGGAGCTGGCAGAGGTGATTGCTGAACCGCTCTCTATCATTTTTGAGAGGTCTTGGAGAATGGGGGAGGTGCCTGAAGACTGGAGGATAGCCAGTGTCACTCCGGTCTTCAAAAAGGGCAAGAAGGAAGATCTGGGTTATTACAGGCTAGGCCGCCTCACCTCAGTCCCTGGAAAGGTGATGGAACAGCTTGTGATGGATGCCATCTCCAGACAGCTAGAAGAAAAGGAGGATATCAAGAGTAGTCAGCATGGGTCCACCAAGGGGAGGTAGTGCTCGACCAACCTGGTAGCCTTCTATGACATTTTCGCTGGCTTGGTGGATGGGGGGAGAGCCGTGGACATCATCTATCTTGATTTCAGCAAGGCATTTGATACTGTCTCATATGACATTCTTATAACAAAGCTGAGGAAGTGTGGGATAGATGAGTGGACAGTGAGGTGGGTTGAGGACTGGTTGACTGGCAGAGCACAGAGGATTGTCGCTGGCGGTGCAGAGTCTGGTTGGTGACCTGTAAGTAGTGTAAGGTAGTGAAGGGACTGGAGCATCTCCCCTATGAAGAAAGGGGAGGCCCTACAGAGGGATCTGGACAGGCTGGAGAGCTGGGCTGAAGTCAGTGGGATGATGTTCAACAAGACCAAATGCCACATCCTGCACTTTGGGACCTGGAACGGACTGCCCATGGGGTTGGTGTAGTCACTATCCCTGGAGGTGTTCAAGGAATGACTGGATGTTGTGTTGAAGGACATGGATTAGTGGGAGCTATTGGTAGTAGGTGAACAGTTGGACTGGATGCTCTTTAAGGTCTTTTGAAACCATGGTGATTCTATGATTCAATGATATTATGTCCTTCTTTTGGTGCCCTTTTAGTTTCAGCAAACACTCTCTGGAAGGACTCTCCACATGTCTGGAACTAGTCACTGACCACTAGAAATCTGGTGTTAAATTCAACAGATTTTAATGTACTGTCATGATGCTGTTGTCTTTCAGTAGCTGTTTGCCATGAGGATCCAGGGACATCTCAGGGGAAACAAGTGGGAAGGATAAACATGACATATTCTTCTGCTGAGCTGGGCCGGGCTCCTGGGACACAGGGAGCTCTTAAAAATGGGCAGGGCTGCAGAGAGACAGCTGTGCCCAGAAGCACCTCTAGTGCACAGCACAGCCTGCAGTTAAAGGAAGGAGAGGAGAGAAAGGGGAGAGAGCATGCAGGATGTGTGAGGTGTGAGCAGGCTGAGAGCACGCTGCAGGAGCATTGCTGACAGACAATGACACGGTAAGTCTCACTTCAGGCCATACAGATGCTGTTCATAGAGGGTTAACTTAATCTGGGACATCCCATAGCAGATCTGGCTGCAGGCACTGCATGTTTCTTTACTGTGGAAAAAGCCTTCTGCTCCAGCTGAGGGCTTGCTTGCTGCAGCATCAGAGCACAGCCCTGAGGGCTGTGTGTCCCAGCATTGCTGCAGGCTGTGCATATGGGGCTGCAGGCGGGTGCCCAGGGCCGTCCTGCAGAGCAGGGTCCCTGCTGTGCCCCAGGGGCTGTGTGCCGGCTATGGGACTCTGCCGCCTGCCAGGCTCAGCACTCAGCCTGCCCGGGGAGCTGTCCAGGGTGCTGCGGGGAGACGAGTGGGGGGAAGGAGCCCCCCGGCAGGGCTTGTGCTGCCACAGCTGCTGCCTGGGGCAGGGGATCTCAGCTCCACTGCACAGCAGGATGTCTGTGAGGGTTCTTTGCAAGAGGAGAGTAAAGGCAGGGATTTTCCATTTCCTGTTCTGCTGGAAGGCAAAAAGGATTGTTTGCAGAAATCTAAAAGGGGCTGTCAATTTTGAGCACAGCTCTGAGACTCCCAAATATTTCTTCAATCCTTTGTTTGATTTGTGAACAGTCACACAGAATGCACAGAATGTGCATTTAGCCTCTCCTTCCTAAAAAGATAAAAGTTATCACTGTTTTCTGCAGACATTAATACTACACTTGTCCTGAAAACAGGCTGATTTCTCTAAGAAAAACCAAATTGCACAGAGGCTGGGGCTGGGGTCACGAGGAACTGCTGGAATAGAGAGGAAAATTTCCAGGAGGCTGGGATATGATTAGAATATGAGAAGACATTAAGAACTGCCTAGTCTTCTACTCCTAAAGAGATGGTGAAGCTCACAAAAGCTGGAGTTAAATGAATATTTTTCAAAGGGAAAGGAGAACTTTCATAGTAGAGCAGGAACAGAGATTCTGGGAATTGTCTGTACTGGTCATTATCTTCTGCACTTTGAGCAGGACTCCAAGCCCAGGAACAGCAGATGCCCAACAGCAGCTCCATCAGCGAGTTCCTCCTGCTGCCGTTGGCAGACACGCGGCAGCTGCAGCTCCTGCACTTCTGGCTCTTGCTGGGCATCTACCTGGCTGCCCTCCTGGGCAACGGCCTCATCAGCACAGCCGTAGCCTGCGACCAGCACCTGCACAACCCCATGTACTTCTTCCTGCTCAACCTGGCCCTCCTCGACCTGGGCTGCATCTCCACCACTCTCCCCAAAGCCATGGCCAACGCCCTCTGGGACACCAGGGCCATCTCCTACGCAGGATGTGCTGCACAGCTCTTTTTCTTTCTCTTCTTCATCTCAGCAGAGTTTTCATTTCTCACCATCATGTCCTATGACCGCTACGTTGCCATCTGCAAGCCCCTGCACTACGGGACCTTGATGGACAGCAGAGCTTGTGCCACCATGGCAGCAGCTGCCTGGGGCACTGCAGTTCTCTATTCTCTGCTGCACACTGCCAGTACGTTTTCTCTGCCTCTCTGCCAAGGCAATGTTGTCAACCAGTTTTTCTGTGAAATCCCCCAGATCCTCAAGCTCTCCTGCTCAGAATCAAATCTCAGGGAAGTTGTGGTTATCATCTTTAGTGTCAGTTTAGTCTTTGGGTGTTTTGTTTTCATAGTTGTGTCCTATGGGCAGATCTTCATGGCCGTGCTGAAGATGCCCTCTGAGCAGGGAAGGCACAAAGCCTTCTCCACGTGCCTCCCTCACCTGGCCGTGCTCTCTTTGCTTGTCATCACTGGCTTTTTTGCCTACCTGAAACCCTTCTCCATTTCCTCCCCACTCCTGGATCTGACAGTGGCACTTCTGTACTCAGTGGTTCCTCCAACGCTGAACCCTATTATCTACAGCATGAGGAACAGGGAGATCAAGCACGCTCTCAGGAAGGTGTTGCAGTAAGCACTCTTCCAGCTTACATAAAGTGCACATCTTCCTCACATGATTCCCAGTGCTGGTTCTTTATGTTTTATGCATCTTTGATTGCTTGTGTGTGCTATAGCTATCCGCGAAAAAAAATGTTATCGAACATATAAATAAAAAGTTATTTCACTTCTTTCCTACCTGATTTCCATTTTCTCACTCCAAGAGCTCATGTGAACATAGAATCAGATTCCCTGAATAGGTTAAAATATTCCTAAAAAGCTTTCAAAATAGACTTTTCCTTAGCTCTTCTCTCTTCCTACTTTGTCTGGGTCTGGGTGAGGTACAGCCACTGACAGCAACACAACATGCTCTTTTCATTCCTGCTCTCTTTACACTGCCACAGTGCTCTTAATAAGTCCTCTCATTTCTGCTGGCCTGAAGATCTTGTGTGTCTCATGACAGTCCTGTTGTCTCTACAGCAGCACTCCAGGGCTGCAGTCAGTAGCCGCCAATATGAACGGCTGTGTCAGAGCTGGTCTCCTTGCTGGCTCTGCCATAACAAGAGGACCCCTTCAGAGCAGGAGCAGAGAACTGGAGGCCTCTTCCAGAGCTGGTATAAGGAATATACCTCAGGAGCTGCTCCACGAGAAGACCTGGAGATCCTCTGGTACTCTTCCCTGAGTGACTGGGTCAGTTTCAGGAGTCCCAAGGAGATCTGTAAGCGACTCGGGGCATTGCTGCGCTTTAGAATGTGTGGGCTGAAGTAAAGCTATATACTGAGACAGAGAATAAAAAAAGCGTAATCATTATGACAAGTACATATATATATGTATTTGCACACACACAAGTTATATATATGGTATATTTTCACATATACACAATATATGCTGTTGCAAACATATATGCATAGATACTATTATATATGCATATAAGTTTGCAACTGCAGGACCTGTTGCAGGGGTTTTAACAGCCACAGGGTTCAATGTAGGAGCTGGAGCAGCTGTTGGGCTGTTGCAGAAGCGCATCTCATTGTCATATCTGGAATCACCACAGAACCTGTGACAGAATTTGGAGCAGCCACAAGGCTGATTTGAGGGGTTGGAGCGAACACAGGGCTGTACCTGCTGGCACAGCGCACCTCCTCTGGGAGGAATTTGTTTCATTTTGCTATAGCAGTACTTGGAACAGCTACAGGACCTGTAGCAGGAGTGACTGCAGAGCTCTTTATGAGGGGTGGAGTGACAGTGGAACCATTCCAGAGCTTGGAGCAACCGCGGGACATGCAGCAAAAACTTGGAGCTGCTGCAGGGTTTGTGCCAGGAGTTGCAGAGGCTCCAGCACTGTCAGCAGATCCAACTCTCTTTCACTTGAGGATGCTGAAGAGTGTCGAAAACAGCTCAATAGGTGTGGGCCAGGCCCTGGCACACTGCAGTCATTTGTGCCTCTTTGGGATTACCAGGGCCACAGCAGACCTTCCCCCTATATTCTACCAGTTTCTCAGGATCCTGCAGTTACTTGGAGATGAAGTTCCAAAGCCCTGGGTGTGCCCACTGCTCCAGGCTGCTGCCAAGACCATCCCACCCAGACCATCTGCTGCCCACACCCCCTGCCATGCTGAGCCGTCTCACCTTGAGGTAGATCTCTCAGTGATCTTCTTGAATAATTATTTAATCTGAAACATAACTTGGAACAGATTAACAACACATAGCAATAGGAGCGTGCTGGTTTGGGAATCCCACGGATAGTCAAAATCCTCAGGAGCTATTGGAAATAGCTCTGGAGCTCCAGGGCAAGAAGCAAGAGGGAGGCTGAGTGACTGCTGGAAAGTGTCCACCCTTCTTACCTCTATTGCTAGGCTCCCTGAGGGGACAACAAAAAGGTGTAATTCCTAATCATATCGACAGTATTGCTTCCAAAACTCAAAGATGATCGCAGAGCTGGATGTCCTCAAAACTTCACTTTGTCAGCTGCCTATTTTATCATGATATAAACCAAGGTCAAACAGCATACCCAAATCCAGCCCCCAGAGTTGACAAACAGTGCAGCAGGGAAAACAAGCAGCAAGCAAGGAATTGTACAATGCAGCTTCATGAGAAGACTCAACAAGCTCCACAAATAAGGAAACAATCAGCATCATGGCCAGCAAATTCTCCAGCTCCTACAAAGCTCTGTGTTAACTCGCTCTGGACAGATGTCCCTTGGAGCCCCACATCGGGCACCAAAATGATGGTGGTTGTTGAACCCAACATGTGGCTCAGTAGCACACAGTGCTTTGTGCACTGCCCACTTCCCAGTGGGATGGGGAAGGGAACTGGGGGAAAAAAAAGTACAACTTGTGAGTTGACATGAAGCTATTTACTAAGAGAGATGAAAGGAGAGATGTAATCGTCATGACTATATATCCAGATATATGGTATAGTACATTACAACTGATTCACATGCACATGCTCAGCATCACCAGACTGATGGCCAGCTGGCTCCTGAGCAGCAGAAGAGAGAGTGAAATGATCTCACACCCCTTTCAGTACGCCTTCTGCTTGCTGTCAGATGGTATGGAACGTCCCTTTGGTCGCTTTAAGACAGCTGTCCTCAGTCTGTTCCCCTCAGTTCCTTGGGCACTCCACTGAACATGGCACTGGCTCTGTACAACACTGCTTAGCAGCAGCTGTAAACATCAGAGTGTTATCAATGCTTTTCTCCTAGAACCAAAACACTGCACCAGAGCAGACAGTCTGAAGAAAACAATGCCATCCCAGCTGTAACTCAGCTACCTGCATGCCCCCCTCCTCTTGTTCTTCCTGATCAGGAAGCAAGGAACAGAATCTGCTGCTCTCTATGAGCCCTTTCCATCAGTTCTCAGCTGGCTCCTCTGCCATCCCCAGGCAGAGCTCAGTGCACTCTCACAGAGGGCAGCAGCCTTTCCTCATCTTCCTTGGCAACCCGTCATAAAGAGTCCGTACCCCATTTGCTACAGTTCAGAGGTGGGAACCATCCCACAGTGTCTCCGTGAGCCAAACCAGACCCTAGGCCAGCAAATGCACAGAAATTTTGAGTGCACTGAGTGAATGCCTGTGGTCTTCTCATTGGTGTAAAGACTCTTCAGAAAGCATCCCATTCCAGAAGCATATAGCCTGGCTGGGCCTCGCATCTACACCATGGTACTGGTGTTCAGAAGGTGGCACACAGGTATGAGACACACTGTGGGGCTCACAGTTGTCCAGTGAGCACTGACACTACCAAGGCTTGGCTTTCCTGAAGGTCCTCAACTGCATTTGTCAGCTGGCTGGGAGTGTGTTGGAGGCCCCATGGAAATGCCATTCAAACGTGAGCCCAGAACAAAGAAAGGTGTCACCAGTGAGAGAATGAAGGTGGGTCACAGCTTTGAAATGCTTTAAGCTCTGGAATTTGCAATAGATGGGGAACAGAGAAAGATCTGTCTCTTCTTCTGGTGAGCTCATCCATTTGGTCAGCTGAATAACGCTGTACTCTCAGGTGCCCATTACTCGAAGAGATGTAGTCATTTAGGATGGCCAAGAATACTCCCATGCCTCGTCTGGCTTCCAGCTGACGCTCAGGAAGGTGGTGACTCTCTTAGATGTCATCTACCACAGCTTGCTGGCACTGCTAAACACATCTATGAGCACCACAGGCACCTTCTGCCCATCGAGTGTCTGTATGTGAGCAAGTAACTTCCAGCTGTAGAAAGACCAAGGATTCAGACCAGGGGCTCATGCATACAGGCAACCCCTTGTTATCATCTGCTTCGAGTCAAGAGGAGTCCCATTTCCCATGGGTCTGTGGGGAAGTGAATCTGCTTTCAACCCCAGGGTTTTACATCTGCACATGAGACACCTGCACTGATTGCCTCATCTGAATGACAGCCCTGCAAAGGGGGAGTCAGAGAGTCCCTGTCCTTGTCTGTGTGTCTTTTTTATTAAGGGCTAGGAGCAGAGCTTTCCAGGTGAGGCATTTACACTCCTGCTAGGCAAACGCAATCTGTTAGGACAACCTGATACAGTAAAAGAGTTAGTCTCAAAGGTAGAAGACAGGTATATGGGCCCATAAAAAGGTAGGATGAGCAGTTACATTAAAGGAATAGCATCCTGCACCCTAAATGGAAGAAGCCAGACAGAACCAGACTACTTCTATCAAACATGATGGGGTAAAAGGGACAGAATGAGGAAGACATTGAGTGTTTGCAAGGAAGATGCCTGATTTCATCCCCACGACCACTGCAGGAAGAACCCAGCTACAAACAGCGCATGTGCCAGAGGGAGGGACAGAACGTAAATGAGTTCCTGGAAAATAATGAATATGTAGATGAGTTCCAGGAGATCTGCTGAATGTGGATCATCCTGACATTAAAATAAGTAACACTTCTGCTTGCTGGTGTGCAAGGAAGGACTGATCCCCTTTGCATCCTGTGCCGAATACATGCATTCCTGCATTAAAACCTAACTCCAGGTTAGAGAGGTTGTTTCCTCAACTCCAAACCATGCTTCTGGAATCAGTCTGTCCAGTTTATCTGACATCCAAGAGCCTTTTTCAGAGATGACCCTGCTGTCTATCAGGAACATTCATCTCAGGAGCCCCAGGGAAATCTCCAGAGGAAGCACTGAGGAAGAGAAACTCAAATCCTCTGGTGTGCTGAGCTGGGCTGGGCTCCTGGGACACAGGGAGCTCATAAAAGAGGATGGTGCTGCAGAGACAGCTGTGCCCAGGAGCAGATCTCGTGCACAGCACAGCCTGCAGGTGTCAGAAGGAGAGGAGAGAAAGGGGAGAGAGCTTCCAGGATGTGTATGCAGTGAGCAGGCTCGGAACATGCTGCAGGAGCATTGCTGACAGACAATGACACGGTAAGTCTCACTTCAGGCCATACAGACGCTATTCATAGAGGGTTAACTATAACTGTGACATCCCATAGCAGATCTGGCTGCAGGCACTGCATGATTCTTTGCTGTGGAAAAAGCCTTCTGCTCAAGCTGAGGGCTTCCGTGCTTCAGCATCGGAGCACAGCCCTGAGGGCTGCATGTCCCAGCACGGCTGCAGGCTGTGCATGTGGGGCTGCAGGCGGGTGCCCAGGGCTGTCCTGCAGAGCAGGGTCCCTGCTGTGCCCCAGGGGCTGTGTGCCGGCTATGGGACTCTGCCGCCTGCCAGGCTCAGCACTCAGCCTGCCCGGGGAGCTGTCCAGGGTGCTGCGGGGAGACGTGTGGGGGGAAGGAGCCCCCCAGTAGAGGGGCTTGTGCTGCCACAGCTGCTGCCTGGGGCAGGGGAATCACAGCTCCACTGCACAACTGAATGTTTCTAAGAATTCTTTGCAAGAGGACAGCCTAGCCTAGACAGGGACTTTCCATCTCCTGTTCTTAGGGAAGGCAAGAAGGATTATAGGTAGAAATCTAAAATGGGCTGCCTAATCTGGACACAGCTCTGAGATTCCTGAAATTCTCTTCAGTCTATTGTTTGTTTTGAGAACAGTCACATGCTCTGTGCTTCAGCTTCTTCTCTCTCAAAGGGTGGAACTAGTTGAAATTATTATCATTTCCTCTTGACAAGAATAATGCACTTATCTTGCAAACAGGCATGTTTATCTTATATATACTGGAAGGAACAGAGGTTGGGTTTGGGGGCTCTAAGAGCTGTGTGGGAAAAGATATGAGACAAGAAACAGATGAGAATAACCACGGAGATGGGATAAGATTAGAAGATGATAGGAAGGCTACAACTCCATATGCTTCTTCTGCTTATGGAATGTTGAACTTCATGAAATTAAATTAAAGTTGTGGTGCTAAATGAACAATGTCATAGGAGAATTAAAAGATTTCATAATACAGCAGAAAGAGTGTCTCTGAGAATGGTTTGAACTTTTCCTTATATTCTGCACTCTGAACAGGACTTCAAGCCAAGAAAGAAAAGCAGATGCCCAACAGCAGCTCCAACAGTGAGTTCCTCCTGCTGCCGTTGGCAGACACGTGGCAGCTGCAGCTCCTGCACTTCTGGCTCTTGCTGGGCATCTACCTGGCTGCCCTCCTGGGCAACGGCCTCATCAGCACAGCCGTAGCCTGCGACCAGCACCTGCACACCCCCATGTACTTCTTCCTGCTCAACCTGGCCCTCCTCGACCTGGGCAGCATCTCCACCACTCTCCCCAAAGCCATGGCCAACGCCCTCTGGGACACCAGGGCCATTTCCTACACAGGATGTGCTGCACAGGTTTTTTTCTTTCTCTTCTTCCTCTCAGCAGAGTTTTCATTTCTCACCATCATGTCCTATGACCGCTACGTTGCCATCTGCAAGCCCCTGCACTACGGGACCTTGATGGACAGCAGAGCTTGTGCCACCATGGCAGCAGCTGCCTGGGGCGCTGGGGTTCTCAATTCCCTGCTGCACACTGCCAGTACGTTTTCACTGCCTCTCTGCCAAGGCAATGTTGTCAACCAGTTTTTCTGTGAGGTCCCCCAGATCCTCAAGCTCTCCTGCTCAGCCTCCAATCTCAGGGAAGTTGTGCTTCTCTTTTTTGGTTCAAGTTTAGTCTTTGGGTGCTTTGTTTTCATTATTGTGTCCTATGTGCAGATCTTCCTTGCCGTGCTGAGGATGCCCTCTGAGCAGGGAAGGCACAAAGCCTTCTCCACGTGCCTCCCTCACCTCGCTGTGGTCTCTTTCTTTCTCAGCACTGTCTTTTATGCCTACCTGAAGCCTCCCTCCATCTCTTTTCCATCCATGGACCTGATGGTGGCACTTCTGTACTCGGTGGTGCCTCCAACATTGAACCCTGTTATCTACAGTATGAGGAACAGGGAGATCAAGCATGCTCTCAGGAAGGTGTTGCAATACACACTATTCCAGCTTCCATAAAGTGCTAATCTTCCTCACACAGTTCTCTGTTGTGGTTCTTTGTGTTTTATGCATCTGTGATGGTTTGATTGCAGATGATACAGCAATCTGCAGAAAAATGTTGCAAATTATGTCACTTCTTTCCTGCCTTCTTTCCGTTTTCTCACTCCAAGATCTCGTGTAAACAATGAACTGGATTCCCTGAACAGGTTAAGAGATAAATAAAAAGCTTTCAAAGTTGACTTTCCCTTCGCTCTTCTCTCTTCCTACCTTGTCTGCGTCTGGGTCAGGTACAGGCATAGCCACAGACAGCTGCACAATGTAACCCTTTCAATCCTGCTCCCTTTATAGTGCCACAGTGCTCTCAAGTCCTCGCATATGTGCAGGCCTGAGAGGTCTTGCGTGTCTCACTAAAGCCCTGTTTTCTCTACAGCAGCACTCTGGGACAGCAGTCAGTAGTCGGTAAAATGAATGGCTGCGCCAGGGCTGGTCTCCTTGCTGGCACTGTCTTGGAGTTATCTAGATCAATCTATGTCCATGACAGAGGGGGCAGTAGGCTTGTGGCCCCCTTGGGCCCCAACAAATTAAAAGGGAACAGGGTGGGCAGATGGGAACTTGGCTCAAGGAAACCAACAAAACAGCGGCAACGACCTAAGGAGGAAAACTAGTTTTACTAACCATAATATGTGGAATACCAATAGGAAAAACTACAAAACCATGACATTCCACCCCTGATTCTACATCATTACATCATGCTTAGAAAACATATCTATATACAAATAAACAATATTTAAAGTGCATTTCACACATAGGCCTGTATATATCTATATACATGGAATTACTGACTGCACTCCCCCAACATCAGATTCCCTTGTGGCACACACTGAACATGCCCATCTTTCTGCATTACCTACCAAGTGTACCCAGGTCCCTGGGCAAGAACAGTTCCACGGAGAGGTTTGCCATTTCCAGAGGCTGGAAGGACCCAAACAGCTTTTCCTAGCACGTTCTTTACATGTACAGCACGGACATTATCTCCTTCTATAGTGTGTAGGGAGCTAGATTGGCTAGGATCATCACGATTGACAGATCCTCTAGTATTGACCAACCAAGTGGCTTCTGCCAGATGCTTCTCCCAGTGTTTAAATGTTCTGCCACCCATTGCTTTCAACATAGTATTCAACAACCCATTGTATCATTCACTTTTACCAGAAGCTGGTGCACGGTAGGGGATATGATAAATCCACTCAATGCCTTTTACCCCAGTATTTCTAAGGTAATTTTTGAAAGGTGTCCCATTTTCAGACTCAGTTCTTTCTGGGGTGCCATGTTGCCACAGGACTTGTTTCTCAAGACCCAATATGGTGTTTTGAGTGGTAGCATGGGGTACTGCTTATCTTTCAGGCCACCCAGTGATTGTCACCACCATGGTAAGAACATAAAGCTTACCACTGAGAAATCGTGGCAAGGGGAAATCATCAACCTGCCACGCCTCCCCATATTTATACTTTTGCCGTTGCCCTTCATCCCAGAGAGATTTCATCCTCTTGCCTTGTTTAATTATGGCACATGTTTCACAAGCTTGAATAACCTGAGCAATAGCATCCATAGCTAAGTCCACCCTTGGTCTCTTGCCCACTTATATGTTGAGTCTCTTCCTTGATGTCCTGAAGTCTCATGGGCCCACCGAGCTTGGAATAATCCACCCTTGTTCTGCTAGTCCAAGTCTGTTTGAGCCACCTCAGTTCTGGCAGCTCGATCAACCTGATGGTTATTTTTATGTTCTTCAGTAGCCTTAATCTTAGGCACGTGAGCATCTACATGGCACACCTTTACAACAATATTCCTTATTTGGGCAGCAATGTCTTTCCACAGTTCAGCAGCCCAAATAGGTTTTCCCCTTCGTTGCCAGTTGTTTTGTTCCCACTGCTGTAACCACCCCCATAAGGCATTTGCCACCACCCATGAGTCAGTATAAAGATGAAGCATTGGCCACCTCTCCCGTTCAGCTACATCTAGAGCTAGCTGAACAGCCTTTACCTCTGCAAATTGGCTTGACTCTCCTTTGCCTTCAGTGGCCTCTGCAACTTGTCATGTGGGACTCCATACAGCAGCTTTCCATCTGCAACGTTTCCCTACAATATGACACGATCCGTCTGTGAATAGGGCAAATTTCTTTTCATTTTCTGGTAACTCATTGTATGGTGGGGCCTCTTTAGCATGTGACACCTCCTCTGCAGGGGGTCGGCCTCGGGTCTCTCCTGAGGCTCTCTGCCACAAACTCTAAGTGGGACCTTTCTCTCCAGCAGCAGTTTCGAGGATGTTCTTTCCAACCTGTCTCGTCCGTACTGGTCCCAAGGCCACGGCACGGGCTATCTCTTGCTTTATCTGCTCAAAAGCTTGCTGCTGTTCAGGACCCCATGAGAAATTATTCTTTTTTAGTGTCACCTGATAGAGGGGGCTCACAATGTGGCTGTAGTTTGGGACATGCATTCTCCAAAAACCCACTACTCCCAAGAAAGATTGGGTCTCTGTCTTGTTGGTGGGCGGAGACATAGCAATGATTTTGTCAATCACATCTGCTGGGATGTGACGACGCCCATCTTGCCATTTTATACCTAAGAATTGAATTTCTTGGGCAGGCCCCTTCAGTTTGCTGCGCTTAATAGCAAAACCAGCTTGCAAACGAATTTGGATTATTTGCTTTCCTTTCTTGAAAACTTCCGCTGCTGTATTGCCCCACACGACAATATCATGAATATACTGCAAGTGCTCGGGAGCATTACCCTGCTCCAAAACAGCTTGGATCAACCCATGGCAAATGGTTGGGCTGTGTTTCCACCCCTGGGGTAGACGGTTCCAGGTGCACTGAACACCTCTCCAGGTAAAAGCAAACTGTGCCCTACATTCTGCAGCCAATGGGATGGAAAAGAAGGCATTAGCAATGTCAGTGGTGGCATACCACTTGGCTTCTTTTGACTCCAGTTCATACTGGAGTTCTAGCATGTCTGGTACAGCAGCACTCAATGGGGGTATGACTTCATTCAGACCGTGGTAATCCACCGTCAGCCTCCATTCTCCACTGGCTTTACGCACTGGCCATATGGGACTGTTAAAAGGCGAGTGAGTTTTGCTAATCACTCCCTGATTTTCTAGTTGACGAATTAACTTGTGAATGGGAAGTAATGAGTCCCTATTGGTGCGGTATTGCTGTCTGTGCACCACTTTGGTGGCAATTGGTACCTCTTGGTCTTTTACCTGGAGCAACCCCACAGCAGAAGGATCATCTGACAGATCAGGTTAAACTGACAGCTGCTTAACACCGTTTGTGTTAACAGCAACTATCCCAAAGGCTCATCGATACCCCTTGGGATTCTTAAAATATCCCATCCTGAGGTAATCGATACCCAATATACATGGAGCCTCTGGACCAGTCACAATAGGGTGTTTTTGACAGTCTTTACCAGTGAGGCTTATTTCGGCCTCCAATATAGTCAACTCTTGGGAACCCCCAGTCACTCCATAGATATGAATTGATTGTGTCCCTTGGTGACTGGAGGGCATTAGGGTGCACTGTGCACCAGTGTCCACCAGGGCCCTATATTTCTGTGGTTGGGATGTGCCAGGCCACCTAATCCACATAGTCCAGTATACTCTATTGTCCCTTTCCCCCCCCTGGCCGGGGGCAGGGCCCCTCTATTGGTTACTTTGGTTGCTTGCAGCAACTGGAGCCTTCCATTTTTTAGAAGAGTTCACCTTGGTGGTGGATCTGTCTTGTAATTCTTTCACTCGTGCCTGAAGTGCAGAAGTGGGTGATTTATGCCACTTCTTCATATCCTCCCCATGATCATGCAGGAAAAACCACAAGGCACGATGTACGGCCTTACTGTTGTCATTTGCTCGGACATGAGGCTGTCCCCTTTTTATGACTGAGATATCTGATGATACAGGTTGGGAGGAAATCACGTTGTTTAGCTCTCCCAATAGGCACTCGTGGGAATCCTGGTCCCCATCATCTGGTACCACCATGGATCCATCAACAACAGGCCCGGTAGTCAATCTATCTATAATATCCTTTTGTGTATCCTCCATTTTGTTTAACCTTTCAGTTACCTTGACAATGGCTGAAATATAACCTTCAACTGCTATAGAGCTTACAAATAACTCAAGATCATGAAGTCTACCAACCAGTTCATTCAAATGGGGTCTCCTTGCCTCTTTGCCATATATTATTGCAAGTGCACTGGCATGCTTTTCTGGTTCAGCCCTTGTAAATGCACGCCACATATTTTGCGTAACATGGATTGTCTCAGGATCATGTAATTGGTCTGGGTCATTATGAATGAAGTGGGGGCTGTGTAGCATTTCCACCAAAGCATTTTCTCTCAAATATTGGATACCTTTCTCCATATCAGTCCATTTCTTTGTCTCAGGCATCAAGTCATCTTTGAAGGGGTATCTTTCTTTTACTGCTAACAACATTTGCTTCCAGAGGGTGTAGGTCCGATCTTGGCATGTGCCAATACCTCTGTCCACACCTGAGTCCCTGGCAATGCCACCCAGTCAGCGAGCTTCATTGCCATCATCATGGTTTTGCAATGTTGTAATTTTTTGCTATCAGTATTCCACATCATAACATCACGATAAAGCATGTGTAATTTTGACGAATGTGCTGTGCACAGAAAGAAGACTGCATGTCCCAGAGAACATCACTGTCAGTCATATGACACGGACTCTATATAATCTCACTTCAGTGCTGGACTCGCTCTCTTGGATCCTTCCAGCCATGGGGGAGTGTGTGGAAGCGTTCCAGCCGTTTTGCCTAGAGTTACAGTAGGCCTCTTGGTTTCGGGACTCATTCTCTCTTATTTTACTTGTTTCGTTAGCCTTAATTCCAATTATATTGTATTATTCTGTGTTATTCTGTATTCCGACATAGTATTTAGTAAATAAGTGTGCCTCCTTAGATCGTTGCTGCTGTATTTATTTTCCTTTTCCCTTTTTCCCTTTTCCTTTTGGGATAGCGGCCCTGCAGGCTGTCTATTCCCCTGTCATGGGTGCAGGTAGATTTTAGGTTAACCCATGACAATGGCTTTTGTTCAGTCAGAGGGAAAATGAGCTATAAAAGCAGAGATAGGAAGGAGTTAACCAGCTTCCATTTGATGTGGGATGAGTCAATTCCTAAAAAAGCTGCATTTGCTGGCAACAGAGTGTATCAGGATGAGATGCAGAGATCGGGGGTGACCATCACTGACACAGTCCCCAGCTGTGGTGGCACTTGATGTAACAGCTACTTTAGCAGGGGTTTGACTTGAGGCTTGTGGGCAGTCCTGTGGGCTTCAGTATGAAAGGCAGGTCCTTCCGTGCTGCTCGCGTTGAGGAGCAGTTAGGGACAGCCAGAAATAACACACAAAGCTTTTCCTTTGTAAGCACCTGAGCATCTTACCTGGTGTGGGGAGCAGCCTTAGACCCTGCTGCACAGATACTAAGGAGGAGGCAGGGGCTGTGTCTTCTCATAGCAAGCAGAACCTGTTGTTCTCTCTCCTGCGCAGCTGTGGCCAACACGATAGCTTTGTCAGCTCTCACATGCAGCAGTTCACAACCCCCTCTGATTCACCAGAGCAGTCTTTCAAAGGTCTGTAGTGTAAAACACATCACCCTAAAGTTTCAGATTCACCTCTTTGAAGAGATTTGTTTTTCACATGGTCCCATTTGCAATACAGTTCCCCATATGACAGCAGGCTAAGCAGTGCTTACCACATGACAGCAGGCTGAGCAGTGCTTACCATACGAGTGATGCTATCTAAGCACATCCAAACCCATGATTGCTTCTGAGCAGAGATGGAGAAATGGACATCAACAAACGCAATTCTGGTTTGCCAGGAAGACCTGGTGTGCAAGTTCTAACACGTACCACACAGCAGGCAGGAGAAAACAAACTCCAGATTAGCTGAATTCCTTCTGCAACCAAACCTGTGTATTTGAAAGAGCCGGCTTCAGCACACAAGTGTTTGCAGGAGATCAGTCCTCATTAACTAATAACCTTGGATTATGTTTATTCCCACAGCTGTTCTGCTCAGGTGTTTGTCACAGGGAAGCAGAAATACGCTTTGGTGACACAGCTTGTTCATGGTTCAGCCTACAGTTTTGTGATTTCTTGGCACCTGAGTGATGGATTACTCTTTTCTGAATGAATCTCTTCTCTGAAAGGCCTTCCATGCAAGGTGTCTCGCTCCAATTAAGGAGTGAGGCAAGGTTCTTTTGATAAATTATGCTCGGCGTGAGATTAAGAAGAGAAGCATTCAAATGTTGATCCGACCAGTTTATTGGGAATAATAGACGGCTGAGGGGATGGGGAAGGGAGAGCGGCGGATACCAAAATTAGGGTGATGGGGAAGGGAAAGTGGGCGACAGGAAAGGTAGAAAAGGCAAGAATTACGGAAAGCGGGGAAAGTCACCTCCTGAACGCAGCAGCGTCCCGTTGCACGTCGTTTCGTTGGACCAGGAGGAACAAGCGCAGGGGAGAGCCGCAGCAGAGGGTCAGGCCGCAAGCAGCAGATCGGTGCAGCGCAGAGTGGGAGGTAGAAAGGGCAGCGAGGTATCGGGAGGCAGCGAGGTCTTACGGAGCAGGGTCTCGGGCAGCGAGGTCTCACGGAGCAGAGTCTCGAGCAGCAAGCCCAGGTGAATCCGGTGTCCGCCGTAGGAAGACGTTGGAGGAATCTGAAGCCAGATGCCTACGAGTTCTTCATGCATGCATCTTCTTCAGCATGCAGGCGTTCACGTAGTGAGGCATCTGATGTCAGACAACCTCCTTGTTCATGAAGAGAGGCATCTGATGTCAGAAAACCTCTCCTAAAATCCATGGTTTGTCCATGCTCTATTTATCCTTCTTCTTCCCAGCCTTCGGGACATTTCTGGAAGGCTTGGCTCAGAGTCCTGTGAATACCTCGGAGATGGCCCTCTTCCTTGAGATAGGCCCACACAAAAGACCACTTAGGGGCCATTCATCTGTATCTTATCTCCCTTTCGTAGCTCCCGGACTTGTCCATCTGTCATCTGTCTGTCATCTGTCACGTCACCCTTAAACAAAGGGGGTCTGGAACCGTGGTTCAGACTTGCCTGGACTTGTCCTTCTGTGTGTCTCTGGAACCTTGGCCAGGCTTCCCTGAACTTGTCCATTTCAGCAGACTTTGAGACAGTAATGTAAAAAGCATGGCCTCTTACACCACCCCGTGACTCAAAGTTTGCTTAAGAAATGGACCACTGCTGATCCAGGATGGTGAGAGAAAGATAGTAAGCATGAGGGAAAAAGGAGAGGGCAGGGGAATTAAAATGTTTCATGCAATCATTACAAAGGATTTTTCCTGCTTGGTTACAAATGTTGCACGGATGTGCTCGACTTCCCCATCACTTGATGAGGTTACAAAATACATAGAAGATACAACATGTTGAATAAGTTGAACAAAACATGGTATCATACATGGAAGAAACAGTAGAGTTGCGACAACACAAATCATAAAAGTAATCCCAGAAACATACACATCTCTTGTCAAAACTCAGACACTTTCCAACAACTGTGTTTTGGATGGAACTCCTGAACTGATGTGTTACTGAAAAGCATCAGTGCAAAGGGTTTTATGATAAATTTTACTTTTGTGACCACATCTAAAAGATATTAGATGAGTCCCATTGCTCACTTCCCAATTTGTTAATAATTTGGAAACACCATGGAGGAGTTACATGCAAATCACAATCAGTTTAACCAAAAGGGGTGAAAGAAGGGGTCAGAAGGAATGATATCACTGTGCAGGAAGTACCAGAAAGCCAGAATGATCTGAAAAAACAAAAATCTGAACCAAATTGTGAAGTTTTAACAGATCCAAGGACTGATATCAATCACAACCCACAACAAACCAAAACATAATATTATTGCTTCTAGCATGATCACATCTTCAATTTTTCTGTCACAAAACACAAATGGTTAAAATCAGCTATGAGCCATTCTGTTCAGTCAGTGTCCCACGGGAATCTTCTGAAAAATAAAACAAGACAACAACTTGCCCTTTTGGGGCTTTGTTAATACAATTAAAAAACGAGGGAACAATCCAGTGAGAATATATTTTATATTCCTTTTTTAGGGGTGTCCTTAGCCTTCCAAGGATTTTTGTTAATGTATTTCATTAATGTTAGGGAAATTGTCCTCAGGTTAGCTGAGTCAGTTGACACAGGCTGGCCAGTGTTTCCCTAGTTTATCAGCTTAACTGTATTGTGACTCACAGGGGTAGCTGGTAGGAGTGGTGAGGCCTTGGGACAGAAGGTGTTAAATGGAGAATCTTCTCTTTTTGTTGTGAGCTTTCTAACAAACATCCACCCTCCCCCCCCCCCCCCCCCTCCCCTAGCTCACTTGAGGAGGGTGAAGGAATTAGTTTCCCAATTTCTCAGGTATCTCTTCTGTAACTGTGGGGGGGGACACTAGGAACTGGGGTCTCAAGTTTAGTCGGCCAACTGGTCACCAGCATCTCGAGCCTATCTGTTGATAGTCCATTCATTAGATCTCGAGGAATACCCTTTTGCAGGCCCAGGGTCCACAGTCTATTACGTTTGTGAGCAATGTTTCGCCTACCTGTTCTTACTGGCAATGAAACCTTTTCCATTCTATTAAGTTTCGGGCTAGGTGGCCTAGGAGCAAGGGTGGCTGCTGCAAGCCTTACTCCCTTTGGCTCAAATTTACTGGTAGAAGCCACGGGCCCAAATTTCCTTTCATAATTAATCAACTCTTGGGCAACCTCCCCCCATGTCCATACCTTAAAACCAGACTGTAAAGAGCCTGAAGTACTGGCTCCTTCTAAAGCAGCTCGAGCTCTCTCTCCCTGGGACATGGCCTGTATTTTACCTTGTAACTGTATACCAATAGGTTTCAGCGATTCTGGAAGCCCCCTAATTAAAGGAGTCATCCTTTCAGGATCAACAGGCATCATCATGGGGGATTCGTGCCGTGGCTGCAATTTCCTGTCATACATCATTTGCAGACAGGCAGCCTTTTGAACACTTTCAACCAATTGATCCACTGTCCCATTAATAGCAAGAGGGTCTCCCCTTTCTAAAGGGTTGAGACCACCAGCCCAGTAAGCAGCCCTCTGTGTTAGGGACCAGGGAGCACGATTGTTGCCGGTAGTTAAAAATACTCCTGGCCCCCAATAACCCTCAGCCTCCTTTTCGGTAAGCATTATTTGGTCTCCACCAGTTAGACTGACTCTCCATACATACTCCGTTTCAGATTCTCTTGGAGACCGGCTGAAATCCTTTTTCAATTTAGCTAGTTCAGTAGCTGAGAAAGGAATTTCTTTAACATTCATTTGAGGATCAAGGTCCTCACCATTATCGAAGGTATATTCAGTTTTTATAAGAGGACGCAGAGGGGCTACTGGGGTTTCATTATCAAAGCTTTCTTTTGTTTCTCTCAATTCCTCCTGAGGATAGATTTTCTCTTGTGGTGCACTATGGATAACAGTGTCACCCGTATCTTTATATGATAAGATTTCCTTAAAAGCCATTTGTAACAACACCGAATTATGCTTTTCTCTTTTCAATTGTTCTTCTAGATTTCCAATTTGGTTTTGCAGAGCTTTTACAAGCTCCTGTGTTGTTTTTACCGTTTCTTGTAACGACTGTATTGTCTGGTTTTCCGCCTTAAGTTGCTGGTCTCGGAACTCCACGGCTGCTTTTAAAGCAGCACCGAGTACCGCACAAATAAATGATTTACCTTTCCCAGCTCGGGTACGAGCCCCATGTTGCAAAACACAAATGCGGTCCGAAACAGCCTGCAAATTATGCCAATTTTCTCGTGCCCAGTCCAACCCTGTTAACGATGGCCTAGACGCATGCTTTTCTAGCAAATCAAACAACATATTTTCACCTTCCATAGCGAATATACTTTTACTCACTATCAAGACAACAAAATCTACAACGAAATCTACACTGAGGGAGGAGGTGACTCCTTATCTCCTCAGAGAGGCAAACACTTAGCAAAACAAAACCAGCAACTGCTCAAAACACTCCCTTACACAAAAGACCAAAAGACTCAAATCAACACTTCCAAAGAAAGTGTAAACACCTCAATCGCTCCTGGCTATCCTGTCAGGCCACAAAGAAAAACTTCAACCTTCAAGCCACACAAGTTAAAAAATAACTTCTAGGTTTCTCAAAAGAAATAAACTTCTTGGAGAAGCACACACGTCAAAATAAAAATTACTTCCTCACTTCCCCAAGAGGCGCACACACAAAACTTCAAATCCCGAAGTACGTTACAAGATACTTAAACCACCACAATGCAAAATAGTCTTCCCGGGGAGGCACACACATATAAAACAAAAGCAAATAGTCAAAATTAATCTATACGTCCCCGAGAGGTATACACGTAAGAAAGAAAGCAACAAAGTTTCAGGATATGGAGCGGTCTTCCTGGAGAGGTGCTCACGTCAAAGAAAGTTATCAAATTTATCGCTCCTTGCAACTCCAGGAGAAAAAGACAGAAAAGTTTTAGAGAAACTGGAAGGACAACACTCTCACGACGAGTATCCTGCCAACTACGCCAATAAAAATGTCTCGCTCCAATTAAGGAGTGAGGCAAGGTTCTTTTGATAAATTATGCTCGGCGTGAGATTAAGAAGAGAAGCATTCAAATGTTGATCCGACCAGTTTATTGGGAATAATAGACGGCTGAGGGGATGGGGAAGGGAGAGCGGCGGATACCAAAATTAGGGTGATGGGGAAGGGAAAGTGGGCGACAGGAAAGGTAGAAAAGGCAAGAATTACGGAAAGCGGGGAAAGTCACCTCCTGAACGCAGCAGCGTCCCGTTGCACGTCGTTTCGTTGGACCAGGAGGAACAAGCGCAGGGGAGAGCCGCAGCAGAGGGTCAGGCCGCAAGCAGCAGATCGGTGCAGCGCAGAGTGGGAGGTAGAAAGGGCAGCGAGGTATCGGGAGGCAGCGAGGTCTTACGGAGCAGGGTCTCGGGCAGCGAGGTCTCACGGAGCAGAGTCTCGAGCAGCAAGCCCAGGTGAATCCGGTGTCCGCCGTAGGAAGACGTTGGAGGAATCTGAAGCCAGATGCCTACGAGTTCTTCATGCATGCATCTTCTTCAGCATGCAGGCGTTCACGTAGTGAGGCATCTGATGTCAGACAACCTCCTTGTTCATGAAGAGAGGCATCTGATGTCAGAAAACCTCTCCTAAAATCCATGGTTTGTCCATGCTCTATTTATCCTTCTTCTTCCCAGCCTTCGGGACATTTCTGGAAGGCTTGGCTCAGAGTCCTGTGAATACCTCGGAGATGGCCCTCTTCCTTGAGATAGGCCCACACAAAAGACCACTTAGGGGCCATTCATCTGTATCTTATCTCCCTTTCGTAGCTCCCGGACTTGTCCATCTGTCATCTGTCTGTCATCTGTCACGTCACCCTTAAACAAAGGGGGTCTGGAACCGTGGTTCAGACTTGCCTGGACTTGTCCTTCTGTGTGTCTCTGGAACCTTGGCCAGGCTTCCCTGAACTTGTCCATTTCAGCAGACTTTGAGACAGTAATGTAAAAAGCATGGCCTCTTACACCACCCCGTGACTCAAAGTTTGCTTAAGAAATGGACCACTGCTGATCCAGGATGGTGAGAGAAAGATAGTAAGCATGAGGGAAAAAGGAGAGGGCAGGGGAATTAAAATGTTTCATGCAATCATTACAAAGGATTTTTCCTGCTTGGTTACAAATGTTGCACGGATGTGCTCGACTTCCCCATCACTTGATGAGGTTACAAAATACATAGAAGATACAACATGTTGAATAAGTTGAACAAAACATGGTATCATACATGGAAGAAACAGTAGAGTTGCGACAACACAAATCATAAAAGTAATCCCAGAAACATACACATCTCTTGTCAAAACTCAGACACTTTCCAACAACTGTGTTTTGGATGGAACTCCTGAACTGATGTGTTACTGAAAAGCATCAGTGCAAAGGGTTTTATGATAAATTTTACTTTTGTGACCACATCTAAAAGATATTAGATGAGTCCCATTGCTCACTTCCCAATTTGTTAATAATTTGGAAACACCATGGAGGAGTTACATGCAAATCACAATCAGTTTAACCAAAAGGGGTGAAAGAAGGGGTCAGAAGGAATGATATCACTGTGCAGGAAGTACCAGAAAGCCAGAATGATCTGAAAAAACAAAAATCTGAACCAAATTGTGAAGTTTTAACAGATCCAAGGACTGATATCAATCACAACCCACAACAAACCAAAACATAATATTATTGCTTCTAGCATGATCACATCTTCAATTTTTCTGTCACAAAACACAAATGGTTAAAATCAGCTATGAGCCATTCTGTTCAGTCAGTGTCCCACGGGAATCTTCTGAAAAATAAAACAAGACAACAACTTGCCCTTTTGGGGCTTTGTTAATACAATTAAAAAACGAGGGAACAATCCAGTGAGAATATATTTTATATTCCTTTTTTAGGGGTGTCCTTAGCCTTCCAAGGATTTTTGTTAATGTATTTCATTAATGTTAGGGAAATTGTCCTCAGGTTAGCTGAGTCAGTTGACACAGGCTGGCCAGTGTTTCCCTAGTTTATCAGCTTAACTGTATTGTGACTCACAGGGGTAGCTGGTAGGAGTGGTGAGGCCTTGGGACAGAAGGTGTTAAATGGAGAATCTTCTCTTTTTGTTGTGAGCTTTCTAACAAACATCCACCCTCCCCCCCCCCCCCCCCCTCCCCTAGCTCACTTGAGGAGGGTGAAGGAATTAGTTTCCCAATTTCTCAGGTATCTCTTCTGTAACTGTGGGGGGGGACACTAGGAACTGGGGTCTCAAGTTTAGTCGGCCAACTGGTCACCAGCATCTCGAGCCTATCTGTTGATAGTCCATTCATTAGATCTCGAGGAATACCCTTTTGCAGGCCCAGGGTCCACAGTCTATTACGTTTGTGAGCAATGTTTCGCCTACCTGTTCTTACTGGCAATGAAACCTTTTCCATTCTATTAAGTTTCGGGCTAGGTGGCCTAGGAGCAAGGGTGGCTGCTGCAAGCCTTACTCCCTTTGGCTCAAATTTACTGGTAGAAGCCACGGGCCCAAATTTCCTTTCATAATTAATCAACTCTTGGGCAACCTCCCCCCATGTCCATACCTTAAAACCAGACTGTAAAGAGCCTGAAGTACTGGCTCCTTCTAAAGCAGCTCGAGCTCTCTCTCCCTGGGACATGGCCTGTATTTTACCTTGTAACTGTATACCAATAGGTTTCAGCGATTCTGGAAGCCCCCTAATTAAAGGAGTCATCCTTTCAGGATCAACAGGCATCATCATGGGGGATTCGTGCCGTGGCTGCAATTTCCTGTCATACATCATTTGCAGACAGGCAGCCTTTTGAACACTTTCAACCAATTGATCCACTGTCCCATTAATAGCAAGAGGGTCTCCCCTTTCTAAAGGGTTGAGACCACCAGCCCAGTAAGCAGCCCTCTGTGTTAGGGACCAGGGAGCACGATTGTTGCCGGTAGTTAAAAATACTCCTGGCCCCCAATAACCCTCAGCCTCCTTTTCGGTAAGCATTATTTGGTCTCCACCAGTTAGACTGACTCTCCATACATACTCCGTTTCAGATTCTCTTGGAGACCGGCTGAAATCCTTTTTCAATTTAGCTAGTTCAGTAGCTGAGAAAGGAATTTCTTTAACATTCATTTGAGGATCAAGGTCCTCACCATTATCGAAGGTATATTCAGTTTTTATAAGAGGACGCAGAGGGGCTACTGGGGTTTCATTATCAAAGCTTTCTTTTGTTTCTCTCAATTCCTCCTGAGGATAGATTTTCTCTTGTGGTGCACTATGGATAACAGTGTCACCCGTATCTTTATATGATAAGATTTCCTTAAAAGCCATTTGTAACAACACCGAATTATGCTTTTCTCTTTTCAATTGTTCTTCTAGATTTCCAATTTGGTTTTGCAGAGCTTTTACAAGCTCCTGTGTTGTTTTTACCGTTTCTTGTAACGACTGTATTGTCTGGTTTTCCGCCTTAAGTTGCTGGTCTCGGAACTCCACGGCTGCTTTTAAAGCAGCACCGAGTACCGCACAAATAAATGATTTACCTTTCCCAGCTCGGGTACGAGCCCCATGTTGCAAAACACAAATGCGGTCCGAAACAGCCTGCAAATTATGCCAATTTTCTCGTGCCCAGTCCAACCCTGTTAACGATGGCCTAGACGCATGCTTTTCTAGCAAATCAAACAACATATTTTCACCTTCCATAGCGAATATACTTTTACTCACTATCAAGACAACAAAATCTACAACGAAATCTACACTGAGGGAGGAGGTGACTCCTTATCTCCTCAGAGAGGCAAACACTTAGCAAAACAAAACCAGCAACTGCTCAAAACACTCCCTTACACAAAAGACCAAAAGACTCAAATCAACACTTCCAAAGAAAGTGTAAACACCTCAATCGCTCCTGGCTATCCTGTCAGGCCACAAAGAAAAACTTCAACCTTCAAGCCACACAAGTTAAAAAATAACTTCTAGGTTTCTCAAAAGAAATAAACTTCTTGGAGAAGCACACACGTCAAAATAAAAATTACTTCCTCACTTCCCCAAGAGGCGCACACACAAAACTTCAAATCCCGAAGTACGTTACAAGATACTTAAACCACCACAATGCAAAATAGTCTTCCCGGGGAGGCACACACATATAAAACAAAAGCAAATAGTCAAAATTAATCTATACGTCCCCGAGAGGTATACACGTAAGAAAGAAAGCAACAAAGTTTCAGGATATGGAGCGGTCTTCCTGGAGAGGTGCTCACGTCAAAGAAAGTTATCAAATTTATCGCTCCTTGCAACTCCAGGAGAAAAAGACAGAAAAGTTTTAGAGAAACTGGAAGGACAACACTCTCACGACGAGTATCCTGCCAACTACGCCAATAAAAATGTCTCGCTCCAATTAAGGAGTGAGGCAAGGTTCTTTTGATAAATTATGCTCGGCGTGAGATTAAGAAGAGAAGCATTCAAATGTTGATCCGACCAGTTTATTGGGAATAATAGACGGCTGAGGGGATGGGGAAGGGAGAGCGGCGGATACCAAAATTAGGGTGATGGGGAAGGGAAAGTGGGCGACAGGAAAGGTAGAAAAGGCAAGAATTACGGAAAGCGGGGAAAGTCACCTCCTGAACGCAGCAGCGTCCCGTTGCACGTCGTTTCGTTGGACCAGGAGGAACAAGCGCAGGGGAGAGCCGCAGCAGAGGGTCAGGCCGCAAGCAGCAGATCGGTGCAGCGCAGAGTGGGAGGTAGAAAGGGCAGCGAGGTATCGGGAGGCAGCGAGGTCTTACGGAGCAGGGTCTCGGGCAGCGAGGTCTCACGGAGCAGAGTCTCGAGCAGCAAGCCCAGGTGAATCCGGTGTCCGCCGTAGGAAGACGTTGGAGGAATCTGAAGCCAGATGCCTACGAGTTCTTCATGCATGCATCTTCTTCAGCATGCAGGCGTTCACGTAGTGAGGCATCTGATGTCAGACAACCTCCTTGTTCATGAAGAGAGGCATCTGATGTCAGAAAACCTCTCCTAAAATCCATGGTTTGTCCATGCTCTATTTATCCTTCTTCTTCCCAGCCTTCGGGACATTTCTGGAAGGCTTGGCTCAGAGTCCTGTGAATACCTCGGAGATGGCCCTCTTCCTTGAGATAGGCCCACACAAAAGACCACTTAGGGGCCATTCATCTGTATCTTATCTCCCTTTCGTAGCTCCCGGACTTGTCCATCTGTCATCTGTCTGTCATCTGTCACGTCACCCTTAAACAAAGGGGGTCTGGAACCGTGGTTCAGACTTGCCTGGACTTGTCCTTCTGTGTGTCTCTGGAACCTTGGCCAGGCTTCCCTGAACTTGTCCATTTCAGCAGACTTTGAGACAGTAATGTAAAAAGCATGGCCTCTTACACCACCCCGTGACTCAAAGTTTGCTTAAGAAATGGACCACTGCTGATCCAGGATGGTGAGAGAAAGATAGTAAGCATGAGGGAAAAAGGAGAGGGCAGGGGAATTAAAATGTTTCATGCAATCATTACAAAGGATTTTTCCTGCTTGGTTACAAATGTTGCACGGATGTGCTCGACTTCCCCATCACTTGATGAGGTTACAAAATACATAGAAGATACAACATGTTGAATAAGTTGAACAAAACATGGTATCATACATGGAAGAAACAGTAGAGTTGCGACAACACAAATCATAAAAGTAATCCCAGAAACATACACATCTCTTGTCAAAACTCAGACACTTTCCAACAACTGTGTTTTGGATGGAACTCCTGAACTGATGTGTTACTGAAAAGCATCAGTGCAAAGGGTTTTATGATAAATTTTACTTTTGTGACCACATCTAAAAGATATTAGATGAGTCCCATTGCTCACTTCCCAATTTGTTAATAATTTGGAAACACCATGGAGGAGTTACATGCAAATCACAATCAGTTTAACCAAAAGGGGTGAAAGAAGGGGTCAGAAGGAATGATATCACTGTGCAGGAAGTACCAGAAAGCCAGAATGATCTGAAAAAACAAAAATCTGAACCAAATTGTGAAGTTTTAACAGATCCAAGGACTGATATCAATCACAACCCACAACAAACCAAAACATAATATTATTGCTTCTAGCATGATCACATCTTCAATTTTTCTGTCACAAAACACAAATGGTTAAAATCAGCTATGAGCCATTCTGTTCAGTCAGTGTCCCACGGGAATCTTCTGAAAAATAAAACAAGACAACAACTTGCCCTTTTGGGGCTTTGTTAATACAATTAAAAAACGAGGGAACAATCCAGTGAGAATATATTTTATATTCCTTTTTTAGGGGTGTCCTTAGCCTTCCAAGGATTTTTGTTAATGTATTTCATTAATGTTAGGGAAATTGTCCTCAGGTTAGCTGAGTCAGTTGACACAGGCTGGCCAGTGTTTCCCTAGTTTATCAGCTTAACTGTATTGTGACTCACAGGGGTAGCTGGTAGGAGTGGTGAGGCCTTGGGACAGAAGGTGTTAAATGGAGAATCTTCTCTTTTTGTTGTGAGCTTTCTAACAAACATCCACCCTCCCCCCCCCCCCCCCCCTCCCCTAGCTCACTTGAGGAGGGTGAAGGAATTAGTTTCCCAATTTCTCAGGTATCTCTTCTGTAACTGTGGGGGGGGACACTAGGAACTGGGGTCTCAAGTTTAGTCGGCCAACTGGTCACCAGCATCTCGAGCCTATCTGTTGATAGTCCATTCATTAGATCTCGAGGAATACCCTTTTGCAGGCCCAGGGTCCACAGTCTATTACGTTTGTGAGCAATGTTTCGCCTACCTGTTCTTACTGGCAATGAAACCTTTTCCATTCTATTAAGTTTCGGGCTAGGTGGCCTAGGAGCAAGGGTGGCTGCTGCAAGCCTTACTCCCTTTGGCTCAAATTTACTGGTAGAAGCCACGGGCCCAAATTTCCTTTCATAATTAATCAACTCTTGGGCAACCTCCCCCCATGTCCATACCTTAAAACCAGACTGTAAAGAGCCTGAAGTACTGGCTCCTTCTAAAGCAGCTCGAGCTCTCTCTCCCTGGGACATGGCCTGTATTTTACCTTGTAACTGTATACCAATAGGTTTCAGCGATTCTGGAAGCCCCCTAATTAAAGGAGTCATCCTTTCAGGATCAACAGGCATCATCATGGGGGATTCGTGCCGTGGCTGCAATTTCCTGTCATACATCATTTGCAGACAGGCAGCCTTTTGAACACTTTCAACCAATTGATCCACTGTCCCATTAATAGCAAGAGGGTCTCCCCTTTCTAAAGGGTTGAGACCACCAGCCCAGTAAGCAGCCCTCTGTGTTAGGGACCAGGGAGCACGATTGTTGCCGGTAGTTAAAAATACTCCTGGCCCCCAATAACCCTCAGCCTCCTTTTCGGTAAGCATTATTTGGTCTCCACCAGTTAGACTGACTCTCCATACATACTCCGTTTCAGATTCTCTTGGAGACCGGCTGAAATCCTTTTTCAATTTAGCTAGTTCAGTAGCTGAGAAAGGAATTTCTTTAACATTCATTTGAGGATCAAGGTCCTCACCATTATCGAAGGTATATTCAGTTTTTATAAGAGGACGCAGAGGGGCTACTGGGGTTTCATTATCAAAGCTTTCTTTTGTTTCTCTCAATTCCTCCTGAGGATAGATTTTCTCTTGTGGTGCACTATGGATAACAGTGTCACCCGTATCTTTATATGATAAGATTTCCTTAAAAGCCATTTGTAACAACACCGAATTATGCTTTTCTCTTTTCAATTGTTCTTCTAGATTTCCAATTTGGTTTTGCAGAGCTTTTACAAGCTCCTGTGTTGTTTTTACCGTTTCTTGTAACGACTGTATTGTCTGGTTTTCCGCCTTAAGTTGCTGGTCTCGGAACTCCACGGCTGCTTTTAAAGCAGCACCGAGTACCGCACAAATAAATGATTTACCTTTCCCAGCTCGGGTACGAGCCCCATGTTGCAAAACACAAATGCGGTCCGAAACAGCCTGCAAATTATGCCAATTTTCTCGTGCCCAGTCCAACCCTGTTAACGATGGCCTAGACGCATGCTTTTCTAGCAAATCAAACAACATATTTTCACCTTCCATAGCGAATATACTTTTACTCACTATCAAGACAACAAAATCTACAACGAAATCTACACTGAGGGAGGAGGTGACTCCTTATCTCCTCAGAGAGGCAAACACTTAGCAAAACAAAACCAGCAACTGCTCAAAACACTCCCTTACACAAAAGACCAAAAGACTCAAATCAACACTTCCAAAGAAAGTGTAAACACCTCAATCGCTCCTGGCTATCCTGTCAGGCCACAAAGAAAAACTTCAACCTTCAAGCCACACAAGTTAAAAAATAACTTCTAGGTTTCTCAAAAGAAATAAACTTCTTGGAGAAGCACACACGTCAAAATAAAAATTACTTCCTCACTTCCCCAAGAGGCGCACACACAAAACTTCAAATCCCGAAGTACGTTACAAGATACTTAAACCACCACAATGCAAAATAGTCTTCCCGGGGAGGCACACACATATAAAACAAAAGCAAATAGTCAAAATTAATCTATACGTCCCCGAGAGGTATACACGTAAGAAAGAAAGCAACAAAGTTTCAGGATATGGAGCGGTCTTCCTGGAGAGGTGCTCACGTCAAAGAAAGTTATCAAATTTATCGCTCCTTGCAACTCCAGGAGAAAAAGACAGAAAAGTTTTAGAGAAACTGGAAGGACAACACTCTCACGACGAGTATCCTGCCAACTACGCCAATAAAAATGTCTCGCTCCAATTAAGGAGTGAGGCAAGGTTCTTTTGATAAATTATGCTCGGCGTGAGATTAAGAAGAGAAGCATTCAAATGTTGATCCGACCAGTTTATTGGGAATAATAGACGGCTGAGGGGATGGGGAAGGGAGAGCGGCGGATACCAAAATTAGGGTGATGGGGAAGGGAAAGTGGGCGACAGGAAAGGTAGAAAAGGCAAGAATTACGGAAAGCGGGGAAAGTCACCTCCTGAACGCAGCAGCGTCCCGTTGCACGTCGTTTCGTTGGACCAGGAGGAACAAGCGCAGGGGAGAGCCGCAGCAGAGGGTCAGGCCGCAAGCAGCAGATCGGTGCAGCGCAGAGTGGGAGGTAGAAAGGGCAGCGAGGTATCGGGAGGCAGCGAGGTCTTACGGAGCAGGGTCTCGGGCAGCGAGGTCTCACGGAGCAGAGTCTCGAGCAGCAAGCCCAGGTGAATCCGGTGTCCGCCGTAGGAAGACGTTGGAGGAATCTGAAGCCAGATGCCTACGAGTTCTTCATGCATGCATCTTCTTCAGCATGCAGGCGTTCACGTAGTGAGGCATCTGATGTCAGACAACCTCCTTGTTCATGAAGAGAGGCATCTGATGTCAGAAAACCTCTCCTAAAATCCATGGTTTGTCCATGCTCTATTTATCCTTCTTCTTCCCAGCCTTCGGGACATTTCTGGAAGGCTTGGCTCAGAGTCCTGTGAATACCTCGGAGATGGCCCTCTTCCTTGAGATAGGCCCACACAAAAGACCACTTAGGGGCCATTCATCTGTATCTTATCTCCCTTTCGTAGCTCCCGGACTTGTCCATCTGTCATCTGTCTGTCATCTGTCACGTCACCCTTAAACAAAGGGGGTCTGGAACCGTGGTTCAGACTTGCCTGGACTTGTCCTTCTGTGTGTCTCTGGAACCTTGGCCAGGCTTCCCTGAACTTGTCCATTTCAGCAGACTTTGAGACAGTAATGTAAAAAGCATGGCCTCTTACACCACCCCGTGACTCAAAGTTTGCTTAAGAAATGGACCACTGCTGATCCAGGATGGTGAGAGAAAGATAGTAAGCATGAGGGAAAAAGGAGAGGGCAGGGGAATTAAAATGTTTCATGCAATCATTACAAAGGATTTTTCCTGCTTGGTTACAAATGTTGCACGGATGTGCTCGACTTCCCCATCACTTGATGAGGTTACAAAATACATAGAAGATACAACATGTTGAATAAGTTGAACAAAACATGGTATCATACATGGAAGAAACAGTAGAGTTGCGACAACACAAATCATAAAAGTAATCCCAGAAACATACACATCTCTTGTCAAAACTCAGACACTTTCCAACAACTGTGTTTTGGATGGAACTCCTGAACTGATGTGTTACTGAAAAGCATCAGTGCAAAGGGTTTTATGATAAATTTTACTTTTGTGACCACATCTAAAAGATATTAGATGAGTCCCATTGCTCACTTCCCAATTTGTTAATAATTTGGAAACACCATGGAGGAGTTACATGCAAATCACAATCAGTTTAACCAAAAGGGGTGAAAGAAGGGGTCAGAAGGAATGATATCACTGTGCAGGAAGTACCAGAAAGCCAGAATGATCTGAAAAAACAAAAATCTGAACCAAATTGTGAAGTTTTAACAGATCCAAGGACTGATATCAATCACAACCCACAACAAACCAAAACATAATATTATTGCTTCTAGCATGATCACATCTTCAATTTTTCTGTCACAAAACACAAATGGTTAAAATCAGCTATGAGCCATTCTGTTCAGTCAGTGTCCCACGGGAATCTTCTGAAAAATAAAACAAGACAACAACTTGCCCTTTTGGGGCTTTGTTAATACAATTAAAAAACGAGGGAACAATCCAGTGAGAATATATTTTATATTCCTTTTTTAGGGGTGTCCTTAGCCTTCCAAGGATTTTTGTTAATGTATTTCATTAATGTTAGGGAAATTGTCCTCAGGTTAGCTGAGTCAGTTGACACAGGCTGGCCAGTGTTTCCCTAGTTTATCAGCTTAACTGTATTGTGACTCACAGGGGTAGCTGGTAGGAGTGGTGAGGCCTTGGGACAGAAGGTGTTAAATGGAGAATCTTCTCTTTTTGTTGTGAGCTTTCTAACAAACATCCACCCTCCCCCCCCCCCCCCCCTCCCCTAGCTCACTTGAGGAGGGTGAAGGAATTAGTTTCCCAATTTCTCAGGTATCTCTTCTGTAACTGTGGGGGGGGACACTAGGAACTGGGGTCTCAAGTTTAGTCGGCCAACTGGTCACCAGCATCTCGAGCCTATCTGTTGATAGTCCATTCATTAGATCTCGAGGAATACCCTTTTGCAGGCCCAGGGTCCACAGTCTATTACGTTTGTGAGCAATGTTTCGCCTACCTGTTCTTACTGGCAATGAAACCTTTTCCATTCTATTAAGTTTCGGGCTAGGTGGCCTAGGAGCAAGGGTGGCTGCTGCAAGCCTTACTCCCTTTGGCTCAAATTTACTGGTAGAAGCCACGGGCCCAAATTTCCTTTCATAATTAATCAACTCTTGGGCAACCTCCCCCCATGTCCATACCTTAAAACCAGACTGTAAAGAGCCTGAAGTACTGGCTCCTTCTAAAGCAGCTCGAGCTCTCTCTCCCTGGGACATGGCCTGTATTTTACCTTGTAACTGTATACCAATAGGTTTCAGCGATTCTGGAAGCCCCCTAATTAAAGGAGTCATCCTTTCAGGATCAACAGGCATCATCATGGGGGATTCGTGCCGTGGCTGCAATTTCCTGTCATACATCATTTGCAGACAGGCAGCCTTTTGAACACTTTCAACCAATTGATCCACTGTCCCATTAATAGCAAGAGGGTCTCCCCTTTCTAAAGGGTTGAGACCACCAGCCCAGTAAGCAGCCCTCTGTGTTAGGGACCAGGGAGCACGATTGTTGCCGGTAGTTAAAAATACTCCTGGCCCCCAATAACCCTCAGCCTCCTTTTCGGTAAGCATTATTTGGTCTCCACCAGTTAGACTGACTCTCCATACATACTCCGTTTCAGATTCTCTTGGAGACCGGCTGAAATCCTTTTTCAATTTAGCTAGTTCAGTAGCTGAGAAAGGAATTTCTTTAACATTCATTTGAGGATCAAGGTCCTCACCATTATCGAAGGTATATTCAGTTTTTATAAGAGGACGCAGAGGGGCTACTGGGGTTTCATTATCAAAGCTTTCTTTTGTTTCTCTCAATTCCTCCTGAGGATAGATTTTCTCTTGTGGTGCACTATGGATAACAGTGTCACCCGTATCTTTATATGATAAGATTTCCTTAAAAGCCATTTGTAACAACACCGAATTATGCTTTTCTCTTTTCAATTGTTCTTCTAGATTTCCAATTTGGTTTTGCAGAGCTTTTACAAGCTCCTGTGTTGTTTTTACCGTTTCTTGTAACGACTGTATTGTCTGGTTTTCCGCCTTAAGTTGCTGGTCTCGGAACTCCACGGCTGCTTTTAAAGCAGCACCGAGTACCGCACAAATAAATGATTTACCTTTCCCAGCTCGGGTACGAGCCCCATGTTGCAAAACACAAATGCGGTCCGAAACAGCCTGCAAATTATGCCAATTTTCTCGTGCCCAGTCCAACCCTGTTAACGATGGCCTAGACGCATGCTTTTCTAGCAAATCAAACAACATATTTTCACCTTCCATAGCGAATATACTTTTACTCACTATCAAGACAACAAAATCTACAACGAAATCTACACTGAGGGAGGAGGTGACTCCTTATCTCCTCAGAGAGGCAAACACTTAGCAAAACAAAACCAGCAACTGCTCAAAACACTCCCTTACACAAAAGACCAAAAGACTCAAATCAACACTTCCAAAGAAAGTGTAAACACCTCAATCGCTCCTGGCTATCCTGTCAGGCCACAAAGAAAAACTTCAACCTTCAAGCCACACAAGTTAAAAAATAACTTCTAGGTTTCTCAAAAGAAATAAACTTCTTGGAGAAGCACACACGTCAAAATAAAAATTACTTCCTCACTTCCCCAAGAGGCGCACACACAAAACTTCAAATCCCGAAGTACGTTACAAGATACTTAAACCACCACAATGCAAAATAGTCTTCCCGGGGAGGCACACACATATAAAACAAAAGCAAATAGTCAAAATTAATCTATACGTCCCCGAGAGGTATACACGTAAGAAAGAAAGCAACAAAGTTTCAGGATATGGAGCGGTCTTCCTGGAGAGGTGCTCACGTCAAAGAAAGTTATCAAATTTATCGCTCCTTGCAACTCCAGGAGAAAAAGACAGAAAAGTTTTAGAGAAACTGGAAGGACAACACTCTCACGACGAGTATCCTGCCAACTACGCCAATAAAAATGTCTCGCTCCAATTAAGGAGTGAGGCAAGGTTCTTTTGATAAATTATGCTCGGCGTGAGATTAAGAAGAGAAGCATTCAAATGTTGATCCGACCAGTTTATTGGGAATAATAGACGGCTGAGGGGATGGGGAAGGGAGAGCGGCGGATACCAAAATTAGGGTGATGGGGAAGGGAAAGTGGGCGACAGGAAAGGTAGAAAAGGCAAGAATTACGGAAAGCGGGGAAAGTCACCTCCTGAACGCAGCAGCGTCCCGTTGCACGTCGTTTCGTTGGACCAGGAGGAACAAGCGCAGGGGAGAGCCGCAGCAGAGGGTCAGGCCGCAAGCAGCAGATCGGTGCAGCGCAGAGTGGGAGGTAGAAAGGGCAGCGAGGTATCGGGAGGCAGCGAGGTCTTACGGAGCAGGGTCTCGGGCAGCGAGGTCTCACGGAGCAGAGTCTCGAGCAGCAAGCCCAGGTGAATCCGGTGTCCGCCGTAGGAAGACGTTGGAGGAATCTGAAGCCAGATGCCTACGAGTTCTTCATGCATGCATCTTCTTCAGCATGCAGGCGTTCACGTAGTGAGGCATCTGATGTCAGACAACCTCCTTGTTCATGAAGAGAGGCATCTGATGTCAGAAAACCTCTCCTAAAATCCATGGTTTGTCCATGCTCTATTTATCCTTCTTCTTCCCAGCCTTCGGGACATTTCTGGAAGGCTTGGCTCAGAGTCCTGTGAATACCTCGGAGATGGCCCTCTTCCTTGAGATAGGCCCACACAAAAGACCACTTAAGGGCCATTCATCTGTATCTTATCTCCCTTTCGTAGCTCCCGGACTTGTCCATCTGTCATCTGTCTGTCATCTGTCACGTCACCCTTAAACAAAGGGGGTCTGGAACCGTGGTTCAGACTTGCCTGGACTTGTCCTTCTGTGTGTCTCTGGAACCTTGGCCAGGCTTCCCTGAACTTGTCCATTTCAGCAGACTTTGAGACAGTAATGTAAAAAGCATGGCCTCTTACACCACCCCGTGACTCAAAGTTTGCTTAAGAAATGGACCACTGCTGATCCAGGATGGTGAGAGAAAGATAGTAAGCATGAGGGAAAAAGGAGAGGGCAGGGGAATTAAAATGTTTCATGCAATCATTACAAAGGATTTTTCCTGCTTGGTTACAAATGTTGCACGGATGTGCTCGACTTCCCCATCACTTGATGAGGTTACAAAATACATAGAAGATACAACATGTTGAATAAGTTGAACAAAACATGGTATCATACATGGAAGAAACAGTAGAGTTGCGACAACACAAATCATAAAAGTAATCCCAGAAACATACACATCTCTTGTCAAAACTCAGACACTTTCCAACAACTGTGTTTTGGATGGAACTCCTGAACTGATGTGTTACTGAAAAGCATCAGTGCAAAGGGTTTTATGATAAATTTTACTTTTGTGACCACATCTAAAAGATATTAGATGAGTCCCATTGCTCACTTCCCAATTTGTTAATAATTTGGAAACACCATGGAGGAGTTACATGCAAATCACAATCAGTTTAACCAAAAGGGGTGAAAGAAGGGGTCAGAAGGAATGATATCACTGTGCAGGAAGTACCAGAAAGCCAGAATGATCTGAAAAAACAAAAATCTGAACCAAATTGTGAAGTTTTAACAGATCCAAGGACTGATATCAATCACAACCCACAACAAACCAAAACATAATATTATTGCTTCTAGCATGATCACATCTTCAATTTTTCTGTCACAAAACACAAATGGTTAAAATCAGCTATGAGCCATTCTGTTCAGTCAGTGTCCCACGGGAATCTTCTGAAAAATAAAACAAGACAACAACTTGCCCTTTTGGGGCTTTGTTAATACAATTAAAAAACGAGGGAACAATCCAGTGAGAATATATTTTATATTCCTTTTTTAGGGGTGTCCTTAGCCTTCCAAGGATTTTTGTTAATGTATTTCATTAATGTTAGGGAAATTGTCCTCAGGTTAGCTGAGTCAGTTGACACAGGCTGGCCAGTGTTTCCCTAGTTTATCAGCTTAACTGTATTGTGACTCACAGGGGTAGCTGGTAGGAGTGGTGAGGCCTTGGGACAGAAGGTGTTAAATGGAGAATCTTCTCTTTTTGTTGTGAGCTTTCTAACAAACATCCACCCTCCCCCCCCCCCCCCCCTCCCCTAGCTCACTTGAGGAGGGTGAAGGAATTAGTTTCCCAATTTCTCAGGTATCTCTTCTGTAACTGTGGGGGGGGACACTAGGAACTGGGGTCTCAAGTTTAGTCGGCCAACTGGTCACCAGCATCTCGAGCCTATCTGTTGATAGTCCATTCATTAGATCTCGAGGAATACCCTTTTGCAGGCCCAGGGTCCACAGTCTATTACGTTTGTGAGCAATGTTTCGCCTACCTGTTCTTACTGGCAATGAAACCTTTTCCATTCTATTAAGTTTCGGGCTAGGTGGCCTAGGAGCAAGGGTGGCTGCTGCAAGCCTTACTCCCTTTGGCTCAAATTTACTGGTAGAAGCCACGGGCCCAAATTTCCTTTCATAATTAATCAACTCTTGGGCAACCTCCCCCCATGTCCATACCTTAAAACCAGACTGTAAAGAGCCTGAAGTACTGGCTCCTTCTAAAGCAGCTCGAGCTCTCTCTCCCTGGGACATGGCCTGTATTTTACCTTGTAACTGTATACCAATAGGTTTCAGCGATTCTGGAAGCCCCCTAATTAAAGGAGTCATCCTTTCAGGATCAACAGGCATCATCATGGGGGATTCGTGCCGTGGCTGCAATTTCCTGTCATACATCATTTGCAGACAGGCAGCCTTTTGAACACTTTCAACCAATTGATCCACTGTCCCATTAATAGCAAGAGGGTCTCCCCTTTCTAAAGGGTTGAGACCACCAGCCCAGTAAGCAGCCCTCTGTGTTAGGGACCAGGGAGCACGATTGTTGCCGGTAGTTAAAAATACTCCTGGCCCCCAATAACCCTCAGCCTCCTTTTCGGTAAGCATTATTTGGTCTCCACCAGTTAGACTGACTCTCCATACATACTCCGTTTCAGATTCTCTTGGAGACCGGCTGAAATCCTTTTTCAATTTAGCTAGTTCAGTAGCTGAGAAAGGAATTTCTTTAACATTCATTTGAGGATCAAGGTCCTCACCATTATCGAAGGTATATTCAGTTTTTATAAGAGGACGCAGAGGGGCTACTGGGGTTTCATTATCAAAGCTTTCTTTTGTTTCTCTCAATTCCTCCTGAGGATAGATTTTCTCTTGTGGTGCACTATGGATAACAGTGTCACCCGTATCTTTATATGATAAGATTTCCTTAAAAGCCATTTGTAACAACACCGAATTATGCTTTTCTCTTTTCAATTGTTCTTCTAGATTTCCAATTTGGTTTTGCAGAGCTTTTACAAGCTCCTGTGTTGTTTTTACCGTTTCTTGTAACGACTGTATTGTCTGGTTTTCCGCCTTAAGTTGCTGGTCTCGGAACTCCACGGCTGCTTTTAAAGCAGCACCGAGTACCGCACAAATAAATGATTTACCTTTCCCAGCTCGGGTACGAGCCCCATGTTGCAAAACACAAATGCGGTCCGAAACAGCCTGCAAATTATGCCAATTTTCTCGTGCCCAGTCCAACCCTGTTAACGATGGCCTAGACGCATGCTTTTCTAGCAAATCAAACAACATATTTTCACCTTCCATAGCGAATATACTTTTACTCACTATCAAGACAACAAAATCTACAACGAAATCTACACTGAGGGAGGAGGTGACTCCTTATCTCCTCAGAGAGGCAAACACTTAGCAAAACAAAACCAGCAACTGCTCAAAACACTCCCTTACACAAAAGACCAAAAGACTCAAATCAACACTTCCAAAGAAAGTGTAAACACCTCAATCGCTCCTGGCTATCCTGTCAGGCCACAAAGAAAAACTTCAACCTTCAAGCCACACAAGTTAAAAAATAACTTCTAGGTTTCTCAAAAGAAATAAACTTCTTGGAGAAGCACACACGTCAAAATAAAAATTACTTCCTCACTTCCCCAAGAGGCGCACACACAAAACTTCAAATCCCGAAGTACGTTACAAGATACTTAAACCACCACAATGCAAAATAGTCTTCCCGGGGAGGCACACACATATAAAACAAAAGCAAATAGTCAAAATTAATCTATACGTCCCCGAGAGGTATACACGTAAGAAAGAAAGCAACAAAGTTTCAGGATATGGAGCGGTCTTCCTGGAGAGGTGCTCACGTCAAAGAAAGTTATCAAATTTATCGCTCCTTGCAACTCCAGGAGAAAAAGACAGAAAAGTTTTAGAGAAACTGGAAGGACAACACTCTCACGACGAGTATCCTGCCAACTACGCCAATAAAAATGTCTCGCTCCAATTAAGGAGTGAGGCAAGGTTCTTTTGATAAATTATGCTCGGCGTGAGATTAAGAAGAGAAGCATTCAAATGTTGATCCGACCAGTTTATTGGGAATAATAGACGGCTGAGGGGATGGGGAAGGGAGAGCGGCGGATACCAAAATTAGGGTGATGGGGAAGGGAAAGTGGGCGACAGGAAAGGTAGAAAAGGCAAGAATTACGGAAAGCGGGGAAAGTCACCTCCTGAACGCAGCAGCGTCCCGTTGCACGTCGTTTCGTTGGACCAGGAGGAACAAGCGCAGGGGAGAGCCGCAGCAGAGGGTCAGGCCGCAAGCAGCAGATCGGTGCAGCGCAGAGTGGGAGGTAGAAAGGGCAGCGAGGTATCGGGAGGCAGCGAGGTCTTACGGAGCAGGGTCTCGGGCAGCGAGGTCTCACGGAGCAGAGTCTCGAGCAGCAAGCCCAGGTGAATCCGGTGTCCGCCGTAGGAAGACGTTGGAGGAATCTGAAGCCAGATGCCTACGAGTTCTTCATGCATGCATCTTCTTCAGCATGCAGGCGTTCACGTAGTGAGGCATCTGATGTCAGACAACCTCCTTGTTCATGAAGAGAGGCATCTGATGTCAGAAAACCTCTCCTAAAATCCATGGTTTGTCCATGCTCTATTTATCCTTCTTCTTCCCAGCCTTCGGGACATTTCTGGAAGGCTTGGCTCAGAGTCCTGTGAATACCTCGGAGATGGCCCTCTTCCTTGAGATAGGCCCACACAAAAGACCACTTAAGGGCCATTCATCTGTATCTTATCTCCCTTTCGTAGCTCCCGGACTTGTCCATCTGTCATCTGTCTGTCATCTGTCACGTCACCCTTAAACAAAGGGGGTCTGGAACCGTGGTTCAGACTTGCCTGGACTTGTCCTTCTGTGTGTCTCTGGAACCTTGGCCAGGCTTCCCTGAACTTGTCCATTTCAGCAGACTTTGAGACAGTAATGTAAAAAGCATGGCCTCTTACACAAGGGCTCTGGGGCTGTGTTAATCCAAGAAGAATTTTATAGAGCAGCAGCTATGGTTCAAGATAAGGACTTGACTGAGCAGATAAACAGAGTGAGAACCAAGGACACCTCTAGGAAAAGAATGAATGGCTCGTGGCTTTGAAGAGGGGTTTTAGGGTTGTTATTGCAGCAGCTTTTCTCCAGTTAATGTGTGTGATTTTTGAACACCCTCGTCTGTCTGCTGTAAAAGTATGGCTTTTCGGGCAATAAAGCTGGAGCTTTTGATGTGCTCATATTGAGTCATGTCATCACTTCCCGCCTGTCTGGTATAGTGAACTGACTAGATCTTGGGACCAAACTCTGGGAACTCCACAGCAAGTGTTGCCCAAATAGGGACCCAGGATCGAAGGTCAGCATGTTCACAAAGTGTGAATCAGACAAAGAGCAGATACGTCAGGGGGCAGAGGCGCCTAGACTGACTGAGAGGGGTCTGCATGGTCCGGAGGGCAAGTGGAGAATGCGTCCAGAGGATCTCCAATTTGGGTACTGCAGGTGGTGGGACGCAGAGTTGCAGTGCACCATGGAAAGAGAGGTAGCCCTAAGTCTTTTACAACACTTTTTAGAAAAGAGGGGAATTAAAAGGTTTAAGCATGTACCAGGGCTTATAGCCTTTGGGGCTGCAAAGGGTGATTTAACAATGACAAATCGTATATTAAGGTAGATGAATGGAGGAATTTCTGGGACTCTTTATGGAACTTAGTAGTTGATGATGATAAGACAGCAAAGAAACTGATGAAGCCATGGCAGGAGGTTATAAATAGTTTAAAAAAGTATAACGTAGAACAGCAAGAAGCTAGTGAGAGCAAAAGCAACTTGGACGATGGTGGGAATGGGAAAGTGTTAGAAGAAGATAGTAAAACCTTGAGAAGCTGCAGGACTTGGAACTGCATATGAAGGAGGCATTGGTCTCTCCGAGCTCTCCACCGATGTCTTTACAGCCCCTGTCTATGCTGCTTCCCCGCTCCACATAGCGATCCTCCATCTTTGCGTTGGTCTGGTTACTAAAGACGCAATATTGGTGGGACAGTGGCAAGCTGTGTCTCAGCTCGCTTGCCTGGTTATATGCAACCTGCAGGGAGCTGCTCGGTCGGAGCATATAACTTTGTTAAAGACAAGGATGGACCAGCCACTCAAAGTTTCCTCCAAGAATGAGGGCTTAAACATGTTACAGGCATTGCTCATTCTCCCATGGGACATGCTATCACTGAGCACACTCATCAAACATTGAAATCCATTCTTAGAAAACAAAAAAACAAAAAAACCAAAAACAAACAAACAAACAAACAAACAACCAAAAAAAAAAAAAAAAAAAAAAAAAAAAAAAAAAAACGGGAGACACACCTCAAGAAAGTTTATGTAAGGCTTTGCTTGTACTGAATCTTTTGAATCGTGACCATACAGATACAGATCATGGATCATCATTGTGGGGCCTCCCCAATGCTCAAGGAGTGGCCAAGGGTTAATGCTTGGAATATGGCCACAGGACTTGGGAAGGTCCTTTACCACTGATAACTTGGAAGTTGTGGATATGCTTGTATTTCCACAGGGACTGGCCGTATGTGGGTTCCAGCATGATATGTTCGGCCTCATCTCAAGGTGGAAAATAGCATCCAGCCTTTATAGTAACTGGAATTGTGTGCCTCTTACAGAGTGGTATTGCTTTGTAACTTGTTGTGTTATAGATAATATTAGTAATGATTTGACATATTGTGTGATTTTCAGTGTTACCAGGGCAGTCACAAGAATTAGAATTTTAGGCAAATTTTAGCATTATCTAGGATGTGTGTTTTTTTGTTTTGTTTTGATTTGTTTTGTTTTGTTTGTTGTTGTTTTCTTTTCTATGTTAGTAATAGATCGAATGTGAATTAATCAGGATTTGATGTAATCAATGCTAGAATCTACAGGAATAGACCTTTTAATAGCACTTTTAATGTGTTAGTACTGCTCGGCTATGATGTCATCAGCCTACTAATTAGGTTTTTACTAAATTTGCAAAAACAAAACCTGGAAAGGAATCCCGGGCAAAGGGACAACCCTGTATCATAGAATTAATGCTTCTCAGGGAGCTGGGTGCACTTGGTGGGTGATGCAGAAAGATGGGGATGTTCAATATGTACCATAAGGGAATCTGATGTTGGGGGAGTGCAGTCAGTAATTCCGTGTACATATATGCATACAGACCTGTGTGTGTACTGCATTTTAATTATTGTTAATTTTTATAAAGATATGTTTTCTAAGCATGATATAGCGATGCAGAATAAGAGGTGGAATGTCATGGTTTTGTAATTTTTCCTATTGGTACTCCACATATCATAGTTAGTAAAACAAGTTTTCCTCCTTAGGTCATTGCCGTTGATCTGGTTGTTTCCTTGAGCCCAGCTCCCATCTCCCTACACCGTTCCTTTTGCCATTCCTATTTGTTTGGGGTAAGGGGGCCCATGGCGCTACTGTCGCTTCTGTCATGGACATAGATCTAGATAAGTCCATGACAGTGCCAGCAAGGAGACCAGCCCTGACACAGACGTTCATATTGCTGGCTACTGACTGCTGTCCCAGAGAGCTGCTGTAGAGACAGCAGGGCTGTTGTTAAACACACAAGATCTTCAGGCCTGCTCAAATGCGAGGACATGAAAGCATTGTGGCAGTGTAAAGTGAGCAGGAATGAAAAGAGCACGTTGTGCTGCTGTCCGTGACTGTAGCTGCCCCAGACCCAGGCAAGGTAGGAAGAGAGAAGAGCTAAGAAAAAGTCTATTTTGAAAGCTTTTTTGGCATTTTTTTACCAATTAGAGAATCTGGTTCCATGTTTGCATGAGAAAATCGAAAGTGGATTGGAAAGAATTCGTGAAATAAATTGCAGAGTATTTTTGAAGATTACTGTATCACAAACAATCAAAAATAGAAACTAGCCTAAAACATAAAGAACCACCACAGGGAATCATGTGAGGCAGATGTGCACTTTATTGATGGTGGAGAAGTGTGTATTGCAACACCCTGCTGAGAGCATGCTTGATCTCCCTGTTCCTCATGCCGTAAATAATAGGGTTTAGTGTTGGAGGAAACACAGAGTACAGAAGTGCCATCATCAGATCCATGGATGTGGAGGAAACAGAGAAGGGCATCAGATAAGCAAACAAGCCAGTACTGAGAAATAGGGAGACCACGGCCAGGTGAGGGAGGCACGTGGAGAAGGCTTTGTGCCGTCCCTGCTCAGAGGGCATCCTCAGCACGGTCTTGAAGATCTGCACATAGGACACAACTATGAAAACAAAGCAGCCAAAGACTAAACTTAAAGTAAAAATGATAAGCACAACTTCCCTGAGGTAGGAACCTGAGCAGGAGAGCTTGAGGATCTGGGGGATTTCACAGAAAAACTGGTTGACAGCATTGCCTTGGCAGAGAGGCAGTGAAAACGTACTGGCAGTGTGCAGCAGGGAATTGAGAAGCCCAGCGCCCCAGGCAGCTGCTGCCATGGTGGCACAAGCTCTGCTGTCCATCAAGGTCCCGTAGTGCAGGGGCTTGCAGATGGCAACGTAGCGGTCATAGGACATGACGGTGAGAAGGGAAAACTCTGATGAGATGAAGAAGACAAAGAAAAAGAGCTGTGCAGCACATCCTGCATAGGAGATGGACCTGGTGTCCCAGAGGGCGTTGGCCATGGCTTTGGGGAGAGTGGTGGAGATGCAGCCCAGGTCGAGGAGAGCCAGGTTGAGCAGGAAGAAGTACATGGGGGTGTGCAGGCGCTGGTCGCAGGCTACGGCTGTGCTGATGAGGCCGTTGCCCAGGAGGGCAGCCAGGTAGATGCCCAGCAAGAGCCAGAAGTGCAGGAGCTGCAGCTGCCGCATGTCTCCCAATGTCAGGAGGAGGAACTCACTGATGGAACTGCTGTTGGGCATCTGCTGTTCCTGACCATGGAGTCCTGTTCACTGTGTAGAAGATAATGACAAGCCCAGACTATTCTCTGAGACACTCCTCCAGCTGTACTATAAAAGTTCTCCTTTCTGCTCACTGCTGTTCTATAAAAAATTTCTGTTCCCTTTGGAAAATGTTCATTGAACTCCACAACTTGATTTATTTATTTATTTATTTATTTATTTATTTTCATGAGCTTCATCATCCCTGAAGAAGATTAGGCAGCTCTTACTTTCTTCTCATTTCCTATATCATATCCCAGCCATCTGGATATTTTCCTCCCTACTCCAATTGTTCTTTGTGACTACAGCCCCAGCCTCTGTGCACTTAAACTTCTATTTGAGAAATCAGCCTCTTTGCAGGATAAGTGAACTGTTAATGTCTGCAGAAAACAACAAGAAATGAAACTGGATTGAAGAAATACTGGGAAGTCTCAGAGCTGTGTTCAAGTTTGACAGACCCTTTTAGATATTTGCCTGCAATGCTCTTTCCTTCCCTAAGAAAAGGAAATGGAAAATCCCTGCTTTGGCTCTCCTCTTCAAAGAACCCTCAGAAACATCCTGTTGTGCAGTGGAGCTGTGATCCCCTGCCCCAGGCAGCAGCTGTGGCAGCACAAGCCCTGCCGGGGGGCTCCATCCCCCCACACATCTCCCCGCAGCGCCCTGGGCAGCTCCCTGGGCAGGCTGAGTGCTGAGCCTGGCAGGCGGCAGAGTCCCATAGCCGGCACACAGCCCCTGGGGCACAGCAGGGACCCTGCTCTGCAGGACAGCCCTGGGCACCCGCCTGCAGCCCCATATGCACAGCCTGCAGCCGTGCTGGGACATGCAGCCCTCAGGGCTGTGCTCTGATGCTGCAGCATGCAAGCCCTCAGCTGGAGCAGAAGTCTTTTTCCACAGTAAAGAAACATGCAGTGCCTGCAGCCAGATCTGCTATGGGATGTCCCAGTTATAGTTAACCCTCAATTAAAAGCATCTGCATTGCATACTGCCAGAGTCTTACTGTGTTGTGGTCCGTGAGCATTGCTCCTGCAGTGAGTTCACAGCCCGCTCACACCGTACACATCCTGGAAGCTCTCTCCAGTTTCTCTCTTCTCTCCTGTCCCCTGCAGACTGTGCTGGGCACGATAGCTGCTCCTGGGCACAGTTGTCTCTCTATAGCATTGTCCTCTTTTATCAGCTCCCTGTGTCCCCAGAGCCTAGGCCAGCGCAGCAGCAGGTGATCTCATTTGCATCCTTCCTACACATCTCCCTTGAGATGTTCCTGGGTCCTCATTGCTATCAGCTCCTGAAAGACAACAGTATCATAACAGTTCTTTGAAATCTGCTGAGTTATCCACCAGTCAATTCCAGACATCTGGTGAGTCCTACCAGAAAGTGTTTGATGAAACAAAAAGGACACCCACAGAAGGACAGGGAGGGTTGAACTTCCCCTGTGCAGGGCTGTGATCCAGATGAGGTACTGCATGCAACTCATTCCTAGATGCAGACCCGGGGGCTGAAATGGGATTCAGCGCCCCACAGACCCACAGGAGCTGGGATTCCTCTGCTTCAGCTCAGGTGTGCACAAGGAGTTGCCTGCATGTGAGCTCCTGCTCTGAGTCCTCGGCCCTTCAGCAGGGAGGCAGTTGCTCTCACAGAGATACTCCATAATGCTCAAGGTGCCTGGGGTGCTCCTGGATGTGTGCCATTGCTTGTAAACCATGTGGGAAATCCCTGAGATAGACACCTCCTATCTGAGCATCCTGAGAATTGAGGAGCGAGAAGTAGTTGTAAAGTTACAGGCCTGAGCTCTTGTTTGGACAACAGTGGCACAGTTTATTGGCTTCCACAAATACACTGTAGCACAAGAGGGATACAGAGTCTTGAGTATGGATGGGCGAGGAGAGAGGGAAGTGAGACTGTCCTCTGTTGGACTGCACCGATCTCTGCCTGGGGCCGGCAGAGCAGCCAGGTCAGAGCTAATGGGAATGACAAACAGAGGAGACCAACAGCGACTGTTCCCAGCTTCCTAATCAGGAAGAGCAAGTGGAAGATGCCTTCTGCAGACAGATGAGAGTCTCGTGTTGTCAGGCCCATGTCCCCTTTGGGGGCCTCTTTCAGTCCAGTATGTGCTGCAGGGACAGCACAGCAGGGCATGTGCCATCCAGGAGATCCCTGGAGAACACAGATGGCAGCTTCTTGACCAAGCTGTAGAGGAAAAAAGAAAAAGGAGAGGTGCTTTTTTGGATCTCATACTCACCAGCATGGAAGGGCTGGTGGCTGGTAGGAAATGTGAACATCCAAGGAGCACCGGGTCATGTGAGAGACACAAATGGATATTTATTTATTTATTTATTTATTTATTAAATATAACATTTTAAATTTTAAGTATGAATCTTTGAGGGAATTTTGTGTTTTATTTTTTTCTTTTCCTGTATTTACGATGTTTTCCAGAACTGTGTAGGACACATATGCCTTCAGGTACAGAGACACAGAGAGCGGAGCCAGTGCCAATGCCCTGTGACTAATGCCCAGCATCCACTGCTGCTCCAACCTGCAGCCTATTTGATGCCACTCATGCTCCAGTAGTCTCCCGCTCACGTAAATAAATGGCTGTGGTTCAGGGCATGTTTTCAGCAGGCCATTTGGACACTTGCTCCTCCCACTGCCCTCCAGATTGCTGCATCCATTGCTCTTTGTTTAGTCAGATACCTCCCAACTGTCTGGCTGATCTCTGACTTTCAGGGAAACTACTGGAATTTGCTCCTTCTCCCCAAAGTCTGATGGACTCTGTTGTCACAGAATCGCAGAACCACAGAATGACCCGGGTTGGAAGGGACCTCAAGGATCATGTAGTTCCAACCCCCCTGCCTGGCAGGGCCACCAAACATACACCTTTACTAGATCAGGTTGCTCAGGGCCCCATCCAACTTGGCCTTGAACACCTCCAGGAACGGGGCATCCACAACCTCCCTGGGCAGCCTGTTCCAGGGACTAACCACTCTCCTAGTAAAGAACTTCTCCCTAACATTCAACCTAAATCTTCCCTCCTTTAACTTGGATCCATTTCCCCTAGTCCTGCTATTATCAGCCCTTTCGAAGAGTTTACTCCCCTCCTGATTATAGGATCCCTTTTCGTAGTGAAAGGCTGCAATGAGGTCACCCCTCAGCCTTCTCTTCTCCAGGCTAAACAAGCCTAACTCCTTCAGCCTATCTTAACAGGGGAGGTGCTCCAGCCCCCTGATCATTTCTGTGGCCCTCCTCTGGACCCTTTCCAAAATCTCCACGTCTTTCTTGTACTGAGGGCTCCACACTGGACACAGTACTCCAAATGGGGCCTCACAAGAGCATAGTAGAGAGGAACAATCACCTCCCTATCCCTGCTGGCCACTCCTTTCCTGATAGAGCCCAGGATCCCATTTGCCTTCCAAGCTGCCAGAGCGCACTGCTGGCTCATGTTGAGTCTCTCGTCCATCAGGACCCCCAGGTCCTTCTCTGCCGAGCTGCTCTCAAGGACAACTCCTCCCAGCCTGTACAGGTGCCTGGGGTTCTTCTGGCCCAAGTGCAAAACCTTGCACTTTGCTGTGTTGAACCTCATTAGGTTCTCCGGAGCCCAGCTTTCCAGTCTGTTGAGGTCCCTCTGGATGGCATCCCTTCCTTCCATTGTATTAACCACAGCACTCAGCTTGGTAATTTAGGGATGTTATTGCAGTAGCTTTTTACTTTACAAAGTATTTTTGAGTAAACAAATGAAGGTCACAGTCGTTATCCTTCAGGAAGTTTTCTTCTATAAAATAAAGCCCTGTGGTGATAGTAATACCCATACAGAGTGGTTCATGGCAGAACAAACCCATATAAAGAAGCCGACATTGTGCCATGAAATTATCATTAAGGATCTATTAAACTTATTAGGAGCTATCTGGAGGATGCTGAGGATTTATAGAGCCCTTCATGGAGTGCTGTCCCATGACCTCAGCACTCTCAGAGAAAAGAACTTCCCCCTGACATCCAACCTCAGTCTTTTCTCCTTCAGCTTCAAACCATTTTGCCTTGTGCTGCTGTTATCTACCCTTTCAAAGAGTCGACTCCCCTCCTGTTTATAGGCTCCCTTTAGGGACAGAAAGGCTGCAGTGTAGTCAGCCTGCAGCCATCTTTTCTCCAGGCTGAACAAGTCAAGGCAAACAAGTCACAGCCTTTCCTTCATCCACAATCTCAGTCACCTCATAGAATCATAGAATTGCTCAGGTTGGAAAAGATCTTCAAGATCCTCAAGTCCAGCTGTAACCCAACCGTACTGCCTTAACTCAAACATCCCTCCTCTAAACCATGACCCCGAGCACCACATCCAAAAGGATTCCACTGATGGACTTTCACCACGAATTACAGCACATTTTTCCAAACCAGGTCAGATAAAAAGAAAATTCCAGACTTCCTACTCAAACCTTCACGTCCTTAGGAAGGGTGAATAGAGACAAATCAGAACTGGAGAGAAAAGGAGCTGCTAAAGTCTCTTTGGGTCATTCGTCCCCAGTGGCACTGCTCAGCAGCAGCAAAAACATCAAGGAGTTCCAGCACTGCTTTTCTCCTGAAGTCAAAGAATCCCAGCTGAGTCCAGGATGGTACCCAGCCCTCATTCCATATCACTTACAGATTCCATGCTTTTCCATACATTCCAAATAACTGCTGTCATCTTTCCTGATGGTTTTTTATATACACACACCGATATCATTCCCACAGTCTATGGCCCATCCCTCTAAATTGGCAGTGGTGCCCATTGAGTCCATGCCTTTGGCCTCCATGTGTCATAGCCGTCATTCAGGGCAGGTAGGATGATGTGTGGTGTTGGATTGTTGTGTGCTGGATCCAACTGTGGTTCTATGAGCATTCCTTCTTTTTTTAAACTGCAGAATTTTGACTGGAATACCATTAATGAGGCACAGAGCAATCATAGGAAGGATAATTTGCAGTATAATATGGTAACTAAGACAAAACTGAACGTAGAGACTTCAAAAAGCCAGGGAAGTAGGATCCCTCATTTCCTGTCCTGTGATGATGTGAGAGAATCCCCACACGTCCTTCTCTTATACTGTATAAACTTTGATTCCTTCTGGAAGATGCAGTGGCTTGTGGGATAGTGCAGCAAATCTGGTGGTGCCTCATCTGGATTTGTCTGAGCCAAAACCAGATGCCAACACACAAACAATCAAGTGCTCATTGGAACTACTGGGGTGTATTTCATTCACTCTGCACTATCACTTTCCCCACAGGAGTTTTTTCAGGGCAATCCTCACTTCCCTATTCCTTATACCATAGATGACAGGGTTAAACATGGGGGTCAGAATCGTGTAAAACAGGGCAAGGTATTTGTCAGTGTCTGCAGAGTCCCTTGAGCGGTGTTTGAAGTACGCAACCGTAGCTGAGCCATAAAAGAGAGTCAGCACCATGAGATGTGAGGAGCAGGTGGAAAAGGCTTTGTGTCTGCTCAGAGCAGAGTTCATTTTCAGAATCGTCCAGATAATTCTAATGTAGGAAACGATGATCATGAAAAAGGGAAGGACAACGAATAGCAGGATGATAGTGTTCAGGGTCACACGGTTCCAGAAAGTATCTGCACAGGCCAGCTCCAACAGAGGGGGAACATCGCAGAAAAAATGATGGAGGTGATGGGATGCACAGAAGGGCAAGGTGAACACTTGGTAGGTCTGGCCCACTTGTATTGGTACGGTAACCATCCATGAGACGACCACCAGTCTGACACAGAACCCCCCATTCATCACCAGGCTGTAGCGCAGGGGGTCACATATGGCCACGTAGCGGTCGTAGGCCATGGCGGCCAGCAGGAGGCACTCAGTGCTTCCCAGAGAAACCAGGAAATACAGCTGGGCAACACAGCCAAAGAAGGAGATCCAGACATCTCCCGTCAAGAAACACACCAGCATTTTGGGGAGAGTGGATGATATGTAGCAGATCTCCAAGAAGGACAAGTTTCTCAGGAAGAAATACATGGGGCTGTGGAGGCTCAAGTCCAGCACTGTAACCAGCACAATCAGGCTGTTCCCAATGATGACTGTGACATAAATGAGCAGGAAGATGGTGAAGCACAATCCTGGCAGCCCAGGGGGATCAGAAAACCCCAGAAGAAATCCAGGTCCATCAGTGTGATTCTTCAGGATATTTCTTTGGAGCATTTTCGCTGCATAAAACAACACCAACATCACTGTTAGAGAATTCCCATCCACAGCTATGTACAGCTCCAGCACACAGCCTAGAGACAGCAGAGCAAAACGGACATCAGGATCAGGAGAGCTTGATCAAAATCTGAACGAAGGTATGGAAACCTAATATGGTCCAGTGGACAGATACAAGATGGCACCCAGGACTGCACGGTTGAGCATGGGGCAGAAAGTCCCATGATTGGTCCTCCTTCTGAAAGAGTTGCCTATGCAATGCCCCAAGCATGCAGTGCAGCTGTGAGCCTCTGGCCTCATGCAGCACCTCGAGCAGCAAAAGGCCCCTGTGCTGCTGGGGGTCTCCTTCCCCCCATCACATCTCCCTGCAGCTACCTGGGCAGCTCTCCGGGCAGGCTGAGTGCTGAGCCTGGCTGGCGGCTGAGTTCCTGCCCCAGTACGCTGACCTGGGATGTAGGGATCCTGGCTCTGCAGGACACCTTTACACTTCCATAGGGACGAGATTCAGCTGAATCCATTCAGGCATCTTATCCTCAGGTTGTAGTCCTGGCTCCTGGAGGGGACTCAGCTCCCTCCCATGCCTCCCACACACCCAGACGGTCCAGCACTGACCACACATCTGGCCACAAGCAACTGGCCCCCTGCACCCCTCCTCTCGCACAGCCTTCTTTCTCCTCCATCGACATTCATTCCCATCTTTGCCTGTTGCAGTCACTCTCCAGTTATCAGCTCTCACCTTCTGCATTTCCCTCTTGGATCCCCAGTGCTACCCCCATGCTGGCTGTACCTCCCTCTCCTTGATGGAGCTGCCATCTGTGTCACACGGGTTGTGCTGCACTCGGTGACATCTCGGTGTCTGCTGTAAGACAAAATGCCCTTAAATAGGACATCTCCTTTTTTGGACAGCGATCCTTGAAACCTTCATCTGCAACACTGAGACCTCCCTAAGGAGCAGTTCAGGCCTTGAAGACTTGAGGGAAATGGCTTGTTAGGTCTTTCTGCACTGTAATGAGCCCCACAGTGTATGTGGTGCCTGTGAACTTTGGGGACCGAGAGAAGACTGCTGTAAGCAAATGATGCAGGTGCAGTCAAAATGCTGTCCAGAAATGTTAGAGAGTGTTGGAGCTGTAATTGGTCCCTGTGGGGCCATTACCAACAAAGCCTCCCCACAGCTGTGTTAGAGCAGATACCTGGAGGCTGTGATTACAGGCAGGCCTTCATCTATTTGCTTAGCACCACTACTATGGGGAAGTGGGCTACAAACTTCAGATCAAGATGATCAGCGCAGCACCAATAGATGGTAGCCTGACAATCACACCTGGTTTGACTGTGATGTTGTTGGCTAGTCTCAGTCTTCTCAGTTGGCAAAGCACAAAGAGAAGTTTGTTACTGTCAGACTTTTGCTCTTTCTACTGCCACTATTGATGGAGGGTAGTAAAGGACACCAGACACTCCTTGAATAACTTCTCATTTTGCAGTTTTTCATATACAGCCAGTTGACCATGAAAACTACAGAGCCCATTGGCTGTGTGCTACACCGTGTCAATTTCTGGGAAGCCAGTGAAACATTAGGGCAAGTGAGGCTCTTCTTGAGATAATCCTTTAAAGAATTAAGAATAATTGGTATGGTTGTCCAGGCTGAGCGGCTTATAGTAGACTCCCACAGTGACATCCACTTTATTTCCTTGTCCCTTAATCCATACACAGAGGCTTTCAACCATGTCACTGCTGACTGTAAGCTCCATTCCATCCAGCCCACCACATACAGCACCCCTATTCTCTCTTGCCTGCCCTGCATCTCTGACCTGGAGAGCCCAGAGCTCTCATACAGCACACCCCTCACAGGACCATTCCCACCATGTCTCATGCTGAAGATGCTGAAGCACACAGGGCCTCTACCTTTGGGTGCCAACGTGAAAAACCAATAAGCCTTGCACATGGGCACCCGGGGGGCTGGTTGTTCCCTTGGAAGCTCTTGTCTGTGGCTGTGTGGACAAAGGGCCTTTTCTCCTGGGAGGAGAATAGGAGTGTTGTCAGGGCCTGCAGAGAAGCAGTGAGGAAGGCTAAAGCTCACATGGAGCTGAAGCTGGTGAATGAGATAAAGGATAATAAGAAGGTGATCTTCCTACTGGTTTTAATTTCACTTTGGTTTTCCTCTTTTCCTCTGAAAGCTGTTAGTAACTCAAGCCTTATGTGATATTTGAACAAAGCGTACAGCTTAGACAGATACGATTGTGAGAGGGCCAACACATACAGGAGAACTATTTTGTAAAAATCTCCTAAATAAGCTCATGTTTTGCTTCACTTGTGTATGAGGGTCATTTCACCTTAATGTAACCGGGGGGACTGTGAATCTGGTTGTCACTGACTCAATTCATGGGCGGGACGTGACAGCGTTGAATGAACTAGAGAAGGAATGTAGCTGGCAAAGGACCCTAGAGACCTAAAGGCAAAGGACCCAAAGGACCTAAAGAGACTTTAGCAGATCCTTTCCTCTGTAGTTCTGATTTGTCTCTATTCACCCTTCCTAAGGACGTGAAGGTTTGAGTAGGAAGTCTGGAATTTTCTTATTTATCTGAATTGGTCTGGAAAAATGTGCTGTCATTCATGGTGAAAATCCATCAGTGGAATGCATTGGGATGTGGTGCTCGTGGACATGGTTAAGAGGAGGGTTGTTTGAGTTAAGGTAGTACAGCTGGTTTACAGCTGGACTTGAGGATCTTGAAGATCTTTTCCAACCTGAGCAATTCTATGATTCTATGAGGTGACTGAGATTGTGGATGAAGGAAAGGCTGTGACGTTTGCCTTGACTTGTTCAGCCTGGAGAAAAGATGGCTGCAGTGTGACCACTCCTCAGCCTTCCTGTCCCTAAAGGGAGCCTATAAACAGGAGGGGAGTCAACTCTTTGAAAGGGTAGATAACAGCAGCACAAGGCAAAATGGTTTGAAGTTGAAGGAGGGAAACTGAGGTTGGATGTCAGGGGGAAGTTCTTTTCTCTGAGAGTGGTGAGGTGCTGGAAAAGCCGCCCAGAGAGGCTGTGGATGCCCCGTCCATCCCTGGAGGTTTTCAAGGCCAGGTTGGATGGGGCCCTGGGCAGCCAGGCCTAGTGTTAAATGTGGAGCTTGGTGGTCCTGAATGCTGCATGGGGGTTGGAGCTTCATGATCCTTGTGGTCTCTTCCAACCCAGACCATTCCATGATTCAATGATTCTATGATTGGTACAACACCTTCCACAGCTGCATTACCAACAAACTAGCTGGCTGTTATTATTATTATTAATTAATTAATTTATTTATTTATTTTAATAATGCAGTGAAAAGTGCACGGAAAATTGCCTGGACCAATTTCAAGAAGCAGTTATCAGAGATGTGAGGGTAAGCAAGTGAGAACAAAGTAGTGGTGTCCATCAGGGATTAACAGTAAGGCCAGTGCTGCTCAATGGGTTCACTAATGAGTGAATGCTGGAGTGCAGTGCGCTCACAGGGAGCTTTTGGGGAAACCCAGCTCAGGAGGGTGGTCAATATGTGGGAGGGGAAGACTCACGTGCTAAATCCTACAGATACTTAGTTAGCTGTTTCCCATGAGATTGGTCATATACTTGAACAAGTTGTCCACAGTCACACATCCCACTTCACAGCTGTACTTGGTTCTGTACTGCATGCAGTGTTATATGAGAACTGAAAGCACTGTGAGCTGTTGGGTGTGGTGCCTTCTGGGGTGTTATTGGAGGGCTTTGTGGGCAGCATCCAGAGTTCACTCTACGTGGATGCTGCCCAAGGAAATGACAGTGTGTTAAGGAAACCACACTTTCTGAAAACATATTTCCAAACGAAAGGGTTTACTGGGGTGATTAGAGGCAGACAAAGAAGCAGACTGCAGGGCAAGCACAGGGGACATTTTAACAGTGCTTTGTTACTCCTCAAAGTAAAAATGAAAGAAGGGTTGGAGGAATATCAGCACTGTTTTGTAAAGTCGTGGTTGCATTGCCTCCCATTTTCACCAAACAGCAGTCCGCTGGTTGCAGATTCAACAGGACTTTGGGGGAACATCGGTGTCACTTTGGGGTCACATTAAGGTCACACTGAGGGAACTCTGGGGACACTTCAGGGTCACTTTGGGGTCACATTGGGGTCACTTTGAGGTGCCTGCCTCATAGGGGTGGGTTTTTACTCATGGGAGGGGGCAGGGCTTTGGGAAGAGCACTGGGGCCTTGTAGAGGCAGTCATGGTTTTGAGGGGGTGGGTATGGCCTAGTGGGTGGGGCAGGGGGGCCTAATAGAGTTGTGATGGCTTGATTGGGTGAGGCCTGGTAGGAAACCAATGACTGAGTCACGAAGGAGCCTGACAGGAAGGCGACACCAACAGTGGGCGTCCAACTGGAAACTGAAGTCTTGAAACAATGAATCAGGGCCAGCACTCCATGTAGCGCTCTATAAACCCTCAACACCCACCAATTAACTCCTAATAAGTTTAATAGATCCTTAATGATAATTTCATGGCCCACAGTCAATTCCCTTATACGGGTTGGTTCTGCCATGAATCACTCCGTATGGGTTTTACTATTGCCACAGGGCTTTATTTTAAGAGGCCTTCTTGAAGGATAGTGACTGTGACCTTCATTTATTTATTCCAAAATCCTTTGTAAAAAGTTCATATCACAGTGAGTATTTGTGGACCAACCTCCCCATGGAGCTTCTGATCTCCTTGTTGCATAGTGTGTAGATGATGGGGTTTGTTAAAGGGAAGATGACCGTATGGAAAAGAGCAACGACTTTTTCCATTGGGACGGCCCGGAAGGGGAGGACATAGATATAAATTGCTGGGCCAAAGGTGACCAAAACCACAACCATGTGGGAAATGCAGGTGGAGGTGATTTTGTTCTTGGCCTCAGAGGAGTACGCCCGGAGCTTCAACACTAGGGCGGTGTAGGAGATGAGGAGGATCACAAAGCACACCATGATGACAGAGCCGTTGTTGAGGAACATCAGCATTTCCACTGTGTCAGTGTTGGCACAGGCCAACTTTGCCAGCTGTCGGACATCACAGAAGAAGTTGTCCAGGATGTTGGGGCCGCAGAAGGGGAGAGTGATGGTGAGAGCAAATAGAACGATGCCGTGAATGAGGCCGCCGCCCCACGAAGCTCCGAGCAGGGTGCAGCAAACAGTCTTGTTCATGAGCATGGTGTAGCGAAGGGGTTTGCAAATGGCAACGTAACGATCGTAGGCCATGGCCAAGAGCAAGAAGGCTTCCACTGCTCCCAGGAAGTGAAGAAACAAGAGCTGAGCCATGCAGCTGTTGTAGGAGATGGTCTTTGGGTTTGAGAATAAGTCAGCCAGCATTTTGGGTAGGGTGACAGAGCAGTAGCAGATATCCAGGAATGCCAGATTGGCCAGGAAAAAGTGCATGGGTGATCCCAGTTGGGAATCACCCCAAACTGCGAGAATGATGAGGATATTGCTTGGGAGAACTGCCATGTAGAACAGTAGGAAGCAGGAGAAGAGAACCGACTGCACTCCGTGGGTGTGAGACAATCCCAGCAGAACAAACTCTCTGACTTTTGTTGAGTTCTCGTGCTCCATTTGGACTCTTGAGAGCTCTGACAAACAGTAATAAAGAAACCAGTGCAAACATATTGCAATATTACAGCAACGTGGGCTGTACTTACACTATGCACACCCTACGAGCATTGCTTGGTGTGATGGAACTCCTTATGGGGAAATACTTGAAAGCTGGTAATGGAGATTCCCACTAAGGCAGGCTCTGTACTGCAATTGGGAGCTGAATGTCAGCAGATGATGGGATGGTCCATGTTTTCTCTCTCTGGAAACTGGCTCCAGAATTGATTCTAGGTTGTAGACCATCAGTGCAGTCTCCTGTAGTGCTGCTCTTTGTGGTTTGAGCTGATTTCTAACATCACCAACAGCTGCACAGAGGTCAGTGCCATTCCTTTTCTCCCAAGCCTTACAAATCCACTCAGCTTTTGTGATGGGAGCACTGAGAATTACAGCAATTCCATCTCTGTGTGTAGAATCAGCCACCAAATGCACAACATTGCAGCTGAAGCCCTTTCAGATAACTCTTCCAAATGCATCTCTCTTCCTGAACGCTGTACAGCACAGCACTGAGGTCCACATCCATGCCCAGTGCAGTGGACAACATGAGGAAGGTGAAGGCTCTAACTATCTGTGCACAATGAAGGGCACATGGAGGCCTGATGACACGGCTGTCTGATTTGCTGAGGTTGGCAGAGGTGGAATCTGGGAGGTCTGATACAACCAAGACAGTCTCACATTCCAGGCAATGACAACAACCATTTTGTTCCCAGATTGTCCTGAAATGGCCCCAAATTGTCCCTAAGTTGACTCAAAGTGTCTTCTAATGTCCCCAAAATGACCAAAGGTGACCACAAATTGCCCCAAATTACCCCAAAAGTGTCCCCGTATGTCCACCAATGTCCACAAGTTGTCCTGATTTACCACCTTTTGGTCCACAAATTGACCCATACTTTCCACAAGCTGATACAAATTGACACCAAATGCCCTCCAAGGTCTCCAAATCAACCCAAGTTAGCCTAAAATTGTCTCCAAATTGTTCCAAATTAACCCTGATTGTCTCCAAATTGACCCAAAATGTTCCCTAATGTCCCCAAATTGACACAAACCACCCCCAAATTGCCCCCAAATGTCCTCAAATGTCCACAAATTGTCCCAAATTAGTTCAAAAATGTCCCCAAATTGACACAAATTTTCCCCACTTGTTTCCAAATTGACCCCAAATCTCCTCTAATGTCCCCAAATTGGCCCAAATTAATCCAAATTGCCCCAAATTGACCCAAGATGTCTTTTAATATCCCCAAATTGGCCCATTATCCTCAAGTTGTCCCCAGATAGAGACAAACTGTCCCCAAATTGACCCAAATTGACCAAAAATGTCCTCTGATGTCCCAGCATTGTCCCAAATTACCCCTAAATTGTTCCCAAATGGACTCCAAATTGCCCCAAATTACCCCCAAATTGTCCCCAAATTGATCCCAAATTACCCAAAAACTATCTCCAAGTTGACTCAAAATGTCCCCAAATTCTCCAAAATTGCCCCCCACATGTCCCCACATCGACCCAAATTGACCACCAGGCCTAAAATCACACCCATTCATTAGAAAAGGAAACCAGTTATGAAGCACTCCCATCTGTTGTGAGTCAATGGGGTGCACTCATTTGCCAGCTGCAAAGCAGATCGCAATGGAACACCAGAACACCTTTGTAGTCCATGGTGTCACTGCAGCCATCCCAAGGAATGGGGAATTCCATCCTGGATTTTCCCTGGAATGCATCAATTTGAGTGTTTTCTACACTAATCTATTCTGCCCAGCTGTCTTTCAGTGCAGCTGAGGGTGCTGGGACAGCATTCAGACTTTCACTTTTCCCCACAGAAATTCCGTAACACATCCCAGTTCCTCAGTGAGGCCATCAGAACATTGGAGATGTGAAGAAAAAACAGTTTTCTAAATATCTCTACCCAGTTAATCCATCAGTAATCAGCCATGTGCCCAGCTGAGAGAGCAAAGTGCGCCTTCAAAACCTCACATCGTGCCTTGAAACAGTCTTTAATTAACCATAAGATAATTAAGGTGGGGAAGGAGCACTGAGACCATCGAGCCCATCACTTCCTTTAATTAATCACAGAATAATTAAGATGGGGAAAAAGCACTGAGTCCACAGAGTCCAACCTTCAGCTCATCTCCTTCTTTAAATAATCATTGGATAATTAAGGTGATTAGGCAACACCGAATGCTGTACTTATGCAGTTGGACTCTGCTCTGAATGTCCCACTGACTTCCAATTTTGTCTTTAAGCGGGTTAATTGCATTAAATGCATCTTTGGGTCGATTCCTGGAATTAATTATCCCACAGAAACCCATAGAGACCTGCAGAGACCCATAGTGTTGGAGTTGGGGCAGTATGTTTGGGCTGTGGTTGGAGGGTCCTTACAGATCACAGAACCACAGAATGGCCTGGGTTGTAAGGGTCTCTAAGAGCCTTCAGAACCGCAGAAAGGTTGGGTTGGAAGGGTCCTTAAAGATCATAGAGCCTTGGAACAGCTGGATTGGGTTGGGTTGAGAGGGTACTGACAGGTCTCAGAATCATAGAATCATAGAATGGCATGGGTTGGAAAGGACCTCAAAGTGATCCATCCACACCATTGTCCTGTGCTGGAAGAGCAGCACAGCCTGAGGCACTTTCCTTCCTCACTTCATTTCTGAAGCCCACCCCATGCAGACATCTATCATCAGCTTCAATACATACCCCCCTTTCAGGACCTTTGTGGGCAGTCCATCACCCTGCTCTGAAGCCTCCTCTTTCTTCCTCTCCCGCACACTCATGCATTCAGCAGTGCTGTGCACGGAGCTGATGACTGCTGAGCTCTGGAACCACTCACAGCCACATCTCCCTCCATGTGTGGATCAGCCCACAGCCGGCACTGCCCCACTGATAGGGGCAGATCAATGCGTGGCAGAGGATGGATATATCCTCCCATTGTGCTCTCTGGAGATTGTTTATCTCTTTAAGGAGTTACTGTGACTGCAGTGTTTGTTTGGCTTCAGCGGCAGTGGTTTATAATTATGGCACCCAGCTGTGCTGACAGCTCTGATTCCTTTGGGCCTTAATAAAAGTTGTCAGCTGTTTGTCTGTTAGCAATTGTTCATTAATACTTATTATTATTATTATTATTATTATTATTATTTTTTTTTTTTTTTTTTTTTTTTTTTTTTTTTTTTTATTTTCCCTTACATGATTCTCATCTGGGCATTGCATTCGTGGGTAAAGAAAAGATGGTTAGAAAATGAAAGAAAATCAAAGCCCCTTTGCATTGCAGTTGAGGCTCCCACCCATGGAGTGGTGGAGTCACCGTCCCTGGAGGTGTTCCACAGATGTGGGGCAGTGGGCAGTGCTGGTGTGCAGTGGGTGGTTGGATGAGGGGATCGCTTGGAGTTCTTTTCCAGCCTTAATGACTCAGAGCTGGGGCTCAGTGAGGGCTGGCTGTCCCTGAGAGGTGGATGGTCTTTGGGATGGAGTTGTGTTTTGCCATTAGGATCAGACTGTAATGTGAAATAATTACCCACAGAGGTAACTGTTAGGGTTAGAGTTAAGGTTAGGGTTAGTGTTAGGGTTGGGATTAGGATTCGCATTAGGGTTAGGGTTAGGCCTAGAGTTATGTATAGGGTTAGTGTTTGGGTTAGGGTTAGGGAGCCATCTCCAATGATCTCTCCATACAAAGTGCCACATTGAGGTCCCATTCAACTCATGCTTTTAAGATGGATAGCCTACCAGGGGTGTTGCCCTGATTGACCTCTTCTTCTCTAACAGGTAATGATTGTTGGGAGATGTGAAGGCTGGGGACTGTCTTGGGCAGAGTGTCCATGATTCCAGGTCTCTATTCTTGGAGGTGTCAGAAAGGTAATTAGAAAAATGCTATCTTGCACTTCCAGAGGGCGGAATTTGACCTTTTCAGGATGCTTCTTGCAGGGGTCTCTTGGGAGTCATTCCTGAAGGGTAAAGAGGTCCGGGAAGCCTGGACAACTCCTCAAGATGGAAATCTTAAAGACTGTTCCTGAGTACCATAAGGTAAACTGGGGGGGAAGGAGACTGGTGTGGATGAACCAGGAACTTTTGTTGGGACTCCAGGAGAAAAAGAGAGTCTATGTCCTCTGACAGAAAGGATGGCTGCTTGGGGAGACTACAAAGAATTCATTGAGAGATGCAGGGAAGAAGTTAGAAAGGCAAAAGCCCAACTGCAACTCAGGTTTGCCACTGCAGTAAAAGTGAATGAGAAATCCTCAGGATGAAGTTCAGTCAGGTCAAATGCTGGAAGCAGCACTTGGGCCACAACACCCCCAGTCTGGAGCACAATGGGGTCTGATGAGGAGTGGCTGAGGGAGCTGAGATGGGTCAGTGTGGAGGAGTCAGAGGAGACCACATGGCACTCTATAAGGGAGGCTGTGATGAGGGGGTGTTTGGCCTCTTCTACCAGGCAACAAACAGGACCTGTGGAAACAGCTACAAGTTGTGCCAGGGGAGATTTAGATTAGATATAAGGAGAACCTTTTGCTTACATGGAGTGGTAAGGCACTGGAATGTCCTGCCTAGGGAGGTAGTGAGGTCACCATCTCTGCTGGTGTTTGAGGCATCGGGATGAGTTGCTATGAGATATGGTTCAGTAGCTCAGTGGTTGTCATGGTGATGTAAGGACAATTGGACAGGATAGCCTTCTAGGTCCTTTCCAACCTTGTGGTTCTATGATCTTACGTTTATATCTGCTTAAGTGGATTATAATCTATGCTTCTGATATGCAAATGAGCTCCCAGCCTCAACCTTTCACATTCTGAATGTACAGTTGGATCTGGGGATGCACAGAATGGAAACCCATCATCCACAGTTCTCCTCATCAGTTCGTTTCCTCTCATAGTCACAGAATCACAAAGTTGGAAAGGAGCTACAAGATCATCTAGTCCAACCATCCTCCCACTACCGTAACTACAGCAAACCATTAAACCATGTCTTGTAGCCCCTCATCCAGACACCTCTTGAATACTGCCAGGGATGATGACTCCACCACCTCCCTGGGCAGCCATTCCACTGCCTGACCATGTTGAGAAAAAAAGGTCCTTCTTACATCTGGTCTAAACCTCTTCTGGTACTAGTCCACTGGCAAAGATGCGTGCTTCAAGGAAGTGTCAAATGAACGCAGTGTGGTTTTGTTGGTGATTGGTTGGTTGGTTAGTTGGTTTCTCCCTTTCTTTCTTTCCCCCAGAATCTGCCCCACCGGGCAGGGACAGGCATTGCCTACAGACACCAAGGCTGCTGCTCCGTGTGATTTAATCAGCTCTGGGCCCATAATCCCTCCCTGCATTGTGGGTGATCATTCCCAGTGATCCAGAGGAGATGGAAGATAAGGCTTATAAGCTTATACAGTCATTCGAGTACTGAAAAATTACAGTGAGATTGCCCTGCAGTCCTCTCTTCTCACTGAGCTTCATTTGGTTGAGGTGGGCGACATTTTGGAGCCTGGCCTGGTCCTTTTGGGTGGCATCCCTTCCTTCTATTAGCTGTACTGCTATGCATGATACCATCAGTAAACACTGAATCTAGCTGTCTGCCTCATTGATAAAGATGCTGAAGAGCATTGGTTTCAAGATAGGGATTGGGGGTCCAAACTCATCATCAGACCCCACCTGGATGACACCAGCTTGCCCTGGAGAATCTACCTTGGCAGGTCCATGTGCTAAGGAGCTGGACAGAACATGTTTTTGGAGAGTCAAACAGACAGGTTCAACAAGTAGCCAAGGTGGCCTTGCAAAACCAACTGGTTCTAGACATATTGCTGTTAAAAGAACATGGGGTGTGAGGGACGTTAAGTCACATGGAGCAGCTGGGTGTCCCTTCCCTTTATTAGACCGATTGATTGATTATATTGATAGCCGCTCCTGGAAGAGTCCTGAACAACAGACCTGAAATGGTCAAGTTTCAGGACAAGGCCTGGTGTGACTTCCTTTGATTTGGGTACAGTCCAGTGTCCAGGAATTAAGGCAATTCCAGTTCCAAATAGGGGCTGATGGTATCTGATCTGCTTCCTTTGATATTATAACTAGTTGCTAGGGGGGAGATTGGATTTGCCCTACCTCTGCTGCTGGTCCTGCTTCTAGGTGTAGCTGTTTCCACTCTATGCTATGTGGAACATCCATATTAGCAGGCTTGGTGCTCGATCTAGGACTGGTGATCTCATCACCCCCCCCTCCCCCCCCCCCCCCCCCCCCCCCTTATTTTTTTTGGACCTCCTATTGTTTTTACTAACACAAGTCATACTTGAAGTTCCTATAAACCCTACAAGATGCCTCTTAACAAGTGACCAGCACTGATGGACTTCAGTGCCTAGGGCAAGTGATGCTCTTCCAGACATATCCCTTTATTCCTAAAAGAATAATTAACTGGTATCATCCTCCTGGCTGGGTGGCTTATAGTCAACTCCCACTTTACTTCCTTGTCCTTTAGTCCATGCCCAGAGCTTCTCAGCCATGTCGCTGCTAGCTGTAAGCTCCATGCAGAGGTCAAGTGGGACACAGAGGGCATAGCCTTCTGCTGGGTGGATACAAGTGTTGGTTGAACCGGACGGGACAAAACCTTCCCACCATGCCCTCCTGGGAAAATGGCCACCCCAAGAATGGCATTCTGCCTCCTCCAGGACCCCATCTGCAATGCTCCTGCACTGATTGATTAAAGGGCTTTAAACCAGGTCCAAAGGGGGAAGGGAGGGGAATTGGATGTGACAGAGAAGGGCTGAGGGATGATGTTGCTATTGGAGATTGCAGGGAAAGCCTCTGAGTTGTTCCATAGGATTGTGTGAGGATTCCTCAGAGGTCTTGTTGCCAATACCCCGTCCTAAACCTTATTGTGTACCCTCTGGAAATAACCCCAACTTGCTGCTGCCCTAAAGTGCCTGTAGACCAGTGTGGGTAGCATGGGAAATAAACGGGACAACTCAAGAGAAATCCACAGAGCATTTCCTTTCATGTAGGCTGCTGCTTCTGAGCAAGGCCCTGAACATCAGTACCACGGTGCAGATGCAAGGCCCAGCAAGACTAAATCAAAACATGCTTCTGGAAGGGGATGCTTTCTGAAGGGTCTTTACACTCAATGAAGTTGAAATCTCTGTGCCTTTGCAGGCCTAGGGTCTGGTTTGGCTCATGGAGACACTGTGGGATGGTTCTCACCTCTGAACTGTAGCAAAGCAGGTACAGACTCTTCATTACGATTAGGCAAAGAAGATGAGGAAAGGCTGCTGCCCTCTGTGAGAGTGCACTGAGTTCTGCCTGGGGATGGCAGAGGAGCCAGCTGAGAGCTGATGGAAAGGGCTCATAGAGAGCAGCAGATTCTGTTCCTTGCTTCCTGATCAGGAAGAACAAGAGGAGGGGGACAGGCAGGTAGCTGAGTTACAGCTGGGATGGAATTGTTTTCTTCAGACTGTCTGCTCTGGTGCAGTGTTTTGGTTCTAGGGGAAAAACATTGATAACACTCTGATGTTTACAGCTGCTGCTAAGCAGTGTTGTACAGAGCCAGTGCCATGGTCAGTGGAAAGCTCAGGGAACTGGGGGGAACAGACTGAGGACAGCTGTCTTAAAGAGGCCAAAGGGACGTTCCTCACCATCTGTCAACAAGCAGAAGGAGTATTGAAAGGGGTGTGAGATCATTTCACTCTCTCCAGCTGGGCATCACTCTGGTTGTGCTGAGCATGTGCTTGTGCATCAGTTGTAATGTACTATACCATATATATCTGGATATATAGTCATGACGATTACACCTTTCATCTCTCTTAGTAAATAGCTTCATGTCAACTCACAAGTTGTACTTTTTTCTCCCAGTTCCCTTCCCCATCCCACTGGGAAGTGGGCAGTGCACAAAGCACTGTGTGCTACTGAGCCACATGTTGGGTTCAACAACCACCATCATTTTGGTGCCCGATGTGGGGCTCCAAGGGACATCTGTCCAGAGCGAGTTAACACAGAGCTTTGTAGGAGCTGGAGAATTTGCTGGCCATGATGCTGATTGTTTCCTTATTTGTGAAGCTTGTTGATTCTTCTCATGAAGCTGCATTGTACAATTCCTTGCTTGCTGCTTGTTTTCCCTGCTGCACTGTTTGTCAACTCTGGGGGCTGGATTTGGGTATGCTGTTTGACCTTGGTTTATATCATGATAAAATAGGCAGCTGACAAAGTGAAGTTTTGAGGACATCCAGCTCTGCGATCATCTTTGAGTTTTGGAAGCAATACTGTCGATATGATTAGGAATTACACCCTTTTTGTTGTCCCCTCAGGGAGCCCAGCAATAGAGGTAAGAAGGGTGGACACTTTCCAGCAGTCACTCAGCCTCCCTCTTACTTCTTGCCCTGAAGCTCCAGAGCTATTTCCAATAGCTCCTGAGGATTTTGACTATCCGTGGGATTCCCAAACCAGCACGCTCCTATTGCTATGTGTTGTTAATCTGTTCCAGGTTATGTTTCAGATTAAATAATTTTTCAAGAAGATCACTGAGATCTGCCCCAAGGTGAGAAAGCAGAGCATGGCAGGGGGTGTGGGACGGTCTGGGCAGCAGCCTGGAGCAGTGGGCACACCCAGGGCTTTGGAACTTCATCTCCAAGTAACTGCAGGATCCTGAGAAACTGGTAGAGTATTGGGGGAAGGTCTGCTGTGGCCCTGGTAATCCCAAAGAGGCACAAATGACTGCAGTGTGCCAGGGCCTGGCCCACACCTATTGAGCTGTTTTCGACACTCTTCAGCATCCTCAAGTGAAAGAGAGTTGGATCTGCTGACAGTGCTGGAGCCTCTGCAACTCCTGGCACAAACCCTGCAGCAGCTCCAAGTTTTTGCTGCATGTCCCGCAGTTGCTCCAAGCTCTGGAATGGTTCCACTGTCACTCCACCCCTCATAAAGAGCTCTGCAGTCACTCCTGCTACAGGTCCTGTAGCTGTTCCAAGTACTGCTATAGCAAAATGAAACAAATTCCTCCCAGAGGAGGTGCGCTGTGCCAGCAGGTACAGCCCTGTGTTCACTCCAACCCCTCAAATCAGCCTTGTGGCTGCTCCAAATTCTGTCACAGGTTCTGAGGTGATTCCAGATATGACAATGAGATGCGCTTCTGCAACAGCCCAACAGCTGCTCCAGCTCCTACATTGAACCCTGTGGCTGTTAAAACCCCTGCAACAGGTCCTGCAGTTGCAAACTTATATGCATATATATTAGTATCTATGCATATATGTTTGCAACAGCATATATTGTGTATATGTGAAAATATACCATATATATAACGTGTGTGTGTGCAAATACATATATATATGTACTTGTCATAATCATTACGCTTTTTTTATTCTCTGTCTCAGTATATAGCTTTACTTCAGCCCACACATTCTAAAGCGCAGCAATGCCCCGAGTCGCTTACAGATCTCCTTGGGACTCCTGAAACTGACCCAGTCACTCAGGGAAGAGTACCAGAGGATCTCCAGGTCTTCTCGTGGAGCAGCTCCTGAGGTATATTCCTTACACCAGCTCTGGAAGAGGCCTCCAGTTCTCTGCTCCTGCTCTGAAGGGGCCCTCTTGTTATGGCAGAGCCAGCAAGGAGACCAGCTCTGACACAGCCGTTCATATTGGCGGCTACTGACTGCAGCCCTGGAGTGCTGCTGTAGAGACAACAGAACTGTCATGAGACACACAAGATCTTCAGGCCAGCAGAAATGAGAGGACTCATTAAGAGCACTGTGGCAGTGTAATGATAGCAGGATTAAAAAGAGCATGTTGTGTTGCTGTCAGTGGCTGTACCTCACCCAGACCCAGACAAAGTAAGAAGAGAGAAGAGCTAAGGAAAAGTCTATTTTGAAAGCTTTTTAGGAATATTTTAACCTATTCAGGGAATCTGATTCCATGTTCACATGAGCTCTTGGAGTGAGAAAATGGAAATCAGGTAGGAAAGAAGTGAAATAACTTTTTATTTATATGTTCGATAGCATTTTTTTCACGGATAGCTATAGCAAACACAAGCAATCAAAGATGCATAAAACATAAAGAACCATCACTGGGAATCATGTGAGGAAGATGTGCACTTTATGTAAGCTGGAAGAGTGCTTACTGCAACACCTTCCTGAGAGCGTGCTTGATCTCCCTGTTCCTCATGCTGTAGATAATAGGGTTCAGTGCTGGAGGAACCACTGAGTACAGAAGTGCCACTGTCAGATCCAGGAGTGGGGAGGAAATGGAGAAGGGTTTCAGGTAGGCAAAAAAGCCAGTGATGACAAGCAAAGAGAGCACGGCCAGGTGAGGGAGGCACGTGGAGAAGGCTTTGTGCCTTCCCTGCTCAGAGGGCATCTTCAGCACAGCCATGAAGATCTGCCCGTAGGACACAACTATGAAAACAAAACACCCAAAGATTAAACTGATACTAAAGATGATAAGCACAACTTCCCTGAGATTTGATTCTGAGCAGGAGAGCTTGAGGATCTGGGGGATTTCACAGAAAAACTGGTTGACAACATTGCCTTGGCAGAGAGGCAGTGAAAATGTACTGGCAGTGTGCAGCAGGGAATAGAGAAGCCCAGCGCCCCAGGCAGCTGCTGCCATGGTGGCACAAGCTCTGCTGTCCATCAAGGTCCCGTAGTGCAGGGGCTTGCAGATGGCAACGTAGCGGTCATAGGACATGATGGTGAGAAATGAAAACTCTGCTGAGATGAAGAAGACAAAGAAAAAGATCTGTGTAGCACATCCTGCGTAGGAGATGGCCCTGGTGTCCCAGAGGGCGTTGGCCATGGCTTTGGGGAGAGTGGTGGAGATGCAGCCCAGGTCGAGGAGGGCCAGGTTGAGCAGGAAGAAGTACATGGGGGTGTGCAGGCGGCGGTCGCAGGCTACGGCTGTGCTGATGAGGCCGTTGCCCAGGAGGGCAGCCAGGTAGATGCCCAGCAAGAGCCAGAAGTGCAGGAGCTGCAGCTGCCGCGTGTCTGCCAACGGCAGCAGGAGGAACTCACTGATGGAGCTGCTGTTGGGCATCTGCTGTTCCTGGGCTTGGAGTCCTGCTCAGAGTGCAGAAGATAATGACCACTACAGATTATTCTCAGAAACTCTGTTCCTGCTATACTATAAAAGTTCTCCTTTTCCCTTTGGAAAAAGTTCATTTAACTCCAGCTTCAACCATCTCTTTAGGAGTAGAAGACTAGGCAGTTCTTAATGTCTTCTCATATTCTTATCATATCCCAGCCTCCTGGATATTTTCCTATCTATTCCAGCAGCTCCTCATGACCCCAGCCCCAGCCTCTGTGCAATTTAGTTTTTCTTAGAGAAATCAGCCTGTTTTCAGGACAAGTGTAGTATTAATGTCTGCAGAAAACAGCGATAGGAAGGAGAGGCTAAATGCACATTCTGTGCATTCTGTGTGACTGTTCACAAAACAACCAAAGGATTGAAGAAATATTTGGGAGTCTCAGAGCTGTGCTCAAAATTGACAGCCCCTTTTAGATTTCTGCAAACAATCCTTTTTGCCTTCCAGCAGAACAGGAAATGGAAAATACCTGCCTTGGCTCTCTCCTCTTGCAAAGAACCCTCACAAACATCCTGCTGTGCAGTGGAGCTGAGATCCCCTGCCCCAGGCAGCAGCTGTGGCAGCACAAGCCCTGCCGGGGGGCTCCTTCCCCCCACACGTCTCCCCGCAGCACCCTGGACAGCTCCCCGGGCAGGCTGAGTGCTGAGCCTGGCAGGCGGCAGAGTCCCATAGCCGGCACACAGCCCCTGGGGCACAGCAGGGACCCTGCTCTGCAGGACAGCCCTGGGCACCCGCCTGCAGCCCCACATGCACAGCCTGCAGCCGTGCTGGGACATGCAACCCTCAGGGCTGTGCTCTGATGTTGCAGCACGGAAGCCCTCAGCTGGAGGAGAAGGCTTTTTCCACAAGAAAGAAACATGCAGTGCCTGCAGCCAGATTTGCTATGGGATGTCCCAGATTAAGTTAACCCTCTATGAAATGCAGCTGCATCGTCTGCAGTGAAACTTACCGTGTCATGGTCTGTGGGCAATGCTCCTGCAGTGAGCTCACAGCCTGCTCACACCGTACACATCCTGCATGCTCTCTCCCCTTTCTCTCCTCTCCTTCCTTTACCTGCAGGCTGTGCTGTGCACTAGAGCTGCTCCTGGGCACAGCTGTCTCTCTGCAGCCCTGCCCATTTTTAAGAGCTCCCTGTGTCCCAGGAGCCCGGTCCAGCTCAGCAGAAGAATATGTCATGTTTATCCTTCCCACTTGTCTCCCCTGAGATGTCCCTGGATCCTCATGGCAAACAGCTCCTGAAAGACAACAGCATCATGACAGTACATTAAAATCTGTTGAATTTAACACCGGATTTCTAGTGGTCAGTGACTAGTTCCAGACATGTGGTGAGTCCTCCCAGAGAGTGTTTGCTGAAACTAAAAGGGCACCAAGAGAAGGACACAATATCATAGAATCATAGGATCACCATGGTTTCAAAAGACCTTAAAGAGCATCCAGTCCAACTGTTCACGTGCCACCAATAGCTCCCGCTAATCCATGTCCCTCAACACAACATCCAGTCATTCCTTGAACACCTCCAGGTCTGGTGACACCACCAACACCCTGAGCAGTCCATTCCAGGTCCCAAAGTGCAGGACATGGCATTTGGCCTAGTGAACCTCATCCTATTGGCTTCAGCCCAGCTCTCCAGCCTGTCCAGATTCCTCAGTAGGGCCTTGCTAACCCGAGACAGATCCACACTCCCAGCCAATTTGGTGTAATCCACAAACCTACATAGGATGCCCCCAATGACCTCATCCCTGACATCAATAAAGATATTGAAGAGGACAGGCCCCAGCACCAGACCCTTGGGGAACACCAGGGAGGCGCACAGGTAGGTGTCCATCTTGAACATCTCCAGACAAGGAGACTCCACAACCCCCTTGAGCAGCCTGTTCAAGTGCTCAGTCACCCTCACCATTAAGAACTTCTTGCACACATTTTTGCGGAACTTCCTACGCTCCAGTTTCTGTCCATTACCCCTTGTCCTGACTTCACACACTGCTGAAAAGAGCCTGGTCTTGCCACTTTGACCCCACACCTCAGATATGTATAGACCTAGATCATGTCCCCTCTCAGTCTTCTTTTCTCAAGGCTAAGCAGACCCAGCTCACTTAGCCTTTCATCATAGGGAAGATGCTTCCGACCCTTCACCGTATTTGTGGACCTCCGTTGAACTCTTTCCAAGAGATCCCTGTCCTTTTTTGAACTGGAGAGCCCAGAACTGGACACAGTATTCCAGATGAGGCCTTACCAGGGCAGTTTTGAGGCGAAGGATCACCTCCCTCGACCTGCTAGACATTCTCTTTTTCATGCACCCCAGAATGCCATTGGACTTTTTGGCCACGAGGGCACACTGCTGGCTCATGGCCAACCTGTTGTCCATCAGGATACCCAGGTCCCTCTCTGCAGAGCTTCTCTCCAGCAGCTCATCCCCCAACCTGTCCTGGTGCATGCAATTATTTCTTCCTAGGTGCAAGACTCTACACTTGCTTTTGTTAAACCTCATCTGGTTTCTTACCGCCCAGCTCTCCAGCCTGTTCAGGTCTCGCTGAATGGCAGCACAGCCTTCAGGTGTGTCAGCCAATCCTCCCAACTTTGTGTCATCAGCAAACTAGATATTGGTGGCCAGTACCCCCTTGTCAAGGTCACTGATAAAGATGTTGAACAAGACTGGACCCAGCCCTGACCCCTGGGGAACACCACTACTTACAGGTCACCAACCCGACTCTGCACCGCCAGCGACGATCCTCTGTGCTCTGCCAGTCAACCAGTTCTCAACCCACCTCACTGTCCACTCATCTATCCCACACTTCCTCAGCTTTGTTATAAGAATGTCATATGAGACAGTATCAAATGCCTTGCTGAAATTAAGGTAGGCTACATCCACCGCTCTCGCCCCGTCGACCAAGCAAGTGAAAAGATCATAGAAGGCTGTCAGGTTGTTCGAGCATGACCTCCTCTTGGTGGACACATGCTGACTACTCCTGATATCCTCCTTTTCTTCCGGCTATCTGGAGATGGCATCCAGCACAAGCTGTTCCATCACCTTTCCAGGGACTGAGGTGAGGCGGCCTAGCCTGTAATAACCCAGATCTTCCTTCTTGACTTTTTTGAAGACCAGAGTGACACTGGCTATCCTCCAGTCTTCAGGCACCTCCCCCACTCTTCAAGACCTCTCAAAAATGATAGAGAGCGGTTCAGCAATCACCTCTGCCAGCTCCCTCAGCAGTCATGGATTCATCCCATCTGATCCCATGGCTTTATGAACATTGGTGTGGCCTAGGCGCTCACGGACCACCTCTTCCCTGACTAAAGGCAAGTCTTCCATTCCCCAGACCCTCTTACTGGGTCTGGGATTCCTAAGGGAGAGCTTTTTCACTGAAGACAGAAGCAAAGAATGCCTTCAGTATCTCCAGCGTCTCAGCATCCCTCATTACCAGAATACCCCCCTCACTTAGTAGGGGTCCCACAGTCTCCCTAGTCTTCCTTCTATTCATAACATACTTTATAAATAAATAAATAAATAAATAAATAAATAAATAAATAAATAAATATTTTATTATTCTTCTTTTTTAATGAGTGTCAACCAATTTATGTAATACTATGTTCTGCTTGCAAGAAACTGTGTGAGAGATGTGGGCCAATCTGTGCTGTTTCTGGTGTTTATAACTGAATAATACAGACCCTTAATGGAAAATTATATGGTAGTAAGGGTGTATATGGATCTAAAAAGCAGTATTGTTTGACAAACTGTTTTGATGGTATAAGAAAGTGTAATTGTTGATGGCATATGGAAGTGTACTTGAGGGTGTGTGGAAGTGTAAATGAGGGTACAAATAGTAGAAGAGTTTACTGAGGAAAAAAGGGATAAAGAGGAAGTGATTTTATCTGCACTGACATGAGAGCAACTCTCCTCACCTTTCCCCTGCGAGCAGATCAGATCAGAGTCACAGTGCCCATGTATCATGTAGTGTTATTCTGCTTACCAAATGGAGGAGGTCACAACAGAAGAGGCGGGCCTTCCTCTCTGCTCCATCCGTGGCATACTCTGGAGTTCAAGGCATTGCAAAGCTATGGCACATGTACGTTCTTTCACTGATGACACCTTAATTTGCTCTGGGCTCTCATTTCAATTGCAACTAAATAACTCTGGGGTCGTGCCCATTGACAGGAAGCTGGCAAATATTGTCTCCTTGTAAGGAAGAGCAAGAAAGATGACATGGGCAATTATGGACCTGTCAGTCTCACTCCAGTGCCTGGTAAAATGATGGAGAAAATGATGGTGGGAGTTATGGAAAAACAGCTGAAAGACAATTCTGTCATTGGTCGCAGCCAACACAAGTTCCTGAGGGGACGGTCCTGTTTAACTTCAGGTCCTTTTATGACACGGTTATCCATTTAGCTGACCAAGGTAAGCCAGTTGAAAATGGATGAAATCCTTGAGGAATTCAGTAGAGCTTTTGATACTATTTCTCACCGCATCCTTCTAGACAGAATGTCCTGCATGCAGCTAGACAGAAACAGAACGTAGTGGGTGAGCAGTTGGCCAACAGGTCAGGCCCATAGGATTACAGTGAATGGGATCCATCAGGCAGGTAGATGGTCACTATCAGGGTTCCTTAGGGCTCCATTTTAGGGCCACTTCTCTTTCATGTTTTTGCAGATGACCTGCATGCAGGACTTATAGTTGTTCTGAGCAAATTTGCTGATTGGAGGTGCTGTTGCATCCAGTGAGTCCTGGTCAACATCAAATTGAACATGAGTCAGCAGTGTGCCCAGGCACCCAGGAAGCTCAGCGGTCCATTGGAGTGCATCAAGCAAGGTATTACCAGGTCAGTGAGGGAAAGGATTGTCCCTGTCTGCTCTGCACTGCTGCAGCCTCACCTGGAGCACTGGGTGCACTTCTGGGCACTGAAGAGCATAATAGACATCAAACTATTGGAGGGTGTGCAAAGGAAGGCACTGGAACTGAGAGAGCTGAAGTTCAGAGTTTCATTGGGATTGACTGCTTGTTCAGACTGGGCCCTTCTCACATCCCACAGCCTGCCATGAGACACGGGGCACAGCTGGGACATGAACCTCACAGTGTCCCTGCAGCCCATGCAGAGCCTGGGATCTTCTGTCCCCATGTCTTTCATTTAACATCATACTGACCTCCAACCCACTGCCCCAGGAAGGATCCTTAGTCAGCATGAGGTTCTCTCTACCAAGGGTCTGGGGATCAGGGCTTGGCCTTTCTGCTTCATAAGACAAAGGAGGGGTTTCTAAGCATCTAGGCCACCATGTCAGTGCCTTTCATTGCCTGTAGTCATATCTTCCAATTATCTTCTCTAACGAGTCCCTTGGGAAGCATGCTTGTTAATGTTCCTCAGTGGGCCCATTAATACTCCAAGAAAGTTCACTGTTACTTCTGACTTTGTCTTGCTGAGCACTCTGTGTAAACTTCTCTCTGAACTGGAGGTTGATGGACTCAGCGTCAAATGCACCCTGGGGCTCATTATAATCTGAAGAGTCTCCTGTGCCTGTGCCTTCCTGTTATTTTCTTCAAGTTTTCAGAACTTGTTCAGCAAAATGGCGGGGTACCTGGATAGATCTTAAAGAGGAAGAATCCAGCAGACATTTACTGTCTATTTATTTAGAGCTGGGTATAAACAAGTTTTAAAGCAGCACTGTGCAACTGGTATCAATCCAGGATGTCCCCAATGCGTTCTATTCTGTGTCGACAAATGATCTTCTCAACCACCCCACCCCACTTCTACGCACATTGGTCCCATGGGACTTGCATCACTTTTCCTCACATCACTCTTCTCCTCTGCAGCCACCCGCTCAAATTTAAACCTTCTTTGCAGCAACTCCAACTGGCTTTCCTCAGAGAATCAGCTGCAAACGGGCAAGGAAAGAATTCTTTTTTTTTTTTTTTTTTCTTTTTCTTTTTTTTTTTTTTTCTTTTTTTTTTTTTCTTTTTTTGTTTTTTTTTGTTTTTTCTGCCAACAAACAGTAGGAAAGGTGATGCAATTGAATGAACGGTAAAACACAGTGATCTACTGCATGTCATGTCCAAGCTGCTTCTATTGAGGTTTGACATTCACAGGGAATAACTGTACAAGAAATGAGTTAGACAGACATAGGAAGGGATTGATGGAATCACAGTGAAGGACTTGACAACTTGTGATCTCAAGCGATGTGGGCCTGGAAATGAGCAGGATCAGGACACTAAATTTTAGAAGAGCAGACTTCAAGCTACTCAGTGCATTGCTGGCCAAGATCCCCTGGCGTGCTGCCCTCAAAGACAAGGATATTGAGGAGAGCTGGCTGCTCTTCAAGGATGCCCTCCTGGAAGCACAAGAGTTCTCCATTCCACTGAATAAGAAAGTGGGCTCCACCGAATAAGAAAGGTAGGAAACCGGCATGGCTCAGCAAGGACCTGCTGAGAGAACTGAGGGCGAAGAAAGGGGTGTACAAGCTCTGGAAACAAAGCTGTGTTACCTCAGAAGAATACAGGGATGCCGCCCGGACTTGCAGACGTTGGATCAGGGAAGCCAAGGCGCAGGCAGAACTGAACTTGGAGAGGGACATGAAAAACAATAAGTCCATCATATTTGAGAAGTCGTGGCTGTCAGGTGAGGTCCCGGATGACTGGAGGAAGGGTCACGTCACTCCCATATACAAGAAGGGGAGCACGGAGGACCCGGGGAACTACAGGCCGGTGAGTCTCACCTCCGTGCCTGGGAAGATCATGGAACAGATCCTCCTGGACAACATGCTCAATCACATAAAGAATGAGAATGTGATCCGAGACAGCCAGCAAAGCTTCACCAGGGGAAGGTCATGCTTAACTAATCCTGTGGCCTTCTGTGATGGAGTGACAGCTATGGTGGATGAAGGGAAGGCGACCGATGTCATTTATCTGTACATGAGCAAGGCCTTTGACATGGTCCCCCACCACATCCTCATCTCCAAATTGGAGGGAAGTGGATTTGATGGGTGGACAACTCGATGGATAAGCAATTGGTTGAAAGGCCGCAGACAGAGGGTGGTGGTCAATGGCTCTATGTCCAGGTGGAGGCCGGTAACGAGCGGTGTCCCCCAAGGGTCTGTCTTGGGACCGGTGCTCTTTAACATCTTTGTTAATGACATCGATGAGGGAATTGAGTGCACCCTCAGCAAGTTTGCTGATGACACCAAGCTGGAGGGTGCCATTCAGAGGGACCTGGACAGGCTGGAAAGCTGGGCTCGGGTGAACCTAATGAGGTTCAACACAACAAAGTGCAAGGTTTTGCACTTGGGCCGGAAGAACCCCAGGCACTTGTACAGGCTGGGAGGAGTGATCCTTGAGAGCAGCTCGGCAGAGAAGGACCTGGGGGTCCTGATGGACGAGAGACTTAACATGAGCCAGCAGTGCGCTCTGGCAGCTCGGAAGGCAAATGGGATCCTGGGCTCCATCAGGAGAATGGTGGTCAGCAGGGATAGGGAGGTAATCGTCCCTCTCTACTATGCTCTTGTGAGGCCCCATCTGGAGTACTGTGTCCAGGTGTGGGTCCCTCAGTACAAGAAAGGCATGGGGCTGTTGGAAAGGGTCCAGAGGAGGGTCATGAAGATGATCAGGGGGCTGGAGCACTTCCCCTATGAGGACAGGCTGAAGGAGTTAGGCTTGTTCAGCCTGGAGAAGAGAAGGCTGTGGGGTGACCTCATTGCAGTTTTCAGTACCTGAAGGGAACCTACACGCAGGAGGGGAGTAAACTCTTTGAAAGGTGGCGCAAATTTGTCCAGCAAGCATTGTCACTACCAGGACATGGCTTTCCTGAAGGTCCTCAGCTGCATTTGCCAGCTGGCTGGGGGTGTGCTGGAGACCCCAGGGAACTGCCATTCCAATGAGAGCCCTGAATAAACAAACATGTCAACTGTGAGAAAATGTAGGTGTGTCACAGCGGTGGAATGCCTGAAGCTCTGGAATTTGCAATAGATGGGAAACAGAGAAAGATCTGTCTCTTCTTCTCATGAGCTCATCCATTTGGTCAGCTGAATAACGCTGCACTCTCAGGTGCCCATTACTCGAACATCTGATGTTATTCAGGATGGCCAAGAATACTCCCATGCCTTGTCTGGCCACCAGCTGATGCTCAGGAAGGAGGTGGCTCTCTCAGATGTCTACCACAGCCTGCAGGCACTGCTGCATACATCTATGAGCACCACAGGCATCTTGCGCTCATCGAATGTCTGTTTTTGAGCAAGTAACTTCCATCTTAAGAAAGGCCAAAGGATTCAGACCAGGGGCTCATGCATACTGTCAACTCCTTGTGCACATCTGCTTCGAGTCAAGAGGAGTACCATCTCCCATGGGTCTGTGGGGAAGTGAATCTCCTTTCAACCCCAGGGTTTTACATCTGGAGATGAGACACCTACATTGTCTGCCCAGCTGAATGACAGACCTACCAAGGGGAAGTCAGAGAGTCCCTGTCCTTGTCTGTGTGTCTCTTTTATTAAGGGCCAGGAGCAGATCTATCCAGGTCAGGCATTTGCACTTCTGCTAGGCAAACATGATCTGTTAAAACAGCCTGATATAGTAAAAGAGTTAAACTCAAAGTTAGAAGTTAGGTATGTGGGCCCACAATGAAGTAGGATGTACAGTTACGATAAAGAAAAAGCATCCTGCATACTAAATGAAAGAAGGCGGCCAGAAGCAGACTACTTCTATCAAACATGATGGGGTAAAAAGGACAGAGTGGAAGACATTGAGCCTTTGCACGGAAGATGTCTGATTTCATCCCCATGACCACTACAGGGAGAACCCAGCTACAAACAGCTCAAATGCTGGACAGAGGGGCAGAATGTAAATGAGTACCTGGAAAATAAGGAATATGTAGATGAGTTCCAGGAAATATGTTGAATACGTATTGGCTTGACTATTAAATATGTAACACTTCTGCTTGCTGTCGTGCAAGATAGGAGTGATCCCTTTTCACCCTGCACCGAATACATGCATTCCTGCTTGATAACTTAACTCCAGGTTATAGATTTTGATTCTGCAACTCCAATCCATGCTTCTGGAATCAGTCTGTGCCAACTGTTCAAAAAAATTAACTGACATCCAAATGCCTTTTCCAGAGATGACGCTGCTGTCTATCAGGATCAGGGAGCCTTGGAGCCCCAGAGGAAGCAGTGAGGAAGAGAAACTCAAATCCTCTGGTGTGCTGAGCTGGGCTGGGCTCCTGGGATACAGGGAGATCATAAAAGAGGGCAAAGCTGCAGAGAGACAGCTGTGCCCAGGATCATCTCTTGTGCACAGCACAGCCTGCAGGTGACAGAAGGAGAGGAGAGAAAGGCGAGAGAGCTTCCAGGATGTGTGAGGTGTGAGCAGGCTGAGAGCACGCTGCAGGAGAATTGCTCACAGGCAATGGCACGGTGAGTCTCACTTCAGGCCATATAGCTGCTATTCATAGAGGGTTAACTATAACTGGGACATCCCATAGCAGATCTGGCTGCAGGCACTGCATGATTCTTTCTTGTGGAAAAGGATTTCTGCTCCAGCTGAGGGCTTCCGTGCTGAAGCATCAGAGCACAGCCCTGAGGGCTGCGTGTCCCAGCACGGCTGCAGGCTGTGCAGCTGGGGCTGCAGGCGGGTGCCCAGGGCTGTTGTGCAGAGCAGGGTCCCTGCTGTGCCCCAGGGGCTGTGTGCCGGCTATGGGACTCTGCCGCCTGCCAGGCTCAGCACTCAGCCTGCCCGGGGATCTGCCCAGGGCGCTGCGGGAAGATGTGTGGGGGAAGGAGCCCCCCGGCAGGGCTTGTGCTGCCACAGCTGCTGCCTGGGGCAGGGGGATCACAGCTCCACTGCACAGCAGGATGTTTCTAAGGGCTCTTTGCAACAGAAACACCAAGGCTGGGATTTTCCATTTCCTGTTGTTAGAGAGAGAAAAGAGGGTTGCAGGTAGCAATCTAAAAGGGGATGTCAAATCTGAACACAGCTCTGAGACTCCCTAATATCTCTGCAATCCATCTGTTGTTTTGTGAACATTCACACAGGTAGTGCTTTCAGCCTCTCCTTCCTTAAAGGTTCAGTTATAGTTGTTTTCTGAAGACAATAATAGTTCACTTGTCCTGTTAACACACTGATTTCTCTGAGACAATTTGAAGTGCACAGAGGCAGGGGCTGGGGTCTCTAAGAGCAGCTGCAGTAAAGAAGAAAATATACAGGAGGCTGGGATACTATTATGAAATGAGAAGAAAGCAAGAGCTCCCTAATCTTCTTAAGGGATGGTGAAGCTCATGAAAATTAATTCAGCTTCTGGATGTAAATGATCGTTTTCCAAAGGGAAAGGAGAACTTTTATAGTATAGCAGGACTGTCTCTGAGATTGATTTGGACTTGTCATTATCTTCTGCGCTCTGAACAGGACTCCAAGCCCAGGAACAGCAGATGCCCAACAGCAGCTCCATCAGCGAGTTCCTCCTGCTGCCGTTGGCAGACACGCGGCAGCTGCAGCTCCTGCACTTCTGGCTCTTGCTGGGCATCTACCTGGCTGCCCTCCTGGGCAACGGCCTCATCAGCACAGCCGTAGCCTGCGACCGCCGCCTGCACACCCCCATGTACTTCTTCCTCCTCAACCTGGCCCTCCTCGACCTGGGCTTCATCTCCACCACTCTCCCCAAAGCCATGGCCAACGCCCTCTGGGACACCAGGGCCATCTCCTATGCAGGATGTGCTGCACAGCTCTGTTTCTTTGTCTTCTTCTTCTCAGCAGAGCTTTCCCTTCTCACCATCATGTCCTATGACCGCTATGTTGCCATCTGCAAGCCCCTGCACTATGGGACCTTGATGGACAGCAGAGCTTGTGCCACCATGGCAGCAGCTGCCTGGGGCGCTGGGGTTCCCAATTCTCTGCTGCACACTGCCTGTACGTTTTCACTACCTCTCTGCCAAGGCAATGTTGTCAACCAGTTTTTCTGTGAAATACCCCAGATCCTCAAGCTCTCCTGCTCAGGCTCCTACTTCAGGGAACTTGTGGTTATCATTCTTAGTGTCAGTTTAGGCTTTGGGTGTTTTGTTTTCATAGTTGTGTCCTATGTGCAAATCTTCATGGCTGTGCTGAGGATGCCCTCTGAGCAGGGACGGCACAAAGCCTTCTCCACATGTTTTCCTCACCTGGCTGTGGTCTCCCTGTTTGTCAGCACTGGCATTTTTGCCTACCTGAAGCCCCCCTCTCTCTCTTCCCCATCCATGGACCTGATGGTGGCACTTCTATATTCTGTGGTACCTCCAGCAGTGAACCCCCTCATCTACAGCATGAGGAGCCAGGAAGTCAAGGATGCAGTGAGGAAAATGATGACAAAATATGTTTCACAAATATTGAACTGCCCTTCTTTTTGAATTCATGCTTTTTTCTGATGCAAACTCTTTGTTTCTTTTTGTTTTGATCAGTTTTTATAACTGTAATGTATTAAAACTTATTCTTTTATATATATATATTTATATATACTGTATGTATATATACTGTATTGCTATTCACTGTCACAACATTATTCAAATCAGTTACTCTTTACTTTTGTAGTGTAGACCAGACGCACTGTACATAATGAACCAGGCTGTCTGTGAACCTTAACAGAATAAAGGATTTTCAGTGACTCTGTCTGTTCTCCTTCTTGTGAGGCATTTCTGGAGCTGTTGGGGTGGGATGTTCTCAGAAACCCACAGTCCAGCAGGAAGCACACGGCTGTTCATCAAGCTGTAAGGTGACTTCATCCTGCAACAGCTGACAGGCCATCCCTGGGCTCCTGGCTGGGGTCTGTGCTTTCAGGTTCACGTCTGTCAGTGCCTCTGTGTGGTGGTGTTGTGATTTCTATTGTTGATATTCCACAACAGAACATCACGCAGAACAGTGGAAGTTAAAGAGTTAATGTCCTCTTTCTGTGTTACCACTGTTTGGGGCATTTTGGGTTCCCGGTTGGGGGTTGTGGGGTCGGCATCCCCAGGGGACGTGGCACGAAGAGGAAGCAGGGTGGGACTCCGGTGAAGGCTTTACGGCCACTGATGACTTTACGATCTTGACTCCCTAGAAGTTCGCAGCTAGGCCAATTACCAAAGTGACACCAAGGAGATGAGCGGTAAAATGGCGATTTATTGAAGCAAACACACACTTATATAAACTATGCCTTTCAAATACGCCTACTACCTTGTACACGTCACTGATCCTTCCAGAAATGGGGGAGGGCCTGCCACGTAACAGCCCGATATTCCCCGTATTTCGCCTAATACACAACATCTCCCCCTCCCCATGCTAAGAAAGCCTAAATTGTTACAATACTCAACACTATAAACCCACTAATACACCCAACTAATAAACCCCATTCATTCCTAATACCTAATCCCTAATTCTTACCCTAAAGCCTATCCTGCATCTTATGATATTCTATTTGTGTGAAAATCATCTTTTCAGCCAAACACTGTAAGCAACCTAGCAAGCAGTGAAATACACATGGCACACACAACACTAATGCAAAAAGCATAAGAAGCCCTACAACTAACATCTTAAGCAACTGCTTGAACCATGGTGCAATTTTATCAAACCAACTCTCCAACCAATCCCCAAAAGGATCATCCTGTATTCCAGTTTTTCCCGTATGTTCTTTTAACCACTCCAATTTCTTATGTGAAGATTCACGGTGATCACTCAGATTAAAACAACACATCCCTTCAAAATCCTTGTACCCATGGTTCTGTGCTAGAAGCAAGAAATCAATCGCCGCTCTATTTTGAAGCACGGCATGTCTAATGCTATCAACGTCCACGAGTAGTTCATTTAGCAGTGCGGAAGTTGCATTGGCCTGTTGTTGTAGATGCTAATGAGGCTGAACCTTGTAATACAAGCATATAGGCGGTAGCGGGGCTTTTTCGGGATGTGACGGTGATAGTAATCCAGCCTCTTCCGTCTCAAACCCTGTAAGGTACATTGGCGCGCATTTCAAACGTGTACCCTAGGGGGCGTAGACGAAGTAGTAAGGTATATAAGGTATTGATTACTCCTAATAAACGCCATTTTGCCACGTTTCTTGATGAGTCACGGTGGTCTTTTGGCTCTGGCAGAGGTTTCGCAAGAACCTGGGAAATTGGGGGTTTCCGAGTCATGGCAACATATGGTGCCTCGTGTGAGGAACCCCTAAATTCCTAGGCATTTTTCTATTTTTACTTCTATTCTTACTTCTTCTTCTTTACTTTATAGGGTGTACAGAGGGGACGGCTGTGCACCCCTAAAAGCAGCTCGGGGGGACGACGAGGTGCTTTTAGCTTATCAGGTTCACCGGGGGGACGACGGGGGACCTGTTTCATTTTTCTTCTTTCTTTTTCAGAGCAAGAATCCGCTGCGTGGCGAGCGGCGGCGATATTCCGCGGTAGGAAACCTGAGTGAGCAACGGGAGCGGGAATCGTGGAGCAGAGTATTAAGGCAGTGAGTCAGGCAGCTGCCGAGCTTGTGACCTGGGGCGTGATCCTGGGTGCTCTTGGAGCACTTGTTGAATCATGTTTGTTAGTTGGGCTTGTGTTTGACCCGGAGCAGCCGGGAGGGCGGCCGGGAAAAGCGGCTGAGGACGGTAGGACCCAGGAGAGCCGTCTGGGGAGGCGGCAGAGAGATGGGACGGGGTCCGGGAGAAGCGGAGAAAAAAAAGTTAAAGACGGCGAAGATGGGACGGGGTCCGGGAGAAGCGGAGAAGAAAAAGTTAAAAGATGGCGAATTCCAATCGGCCACACCCCCTCTCAACCGCCAAGTGGACACTTCAGCCCCATATCCTTTGTCATTAGGGGGGGGGGAGTGCGGGCGCGCGGCTAATTCGAGCGGTTGGGGAAGTAGGCGTGTTCCAGACCCGGGGGGGGGAAGTAGGCGTGTTCCAGACCCGGGGGGGGGAATGGAAGTACATGGAAGTATGGTGCCGTTTTCAGTGTGCCGCCCGCAGAGTAGCCCGGTCCAGCAAGTTTTGGCCGGTGGGCTGGCCCCTCTGTGTTGGCTTGCAGAGCTGGTGCCGGCGGGGGAGGAGGAGCTGCCGCCAGGGCGGGCGGGGCTGCGCTGCTGCTGCTGCGGGGAGGCGGCGTTACGGCTGTTGGGGGCGGCGGGGGAGCCCGCCCGCCGCTGTGGTCGGACCTGGGGCCGCCCCGGATCTGTGCAGGGGGGCTGCGGGCGCGCGGTGCGGCACCCCGCTGCCCGCGCCCGCCCTCCGCCGGCGCTTCCGCATTTACTCCGTCCCAGGGGGCAGCCCGCCTGGCGCGCGGGGGGCCGGGGCTCGATTTCCCCGCGCGGAGCCGCTCCACCTTCTGGCACCGGGCTGCCGGCTGCTGCCGCGAGTTCCGTTTGCCCCTGGCTTTAAACACGTGCGTGATTCTCAAGCTGGTGCAATATACACTCTGGAAAGAGGGGTGGATGACTGAGCTCGGGTGGGTTGTGGCAGCTGAACAAGATGATCCCTTTCACCCTGTGCATGGTATAGACATGCAAGAGGGAATTAAAGCAGAGTGCTTGCAGCTGGTGGGTCTTGATATTCAACCATGTGTTAAGAAACTATGGAATATGCAGAAACTAGTAGGAGCCTTCCAGTGGGTTCGGGGTGCTTTGGGGATACCTTCTCGATTGATGAAGCCCTTGTATAGTCAGCTAAAGGGATCCGACCCAAAAGAACCCCAAAATCCGTCTAGCAAAATAGCTGCAGCTTGGCAAAAGATCTTACAGAGCTGCATGGACACTGTTCAAGGTCTTGAAATGGCCCAGCTAGCTCAGTTGGTAGAGCATGAGACTCTTGATCTGAGGATGGTGGTTTGGCAGGATTCCAACCGTAGTTCACAGGCTGCTGTCTTCACAAACCGAATGGTCAGCGTGCAGATGTTTGAGGTGATGGCTGTGACGGTCGCAGTGCACCTCTGGCGAATGATACCCTCTAACATTGTTGCTGACTCCATCTTTGCAGCCAAGCAGTTGGCCCGGATGGACCGGGAGGACTTCCCAAGTTCAGAGGCTGCTGGAATTTTGGAAGAGACCTTGGCCTCTCACACAGCTCCTGTTGCATCCTTATATGTGCATGGTCACTCTGAGGTGTCAAGCCTTTTTACCAGAGGTAATGCAATAGCAGATACAGTTGCCAGCACTCCTGTCTTTGGCCTAGGGTCACTGCAGATCTGGCAAACTGGTGTCATCTGGGAGTCTTGCTTGTCTCCCCGTCAAGGATTGGCTATTGCTGTGAGTACCTCCTCTGTTGTCATCACGGCCACTGAGCATGTCAGGTCTGGCTTGACTGCAGTCCGATACCATTTGGCAACCGCTGTTGCTATGGTCGGTCTGCCCAGTCATGTTAAGACTGACAATGGGTCTTGCTTCACTTCTCGTTTTACTCAAGAATGGTTGGTGAAGACTGACTATGGGAAGTGGGATAAGAGTTCTTTTCTTACAGGAGCAGTTGGTGGGGAGTCCGAATCTGGTACCTGAGGCTGTTCTGCTGCTGTTGGTCTCAGTGATTAGTACCGCTCGAACAACAAGCGCGGGGACCTTCTGGATTCAGTCTAGAATTGTCGGGTCTCAGCCAACAGTAGATTCACACTTATCTGTATTTGCAACTTCACTTATCTTTTAGGATGTGTATCTTTTAGGATGTGTTCTTCTTATCCTATAGAGTGTGATTCTAGTTACTTAGTCACTACATATCGATAACACGTTAATGTAATGATGGTGCATGTTGCCGTGTGCTGATGAGCTGATGGACGCTATCGAGGCTACCGACAGAAGACTTTGACTACTGTTCACCATACAGAGAAGATGCATCATGCAAGAATGATGAAGAATAGAAAGAAGAATGACGAAGAATGAAGAAGAATAGAAAACATCATGGATGAGAACTGTTTCTCGGATGGTTCCAGACATCAAAGGGACTATCTTAATATACAGTTCATTTAGTTGTGGTATTGTTTTCTTTTGCACAAATGTAACTTGCACTACTCATTATATCGGATAGAGCTATTAAGGTTTATATAAAGTTTATAGAGAGTAGTTATATTAAGAGTAATATATTGATACAGTAATAGAGTTATGATAAGAGTAATATATTAATATCGTTAGAGTTGCATTAAGATTAGTATTAGTCTTATTAAGGTTAGATTTAACTAAGTAGATAAGTAATTCAGTTAAACTGAGCACAATAGTATAAGTATATTGCATAGAACATATAGAATAATATCAAATTTATAGTAGATTATACCTGGGATTTTAGTGTTCACATTGAAAAGGGATAAATTGTTGTCTTGGGGGGCGGGGAGATGTTGTAGATGCTAACGAGGCTGAACCTTGTAGTACAAGCATATAGGCGGTAGCGGGGCTTTTTCGGGATGTGACGGTGATAGTAATCCAGCCTCTTCTGTCTCAAACCCTGTAAGGTACATTGGCGCGCATTTCAAACGTGTACCCTAGGGGGCGTAGACGAAGTAGTAAGGTATATAAGGTATTGATTACTCCTAATAAACGCCATTTTGCCATGTTTCTTGATGAGTCACGTTGGTCTTTTGGCTCTGGCAGAGGTTTCGCAAGAACCTGGGAAATTGGGGGTTTCCGAGTCACGGCAACAGCCTGTCTTATGGACCAACAGGCTAGTCTTTCTATCTCCTTCAGTGCCTGCGCTGCGGCAACTCCTGGGGTTAAAATGGATGCGAAGATTCGTGCAGTTGGTCCCCAAAGGCAAACTCCGTCACCGCAGTCCGACTTCAGCGTATGGATGTTCTGCTTCTTCTGAGCTTTAGTCATGTCTCTGGCCAACTGTACCCTCTCGAAGGCACGTGGGGACAGGATGGTTAGCCTTCCCAGATAACAAGGTCCCTCCACAGCATTTGCTGGTACCCCTTGCCATGTCCAGTCACCACAAATCAAGAATATACCTGGCAGTAGTGCCTTTGCAGTGAAGTTGTTCCAGATATATCTCTCCGATCCCTGTCCCTTCGCCCTGTTTGTTTGGCCCAAGTAACCCACAAATTCCCAGGTTGTTGAATCAAATGAACACCCCCCACCGGTGACCAACACAGAGACAAAAGACACAACAGCATTAACATGGCAGTTCTTGTAGGCAGCAGGGATTGTTTCTCTGGGATCTTAGGTTTATTTTTCTTCAGTATCCACAAGGAAGTTCTTCTGCGCTCCGTCAGTTCAGGATTCCTTGGGCGTCCGATCAAGAGGTCCTAGAAGAGGATACTCAGCTCTTGTTAATTCCCCGACAATTTCTTTTTCACCACCAACCTCTGGCTTAATTTTTCTTGATGGCACCCAACGTATATCTCCCGTGCCCTTACATTCTATCGCTGCACTCCGGACCGTATCCCAGCTGCTCTCTGACTCTGGCTGTCTCAGCTCCCCGCAGGGAAAAGCACGTGATGCCCTCACACTATCGTGGTTTGACTCCTGTTTTGGGTACTCTTCTCTCTCTTGTTTTGTTTGATTTGGTTACATTTCGTAAATTACCCTTCCTCCACAGATTGTTGCCACTGTGTTTTCTCTTTGTTAAAACTATCTGCTCACCCTCTGCCCTTTGCCCTCTCCCGGAGCTCAGGGCTAGCACATGCCAGGCCACAGCAAACCCCTTTGGATTTTTTTGTTTGTTTGTTTGTTTGTTTGTTTGTTTGTTTGTTTTGTTTTGTTTTGTTTTGTTTTTTTCAACTTTACTCCTTAATCTCTCCTTTATTCTTTTCCTGGTCCCTCCATCTTAAGAGCATCGCATAGAAGACTAAGGACCATTACGTTCCTTCGTACTTGCTGATTTCTTTTTAAGCTCCTCATCTGACAGTGGCACTTCTCTACTCAGTGGCTCCTCCAACAGTTAACCCTATTGTCTACAGCATGAGAAACAGGGAGATCAAGCACGCTCTCAGCAGAGTGTTGCAATAAGCACTATTCCAGCTTGCATAACTTGCACATCATTCCATTCCTGCTCTCGTTACACTGCCACAGTGCACTGAGGACTTGAGTCCTCTCCTTTGTGCAGGCCTGAAGGTCTTGTGTGTCTGACAACAGTCCTGTTGCCTCTACAGCAGCACTGCTGTGCTGCAGTCAGTAGCCGGCAATATGAACGGCTGTGTCAGAGCTGGTCTCCTTGCAGGCACTGCCATAACAAGAGGACCCCTTCAGAGCAGGACCAGAGAACTGGAGGCCTCTTCCAAAGCTGGTGTAAGGAATATACCTCAGGAGCTGCTCCCTGAGATGACCTCGAGATTTTCTGGTGCTCTTCACTGCATGACCTGGACAGATTCAAGAGTCCCAAGGAGATCTGTAAGGGACTCAGGGCAGTGCAGTGGTTTAGAACTTTCTCGGTTAAAGCTATTGACTAAGACAGAGAAAAAGAAAAGGATAATAATTATGACCTATGCATATATACATATATGATACATATAGTATATTTTCACATGCGTACCATATAGGCAGTTGCAAACGTATGCATAGATACCAATAGATACGCATATCTGTTTACACGTCCAGGACCTTTTGAGGGGTTTTAACAGCCAAGGGGTTAACTGCAGGAGCTGGAGCAGCTGTTGGGCTGTTGCAGGAATTGGAGCAACTGCAGAGCTCACCGCCAGAGCTGGAATCACCACAGGAATCACCTTGGGGCAGATCTCTCAGGGACATTCTGGAATAATTGTTTAATCTGAGACATGACCTGAAACACATTAAGGACACATAGCAATGGGAGCATGCTGGTTTGAGCATCCCACAGATAGTCAAAATCCTCAGGAGCTAGAGCAACTAGCTCTGGAGCTCCAGGGAAAGAAGAAGTGAGAGGGAGGCTTTGGGACTGCTGGAAAGTGGACTGGATGATCTTGTAGGTCCTTTCCAACCTTGTGATTCTAGGATTCTATGGAAGTGTCCTCCCTTCTCTCCTCCATAGCCAGGCTCCCTGAGGGCACAAAGTAAAGGGTGTCATTACTAATCATATCAACTCTCATAGAATCATAGAATTACCCAGTTTGGAAGAGACCTTGAAGATCATCAAGTCCAACCGCAGCCTAACCATAGTACCCCAACTCTAACAACCCTCTGCTAAATCATATCTCTGAGCACCACATCCAAATGGCTCTTAAACACATCCAGAGACTACCACCTCCCTAGGGAGCCTATTCTAGTCTTTAGCTATCCTTTCTGTAAAGAAGTGTTTCTTAATGTCCAACCTAAACTTACCTTGGTGCAACTTGTGGCCATTTCCCCTCATCCTGTAACTTGTCACTAGTGAGAAGAGACCTGCCCCACTCTCACTGTAAGCACCTTTCAGATACTGGAAGAGAGCGATAAGGTCTCCCCTCAGCCTCCTCTTCCCCAGACTAAACAGCCCCATCTTCCTCAGCCTCACCACATAGGGTTGATTTTCTAAGCCCTTCACAAGCCTCTTTGCCCTTCTCTGGACCTGCTTCATTACCTCTATGTCTTTTTTGTACTGAGGTGCCCAAAACTGGACACAGTACTCGAGGTGAGGCCTCACCAATACCGAGTACAGGGGCAAGATGACTTCCTTAGTCCTGCTCACCACACCATTCCTGACCCAAGTCAGGATGCCATTGGCCCTCTTGGCCACCTGGGCACACTGCTGGCTCATATTCAGCTGACTGTCCATCAGCACACCAAGGTCCCTTTCCAGCAGGCAGCTTTCCAGACACACCTCCCCAAGCCTGTAGGGTTGCCTGGGGTTGTTGTGACCAAAATGCAGGACCCGACACTTGGCCCTGTTGAAACTCATGTCGTTAACCTTGGCCCATCGATTGAGTCTATGGTCCCTCTGTAGTGCCCTTCTCCCCTCAGGCAGATCAACACTCCCTCCCTAGTTGGTGTCATCTGCGAACTTACTGAGGGTGCACACAATCCCCCCATCAAGATCACAGAATCACAGAATTGTAGGGGTTGGAAGGGACCTCTAGAGATCATCAAGTACAACCTCCCTGTCAAAGCAGGCTCCCTACAACACGTTGCACAGGTAGGCGTCCAGGCGGGTCTTGAATATCTCCAGAGAAGGAGACTCCACCGCCTCCCTGGGCAGCCTGTTCCAGTGCTCCGTCACCCTCACTGTAAAGAAGTTCTTGCACACATTCATGTGGAACTTCCTATGCTGAAGTTTCAGCCCAATACCCCTAGTCCGGTCCCCACGCACTACTGAAAAGAGACCAGCCTTGCCACTATGGCTCCCACACTTCAGGTATTTATAAACCTGGATCAAGTCCCCTCTCAGCCTTCTTTTCTCAAGGCTAAACAGACCCAGTTCCCTAAGTCTCTCCTCATAGGGGAGATGCTCCAGGCCCTTCACCATCTTTGTGGACCTCTGTTGAACTCTTTCCAAGAGATCCCTGTCTTTTTTGTACTGAGGAGCCCAGAACTGGACACAGTATTCCAGATGAGACCTCACCAGAGCAGAGAAGAGGGGGAGGATCACCTCCCTTGACCTGCTGGACATGCTCGTTTTCATGCATCCCAGGATGCCATTGGCCTTTTTGGCTACAAGTGCACAGGCTGCCTCATGGCCAACCTGTCGTTCACCAGGATGCCCAGGTCCCTCTCTGCAGAGCTCCTCTCCAGCAGGTCTTCCCGTAGTCTGTACTGGTGCATGCAGTCATTTCTTCCTAGGTGCAAGACTCTACACTTGCTTTTGTTAAACCTCATCCGGTTTCTTACTGCCCAGCTCTCCAGCCTGTCCAGGTCTTGCTGAATGGCAGCACAGCCTTCATGTGTGTCAGCCAATCGTCCCAAATTAGTGTCATCCTCAAACTTGCTGAGGGTGGTCACTATTCCCTCGTGAAGGTCGTTGACAAAGATGTTGAACAAGACCGGACCCAGCACAGACCCCTAAGGGACGCCGCTAGTTAAAGGCCTCCAGCCAGACACCGCACCACCAACGACAACCCTCTGATCTCTGCCAGTCTGCCAGTTCTCAACTCACCTCACAGTTCACTCATCTATCCCACACTTCTTCAGCTTTGTTCAAAGGATGTCCTGGGAGACAGTATCAAATGTCTTGCTGAAATCAAGGTAGACAACATCCACCGCTCTCCCCCCATCCACCCAGCCAGTGAAAGTGTCACAGATGGCTACCAAGTTGATTGAGCATGACCTCCCCTTTGTGAACCCATGCTGACTACTCCTGATATCCTCCTTTTCTCCCAGTTGTCTGGAGATGGCATCCAGTACCAGCTGTTCCATCACCTTTCCAGGGACAGAGGTGAGGCTGCCTGGCCTGCAATTGCCCAGATCTTTCTTCTTTCTCTTTTTGAAGACCAGAGTGACACTGGCTATCCTCCAGTCTTCAGGCACCTCCCCCATTCCCCAAGACCTCTCAAAGATGATAGCGAGTGGTTCAGCAATCACTTCTGCCAGCTCCCTCAGCACCCATGGATGCACCCCATCAGGTCCCACGGATTTATGAACATCAGTGTGGCCTAGTTGCTCACGGTCTACCTCTTTCCTGACTAAAGGGAAGTCTTCCATTCCCCAGAACCTCTCACTAAGCACCAGGGTCTGGGATTCCTGAGGGAGAGCTTTTTCACTGAAGACAGAAGCAAAGATGGACTTCAGTATCATCACAAGGTAGGGGACGGAACAGTGGGGGGGGGTCCTACAACATCTCATCCCGAATCCTCAGTAACGCCTACAACATCTCCCCCTTCCCATGCTCAATATAGTTTTGCCCCTGTTCAGGCGTCGCCGAAATAGCTGCTTCAGGATTGGAATGTCCCACATGAAAAGCCCTATTGGAGATGATACAGGAGAAGCTCAAAATCCCTTTTGATTGGCAAAGTGTGGCCAGGGCAGTCCCATTGCTCACCCAAAAGGTGCTTTTGAAAGTAAATGGGAGTCATTAGGACTGGACTTAGCATCCAGCCTTTCTAGTAACTAGAACTGTGTGTCTCTTGCCTAGTGGTATTGCTTTGAAACTTGAGGTGTTATAGATAATCTTAGTAATGGTTTGACATATTGTGTGATATTCTGTGTTACCAATGCAGTCTCAAGAATTAGAATTTTAGGCATTATCCAGGTTGTTGTGTGCTTCTTCTATTTTAGTAGAAGATCAAAAGCATATTAAACATAATTTGATGTGATCAGCGCTAGAATCTATGGGAATAGCTCTTTTAGTATATTAGTAATGCTCGGTTATGATGTTATTAGTCTATTAATTAACTTCTACTGATTTGCAAAACAAAACCTGGAAAGGAATCCCAGGCAAAGAGATGACCCTGTCTCACAGAATGAATACCTCTCTTTTACCCTACTAATCAGAAGTTTTAAGATATGACCATGCATCATGTGAGGCCAAGGTGCACGCTAAGACAGCTAAATTTGATAGTTTAATTTGTTTTCCAAGCAGGTGTTCCACTTGGGCTCTGTATCACGCACTGGCCAAGAGGATATGGTGTACAACTGGAAGAAATCCTACAAGCCCTGAAAGCAGGAGAGAATCTGTGATGGGTGAGAGAGGAAAGGTGCACTTTGAAGCAGGGGACGCCCTGCTGGCACTGCCTGTCGCATCCACCACCAACCCGGTTTGCTGTTTCTCAAGGGTCAATAAGTAATAATGCCCCTAGTGACACTCTAGCACATTTGTCCTCTGATATTGGTTCTATTTGACATGCTACTTCATAAAGCTGCATGATCATTAATCATTATTATAATCATTATTAGCGCAAATACATGGTTATTAGCATCCTAAAAGCATTTGTTGCACAAATTTTAGTGGTCATTAAAAATCAATATAACAGAGTAGATGAATTATGAAGAATTTTCCTAACTAGATACAGATTAACACAATGGGACCCTCATGGATTTATTTCCAGGTTGAAGAAACTTAGGTTGCAGAGCAAACATGTTTGTTCTTTTTAGTGGGCTTAACAGTAATGTTGTTATGCCGTGTTTGACTTGTTGCTATTTTCACTTTTAGAGTACTGTCAGTCAAGGCCTTGACTGAGTTAAAATGGTTATGTTATTAGTATAAGTAGCGTTGTTATTCTATAGGCAGTAGCTTGCTAATTAATAAAAATAATAATAATAAAAAAAAAAAAAAAAAAAAAAAAAAAAAAAGGTGGAATTGTTGTAATACAAGAATAATTTTACAGAGCAGCAGCCATGGATCAAGATAAGCACTTCACAGAGCAGCAGCTGTGGAGCAGGATAAACAGCATGAGAACCAAGGACGCCTCTAGGATAAGAATGAATGGCTTGCAGCTTTGGAGGGGGGTTTTAGGGTTGTTATTGCAGTAGCTTTCCTTCAATTAGTCTGTGTGATTTTTTGAAGCCCTCGTCTGTCTGGTATAAAAGTATGGCTTTTTGGGCAATAAATGGACACAGCAATAATTAACCATATTGGTGTATGGCTGCTTTTCAGTGCCCACTGACCTTTTATCTTCATGTTTGCCAACAGGTTGGCAAGTTGACAGACCTAGGTTGGTCTCTCCTACAGGACTGGGATATAGTTGATATCCTGTGAAATGGTAACCTGGGTTCTCCTTGCTGTAATCATGGGGCTTATAGGTTGTATGGCCATTATTATTATCTGCTGTAAGTGTTCATAACTGTCTATCTAATCATTACAGGTCAAGCTGACTGGGAAACACCTTAAAGTTTGCAACTGGTCTAGAAGGGTATGAGCGTTATTAAGATTACAGCTAAAAGATGTTGTCAGCATTGTGTATTATGAAGAAACCATGGTTTTGGATCTAAATGTCAGAGTACCTGTGGTGTGAGTGAGAAACAGCATAGCTCAGGGGTGAGTGTGGAGCCCCGATCCACAGTTCCTCCCTCTTGAGAGGGAAATGGCCGAAGACGGATGAAGTGAAAGACTCTGGTTGTCTGTCTACACATATGTACTTTCTGCTTATATGTAAGAAGACGTGAGTTTGTACTCTAGAGTTTAGGAAGAGGGTCCTGAGAAGAGGTGTATGTTCCAACCGTCAAATGAGTGTCAACCCATTTATGTAGTACTATGTACTGCTTGCGAGGAAGTGTGTGAGGGATGTGGTTCAATCACTGCTGCTTCTGTGGCAAAGTGTTTATAAGTTTATGGTTAAGGGAAAATTGTATGGTATTAAGGGTGTTTATGGGAACTGAAGAACTGTATTGTTTCACAAACTGTTTTGATGATATAAGAACGAGTAATTGTTAGTGGCATATGGAAGTGTACTTGAGGGTATGTGGAAGTGTAAATGAAGGTACAAATAGTGGAATAGTGTACAGAGGATAAAAGGTTTAATAGAAAGTGAGTTTGTCTGCACTGACATGAGAGCAACCCTCCTCACCATTCCGCCTGCAAGCTGAGCAGAGCAGAGACACTGTCCCCATGTATCAGGTACTGTTATTCTACTCACCAAATGGATGAGCTCACAGCAGAAGAGGCGGATATTCCTCTCTGCTCCATCTGTGGCATACTCCAGAGTTCTAGGCATTGCAAAGCTATGGCACATCTATGTTCTTGCACTGATGACACCTTATTTTGCTCTGGGCTCTAATTTCAGTGGCATCTAAAAAAGCCTGGGGTCATGCCAGCTTACAAGAAGCAGGCAAATGTTGTCTCATTGTAAGAAAGAGCAAGAAAGATGACAGGGGCAATTATGGACCTGACAGTCTCACAACAGTGCTTGGTAAAATGATGGAGAAAGTGATGATGGGAGTGATGGAAAAACACCAGAAGAACAATTCTGTCATTGGTCACAGCCAACACAACTTCCAGAGGGGAAGGTCCTGTTTAACTATCGGACTTTTTATGACAAGGTTAGCAAACTGGTTGATCAAGGGAAGCCAGTTGAAGTTATACTTGAGGATTTCAGTAGAGCTTTTGATACTATTTCTCACAACACCCTTCTGAGCAGAATGTCCTTCATTCGACTAGGCAGAAATATAACATGGTGGGTGAACAGTTAGTCAGTATGTCAGGCCCAAATGACTATAGTCACTGGGTTCCATCAGGCTGGTAGATGGTCACTATCAGGGTTCCCCAGGGCGCCATTTAAGGCCACTTCTCTTTCATGTTTTTGTGGATGACTTGCATGCAGGACTAGAAGATGTTCTGAGCAAGTTTGCTGATGATACCAGGTTATGAGGTGCTGTTGCCTCCAATGAGTGGAGAGAGATGTGGACAAGACAGAGAAGTGGGTACCAGTTGGTCCTAAGCACCAAGTGCATAAAGTATAACTAGAACAAGTGCCTGATTGTGCACCTGGGTAGGGGCAATCCTGGACATACACACTGACTGGATATGGGACACTGGAGAGTGATCTGACTGAAAAAGGATTGGGGGTCCTGGTCAACATCAAATTGAACATGAGTCAGCAGTGTGCCCAGGCAGCCAGGAAGCTCAGCGGTCAATTGGAGTACATCAAGCAAGGTATTACCACGTCAGTGAGGGAAAGGATTGTCCCTGTGTACTCTGCACTGCTGCAGCCTCACCTGGAGCACTGGGTGCACTTCTGGGCACCGCAGAACATAAAAGACATCAGATTATGGGAGAGTGTGCATTGGATGTCACCAGAACTGAGAGATGTGAAGTTTAGAGTTTCATTGGGATTGACTGCTTGTTCAGACTGGGCCCTTCTCACATCCCACATCCTGTGATGAGACATAGGGCACACATAGGACATGGACTTCACAGCATCCTTGCAGCCCATGCAGAGCCTGGGATCTTCTGTCCGCATGTCTTACTTTTAACATCATACAGACCTCCATCCACTGCCCCAGGAAGGATCCTTAGTCAGCATGAGGTTCACTCTACCAAGGGTCTGGGAATCAGGGCTTGGCCTTTCTGCTTCATAAGAAAAAGCAGGGGTTTCTCAGCATCAGAGCCACCATGCCAGTGCCTTTGCCTGCCTGTAGTCATGGCTTCCAATTATCTTCTCTAACAAGTCCCTGGGGAAGCTTGCTTGTTAGTGTCCCTCAGTGGGCCCATTAATACTCCAAGAAAGTTCACTGTTACTTCTGCCTTTGTCTTGTTGAGCACTTTGTGCAGTCTTCTCTCTGCACTGGAGGTTGACGGACTTGTCAACAAGTATCGCCTGGGGCCCATTATCACCTGAAGAGCCTCCTGAGCCTTGTGCCTTCCTGACATCATCTTAAGGTATTCAGAACCTGTACAGCAAAATAGAGAGCAATATGGAGAGAGCTTAAAGTGGCCGAAGCCAGCAGTCGTTTATTGTTTATTTATTTATATTTGAGTTTAAACAAGTCATTAAAGCAGCACTGTGCAACTGGTATCAATCCGGAATGTTCCCAATGAGTTCTATTCTGTTACTGTGTGGGCAAATGTCCTCCTCAACCTCCCCACCCTATTTCTACTCACATTGGCCCCATGGGACTTGCATCACTTTTTTTCACATCAATCTTCTCCTCTGCATTCACCCGCTCAGTGTTAAAATTCATATGCACCAGCTCCAACTAGCTTTCCACAGAGAACCAGAAACACATGGTCCATGAAAGAATTCCTTTTGTTTTTGGCAAACAAACAGCAGGAAAAGTGTTGCAATTGAATGAACACTAAAACACAGTGGTCAACTGCATGCCACGTCCATTCCGCTTCTGTTGAGGTTTGTCTTTCACTGGGAAAATTTGTACAAGAAATGAGTTAGACACAGTCATGATGCTGTTGACTTTCAGGAGCTGTTGGCCATCAGGACCCAGGGATATCTCAGGGGAGACGAGTGGGAAGGATGAAAATGTCATCCTATTCTGCTGGGCTGGGCTTCTGGGACTCAGGGAGATCATAAAAGTGGGCAGTGCTGCAGAGAGACAGCTGTGCCCAGGAGCAGATCTTGTGCACAGCACAGCCTGCAGGTGACAGAAAGAGAGGAGAGAAAGGGGAGAGAGCTTGCAGGATGTGATCGGTCAGAGCGGGATGTGAGCTCAGTGCAGGAGCATTGCTCACAGATCACAACATGGTAAGTCTCACTGCAGACCGTGAGCAGCTTTTCATAAAGGGTTAACTAAAAGCGGGACTAAATGTGGATAGTTCTGAAGCAGAACTGGCTTCAGGCACTGCATGTTTCTTTTCAGGGGAAAAAGACTTCTGTTTTAGCTGAGGGTTTCCATTCTGCAGTATGAAAGCACAGCCCTGAGGGCTGCGTGTCCCAGCACGGCTGCAGTCTGTGCAGACGGGGCTGCAGGCGGGTGCCAAGGGCTGTCCAGCAGAGCAGGGTCCCTGCTGTTCAGGGGGAGATGTGTGAGTGGAAGGAGTCCCCCGGCAGGGCTTCTGCTGCCACAGCTGCTGCCTGTGGCAGGGAGATCACAGCTCCACTGCACAACTGAATGTTATAAGGCTGCTTTGCAAGAGGAGAGCCAAGGCAGGGATTTTCTATTTCCTGGTCTGAGGGAAGGAAAGAGGATTGGAGGGAGAAATCTAAAAGGGACCTTCAAACATAAACTCAGCTCTGAGACTCCCACATTCTTCTACAGTCAAATGCTTGTTTCGTGAACTGTCACATAAATATCCAGGAGGCTGATATATGATTAGGAAATGAGAAGGAATTAAGAGCTCCATAATCTTCCGCTCCTTAAGTGATGGTGAAGATCATGAAAATAAAGTCAAGTTCTGGAATTAAATGAATATTTTCCATTTTTCTGTCATTCATAGTGTAGCAAGAGGAGTGTCTCTGAGAATGGTGTGGACATGTCATCATCTTCTTCACTCTGAACAGGACTCCAAGCCCAGGAACAGCAGATGCCCAACAGCAGCTCCATCAGCGAGTTCCTCCTGCTGCCGTTGGCAGACACGCGGCAGCTGCAGCTCCTGCACTTCTGGCTCTTGCTGGGCATCTACCTGGCTGCCCTCCTGGGCAACGGCCTCATCAGCACAGCCGTAGCCTGCGACCGCCGCCTGCACACCCCCATGTACTTCTTCCTGCTCAACCTGGCCCTCCTCGACCTGGGCTGCATCTCCACCACTCTCCCCAAAGCCATGGCCAACGCCCTCTGGGACACCAGGGCCATCTCCTACGCAGGATGTGCTGCACAGATCTTTTTCTTTGTCTTCTTCCTCTCAGCAGAGTTTTCCGTTCTCACCATCATGTCGTATGACCGCTACGTTGCCATCTGCAAGCCCCTGCACTACGGGACCTTGATGGACAGCAGAGCTTGTGCCACCATGGCAGCAGCTGCCTGGGGCGCTGGGCTTCTCAATTCCCTGCTTCACACTGCCAGTACGTTTTCACTGCCTCTCTGCCAAGGCAATGTTGTCAACCAGTTTTTCTGTGAAATCCCACAGATCCTCAAGCTCTCCTGCTCAGAATCAAATCTCAGGGAAGTTGCGTTTCTCATTTTTACTATCAGTTTAGTCTTTGGCTGCTTTGTTTTCATAGTTGTGTCCTATGTGCAGATCTTCATGGCCGTGCTGCAGATGCCCTCAGAGAAGGGACGGCACAAAGCCTTCTCCACATGTTTCCCTCACTTGGCTGTGGTCTCCCTGTTTCTCAGCACTGCATTTTTTGCCCACCTGAAGCCCCCATCCATTTCCTTTCCACTCCTGGACCTGACTGTGGCTCTTCTGTACTCAGTGGTTCCTCCAACACTGAACCCTATTATCTACAGCATGAGGAACAGGGAGATCAAACATGCTCTCAGGAAGGTGTTGCTGTACGCACTAATCCAGCTTCAATAAAGTGCTCATCTTCTTCACACAATTCCCAGTGATTGTTTTTTATGTTTAGGTTTGATCATATTTTTGATTGTTTGTGATACAGTAATCTGCAAGAAAAGTTTATTTAAAAAGTTTATTATTAAAAGCAATTTATTTCACTAATTCTTTCCTACCTAATTTCCATTTCCTCACTCCAGGAACCCATGTAAACATGGAACCAGATTCTCTGAACAGGTCAAGAGATAAATAAAAAGCTTTAAATATAGACATTTCCTTAGCTCTTCTCTCTTCCTACCTTGTTTGGGTCTGGGGGAGGTACAGCCACGGACAGCAGCGCAGTGTGCTCTTTTCATTCCTGTTCTATTTACACTGCCACAGTGCTCTCAAGTCCTCATAGCTGTGCAGGCCTGAAGGTCTTTTTCTTTCTGACAACCATCCTGCTTTCTCTACAGCAGCACTCTGGGAGAGCAGTTAGTCGCCAGCAACATGAACTGTCAGAACTGGTCTCCTTGCTAGCACTTTAGTGCTGTTATCTAGATCAATCTATGTCTATGACAGGGGGGAAAGTAGGCCCTTGGGATGCCTGGCCTTCAGCAAATGGGAAGCGAAAAGGGAATGGGGTAGGGAGATTGGAGCTGTGCCCAAGGAAACCAAAACAGCAGCGGCAATGACCTAAGCAGGAAAACTTTTTTTACTAACTATGAAATGTGGAATACCAATAGGAAAAATTTCAGAACCATGACATTCCACCCCATATTCTACATCACTTGTCAAATGAAAGACACTGGGACAGAAGGTCCCAGGCTCTGCATGGGTTGCAAGCAATTTGTTTGTTTGTTTGTTTGTTTGTTTTCCTTTTTTTTTAAAGTATGTTGTGAATAAAAGGAAGACTAGGGAGACTGTGGGTACCCTACTAAGTGAGGGGGGTATTCTGGTAATGGGGCACGCTGAGACATTGGAGATACTGAAGGCATTTTTTGCTTCAGTCTTCAGTGAAAAAGATCTCCCTCAGGAATTGCAGAGCCTGGTGCTTAGTGAGAGGGTCAGGGGAATGGAAGACTTGCCTTTAGTCAGGGATGAGGTGGTCCGTGAGCGCCTAGGCAGCACAAAGGTCCATAAATCCATGGGACCTGATGGGGTGAATCCATGCGTGCTGAGGGAGCTGGCAGAGGTGATTGCTGAACCACTCTCTGTAATCTTTGGGAGGTCTTGGAGAATGGGGGAGGTGCCTGAAGACTGGAGGATAGCCAGTGTCACTCTGTTCTTCAAAAAGGGCAAGAAGGAAGATCTGGGTTATTACAGGCTAGGCCGCCTCACCTCAGTCCCTGGAAAGGTGATGGAACAGCTTGTGCTGGACACCATCTCCAGACAGCTGGAAGAAAAGGAGGTTATCACAGTATCACAGTATCGTGTGAGTTGGAAGGGACCATAGAGATCATCGAGTCCAACTCCCGGGTTTCGAGCCCTCTGTGTAGCGAAGCGGCACTTCTACCCCCTGCACCACAGGGGGATTCAAACCCCAGGCCACCAGTGTTGCAAGCAGCAATTCTACCACTGTGCCACCGGAGCACACAATCAGGAGTTATCAGGAGTAGTCAGCATGTGTCCACCAAGGGGAGGTCATGCTCGACCAACCTGGTAGCCTTCTATGACATTTTCACTGGCTTGGTGGATGGGGTGAGAGCGGTGGTTGTAGTATATCTTGATTTCAGCAAGGCATTTGATACTGTTCCCCATGACATCCATATAACAAAGCTGAGGAAGTGTGGTATAGATGAGTGAAAAGTGAGGTGGGTTGAGAACTGGTTGACTGGCAGAGCACAGAGGATTGTCGTTGGCGGTGCAGAGTCTGGTTGGTGACCTGTAAGTAGTGGTGTTCCATGGGGGTAAGGGCTGGGTCCAGTCTTGATCAACATCTTTATCAGCAAACTTGACAAGGGGATTGTGGTCACCCTCAGCAAGTTTGCTGATGATACAAAGTTGGGAGGATTGGCTGACACGCCTGAAGGCTGTGCTGCCCTTCAGCGAGACCTGGACAGGCTGGAGAGCTGGGCAGTAAGAAACCAGATGGGGTTTAACAAACACAAGTGTAGAGTCTTGCACCTAGTGAGGAATAATTGCATGCACCAGGACAGGCTGGGTGATGAGTTGCAGGAGAGAAGCTCAGCAGAGAGAGACCTGGGTATCCTTCTGGACGACAGGTTGGCCATGAGCCAGCAGTGTGCCCTCGTGGCCAAAGAGGCCAATGGCATTCTGGGGTGCATTAAAAGAGCGTGTCCAGCAGGTTGAGGGAGGTGATCCTCCCCCTTTACTCTGCCCTGGTAAGGCCTCATTTGGAGAACTGTGTCCAGTTCTGGGCTCCGCACTACAAAAAAGACATGGACCTTTTGGAAACACCCCAGCAGAGGGCCACAAAGGTAGTGAAGGGACTGGAGCATCTCCCCTATGAAGAAAGGCTAAGCAAACTGGGTCAGTTTAGCCTTGAGAAAAGACGACTGAGAGGGGATCTAATCCAGGTTTATAAATATCTGAGGTGTGGGGGCCACAGTGTCGAGGCCAGTCTCTTTTCAGTGACACGTGGTGACAGGACTAGGGAAAATGGGCTGAAACTTCAGCATAGGAAGTTCCGCAAAAATGTGAGCAAGAACTTCTTTGTGGTGAGGGTGATGGAGCACTGGAACAGGCTGCCCAGGAGGGTTGTGGAGTCTCCTTCTCTGGAGAAAGTCAAGACCTGCCTGGACACCTGCCTGTGCACCTACCTGTTGTTCCCCAGGGTTCATTGCTGGGGCCTGTCCTTCTCAGTATCTTTATTGATGACTTGGATGAGGGCATTGAGTGCACCCTCAGTAAGTTCACAGATGACACCAAATTGGCTGGGAGTGTGGTTCTGCCTGGGGTTAGCCAGACCCTACAGCGGGATCTGGACAGGCTGGAGAGATGGGCTGAAGCCAGTGGGATGAGGTTCAACAAGACCAAATGTCACATCCTGCACTTTGGGACCTGGAATGGACTGCCCATGGGGTTGGTGTAGTCACTGACCATGGAGATATTCAAGGAATGACTGGATGTTGTATTGAGGGACAAGGATTAGTGGGAGCTTTTGGTGTCAGGTGAACAGTTGGACTGGATGCTCTTTAAGGTCTTTTGAAACCATGGTGATTCTATGATTCAATGATATTTTGTCCTTCTCTGGGTGCCCTTTTAGTTTCAGCAAACACTCTCTGGGAGGACTCACCACATGTCTGGAACTAGTCACTGACCACTAGAAATCTGGTATTAAATTCAACAGATTTTAATGTACTGTCATGATGCTGTTGTCTTTCAGGAGCTGTTTGCCATGAGGATCCAGGGACATCTCAGGGGAGACAAGTGGGAAGGATAAACATGACATATTCTTCTGCTGAGCTGGGCCGGGCTCCTGGGACACAGGGAGCTCTTAAAAATGGTCAGGGCTGCAGAGAGACAGCTGTGCCCAGGAGCAGCTCTTGTGCACAGCACAGCCTGCAGGTAAGGGAAGGAGAGGAGAGAAAGGGGAGAGAGCTTCCAGGATGTGTACGGTGTGAGCAGGCTGAGAGCTCACTGAAGGAGCATTGCCCACAGACCATGACAAGGTAAGTTTCACTGCAGATGGTGCAGCTGCATTTCATAGAGGGTTAACTTAATCTGGGACATCCCATAGCAGATCTGGCTGCAGGCACTGCATGTTTGTTTATTGCGGAAAAAGCCTTCTGCTCCAGCTGAGGGCTTGCTTGCTGCAGCATCAGAGCACAGCCCTGAGGGTTGCATGTAGCAGCAGGGCTGCAGGCTGTGCATATGGGGCTGTAGGCGGGTGCCCAGGGCTGTTGTGCAGAGCAGGGTCCCTGCTGTGCCCCAGGGGCTGTGTGCCGGCTATGGGACTCTGCCGCCTGCCAGGCTCAGCACTCAGCCTGCCCGGGGAGCTGTCCAGGGTGCTGCGGGGAGACGTGTGGGGGAAGGAGCCCCCCGGTAGAGGGGCTTGTGCTGCCACAGCTGCTGCCTGGGGCAGGGGATCACAGCTCAACTGCACAGCAGGATGTCTGTGAGGGTTCTTTGCAAGAGGAGAGAGCCAAGGCAGGGATTTTCCATTTCCTGTTCTGCTGGAAGGCAAAAAGGATTGTTTGCAGAAATCTAAAAGGGGCTGTCAATTTTGAGCACAGCTCTGAGACTCCCAAATATTTCTTCAATCCTTTGGTTGTTTTGTGAACAGTCACACAGAATGCACAGAATGTGCATTTAGCCTCTCCTTCCTAAAAAGATAAAAGTTATCGCTGTTTTCTGCAGACATTAATACTACACTTGTCCTGAAAAGAGGCTGATTTCTCTAAGAAAAACTAAATTGCACAGAGGCTGGGGCTGGGGTCATGAGGAACTGCTGGAATAGAGAGGAAAATATCCAGGAGGCTGGGATATGATAAGAATATGAGAAGACATTAAGAACTGCCTAGTCTTCTACTCCGAATGGGATGCTGAAGCTCGCAAAAGCTGGAGTTAAATGAACATTTTCCAAAAGGAAAGGAGAACTTTTATAGTATAGCAGGATGTGTGTCTTTGAGAGTGTTCTGGACTTGTCATTGTCTTCTGCACTCTGCACAGGACTCCAAGCCCAGAACAGCAGATGCCCAACAGCAGCTCCATCAGCGAGTTCCTCCTGCTGCCGTTGGCAGAAACGCGGCAGCTGCAGCTCCTGCACTTCTGGCTCTTGCTGGGCATCTACCTGGCTGCCCTCCTGGGCAACGGCCTCATCAGCACAGCCGTAGCCTGCGACCAGCGCCTGCACACCCCCATGTACTTCTTCCTGCTCAACCTGGCCCTCCTCGACCTGGGCTGCATCTCCACCACTCTCCCCAAAGCCATGGCCAACGCCCTCTGGGACACCAGGGCCATCTCCTACGCAGGATGTGCTGCACAGCTCTTTTTCTTTCTCTTCTTCATCTCAGCAGAGTTTTCCCTTCTCACCATCATGTCCTATGACCGCTACGTTGCCATCTGCAAGCCCCTGCACTACGGGACCTTGATGGACAGCAGAGCTTGTGCCACCATGGCAGCAGCTGCCTGGGGCACTGGGCTTCCCAATTCCCTGCTGCACACTGCCAGTACGTTTTCACTGCCTCTCTGCCAAGGCAATGTTGTCAACCAGTTTTTCTGTGAAATCCCCCAGATCCTCAAACTCTCCTGCTCAGGCTCCTATTTCAGGGAAGTTGTGCTTCTCATTTTTAGTGCCAGTTTAGTCTTTGGCTGCTTTGTTTTCATAGTTGTGTCCTATGTGCAGATCTTCATGGCTGTGCTGAGGATGCCCTCTGAGCAGAGACGGCACAAAGCCTTCTCCACGTGCCTCCCTCACCTGGCCGTGGTCTCCCTTTTTATCATCACTGGCATGTATGCCTACCTGAATCCCCACACTTTGTCCTTTCCATCCATGAACCTGATGGTGGCACTTCTGTACTCGGTGGTGCCTCCAGTAATGAACCCCCTCATCTACAGCATGAGGAACAGGGAAGTCAAAGATGCAGTGAGGAAAGTGATGGTCAGATGTGTTTCAAAAGCAGTGAAGTGGCCATTTTTTGGAATTCATGTCTTGTAATGCAGCTTTTTACTAAATCAAGCTCTCTTAATTGTTTTCCATTTTGTATGTGTAGTTTATTCTTACTCATTTTTTAAAATACTGTAATGTTTTTCACCAAAACATCATTACTCAAGTCAGTTCCTATTCAGCTTGTTCCTTTGTACATTAGCCCACTAATACTCTTTATAATGAACCAGGCTCTCTGTGATCCTGAACAGAACAAGGGACATGCAGTGACTCTGTCTGTCCTCCTTCTTTTGGAGCTGTCAGGGTTGGATGTTCTCAGAAACCCACAATCCACAGTCCAGCAGGAAGCACACGGCTGTTCATCAATCTGTGCGGTGCCTTCAGCCTGCAACAGCTGATGGGCCATCCCTGGGCTCCTGGCTGGGCTCTGTGCTTTCAGGCTCACATCTGTCAATGCCTTTTAGAGACCAGCAGCAGCAGTTGCTTTGCGTGTTGCTTGTCACATTCCCTCTTACTCATTTCCTGTGAGACCCTGCATAGTAAAAGTTCTTGGATGTAGGTTATCACGTCAGAAGTTTCCAAGCTTCATAGAGTCATAGAATCATAGAATGACCCAGGTTGGAAAAGACCTCGAAGATCATCAAGTCCAACCACAGCCTCACCATAGTACCCCAACTCTAACAACTGTCTGCTAAATCATATCCCTGAGTACCACATCCAAACAGCTCTTTAACACATCCAGGGATGGTGACTCATCCACCTCCCAGGGGAGCCCACTCCAGTGTTTAACTACCCTTTCTGTAAAGAAGTTCTTCCTAATATCCAACCTGAACTTGCCCTGGCGCAACTTGAGGCCATTTCCCCTCATCCTGTCACTTGTCACCAGTGAGAAGAGACCTGCCCCACTCTCACTGTAAGAACCTTTCAGGTACTGGCAGACGGCAATAAGGTCTCCCCTCAGCCTCCTTTTCCCCAGACTAAACAGTCCCAGATCCCTCAGACTCACCACATAGGGTCGATTTTCCAAGCCCTTCACAAGCCTCGTTGCCCTTCTCTGGACCTGCTCCAGCACCTCCATGACTTTTTTGTACTGAGGTGCCCAAAACTGGACACAGTACTCGAGGTGAGGCCTCACCAATGCTGAGTACAGGGGCAGGATGACTTCCTTAGTCCTGCTCACCACACCATTCCCAACCCAAGCCAGGATGCCATTGGCCCTCTTGGCCACCTGGGCACACTGCTGGCTCATATTCAGCCCACTGTCCATCAGCACACCAAGGTCCCTTTCCGTCTGGGAGCTTTCCAGCCACACCTCCCCAAGCCTGTAGGGTTGCCTGGGGTTGTTATGACCAAAATGCAGGACCCGACACTTGTCCCTGTTGAAACTCATGCCATTAACCTTGGCCCATCGATCAAGTCTATCCAGGTCCCTCTGTAGTGCCCATCTCCCCTCAGGCAGATCAACACTCCCTCCCAGCTTAGTGTTGTCTGCAAACTTACTGAGGGTGCACTCAATCCCCTCATCCAAATCATCAATGAAGATGTTAAACAGAAGCGGCCCAAGCACCGAGCCCTGGGGGACGCCGCTTGTGACTGGCCGTCAACTGGATTCCACTCCATTGACCACAACTCTCTGGGCCCGGCCATCCAACCAGTTCTTCACCCAGCGGAGCGTGCGCCCATCCAAACCACGGGCAGCCAGCTTCTCTACCAGAATGTTATGGGGGACAGTGTCAAAGGCCTTACTGAAGTCCAGGTAGACCACGTCGACAGCTTTCCCTCATCTACTAAGAGGGTCACCGAGTCATAGAATGAAATCAGGTTAGTCAGGCAGGATCTACCATTCATAAATCCATGCTGACTAGGCCCGATCCCTTGGCTGACCTTTAGTTCATCCATGATGATACCTGAGATTATCCTTTCCATAACCTTCCCAGGCACCGAGGTGAGACTGATGGGCCTGTAGCTGCCAGGATCGTCTTTCCGGCCCTTTTTGAAGACGGGCATCACATTCAACAGCCCCCAATCCACTGGGACATCCCCAGTCAGCCAAGACTGCTGGAAAATGATGGACAGTGGTTCTGCGACCACATCCGCCAACTCCCTCAGCACTCTAGGGTGCAACCCATCCAGCCCCATGGACTTATAAACATTCAGCTTTCAAAGTATATGGATACCTATAGAGCCTTATGGATGCTTATAGAGCCTTAAGGCTGCCTATAGAGCCTTGAGGACACCTATAGAGCCTTATGGATGCCTATAGAGCCCTATGGGTACCTATAGAGCCTTAAGGATGCCTATAGAGCCCTAAGAGTACCTATAGAGCCTTGAGGATACCTATAGAGCCTTAAGGCTGCCTATAGAGCCTTGAGGATACCTTTAGAGCCTTAAGGCTGCCTATAGAGCCTTATGGATGCCTATAGAGCCTTAAGGATGCCTATAGAGCCTGATGGATGCCTATAGAGCCTTAAGGATGCCTATAGAGACTTATGGATACCTATAGAGTCTTAAGGATGCCTATAGAGCCCTATGGGTACCTATAGAGCCTTAAGGATGCCTATAGAGCCCTATGGGTACCTATAGAGCCTTGAGGATACCTATAGAGCCTTATGGATGCCTAGAGAGCCTTGAGGATACCTATAGAGCCTTAAGGATGCCTATAGAGCCCTATGGGTACCTATAGAGCCTTATGGATGCATATAGAGCCTTATGAATAACTATAGAGCCTTAAGGATGCCTATAGAGCCTTATGGATACCTATAGAGCCTTATGGATACATATAGAGCCTTATGGATAACTATAGAGCCTTAAGGATGCCTATAGAGACTTATGGATACCTATAGAGCCATACGGATGCCTATAGAGCCCCCCCCCCAATTAATCCTATAGGAGATGGGAGATGCCCCCCCCCCCCACATTATCCTATAGGAGGTGGGAGAAGCCCCTCCCCCCTATCCCCCAAAATCCCAATAAATAGACAGTAACAACACAGCTGTCCCTGTCACGTCCTTCTTACCTCACCTGGCATGACCCTCATTAATGGACACTAATTATCGGACCCTAATTAAGGGACCCTAATTCTAGAACATTGGGCCTCTATGGGTTGACCTGATGGCTGCGTGCTCATATAGGGCTCAATGGGTTGACCTGATGGCTGTGTGCTCCCATAGGGCTCTAAGGGTTGACCTGATGGCCCACATAACAGCACTCAGGTCCCCCCAAGAACTCCATAGGATCTATAAGGACCCCATGTGCATCCAGCCCCATAGATGTGCATCCAGCCCCATAGATGTGCATCCAGCTCCATAGATGTGCATCCAGCTCCATAGATGTGCATCCTGCCCCATAGATGAGCATCCAGCCCCTTAGATGTGCATCCAGCCCCATAGATGTGCATCCAGCCCTATAGATGTGCATCCAGCCCCATAGATGTGCGTCCTGCCCCATAGATGTGCATCCAGCCCCATAGATGTGCGTCCAGCCCCATAGATGTGCGTCCAGCCCCATAGATGTGCATCCAGCCCCATAGATGTGCGTCCAGCCCCATAGATGTACATCCAGCCCCATAGATCTGCTATTGCAACCAGTCCTTCCCACCCCCCGTTCGCCATGGCAGCTCCTGTCAATCAAACCCATCTCCATGACAACCGTCCCACCTCCCGTTGCCATGGCAACCGGCATCCTTCCCTCCCCTCCCTCCCCCCATTCAAACTCCTCCTTTTTAACTCGTTTTTTTTTTTTTTTTTTTTTTGCCTTTTATTGCCGCTATTCACCCCAAAATCCCTTTTCCCCCCCAACCTTTTGCCACAGACCCCAATGAGCCCCATAGGCCACCCACAGACCCCCATAGAACCCCATAGGGCCCCATAGGCCCCCATAGACTCCTATAGAACCCTATAGGTTACCATAGGCCCCCATAGACTCCCATAGACCCCCTGTAAGACCCCACAGATCCCCCCTAGTCCCCAATAGACCCCCACAGACCCCTATAGGCCCCCATAATAGCCCCATCGAATTCTATAGACCCCCATAGGGCCCCATAGGCCCCCATAGACTCCCATAGAACCCTATAGGCCCCCATAGGCCCCCATAGACTCCCATAGAACCCTATAGGCTTCCATAGGCCCCCATAGACTCCCATAGAACCCTATAGGTTACCATAGGCCCCCATAGACTCCTATAGACCCCCTATAAGACCCCACAGACCCCCCCCTAGGCCCCAATAGACCCCCACAGACCCCTATAGGTCCCCATAATAGCCCCATTGAATTCTATAGACCACCATAGAATCCCATAGGCCCCGATAGTCCCCCCATAGAACACCATAGAATCCCATAGGACCCCCATAGACCCCCCATAAGGCTCCATTGACCCCTCAGGCCCCCATAGACCCCACATAGAACCCGACAGACCCACATAGGAGCACTCAGGACCCCCATAGGCCCCTATAGACCCCCCAAAGGCCCCCCATAGGCCCTCATAGACCCTCATAGGACCTCATAGACCCACAATGGGCCTCATAGACCCCCCCATAAACCTCCATAGACCCCCATAAGCCCCCCATAGACCCCCATAGGACCCATCAGGACTCTCCAGGACCCCCATAGGAGTCAATAGGAGTTAGCCGTTGACTCCCATTGACTCCCATTGACCCCCATTGACTCCCATTGACTCCCATTGACTCCCACTGACCCCCATTGACTCCCATTGACTCCCATTGACTCCCATTGACTCCCATTGACTCCCACTGACCCCCATTGACTCCCATTGACCCTCATTGACCCTCATTGACTCCCATTGACCCCCTTTTACTCCCATTGACCCCCATTGACTCCCATTGACCCCCTTTTACTCCCATTGACCCCCATTGACTCCCATTGACTCCCATTGACCCCCTTTGACTCCCATTGAGCCCCATTGACCCCCATTGACTCCCATTGACTCCCATTGACTCCCATTGACCCCCACTGACTCCCATTGACTCCCATTGACCCCCATTGACTCCCATTGACTCCATTGACTCCAATTGACCCCCACTGACTCCCATTGACCCCCTTTGACTCTCATTGACCCTCATTGACTCCCATTGACCCTCTTTTACTCCCATTGACCCCCATTGACTCCCATTGACCCCCTTTTACTCCCATTGACCCCCATTGACTCCCATTGACTCCCATTGACCACCATTGACTCCCATTGACTCCCATTGACCCCCTTTGACTCCCATTGACTCCCATTGACCCCCATTGACTCCCATTGACCTCCATTGACTCCCATTGACTCCCATTGACCCCCATTGACTCTCATTGACCCTCCTAGACTCCCATTGACCCCCATTAACTCCCATTGACCCCCATTGATTCCCATTGACTCTCATTGACCTCCATTGACCCCCATTGACCCCCATTAACTCTCATTGATCCCCATTGACCCCCATTGACTCCCATTGACCCCCATTGACCCCCATTGACCCCCATTAACTTCCATTGACCCCCATTGATTCCCATTGACTCTCATTGACCCTCACTGACCTCCATTGACCCCCATTGACTCCCATTGACTCCCATTGACCCCCATTGACTCCCATTAACTCCCATTGACCCCCATTGACTCCCATTGACTCCCATTGACCCCCATTGACTCCCATTGACTCCCATTGACCCCCTTTGACTCCCTTTGAGCCCCATTGACCCCCATTGACTCCCATTGACTCCCATTGACTCCCATTGACCCCCACTGACTCCCATTGACTCCCATTGACCCCCATTGACTCCCATTGACTCCATTGACTCCAATTGACCCCCACTGACTCCCATTGACCCCCTTTGACTCTCATTGACCCTCATTGACTCCCATTGACCCTCTTTTACTCCCATTGACCCCCATTGACTCCCATTGACCCCCTTTTACTCCCATTGACCCCCATTGACACCCATTGACTCCCATTGACCACCATTGACTCCCATTGACTCCCATTGACCCCCTTTGACTCCCATTGACTCCCATTGACCCCCATTGACTCCCATTGACCTCCATTGACTCCCATTGACTCCCATTGACCCCCATTGACTCTCATTGACCCTCCTAGACTCCCATTGACCCCCATTAACTCCCATTGACCCCCATTGATTCCCATTGACTCTCATTGACCTCCATTGACCCCCATTGACCCCCATTAACTCTCATTGATCCCCATTGACCCCCATTGACTCCCATTGACCCCCATTGACCCCCATTGACCCCCATTAACTTCCATTGACCCCCATTGATTCCCATTGACTCTCATTGACCCTCATTGAACTCCATTGACCCCCATTGACTCCCATTAACTCCCATTGACCCCATTGACTTACATTGACACCCATTGACCCCCATTGACTCCCATTGACTCCCATTGACTCCCATTGACCCCCTTTTACTCCCATTGACCCCCATTGACTCCCATTGACCCCCATTGACTCCCATTGACCCCCTTTGACTCCCATTGCACCCCATTGACTCCCATTGACCCCCATTGACTCCCATTAAGCCCCATTGACCCCCATTGACTCCCATTGACTCCCATTGACTCCCATTGACTCCCATTGACCCCCACTGACTCCCATTGACTCCCATTGACCCCCATTGACTCCCATTGACTCCCATTGTCTCTCATTGACCTCCATTGACTTCCATTGACCTCCATTGACCCACATTGACTCCCATTGACCCCATTGACTCCAATTGACCCCCACTGACTCCCATTGACTCCCATTGACTCCCATTGACTCCCATTGACTCCCATTGACCTCCATTGACTCCCATTGACTCCCATTGACCCTCATTGACTCCCATTGACCCCATTGACTCCCATTGACTCCCATTGACCCCCATTGACTCCCATTGACCCCCATTGACTCCCACTGAACTCCCATTGACTCCCATTGACTTCCATTGACTCCCATTGACTCCCACTGACCCGCATTGACCCCCAATGACTCCCATTGACCCCCATTGACTCCCATTGACCACCATTAACTCCCATTGACTCTTATAGACTCCCATTTTCCCCCACTGACTCCCATTGACCCCATTGACTCCCATTTACCCCCATTGACTCCCATTGACTCCCATTGACTCCCATTGACTCCCATTGACTCCTATTGACCCCCACTGACTCCCATTGACCCCATTGACTCCCATTGACTCCCATTGACTCCCACTGACTCCCATTGACTCCCATTGACTCCCATTGACTCCCATTGACCCCCATTGACTCCCATTGACTCCCATTGACTCCCATTGACTCCCATTGACCCCCATTGATTCCCATTGACCTTCATTGACTCCCATTGACTCCCATTGACTTCCATTGACCCCCATTGACCCTCATTGACTCCCACTGACTCCCATTCACTCCCACTAACTCCCATTTACCCCCATTGACTCCCATTGACTCCCATTGACTCCCATTGACTCCCATTGACTCCCATTGACCCCCATTGACCCCCATTGACTCCCACTGACCCGCATTGACCCCCAATGACTTCCATTGACCCCCATTGACTCCCATTGACCCCCATTGATTCCCATTGACTCCCATTGTACCCCATTGACTCCCATTGACCCCCATTGACTCCCATTGACCCCCATTGACTCCCATTGACCCCCATTGATTCCCATTGACTCCCATTCACTCCCACTGACCTTCATTGACTCCCATTGATTCCCATTGACTCCAATTGACTCCCATTGATCCCCATTGACTCCCATTGACTCCCATTGACTTCCATTGACCCCCATTGACTCCCATTGACTCCCACTGACCCGCATTGACCCCCAATGACTCCCATTGACCCCCATTGACTCCCATTGACCCCCACTGATTCCCATTTACTCCCATTGACTCCCATGTGCAACAATCTAATCTTTTAGGCAGGTTCTCCATCCTCTCTCCACTCACATCCTCATTGATTTCCAGTGCCTGAACCCTATTGCTAGTATATTCTGCAACCTATTGCTAGATCGCAAGTGCAATTGTTTGGTACAAGACTTGAGGGCAAGTAATGGAATTGTTGAGTGGATACACTCAGTGGTGGCAAATCCATGCACCTCATTAACCCAGTTAAGGAATGAACAGGTGGAGTTTACCTTCTGGATTTGAAGCATGTCTCTTCTGCCTGGTTTGGCCAATCTGGGGAGAAGAGACTCAGTGAACCAGCACAGTGTTACCCAGGGCTGTGAGAACAGCTTAATGATTGTTGAGAACTGGTCAACTCGTGAGCCTGAGACCTGGGATCCTCCAGCCCAGGGTGGAACTTAATTGCAGCAGGTGGATGCCACAGCAACAAAAGAGAGCGGTGCAATGGTCTGTGAGTCTGCTGAGTTTCTTGGTTGACGGAAAGCACAAATAACTCAACAGCAAGTGACATATCTGGGAGATTACAGCTGGACTTTGAACCTTAAGGATCGCCAGGAAAGAAGCCATCTGCCAAAGCCCTGAGCCGCACATTGCCAAGGAACTCCATACATTCCCAGGAATGACAGGATGGTGCTGACTGCGGATGCACAGCCATGGACTGGTCGTAAAGCTCCAAACAGCTTGATGAAGTGAGTAAGGGACGGTCAGGGTGTCTGAGGACGGTGGCTGCACTGGTGCTCAATATTCAAGAAGCCTGTAAATCTACATTGGGCCAAAGGATGCCAGTTTTAATATCTCATACAGTGTTTACTGTATTGGAGGCAAAAGGGGGACATTGGCTCTCACCCCAAAGATCCCTGAAATACCAGGCCCATCCTGACAGAGCAGGATGATGTAGAAATAATTGTAACTAATATTGTCAACCCAGTATCTTTCCTTTGCGGAACACCTGGAGTACCAGTATCTCCTGACTGCTTTGAAACAACTGGAGCTGCACATTTCAGATGGTCAGTCAGACCTGAAGGACAAACCCCTAGAAGATGTAGAAGTTCCTGGTGGGTTCTATGGGTCCTAAGAGGGTCCTGATGGGTCCTATGGGGGTCCTGTTTTCTCCTAAGGCGGTCCTGATGGGTCCTATGGGAGACCTGCGTACTTCTATGGGGGTCCTGGTGGGTCCTGTGGGGTCCAAAGTGGGTTCTGACAGCTGCAGTTCTGTGAGACAAGGAGACTGTAAGGCAGTTTATGCAGTAACTGCTACTGACCAGGATCCAAGGACTATTAGCACCAACATCATCTTTGAAATCTGTAGTTCACCTATTTCAAGCTGGGGACTGGATCCTGATCCAGACGGGGAAGGAGACAAAGCTGCAGCCTGACTGGGAAGGACCGTTCCAAGTACTTCTAATGACTGAAACAGCTGTGAGGATGCCGAGAAAGGATGGACTCATACACACTGGTAAAGGCACCCACCAGCCCTGAGGCGTGGGAACTGTTGCCACAGAAAAACCTTTAAAAGAGAAGAATTAGAAGGAAATCATGACAAGTTTTTCTATATGTATATATATATATTGTACTATTATTTTAACTAACCTTTAACTTCTCCTCAGATAGGTGAATAAATTGTATATGTAAGTGGGAGAGTATTATAACCTCTATAGAACTAATGCTCACAAAAGTTTTTCCATGTTTTAACGAGGAGTATTTACTGCTGTACCCATTCGTTATCCTGATAATTATCTGGAAAATGTAAAATTTGACAGTAACACAGGGACCAACTGATAGTTTTGATGTGAATGAGGGACTCTTGTAGTGTATGGAATGATGTATGGTGGACAGCTGCCTATTGAGGCTGGACATATACACTCCTTGAAAATACCCAGAATCACAGAATGACCCGGGTTGGAAGGGACCTCAAGGATCATGTAGTTCCAACCCCCCTGCCTGGCAGGGCCACCAAACATACGCCTTTACTAGATCAGGTTGCCCAAGGCCCCGTCCAACCTGGTCTTGAACACCTCCAAGGACAGGGCATCCACAACCTTCCTGAGCAGCCTGTTCCAGGACCTAACCACTCTCCTAGTAAAGAACTTCCACCCAACATCCAACCTAAATCTTCCCTCTTTCAACTTAAAACCATTTCCCCTAGTCCTGCTATTATCAGCCCTTTCGAAGAGTTTGCTCCCCTCCTGGGAGTAAGTTCCCTTCAGGTATTGAAAGGCTGCAATGAGGTCACCCCGCAACCTTCTCTTCTCCAGGCTGAACAAACCCAACTCCTTCATCCTGTCCTCATAGGGGAGGTGCTCCAGCCCCCTGATCATCTTCGTGGCCCTCCTCTGGACCCTTTCCAACAGCTCCACATCTTTCTTGTACTGAGGGCTCCATACCTGGACACAGTACTCCAGATGGGGCCTCACAAGAGTCAAGAAGAGAGGTTCAACCACCTTCCTATCCCTGCTGACCACCCCTCTCCTGATGGAGCCCAGGATCCCATTTGCCTTCCGGGCTGCCAGAGTGCACTGCTGGCTCATGTTGAGTCTCTCGTCCATCAGGACCCCCAGGTCATTCTCTGCCGAGCTGCTCTCAAGGACTTCTGCTCCCAGCCTGCACAGTTGCCTGAGGTTCTTCCGGCCCAAGTGCAAAACCTTGCACTTTGTTGTGTTGAACCTCATTAGGTTCACCCGAGCCCAGCTTTCCAGTCTGTTGAGGTCTCTCTGGATGGCATCCCTTCCTTCCATCGTATCAACTGTGCCACTCAGCTTGGTGTCGTCAGCAAACTTGCTGAGGGTGCACTCAATTCCCTCATCGATGTCATTAATAAAGATGCTAAAGAGCACCAGTCCCAAGATGGACACTTGGGGGACACCGCTCGTTACCGGCCTCCACCTGGACATAGAGCCATTAACCACCACACTCTGTCTGCGGCCTTTCAACCTATTTCTTATCCATCGAGTTGTCCACCCATCAAATCCACTTCCCTCCAATTTGGAGATGAGGATGTGGTGGGGGGCCATGTCAGAGGCCTTGCTAACGTCCAGGTACATGACATCGGTCGCCTTCCCTTCGTCCACCATAGCTGTCATTCCATCACAGAAGGTCACAGGATTAGTTAAGCATGACCTTCCCCTGGTGAAGCCGTGCTGGCTGTCTCGGATCACATTCTCATTCTTTATGTGATTGAGCATGTTGTCCAGGAGGATCTGTTCCATGATCTTCCCAGGCACGGAGGTGAGACTCACCGGCCTGTAGTTCCCCGGGTCCTCCCTGCTCACCTTCTTGTATATGGGAGTGACGTGACCCTTCCTCCAGTCATCCAGGTCCTCACCTGACAGCCACAACTTCTCAAATATGATGGAGAGCGGCTCGGCAACCACCTCAGCCAGCTCCTTCAGGACCCTGGGATGCACGCCATCTGGCCCCATAGACTTGTACACATTCAGTCTAAGGAGGCACTCTCGGACTTGCTCTGCCCTTACAGTGGGGAGGGATTTACCTCCTTGGTCCCCACATAGAGGTCTGGGGATGCAGGTCTTAGGGACATGAAAAAGACTAGAATCCTGGCCACCAATGAAGACCGAGGTGAATAACTCATTCAACACCTCAGCTTTCTCTTCATCTGTTGAAGCCAGTTCTCCTTCTAAATTTACCAAAGTAGGTACACCTGTTTTGGCCCGTCTCTTCTGGCCAATGTACCTGTAGAAGGTTTTCTTATTGTTTTTCACATCCCTTGCCAAGTTCAGTTCTGCCTGCGCCTTGGCCTCCCTGATCCAACGTCTGCAAGTCTGGACGGCATCCCTGTATTCTTCTGAGGTGACACAGCCTTGTTTCCAGAGCTTGTACACCCCTTTCTTCGCCCTCAGTTCTCTCAGCAGGTCCTTGCTGAGCCATGCCGGTTTCCTACCTTTCTTATTCAGTGGAGCCCACTTTCTTATTCAGTGGAATGGAGACCTCTTGTGCTTCCAGGAGGGCATCCTTGAAGAGCAGCCAGCTCTCCTCAACATCCTTGTCTTTGAGGGCAGCACGCCAGGGGATCTTGGCTAGCAGTCCATTGAGTAGCTTGAAGTCTGCTCTTCTAAAGTTCAGTGTCCTGATCCTGCTCTTTGCCAGGCCCACATCGCTTGAGATTACAACTTGTCAAGTCCTTCAATGTAATTCCATCAATCCCTTCCTATCTCTGTCTAACTCATTTCTTGTACAGTTATTCCCTGTGAATGTCAAACCTCAATAGAAGCAGTTTGGACATGACATGCAGTAGATCAGTGTGTTTTACCGTTCATTCAATTGCATCACCTTTCCTACTGTTTGTTGGCAAAAAAAAAAAAAAAAAAAAAAAAAAAAAAAAAAAAAAAAAAAGAGAATTCTTTCCTTGCCCGTTTGCAGCTGATTCTCTGAGGAAAGCCAGTTGGAGTTGCTGCAAAGGAGACTTAACACTGAGCGGGTAACTGCAGAGGAGAAGGGTGATGTGAGGAAAAGTGATGCAAGTCCCATGGGGCCAATGTGAGTAGAAACGGGGTGGGGGTGTTGAGAAGAACATTTGTCGACACAGAATAGAACGCATTGGGGACATCCTGGATTGATACCAGTTGCACAGTGCTGCTTTAAAACTTGTTTATACCCAGCTCTAAATAAATAGACAGTAAATGTCTGCTGGATTCTTCCTCTTTAAGATCTCTCCAGGTACCCCTCCATTTTGCTGCACAAGTTCTGAAAACTTGAAGAAGATAACAGGAAGGCACAAGGCACAGGAGGCTCTTCAGATTATAATGAGCCCCAGGGTGCATTTGATGCTGAGTCCATCAACCTCCAGTGCAGAGAGAAGTTTGCACAGAGTGCTCAGCAAGACAAAGTCAGAAGTAACAGTGAACTTTCTTGGAGTATTAATGGGCCCACTGAGGAACATTAACAAGCAAGCTTCCCAAGGGACTAGTTAGAGAAGATAATTGGAAGATATGACTACAGGCAATGAAAGGCACTGGCATGGTGGCCTAGATGCTTAGAAACCCCTTCTTTGTCTTATGAAGCAGAAAGGCCAAGCCCTGATCCCCAGACCCTTGGTAGAGAGAACCTCATGCTGACTAAGGATCCTTCCTGGGGCAGTGGGTTGGAGGTCAGTATGATGTTAAATGAAAGACATGGGACAGAAGATCCCAGGCTCTGCATGGGCTGCAGGGACACTGTGAGGTTCATGTCCCATCTGTGCCCCGTGTCTCATCGCAGGCTGTGGGATGTGAGAAGGGCCCAGTCTGAACAAGCAGTCAATCCCAATGAAACTCTGAACTTCAGATCTCTCAGTTCCAGTGCCTTCCTTTGCACACCCTACCTTGGTTTTACGTCCTTTATGTTCTGTGGTGCCCAGAAGTGCACCCAGTGCTCCAGGTGAGGCAGCAGCAGTGCAGAGCAGACAGGGACAATCCTTTCCCTCACTGACCTGGTAATACCTTGCTTGATGCACTCCAATGGACCGCTGAGCTTCCTGGGTGCCTGGGCACACTGCTGACTCATGTTCAATTTGATGCTGACCAGGAACCCAATCTTTTCAGTCAGACCACTCTCCAGTGTCCTATATCCAGTCAGTGTGTATGTCCAGGGTTGCTCCTACCCAGGTGCACAATCAGGCACTTGTTCTTGTTATGCTTTATGCACTTGGTGCTTAGGAACAACTGGTACCCACTTCTCTGACTTGTCCACATCTCTCTGCAAGTCCTCTCCACCCTCACTGGACGCAACAGCACCTCCAATCAGCAAATTTGCTCAGAACAACTCCAAGTCCTGCATGCAGGTCATCTGCAAAAACATGAAAGAGAAGTGGCCCTAAAATGGAGCCCTAAGGAACCCTGATAGTGACCATCTACCTGCCCGATGGATCCCATTGACTGTAATCCTTTGGGACTGACCTGTTGGCCAACTGCTCACCCACTACGTTCTGTTTCTGTCTAGCTGCATGCAGGACATTCTGTCTAGAAGGATGCGGTGAGAAATAGTATCAAAAGCTCTACTGAATTCCTCAAGGATTTCATCCATTTTCAACTGGATTACCTTGGTCAGCTAAATGGATAACCGTGTCAGAAAAGGATTTGAAGTTAAACAGGACCATCCCCTCGTGAACTTGTGTTGGCTGCGACCAATGACAGAATTGTCCTTCAGCTGTTTTTCCATAACTCCCATCATCATTGCCTCCATAATTTTACCAGGCACTGGAGTGAGACTGACAGGTCCATAATTGCCCATGTCATCATTCTTGCTCTTCCTTACAAGGAGACAACATTTACCAGCTTCCTGTCAGTGGGCATGACCCCAGACTTATTTAGTTGCAAGTGAAATGAGAGCCCAGAGCAAATTAAGGTGTCATCAGTGCAAGAACGTACATGTGCCATAGCTTTGCAATGCCTTGAACTCCAGAGTATGCCACAGATGGAGCAGAGAGGAAAGCCTGCCTCTTCTGTTGTGACCTCCTCCATTTGGTAAGCAGAATAACACTACATGATACATGGGGTCTGTGTCTCTTCTCTGCTCTTCTCTGCTCTGCTCTTCTCACAGAAGAGTGGTGCTGGGGGTTGCTCTCATGTCAGTGCAGATAAACTCACTTTCCCTTTAACTCCTTTTCCTCTGTAAACTATTCCACTATTTGTACCCTCATTTACACTTCCACACACCCTCAAGTACACTTCCATATGCCATCAACAATTACACTTTCTTATAACATCAAAACAGTTTGTCAAACAATACTGTTTTTTAGATCCATATACACCCTTACTACCATATAACTTTTCCATTAACAGTCTGTATTATTCAGTTATAAACACCAGAACCAGCACAGATTGGCCCACCTCTCTCACACAGTTCCTTGCAAGAAGAACGTAGTATTACATAAATTGGTTGACACTCATTAAAAAAGAAAAATAAAAAAGATTTATTTATTTATTTTTAAAGTATGTTATGAATAGAAGGAAGACTAGGGAGACTGTGGGTCCCCTACTAAGTGAGGGGAGTATTCTGGTAACAGGGGATGCTGAGACGCTGGAGATACTGAAGGCATTCTTTGCTTCTGTCTTCAGTGTAAAAGATCTCCCTCAGGAATCCCAGAGCCTGGAGCTTAGTGAGAGGGTCTGAGGAATGGAAGGATTGCCTTTAGTCAGGGATGAGGTGGTCCATGAGTGCCTAGGCAGCACTAAGGTCCTTAAAGCCATGGAACCTGATGAAGTGCATCCGTGAGTGCTGAGGGAGATGGCAGATGTGATTGCTGAACCCCGCTCTGTAATCTTTGAGAGGTCTTGGAGAATGGGGGAGGTGCCAGAGGACTGGAGGATAGCCAGTGTCACTCCGGTCTTCTCAAAGGGCAAGAAGGAAGATCTGGGTTATTACAGGCTAGGCCGCCTCACCTCAGTCCCTGGAAAGGTGATGGAACAGCTTGTGCTGGATGCCATCTCCAGACAGCTGGAAGAAAGGGAGGTTACCAGGAGTAGTCAGCATGGGTCCAGCAAGAGGAGGTCATGCTTGACCAACCTCGTCGCCTTCTATGACTTTTTCCATGGCCTGGTTGATGGGAGGAAAGCAGTGGCTGTCATCTACCTTGAATTCAGCAAGGCTTTTGATACTGTCTCCCATGACATCCTTATAACAAAGCCTAAGAAGTGTGGGATAGATGAGTGGACAGTGAGGTGGGTTGAGAACTGGCTGACTGGCAGAACACTGAGGGTCGTCACTGGTGGTGCAGAGTCCGGTTAGGGACCTGTAAGTAGTGGTGTTCCCCAGGGGTTGGTGCTGGGTCTGGTCTTGTTCAACATCTTTATCAGTGTACTTGACAAGGGGATAATGGCCACCCTCAGCAAGTTTGTTGATGATATGAAATTGGACAGATTGGCTGACACGCCTGAAGGCTGTGCTGCCATTCAGCATGACCTGGACAGGCAGGAAAGCTGGGCGTTAAGAAACCAGATGTGGTTTAACTAAAGCCAGCGTAAAGTCTTGCACCTAGGGAGGAATAATTGCATGCACCAGGACAGGCTGGGGGATGAGTAGCAGGAGAGAAGCTCAGCAGAGATTGACCTGGGTATCCTGATGGACAACAGGTTGGCTATGAGCCAGCAGTGTGCCCTAGTGGCCAAAAAGTCCAATGGCATTCTGGGGTGTATGAAAAAGAGCGTGGCCAGCAGGTTGAGGGAGTTGATCCTTCGCCTCTACTCTGCCCTGGTAAGGCCTCATCTGGAGTACTGTGTCCAGTTCTGGGCTCACCAGTACAAAAAGTCAGGGATCTCTTGGAAAGAGTTCAGCAGAGTGCCACAAAGATGGTGAAGGGCCTGGAGCATCTCCCGTATGAAGAAAGGCTAAGTGAGCTGGGTCTGTTTAGCCTTGAGAAAAGAAGACTGAGAGGGGACCTGATCCAGGTCTATAAATATCTGAGGTGTGGGGTCAAAGTGGAGAGACCAGGCTCTTTTCAGCAGTTTGTGGAGACAGGACATGGGGAAACTCGGTCATAAGATGTTCTACACGAATGTGTGCAAGAACTTCTTTATGGTAAGGTTGATGGAGCACTGGAACAGGCTGCTCCAGGGTGTTGTGGAGTCTCCATCTCTGGAGATATTCGAGACCCGCCTGGAGGCCTTGTGTCAGCCTACCTGGTGTAGGGAACCTGCTGTGGCGGAGGGGGTTGAGCTGCCCCGTAGGGCCCCTGGCCCAAAAATAGAAAGGAAAAGGGGAATGGGAAAAGAGAACAGCGGCGGCAATCTAAGGAGGAAAACTTATTTTACTAAAAATGATATCGGAATACAAGATAACACAATATAATACAATATGATTGAGGTAAATAAATCAAACAAAACAGAGAGAGAAAGTGCCCAAAAACCGAGAGGCCTACTGTGAACTCTAGGCAACACGGCTGGAACACTTCCCACTCTCCATGAGTCTGAGAGGGAGAGAGCTCCAGCCTGGGAGCAAGATTATATACGTCCTCCTCCCATGACTTATCTCTGGCCACGAAGTCGTCTGGGATACGTAGATTTCTTCTGAGAGCTGAGTATTTGGGACGTTGTTATTCCACGGAACTGGAGTATGAACCTTTTAATGACCCATACTGCACATGATGTTATGATGTGGAATATTGACAGCAACATTACAAAACCATGACAACAGGGGCAACTGACACTGATACTGATGCCTGCTGTGATTGACCAAGATCCACTTGGAGGTTTCCCGTTTTGGTTTGGGTCAATTTTTGAAACTCTCTCCACAGTAGTATTATATAGAGTTCAGTAAGCATAAGCTAAGGCCCAGAGTCGACATTCCTCCTCAGATCCTTCTGAGCTGCACCATCCCTTACTCAGATACTTGTTTCATTTCTCAGGGTCCCACGGCTGTTCAAAAGTAAAATCCCATGACACTGGGTGTCCACACACTACTAAGCTCTCTCCTAAACCTCTCCATATTCTGCACCACTCAGCATTCTCCAGTTTTGGGGAAGGCTTCCCCCACAGAATGTAAATGACAGTTTCAAGGAATGCATTCAGAGAGACTGACAGCATGGTACCTAAGCTGGCACCCTAAGCATGCATAAGGAACTGGGATGAGCACCTGGAGACCAGTCCAAACACTGTATTGTCAGTTACATGAACTAGGATGGACAGGGACCAGGCAGGTATCTCCATCCATGCCCTTAATTGATTATAGGTATGTGCAACTCTGACGCAGAACATGAGGAGCCAGGGCAGAGAGCGGCTGGAATCCAGTCCGGAGTCCCACCCTGCTTCCTCTTCACACCAAGTCCTCCAGGGATGCTAAGCCCACACACACACCCCCCGCCAGGAACCCAAAATGCCCCAAATGGTGGTAACACAGAAAGAGGATATTAAATCCTTGAGTGCCACTCTTCTGCATGATGTTCTGTTGTGGAATACCGACAACAGAAATCACAACACCACCACACAGAGGCACTGACAGACGTGAACCTCAAAGCACAGACCCCAGCCAGGAGCCCAGTGATGGCCCATCAGCTGTTGCAGGATGAAGTCACCACACAGTGTGATGAACAGCCGTGTGCTTCCTGCTGGACTGTGGGATTCTGAGAACATCCGACCTCGACAGCTCCAGAAATGTCTCACAAGAAGGAGGACAGACAGAGTCACTGCACGTCCTTTATTCTGTTAAGGTTCACAGAGAGCCTGGTTCATTATCTACAGTGCATCAGGGCTACACTATGAAGTTACAAGTTAAAGAGGAACTGTTTTGAGTAATGATGTTTTAGTGAAAAATATTACAGTATTAAAAAAAAAAAAAAAAAAAAAAAAAAAAAAAAAAAAAAAAGAATAAGATTTACTACATTACAGTTACAAAAGTTGATCAAAAGAAAACCAAGAGTTTGCACCAGTAAGAAGCTGCATTTCATGTCATGAATTCCAAAAGACGGGCAGTCGAATGTTTGTGAAACACATTTGGTAATCACTTTCCATACTGCATCCTTGACTTTCTGGTTCCTCATGCTGTAGATGAGGGGATTCACTGCTGGAGGCACCACTGAGTACAGAACTGCCACCATCAGATCCATGGGGCTTCAGGTAGGCATAAAAGAGAGTACTGAGAAACAGGGAGACCACAGCCAGGTGAGGGAGGCACGTGGAGAAGGCTTTGTGCCGTCCCTGCTCTGAAGTCATCCTCATCAAGGCAAGGAAGATCTGCACATAGGACACCACTACGAAAACAAAGCACCCAAAGACTAAACTGGCACTAAAAATGACAAGCACAACTTCCCTGAGGTAGGAGGCTGGGAGGTGCACTGTGCCAGGAGGTACAGCCCTGTGGCCGCTCCAACCCCTCCAATGAGCCCAGTGGCTGCTCCAACTTTGTCACAGGTCCTGTGGTGATTCCAGCTCTGGCAATGAGCTCTGCAATTGCTCCAACTCCTGCAACAACCCGACAGCCCTTTCAGCTCCTACAGTGAACCCTGAGGCTGTTAAGACCCCTGCAACAAGTCCTGGACTTGCAATAGATATGCATACGTGTCAGTATCTATGCATATCTGTTTGCAACTGCATCTGTTGCATACATTTGAAAATATAATAAGTATATTATATATGTATAAATACATTTGCTATAATTATTATCCATTTTCTCTTTATCTCAACCCATAAACTTTAAACCACAGCACTGCCCTGAGTCGCTTACAGATCTCCTTGGCACTCTTGAAACTGACCTGGTCACGCAGTGAAGAGCACCAAAAGATCTTGTGGCCTTCTCAGGGAGCAGCTCCTGAGGTATATTCCTTACACCAACTTTGGAAGAGGCCTCCAGTTCTCTGGTCCTGCTCTGAATGGGCCCTCTTGTTACAGCAGTGCCTGCAAGGAGACCAGCTCTGACACAGCTGTTTATACTGCCGGCTACTGACTGAAGTCCTGGAGTGCTGCTGTGGAAACAACAGGACTGTCATGAGACACACAAGACCTTCAGGCCTGCACAAATGAGAGGACTTGAGAGCATTGTGGTAGTGTAAATGGGGCAGGAATGAAAAGAGCACGTCGTGCTGCTGTCAGTGGCAGTACCTCCCCCAGAACCAGACAAGGCAGGAAGAGAGAAGAGCTAAGGAAAGTCTATATTGAAAGATTTTATTTACCTCTTAACCTATTCGGGGAATCTGGTTCCATGTTTACATGAGCTCTTGGAGTGAGAAAACGGAAATTGGGTGGGAAAGAAGTGAAATAAATTTTTATTTATATGTTCAATGACATTTTTTGTGGGTTGCTATATCAAACACAATCAAACAGTCAAAGACGCATAAAACATAAAGAACCATCACTGGGAATCATGTGAGGAAGATGTGCAATTTATTGAAGCTGGAACAGTGCGTATTGCAACACCTTCATGAGAGCGTGCTTGATCTCCCTGTTCCTCATGCTGTAGATAATAGGGTTCAGTGTTGGAGGAACCACTGAGTACAGAAGTGCCATTGTCAGATCCAGGAGTGGGGAGGAAATGGATGGGGGCTTCAGGTTGGCAAAAAATGCAGTGCTGAGGAAGAGGGAGACCACAGCCAGGTGAGGGAGGCACGTGGAGAAGGCTTTGTGCCTTCCCTGCTCAGAGGGCATCCCTAGCACAGCAAGGAAGATCTGCACATAGGACACCACTATGAAAACAAAGCAGCCAAAGCCTAAACTGGCACCAAAAAAGAGAAGCACAACTTCCCTGAGGTAGGAGGCTGAGCAGGAGAGCTTGAGGATCTGGGGGATTTCACAGAAAAACTGGTTGACAACATTGCCTTGGCAGAGAGGCAGTGAAAACGTACTGGCAGTGTGCAGCAGGGAATAGAGAAGCCCAGTGCCCCAGGCAGCTGCTGCCATGGTGGCACAAGCTCTGCTGTCCATCAAGGTCCCGTAGTGCAGGGGCTTGCAGATGGCAACGTAGCGGTCATAGGACATGATGGTGAGAAGGGAAAACTCTGCTGAGATGAAGAAGAGAAAGAAAAAAACCTGTGCAGCACATCCTGTGTAGGAGATGGCCCTGGTGTCCCAGAGGGCGTTGGCCATGGCTCTGGGGAGAGTGGTGGAGATGCAGCCCAGGTCGAGGAGGGCCAGGTTGAGCAGGAAGAAGTACATGGGGGTGTGCAGGCGGCGGTCGCAGGCTACGGCTGTGCTGATGAGGCCGTTGCCCAGGAGGGCAGCCAGGTAGATGCCCAGCAAGAGCCAGAAGTGCAGGAGCTGCAGCTGCCGCGTGTCTCCCAGTGGCAGCAGGAGGAACTCGCTGATGGAGCTGCTGTTGGGCATCTGCTGTTCCTGGGCTTGGAGTCCTGTTCGAAGTGCAGAAGATAATGACAAGTCCAAATCAATCTCAGAGACAGTACTGCTATACTATAAAAGTTCTCCTTTCCCTTTGGAAAATGTTCATTTAACTCCAGAATTTGAATTTACTTTTCATGAGATTCACCATATAGAAGGTTAGTGTGCTCTTCCTTTCTTCTCATTTCCTGATCACATTTCAGCCTCCTGGATATTTTCCTCTTTACTCCAGCTGCTCTTCGAGGCCCCAGCTCCAGCTTCTGTGCACTTCAAATTGTCTTAGACAAATCAGACAGTTTGCAGGACAAATCATCTATTAATGTCTGCAGAAAGCAATGATAAGTTAAAGTGACTTTATCCTTTTAGGAAGGAGAGACTGAAAGCACATTCTGTGTGACTGCTTAAAAAACAAAACAAAACAAAACAAAAACAACAAAAAACAAACAAACAAACAAAAACAAAACAAAAAAAAAAAAACAAAACAAAAACAAAAACCAAAACAAAACAATGGATTGAAGAAATATTTGGGAGTCTCAGAGCTGTGCTCAAAATTGACAGCCTTTTAGATTTCTGCCGCCCATCCTTCCTGCCTCCCCTCAGAAAAGGAAATGGAAAATCCCTGCCTTTACTCTCCTCTTGCAAAGTACCCTTACAAACATTCAGTTGTGCAGTGGAGCTGTGATCCCCCTGCCCCAGGCAGCAGCTGTGGCAGCACAAGCCCTGCCGGGGGGCTCCTTCCCCCCACACGTCTCCCCGCAGCACCCTGGACAGCTCCCCGGGCAGGCTGAGTGCTGAGCCTGGCAGGCGGCAGAGTCCCATAGCCGGCACACAGCCCCTGGGGCACAGCAGGGACCCTGCTCTGCAGGACAGCCCTGGGCACCCGCCTGCAGCCCCACATGCACAGCCTGCAGCCGTGCTGGGACATGCAGCCCTCAGGGCTGTGCTCTGATACTGCAGCACGGAAGCCCTCAGCTGGAGCAAAAGGCTTTTTCCATAGTAAAGAAACATGCAGTGCCTGCAGCCAGATCTGCTATGGGATGTCCCAGATTAAGTTAACCCTCTATGAAATGCAGCTGCACGGTCTGCAGTGAAACTTACCTTGTCATGGTCTGTGGGCAATGCTCCTGCAGTGAGCTCACAGCCTGCTCACACCGTACACATCCTGCAAGCTCTCTCCCCTTTCTCTCCTCTCCTTCCTTTAACTGCAGGCTGTGCTGTGCACTAGAGCTGCTCCTGGGCACAGCTGTCTCTCTGCAGCCCTGTCCATTTTTAAGAGCTCCCTGTGTCCCAGGAGCCCGGCCCAGCTCAGCAGAAGAATATGACATGTTTATCCTTCCCACTTGTCTCCCCTGAGATGTCCCTGGATCCTCATGGCAAACAGTTCCTGAAAGACAACAGCATCATGACAGTACATTAAAATCTGTTGAATTTAACACCAGATTTCTAGTGGTCAGTGACTAGTTCCAGACATGTGGTGAGTCCTCCCAGAGAGTGTTTGCTGAAACTAAAAGGGCACACAGAGAAGGACACAATATCATTGAATCATAGAATCACCATGGTTTCAAAAGACCTTAAAGAGCATCCAGTCCAACTGTTCATGTACCACCAATAGCTCCCACTAATCCATGTCCCTCAACACAACATCCAGTCATTCCTTGAACACCTCCAGGTCCGGTGACACCACCAACACCCTGAGCAGTCCATCCCAGGTCCCAAAGTGCAGGACATGGCATTTGGCCTAGTGAACCTCATCCTATTGGCTTCAGCCCAGCTCTCCAGCCTGTCCAGATTCCTCAGTAGGGCCTTGCTAACCCGAGACAGATCCACACTCCCAGCCAATTTGGTGTAATCCACAAACCTACATAGGATGCCCCCAATGACCTCATCCACACCACCAATAAAGATAGTGAAGATGACAGGCCACAGCACCAGACCCTTGGGGAACACCAGGGAGGCGCACAGGTAGGTGTCCATCTTGAATATCTCCAGACAAGGAGACTCCACAACCCCCTTGAGCAGCCTGTTCAAGTGCTCAGTCACCCTCACCATTAAGAACTTCTTGCACACATTTTTGCAGAACTTCCTACGCTCCAGTTTCTGTCCATTACCCCTTGTCCTGACTTCACACACTGCTGAAAAGAGCCTGGTCTTGCCACTTTGACCCCACACCTCAGATATTTATAGACCTGGATCATGTCCCCTCTCAGTCTTCTTTTCTCAAGGCTAAGCAGACCCAGCTCACTTAGCCTTTCTTCATAGGGGAGATGCTTCCGAACCTTCACCGTATTTGTGGACCTCTGTTGAACTCTTTCCAAGAGATCCCTGTCCTTTTTTGTACTGGAGAGCCCAGAACTGGACACAGTATTCCAGATGAGGCCTTACCAGGGCAGTTTAGAGGTGAAGGATCACCTCCCTTGACCTGCTGGCCATGCTCTTTTTCATGCACCCCAGAATGCCATTGGACTTTTTGGCCACGAGGGCACACTGCTGGCTCATGGCCAACCTGTTGTCCATCAGGATACCCAGGTCCCTCTCTGCAGAGCTTCTCTCCAGCAGCTCATCCCCCAACCTGTCCTGGTGCATGCAATTATTTCTTCCTAGGTGCAAGACTCTACACTTGCTTTTGTTAAACCTCATCTGGTTTCATACCGCCCAGCTCTCCAGCCTGTCCAGGTCTCGCTGAATGGCAGCACAGCCTTCAGGCGTGTCAGCCAATCCTCCCAACTACGTATCATCAGCAAACTAGATGTTGGTGGCCACTGTTCCCTCATCAAGGTCACTGATAAAGATGTTGAACAAGACTGGACCCAGCCCTGACCCCTGGGGAACACCACTACTTACAGGTCACCAACCAGACTCTGCGCCGCCAACGACGATCCTCTGTGCTCTGCCAGTCAACCAGTTCTCAACCCACCTCACTGTCCACTCATCTATCCCACACTTCCTCAGCTTTGTTGTAAGAATGTCATATGAGACAGTATCAAATGCCTTGCTGAAATTAAGGTAGGCTACATCCACCGCTCTCGCCCTGTCGACCAAGCAAGTGAAAAAGTCATAGAAGGCTACCAGGTTGTTCGAGCATGACCTCCTCTTGGTGGACACATGCTGACTACTCCTGATATCCTCCTTTTCTTCCGGCTATCTGGAGATGGCATCCAGAACAAGCTGTTCCATCACCTTTCCAGGGACTGAGGTGAGGCGGCCTAGCCTGTAATAACCCAGATCTTCCTTCTTGCCCTTTGAGAAGACCAGAGTGACACTGGCTATCCTCCAGTCTTCAGGCACCTCCCCCACTCTTCAAGACCTCTCAAAAATGATAGAGAGCGGTTCAGCAATCACCTCTGCCAGCTCCCTCAGCAGTCATGGATTCATCCCATCAGATCCCATGGCTTTATGAACATTGGTGTGGCCTAGGCGCTCACGGACCACCTCTTCCCTGACTAAAGGCAAGTCTTCCATTCCCCAGACCCTCTTACTGGGTCTGGGATTCCTAAGGGAGATCATTTTCACTGAAGACAGAAGCAAAGAATGCCTTCAGTATCTCCAGCGTCTCAGCATCACTCATTACCAGAATACCCCCCTCACTTAGTAGGGGACCCACAGTCTCCCTAGTCTTCCTTCTATTCATAACATACTTTATACATAAATAAATAAATAAATAAATATTATTTTTCTTTTTTAATGAGTGTCAACCAATTTACGTAATACTATGTTCTGTTTGCAAGGAACTGTGTGAGAGAGGTGGGCCAATCAATGCTGGTTCTGGTGTTTATAACTGAATAATACAGACCCTTAATGGAAAAGTTATATGGTAGTAAGGGTGTATATGGATCTAAAAAACAGTATTGTTTGACAAACTGTTTTGATGGTATAAGAAAGTGTAATTGTTGATGGCATATTGAAGTGTACTTGAGGGTGTGTGGAAGTGTAAATGAGGGTACAAATAGTGGAATAGTTTACAGAGGAAAAGGAGTTAAAGGGAAAGTGAGTTTATCTGCACTGACATGAGAGCAACACCCCGCACCACTCCTCTGTGAGAAGAGCAGAGCAGAGAAGAGCAGGGAAGAGTCACAGACCCCATGTATCATGTAGTGTTATTCTGCTTACCAAATGGAGGAGGTCACAACAGAAGAGGCAGGCCTTCCTCTCTGCTCCATCCGTGGCATACTCTGGAGTTCAAGGCATTGCAAAGCTATGGCACATGTACGTTCTTTCACTGATGACACCTTAATTTGCTCTGGGCTCTCATTTCAATTGCAACTAAATAACTCTGGGGCCATGCCCATTGACAGGAAGCTGGTAAATGTTGTCTCCTTGTAAGGAAGAGCAAGAATGATGACATGGGCAATTATGGACCTGTCAGTCTCACTCCAGTGCCTGGTGAAATTATGGAGGCAATGGTGGTGGGAGTTATGGAAAAACAGCTGAAAGACAATTCTGTCATTGGTCGCAGCCAACACAAGTTCCTGAGGGGACGGTCCTGTTTCACTTCAGGTCCTTTTATGACACGGTTATCCATTTAGCTGACCAAGGTAATCCAGTTGAAAATGGATGAAATCCTTGAGGAATTCAGTAGAGCTTTTGATACTATTTCTCACAGCATCCTTCTAGACAGAATGTCCTGCATGCAGCTAGACAGAAACAGAATGTAGTGGGTGAGCAGTTGGCCAACAGGTCAGTCCCAAAGGATTACAGTCAATGGGATCCATCGGGCAGGTAGATGGTCACTATCAGGGTTCCTTAGGGCTCCATTTTAGGGCCACTTCTCTTTCATGTTTTTGCAGATGACCTGCATGCAGGACTTGGAGTTGTTCTGAGCAAATTTGCTGATTGGAGGTGCTGTTGCGTCCAGTGAGGGTGGAGAGGACTTGCAGAGAGATGTGGACAAGTCAGAGAAGTGGGTACCAGTTGGTCCTAAGCACCAAGTGCATAAAGCATAACAAGAACAAGTGCCTGATTGTGCACCTGGGTAGGAGCAACCCTGGACATACACACTGACTGGATATGGGACACTAGAGTGTCTGACTGAAAAGATTGGGTTCCTGGTCAGCATCAAATTGAACATGAGTCAGCAGTGTGCCCAGGCACCCAGGAAGCTCAGCAGTCAATTGGAGCGCATCAAGCAAGGTATTACCAGGTCAGTGAGGGAAAGGTTTGTCCCTGTCTGCTCTGCACTGCTTCAGCCTCACCTGGAGCACTGGGTGCACTTCTGGGCACTGAAGAACATAAAGGACGTCTAACTATTGGAGGGTGTGTAAAGGAAGGCACTGGAATTGAGAGATCTGAAGTTCAGAGTTTCATTGGGATTGACTGCTTGTTCAGACTGGGCCCTTCTCACATCCCACAGCCTGCCATGAGACACGGGGCACAGCTGGGACATGAACCTCACAGTGTCCCTGCAGCCCATGCAGAGCCTGGGATCTTCTGTCCCCATGTCTTTCATTTAACATCATACTGACCTCCAACCCACTGCCCCAGGAAGGATCCTTAGTCAGCATGAGGTTCTCTCTACCAAGGGTCTGGGGATCAGGGCTTGGCCTTTCTGCTTCATAAGAAAAAGCAGGGGTTTCTCAGCATCAGAGCCACCATGCCAGTGCCTTTGCCTGCCTGTAGTCATGGCTTCCAATTATCTGCTCTAACAAGTCCCTGGGGAAGCTTGCTTGTTAGTGTCCCTCAGTGGCCCATTAATACTCCAAGAAAGTTCACTGTTACTTCTGCCTTTGTCTTGTTGAGCACTCTGTGCAAACTTCTCTCTGCACTGGAGGTTGACGGACCTGGCATCAAGTATCGCCTGGGGCCCATTATCACCTGAAGAGCCTCCTGAGCCTTGTGCCTTCCTGTCATCATCTTAAGGTATTCAGAACCTGTACAGCAAAATAGAGAGCAATATGGAGAGAGCTTAAAGTGGCCGAAGCCAGCAGTCGTTTACTGTTTATTTATTTATATTTGAGTTTAAACAAGTCATTAAAGCAGCACTGTGCAACTGGTATCAATCCGGAATGTTCCCAATGAGTTCTATTCTGTTACTGTGTGGGCAAATGTCCTCCTCAACCTCCCCACCCTATTTCTACTCACATTGGCCCCATGGGACTTGCATCACTTTTTTTCATATCAATCTTCTCCTCTGCATTCACCCGCTCAGTGTTAAAATTCATTTGCACCAGCTCCAACTAGCTTTCCACAGAGAACCAGAAACACATGGTCCATGAAAGAATTCCTTTTGTTTTTGGCCAACAAACAGCAGGAAAAGTGTTGCAAGTGAATGAACACTAAAACACAGTGGTCAACTGCATGCCATGTCCATTCCGCTTCTGTTGAGGTTTGTCTTTCACTGGGAAAATTTGTACAAGAAATGAGTTAGACACAGTCATGATGCTGTTGACTTTCAGGAGCTGTTGGCCATCAGGACCCAGGGATATCTCAGGGGAGACGAGTGGGAAGGATGAAAATGTCATCCTATTCTGCTGGGCTGGGCTCCTGGGACTCAGGGAGCTCATACAAATGTGCAGTGCTGCAGAGAGACAGCTGTGCCCAGGAGCAGCTTTTGTGCACAGCACAGCCTGCAGGTGACAGAAAGAGAGGAGAGAGAGGGGAGAGAGCTTGCAGGATGTGAACGGTCAGAGCGGGCTGTGAGCTCAGTGCAGGAGCATTGCTCACAGATCACGACATGGTAAGTCTCACTGCAGACCATGTAGATGCTATTCAAAGAGGGTTAACTAAATGCGGGACTAAATGCGGATAGTTCTGAAGCAGAACTGGCTTCAGGCACTGCATGTCTCTTTTCAGGGGAAAAAGACTTCTGTTTTAGCTGAGGGTTTCCATTCTGCAGTATGAAAGCACAGCCCTGAGGGCTGCGTATCCCAGCACGGCTGCAGTCTGTGCAGACGGGGCTGCAGGCCGGTGCCCAGGGCTGCCCTGCAGAGCAGGGACCCTCTGTGCACAGGGAGATGTGTGGGGGGAAGGAGTCCCCCGGCAGGGCTTCTGCTGCCACAGCTGCTGCCTGTGGCAGGGAAATCACAGCTCCACTGCACAACTGAATGTTTGTAAGGGTGCGTTGCAAGAGGAGAGCCAAGTCAGGGATTTTCTATTTCCTAGTCTGAGGGAAGGGAGAAAAATTGGTGGAAGAAATCTAAAAGGGGCTGTCACAGCTCTGAGAATTTTTAATCAATCAATTGCTTGTTTTTTGAACAGTCACACATGATGTGCTGTCAGTCTCCTCTTTCTCAAAGCATGGAACCAATTGAAATGATCATCATTTTCAGCAGACATGAATAATTCACTTAACCTGGGAACAGGCAGCTTTTTCTAACTGAAGTTGAAAGGCACAGTGACTGGGTTTGGAGTTGTAAGAGCAGTTGGGGTAAGGATATGAGACATGAAACAGATGAAAATATCCAGGGAGATGGGATAATATAATAAAATAAGAGGAAGTTTAGAGCTCCAAATGCTGCTTCTGCTTAAGGAATGCTGAACGACATGAAATGAAATGCAACTAATGGTGCTAAATGTACACTGTTGTAGGAGAATGAAATCATGTCCTATTGTAGCAGGAGGAGTATCTCTGCGAATGGTCTGAACTTGTCATTACCTTCTGCACTCTGAACAGGACTCCAAGCCCAGGAACAGCAGATGCCCAACAGCAGCTCCATCAGCGAGTTCCTCCTGCTGCCGTTGGCAGACACGCGGCAGCTGCTGCTCCTGCACTTCTGGCTCTTGCTGGGCATCTACCTGGCTGCCCTCCTGGGCAACGGCCTCATCAGCACAGCCGTAGCCATTGACCGCCACCTGCACACCCCCATGTACTTCTTCCTGCTCAACCTGGCCCTCCTCGACCTGGGCTGCATCTCCACCACTCTCCCCAAAGCCATGGCCAACGCCCTCTGGGACACCAGGGCCATCTCCTACGCAGGATGTGCTGCACAGCTCTTTTTCTTTGTCTTCTTTGCCTCAGCAGAGTGTTACCTTCTCACCATCATGTCCTATGACCGCTACGTTGCCATCTGCAAGCCCCTGCACTACGGGACCTTGATGGACAGCAGAGCTTGTGCCACCATGGCAGCAGCTGCCTGGGGCGCTGGGGTTCTCAATTCCCTGCTGCACACTGCCAGTACGTTTTCACTGCCTCTCTGCCAAGGCAATGTTGTCAACCAGTTTTTCTGTGAAATCCCCCAAATCCTCAAGCTCTCCTGCTCAGAATCAAATCTCAGGGAAGTTGTGTTTCTCATTTTTAGTGTCAGTTTAGCCTTTGGGTGCTTTGTTTTCATTGTTGTTTCCTATGTGCAGATCTTCCTTGCCGTGCTCACGATGCCCTCTGAGCAGGGAAGGCACAAAGCCTTCTCCACGTGCCTCCCTCACCTGGCTGTGGTCTCCCTGTTTCTCAGCACTGCATTTTTTGCCAACCTGAAGCCCCCATCCATTTCCTCCCCACTCCTGGATCTGACAGTGGCACTTCTGTACTCAGTGGTTCCTCCAACACTGAACCCTATTATCTACAGCATGAGGAACAGGGAGATCAAGCACACTATCAGGAAGGTGTTGCAATACGCACTATTCCAGCTTCCAGAAAGTGCACATCTTCGTCTCAGGATTCCCAGTGATGGTTCTTTATGTTTTATGCATCTTTGATTGTTTGACTGTGTGTGATATAGCAACCCACAAATAATAAATAAATAAATAAATAAATAATAAATAAAAATATAAAAAAAATGCTCGAACTTATAAATACAAATGTATTTCACTTCTTTCCTACCTAAATTCCATTTCTCACTCCAAGAGCATATGTAAACATGGAACCAGATTCCCTGAACTGGTTAAGGGATTTTTAAGTGCACTCAGAATAGATTTTCCTTAGCTCTTCTCTCTTCCTACCTTGTCTGGCTACGGGGAAGGGAGCCATAAACAGCAGCACAACGTGCTCTTTTCATTCCTGCTCTCTTTACACTGCCACAGTGCTCTCACATTCTCTCATTTGTGCAAGCCTGAAGATTTCGTGTGTCTGACTACAGTCCTGTTGTCTCTACAGCAGCACTGCTGTGCTGCGGTCAGTAGCCAGCAATATGAACAGCTGTGTCAGAGCTGGTCTCCTTGCTGGCACTGCCATAACAAGAGGGCCCCCTCAGAGCAGGACCAGAGAACTGGAGGCGTTTTCCAAAGCTGGTGTAAGGAATATACCTCAGGAGCTGCTCCCTGAGAAGACCTCGAAATCTTCTGGTGCTCTTCACTGACTGACATTGTTAGTTTCACGAGTCCTGAGGAGATCAGGAAGGGACTTGAGGCAGTGCATTGGTTTAGAATTTGCGCGTTATGTTACAACTATTTACTAAGACAGAGAAAAAGAGAAGGATAATTATTATGGCACATGCATATGCATACATATATAATATATATAATAGATTTTCACATATATACAATATATGCTGTTGCAAATAGATATGAATAGATACTAATATGTATGTGTATCTGTTTGCAAGTCCAGGATCCACTGTAGGGGCTTTAACAGCCGCATGGTTCACTGTAGGAGCTGGAGTGGCTGCTGGGCTATTGCAGTAGTTGGAGCAACTGCAGAGCTCATTGCCAGAGCTGGAATCACCACAGGACCTGTGATTGAATTTGGAGCAGCCACTGGGATCATTGGAGGGGTTGGAGTGACCATAGGGCTGTACCTCCTGGCATAGTGCATCTTCCTTGGGAAGAACTTGATTCATTTTCTCATCACAATATTTGGAACAGCTGTAGGGAACTGAATCCCCTTTCAACCCCGGGGTTTTACATCTGGAGATGAAACACCCACACTGATTGCCTCAGCTGAATGAACACCCTGCAAAGGGGAATTCAGAGGGTCCCTGTCCTTGTCTGATGTGCGGAATCTGACTCTATAACCAGAGTTAAGTTACAAAGTAGGTACGTGTTTATTCAGCGCTGGGCACATGGGGGATGGCTCCTCCTATCATGTGCACCAATGGACAGAAGCGTTAGAAAGTTGTAGAGCAAGCATATACACATTCATCAAATTTCCAAGAAATCATTAACATATTCATTGTTTTTCTGGGAACTCATGTACATGCTGTCCCTCCTACTGACGCGTGCGCAGTCTGTAGTGGGGGTCTCACTCTGGTGGTCGTTGGGAAGAAGTCAGAAGTCTTCCTTGGGTTACTTTGACCCAGTTCCTCTACTCAATCAGTCAAAGCCAGTTTATTTGGCTACCTTTCCCTTATGCATACCCCAACGGTATTGTCTTAGCTGTACACCCAGCTGTATTGTCCCAGCTGTGTTATCCCAACTGTATTATAACTATAGCAATGTTGACATGTTCCACTAGTCCTTTTCTTCTGACATTCCCCAAAGCCTAGGATACTTCATCTTCATGAAAGGCCCCCATTTACCTGATTCTTCCTTTCAGTCTGCATGTCTTTTTTATTAAGGGCCAGGAGCAGGGCTTTCCAGATGAGGCATTTCCACTTCTGCTAGGCAAACACGATCTGTTAGGACAAACTGATACAGTAAAACAGTTCATCTCATAGTCAGAAGTTAGGTATGTGGGCCCAAAACCAAGTAGGATGTGTAGCTAACATAAAGGAAGAACATCCTGCATACTAAAGAGAACATTGCCCAAGAAGGTGTCCAGTACCAGACAACTTCTATCAAACATGACAGGGTAAAAAGGACAGAGAAAGGAAGACTTTGAGCCTTCGCGAGAAGACATCTGACTTCATCCCCACGAGCACTGGAGGGAGACCACCCGCTACAAACTGTGCATGTGCCAGAGGGAGAGGCAGTATGTAAAAGAGTTACTGGAAACAATGAATAAGTAGTTGAGTTCCAGGAAATCTATTGGATATGTATGAGCTTGGCTTTGAAATATGTAATGCTTCTGCTTCCTAGTGTGCAAGACAGGAGGAGTGATCCTCCTTGAACCCAGCTTTGAATAAATGCATACCTGCTTTATAATATAACACTGGGTTATAGAGTTTAATTCCTCAAGTCAATTTGGTGGCCCAGATGGAACCAGCTCTATTCGGCGGCAGGACCAGCTGAGAGGGAGACACTTCTGGCGCACCCTGACATTTCTCAGAAGGACTCCCTTCCTCAACAGATCACTACAGGGACAAACAAGGACCATCCAGAGGTGGACCAGGTATGTGTATGGTAAGGGGAGCCCATATGTCCTGAGCAGACATCCTACACGGGGTGCAGCCATCCATGCTGAGTGCTGAGTTCCGATCAGTGTTTCCTTCCTCCTGCGAGGTAAATGGCCAGAGATGGATGAGGTGAAAGACTCTGTGTTGTCTGTCCACTCATATGTACTTGCTGCTTGTATGTAAGAAGACGGGAGTTTGTACTCTATAGATTGGGAAGTGGGTCATGAGGAGAAGTGTACATTCCACCCGACAAATGAGTGTCAACCCATTTATGCAATACTATGTACTGCTGTCATGGGTTAACCGAAAATCTACCTGCACCCATGACAGGAGAATAGACGGCCTGCAGGACCGCTATCCCAAATGGAAAAGGGAAAAAGGGAAATAAATACAGTGGCAACAATCTAAGGAGGCACACTTATTTACTAAATACTATATCAGAATACAGAATAACACAATATAACACAATATAATTGGAACTAAGGCTAACGAATCAAGTAAAATAAGAGAGAGTGAGTCCTGAAACCGAGAGGCCTACTGTAACTCTAGGCGAAACGGCTGGAACGCTCCCACAAGGCTCCCCCCTGGCTGGCAAGGTCCAAGAGAGCAAGTCCAGCACTGAAGTGAGATTATATAGAGTCCGTGTCATATGACTGACCGTGGTGTTCCCTGGGACATTCAGTCTTCTTTCTGTGAGCAGCAGATTCGACAAACTTATCTATGCTTAACATGATGTTATGATGTGGAATACTGATAGCAACATTACAACATTGCAAAACCATGACAACTGCTTGTGCAGAAGTGTGTGAGGGATGTGGTTCAATCAGTGCAGGTTCTGTAGTGAAGTGTTTATAACTGAACAATAGGGATTGTTAAAGGAAAGGTATATGGTATTAAGGGTGCTTATGGGAAGTAAATAACAGTATTGTTTGACAAACTGCTTCGATGGTATAAGTAAGTATAATTGTTAATGGCATATGGAAGTGTACTTGAGGGTATGTGGAAGTGTAAATGGGGGTACAAATATTGGAATAGTTTACAGAGGAAAAAGAGAAAGTGAGCACATCTGCACTGAAATGAGAACAACCCCCCGCACCATTCCTCTACGAACTTAGCAGTGCAGAGCAGAGATACAGTCCCCATGTATCAGGTAGTGTTATTCAGCTTACTAAATGGATGAGCTCAAAACAGTAGAGGCATTTCTTCCTCTCTGCTCCATCTGTGGCATACTCCAGAGTTCAAGGCATTGCAAAGCTATGGCACGTCTACGTTCTTTTGCTGATGACACCTTAGTTTGCTCTGGGCTCCCATTTCAATGGCTTCTAAAAAAGTCTAGGGTCATGCCAGTTGACAGGAAGCTGTCAAATGTTGTCTCATTGTAAGGAAGAGCAAGAAAGGTGACACAGGCAATATGGACCTGTCAGTCTCACTCCAGTGCCAGGTAAAATTATGGAGAAAGTGATGGTGGGAGTTATGGAAAAACAGCTGAAGAACAATTCTGTCATTGGCCACAGCCAACACAACTTCCAGAGGGGAAGGTCCTGTTTAACTATCGGACCTCTTATGACAAGGTTAGCAAATTGGTTGATCAAGGGAAGCCAGCTGAAGTTATACTTGAGGATTTCAGTAGAGCTTTTGATACTATTTCTCACAACACCCTTCTGAGCAGAATGTCCTTCATTCGGCTAGGCAGAAATATAACATGGTGGGTGAACAGTTAGTCAATAGGTTAGGCCCAAAGGACTATAGTCACTGGGTTCCATCAGGTTGGTAGATGGTCACTATCAGGGTTCTCCAGGGCGCCATTTTAGGGCCACTTCTCTTTCATGTTTTTGCAGATGACTTGCATGCAGGACTAGAAGATGCTCTGAGCAAGTCTGCTAATGATACCAGGTTATGAGGTGCTGTTGCCTCCACTGAGTGGAGAGAGGACTTGCAGAGAGATGTGGACAAGTCAGAGAAGTGGGTACCAGTTGGTACTAAGCAGCAAGTGCATAAAGTATAGCAAGTGCCTGATTGTGCAGCTGGGTAGGAGCAACCCTGGACATACACACTGACTGGATATGGGACACTAGAGAGTGGTCTGACTGAAAAGGATTGGGAGTCCTGGTCAGCATCATATTGAACATGAGTCAGCAGTGTGCCCAGGCACCCAGAAAGCTCAGCGGTCCATTGGAGTGCATCAAGCAAGGCATTGCCAGCAGGGTGAAGGAAAGGATTGTCCCTGCCTGCTCTGCACTGCTGCAGCCTCACCTGGAGCACTGGGTGCACTTCTGGGCACCACAGAACATAAAGGACGTTAAACCATGGGAGGGTGTGCAAAGGAAGGCACTGGAACTGAGAGAGCTGAAGTTTAGAGTTTCATTGGGATTGACTGCTTGTTCAGACTGGGCCCTTCTCACATCCCACATCCTGTGATGAGACACAGGGCACACATGGGACATGAACCTCACAGTGTCCCTGCAGCCCATGCAGAGCCTGGGATCTTCTGTCCCATGTCTTTCATTTAACATCATACTGACCTCCAACCCACTGCCCCAGGAAGGATCCTTAGTCAGCATGAGGTTCTCTCTACCAAGGGTCTGGGGATCAGGGCTTGGCCTGTCTGCTTCATAAGACAAAGGAGGGGTTTCTAAGCATCTAGGCCACCATGCCAGTGCCTTTCATTGCCAGTAGTCATATCTTCCAATTATCTTCTCTAACTAGTCCCTGGGGAAGCTTGCTTGTTAATGTTCCTCAGTGGGCCCATTAATACTCCAAGAAAGTTCACTGTTACTTCTGACTTTGTCTTGTTGAACACTCTGTGCAAACTTCTCTCTGCACTGGAGGTTGATGGACTCAGCATCAAATGCACCCTGGGGCTCATTATAACCTAAAGAGCCTCCTGTGCCTTGTGCCTTCCTGTCATCTTCTTCAAGTTTTCAGAACTTGTGCAGCAAAATGGAGGGGTACCTGGATAGATCTTAAAGAGGAAGAATCCAGCAGTCATTTACTGACTATTTATTTAGAGCTGGGTATAAACAAGTTTTAAAGCAGCACTGTGCAACTGGTATCAATCCAGGATGTCCCCAATGCGTTCTATTCTGTGTCGAAAAATGTTCTTCTCAACCCCCCCACCCCGTTTCTACTCACATTGGCCCCATGGGACTTGCATCACTTTTCCTCACATCACTATTTCTTTTTTTTTAATTTTCTTTTTTTTTTTTCTTTTTTTTTCTTTTTTTTTTCTTTTTTTTTTTTTTTTTTCTTTTTTTTTTCCAACAAACAGTAGGAAAGGTGATGCAATTGAATGAACGGTAAAACACAGTGATCTACTGCATGCCATGTCCAAGCTGCTTCTATTGAGGTTTGACATTCACAGGGAATAACTGTACAAGAAATGAGTTAGACAGAGATAGGAAGGGATTGATGGAATCACAGTGAAGGACTTGACAACTTGTGATCTCAAGCGATGTGGGCCTGGCAAAGAGCAGGATCAGGACACTGAACTTTAGAAGAGCAGATTCAAGCTACTCAATGGACTGCTAGCCAAGATCCCCTGGCATGCTGCCCTCAAAGACAAGGATGTTGAGGAGAGCTGGCTGCTCTTCAAGGATGCCCTCCTGGAAGCACAAGAGGTCTCCATTCCACTGAATAAGAAAGTGGGCTCCACTGAATAAGAAAGGTAGGAAACCGGCATGGCTCAGCAAGGACCTGCTGAGAGAACTGAGGGCGAAGAAAGGGGTGTACAAGCTCTGGAAACAAAGCTGTGTCACCTCAGAAGAATACAGGGATGCTGTCCAGACTTGCAGACGTTGGATCAGGGAGGCCAAGGCGCAGGCAGAACTGAACTTGGCAAGGGATGTGAAAAACAATAAGAAAACCTTCTACAGGTACATTGGCCAGAAGAGACAGGCATAAACAGGCGTAACTACTTTGGTAAATTGAAAAGGAGAACTGGCTTCAACAGATGAAGAGAAAGCTGAGGTGCAGAATGAGTTCTTCACCTCGGTCTTCACTGGTGGCCAGGATTCTAGTCTTTTTCACGTCCCTAAGCCCTGCATCCCCAGACCTCTATGTGGGGACCAAGGAGGTAAATCCCTCCCCACTGTAAGGGCAGAGCAAGTCCAAGAGTGCCTCCTTAGACTGAATGTGTACAAGTCTATGGGGCCAGATGGCGTGCATCCCAGGGTCCTGAAGGAGCTGGCTGAGGTGGTTGCCGATCTGCTCTCCATCATATTTGAGAAGTCGTGGCTGTCAGGTGAGGTCCCGGATGACTGGAGGAAGGGTCACGTCACTCCCATATACAAGAAGGGGAGCAGGGAGGACCCGGGGAACTACTGGCCGGTGAGTTTCACCTCACGCCTGGGAATATCATGGAACAGATCCTCCTGGACAACATGCTCAATCACATAAAGAATGAGCATGTGATCCGAGACAGCCAGCACAGCTTCACCAGGGGAAGGTCATGCTTAACTAATCCTGTGACCTTCTGAGATGGAATGACAGCTATGGTGGATGAAGGGAAGGCGACTGATGTCATTTACCTGGACCTGAGCAAGGCCTCTGACATGGCCCCCCACCACATCCTCATCTCCAAATTGGAGGGAAGTGGATTTGATGGGTGGACAACTCGATGGATGAGAAATAGGTTGAAAGGCTGCAGACAGAGGGTGGTGGTCAATGGCTCTATGTCCAGGTGGAGGCCGGTAACGAGCGGTGTCCCCCCAGGGTCTGTCTTCGGACCCGTGCTCTTTAACATCTTTATTAATGACATCGATGAGGGAATTGAGTGCACCCTCAGCAAGTTTGCTGACGACACCAAGCTGAGTGGCACAGTTGATACGATGGAAGGAAGGGATGCCATCCAGAGAGACTTCAACAGACTGGAAAGCTGGGCTCAGATAAACCTAATGAGGTTCAACACAGCAAAGTGCAAGGTTTTGCACTTGGGCCGGAAGAACCCCAGGCACCTGTACAGGCTGCGAGGAGTGGTCCTTGAGAGCAACTCGGCAGAGAAGGACCTGGGGGTCCTGATGGACGAGAGACTCAACATGAGCCAGCAGTGCGCTCTGGCAGCTCGGAAGGCAAATGGGATCCTGGGCTCCATCAGGAGAGGGGTGGTCAGCAGGGATAGGGAGGTGATTGTCCCTCTCTACTCGGTTCTTGTGAGGCCCCATCTGGAGTACTGTGTCCAGGTGTGGAGCCCTCAGTACAAGAAAGACGTGGAGATTTTGGAAAGGGTTCAGAGGAGGGTCACAAAGATGATCAGGGGGCTGGAGCACCTCCCCTTTGAAGACAGGCTGAAGGACCTGTGCTTGTTCAGTCTGGAGGAAAGAAGGCTGCGTGGTGACCTCATTGCAGCCTTTCACTACGAGAAGGGATCCTATAATCAGGAGGGGAGTAAGCTCTTTGAAAGGGCCGATAATAGCAGGACAAGGGGGAATGGATTTAAGTTGAAAGAGGGAAGATTTGGGTTGGATGTTAGGGGGAAGTTCATTACTAGGAGAGTGGTGAGATTCTGGAAGAGGCTACCAAGGGAGGTTGTGGATGCCCTGTTCCTGGAGGTGTTCAAGGCCAGGTTGGACAGGGCTCTGGGCAGCATGATCTGTTAAGTGTGGAAGTTTGGTAGCCCTGCCAGGCAGGGGGGTTGGATCTTCATGATCCTTGAGGTGCCTTCCAACCTGGGTCATTCTGTGATTCTGTGATTCTTTGATTCTTTGATCCCATTCCAGAAGAAGGATTTGATTTAGGCTGGCTGGGGCTGGCATCTACACCATGGTACTAGTGTTCAGATGTTGGCGCACAGTTATGAGACGCATTGTGGGGCTGAAAGTTGTCCAGCAAGCATTGTCACTACCAGGGCATGGCTTTCCTGAAGGTTCTCATCTGCACTTGCCAGCTGGCAGGGGGTGTGCTGGAGACCCCAGGGAATTGCCATTCCAATGAGAGCCCAGAATAAACAAACATGTCAACTGTGAGAAAATGTAGGTGTGTCACAGCTGTGGAATGCCTTAAGCTCTGGAATTTGCAATAGATGGAGAATAGAGAACGATCTGTTCTGAATAACGCTGCACTCTCAGGTGCCCATTACTCGAACATCTGATGTCATTCAGGATGCCCAAAAATACTCCCATGCCTTGTCTGGCCCCCAGCTAATGCTCAGGAAGGAGGTGGTTCTCTCAGATGTCTACCACAGCCTGCAGGCCCTGCTGCATACATCTATGAGCACCACAGGCACCTTGTGCTCACTGAATGACTGTTTTTGAGCAAGTCATTCCATCTTAAGAAAGGCCAAGGATTCAGACCAGGGGCTCATGCATACTGTCAACTCCTTGTGCACATCTGCTTCGAGTCAAGAGGAGTACCATCTCCCATGGGTCTGTGGGGAAGTGAATCTGCTTTCAACCCCAGGGTTTTACATCTGGACATGAGACACCTGCACTGATTGCCTCATCTGAATGACAGCCCTGCAAAGGGGGAGTCAGAGAGTCCCTGTCCTTGTCTCTGTGTTGTTTTTATTAAGGGCCAGGAGCAGAGCTTTCCAGGTGAGGCATTTACACTCCTGCTAGGCAAAAACAATTTGTTAGGACGACCTGATACAGTAAAAGAGTTAGTCTCAAAGGTAGAAGACAGGTATATGGGCCCATAAACAGGTAGGATGAGCAGTTACATTAAAGGAATAGCATCCTGCACCCTAAATGGAAGAAGCCAGACAGAACCAGACTACTTCTATCAAACATGATGGGGTAAAAGGGACCGAATGAGGAAGACATTGAGTGTTTGCAAGGAAGATGCCTGATTTCATCCCCACGACCACTGCAGGAAGAACCCAGCTACAAACAGCGCATGTGCCAGAGGGAGGGACAGAATGTAAATGATTTCCTGGAAAATAATGAATATGTAGATGAGTTCCAGGAGATCTGCTGAATATGGATCAGCGTTACAGTAAAATAAGTAACACTTCTGCTTGCTGGTGTGCAAGGAAGAACTGATCCCCTTTGCACCCAGCGTCGAATACATGCATTCCTGCTTTAAAACCTAACTCCAGGTTAGAGAGGTTGTTTCCTCAACTCCAAACTATGCTTCTGGAATCAGTCTGTCCAGTTTATCCGACATCCAAGAGCCTTTTTTAGAGATGACCCTGCTGTCTATCAGGAACATTCAGCTCAGGAGCCCCAGGGAAATCTCCAGAGGAAGCACTGAGGAAGAGAAACTCAAATCCTCTGGTGTGCTGAGCTGGGCTGGGCTCTTGGGGAACAGGGAGCTCATAAAAGAGGATGGTGCTGCAGAGACAGCTGTGCCCAGGAGCAGATCTCGTGCACAGCACAGCCTGCAGGTAAAGGAAGGAGAGGAGAGAAAGGGGAGAGAGCTTCCAGGATGTGTATGCAGTGAGCAGGCTGAGAGCACGCTGCAGGAGCATTGCTGACAGACAATGACACGGTAAGTCTCACTTCAGGCCATACAGTTGCTATTCATAGAGGGTTAACTATAACTGCGATATCCCATAGCAGATCTGGCTGCAGGCACTGCATGTTTCATTAGAGTGGAAAAAGCCTTCTGCTCCAGCTGAGGGCTTCCGTGCTTCAGCATCAGAGCACAGCCCTGAGGGTTGCATGTAGCAGCAGGGCTGCAGGCTGTGCATGTGGGGCTGCAGGCGGGTGCCCAGGGCTGTTGTGCAGAGCAGGGTCCCTGCTGTGCCCCAGGGGCTGTGTGCCGGCTATGGGACTCTGCCGCCTGCCAGGCTCAGCACTCAGCCTGCCCGGGGAGCTGTCCAGGGTGCTGCGGGGAGACGTGTGGGGGAAGGAGCCCCCCGGCAGGGCTTGTGCTGCCACAGCTGCTGCCTGGGGCAGGGGATCTCAGCTCCACTGCACAGCAGGATTTATGTGAGGGTACTTTGCAAGAGGAGAGTAAAGGCAGGGATTTTGCATTTCCTTTTCTGAAAGGAGGCAGGAAGGATGGGCAGCAGAAATCTAAAAGGCTGTCAATTTTGAGCACAGCTCTGAGACTCCCAAATATTTCTTCAATCCATCGTTTTTTTTTTTTGTTTGTTTGTTTGTTTGTTTGTTTTTTGTTTTGTTTTTGTTTGTTTGTTTTTTGTTGTTTTTGTTTTGTTTTGTTTTTTTTTGTTGTTGTTTTTTGAGCAGTCACACAGAATGTGCTTTCAGCCTCTCCTTCCTAAAAGGATAAAGTCACTTTAACTTATCATTGCTTTCTGCAGACATTAATAGATGATTTGTCCTGCAAACTGTCTGATTTGTCTAAGACAATTTGAAGTGCACAGAAGCTGGAGCTGGGGCCTCGAAGAGCAGCTGGAGTAAAGAGGAAAATATCCAGAAGGCTGGAATGTGATTAGGAAATGAGAAGAAAGAAAGAGCACACTAACCTTCTATATGGTGAATCACATGAAAAATAAATTCAAATTCTGGACTTAAATGAACATTTTCCAAAGGGAAAGGAGAACTTTTATAGTATAGCAGGACTGTCTCTGAGATTGATTTGGACTGGTCATTATCTTCTGCACTCTGAGCAGGACTCCAAGCCCAGGAACAGCAGATGCCCAACAGCAGCTCCATCAGCGCGTTCCTCCTGCTGCCGTTGGCAGACACGCGGCAGCTGCAGCTCCTGCACTTCTGGCTCTTGCTGGGCATCTACCTGGCTGCCCTCCTGGGCAACGGCCTCATCAGCACAGCCGTAGCCTGCGACCAGCGCCTGCACACCCCCATGTACTTCTTCCTCCTTAACCTGGCCCTCCTCGACCTGGGCTACATCTCCACCACTCTCCCCAAAGCCATGGCCAACGCCCTCTGGGACACCAGGGCCATCTCCTACACAGGATGTGCTGCACAGATCTTTTTCTTTGTCTTCTTTGCCTCAGCAGAGTTTTCCCTTCTCACCATCATGTCCTATGACCGCTACGTTGCCATCTGCAAGCCCCTGCACTACGGGACCTTGATGGACAGCAGAGCTTGTGCCACCATGGCAGCAGCTGCCTGGGGCGCTGGGTTTCTCAATTCCCTGCTGCACACTGCCAGTACGTTTTCACTGCCTCTCTGCCAAGGCAATGTTGTCAACCAGTTTTTCTGTGAAATCCCCCAGATCCTCAAGCTCTCCTGCTCAGGCTCCTACCTCAGGGAAGTTGTGCTTATCATTTTTAGTGTCAGTTTAGGCTTTGGGTTCTTTGTTTTCATAGTTGTGTCCTATGTGCAGATCTTCCTTGCTGTGCTGAGGATGCCCTCTGTGCAGGGACGGCACAAAGCCTTCTCCACGTGCCTCCCTCACCTGGCTGTGGCCTCCCTCTTTCTCAGCACTGCCTCTTTTGCCTACATGAAGCCCTCCTCTGTCTCCTCTCCATCCATGGACCTGATGGTGGCAGTTCTGTACTCCATGGTACCTCCTACAATGAACCCTCTCATCTACAGCATGAGGAACCAGGAAGTCAAGGATGCAGTGAGGAAAGTGAGGACCAAATTTGTTTCAAGAAGACTGAACTGCCCATCTTTTTGAATTCATGTCATGTAATGCAGCTTTTTACTGATTCAATTGCTTTGTTTTGTTTTGATCAATTTTTATAAATTTAATGTATTAAAACTTATTCTTTTATTATTATTATCATTGTTATTATTATTATTGTTTTAGTACTGTAATGTTTTTCACTAAAACATCATTACTCAAATCAATTCCTAGTCAGCTTGTACCTTTGTAGTGTAGCCCAGACACACTGTCTGTTCTCCTTGTGAGACATTTCTGGAGCTGTCGGGGTCGGATGTTCTCAGAAACCCCCAGCCCAGCAGGAAGCACACAACTGATCATCAAACTGTGCTTTGCCTTCAGCCTGCAACAGCTGACGGGCCATCCCGGGGCTCCTGGCTGGGGTCTGTGCTTTCAGGCTCACATCTGTTGGTTCCTCTGAGAGGCCAGCAGCAGCAGCTGGTTTGCACACTGGTTGTCAGGTCCCCTCTTCCTCATTCCTTGTGAGACCCTGCACGGGACAAGTTTGTGGATATGGGTTATCATGCCAGAAGTTTCCAAGCTTCCTCCAGGGCTTCTTCCATTTTATACACAGAGGTGGTTGCTGCCTGCAGGATTGTCTGTGGTAGAGGAATCCTGCACATGGTCCGGGAAAAGTTACCCATCACCTACAGGAGCCATTCTTGGAGCATAGGCTGGTAGGTACAAAGCTGCCCCTACTGAGATGACTGACATGAGGAGGTCAGGAGAATCCTGGAGAACAGATATGGGAGTCTGAGGGGAGGGAAGAGGAGCCTATGTGCCCTGCTTATAACCATCTGCACCAGCAAAGGTGACCTATATTTACCACTGCTGAAACACACCTCCCACTGCTTCACTCAGCTCACATCCACTGTTTGGTCTCCAGAAACATTTATCAAGCTTTGGTGAATGTCAACTAGTGCAGCCTTTTTCTGTTTGGAGGAAGTCAGTGGCAAACCTTTGCTTCATGTGCACCTCCATGTCAGATTCCATTCTGTCAGGCTGCCCCTCTGCTTTCATCTGTCACACAATAGCAGTTTTTAATGGGATGTTGTTGGCAATGTTCAGCCTCTACAGCCAAACCTTCAACACCTGCCTCTGATTTTACTGCCCAGGTAATAGAGGAGGAGGCATTACTTTGGGAGCAGTTCTTATTGCTGAAGGTTAGTGGACCTCCCTGTCACAAGGGCTTGGAACTTGGTGATCCTTGGAGGCCCTTCCAACACAAGTCATTCTGACTTTGATGGATCTCAGAAAATATACAATATTGTTAATAGATAAGTAACAAAAGATTTTAATTTCAATCTTTTCACAGTATCACAGTATCGTGCGAGTTGGAAGGGACCTTAGTGATCATCGAGTCCATCTCCCGGGATTCAAGCCTTTCTGTGTAGCAGAGCAGCATTTCTGCCACTTGCGCCACAGGGGGGATTCAAACCCCAGGCCTCCAGTGTTGCAAGCAGCACCTTATACCACTGCGCCACCGGGGGCACACATAATTTTGTAATTGCAATTTTAAAATTACAATATTGACTCAAAAAAAAAAAAAAAAAAAAAAGTGAGCAAAAAAATTTTAAAAAAATTTTAAAACCACTGGTGTATTTTTCTTAGCTTTGTACATTGTTTAAATAACAATTGTACTGTCAAAGCACAAGACCCTTGGATCTGTGCACTGCTAAGAGATACTGCAAGCACTGGAATGCCAAAACGCAAAGTTGACCTAAACATGGCTACTTCAGTTTTCCATGGGAATGAAGTCTGCTTAAAGGACAAGTGGGGCTCGAGCGCCTCTCTTTGGGTGGCTGCACTCTGTGTCTTTCCAGGGGAGAAAATACAAATTGGCTGCTGGGCAATTAATGGGTCTGCTTCTTAATGAGCCACTGCAACTGAAACAGGTGTCACGGTTTTGTAATTTTTGCTATTGGTATTCCACATCATAACATCCTGTGGAGCACAGAGAAGAAGAACTACACATCCCAGAGGAGCTCACGGTCAGGAGGGAAACACGTCATGGAAGTGAAGCTTGCTCTGTCTCTCACTGCCTGGCAGCTGGTGTGGGTTTGCTTCCAAGCCGTGCGCCTTCCATTTCAAAGTGGGCTTCTCAGGCTTTGGAAACCTCTCTCTCCCTTGCATTTTACTTGATTTATTAGCCTCAGTTTCAATTACGTTGCATTATATAGTGATATCTCGCATTCTGATATCATAGTTAGAAAAATAAGTTTTCCTCCTTAGATCATAGCCACTGCTGCATTTCTTTCCTTGAGCCCAGCTCCCATCTCCCTGTCCCTTTTCCCTTCCCCTTTTTGGAGGTCAGGGGATCCACGGGTCAGCTGCCCCACCCATCACAGACATAGATCGATTAACACTGTTACACAGAGGCAGGTCATTTCTAGGAGAGTTTGTGCTTTAAAGCATCAGGTTGTGTAGAGAAGGTAATTCTAAAAGCCAGCTTGCCAGTTCTTTTTTAGCTAAATGTTTTCTAAGCAAGGAAAGATTTCAGATGCTGATTTGAGACCACTGCCATTAAAGCCATCCTTCTGGCTGAGGACTGAGAGTGCCAGGTCCCTACAGACTGAGGGCAGGCAAAGAAGTGGGGCTTGCTGGAGGAAAAACCAAGAGCCAGCCCTGAGGACGCTGAGAGCAGCCTGGGGAAAGGTTGCAGGGTGGAGGTTCCTGCACTGAAGTGGCTGTTAGGTCAGGGCAGAGGTGCCAGCCAAGAGAGGTGGGCTGTGCAGATGGTAATGACCATGGCAAGCAGCCTTTAGGGGAGGGGCCAGAAAAGGAGAGATTGGGAGAGGGATGTTGTCATGGTTTTGTAATGTTGCTGTCAATATTCCACATCATAACATCATGTGCAGTATGGATCATTCAAAAGTTCATACTCCGTGGAATAACAACGTCCCGAATACTCAGCTCTTAGAAGAAAACTACATATCCCAGAGGACTTTGTGGTCAGAGATAAGTCATGGGAGGAGGACATCTATAATCTCGCTCCCAGGCTGGAGCTCTCTCTCTCTCGGACTCTCGGAGAGTGGGAAGCATTCCAGACGTGTAATCTAGAGTTCACAGTAGGCCTCTCGGTTTTCAGGGACTCTCTCTCTCTCTATTTTGTTTGATTTATTAGCCTCAATCATACTGTATTATATTGTGTTATCTTGTATTCTGATATTGTATTTAGCAAAATAAGTTTTCCTCCTTGGACTGACACCGCTGTTCTCTTTTCCCATTACCCTTTTTCTTTCCCTTTAAGGCCAGGGGCCCTACAGGATAGTTGCTCCTGTCATGGGCACAGGTAGATCTAGATAACCCGTGACACACGGACTCCAATTTTCCTTTGGGCTTTATTTCAACTTCCAGTTGTTCATCTAAATCTTGCCCTTGCAAAGGCTTTGATGAATATGGCACGTACAAAACTTTGTGTATTCCTACCTGTTTACCTAGAATAAATTGTAAAGGCTTAAGAAAGTAAGCCTTTTCACTTTGGGGCAGTAGTTTCTACTGCTGTTACAAAATCATATAGGTATAGTAAGAGGCACCCATATGCACCAGAAAACAACCCTCTTTATCCTGCTCCCCTCGCTACAATTTCACCAGTGAATCTGCTAGGGTAAACTTTGCAATTGGAGAAGGATCCCTCCCACTCAGCTTGGTAGGATTTCTCCACCAGTGTCCCACTGCAGTTTGCACACTGCTTTCATTCCAGTATGGCAGAGCCCTCCCTAGGCTCATCCTGCATGCATCCCCCTGCCCCCCCCGTCCTCTTCCTGGGGGAACCTCTGGTTCCTATGGCCCTACCCTGGCACTGCAACAGAAACAACTGCTGTTGTTCCCAATTTCTTCACTGTCTCTGTTTTTGAATCAGTTGTTTTCTTTTTTCTATCTTGCTAACCTCTCTTCAGTCATGACGTCCCTGTTACACCTTGCTCATCTTTGCCTTCCCCAGCCTGAGTCCTTCCCAACTTCCTCACTTTCCAAACTCTCATTATAACATAAACTACTAACATCATATTTCAGTTTCACCTCCTCCTCTCAAGAGGCTTCTGGGGTTAACTCTGAGATTCTGGTTTTCCTAGATCTCTGCCAATGAAGGTTCTTCTCACTTCCCTTGCCCTATCCTCTCCACCTCCCCCTTTGCAAGTAGTGCTCTTTGCAGCAGCAGTCTCGGACCCCAGCTCACTCTCTCAATCTGAGAGTTCTGCTCTGCTTGCGAGGGAACAGTGCAGGGGTATAGCTCTCATGCCAGCACAGATAAACTCACTTTCTCTTTAACCCCTTTTTCTCTACACTATTACACTCATTTACACTTCCACATACCCTCAAGTACACTTCCACATGCCACTAATGAGTACACTTTCTTATAACATCAGAAAAGTTTGTCCAACATTGCAGTTCTTCAGTTCCCATAAACACCCTTAATACCATATAACTTTCTCTTAACAAACTGTATAGTTCAGTTACAAGCACCTCGCCACAGAACCAGCACTGAATGGCTCACCACCCTCACACACTTCCTTGCAAGCAAAACATAGTATTACATAAATGGGTTGATACTCATTTGTTGGATGGAATGTACACCTCTCCTCAGGACCCTCTTCCTAATCTATAGAGTTCAGACTCCTGTCATCTTACATATATGCATAAAGTACATGAGTGGACAGACAACACAGAGTCTTTCACTTCATCCGCCTCCTGCCATTTCCCTCACTGGAGGAAGGAACTGTGGATCGGCACTCCACAATCTCCCCGCAGCTATGCTGTGTCTCACTCACACCACAGTCACTCTGACATTTAGATCAAAAACCACGGTTTATTTGTAATACACAATGCTGACAACGTCTTTTAGTTGGAATCTTAGTATCTCTCGTACCCTGATCGACCAGTTCCAAACTTTAAGAGTTTTCCCAGTCAGCTTAACCTTCAGTGATTAGATACAAGGTGCCAAACACTTGTAGCAGATGATGATAATGGTCATACACCTATAACTCCTGTGATTACAGCTAGGAGATCCCAGGTTACCATTTGAGAGCATAGCCACTATATCCCATACCCGTAGGAGAGACCAGCCTAGGTCTGACCTACAGCCAACCACCTGGGGGAGAGCACTTGCTCTTTTTTCAATACATATGACTTAAAGCTCCCCTTCATAGGAACTCCCCCAAGGACTCTTCCTACCCCAGCAGCAACCTAACCCGTGAGTTCACCTCCCAAGGGGCAGCACGGATGGCTATACTCTGTGTAGGATGTCTCCTCACAATTTATAGGCTCCCCTTACCATACACATACATCATCCACCTATGGATGGTTCTTGTCTGTCCCCTCAGTGATCATGTGTAAATGCCAGACCTGGAAAGCTCTGCTCCTGGCCCTTAATAAAAAAGACACACAGACAAGGACAGGGACTCTCTGACTCCCCCTTTGCAGGGCTGTCATTCAGCTGAGGCAATCAGTGCAGGTGTCTGATCTCCAGATGTAAAACCCTGGGGTTGAAAGGAGATTCACTTCCCAAAGACCAATGGGAGATGGGATTCCTCTTGACTCAAAGCAGACGAGCACAAGGAATTGCCTGCATGCGTGAGCCCCAGGTCTGAATCCTTAGTGTTTCTTAAGATGGAAGTTACTTGCTCAAAAACAGACACTTGATGAGCACAAGGTGCCTGTGGTGCTCATGGATGTGTGCAGCAGTGCCTGCAAGCTGTGGTAGACAACATCTGAGAGAGCTGCCTCCTTCCTGAGCATCAGCTGGAGGCCAGACGGGGCATGGGAGTATTCGTGGCATCCTGAATGAAATCAGATCTGGTCGGCATTTAAACAGCTCTTCTTCCAACCTCAGGATCAGTGTGTCCCTGTGAGCAAGAAATCAGGAAATGGTGACAGGAGACCTGCGTGGATGAGCAAGGAGCTCACACAGAAACTCAAAAGGAAAAAGAAGGTCAACAAAATGTGGAAAAAGGGTCTGACCACTTGGGAAGAGTACAGAAATTCTGTCTGGACATGCATGGATGTAACGAAGAAGGCAAATGATCACCTGGGATTAAATCTGGCAAAAGTGATAAAGGATAAAAAAAAAATGATTTTCTGACTATATTGATTGTAAAAGGAAGGCTAGGTAGACTGTAGGTCCCCTACTAAGTGAGGAGGGTGTTCTGGTAATGGGGGATGCTATAAAGTGGAAACAATGAAAGCCTTCCTTGCTTCTGTCTGCAGCAAAAAGGCTCTCTGTCAGGAATCCCAGACCCTGGAGCTTATTGAGAGAGTCAGGGGAATGGAAGACTTCCCATTAGTCAGGGAAGAGCTTGTCCAAGAGCGCCTAGGCCACACCGATGTTCATAAATCCATGGGACCCAATGGGGTGTATCCACAAGTGCTGAGGGAGCTGGCAGAGGTGATTGCTGAACCACTCTCTATCATCTTTGAGAGGTCATGGAGAATGGGGCAGGTGCCTGAAGACTGGAGGATAGCCAATGTCTCTCCGGTCTTCAAAAAGGGCAAGAAGGAAAAATCTAAGTAATTACAGGCTAGGCAGATGGGAGGGGAGGCATGGGGAGCTGGGGAGCATGGGGAAGCAATGCAGGTTGATTATATCATGATCTTGCAATGGTAAGTGTTATGTGCTTACCATGGTGGAGACAACCACTGGGTGGCTTGAAACATACGCAGTACCCCATGCTACTGCCAGAAACACCATACTGGGTCTTGAAAACAAGTCCTGTGGCAACATGGCACCCCAGACAGGATTGAGTCTGATAAAGGGACACCTTTCAAAAATTACCTTAGAAATACTTGGGCCAAGATCATGGCATTGAGTGGATTTATCATATCCCCTACCATGCACCAGCTCTGGTAAAATTGAATGACACAATGGGGTATTGATAACTATGTTGAAAGCAATGGGAGGTGGAACATTTACGCACTGGGAGAAGCATTGTGCAGAAGCCACTTGGTTGGTCAATACTAGAGGATCTGTCAATCGTGATGGTCCTACCCAATCCAGCCCCCTACACACTATAGAAGGAGATAAGATCTCTGTTGTACATGTAAAGAACATGTTGGGAAAAGCTATTTGGGTCCTTCCAGCCTCTGGAATTGGCAAACCTCTCTGTGGAATGTTTTTTGCCCAGGAACCTGGGTGCACTTGGTGGGTGATGCAGGAAGATGGGGATGCTCAATGTGTACCACAAGGGAATTTGATGTTGGGAGAGTGCAGTTATTAATTCCGTCTATATATATATGTATACAGACCTGTGTGTGTAATGCATGTTAATTATTGTTTATTTCTATATAGATATGTTTTCTAAGCATGATGTAATGATGTAGAATAAGGGGCGGAATGTCATAGTTTTGTAGTTTTTCCGATTGGTATTCCACATATTATGGTTAGTAAAACTCCTTAGGTCATTGCCGCTCTTCTGTTGGTTTCCTTGAGCCTAGCTCCCATCTGCCCACCCTGTTCCCTTTTAATTTGTTGGGGCCCAGGGGGGCCACAAGCCTACTGCCCCCTCTGTCATGGACATAGATTGATCTAGATAACTACAAGACATTGCCAGCAAGGAGACCAGCCCTGGCGCAGCCATTCATTTTACCGATTACTGACTGCTGTCCCAGAGTGCTGCTGTAGAGAAAACAGGGCTTTAGTGATACACGCAAGACCTTTCAGGCCTGCACAAATGCGAGGACTTGAGAGCATTGTGGCAGTGTAAATAGAGCAAGATTGAAAAGAGCATGTTGTGCTCCTGTGCCTATGGCTGTACCTGCACACAACCCAGGCAAGGAAGGAAGAGAGAAGAGATAAGAAAAAGTCTATTTTGAAAGCTTTTTAGGTACCTTTTAACCAACTAGGGAATCTGGTTTCATGTTTACATGAGCCCTTGGAGTGAGAAAATGGAAAACGGATTGGAAAGAAATAGTGAAATAAATTGCAGGGTATTTTTGCAGATTAGTGTATCACAAATAATCAAAAATAGAAACTAGTCTAAAAAATAAAGAACCACCACAGGGAATTATGTGAGGAAGATGTGCACTTTATTGATTGTGAAGTGTGTATTGCAACATGCTGAGAGCATGCTTGATCTCCCTGTTCCTCATGCCGTAGATAATAGGGTTTAGAGTTGGAGGAAACACAGAGTACAGAATTGCCATCATCAGATCCACAGATGGGGAGGAAATGGAGAAGGGCTTCAGGTAGGCAAAAATGCCAGTGCTGACAAATAGGGAGACCACGGCCAGGTGAGGGAGGCACGTGGAGAAGGCTTTGTGCCGTCCCTGCTCAGAGGGCATCCTCAGCACAGCAAGGAAGATCTGCACATAGGACACAACTATGAAAACAAAGCACCCAAAGGCTAAACTGACACTAAAAATGAGAAGCACAACTTCCCTGAGGTAGGAGTCTGAGCAGGAGAGCTTGAGGATCTGGGGGATTTCACAGAAAAACTGGTTGACAACATTGCCTTGGCAGAGAGGCAGTGAAAACGTACTGGCAGTGTGCAGCAGGGAATAGAGAACTGCAGCGCCCCAGGCAGCTGCTGCCATGGTGGCACAAGCTCTGCTGTCCATCAAGGTCCCGTAGTGCAGGGGCTTGCAGATGGCAACGTAGCGGTCATAGGACATGATGGTGAGAAGGGATAACTCTGCTGACATGAACAAGACAAAGAAAAAGATCTGTGCAGCACATCCTGCGTAGGAGATGGCCCTGGTGTCCCAGAGGGTGTTGGCCATGGCTTTGGGGAGAGTGGTGGAGATGCAGCCCAGGTCGAGGAGGGCCAGGTTGAGGAGGAAGAAGTACATGGGGGTGTGCAGGCGCTGGTCGCAGGCTACGGCTGTGCTGATGAGGCCGTTGCCCAGGAGGGCAGCCAGGTAGATGCCCAGCAAGAGCCAGAAGTGCAGGAGCTGCAGCTGCCGCGTGTCTGCCAACGGCAGCAGGAGGAACTCGCTGATGGAGCTGCTGTTGGGCATCTGCTGTTCCTGGGCTTGGAGTCCTGTTCAGAGTGCAGAAGATAATGACAAGTGCAGACCATTCTCAGAGACACTCCTTCTGCTGCACTGTGAAATGTTTTCACTCTCTTATGGCAATGTTCATTTTGAACCATTGCATGCATTTAATTTAATGAAGTTCAGCATTGCTTAAGCAAAAGAAGTGTGTGGAGATGTAAACATCCTTTGATTTTCTAATATTATCCCATCTCCCTGGATATTTCCATATGTTTCATGTCTGATGTCTTTACCCCAATTGCTCTTAGAGCCCCCAGCCTCTGTGACTTCCAGTTTCTGTTTGAAAAAGCTGCCTGTTGGCAGGTTAGGTGAATTATTCATGTCTACAGAAAATGATGATAATTTCAACTGGTTCCACCCTGCGAGAAAGGAGAGACTGAAAGCACATCACGTGTTTCACAATACAACTGTTTGATGGAAGAAAAATACTCAGAGCTGTGACAGCCCCTTTTAGATTTCTGCCTCCAATCCTTTCTCCCTCCTATCAGAACGGGAAATGGAAAATCCCTGCCTTGGCTCTGCTCTTGAAAAGTACCCTCACAAACATCCTGCTGTGCAGTGGAGCTGTGATCCCTCTGCCCCAGGCAGCAGCTGTGGCAGCACAAACCCTGCTGAGGGGCTCCTTCCCCCCACACGTCTCCCCGCAGCACCTGAGTGCTGAGCCTGGCAGGCGGCAGAGTCCCATAGCCGGGACACAGCCCCTGGGGCACAGCAGGGACCCTGCACTGCAGGGCAGCCCTGGGCACCCGCCTGCAGCCCTGGCTGCACAGCCTGCAGCTGTGATGCGACACACAGCCCTCAGGACTGTGCTCTGACGCTGCAGCATGGAAGCCCTCAGCTGGAGCGGAAGGCTTTTTCCACTGTAAAGAAACATACAGTGCCTGCAGCCAGATCTGCTATGGGATATCCCACATTTAGATAACCCTCTATCAAAAGCAGCTGCATTACGTACTGCAAGAGACTTACCGTGTCGTGTTCTGTGAGCAATGCTCCTGCAGTGAGCTCACAGCCTGCTCACACCGTACACATCCTGTAAGTTCTCTCCAGTTTCTCTCCTCTCTGTCTGGCTGTGCTGTGCACAAGAGCTGCTCCTGGGCACAACTGTTTCTCTACAGCACTGCCCACTTGTATGAGCTCCCTGTGTCCCAGGAGCCTGGCCCAGCTCAGCAGCAAAGAATGACATTTTTATCCTTCCCACTCATCTCCCTTGAGATGACCCTGGGTCCCCACGGCCATCAGCTCCTGAAAGACAACAGCATCATAAATGTTCTTGAAACAAGTCCCGTCTTGTTCAGCATCTTTATCAATGACTTTGACAAAGGGGTAGTGGCCACCCTTAGATATTTGCTGGTCATAAAAAGTTGGGAGGATTGGGAGGATTTGCAGACATACTTGAAAGCTGTGCTGCTATTCAGTGAGACCTGGACAGGCTGGAGAGCTGAGCAGCAAGAAAACAAATGAGTTTTAACAAAAGCAAATGTGGAGTCTTTCGCCTAGGGAGGAATAATTGCATGCACCAGGATAGGTTGGGGGATGAGCTGCTGGAGAGGAGCTCTGCAGAGAGGGACCTGGGTGTCCTGATGGACAACAGGTTGGCCATGAGCCAGCAGTGTGCCCTCATGGCCAGAAAGGCCAATGGCATTCTGGAGTTCATGAAAAGGAGCATGGCCAGCAAGTCGCGGGAATTGATCCTCCCTCTTTACTCTGCCCTAGTAAGAACTCATCTGGAGTACTGTGTCCAGTTCTGGGCTCACCAGTACAAGAAAGACAGGGATCTCTTGGAAGAAGTTCAACTGAGGGCCACAAAGATGGTGAAGGGGCGGGAGCATCTCCCCTATGAAGAAAGGCTAAGTGAGATGGGTCTGTTTAGCCTTGAAAAAAGAAGATTAAAAGGGACCTGATCCTGGTCTGTAATATCTGAGTTGTTATATGGATGTCATGGGGGACAGTATCAAATGCCGTGCTGAAATCAAGGCTGACAACATCCACCGCTCTTGCCCCATCAACCCAGCCAGTGAAAATGTCATATAAGGCTACCTGGTTGGCTGAGCATGACCTACCTTTGGTGGACACATACTGACGACTCCTGATAACCTCCTTTTCTTCCAACTGTCTGAAGATGGCATCCAGCACAAGCTGTTCCATCACATTTCCAGGGACAGAGCTGAGGCTGCCTAGCCTGTAATTGCCCGGATCTTCATTCTTGCCCTTTTTGCAGACCAGAGTGACATTGTCTGTCGTCCAGTCTTCAGGCACCTCCCCTATTCTCCAAGACCTCTCAAAGATGATCGTGAGTGGTGCAGAAATCACTGCTGCTAGCTCCCTCAGCATCCATGGATACATCCCATAATGTCCCATGGCTTTATGAACATTGGGGGGCGTTGCCAAGGCAACAGCGGGAGATTTAAACGGGTGCAAACCCGTCAGAGACCCTTTTGATCGCCGTGGTTCGCTGCTTCGGAGCTGCCCCTGGCAGAGCTGAGGCTGTTTATCGCGGGGTGTCCAGGGGATTCGCTCGGCTCTTCCCTCATCCAGGGACTTTCCGAGGCAGGAGCAGCCCGGCAGCTCAAGAGAGAGCGGCCCACGTGGAGGGGGCATTCCCAGGCTACACGTGGAGGGGGCGTTGCCAAGGCAACGGCTCTCCACCCTCGCTTCTTCTTCTTTAAAAAGCCTTGAGGAGCCACACGGAAGAAAAGGAACAACCTAGTCTCTGTGAAGTCTCTGCCCGCCAGAGACGGCTAGGAGGAGGCAGGGCTCGTGCACCTCTTGACTTCCTGTTTCAGCTGTGGTAAGTATTCTGCTTCGACATGGGTGCTCCCCGGCGAAAGGCTGCTGCCAGGAATACTGAGGAGGCCCAGACAAATACTGAGGAGGCCCAGACAAGGGTCCCAATCTCTCAGAAATGGGAGGCAGCAACCAAGAAGCCTGCAGAGACCCAGACTGAGGTCCTGCACATGCCTTATAGGAAGGTTGCTGCCACAATGTCTGCGGAAACACAGACTGAACCCCCAACCCAAGATGCTGGAGTGCAGGTCTCTGGCTGTACTGAGTGCCAGAGCCTGGCCCTTGCAGTGCTGGGTGAGGGAGGCAGTGATTGTGTTCACTGCGACCAGGTGAACTACTTGCTCAGCCTCGTAGTTGACCTGAAGGAGGAAGTGGAGAGGCTGAGAACTATAAAAGAGTGTGAGAGGGAGATCGACTGGTGGTGTCAGTCCCTCTCAGCTTCAAGTTCTCAACACACAGCCGAAGCTCCTAATGGAGCATGTCAGTCCCTGCCACCTCATACACAGGTGGTAAAGGGGAACCAGCCAGCTGGCAGCACTGCAGCGAGCCCCCTGTCCTCTCTTCCCCCCAGCAGTAATTTGAGAAGGGAGGAGGAGTGGAAACGGGTACCTGCTCGGCGGAAGGGGCATCCCCCATCCCGACCATCCTCGGCTCCCCAGGTGCCTCTGCAAAACCGGTTTGAGGCCCTGGAAATTGAGGGGGGGACTAGTGAGAGTGGGGAGGCAGGTGCACCCCTGAAGTTGCCTCAGGTGAAGCGGTCACCCCGAAGCCTCAAGACTGCTTCTACACGTAAGGACAGAAGGGTGATTGTTGTAGGTGACTCCCTTCTGCAAGGAACAGAAGGTCCTATATGCCGGCCCGACCCTACCCGAAGAGAAGTGTGCTGCCTTCCTGGGGCACGGGTCAGGGACATTTCAAAGAAAATTTCTAGGTTGATTCAGCCTTCAGATTACTATCCACTTTTAATAATTCAGGCTGGCAGTGAGGAAGTTGGCAAGGAAAGCCTGAGGTCCATCAAGAAAGACTTCAGGGGATTGGGGCGAATACTTGAAGGAGCCGGGGTGCAGGTGATCTTTTCTTCTACGCCCGTGGTGTCAGGAAAAGGTACAGGGAGGATCCAAAAAACCCAGCTCTTAAATAGATGGCTTAAGAGCTGGTGCAGACACAAGAATTTCGGTTTTTTTGACCATGGGGCAATCTACACTGCACCTGGCATGATGGCTGCTGATGCACGCAGCCTGTCCCTGAGGGGTAAGAGGGTATTAGCTGAAGAATTAGCGGGACTCATTGACAGCTCTTTAAACTAGGAACGAAGGGGGAAGGGGGCAAAATAAGGGCTACTGGGTTTGAACGGTTCATTCAAGGGATTGTACCAAACTCCGCGGGCAATGATTGCAAAGTGCAACAGGAGGGAGTAGGGCAGGGGGATGCTGGGGATGCTGCTGTTCTAGCAGATCCTGGATCGCTTATGAAGGTGGTGAGACGGACAGCCCGGCTGAAGTGCCTTTATACTAATGCACGGAGCCTGAGTAACAAGCAGGAGGAACTGGAAACTGTGATGCACTCTGAAAGTTATGACATTGTTGCTATCACAGAAACATGATGGGATGACTCCCACAATTGGGATACTGCCATCGATGGCTATAGACTCTTTAGGAGAGACAGGCGAGGTAGGAAGGGTGGGGGAGTCGCTCTCTATGTCAGAGATTGGATAAACTGTGAGGAGCTCCCCATGAAAAACAGTCAAGAACAGGTAGAGAGCCTGTGGGTTAGGATTAGAGAAGGGACTAATAAAGGTCAGCTGGTATTAGGGGTATACTACAGGCCACCTGATCAAGGGGAGGCTGCTGATGAGGCTTTCTTGCTCCAGATGCGTGAGGCGTCTGACTCACGGGCTCTTGTCCTGGTGGGGGACTTCAACCATCCGGACATTTGTTGGAAAAACCACACGGCGAGCTGCAAGAGCTCCAGAAGGCTCTTGGAATCCATTGATGATAGCTTTCTGGTTCAGGTATTGGACAGACCGACGAGAGGTCAAGCGTTGCTGGACCTGCTGCTCACCAACGCTGAGGAGATCATCAGAGGCTCCAGCGATCATGCCCTGGTTGAGTTTGTGATCTCAAGTGATGTGGGCCTGGCAAAGAGCAGGACCAGGACACTGAACTTTAGAAGAGCAGATTTCAAGCTACTCAATGGAATGCTGGCCAAGATCCCCTGACGCGCTGCCCTCAAAGACAAGGATGTTGAGGAGAGCTGGCTGCTCTTCAAGGATGCCCTCCTGGCAGCACAAGAGATCTCCATTCCCCTGATTAAGAAAGTGGGCAGGAGAGGTGGAAAACCAGCATGGCTCAGCAAGGACCTGCTGAGAGAACTGAGGGTGAAGAAAGGGGTGTACAAGCTCTGGAAACAAGGCTGTGTCACCCGGGAAGAATACAGGGATGCCGTCCGGATTTGCAGACGTGGGATCAGGGAGGCCAAGGCGCAGGCAGAACTGAACTTGGCGAGGGACGTGAAAAACAATAAGAAAACCTTCTACAGGTACATTGGCAAGAAGAGACAGGCCAAAACGGACGTACCTACTTTGGTAAATTTAAAAGGAGAAATGGCTTCAACAGATGAAGAGAAAGCTGAGGTGCTGAATGAGTTCTTCATCTCAGTCTTTACTGGTGGCCAGGATTCTGGTCTTTTTCACGTCCCTAAGTCTTGCACCCCCATACCTCTATGTGGGGACCAAGGAGGTAAATCCCTCCCCACTGTAAGGGTAGAGCAAGTCCGACAGTGCCTCCTTAGACTGAATGAGTATAAGTCTATGGGGCCAGATGGCGTGCATCCCAGAGTCCTGAAGGAGCTGTCTGAGGTGGTTGCCGAGCCGCTCTCTATCATATTTGAGAAGTCGTGGCTGTCAGGTGAGGTCCCGGATGATTGGAGGAAGGGTCACATCACTCCCATTTACAAGAAGGGGAGCAGGGAGGACCCGGGGAACTACAGGCCGGTGAGTCTCACCTCCGTGCCTGGGAAGATTATGGAACAGATCATCCTGGACAACATGCTTGATCACATAAAGAACGAGCATGTGATCCTAGACAGCCAGCATGGCTTCACCAGGGGAACGTCATGCTTAACTAATCTTGTGGCCTTCTATGATGGAGTGACGGCGTTGGTGGATGAAGGGAAGGCGACCGATGTCATTTACCTGGACCTGAGCAAGGCCTTTGACATGGTCCCCCATCACATCCTCATCTCCAAATTGGAGGGAAGTGAACTTGATGGGTGGACAACTAGATGGATAAGAAATAGGTTGAAAGGCCGCAGACAGAGGGTGGTGGTTAATGGCTCTATGTCCAGGTGGAGGCGGGTAACGAGCAGTGTTTCTCAAGGGTCTGTCTTGGGACCGGTGCTCTTTAACATCTTTATTAATGACATCGATGAGGGAATGGAGTGCACCCTCAGCAAGTTTGCTGATGACACCAAGCTGAGTGGTGCAGTCGATACGGTGGAGGGAACGGATGCCATTCAGAGGGACCTTGACAGGCTGGAAAGCTGGGCTCGGGTGAACCTAATGAGGTTCAACACGGCAAAGTGCAAGGTTTTGTACTTGGGCCGGAAGAACCCCAGGCACCTGTACAGGCTGGGAGGAGTTGTCCTTGAGAGCAGCTCGGCAGAGAAGGACCTAGGGGTCCTAATAGATGAGAAACTTAACATGAGCCAGCAGTGCACTCTGGCAGCCCGGAAGGCAAATGGGATCCTGGGCTCCATCAGGAGAGGGGTGGTCAGCAGGGATAGGGAGGTGATTGTCCCTCTCTACTCTGCTCTTGTGAGGCCCCATCTGGAGTACTGTGTCCAGGTGTGGAGCCCTCAGTACAAAAAAGATATGGAGATTTTGGAAAGGGTCCAGAGGAGGGCCACGAAGATGATCAGGGGGCTGGAGCACCTCCCCTATGAGGACAGGCTGAAGGAGTTGGGTTTGTTCAGCCTGGAGAAGAGAAGGTTGCGGGGTGACCTCATTGCAGCCTTTCAATACCTGAAGGGAACTTACTCCCAGGAGGGGAGCAAACTCTTCGAAAGGGCTGATAATAGCAGGACTAGGGGAAATGGTTTTAAGTTAAAAGAGGGAAGATTTAGGTTGGATGTTAGGGGGAAGTTCTTTACTAGGAGAGTGGTTAGGTCCTGGAACAGGCTGCCCAGGGAGGTTGTGGATGCCCCGTCTCTGGAGGTGTTCAAGACCAGGTTGGACGGGGCTCTGGGCAACCTGATCTAGTAAAGGCGTATGTTTGGTGGCCCTGCTAGGCAGGGGAGTTGGAACTACATGATCCTTGAGGTCCCTTCCAACCCGGGTGATTCTGTGATTCTGTGATCTGTGATTCTGTGATCGGTGTGGCCTAGGTGCTCATGGACCAGCTCTTCCCTGACTAACGGCACTTCTTCCATTCCCTAGACCCTCATACTAATCACCAGGGTCTGAGATTCCTGAGGGAGAGCTTTTTCACAAAAGACAGAAGCAAAGAAGGCCTTCAGTATCTACAGCTTCTCAGCACACTCCATTACCATAACACCCCCCTCACTTAGTAGGGGACCCACAGTCTCCTTAATTTTTACTCTTAACATAGTCTAAAAAGCATTTTTTATTATCCAATTTAATAAGTGTCAACCCATTTATGTAATACGATATATTGCCTGTGAGAAAGTGTGTGAGGTAGGTGAGCCAGTCAGTGCAGGTTCTGTGGCGAGATGTTTATAACTGAACAATACAGACTGTTAATGGAAAGATACACGGTATTAAGGGTGTTGATGGGAAGAACTGTATTGTTTGACAAACTGTTCTGAAGGTATAAGAAAGTATAATTGTTGATGGCATATGGAAGTGTACTTGAGGGTATGTGGAAGTATAAATGAGGGTTTAAATAGTGGAAGAGTTTACAGAGGAAAAAAGGGTTAAAGAGGAAGTGAGTTTATCTGCACTGACATGAGAGCAACTCTCCTCACCTTTCCCCTGCGAGCAGATCAGATCAGAGTCACAGTCCCCATGTATCATGTAGTGTTATTCTACTTACCAAATGGAGGAGGTCACAACAGAAGAGGCAGGCCTTCCTCTCTGCTCCATCTGTGGCATACTCTAGAGTTCAAGGCATTGCAAAGCTATGGCACATGTATGTTCTTTCACTGATGACACCTTAATTTGCTCTGGGCTCTCATTTCAATTGCAACTGAATAACTCTGGGGTCATGCCCATTGACAGGAAGCTGGTAAATGTTGTCTCATTGTAAGGAAGAGCAAGAATGATGACATGGGCAATTATGGACCTGTCAGTCTCACTCCAGTGCCTGGTAAAATGATGGAGGCAATGGTGGTGGGAGTTATGGAAAAACAGCTGAAGGACAATTCTGTCATTGGTCGCAGCCAACACAAGTTCCTGAGGGGACGGTCCTGTTTAACTTCAGGTTCTTTTATGACACGGTTATCCATTTAGCTGACCAAGGTAATCCAGTTGAAAATGGATGAAATCCTTGAGGAATTCAGTAGAGCTTTTGATACTATTTCTCACAGCATCCTTCTAGACAGAATGTCCTGCATGCAGCTAGACAGAAACAGAACGTATTGGGTGAGCAGTTGGCCAACAGGTCAGTCCCAAAGGATTACAGTCAATGGGATCCATCGGGCAGGTAGATGGTCACTATCTGGGTTCCCCAGGGCTCCATTTTAGGGCCACTTCTCTTTCATGTTTTTGCAGATGACCTGCATGCAGGACTTGGAGTTGTTCTGAGCAAATTTGCTGATTGGAGGTGCTGTTGCCTCCAGTGAGGGTGGAGAGGACTTGCAGAGAGATGTGGACAAGTCAGAGAAGTGGGTACCAGTTGTTCCTAAGCACCAAGTGCATAAAGCAGAACAAGAACAAGTGCCTGATTGTGCACCTGGGTAGGAGCAACCCTGGACATACACACTGACTGGATATGGGACACTAGAGTGTCTGACTGAAAAGATTGGGTTCCTGGTCAGCATCAAATTGAACATGAGTCAGCAGTGTGCCCAGGCACCCAGGAAGCTCAGCGGTCCATTGGAGTGCATCAAGCAAGGTATTACCAGGTCAGTGAGGGAAAGAATTGTCCCTGTCTGCTCTGCACTGCTGCTGCCTCACCTGGAGCACTGGGTGCACTTCTGGGCACCACAGAACATAAAGGACGTCTAACTATTGGAGGGTGTGTAAAGGAAGGCACTGGAACTGAGAGATCTGAAGTTCAGAGTTTCATTGGGATTGACTGCTTGTTCAGACTGGGCCCTTCTCACATCCCACAGCCTGCCATGAGACACGGGGCACAGCTGGGACATGAACCTCACAGTATCCCTGCAGCCCATGCAGAGCCTGGGATCTTCTGTCCCCATGTCTTTCATTTAACATCATACTGACCTCCAACCCACTGCCCCAGGAAGGATCCTTAGTCAGCATGAGGTTCTCTCTACCAAGCGTCTGGGGATCAGGGCTTGGCCTGTCTGCTTCATAAGACAAAGGAGGGGTTTCTACACATCTAGGCCACCATGCCAGTGCCTTTCATTGTCTGTAGTCATATCTTCCAATTATCTTCTCTAACTAGTCCCTTGGGAAGCATGCTTGTTAATGTTCCTCAGTGGGCCCATTAATACTCCAAGAAAGTTCACTGCTACTTCTGCCTTTGTCTTGTTGAGCACTCTGTGCAAACTTCTCTCTGCACTGGAGGTAGACGGACTTGTCATCAAGTATCGCCTGGGGCCCATTATCACCTGAAGAGCCTCCTGAGCCTTGTGCCTTCCTGTCATCATCTTAAGGTATTCAGAATCTGTACAGCAAAATAGAGAGCAATATGGAGAGAGCTTAAAGTGGCCGAAGCCAGCAGTCGTTTATTGTTTATTTATTTATATTTTAGTTTAAACAAGTCATTAAAGCAGCACTGTGCAACTGGTATTAATCTGGAATGTTCCCAATGAGTTCTATTCTGTTACTGTGTGGGCAAATGTCCTCCTCAACCTCCCCACCCTATTTCTACTCACATTGGCCCCATGGGACTTGAATCACTTTTTTTCACATCAATCTTCTCCTCTGCATTCACCCGCTCAGTGTTAAAATTCATATGCACCAGCTCCAATTAGCTTCCCACAGAGAACCAGAAACACATGGTCCATGAAAGAATTCCTTTTGTTTTTGGCCAACAAACAGCAGGAAAAGTGTTGCAATTGAATGAACAGTAAAACACAGTGGTCAACTGCATGCCATGTCCATTCCGCTTCTGTTGAGATTTGTCTTTCACTGGGAAAATTTGTACAAGAAATGAGTTAGTCACAGTCATGATGCTGTTGACTTTCAGGAGCTGTTGGCCATGAGGACCCAGGGATATCTCAGGGGAGACGAGTGGGAAGGATGAAAATGTCATCCTATTCTGCTGGGCTGGGCTTCTGGGACTCAGGGAGATCATAAAAGTGGGCAGTGCTGCAGAGAGACAGCTGTGCCCAGGAGCAGCTCTTGTGCACAGCACAGCCTGCAGGTGACAGAAGGAGAGGATAGAAAGAGGAGAGAGCTTGCAGGATGTGAATGGTCTGAGCGGGATGTGATCTCACTGCAGGAGCATTGCTCAAAGACTATGACACGGTAAGTCTCACTGCAGACCATGTAGCTGCTATCATAGAGGGTTATCTAAACTGGGACATCCCATAGCAGATCTGGCTGCAGGCACTGCATGTTTCTTTACTGTGGAAAAAGCCTTCTGCTCCAGCTGAGGGCTTGCGTGCTGCAGCATCAGAGCACAGCCCTGAGGTCTGCATGTCCCAGCACGGCTGCAGGCTGTGCATGTGGGGCTGCAGGCGGGTGCCCAGGGCTGTCCTGCAGAGCAGGGTCCCTGCTATTCAGGGGGATGATGTGCGGGTGGAAGGAGCCCCCTGGCAGGGCTTGTGCTGCCACAGCTGCTGCCTGGGGCAGTGGATCACAGCTCCACCGCACAACTGAATGTTTGTGAGGGTGCTTTGCAAGAGGAGAGCCAAGGCAGGGATTTTTCATTTCCTGTTCTGAGGGAAAGCAGAAAGGACTGGTGGCAGAAATCTAAAAGGGGCTGTCACAGCTCTGAGAATTTTTCTTCAGTCAATTGCTTGTTTTGTGAACAGTCACACATGGTGCGCTGTCAGTCTCCTCTTTCTCAAAGGATGGGACCAATTGAAATGATCATCATTTTCAGCAGACATGAATAATTCACTTAACCTGCGAACAAGCAGCTTTTTCAAACTGAAACTGAATGGCACAGAGGTTGGGTTTGGGACGCTAAGAGCAGTTGGGGTAAGGATATGAGGCATAAAACAGATGAAAATATCCAGGGAGACAGGATAAGATAAGAAAATATGTGGAAGGTTAGAGCTCCAAATGCTGCTTCTGCTTAAGGAGTGATGAACTGCATGAAATTAAAAGCAAGTAATGGTGCTAAATGTACACTGTTGTAGGAGAATGAAAACATTTCATATAAAAGCAGGAGGAGTATCTCTGAGAATGGTCTGGACTTGTCATTGTCTTCTGCACTCTGAGCAGGACTCCAAGCCCAGAACAGCAGATGCCCAACAGCAGCTCCATCAGCGAGTTCCTCCTGCTGCCGTTGGCAGACACGCGGCAGCTGCAGCTCCTGCACTTCTGGCTCTTGCTGGGCATCTACCTGGCTGCCCTCCTGGGCAACGGCCTCATCAGCACAGCCGTAGCCTGCGACCAGCGCCTGCACACCCCCATGTACTTCTTCCTGCTCAACCTGGCCCTCCTCGACCTGGGCTGCATCTCCACCACTCTCCCCAAAGCCATGGCCAACGCCCTCTGGGACACCAGGGCCATCTCCTACACAGGATGTGCTGCACAGGTGTTTTGCTTTTTCTTCTTCCTCTCAGCAGAGTATTCCCTTCTCACCATCATGTCCTATGACCGCTACGTTGCCATCTGCAAGCCCCTGCACTATGGGACCTTGATGGACAGCAGAGCTTGTGCCACCATGGCAGCAGCTGCCTGGGGCGCTGGGCTTCTCAATTCCATTCTGCACACTGCCAGTACGTTTTCACTGCCTCTCTGCCAAGGCAATGCTGTCAACCAGTTTTTCTGTGAAATCCCCCAGATCCTCAAGCTCTCCTGCTCAGCCTCCTACCTCAGGGAAGTTGTGTTTATCATTTTTAGTTTCAGTTTAGCCTTTGGGTGCTTTGTTTTCATAGTTGTGTCCTATGTGCAGATCTTCAAGACTGTGCTGAGGATGCCCTCAGAGCAGGGATGGCACAAAGCCTTCTCCACGTGCCTCCCTCACCTGGCTGTGCTCTCACTGCTTGTCAGCACTGCCTCTATTGCCTACCTGAAGCCCACCTCTGCCTCCTCCTCACTCCTGGATCTGACAGTGGCACTTCTGTACTCAGTGCTTCCTCCAACACTGAATCCAATTATCTACAGCATGAGGAACAGGGAGATCAAGCATGCTCTCAGCAAGGTGTTGCAGTATGCACTATTCCAGCTTCCATAAAGTGCACATCTTCCTTATAGGATTCCCAGTGATGGTTCCTTATGTTTTAAGCATTGTTTATTGTTTGATTGTGTGTGATATATTAACCCGCAAAAAAATGTTATTGAGCTTACAAATAAAAAATTATTTCACTTCTTTCTTACCTAATCTCCAATTTCTCCCTCCAAGAGCTCATGTAAACATGGAACCAGATTCCCTGAATAGGTAGAGAGATAAATAAAAAGCTTTTAAAGCAGACTTTTCCTTTGCTCTTCTCTCTTCCTGCCTTGTCTGGGTCTGGAGGAGGTACAGCCACAGACAGCTGCACAATGTGCTCTTTTCCTCCCTGCTCTCTTTACACTGCCACAGTGCTCTCAAGTCCTCTCATTTGTGCAGGCCTGAAGGTCTTGAGTGTCTCACAACAGTCCTTTGTCTCTACAGCAGCACTCTGGGGCTGCAGTCAGTGCTTAGTAATATGAACTGCTGTGTCAGAGCTGGTCTCCTTGCTGGCGCTGCCATAACAAGAGGGCCCCTTCAGAGCAGGACCAGACAACTGGAGAGCTCTTCCAAAGCTTTTGTAAGGAATATACCTCAGGAGCTGCTCCATTAGGAGTCCTCGAGATCTTTTGTTACTCTTCAGTGTGTGACCTGGTGAGACTGAACTGTCCCAAGGAGATCTGCAAGCAACTCGGGGCAGTGCTGAGGTTGAAAGTTTATGGGCTGAGATAAAGAGAAAAAGAAAAGAATAATTATGGTAAAAGTATTTATACATTTATAATATATTTCGTATATTTTGAAACATATAAAATATATGCATGAGAAAACATATATTCACATATGCTTGTTGGAGAACCTGAATGCAGAAGGTCAGCATGCACAGACAAACAGCCACACAACAATAAGGTTAAATATAGCTGCGTCCATTTATTGCCCAAAAAGCCATACGTTTACAGCAGACAGATAAGGGCATCCAAAAATCACACACACTAATTGGAGGAAAGCTACTGCAATAACTACCATAAACACCCCTTCATAGCCACGAGCCATTCATTCTTTTCCTAGAGGTGCCCTTGGTTCTCATGCTGTTTATCCTGCTCCGCAGCTGCTGCTTTGTGAAGTCTTTATCTTGATCCACGAGCTGTATATGTATGATCACGATTCAAAAATTCAGCACAAGCAAAGCCTTACATAATTTTTCTTGAGGTGTGTCCCCCATGTTCCCCTTTTTTGTATAATAATGGACTTCAATGTTTGATGAGTGCGCTCAGTGTTAGCTTGTCCCATGGGAGAATGAGCAATGCATGTAATGTGTTTAATCCCCCATTCTTGGAGGAAAGTTTGACTGGTCGGTCCATCCTTGTTTTTAACCAAGTTATGTGTAGGCTGCAGAGACGAAGCAGCAAATGATGTAGACGCAGCAGAGAGAGGCAGCGTCACAGTGAGCGACGTGGGTGGGGTGGAAGGCAGCTGTGGCACCGCCAGCGTTAGGGCCAGAGTGGCAGCAGAAGGCACGGGCGTGCAGGGAGGTCGCAATTTCTCTTCTCCTCACCATCGGGGGGGGTTGGAGCCATGGATCGAATCCGGGCAGGGACTGTTTTCGGCTCTGAGGAGCAGCAGCGAGGGTGGGAGGGAGAGCAGTGGGGAACAGTCAGAAGAGTTTTTTCCTTGTCCAATTTGTTTAAACCCTTCCATCCATTCCAGAATAAACAACACATATTCTGATGGCGTTAGTAACAACCAAGCAATATTACGAGTGTCCAGCTGCATTTGCACATCCACAGTGAAAATCCATTGAATAATTTGCTTAGAAGCTTTGGATTTTATCCCATAGTCAGTCACAGTCCTACGAGCCTGTTGTAACAATTTCCAGTCATGCACTTCCCACCAAGCAGCTCCCTGCTGATCGTATATCACCAGACAAGCGAGCTGAGATGCAGCTTGCCACTGTCCCTACAATATTGCATCTCTAATAGGCCCAGACCAACGTGAAGATGGAGGTCTGCTGTGTCAGGGGTAAAAGCGGCATAGGCAGGGTCTGTAAAGACATCAGTGCTCGTAGAGACTGTTGCCTCCTTCATATGCAGTTCCAAGTCCTGCAGATTCTCAGTTAATGTTTTAATATATTCCTCTAACGCTTTCCCATTCCCACCATTATCTGAGTTGCTTTCTCTCTCAGGATCTTCTTGCTGCTCTGCACACTCCTCCCCCCCCATACCTTCCTCACTTGCTGCCACTGGCCCTGCTGAGACATCAAAGAGGTTGAGGTCAGGGGAGTATTCAGAGCTTCTGCAGAAGCCCTAACTTGTGAGGCTGATGAGCAAACTGAGTATGAGACTTCTGGTAACGGAGTTAAATTCTGACCTTGACTGTGCACTAGGTCCAGATAGGGCTTGTACTGTAGCAGCAATCTGATGCTTGGCTTGCATATTCTTTGATGTATTTATAATCAGCTTCCATGTAGGACCCAAGCCTTGCAAATGCTTAGGTTCCTTATTTTCCAAGATAACAGAGTCCCACATACGGTCCCCTATTTCTCACCATATGGTTACGCTGAACATCAGTGCCAACTCCTGAAGATGTCCACTCTTCCGAACCCATTTTACCAGCTCAGATTTGCCTATAGGAGATACCTGCTCCCCTCTCTTAGAGAGAATACTTATGAGCAGTTTCTCCGCAGCTTCCCACTCCATCGTGGCTTTCAGAGGGCGGGATGCGACCCCGCTTCCAGCTACCACAACACTTACAGCTTTTCGCTAGCCAATGCCAACCATCTGCTGCGACCGCTGTCCTCTCGCAGTTTACCCACTATCTTTGTTCCAGACAGTGCTTCGGGAGCCTGTCACATCAGCTCAGGTCCCGGTTTCTCCAACTTCACTCTCCCGTTCCTTCAGTGAAGTTCTGAGGTCCAACCTTAAAGTGCCCCACATTGAGCGCCAATTGATGGTGAGTGTGAGGGCAAAAAGTCAGAGCGCTGGGACAAACAGCCACACACCAATAAGGTTAAATATAGCTGCATCCATGTATTGCCCACAAAGCTGTACTTTTATAGCAAACAGAAGAGGGCGTCCAAAAATCACACACAATAACTGGAGGAAAGCTACTGCAATAACAAACCTACCCTCCCGCCCTCCCCCCCAGCTTCAAAGCCGAGAGCCATTCATTCTTTTCCTACAGGTGTCCTTGGTTCTCATGCAGTTTATCCTGCTCCGTAGCTGCTGCTCTGTGAAGTCCTTATCTTGATCCATGGGTGTTGCTCTGTAAAATTCTTCTTGTATTACAACAGAATGACAGTTCCATGGGGTCTCCAGCACACCCCCAGCCAGCTGGAAAATGCAGCTGAGGACCTTCAGGAAATCCATGCCCTGATAGTGTCAGTGCTTGATGAACAACTGTGAGTTCCATAATGCGTCTTGTACCTGTGTGCCACCTTCTGATCATCAGTACCACGGTGTAGATGCAAGGCCCAGCCAGGCTAAATCAAAACATGCTTCTGGAAGGGGATGCTTTCTTAGTCTTTACACTAAGGAGAGGACCACAATCATTCACTCAGCGAGACTGAAATCGCTGTGCATTTGCAGGCCTAGGGTCTTGTTTGGCTCACAGAGACATGGTGGGTTGATTCTCACCTCTGAACTGTAGCAAAGCAGATTCAGACTCTTCATGATGGATGGGCAAGGAAGATGAGGAAAGGCTGCTGCCCTCTGTGAGAGTGCACTGAGCTCTGCCTGGGGATGGCAGAGGAGCCAGCTGAGAGCTGATGGAAAAAGCTCAGAGAGGAGAGCAGCAGATTCTGTTCCTTGCTTCCTGATCAGGAAGAACAAGAGGAGGGGGACAGGCAGGTATCTGAGTTACAGCTGGGATGGCATTGTTTCCTTCAGACTGTCTGCTCTGGTGCAGTTTTGGTTCTAGGAGAAAAACAACGTTGATGACACTCTGATGTTTACAGCTGCTGCTAAGCAGTGTTGTACAGAGCCAAGGCCATGGTCAGTGGAGGGCACATGGAACTGGGAGGGAACAGAATGAGGACAGCTGTCTTAAAGTGGCCAAAAGGATGTTCCGTACCAAATTAGAGTGAGTAAAAGGAGTATTGAAAGGGGTGGGAGTTCATCTCACTCTCTTCTGCTGCCCAAGGCCCAGCTGGGCATCAGTCTGGTGGTGCTGAGCAACTGCTTGTGCATCAGTTGTTACCTACTGTTCCATATAAATGGATTCATACTGATAACTATTACACCTCTCCTTGTATCTCTCTTAGTAAATAGCTCCATTTCAACCCACAAATTGTACTTTGTTTCCCAGTGCTCTTCCCCATCCCACTGGGAAGAGGGCAGTGCACAAAGCACTGTGTGCTGCTGAGTCACCTGCTGGGTTCTGCCACCACTGTCTTTTTGGTGCCTGATGTGGGGCTCCAAGGGTTGAGCGCATCTGTCCAGAGCAAGTTAGCACAGGGCTTTGTAGGAGCTGGAGAATTGCTGGCCATGATGCTGATTGTTTCCCTATTTGTAGAGCTCACTGAGACTTCTCATGATGCTGCATTGCACAGCTCCTTGCTTGCTGCTTGTTTTCCCTTCTGCACTGTTTGTCAACTCTGGGGCCATGTTTGGGGTATTTATTTTGCTATGCTGTTTGGCTTTGGTTTATGTTGCGATAAAACTGGCAGCTGTCAAACATTGTCTCCTTAGGGTGCCTGGCTATGGAGGAGAGATGGGAGGACACTTTCCAGCTGTCCCTCAGCCTTCCTCTCACTTATCTTTCCCTGGAACTCCAAAGGTAGTTACAACAGCTCTTGAGGATTTTGACTATCCATGGGATGCTCCAACCATCATGCTCCCATTGCTACATGTCATTAATGTGTATCAGGTTGGGTTGTGTCTCAGACTAAAAAATTATTTGAGAATGTCACTGTGGGATCTGCCCCAAGGTGAGACAGCTCTGCATGACAAGGGGTGTTGGATGGTCTGGGCAACTGCCTGGAGCGGTGGGCACCAGCAGGGCTTAGGAACTTCATCTCTGAGAAACTGAAGGATCCTGAGAAACGGGTAGAATATTGGGGGAAGGTCTGCTGTGGCCCTGGTAATACCAAACAGGTTCAAATGACTGAATTGTGCCAGGGCCTGGCCCCCTCATACTGAACTGTGTTCAGTACTCTTCAGCATCCTCAAGGAGAAGAGAGCTGGCAGTGCTGCACTCTCTGCAACTCCTGGCACAGACCCTGTAGCAGCTCCAAGGTTTTGCTACACATCCTGCAGTTGCTCCAAGCTCTGGACAGATCTTCCTGTCACTCCATCCCTCATAATGAGCTCTGCAGTCACTCCTGCCACATGTCCTGTAGCTGTTTCAAGTACTGCGATAAGAAAATGAAACAAAACCCTCCCAAGGGAGGTGCACTGTGCCAAGAGGTACAGCCCTGCGGTCGCTCCAACCCCTCCAATGAACCCAGTGGCTGCTCGAACTTCAGTCACATGTCCTGTGGTGATTCCAGCCCTGACAATGAGCTCTGCAGACACTCCAACTCCTGCAACAGCCTGACAGCCACTTCAGCTCCTACAGTGAACCCTGTGTGTGTTAAAACTGCTGCAACAAGTCCTGAACTTGTAAACAGATATGCATATGTATTAGTATCTGTTCATATATGTTTGCTTATGCATATGTTGTATATGTGTGGAAATAAACTAAATATTTTATTTATGTATAAATATATTTGTTGTAATTATTACCATTTTCCTTTTATCTCAACCCATGAACTTTAAACCACAGCACTGCCCCAAGTTGCTAACAGATCTCCTTGGGACTCTTGAATGTGAAACAGTCACACAGTGAAGAGCACGAGCAGATCTCGTGGTTCTCTCAGGGAGCAGCTCCTAAGGTACATTCCTTACACCAGCTTTGGAAGAGGCTTCCAGTTCTATGGATGTGCTCTGAAAGTGCCTTCTTGTAGTGGTAGTGTCTGCAAGGAGAACAACTCTGACACAGTTGTTCTTATTGCTGGCTGCTGACTGCAGACCTGAAGTGCTGCTGTAGAGACAACAGGACTGTTGTCAGACACACAGAACCTTCAGGCCTGCACAAATGAGAGGACCTGAAAGCACAGTGGCAGTGTAAAGAGAGCAGAAATGAAAAGAGGATGTTGTGTGGCTACCTGTGCCTGCACCTCCCCCAGACCAAGACAGGGAAGGAAGAGAAAAAAAGCTAAGGAAAAGTCCTCTTTGAAAGATATTTATTTATCTCTTAACATATTCAGGGAATCTGGTTCCATGTTTACACAAGCTCTTGGACTGAGAAAATGGAAAGTAGGTAGAAAAGAAGTGAAATAATTTGCAACACCTTTCTGTGGATTCCTTTATCATACACAAACAAACAATCAATTCCACATAAAAAATAAAGAAGCATCACTGGGAATCCTGTGAGGAAGATGTGCACATTATGGAAGCTGGAACAGAGTGTACTACAAAACCTTCCTGAGAGAGTGCTTGATCTCCCTGTTCCTCATGCTGTAGATAATAGGATTCAGTGTTGGAGGAACCACTGCATACAGAAGTGCCACTTTCAGATCCATGGATGGGGAAGAGAGTGAGGGGGGCTTCAGGTAGGCATAAAAGACAGTGCTGACAAATAGGAAGACCACGGCCAGGTGAGGGAGGCACGTGGAGAAGGCTTTGTGTCGTCCCTGCTCAGAGGGCATCCTCAGCACTGCAAGGAAGATCTGCACATAGGAAACAACTATGAAAACAAAGCACCCAAATGCTAAACTGCAACTAAAAATGAGAAGCACAACTTCCCTGAGATTTGATGCTGAGCAGGAGAGCTTGAGGATCTGGGGGATTTCACAGAAAAACTGGTTGACAACATTGCCTTGGCAGAGAGGCAGTGAAAACGTACTGGCAGTGTGCAGCAGGGAATTGAGAAGCCCAGCGCCCCAGGCAGCTGCTGCCATGGTGGTACAAGCTCTGCTGTCCATCAAGGTCCCGTAGTGCAGGGGCTTGCAGATGGCAACATAGCGGTCATAGGACATGGTGGTGAGAAGGGAAAACTCTGCTGAGATGAAGAAGAGAAAGAAAAAGAGCTGTGCAGCACATCCTGTGTAGGTGATGGCCCTGGTGTCCCAGAGGGCGTTGGCCATGGCTTTGGGGAGAGTGGTGGAGATGCAGCCCAGGTCGAGGAGGGCCAGGTTGAGCAGGAAGAAGTACATGGGGGTGTGCAGGCGGCGGTCACAGGCTACGGCTGTGCTGATGAGGCCGTTGCCCAGGAGGGCAGCCAGGTAGATGCCCAGCAAGAGCCAGAAGTGCAGGAGCTGCAGCTGCCGCGTGTCTGCCAACGGCAGCAGGAGGAACTCGCTGATGGAGCTGCTGTTGGGCATCTGCTGTTCCTGGGCTTGGAGTCCTGCTCAGAGTGCAGAAGATAATGACAAGTCCAAATCAATCTCAGACACACTCCTCTTGCTATACTATATAAGTTCTCCTTTGCCTTTGGAAAATGTTCATTTAGGTCCAGAATTTGAATTTATTTTTCATGAGATTCTCCATATAGAAAGTTAGTGTGCTCTTCCTTTCTTCTCATTTCTTAATCACATTTCAGCCTTCTGGATATTTTCCTCTTTACTCCAGCTGCTCTTCGAGGCCCCAGCTCCAGCTTCTGTGCACTTCAAATTGTCTTAGACAAATCAGACAGTTTGCAGGACAAATCATCTATTAATGTCTGCAGAAAGCAATGATAAGTTAAAGTGACTTTATCCTTTTAGGAAGGAGAGGCTGAAAGCACTTTCTGTGTGACTGCTCAAAAAACAAACAAACAAAACAAAACAAAACAAAAACAACAAAAAACAAACAAACAAAAAAAAAACAAAAAACAAATAAACAAACAAACAAACAAACAAAAACAAACAAACAAAAAAAACCCGATGGATTGAAGAAATATTTGGGAGTCTCAGAGCTGTGCTCAAAATTGACGGCATTTTAGATTTCTGCTGCCCATCCTTCCTGCCTCCCCTCAGAAAAGGAAATGCAAAATCCCTGCCTTTACTCTCCTCTTGCAAAGTACCCTCACATAAATCCTGCTGTGAAGTGGAGCTGTGATCCCCTACCCCAGGCAGCAGCTGTGGCAGCACAAGCCCTGCTGGGCTGCTCCTTCCCCCCACACGTCTCCCCGCAGCACCCTGGACAGCTCCCCGGGCAGGCTGAGTGCTGAGCCTGGCAGGCGGCAGAGTCCCATAGCCGGCACACAGCCCCTGGGGCACAGCAGGGACCCTGCTCTGCACAACAGCCCTGGGCACCCGCCTGCAGCCCCACATGCACAGCCTGCAGCCGTGCTGGGACACGCAGCCCTCAGGGCTGTGCTCTGATGCTGCAGCATGGAAGCCCTCAGCTGGAGCAGAAGGCTTTTTCCACAGTAAAGAAACATGCAGTGCCTGCAGCCAGATCTGCTATGGGATGTCCTGCATTTAGTTAACCCTCTATTAAAAGCCGCTCATGGTCTGCAGTGAGACTTACCATGTCATGGTCTGTGGGCAATGCTCCTGCACCGAGCTCACAGCCCGCTCACACCATTCACATCCTGCAAGCTCTCTCCCCTTTCTCTCCTCTCCTTCTGTCACCTGCAGGCTGTGCTGTGCACAAGAGCTGCTCCTGGGCACAGCTGTCTCTCTGCAGCACTGCCCACTTTTATGATCTCCCTGAGTCCCAGAAGCCCAGCCCAGCAGAATAGGATGACACTTTCATCCTTCCCACTCATCTCCCCTGAGATATCCCTGGGTCCTGATGGCCAACAGCTCCTGAAAGTCAACAGCATCATGACTGTGTCTAACTCATTTCTTGTACAAATTTTCCCAGTGAAAGACAAACCTCAACAGAAGCGAAATGGACATGGCATGCAGCTGACCACTGTGTTTTAGTGTTCATTCAATTGAAACACTTTTCCTGCTGTTTGTTGGCCAAAAACAAAAGGAATTCTTTCATGGACCATGTGCCTCTGGTTCTCTGTGGAAAGCTAGTTGGAGCTGGTGCATATGAATTTTAACACTGAGTGGGTGAATGCAGAGGAGAAGATTGATGTGAAAAAAAGTGATGCAAGTCCCATGGGGCCAGTGTGAGTAGAAATAGGGTGGGGAGGTTGAGGAGGACATTTGCCCACACAGTAACAGAATAGAACTCACTGGGAACATTCCGGATTGATACCAGTTGCACAGTGCTGCTTTAATGACTTGTTTAAACTCAAATATAAATAAATAAACGACTGCTGGCTTCGGCCACTTTAAGCTCTCTCCATATTGCTCTCTATTTTGCTGTACAGGTTCTGAATACCTTAAGATGATGACAGGAAGGCACAAGGCTCAGGAGGCTCTTCAGGTGATAATGGGCCCCAGGCGATACTTGTTGACAAGTCCGTCAACCTGCAGTGCAGAGAGAAGACTGCACAAAGTGCTCAACAAGACAAAGGCAGAAGTAACAGTGAAGTTTCTTGGAGTATTAATGGGCCCACTGAGGGACACTAACAAGCAAGCTTCCCCAGGGACTTGTTAGAGCAGATAAGTGGAAGCCATGAATACAGACAGGCAAAGGCACTGGCATGGTGGCTCTGATGCTGAGAAACCCCTGCTTTTTCTTATGAAGCAGAAAGGCCAAGCCCTGATTCCCAGGCCCTTGGCAGGGAGAACCTCATGCTGACTAAGGATCCTTCCTGGGGCAGTGGATGGAGGTCTGCATGATGTTAAAAGAAAGACATGGGGGCAGAAGGTCCCAGGCTCTGCATGGGGTGCAAGGATGCTGTGAAGTCCATGTCCCATGTGTGCCCTGTGTCTCATCTCAGGATGTGGGATGTGAGAAAGGCCCAGTCTGAACAAGCAGTCAATCCCAATGTAACTCTGAACTTCACATCTCTCAGTTCTGGTGACATCCTATGCACACTCTCCCATAATTTGATGACTTTTATGCTCTTCAGTGCCCAGAAGTGCACCCAGTGCTCCAGGTGAGGCTGCAGCAGTGCATAGCAGACAGGGACAATCCTTTCCCTCACCCAGCTGGCAATGCCTTGCTTGATGCACTCCAATGGACCGCTGAGCTTCCTGGCTGCCTGGGCACACTGCTGACTCATGTTCAATTTGATGTTGACCAGGACCCCCAATCCTTTTCAGTCAGACCACTCTCTAGTGTCCCATATCCAGTCAGTGTGTATGTCCAGGATTGCCCCTACCCAGGTGCACAATCAGGCACTTGCTATACTTAATGCACTTGGTGCTTAGGACCAACTGGTACCCACTTCTCTGACTTGTCCACATCTCTCCCCACTCATTGGAGGCAACAGCACCTCCTCATCTGGTCTCATCAGCAAACTTGCTCAGAACATCTTCTAGTCCTGCATGCAAGTCTTCCACAAAAACATGAAAGAGAAGTGGCCCTAAAATGGCGCCCTGGGGAACCCTGATAGTGACCATCTACCAGCCTGATGGAACCCAGTGATTACAGTCCTTTGGGCCTGACCTATTGACTATCTGTTCACCCACCATGTTATATTTCTGCCTAGCCGAATGAAGGACATTCTGCTCTGAAGGGTGTTGTGAGAAATAGTATCAAAAGCTCTACTGAAATCCTCAAGGATAACTTCAACTGGCTTCCCTTGATCAACCAATTTGCTAACCTTGTCATAACAAGTCCGATAGTTAAACAGGACCTTCTCCTCTGGAAGTTGTGTTTTCTGTGACCAATGACAGAATTGTTCTTCGGGTTTTTTTCCATCACTCCCATCATCACTTTCTCCATCATTTTACCAAGTACTGTTGTGAGACTGTCAGGTCCATAATTGCCCCTGTCATCTTTCTTGCTCTTCCTTACAATGAGACAACATTTGCCTGCTTCTTGTAAGCTGGCATGACCCCTGGCTTTTTTAGATGCCACTGAAATTAGAGCCGTGAGCAAAATAAGGTGTCATCAGTGCCAGAACATAGATGTGCCATAGCTTTGCAATGCCTAGAACTCTGGAGTATGCCACAGATGGAGCAGAGAGGAAGATCTGCCTCTTCTGCTGTGAGCTCATCCATTTGGTGAGTAGAATAACAGTACCTGATACATGGGGACAGTGTCTCTGCTCTGCTCAGCTTGCAGGCGGAATGGTGAGGAGGGTTGCTCTCATGTCAGTGCAGACAAACTCACTTTCTATTAAACCTTTTATCCTCTGTACACTATTCCACTATTTGTACCTTCATTTACACTTCCACATACCCTCAAGTACACTTCCATATGCCACTAACAATTACACGTTCTTATATCATCAAAACAGTTTGGGAAACAATACAGTTCTTCAGTTCCCATAAACACCCTTAATACCATACAACTTTCCCTTAACCATAAACTTATAAACTCTTTGCCACAGAAGCAGCAGTGATTGAACCACATCCCTCACACACTTCCTCGCAAGCCGTACATAGTACTACATAAATGGGTTGACACTCATTTGATGGTTGGAAAATACACCTCTGAAGACTTTAAGACCCTAGAAGTCCGCAGCTGGGCCAATTACCGAAGTAACACCAAGAGGGTGAGCGGCAAAATGGCGATTTATTGAAGCAAACACACACTTATATAACCTACGCCCTTCGTGTACGCCTCTCTTGTACACGTCATCGATCCTTCCAGAAATTAGGGAGGGCCTGTCGCGTGACAGCCCGATATCCCCGTATTTCGCCTAATACAACATCTCCCCCTCCCCATGCTAAGAGAACCTAACCCGTTACAATACGCGACACTATAAACCTAACCAATGCTTAAAGCTTATCCTGCATTCTATGGTATTCTATACTCTAATGGACATACCTAAAGAAACTCTATTGAATTATCCGTCTTATTTGCTATACCTTAACATACTATGCATAACCTTAAAATACACTCTTATCATAACTAATATTATATAGTACTCTATATAAACCCTTAACTAAACCTTAACAAACTCTCTATAATATAATTAGTAGCATAAGGCACAACCATGTTATGAAAACACCACCACAACTGTGTGGAGCAAGTGATTGAATAGTCCTCTTGTTGTCAGGAACCTTTTGAGAACCAATTCTCGTCCGCGATGTTTTCCATCCCTCTTCATTCTTCTTACGCCTGATGTATCTTCTCTGTATGGTGAACATCCGTCAAAGTCTTTCTGTCCATATCCTCGATAGCGTCCATCAACTCATCAGCACACAGCAACATGCACCATCGTTGCATTAACGCGTACTCGATATGTAGTGACTAGGTAACTAGAATCTCAACCTATCGGATAAGAAGATCACACCTTAAGAGATAAGTGAAGTTGCAACCACAGATTAAGTGTGAATCTACTGTTGGCTGATACCCAACAATTCCAGACTGAATCCCAAAGGTCCCTGCACTTGTTGTTCGAGCGATACTTATCACTGAGACCAACAGGAGCAGAACAACCTCAGGTACCAGATTCCCCATTGACTGCTCCTGTAAAGAAAGAACTCTTATCCCACTTCCCATAGTCAGTAAAGCGAGAAATGAGGCAGGACCCATTGTGAGTCCTAACGTGACTGGGTAAACCAACCACAGCAACAGCGATTGTCCAATGGTATCGGACTGCAGTCGAGCCAGACCTGACATGCTGAGTGGTCATAATGACAATAGAGGAGGTACTCACAGCAATAACCCACCATTGGCAGGGAGACAAGCAAGGCTCCCAGGTGACATCCATTTGCCAGATCTGCAGCGATCCCAGGCCAATGACAGGTGTGCTGGTAACTTTATCTGCTATTGCATTACCTGTGGCAAAAAGGCTTGGCACCCCAGAGTGACCACACACACGTAAGGGTGCAACAGGAGCTGTGTGGAAGACCAAGGCCTCTTCCAGAGTTCCAGCAGCCTCTGTACTTGAGAGACCTTCCTGGCCCATCCGGGCCAACTGCTTGACTGCAAAGATGGAATCTGCAACAATGTTAGAGGGTATCATTCGCCAGAGGTGCACTGCAGCTGTTGCAGCCATCACCTCAAGCATCTGCATGCTGACCTTTCTGTTTGTGAAGACAGCAGCCTGCCAACTACTGTTGTAATCCTGACAAACCATCGCCCTGAGACTAAGGGTCTCATGCTGCACAAGCGATCCTTCCATGCAGCTCTGTACGATCTTTTGCCAAACTGCAGCCTTTTCGTTAGACCGATTTTTGAGTTCTTCTGCATCGGATCCCTTTAGCTGACCATACAAGGGTTTCCTCAATCCTGAAGGCATTCCCAAAGCACTCCGAACCCACTGGAGGGTTCCTACCATATTCTGCACATCCCATAGTGTCTTTACATGTGGTTGAATATCAAGACCCACCAGCTGCATTATCTCAGGACTAAATTTATATCCCAAGCACTCTGCTCTAATCCTCCCCTGCATGCCTATACCATGCACAGGGTGAAAGGAATCATCCTGCTCAGCAGCCAACACTCTCCCAAGCTCTGTCATCCACCCTTCTTTCCAGAGTGTGTATTGCACCCACTTGAGAATCACGTATGCGAGGCTTTCAGTGTCATGAGGGAGCACAGGGCCATGCACCGTTAAAGTTTCCGCTGTGTTTAAAGCTAGAGGCAAACGAAACTCTCGGCAGCAGCCAGCAGCCCGATGCCGGAAGGCGGAGCGGCTCCGCGCCGGCGAATCGAGCCCCGGTCCCCTGCATGACAGGCAGGCAGCAGGAGCCACAGCGAGCGAACAACTTGCAGCTGCGGGCCCTGTCGGTCCCCTTTGGACCTGGCTACTCCCCCCCCCGGGATAGCACCACGTTTGCGCTCCCCCCGGGTCTGGAACACGCCTACTTCTCCAACCACTTGAATTAACCGCGCGCCCGCACTCCCCGCCCCCCAATGACAAAGGAGAGGGGTCGAGAGGGGATGCGGTCGCAAAACTCTCACTAGTCAGTGGGGTGCTTTTCTGATGGTCTAACACATACTTAATAATTTGCCCTGGGGTGGTCAAAGTCCCAGGCGCCGCTCTAATTATCTGTTGAATCTCCGGAAGCGATCTCTGCTTGAGGCAATCTATCACGACCAAGGACTGAACGTCCTCGGGCAGGTCAGACCCCTCAACAGCACGAAGCAAACGATTTGCAAAATCAGAGAATGACTCAGAGGGCTCCTGTTTGATGTCAGTCCATGGGAGCACAGGCTCTGCGACCTTAGCCACTGTCCGCAGGGCTGTGAGGGCTGCAGTTGTAAGCGCAGCCAGCTCCCCTGCTCTAAGCGTCCTTGCCTGGCCATCAGGAGATCCCACCATACCATCTGCTAAACCCAGTAGGCGAGGGAGAGTGGTCCGGGTGACTCTAGCCCCTCGGCCCTCACCTTCACATTCATTGGCTGGGTGGTCAGCATTGCGATTCGCCTCTGCCACCACAACCTGAAGCAATCTATTCCATTCATCATACCACAGAGTATACTGCACGGGTTCAAGAATGACCCGCATCAGGTTGGTCACATCATACGGTAAAAGACTTGTGGCCATAAGAGCCTCAGCAGCCGACATAGTCACCGGAGAACGCAGACCCTTGTTCTTAACTAATTCAGCAAGGCGAGTAATCACCTTGGTATCCAGAGGGGTCCATGCTGAGCCCTCCTGCTTTACAACTATCGGAAGGGCAAAAGTTGTTGTTGCCGGGTCGGCTGCCTGGAGATCTTCTGTCGCCCGAGCCCAATCAGTGAGTGTGGGCGGGCTCACGAGGAGGGGTGCTGTGGGGCCACATCCCCCCTGGGCGGGCTCTTGGGCTGCCCGCTTCAGATCACCACACCCACAGCCACGCTCACTATCTTGTGGGGCGGAGTGATCCGCCCCCTTTCGGGAGGGAACACTTTGGCAGGCAGAACCTGACGGTGGGGAGGTACCGCCCACCCCCCGCATGCTGTTATCAGCTCCGTTACTGACATCACCACATTCCTCAGGGGGCCGCCCTCCCCCTTCGTCCCTAAAAGGTTTCAAGGAAGGATATAGGTTCCGAGCAGGATAAGGAGGTGGGGGCTGGGTGTCGTCCTGGTCAGAGCGGTCTTGCGCAACTTCCTTCTGGATTGTTCTCGAAGGTGAAGCACTGGGTGGAGACGAGGAGGTCGGCGCCATTTTGGCCCCTTCCGAACCTGCAGAAGAGACAAGATTCCCCCCCGCCTCCAACCCCAATAGCTCCCTAGCGCGCTGGTTTGCGAGTTTCTCCTCCCGAGCCGCTTTCAACGCCTCTAAGATAAATCCCCAGACCTTGAATTCCGACACCCTACGGATGGCTAGCGTTCGCTGAGATAACGCGGTCGTAATTCTATCCCAGTTGTCAGGGTTATATAAATCAGAGGGGGATACTAATAGTCCTTCTTTCTCCAGCAGCAAGAGGACTGTTGTAACCTCCTTCTTAGAAGGAGTCTGCTTTCCACAGTGAAGTTTACAGGCATGAAGAATTACCTTGATAACGGCTTCCATGTCGCCCCGGACCACGTCTCCGGCCGCCCCCGGGCGCTTCTCAGACAGGTCCTGGGGATTCTGAGCGCTCTCTCTCTCTCCCCCGACGAAGAATCTTGGCCACGATCTCTCCGTCCCGGGCTTCTACCACCCACGGCAAAGGGAAGTGAAACGCCGTCCATGGTAGGATCCTTGCCGTTATGTGAACAGCTGCCCCCGTCTCTTCTAGGTCTTCTAGGTCTCCTTATCAGTCTGCACTGTTGTAAATCGCAGCTTATCACGTCGGCGGGTCACCATTTGAGGACTTTAAGACCCTAGAAGTCCGCAGCTGGGCCAATTACCGAAATAACACCAAGAGGGCGAGTGGCAAAATGGCGATATCTTAAAGCAAACACACACTTATATAACCTACGCCCTTCGTGTACGCATCTCTCGTACACGTCATCGATCCTTCCAGAAATTAGGGAGGGCCTGTCGCGTGACAGCCCAAAATCCCCGTATTTCGCCTAATACAACACGTATCATCAGTAAACTTGCTGAGGGTGGCCACTATCCCCTTGTCAAGGTCACTGATAATGATGTTGAACAAGAGCGGACTCAGCACCAACCCCTGGTATACTACCCAAGAGCTACTTACATGACTCCAGCTGTACTCTGCACTGCCAACAACTACCCTCTGTGCTCTGCCAGTCAGACAGTTCTCAACCCACCTCACTGTTTCCTCATCTTTCCCACTCTTCCTTACCTTTGTTATAAGGATATCGTGGGAGACAATATCAAATGGCTTGCTGAAATCAAGGTAGACGACATCTATCTCTCTCCCCACCATCCACCCAGCTGGTGACAATGTCACAGAAGGCTGTCAGGTTGGTGATCATGACCTCTCCGTTGTGGACCCATGCTGACTACTCCTGACAACCTCCTTTTCATGCAACTGTCTGGAGATGGCTTCCAGCACAAGCTGTTCCATCACCTTTCCAGGGACTGAGGTGAGGCAGCCTAGCCTGTAATAACCCAGATCTTCCTTCTTGCTCTTTTTGAAGACTGGAGTGACACTGGCTATCCTCCAGTCCTCTGGCATCTCCCCCATTCTCCATGACCTCCCAAAGATTACTGAGCGTGGTTCAGCAATCACATCTGCCATCTCCCTCAGCACTCACAGATGCACCCCATCAGGTCCCATGGCTTTATGAACATTGGTATGGCCTAGGTGCTCATGGACCACCTCTTCCCTGACTAAAGGCAAGCCTTCCATTCCCCAGACCCTCTCACTGGGTCTGGGATTCCGAAGGGAGAGCTTTTTCACTGAAGACAGAAGCAAAGAATGCCTTCAGTATCTCCAGCGTCTCAGCATCCCTCATTACCAGAATACCGCCCTCACTTAGTAGGGGACCCACAGTCTTCCTAGTCTTCCTTCTATTCATAACATACTTTAAAAATAAATAAATAAATCTTTTTTATTTTTCTTTTTTAATGAGTGTCAACCAATTTATGTAATACTATGTTCTGCTTGCAAGGAACTGTGTGAGAGAGGTGGGCCAATCTGTGCTGGTTCTGGTGTTTATAACTGAATAATACAGACTCTTAATGGAAAAGTTATATGGTAGTAAGGGTGTATATGGATCTAAAAAACAGTATTGTTTGACAAACTGTTTTGATGGTAAAAGAAAGTGTAATTGTTGATGGCATATGGAAGTGCACTTGAGGGTGTGATGAAGTGTAAATGAGGGTACAAATAGTGGAATAGTTTACAGAGGAAAAAAGGGATAAAAAGGAAGTGATTTTATCTGCACTGACATGAGAACAACTCCCGTCACCTTTCCCCTGCAAGCAGATCAGAGCAGAGTCACAGTGCCCATGTATCATGTAGTGTTATTCTGTTTACCAAATGGAGGAGGTCACAACAGAAGAGGCAGGCCTTCCTCTCTGCTCCATCTGTGGCATACTCTGGAGTTCAAGGCATTGCAAAGCTATGGCACATGTACGTTCTTTCACTGATGACACCTTAATTTGCTCTGGGCTCTCATTTCAATTGCAACTAAATAACTCTGGGGTCATGCCCATTGACAGGAAGCTGGCAAATGTTGTCTCCTTGTAAGGAAGAGCAAGAATGATGACATGGGCAATTATGGACCTGTCAGTCTCACTCCAGTGCCTGGTAAAATTATGGAGGCAATGGTGGTGGGAGTTATGGAAAAACAGCTGAAAGACAATTCTGTCATTGGTCGCAGCCAACACAAGTTCCTGAGGGGACGGTCCTGTTTAACTTCAGGTCCTTTTATGACACGGTTATCCATTTAGCTGACCAAGGTAAGCCAGTTGAAAATGGATGAAATCCTTGAGGAATTCAGTAGAGCTTTTGATACTATTTCTCACAGCATCCTTCTAGACAGAATGTCCTGCATGCTGCTAGACAGAAACAGAACGTAGTGAGTGAGCAGTTGGCCAACAGGTCCGGCCCAAAAGTTTACAGTCAATGGGATCCATCGGGCAGGTAGATGGTCACTATCTGGGTTCCCCAGGGCTCCATTTTAGGGCCTCTTCTCTTTCATGTTTTTGCAGATGACCTGCATGCAGGACTTGGAGTTGTTCTGAGCAAATTTGCTGATTGGAGGTGCTGTTGCGTCCAGTGAGGGTGGAGAGGACTTGCAGAGAGATGTGGACAAGTCAGAGAAGTGGGTACCAGTTGGTCCTAAGCACCAAGTGCATAAAGCATAACAAGAACAAGTGCCTGATTGTGCACCTGGGTAGGAGCAACCCTGGACATACACACTGACTGGATATGGGACACTAGAGTGTCTGACTGAAAAGATTGGAGGTCATGGTCAGCATCAAATTGAACGTGAGTCAGTGGTGTGCCCAGGCAGCCAGGAGAGCCAGTGGTCCATTGGAGTGCATCAAGCAAGGTATTGCCAGCTGGGTGAGGGAAAGGATTGTCCCTGTCTGCTCTGCATTGCTACAGCCACATCTGGAGCACTGGGTGCACTTCTGGGCAATGCAGAACATAAAGGACATCAAACTATGGGAGGGTGTGCAAAGGTGGGCACTGGAACTGACAGATCCGAAGTTCACAGTTTCACTGGGATTGACTGCTTGTTCAGACTGGGCCATTCTCACATCCCACAGCCTGCAAGGACACACAGGGCACACGTGGGACATGCACTTCATAGCATCCTTGCACGCCATGCAGAGTCTGGGATCTTCTGTCCCCATGTCTTTCTTTTAACATCATACAGACCTCCATTCCACTACCCCAGGAAGGATCCTTAGTCAGCATGAGGTTCTCCCTGCCAAGTGTCTGGGGATCAGGGCTTGGCCTGTCTGCTTCATAAGAAAAAGCAGGGGTTTCTCAGCATCAGAGCCACCATGCCAGTGCCTTTGCCTGCCTGTAGTCATGGCTTCCAATTTTCTGCTCTAACAAGTCCCTGGGGAAGCTTGCTTGTTAGTGTCCCTCAGTGGGCCCATTAATACTCCAAGAAAGTTCACTGTTACTTCTGCCTTTGTCTTGTTGAGCACTCTGTGCAGTCTTCTCTCTGCACTGGAGGTTGACGGACTCGGCTTCAAGTGCCGCCTGGGGCCCATTATCACCTGAAGAGCCTCCTGAGCCTTGTGCCTTCCTGACATCATCTTAAGGTATTCAGAACCTGTACAGCAAAATAGAGAGCAATACGGAGAGAGCTTAAAGTGGCCGAAGCCAGCAGTAGTTTATTGTTTATTTATTTATATTTGAGTTTAAACAAGTCATTAAAGCAGCACTGTGCAACTGGTATCAATCCGGAATGTTCCCAATGAGTTCTATTCTGTTACTATGTGGGCAAATGTCCTCCTCAACCTCCCCACCCTATTTCTACTCACATTGGCCCCATGGGACTTGCATCACTTTTTTTCACATCAATCTTCTCCTCTGCATTCACCCGCTCAGTGTTAAAATTCATATGCACCAGCTCCAACTAGCTTTTCACAGAGAACCAGAAACACATGGTCCATGAAAGAATTCCTTTTGTTTTTGGCCACCAAACAGCAGGAAAAGTGTTGCAATTGAATGAACAGGAAAACACAGTGATCAACTGCATGCCATGTCCATTTCGCTTCTGTTGAGGTTTGTCTTTCACTGGGAAAATTTGTACAAGAAATGAGTTAGACACAGTCATGATGCTGTTGACTTTCAGGAGCTGTTGGCCATGAGGACCCAGGGATATCTCAGGGGAGAGGAGTGGGAAGGATGAAAGTGTCATCCTATTCTGTTGTGCTGGGCTCCTGGGACTCAGGGAGCTCATACAAATGGGCAGTGCTGCAGAGAGACAGCTGTGCCCAGGAGCAGCTCTTGTGCACAGCACAGCCTGCAGGTGACAGAAAGAGAGGAGAGAAAGTGAGAGAGCTTGCAGGATGTGAACGGTCAGAGCGGGCTGTGAGCTCAGTGCAGGAGCATTGCTCACAGATCACGACACGGTAAGTCTCACTGTAGACCATGTAGATGCTATTCCATAGAGGGTTAACAAAATGCAGGACATCCCATAGCAGAACTGGCTTCAGGCACTGCATGTTTCTTTGCAGGGGAAAAAGACTTGTGCTCCAGCTGAGGGTTTCCATGCTGCAGTATGAAAGCACAGCCTTGATGGCTGCGTGTCCCAGCACAGCTGCAGGCGGGTGCCCAGGGCTGTCCTGCAGAGCAGGGTCCCTGCTGTGCAGGGGGAGATGTGTGGGTGGAAGGAGTCCCCTGGCAGGGCTTCTGCTGCCACAGCTGCTGCCTGGGGCAGGGGGATCACAGCTCCACTGCACAGCTGAATGTTTCTGAGTGTATTTTGCCAGAAAAGAGTAAAGGCATGGATTTTCCATTTCCTGTTCTGAGGGAAGTCAGAAAGGACTGGGGCAAAAATCTAAAGGGGATGTCTAATTTAACATAGCTATGTAACACCCAAATATTTCTGCAGTCAGTTGGTGTTTTTGTGGACAGTCAGTGTTGGCGTGATAAACGCCATTTTGCCACGTTTCTTGATGAGTCACGGTGGTCTTTTGGCTCTGGCAGAGGTTTCGCAAGAAGCTGGGAAATTGGGGGTTTCCGAGTCACGGCAACATATGGTGCCTCATGCGAGGAACCCCTAAATTCCTAGGCATTTTTCTATTTTTACTTCTATTCTTTCTTCTTCTTCATTACTTTATAGGGTGTGCAGAGGGGACGGCTGTGCACCCCTAAAAGCAGCTCGGGGGGACGACGAGGTGCTTTTAGCTTATCAGGTTCACCGGGGGGACGACGGGGGACCTGTTTCCTTTTCCTTCTTTCTCTTTCAGAGCAAGAATCCACTGCGTGGCGAGCGGGGGCGTGGCGAGCGGGGCGCTGTTCCGCGGTATGAAACCTGAGTGAGTAACTGGAGCGGGGATCATGGAGCAGAGTATAAAGGCAGTGAGTCAATTGTGTAAGCTATATTGTGATAAGAAGGCACCTTCTAAAAAAGAAATTGCCGCTGTGCTTTCCTGTCTCGAGCAGGAGGGGGAACTTTCCTCCCCCAAAGATATTCTCGATTTTCGTAAATGGGATTCTCTTACTACTGCTTTGGCGCAGCATGTAATGAATGCTCGCAAGGCTGCCGAGCTTAAAACCTGGGGTTTAATTCTAAAAGCTCTTAAAGCGGCTAGGGAGGAAGGGAAATTTATTGAGGATGCGCGCATGCTACTTGGGTTTAGTCCGGATCGGGGTCGGGTCGGGCAGCCTGGGGAGGGAGACTCTGTTTCCAGGCACCCAGAAGATCGGCAACCCCAGCCAGCCGCCGCTCCGGCGGTGCCGGCTACACCCCCCCCCAATAAGGATAAGCCCCAAGATGGCGACTCCGAGCTGACCGCGCCCCTTCCTGACCGCGAAAAAGACGCTCCACCCCCATATCCGGCTACGCCTCGGCGATCATTGTATCCTTTGTTATCAGAGGCATGCGCAGAGAATCCAGCCTCGGAGGGCGGAGAACTCTGTGGTGACGCCGCCCCGGTGGGCGAGGAATGGGACCACGGCACCGCCCAAAGGGGCGGAGGGTTCCAGTGTGACACCGCCTTGGGAGGCGGGGAAGGTAGCCAAGACACTGCCCAGAGGGGCGGAGTAGGCCACTGTGACACTGCCCCGAAAGGTGGGGAGTGCAATCGTGGCGCCGCCCAGAGGGGTGGAGTATGTTGTGGTGAGACCGCCCCGGGAGGCGGGGGGTGCGGCAGCGCTGCCCCGAAAGGTGGGGAGTGCAATCGTGGCGCCGCCCAGAGAGGTGGAGTATGTTGCGGTGAGACCGCCCCGGGAGGCGGGGGGTGCGGCAGCGGTACAGCTCAGAAGAATGGAGAGTGCTGGTGTGAGACCCCGAGGGGGGGTGCAGCCGCAACATCGACTGGGGCGGCGGCGGCAGGCGTGTTGTCAATTTAGATAGTGGAGGGGATAGATGCGTCGTTGATTCAAACGGTGATGGGTTTGAGCGCACTCCCGATTCAAGCGGCGGGGGGGGGAGTCGCGGCACTTCCGATTTAAGCGGTGGGGGGGGGGAGTCGCGGCGGTGTCTCGGGTGATAGGAAGCGTATGTATAGCGCTATCCTGGGCAACGGTGGTTCAAGTGGCGTAGGTCCTGCTTTAAATGCTGACGATTATATGCATTGTCAAGTTACAGATTGGATGAAGATTAGAGAGTTAGCAGAAGATAAGGGTTTGTCGGGGACTTTGGAGGCGTATCCTGTGGTTGCGATGGGGAGGGGTCCGGTGTGGATTCCTCTTGATCCAAAAGGGGTTGCTCGCCTTATTGAGGCAGTTGAGAAAAAGGGGTTGAGATCGCCCCTAACCTTAAATGCACTGGAGGCTTTAACCGCAGCGGGCCCTATGCTTCCTTATGATATTGAGAATCTTATGCGTATGATTTTAAAATCAGTGCAGTATACACTATGGAAGGAGGAGTGGATGATTGAGCTTAAAAGAATTATGGCAATTGCAGAAAGGGACCCTTTTCACCCTTTGCATGGCTCAAGTGTACAGAGACTCAGTGGTTCCGCTGAAGGAATGAATAATCCTCATGCTCAAGTTATTATGCTGATCCCACCAGAATTGTTGGCAACTACGGATGCAGCATTGAAAGCATTCAGGAGATTTGCTCGCACTGCTGAGCCACCCACTCCTTGGTCAGATATAACTCAAGGTCCAGCAGAATCTTTTCAGGAGTTTGCTGACAGACTGATTAAGGCGGTAGAAGGATCAGAGTTACCTAAGGCTGTTCATGCTCCTGTTATTGTGGATTGTTTAAAGCAGAAAGCTCATGAAGATATTAAGACTTTGTTGCGTGCTGCTCCTGGTAAAATCACTACACCAGGGGAGATTATTAAATACGTATTGGACAAACAAAAGACAACTCCCTTATCGAACGAAGGGATTGCAGTTGCTGTTCAAGATGGTTTTATGAATGCTATGGCAACAATGTCGGTATTACCACAAGCAGCAAGGGTTGCAAAGGGTCCTTGTTTTCGATGTGGTCAATTTGGTCATCTTAAAGCCCAATGTAAGTTATTAGATGAAGAGGAAAAGGATAATGATCGAGGAGTGGTATGTCAACTGTGTGGTAAAAGTGGGCACCCTGCACTGCAATGTAAGAGTTTCAAAATTCAGCGGCAGGGAAACTCCAGAGGGAGGGTACCCCGGGCCCAGGGTCCCTCCCGTATTCCACAGAATGGGCCATTGGAGACTCCTGCATCAGCCTCACCCCCGAGGAAGACGGTACACCCAACGTGGCTTTAACTTTGGATTGCAGAGAACGCCCATTGGTAAAGGCTTATATCTCTTACGTAGATTTACCACCTAATTTCCCTGGCTGTTGTTGTGTCTCAATTATAGCACTTATTGATTCAGGAGCGGATGTTACTGTTATATCGGAAAAGGATTGGCCTGCTGAGTGGCCGGTGGGCTCCTCACAGATTATCAGAGGGGTTGGAGGAACCATCCCCACTGGAAGATCTCTTGGAGAGGTGGAAATAGTCATAGTCAATAGAGATGGTTCACTGGAGAGACCTGCTTCGCTTGTCCCGCTCATTGCCAAAGTGCCGGGAACTCTTTTGGGACGAGACTTCTTGAAAAGTGTGGGTGCACGTATTACAAATTTATAGTAAGGGCCACTGTCTGCCAATTATCCACTGTTCTTGCAATCCCATTGCAGTGGAAAACAGATGCGCGCCCTGTTTGGGTAGATCAGTGGCCCCTTCCTCATGAGAAACTTAAGGCGCTTAGGCAATTGGTTAATCAAGAACTGCAATTAGGTCATATAGAACCTTCTCTTAGTCAATGGAATACTCCAGTCTTTGTTATTAGAAAACATTCCGGTGCCTTCCGTCTATTGCATGATTTGCGTGCAGTAAATGCTCAACTTGTGCCTTTTGGAGCTGTACAACAGGGAGGACCAGTGCTGTCAGCAGTTCCTAAGGGATGGCCGTTGGTTGCCATAGATTTAAAAGATTGCTTTTTCTCCATTCCTCTTGCGGAAAGGGATCGGGAGGCGTTTGCATTCACAGTGCCTACTCCTAACAATCAAGGCCCTGTTGAAAGGTTCCAGTGGCGTGTCCTCCCACAAGGAATGGCATGTTCTCCCACCATTTGTCAATTAGTCGTTGGCAAGGTATTAGAGACCACCAGAAAAGACTTTCCTCAGTATACAATCCTGCATTATATGGATGACCTTTTACTGGCTGCTCCTACAGAACAAGAACTACAGAAACTCGAGTTGCAGGTAATAGACACTTTAACTTCTGCTGGATTTACCATCTCTGAACAAAAGTTGCAGAGGGGTCCCGGGGTGGAGTATCTAGGATATAAATTTGGCCCTGAGATGGTCCGTCCTGTGGGTTTAAATATCCAACCACGTATCAAGACATTATGGGATGTTCAAAGACTAGTGGGAGCCCTTCAATGGGTTCGAAGTGCTTTAGGGATACCTCCCCATCTAATGAAACCCTTCTATGACCAGCTGAAGGGATCAGATCCAAAAGAGCCCCGAGAAATTACTACTGAAATGACTACGGCGTGGCAAGAAATATTACAGCAATGTATGGAAGGTTCTCTAGTGAGATGGGACTCTTCTAAAGATATTGAAATAGCTATCTGCAGATGTGAAGCTGGAGCTGCTGCGGTATTAGGTCATTCCCTCAAAGCTAAGCCTCAGCCACTGTGGTGGTTGTTCTCTGTGCAGCCCACACGTGCTTTTACTTCATGGCTCGAAGTGTTAGCAATGCTACTCAGAAAATCTCGATTGCTCTCATTGCGAGTTCTAAAACGAGAGCCTGATGTTATTTACTTACAAGGTTCATTTCGTAATGTGCAACCACTTCCAGAAATCCTCCTCATAGTATTGCAAGACTTTGGGGGGTGAGTGATATACTCTGACACTTTACCCGTCTTTGATGTGGCTAAACCACTTGGTATCTCTCTGCGAGTTCGGGTGCAAACTTCTCCGCTTGAGGGGCCTACGTTGTTTACAGATGCATCCTCAGTCACCGGGCAAGGGGCAGTGGTTTGGCAAGATTCTGACAACAACTGGCAAACTGCTGTCTTCACGAACCGAGCGGTCAGCGTACAGATGCTTGAGGTAATGGCTGTAGCGACAGCAATGCGCTTATGGCGAAAAATACCTTGTAATATCGTCACTGATTCTGCTTTTGCAGCAAAACTGCTAGCTCGGATGGGGCAGGAGGGTCTTCCAAACACAGAGGTCGCTGGAATCTTGGAGGAGGCTCTAGCTTCTCGTACAGCTCCTGTTGCCGTCTTACATGTACGTAGCCATTCCGAAGTACCTGGTTTCTTTACCACAGGCAATGCGATAGCAGATAAAGTTGCCAGCACACATATTTTCACAGTTCAGGAAGCTCATGATATGCATTCCACCCTCCATATAGGTGCTCGTGCCTTAGCTAGGGTATGCTCCATCCCACTCTCTGTAGCACGTGATGTTGTCCGGTCATGCCCTCACTGTAATTCGGCACCTGTTATTGGGGCTGGGGTTAATCCTCGTGGCCTTAGCCCACTAGAAGTTTGGCAAACTGACTTTACTTGGGAGCCCCGTTTATCTCCCCGCAAATGGTTGGCTGTAACCGTAGACACTTCTTCTACTGTAATTATAGCTACTCAGCACGCTAAATCCAATTCTGCTGCAGCACAATATCATTGGACAACCGCTATTGCGACAATCGGGTTACCCAGACATATAAAGACTGACAATGGCTCCTGTTTCACTTCTCATTCTACTCAACAATGGTTGACACGATGGGGGATATCTCATACAACAGGTATTCCTGGCAACTCTCAAGGGCAAGCAATAGTTGAGCGAGCAAACCATCTCCTTAAAGATAAAATTCGTGCCCTTGGGGAGGGAGAGGGGTATAGAGACAAGATACCTGTTAGCAGACAATCAGAAATTCTGGCAAAAGCCCTCTATGCATTAAATCACTTTGAACGCGGTGACAGTAAACGAACTCCAATGCAGAAACACTGGCGGCCTAAAATCCTGGCTGAAGGGCCTTTGGTTAAAGTGAAATCTGAAGACGGAAAAGGGTGGGAAGCAGGATGGAAAATACTAGTATGGGGCAGAGGTTATGCTGCAGTAAAACACTGTGACTCTGGAAAGATAATATGGGTCCCATCACGAAAGGTTAAACCAGATCTTAGTGTAAAATATGATGATGATTGTAACTGTTCCTTATATTCATTTTATAAGCAGGGCAGAAGTTCACTCTTCATGGGGGCGGTCGGTGGGGAGTCCGAATCAGGTACTTGAGTGACCATAAAGCAGATTGCTGGACAAGGAACCACATCGTTAACCCTATATGTAAGCTGTTGATGTCAGTGATAAACACCGCTCGAACAACATCAAGAGTGGTAACCTTTAGATTATTCTGAGGTTGTCAGGTTTCATCTAACAGCAAATTTATGTTTATTATTTCTTTTAAGGTGTGATTTTATAGGGTTATTTTAGTTATTTAGACTCTACGTGCCATTTACCTCTTATACTATAGAGTGCAATTTTAGTTACCTAGTCACTACATATCGATTACACGTTAATGTAATGATGGTGCATGTTGCCGTGTGCTGATGAGCTGATGGACGCTATCGAGGCTACGGATGGAAGACTTTGACTGCTGTTCACCATACAGAGAAGATGCATCATGCAAGAATGAAGATGAAGAATAGAAAGAAGAATGACGAAGAATGAAGAAGAATAGAAAACATCACGGATGAGAACTGTTTCTCGGATGGTTTCAGACATCAAAGGGACTATCTTAATATACAGTTCATTTAATTGTGGTATTGTTTTCTTTTGCACAAATGTAACTTGCACTACTCATTATATCGGATAGAGCTTTTAAGGTTTATATAAAGTTTATAGAGAGTAAGTTATATTAAGAGTAATATATTAATAGATATTAAGGTTTATATAAATTTATAGAGTAAGTTATATTAAGAGTAATATATTAATAGAGTAATATAGTTATGATAAGAGTAATATATTAGTAATTGTTAGGATTGCATTAGGTTCAATCTTAGTTTTGTTAAGGTTAAATTTGACTAAGTAGATAAGTAATTCAGTTAAGCTGAGTACAATAGTATAAGTATATTGCATAGAACATATAGAACAATATCAAATTCATAGTAGATTATACTTGGGATTTTAGCATTCACATTGAAAAGGGATAAATTGTTGTCTTGGGGGGCGGGGAGATGTTGTAGATGCTAACGAGGCTGAACCTTGTAGTACAAGCATATAGGCGGTAGCGGGGCTTTTTCGGGATGTGACGGTGATAGTAATCCAGGAAGTAATTCAGCCTCTTCCGTCTCAAGCCCTGTGAATCACATTGGCGCGCATTTCAAACGTGCCCTAGGGGGCGTAGACGAAGTAGTAAGGTATATAAGGTGTTGATTACCCCTAATAAACGCCATTTTGCCACGTTTCTTGATGAGTCACGGTGGTCTTTTGGCTCTGGCAAAGGTTCCGCAAGAAGCTGGGAAATTGGGGGTTTCCGAGTCACGGCAACAAAACCCTCATTTATACTTCCACATACCCTCAAGTACACTTCCATATGCCATCAACAATTGCAATTTCTTATACCTTCAAAACAGTTTGTCAAACAATACAGTTCTTCCCATCAACAGCCTTAGTACCATCTATCTTTCCATTAACAGTGTGTATTGTTCAGTTATAAACATCTCGCCACAGAACCTGCACTGACTGGCCCACCAACCTCACACACTTTCTCACAGGCAGTAGATCGTATTACATAAATGGGTTGACACTTACTAAATTGGATAATAAAAAAGGCTTTTTAGACTATGTTAAGAGTAAAAACTAAGGAGACTGTGGGTCCCCTATGAAGTGAGGGGGGTGTTATGGTAATGGAGTGTGCTGAGAAGCTGTAGATACTGAAGGCCTTCTTTGCTTCTGTCTTTTGTGAAAAAGCTCTCCCTCAGGAATCCCAGACCCTGGTGATTAGTATGAGGGTCTAGGGAATGGAAGAAGTGCCGTTAGTCAGGGAAGAGCTGGTCCATGAGCGCCTAGGCCACACCGATGTTCATAAAGCCATGGGACATTACGGGGTGTATCCATGGATGCTGAGGGAGCTAGCAGCGGTGATTTCTGCACCACTCACGATCATCTTTGAGAGGTCTTGGAGAATAGGGGAGGTGCCTGAAGACTGGACGACAGACAATGTCACTCTGGTCTGCAAAAAGGGCAAGAATGAAGAACCGGGCAATTACAGGCTAGGCAGCCTCAGCTCTGTCCCTGGAAATGTGATGGAACAGCTTGTGCTGGAAGCCATTTCCCGACAGCTGGATGAAAAGGAGGTTGTCAGGAGTAGTCAGCATGGGCCCACAAAGGAGAGGTCATGATCAACCAACCTGACAGCCTTCTATGACATTGTCACCAGCTGGGTGGATGGGGGGGTGAGCAGTAGATGTCGTCTATCTTGATTTCAGCAAGCCATTTGATATTGTCTCCCACAATATCCTTATAACAAAGATAAGGAAGTGTGGGAAAGATGAGGGAACAGTGAGGTGGGTTGAGAACTGTCTGACTGGCAGAGCACAGAGGGTCGTCGTTGGCAGTGCAGAGTACAGTTGGAGTCATGTAAGTAGCTCCTGGGTAGTATACCAGGGGTTGGTGCTGAGTCCGGTCTTGTTCAACATCTTTATCAGTGACCTTGACAAGGGGATAGTGGCCACCCTCAGCAAGTTTACTGATGATATGTACTTTGCAGGATTGGCTGACACACCTGAAGGCTGTGCTGCCATTCAGCAAGACCTGGACAGGCTGGAGAGCCAGGCGGTAAGAAACCAGATGAGGTTTAAGAAAAGCAAGTGTAGAGTCTTGCACCTAGTAAGAAATAATTGCATGCACCAGGACAGGTTGTGGGATGAGCTGCTGGAGAGGAGCTCTGCAGAGAGGGACCTGGGTTTCTTGATGGACGACAGATTGGCCATGAGCCAGCAGTGTGCCCTCATGGCCAAAAAGGCCAATGGCATTCTGGGGTGTATGAAAAAGAGCGTGGCCAGCAGGTCGAGGGAGTTGATCCTTCGCCTCTACTCTGCCCTGGTAAGGCCTCATCTGGAGTACTGTGTCCAGTTCTGGGCTCAGCAGTACAAAAAGTCAGGGATCTCTTGGAAAGAGTTCAGCAGAGTGCCACAAAGATGGTGAAGGGCCTGGAGCATCTCCCCTATGAGGAGAGACTTAGGGAACTGGGTCTGTTTAGCCTTGAGAAAAGAAGACTGAGAGGGGACCTGATCCAGGTCTATAAATATCTGAGGTGTGGGGTCAAAGTGGAGAGACCAGGCTCTTTTCAGCAGTTTGTGGAGACAGGACATGGGGAAACTAGGTCATAAGATTTTCTACACGAATGTGTGCAAGAACTTCTTTATGGTAAGGTTGATGGAGCACTGGAACAGGCTGCTCCAGGGTGTTGTGGAGTCTCCATCTCTGGAGATATTCGAGACCCGCCTGGAGGCCTTGTGTGAGCCTACCTGGTGTAGGGAACCTGCTGTGGCGGAGGGGGTTGAACTCCATGATCTCTGGAGGGCCCTTCCAACCCCAGTGATTCTGTGATTCTGTGTTTCTGTGAATAATGGGCACCTGAGACTGTAGAGTTATTTACCTGACCACAGGGATGAGCTCAGCAGAAGAGACAGTTCTTGCTGTATTCCTCATCTATTGCAAATTCCAGACCTTACGGCATTTCACAGCTGTGACTGACTTGCAGAAACAAACTCTATAATCCAGAGATTGGTTATAAAGCAGTGTCACAGGTTACCTAGATTTACCTGTGGCCATGATAGGGGGCAGCCACCCCGTAGGGTCCCTGGCTAAAAAATGGAAAGGATAAGGGGAATGGGAAAAGCGAACAGTGGTGGCAATCTAAGGAGGAAAACTTATTTTACTAAAAATGATATCGGAATACAAGATAACACAATATAATACAATATGATTGAGGTAAATAAATCGAACAAAACAGAAAGAGTGCCCGAAAACCAAGAGGCCTACTGTAAACTCTAGGTGACACGACTGGAACGCTTCTCACTCTCTGTGAGTCTGAGAGAGAGAGCTCCAGCCTGGGCGCGAAATTATATTTGTTCTTCTATCATGACTTATCTCTGGCCGCAAAGTCCTCTGGGATACGTAGATTTCTTCTGAGAGCTGAGTATTCGGGACGTTGTTATTCCACGGAACTGGAGTATGAACCTTTTAATGACCCATACTGCACATGATGTTATGATGTGGAATATTGACAGCAACATTACAAAACCATGACAACAGGGGCAACTGACACTGATACTGATGCCTGCTGTGATTGACCAAGATCCACTTGGAGGTTTCCTGTTTTGGTTTGGGTCTCAGTTTGGAAACTCTCTCCACAGTAGTATTATATAGAGTTCAGTAAGCATAAGCTAAGGCCCAGAGTCGACATTCCTCCTCAGATCCTTCTGAGCTGCACCATCCCTTACTCAGATACTTGTTTCATTTCTCAGGGTCCCACGGCTGTTCAAAAGTAAAATCCCATGACACCGGGTGTCCGCACACTTCTAAGCTCTCTCCTAAACCTCTCCATATTCTGCACCACTCAGCATTCTCCAGTTTTGGGGAAGGCTTCCACCACAGAATATAAATTACAGTTTCAAGGAATGCACTCAGAGAGACTGACAGCATGGTACCTAAGCTGGCACCCTAAGCATGCATAAGGAACTGAGATGAGCACCTGGAAACCAGTCCTAACACTGTATTGTCGGTTACATTAACTAGGATGGAGAGGGACCAGGCAGGTATCTCCATCCATGCCCTTACTTGATTATAGGTATGTGCAACTCTGACAGAGAACATGAGGAGCTTAAAAAGAAACCAGCAAGTTCCAAGGAACATAATGGCCCATAATCCTCTATACAATGCTCTTAAAATGAAGTAGATGCCCATAGTTGCTTGCATTCTCCATGAATAATTGTCACGGGGTTACCCCTAAATGAAAGTCCATGGCTGGGCGGCACAGGCCCCAGGAAATTAAAAAAAGAGAGAGAAATAAACAAAGGGGAAAATAATAACAACAATAATAATTAAATAAAATGAAAGGTTGTTGCTGCAACCTGGCCTGTGCTGGCCTCACGCTGCGGGAGAGGGGAAAGGGCAGAAAGTGAGCAGATAGTTTTAACAAAGAGAAAACACAGTGGCAACAATCTGAGGAGGAAGGGTTATTTATTAAATGTAACCAAATCAAACAAAACAAGAGAGAGAAGAGTACCCAAAACAGAAGTCAAACCACGATAGTGCGAGGGCAGCACGTGCTTTTCTGCGCAGGGAGTGGAGACAGCCAGAGGCAGAGAGCAGCTGGGATCTGGTCTGGAGTCCCACCCTTCTTAATCTTCATGCCAAGTCCTCCGAGGATGCATCCCCCCCCCCCCCCCCGCCCAAAATGCCCCAAACGACGGTAACACAGAAAGAGGACATTAATTCTTTAACTTCCACTGTTCTGCGTGATGATCTGTGGTGGAATACCGACAACAGAAATCACACCACCACCACACAGAGGCAATGACAGACGTGAACCTGAAAGCACAGACCCCAGTAAGGAGCCCTGTCAGATGTTGCAGGCTGAAGTCACCGCACAGCTTGATGAACAGCCGTGTGCTTCCTGCTGGATTGTGGGTTTCTGAGAACATCCAATTCCAACAGCTCCAGAAATGTCTCACAAGAAGGAGGACAGACAGAGTCACTGCACATCCTTTATTCTGTTAAGGTTCACAGAGAGCCTGGTTCATTATGTACAGTGCGCCTGGTCTACACTACAAAAGTAAAGAGTAACTGATTTGAATAATGTTGTGATAGTGAATAGCAATACAGTATATATACATACAGTATATATACATATATATATATAAAAGAATAAGTTTTAATACATTACAGTTATAAAAACTGATCAAAACAGAAAGAAACAAAGAGTTTGCATCAGTAAAAATAATGAATCCTAAAAGAAGGGAAGTTCAATATTTGTGAAACATATTTTGTCATCATTTTCCTCACTGCATCCTTGACTTCCTGACTCCTCATGCTGTAGATGAGGGGGTTCACTGCTGGAGGTACCACAGAGTACAGAAGTGCCACCATCAGGTCCATAAATGGGAAAGAGAGAGAGGGGGGCTTCAGGTAGGCAAAAATGCCAGTGCTGACAAACAGGGAGACCACAGCCAGGTGAGGGAGACAAGTGGAGAAGGCTTTGTGCCGTCCCTGCTCTGAGGGCATCCTCAGCACGGCCATGAAGATCTGCACATAGGACACCACTATGAAAACAAAACACCCAAAGCCTAAACTGACACTAAAAATGAGAAGCACAACTTCCCTGAGGTTGGAGCCTGAGCAGGAGAGCTTGAGGATCTGGGGGATTTCACAGAAAAACTGGTTGACAACATTGCCTTGGCAGAGAGGCAGTGAAAACGTACTGGCAGTGTGCAGAAGGGAATTGAGAAACCCAGCGCTCCAGGCAGCTGCTGCCATGGTGGCACAAGCTCTGCTGTCCATCAAGGTCCCGTAGTGCAGGGGCTTGCAGATGGCAACGTAGCGGTCATAGGACATGATGGTGAGAAGGAAATACTCTGCTGAGAGGAAGAAGAAAAAGCAAAAGACCTGTGCAGCACATCCTGCGTAGGAGATGGCCCTGGTGTCCCAGAGGGCGTCGACCATGGCTTTGGGGAGAGTGGTGGAGATGCAGCCCAGGTCGAGGAGGGCCAGGTTGAGGAGGAAGAAGTACATGGGGGTGTGCAGGCGCTGATCGCAAGCTACGGCTGTGCTGATGAGGCCGTTGCCCAGGAGGGCAGCCAGGTAGATGCCCAGCAAGAGCCAGAAGTGCAGGAGCTGCAGCTGCCGCGTGTCTGCCAACGGCAGCAGGAGGAACTCGCTGATGGAGCTGCTGTTGGGCATCTGCTGTTCCTGGGCTTGGAGTCCTGTTCAGAGTGCAGAAGACAATGACAAGTCCAGAACACTCTCAAAGACACACATCCTGCTATACTATAAAAGTTCTCCTTTCCTTTTGGAAAATGTTCATTTAACTCCAGCTTTTGCGAGCTTCACCATCCCATTCGGAGTAGAAGACTAGGCAGTTCTTAATGCCTTCTCATATTCTTATCATATCCCAGCCTCCTGGAAATTTTCCTCTCTTTTCCAGCAGCTCCTCATGACCCCAGCCCCAGCCTCTGTGCAATTTAGTTTTTCTTAGAGAAATCAGCCTCTTTTCAGGACAAGTGTAGTATTAATGTCTGCAGAAAACAGCGATAAGTTTTATCTTTTTAGGAAGGAGAGGCTAAATGCACATTCTGTGCATTCTGTGTGACTGTTCACAAAACAACCAAAGGATTGAAGAAATATTTGGGAGTCTCAGAGCTGTGCTCAAAATTGACAGCCCCTTTTAGATTTCTGCAAACAATCCTTTTTGCCTTCCAGCAGAACAGGAAATGGAAAATCAATGCCTTGGCTCTCCTCTTGCAAAGTACCCTCATAGACATCCTGCTGTGCAGTGGAGCTGAGATCCCCTGCCCCAGGCAGCAGCTGTGGCAGCACAAGCCCCTCTACCGGGGGGCTCCTTCCCCCACACGTCTCCCCGCAGCACCCTGGACAGCTCCCCGGGCAGGCTGAGTGCTGAGCCTGGCAGGCGGCAGAGTCCCATAGCCGGCACACAGCCCCTGGGGCACAGCAGGGACCATGCTCTGCAGGACAGCCTTGGACACCCGCCTGCAGCCCCACATGCACAGCCTGCAGCCGTGCTGGGACATGCAACCCTCAGGGCTGTGCTCTGATGCTGCAGCATGGAAGCCCTCAGCTGGAGCAGAAGGCTTTTTCCGCAATAAACAAACATGCAGTGCCTGCAGCCAGATCTGCTATGGGATGTCCCAGATTAAGTTAACCCTCTATGAAATGCAGCTGCACCATCTGCAGTGAAACTTACCTTGTCATGGTCTGTGGGCAATGCTCCTTCAGTGAGCTCTCAGCCTGCTCACACCGTACACATCCTGGAAGCTCTCTCCCCTTTCTCTCCTCTCCTTCCTTTAACTGCAGGCTGTGCTGTGCACTAGAGCTGCTCCTGTACACAGCTGTCTCTCTGCAGCCCTGCCCATTTTTAAGAGCTCCCTGTGTCCCAGGAGCCCGGCCCAGCTCAGCAGAAGAATATGTCATGTTTATCCTTCCCACTTGTCTCCCCTGAGATGTCCCTGGATCCTCATGGCAAACAGCTCCTGAAAGACAACAGCATCATGACAGTACATTAAAATCTGTTGAATTTAATACCAGATTTCTAGTGGTCAGTGACTAGTTCCAGACATGTGGTGAGTCCTCCCAGAGAGTGTTTGCTGAAACTAAAAGGGCACCAAGAGAAGGACACAGTATCATAGAATCATAGAATCACCATGGTTTCAAAAGACCTTAAAGAGCATCCAGTCCAACTGTTCACCTACCACCAATAGTTCCCACTAATCCATGTCCCTCAACACAACATCCAGTCATTCCTTGAACACCTCCAGGTCTGGTGACACCACCAACACCCTGAGCAGTCCATCCCAGGTCCCAAAGAGCAGGACATGGCATTTGGACTAGTGAACCTCATCCTATTGGCTTCAGCCCAGCTCTCCAGCCTGTCTGGATCCCTCCGTAGTGCCTTGCTAACCCGAGACAGATCCACACTCCCAGCCAATTTGGTGTAATCCACAAACGTACATAGGATGCCCCCAATGCCCTCATCCCTGACATCAATAAAGATAGTGAAGAGGACAGGCCCCAGCACCAGACCCTTGGGGAACACCAGGGAGGCGCACAGGTAGGTGTCCATCTGGAATATCTCCAGACAAGGAGACTCCACAACCCCCTTGATCAGCCTGTTCCAGTGCTCAGTCACCCTCACCGTTAAGAACTTCTTGCACTCATTTTGTCGGAACTTCCAATGCTCCAGTTTCTGTCCATTACCCCTTGTCCTGACTTCACACACTGCTGAAAAGAGCCTGGTCTTGCCACTTTGACCACACACCTCAGATATTTATCATCATAGTATCATAGTATCGTGCGAGTTGGAAGGGACCTTAGAGATCATCGAGTCCAACTCCCGGGTTTCGAGCCCCCTGTGTAGCGAAGCGGCACTTCTACCCCTGCGCCACAGGGGGGATTCGAACCCGGGCCCTCCGGTGCCACAAGCAGCAGCTTAAACCACTGCGCCACTGGATCACGTCCCCTATCATTCTTCTTTTCTCAAGGCTAAGCAGACCCAGCTCACTTAGTCTTTCTTCATAGGGGAGATGCTTCTGACCCTTCACCATATTTGTGGACCTCTGTTGAACTCTTTCCAATAGATCCCTGTCTTTTTTTGTACTGGAGAGCCCAGGACTGGACACAGTATTCCAGATGAGGCCTTACCAGGGCAGTTTAGAGGCGAAGGATCAACTCCCTCAACCTGCTGGCCATGCTCTTTTTCATGCACCCCAGAATGCCACTGAACTTTTTGGCCACAAGGGCACACTGCTGGCTCATGGCCAACCTGTTGTCCATCAGGATACCCAGGTCCCTCTCTGCAGAGCTCCTCTCCAGCAGCTCATCCCCCAACCTGTCCTTGTGCATGCAATTATTTCTTCCTAGGTGCAAGACTCTACACTTGCTTTTGTTAAACCTCATCTGGTTTCTTACCGCCTGGCTCTCCAGCCTGTCCAGGTCTCACTGAATGGCAGCACAGCCTTCAGGCGTGTCAGCCAATCCTCACAACTACGTATCATCAGTAAACTTGCTGAGGGTGGCCACTATCCCCTTGTCAAGGTCACTGATAAAGACGTTGAACAAGACCGGTCTCAGCACCAACCCCTGGTATACTACCCAGGAGCTACTTACATGACTCCAACTGTACTCTGCACTGCCAGTGATGACCCTCTGTGCTCTGCCAGTCAGACAGTTCTCAACCCACCTCACTGTCCACTCATCTATACCACACTTCCTTATCTTTGTTATTAGGATATTGTGGGAGACAATCTCAAATGCCTTGCTGAAATCAAGGTAGACGACATTTACCGCTCTCCCCCCCATCCACCCAGCTGGTGACAATGTCATATCAGGCTGTCAGGTTGGTTGATCATGACCTCTCCTTTGTGGACCAATGCTGACTACTCCTGATATCCTCCTTTTCTTCCAGCTTTCTGGAGATGTTATCCAGCACAAGCTGTTCCATCACCTTTCCAGGGACTGAGGTGAGGCGGCCTAGCCTGTAATAACTCAGATCTTCCTTCTTGCCCTTTTTGAAGACCGGAGTGACACTGGCTATCCTCCAGTCCTCTGGCACCTCCCCCATTCTCCAAGACCTCTCAAAAATGATAGAGAGCGGTTCAGCAATCACCTCTGCCAGTTCTCTCAGCACTCATGGATTCATCCCATCAGATCCCATGGCTTTATGAACATTGGTGTGGCCTAGGCACTCACGGACCACCTCTTCCCTGACTAAAGGCAAGCCTTCCATTCCCCAGACCCTCTCACTGGGTCTGCGATTCCTGAGGGAGATCTTTTTCACTGAAGACAGAAGCAAAGAATGCCTTCAGTATCTCCAGTGTCTCAGCATCCCTCATTATCAGAATACCCCCCTCACTTAGTAGGGGACCCACAGTCTCCCTAGTCTTCCTTCTATTCATAACATACTTTATAAATAAATAAATAAATAAATAAATAAATAAATCTTTTTTATTTTTCTTTTTTAATGAGTGTCAACCAATTTATGTAATACTATGTTCTGCTTGCAAGGAACTGTGTGAGAGAGGTGGGCCAATCAGTGCTGGTTCTGGTGTTTATAACTGAATAATACAGACTGTTCATGGAAAAGTTATATGGTAGTAAGGGTGTATATGGATCTAAAAAACAGTATTGTTTGACAAACTGTTTTGATGGTATAAGAAAGTGTAATTGTTGATGGCATATGGAAGTGTACTTGAGGGTGTGTGGAAGTGTAAATGAGGGTACAAATAGTGGAATAGTTTACAGAGGAAAAAAGGGATAAAGAGGAAGTGATTTTATCTGCACTGACATGAGAGCAACTCCCGTCATCTTTCCCCTGCAAGCAGATCAGAGCAGAGTCACAGTGCCCATGTACCATTCTGCTTACCAAATGGAGGAGGTCACAACAGAAGAGGCAGGCCTTCCTCTCTGCTCCATCTGTGGCATACTCTGGAGTTCAAGGCATTGCAAAGCTATGGCACATGTACGTTCTTTCACTGATGACACCTTAATTTGCTCTGGGCTCTCATTTCAATTGCAACTAAATAACTCTGGGGTCATGCCCATTGACAGGAAGCTGGTAAATGTTGTCTCCTTGTAAGGAAGAGCAAGAATGATGACATGGGCAATTATGGACCTGTCAGTCTCACTCCAGTGCCTGGTAAAATTATGGAGGCAATGGTGATGGGAGTTATGGAAAAACAGCTGAAAGACAATTCTGTCATTGGTCGCAGCCAACACAAGTTCCTGAGGGGACGGTCCTGTTTAACTTCAAATCCTTTTCTGACACGGTTATCCATTTAGCTGACCAAGGTAATCCAGTTGAAAATGGATGAAATCCTTGAGGAATTCCGTAGAGCTTTTGATACTATTTCTCACAGCATCCTTCTAGACAGAATGTCCTGCATGCAGCTAGACAGAAACAGAACGTAGTGGGTGAGCAGTTGGCCAACAGGTCAGGCCCAAAAGTTTACAGTCAATGGGATCCATCGGGCTGGTAGATGGTCACTATCAGGTTTCCTTAGGGCTCCATTTTAGGGCCTCTTCTCTTTCATGTTTTTGCAGATGACCTGCATGCAGGACTTGGAGTTGTTCTGAGCAAATTTGCTGATTGGAGGTGCTGTTGCGTCCAGTGAGGGTGGAGAGGACTTGCAGAGAGATGTGGACAAGTCAGAGAAGTGGGTACCAGTTGTTCCTAAGCACCAAGTGCATAAAGCATAACAAGAACAAGTGCCTGATTGTGCACCTGGGTAGGAGCAACCCTGGACATACACACTGACTGGATATGGGACACTAGAGAAGTCTGACTGCAAAGATTGGAGGTCATGGTCAGCATCAAATTGAACATGAGTCAGCAATGTGCCCAGGCAGCCAGGAGAGCCAGTGGTCCCCTGGAGTGCATCAAGCAAGGTACTGCCAGCTGGGTGAGGGAAAGTATCACCCCTCTCCGCTCTACATTGCTACAGTCACATCTGGAGCACTGGGTGCAATTCTGGGCAACACAGAACATAAAGGACATCAAACTATGGGAGGGTGTGCAAAGGTGGGCACAGGAACTGAGAGATCTGAAGTTCAGAGTTCCACTGGGATTGACTGATTGTTCAGACTTGGCCATTCTCACATCCCACAGCCTGCAAGGACACACAGGGCACACATGGGACATGAACCTCACAGCATCCTTGCACCCCATGCAGAGCCTGGGATCTCTTGTCCCTTTGTCTTTCATTTAACATCATACAGACCTCCATCCACTGCTTCAGGAAGGATCTTTAGTCAGCATGAGGTTCTCCCTCAAGTGCCAAGTGGCCTTTCTGCTTCATAAGAAAAAGCAGGGGTTTCTCAGCATCAGAGCCACCATGCCAGTGCCTTTGCCTGCCTGTACTCATGGCTTCCAATTATCTGCTCTAACAAGTCCCTTGGGAAGCTTGCTTGTTAGTGTCCCTCAGTGGGCCCATTCATACTCTAAGAATCTTCACTGTTACTTCTGCCTTTGTCTTGTTGAGCACTTTGTGCAGTCTTCTCTCTGCACTGGAGGTTGACGGACTCGGCATCAAGTGCCGCCTGGGGCCCATTATCACCTGAAGAGCCTCCTGAGCCTTGTGCCTTCCTGTCATCCTCTTCAAATTTTCATAGCGTGTACAGCAAAATGGGGAGATATCTAGAAAGAGATTAAAGTGGCTGAAGCCAGCAGTCGTTTACTGTTTATTTATTTATATTTGAGTTAAAACAAAACATTAAATCAGCACTGTGCAACTGGTATCAATCCTGAATGTTCCCAATGAGTTCTGTTGTGTTACTGTGTGGACAAATTTCCTCCTCAACCTCCCCACCCCATTTCTGCTTACATTGGTCCCATGGGACTTTCATCAATTTTCCTCACATCACTCTTCTCTGCAGCCACCCGCTCAGTGTTAAAACTCCTCTGCACTAACTCCAACTAGCTTTCCGCAGAGAACCAGCGGCACATGGGCCAAGAAAGAATTCCCTTTGTTTTTGGCCAACAAACAGAAGGAAAGGTGTTGCAACTGAATGAACAGTAAAACACAGTGATCAACTGCATGCCATGACCAAGCTGCATCTATGGAAGTTTGTCTTTCACTGGGAAAATTTGTACAAGAAATGAGTTAGACACAGACATGATGCTGTTGACTTTCAGGAGCTGTTGGCCATCAGGACCCAGGGATATCTCAGGGGAGACGAGTGGGAAGGATGAAAATGTCATCCTATTCTGCTGGGCTGGGCTCCTGGGACTCAGGAAGCTCATACAAATGGGCAGTGCTGCAGAGAGACAGCTGTGCCCAGGAGCAGCTCTTGTGCACAGCACAGCCTGCAGGTGACAGAAAGAGAGGAGAGAAAGGGGAGAGAGCTTGCAGGATGTGAACGGTCAGAGCGGGCTGTGAGCTCAGTGCAGGAGCATTGCTCACAGATCACGACACGGTAAGTCTCACTGCAGACCATGTAGATGCTATTCAAAGAGGGTTAACTAAAAGCGGGACTAAATGTGGATAGTTCTGAAGCAGAACTGGCTTCATGCACTGCATGTTTCTTTTCAGGGGAAAAAGACTTCTGTTTTAGCTGAGGGTTTCCATTCTGCAGTATGAAAGCACAGCCCTGAGGGCTGCGTGTCCCAGCACGGCTGCAGTCTGTGCAGACGGGGCTGCAGGCGGGTGCCAAGGGCTGTCCTGCAGAGCAGGGTCCTTGCTGTTCAGGGGGAGATGTGTGAGTGGAAGGAGTCCCCCGGCAGGGCTTCTGCTGCCACAGCTGCTGCCTGTGGCAGGGAGATCTCAGCTCCACTGCACAACTGAATGTTTGTAAGGGTGCTTTGCAAGAGGAGAGCCAAGGCAGGGATTTTCTATTTCCTGGTCTGAGGGAAGGGAGAAAACATTGGTGGCAGAAATCTAAAAGGGGCTGTCACAGTTCTGAGAATTTTTTTTTCAATCAATTGCTTGTTTTTTGAACAGTCACACATGATGTGCTGTCAGTCTCCTCTTTCTCAAAGGATGGAACCAATTGAAACGATCATCATTTTCAGCAGACATGAATAATTCACTTAACCTGGGAACAGGCAGCTTTTTCTAACTGAAGCTGAAAGGCACAGTGACTGGGTTTGGGGTTCTAAGAGCAGTTGGGGTAAAGATATGAGACATGAAACAGATGAAAATATCCAGGAAGACGGGATAATATAATAAAATAAGAGGAAGGTTAGAGCTCCAAATGCTGCTTCTGCTTATGGAATGCTGAACAACATGAAATGAAATGCAAGTAATGGTGCTAAATGTACACTGTTGTAGGAGAATGAAATCATGTCATATTGTAGGAGGAGGAGTATCTCTAAGAATGGTCTGTACTGGTAATTATCTTCTGCACTCTGAACAGGACTCCAAGCCCAGGAACAGCAGATGCCCAACAGCAGCTCCATCAGTGAGTTCCTCCTGCTGCCGTTGGCAGACACGCGGCAGCTGCAGCTCCTGCACTTCTGGCTCTTGCTGGGCATCTACCTGGCTGCCCTCCTGGGCAACGGCCTCATCAGCACAGCCGTAGCCTGCGACCAGCGCCTGCACACCCCCATGTACTTCTTCCTGCTCAACCTGGCCCTCCTCGACCTGGGCTGCATCTCCACCACTCTCCCCAAAGCCATGGCCAACGCCCTCTGGGACACCAGGGCCATCTCCTACGCAGGATGTGCTGCACAGCTCTTTTTCTTTGTTTTGTTCATGTCAGCAGAGTTTTCCCTTCTCACCATCATGTCCTATGACCGCTACGTTGCCATCTGCAAGCCCCTGCACTACGGGACCTTGATGGACAGCAGAGCTTGTGCCACCATGGCAGCAGCTGCCTGGGGCGCTGGATTTCTCTATTCCCTGCTGCACACTGCCAGTACGTTTTCACTGCCTCTCTGCCAAGGCAATGTTGTCAATCAGTTTTTCTGTGAAATCCCCCAGATCCTCAAGCTCTCCTGCTCAGAATCAAATCTCAGGGAAGTTGTGCTTCTCATTTTTAGTGTCAGTTTGGTCTTTGGCTGCTTTGTTTTCATAGTTGTGTCCTATGTGCAGATCTTCCTTGCTGTGCTGAGGATGCCCTCTGATCAGGGACAGCACAAAGCCTTCTCCACGTGCCTCCCTCACCTGGCTGTGGTCTCCCTGTTTGTCAGCACTGGTATTTTTGCTTACCTGAGGCCCATCTCACTCTCTTCTCCATACATGGACCTGATTGTGGCAGTTCTGTACTCAGTGGTGCCTCCAACACTGAACCCTATTATCTACAGCATGAGGAACAGGGAGATCAAGCAGGGTCTCAGAAAGGTGTTGCAGTATGCAATATTCTATCTTCAATATAGGCACAACTTCCTCACATGATTCCCAGTGATTTTTATTTATGTTTTATTCATATTTGATTGTTTGATTGTGTATGATACAGCAATCTGAGCAGAAAAATGTTGCAAATTATTTCACTTCTTTCCTACCTCATTTTTGTTTTCTCATCTCAAGAGCTCCTGTAAACATTGAAGCAGATTCCCTGAAAAGGCTAAGAGATAAATAAAAAGCTTTCACAATAGACTTTTTCTTAGCTCTTCTCTCTTCCTACCTTGCCTGTGTCTGGGGCAGCTACAGCCACAGAAAGCAGCACAACATGCTCTTTTCATTCCTGCTCTCTTTACACTGCCACAGTGCTCTCAAGTCCTCGCATTTGAGCAGGCCTGAAGGTCTTGTGTGTTTAACAACAGCCCTGTTGTCTCTACAGCAGCTCTCTGGGACAGCAGTCAGTAGCCAGCAATATGAACGTCTGTGTCAGCGCTGGTCTCCTTGCTGGTACTGTCATGGACTTATCTAGATCTATGTCCATGACAGAAGCGACAGTAGGGCCATGGGCCCCCTTACCCCAAACAAATAGGAATGGCAAAAGGAACGGTGTAGGGAGATGGGAGCTGGGCTCAAGGAAACAACCAGATCAACGGCAATGACCTAAGGAGGAAAACTTGTTTTACTAACTATGATATGTGTAATACCAATAGGAAAAATTACAAAACCATGACATTCCACCTCTTATTCTGCATCACTATATCTTGCTTAGAAAACATATCTTTATAAAAATTAACAATAATTAAAATGCATTACACACACAGGTCTGTATACATATATGTACACGGAATTACTGACTGCACTCCCCCAACATCAGATTCCCTTGTGGTACATATTGAACATCCCCATCTTTCTGCATCACCCACCAAGTGCACCCAGCTCCCTGAGAAGCATTAATTCTATGATACAGGGTTGTCCCTTTGCCCGGGATTCCTTTCCAGGTTTTGTTTTTGCAAATTTAGTAAAAACCTAATTAGTAGGCTGATGACATCATAGCCGAGCAGTACTAACACATTAAAAGTGCTATTAAAAGGTCTATTCCTGTAGATTCTAGCATTGATTACATCAAATCCTGATTAATTCACATTCTATCTATTACTAACATAGAAAAGAAAACAACAACAAACAAAACAAAACAAAACAAAACAAAAAAACACACATATCATAGTATCGTGCGAGTTGGAAGGGACCTTAGAGATCATCGAGTCCAACTCCCAGGTTTCGAGCCCCCTGTGTAGCAAAGTGGCACTTCTACCCCTTGCACCACAGGGGGGATTCGAACCCGGGCCCTCCAGTGCCGCAGGCAGCAGCTTATACCACTGCGCCACTGGGGGCGCACATCCTAGATAATGCTAAAATTTGCCTAAAATTCTAATTCTTGTGACTGCCCTGGTAACACTGAAAATCACACAATATGTCAAATCATTACTAATATTATCTATAACACAACAAGTTACAAAGCAATACCACTCTGTAAGAGGCACACAATTCCAGTTACTATAAAGGCTGGATGCTATTTTCTGCCTTGAGATGAGGCCGAACATATCATGCTGGAACCCACATACGGCCAGTCCCTGTGGAAATACAAGCATATCCACAACTTCCAAGTTATCAGTGGTAAAGGACCTTCCCAAGTCCTGTGGCCATATTCCAAGCATTAACCCTTGGCCACTCCTTGAGCATTGGGGAGGCCCCACAATGATGATCCATGATCTGTATCTGTATGGTCACGATTCAAAAGATTCAGTACAAGCAAAGCCTTACATAAACTTTCTTGAGGTGTGTCTCCCGTTTTTTTTTGTTTGTTTGTTTGTTTGTTTGTTTGTTTGTTTGTTTTTGGTTTTTTTGTTTTTTTGTTTTCTAAGAATTGATTTCAATGTTTGATGAGTGTGCTCAGTGATAGCATGTCCCATGGGAGAATGAGCAATGCCTGTAACATGTTTAAGCCCTCATTCTTGGAGGAAACTTTGAGTGGCTGGTCCATCCTTGATATGCTCCGACCGAGCAGCTCCCTGAAGGTTGCATATCACCAGGCAAGCGAGCTGAGACACAGCTTGCCACTGTCCCACCAATATTGCGTCTTTAGTAACCAGACCAACGCAAAGATGGAGGATCGCTATGTGGAGCGGGGAAGCAGCATAGACAGGGGCTGTGAAGACATCGGTGGAGCACTCGGAAAGACCAATGCCTCCTTCATATGCAGTTCCAAGTCCTGCAGCTTCTCAAGGTTTTACTATCTTCCTCTAACACTTTCCCATTCCCACCATCGTCCAAGTTGCTTTTGCTCTCACTAGCTTCTTGCTGTTCTACGTTATACTTTTTTAAACTATTTATAACCTCCTGCCATGGCTTCATCAGTTTCTTTGCTGTCTTATCATCATCAACTACTAAGTTCCATAAAGAGTCCCAGAAATTCCTCCATTCATCTACCTTAATATACGATTTGTCATTGTTAAATCACCCTTTGCAGCCCCAAAGGCTATAAGCCCTGGTACATGCTTAAGCCTTTTAATTCCCCTCTTTTCTAAAAAGTGTTGTAAAAGACTTAGGGCTACCTCTCTTTCCATGGTGCACTGCAGCTCCGCGTCCCACCACCTGCAGTACCCAAATTGGAGATCCTCTGGACGCATCCTCCACTTGTCCTCCGGACCATGCAGACCCCTCTCAGTCAGTCTAGGCGCCTCTGCCCCCTGACGTATCTGCTCTTTGTCTGATTCACACTTTGTGAACATGCTGACCTTCAATCCTGGGTCCCTATTTGGGCAACACTTGCTGTGGAGTTCCCAGAGTTTGGTCCCAAAATCTAGTCAGTTCACTATACCAGACAGGCGGGAAGTGATGACATGACTCAATATGAGCACATCAGAACCTCCAACTTTATTGCCCGAAAAGACATACTTTTACAGCAGACAGACGAGGGTGTTCAAAAATCACACACATTAATTGGAGAAAAGCTGCTGCAATAACAACCCTAAAACCCCTCTTCAAAGCCACGAGCCATTCATTCTTTTCCTAGAGGTGTCCTTGGTTCTCACTCTGTTTATCTGCTCAGTCAAGTCCTTATCTTGAACCATAGCTGCTGCTCTATAAAATTCTTCTTGGATTAACACAGCCCCAGAGCCCTTGCATGGAAGGCCTTTCTGAGAAGAGATTCATTCAGAAAAGAGCAATCCATCACTCAGGTGCCAAGAAAGCACAAAACTGTAGGCTGAACCATGAAGAAGCTGTGTCACCAAAGCGTATTTCTGCTTCCCTGTGACAAACACTTGAGCAATGAGGACTGATCTCCTGCAAACACTTGTGTGCTGAAGCAGGCTCCTTCAAATACACAGGTTTGGTTGCAGAAGGAATTCAGCTAATCTGGAGTTTCTTTTCTCCTGCCTGCTGTGTGGTACATGTTAGAACTTGCACACCAGGTCTTCCTGGCAAACCAGAATTGCGTTTGTTGATGTCCATTTCTCCATGTCTGCTCGGAAGCAATCATGGGTTTGGATGTGCTTAGATAGCATCACTCGTATGGTAAGCACTGCTCAGCCTGCTGTCATATGGTAAGCACTGCTCAGCCTGCTGTCATATGGGGAACTGTATTGCAAATGGGACCATGCGAAAAACAAATCTCTTCAAAGAGGTGAATCTGTAACTTTAGGGTGATGTGTTTTACACTACAGACCTTTGAAAGACTGCTCTGGTGAATCAGAGGGGGTTGTGAACTGCTGCATGTGAGAGCTGACAAAGCTATCGTGTTGGCCACAGCTACGCAGGAGAGAGAACAACAGGTTCTGCTTGCTATGAGAAGACACAGCCCCTGCCTCCTCCTCAGTATCTGTGCAGCAGGGTCTAAGGCTGCTCCCCACACCAGGTAAGATGCTAAGGTGCTTACAGCTTATTTCTGGCTGTCCCTAACTGCTCCTCAACGCGAGCAACACGGAAGGACCTGCCTTTCATACTGAAGCCCACAGGACTGCCCACAAGCCTCAAGTCAAACCCGTGCTAAAGTAGCTGTTACATCAAGTGCCACCACAGCTGGGGACTGTGTCAGTGATGAAGTCACCCCCGATCTCTGCATCTCATCCTGATACACTCTGTTGCCAGCAAATGCAGCTTTTTTAGGAATTGACTCATCCCACATCAAATGGAAGCTGGTTAACTCCTTCCTATCTCTGCTTTTATAGCTCATTTTCCCTCTGACTGAACAAAAGCCATTGTCGTGGGTTAACCTAAAATCTACCTGCACCCATGACAGGGGAATAGACGGCCTGCAGGGCCGCAATCCCAAAAGGAAAAGGGAAAAAGGGAAATGGAAAATAAATACAGCAGCAACGATCTAAGGAGGCACACTTATTTACTAAATACTATGTCGGAATACAGGATAACACAGAATAATACAGTATAATTGGAATTAAGGCTAACGAAACAAGTAAAATAAGAGAGAATGAGTCCCGAAACCAAGAGGCCTACTGTAACTCTAGGCAAAACAGCTGGAACGCTTCCACACACTCCCCCATGGCTGGAAGGATCCAAGAGAGCGAGTCCAGCACTGAAGTGAGATTATATAGAGTCCGTGTCATATGACTGACAGTGATGTTCTCTGGGACATGCAGTCTTCTTTCTGTGCACAGCACATTCGTCAAAATTATACATGCTTTATCGTGATGTTATGATGTGGAATACTGATAGCAAAAAATTACAACATTGCAAAACCATGATGATGGCAATGAAGCTCGCTGACTGGGTGGCATTGCCAGGGACTCAGGTGTGGACAGAGGTATTGGCACATGCCAAGATCGGACCTACACCCTCTGGAAGCAAATGTTGTTAGCAGTAAAAGAAAGATACCCCTTCAAAGATGACTTGATGCCTGAGAAAAAGAAATGGACTGATATGGAGAAAGGTATCCAATATTTGAGAGAAAATGCTTTGGTGGAAATGCTACACAGCCCCCACTTCATTCATAATGACCCAGACCAATTACATGATCCTGAGACAATCCATGTTACGCAAAATATGTGGCGTGCATTTACAAGGGCTGAACCAGAAAAGCATGCCAGTGCACTTGCAATAATATATGGCAAAGAGGCAAGGAGACCCCATTTGAATGAACTGGTTGGTAGACTTCATGATCTTGAGTTATTTGTAAGCTCTATAGAAGTTGAAGTTTATATTTCAGCCATTGTCAAGGTAACTGAAAGGTTAAACAAAATGGAGGATACACAAAAGGATATTATAGATAGATTGACTACCGTGCCTGTTGTTGATGGATCCATGGTGGTACCAGATGATGGGGACCAGGATTCCCACGAGTGCCTATTGGGAGAGCTAAACAACGTGATTTCCTCCCAACCTGTATCATCAGATATCTCAGTCATAAAAAGGGGACAGCCTCATGTCCGAGCAAATGACAACAGTAAGGCCGTACATTGTGCCTTGTGGCTTTTCCTGCATGATCATGGGGAGGATATGAAGAAGTGGCATAAATCACCCACTTCTGCAGTCCAGGCACAAGTGAAAGAATTACAAGGCAGATCCACCACCAAGGTGAACTCTTCCAAAAAATGGAAGGCTCCAGTTGCTGCAAGCAACCAAAGTAACCAATAGAGGGGCCCTGCCCCCAGCCAGGTGGGGGGAAAGGGACAATAGAGTATACTGGACTGTGTGGATTAGGTGGCCTGGCACATCCCAAACACAGAAATATAGGGCCCTGGTGGACACTGGTGCACAGTGCACCCTAATGCCCTCAAGTCACCAAGGGACACAATCAATCCATATCTATGGAGTGACTGGGGGCTCCCAAGAGTTGACTATACTGGAGGCCAAAATAAGCCTCACTGGTAAAGACTGTCAAAAACACCCTATTGTGACTGGTCCAGAGGCTCCATGTATATTGGGTATCGATTACCTCAGGATGGGATATTTCAAGGATCCCAAGGGGTATCGATGGGCCTTTGGGATAGTTGCTGTTAAGACAAACGGTGTTAAGCAGCTGTCAGTTTTACCTGATCTGTCAGATGATCCTTCTGCTGTGGGGTTGCTCCAGGTAAAAGACCAAGAGGTACCAATTGCCACCAAAGTGGTGCACATACGGCAGTACTGTACCAATAGGGACTCCTTGCTTCCCATTCACAAGTTAATTCGTCAACTAGAAAATCAGGCAGTGATTAGCAAAACTCACTCGCCTTTTAACAGTCCCATATGGCCAGTGCGTAAAGCCAGTGGAGAATGGAGGCTGACGGTGGATTACCGCGGTCTGAATGAAGTCACACCACCATTGAGTGCTGCTGTACCAGACATGCTAGAACTCCAGTATGAACTGAAGTCAAAAGAAGCCAAGTGGTATGCCACCACTGACACTGCTAATGCCTTCTTTTCCGTCCCATTGGCTGCAGAATGTAGGGCACAGTTTGCTTTTACCTGGAGAGGTGCTCAGTACACCTGGAACCGTCTACCCCAGGGGTGGAAACACAGCCCAACCATTTGCCATGGGTTGATCCAAGCTGTTTTGGAGCAGGGTAATGCTCCCGAGCACTTGCAGTATACTCATGATATTGTTGTGTGGGGTGATACAGCAGCGGAAGTTTTCAAGAAAGGAAAGCAAATAATCCAAATTCGTTTGCAAGCTGGTTTTGCTATTAAGCGCAGCAAAGTGAAGGGGCCTGCCCAGGAAATTCAATTCTTAGGTATAAAATGGCAAGATGGGCGTCGTCACATCCCAGCAGATGTGATTGACAAAATCATTGCTATGTCTCCGCCCACCAACAAGACAGAGACCCAATCTTTCTTGGGAGTAGTGGGTTTTTGGAGAATGCATGTCCCAAACTACAGCCACATTGTGAGCCCCTTCTATCAGGTGACACTAAAAAAGAATAATTTCTCATGGGGTCCTGAACAGCAGCAAGCTTTCGAGCAGATAAAGCAAGAGATAGCCCGTGCCGTGGCCTTGGGGCCAGTACGGACGGGACAGGATGTAAAGAACATCCTCGACACTGCTGCTGGAGAGAAATGTCCCACTTGGAGTTTGTGTCAGAGAGCCTCAGGAGAGACCCGAGGCCGACCCCTGGGATTTTGGAGTCGAGCGTATAAGGGGTCTGAAGAGCGCTACACTCCAACTGAGAAGGAGATCTTAGCCGTGTATGAGGGTGTTCGGGCTGCTTCTGAAGTAGTTGGTACAGAAGTACAGCTCCTTCTAGCACCTCGCTTGCCAGTAATAAATTGGATCTATAAAGGACAGGTTCCCTCCACAAATCATTCTACTGATGCCACTTGGAGTAAGTGGATTTCACTAATCACACAACCAGCTCGGATGGGGAAACTCAGCCGTCCTGGAATCCTAGAGGTGATCATGGACTGACCTGAGGGTAAAAAGTTTGTGACATCACCTGCAGAGGAGGTGTCACGTGCTAAAGAGGCCCCACCATACAACGAGCTACCAGAAAATGAAAAGAAATTTGCCCTATTCACAGACAGATTGTGTCATATTGTAGGGAAACGTTGCAGATGGAAAGCTGCTGTATGGAGTCCCACATGACAAGTTGCAGAGGCCACTGAAGGCAAAGGAGAGTCAAGCCAATTTGCAGAGGTAAAGGCTGTTCAGCTAGCTCTAGATGTGGCTGAACGGGAGAGGTGGCCAATGCTTCATCTTTATACTGACCCATGGGTGGTGGCAAATGCCTTATGGGGCTGGTTACAGCAGTGGGAACAAAACAACTGGTAATGAAGGGGAAAACCTATTTGGGCTGCTGAACTGTGGAAATATATTGCTGCCCGAATAAGGAATATTGTTGTAAAGGTGTGCCATGTAGATGCTCACGTGCCTAAGAGTAAGGCTACTGAAGAACAACAAAATAACCATCAGGTTGATCGAGCTGCCAGAACTGAGGTGGCTCAAACAGACTTGGACTAGCAGAACAAGGGTGGATTATTCCAAGCTCGGTGGGCCCATGAGACTTCAGGACATCAAGGAAGAGACTCAACATATAAGTGGGCAAGAGACCAAGGGTGGACTTAGCTATGGATGCTATTGCTCAGGTTATTCAAGCTTGTGAAACATGGGCCATAATTAAACAAGCCAAGAGAATGAAATTTCTCTGGGATGAAGGGCGATGGCAAAAGTATAAATATGGGGAGGCGTGGCAGGTTGATGATTTCCCCTTGCCACGATTTCGCAGTGGTAAGCTTTATGTTCTTACCATGGTGGTGACAACCACTGGGTTGCTTGAAAGATAAGCAGTACCCCATGCTACCACTCAAAACACCATATTGGGTCTTGAGAAACAAGTCCTGTGGCAACATGGCACCCCAAAAAGAACTGAGTCTGAAAATGGGACACCTTTCAAAAATTACCTTAGAAATACTTGGGTCAAAGGCATTGAGTGGATTTATCATATCCCCTACCGTGCACCAGCTTCTGGTAAAAGTGAATGATACAATGGGTTGTTGAATACTATGTTGAAAGCAATGGGTGGCGGAACATTTATACACTGGGAGAAGCATCTGGCAGAAGCCACTTGGTTGGTCAATACTAGAGGATCTGTCAATCGTGATGGTCCTAGCCAATCTAGCTCCCTACACACTATAGAAGGAGATAAGGTTCATGCTGTACATGTAAAGAACGTGTTGGGAAAAGCTGTTTGGGTCCTTCCAGCCTCTGGAAATGGCAAACCTGTCCGTGGAACTGTTCTTGCCCAGGGACCAGGGTACACTTGGTAGGTAATGCAGAAAGATGGGCATGTTCAATGTGTACCACAAGGGAATCTGATGTTGGGGGAGTGCAGTCAGTAATTCCATGTATATAGATATATACAGGCCTATGTGTGAAATGCACTTTAAATATTGTTTATTTGTATATAGATATGTTTTCTAAGCATGATGTAATGATGTAGAATCAGGGTGTGGAATGTCATGGTTTTGTAGTTTTTCTATTCGTATTCCACATATTATGGTTAGTAAAACAAGTTTTCCTCCTTAGGTCATTGCCACTGTTCTGTTGGTTTCCTTGAGCCTAGCTCCCATCTGCCCACCCTGTTCCCTTTTAATTTGTTGGGGCCCAAGGGGGCCACAAGCCTACTGCCCCATCTGTCATGGACATAGATTGATCTAGATAACCCCAAGACAGTGCCAGCAAGGAGACCAGTCCTGGCACAGCCATTCATTTTACCGACTACTGACTGCTGTCCCAGAGTGCTGCTGTAGAGAAAACAGGACTTTAGTGATACACGCAAGACCTCTCAGGCCTGCACATATGTGAGGACTTGAGAGCAGTGTGGCACTATAAAGGGAGCAGGATTGAAAGGATTACACTGTGCAGCTGTCTGTGGCTAAGGCTGTACCTGAACCAGACACATACAAGGTAGGAAGAGAGAAGAGCGAAGGGAAAGTCAACTTTGAAAGCTTTTTATTTATCTCTTAACCTGTTCAGGGAATCCAATTCATTGTTTACACGAGATCTTGGAGTGAGAAAACAGAAAGAAGGCAGGATAGAAGTGAAATAATTTGCAACATTTTTCTGCAGATTGCTGTATCATCTGCAATCAAACAATCACAGGCGCATAAAACACAAAGAACCACAACAGAGAACTGTGTAAGGAAGATTAGCACTTTATGGAAGCTGGAATATTGTGCATTGCAACACCTTCCTGAGAGCGTGCTTGATCTCCCTGTTCCTCATACTGTAGATAACAGGGTTCAATGTTGGAGGAACCACCGAGTACAGAAGTGCCACCATCAGGTCCATGGACGGAAAAGAGATGGAGGGAGGCTTCAGGTAGGCATAAAAGACAGTGCTGAGAAAGAAAGAGACCACAGCGAGGTGAGGGAGGCACGTGGAGAAGGCTTTGTGCCGTCCCTGCTCAGAGGGCATCCTCAGCACGGTCTTGAAGATCTGCACATAGGACACAACTATGAAAACAAAGCACCCAAAGACTAAACTGGAACCAAAAAAGAGAAGCACAACTTCCCTGAGATAAGAGGCTGAGCAGGAGAGCTTGAGAATCTGGGGGACCTCACAGAAAAACTGGTTGACAACATTGCCTTGGCAGAGAGGCAGTGAAAACGTACTGGCAGTGTGCAGCAGGGAAATGAGAACCCCAGTGCCCCAGGCAGCTGCTGCCATGGTGGCACAAGCTCTGCTGTCCATCAAGGTCCCGTAGTGCAGGGGCTTGCAGATGGCAACGTAGCGGTCATAGGACATGATGGTGAGAAATGAAAACTCTGCTGAGAGGAAGAAGAACAAGAAAAAGAGCTGTGCAGCACATCCTGCATAGGAGATGGCCCTGGTGTCCCAGAGGGCGTTGGCCATGGCTTTGGGGAGAGTGGTGGAGATGCAGCCCAGGTCGAGGAGGGCCAGGTTGAGGAGGAAGAAGTACATGGGGGTGTGCAGGCGCTGATCGCAGGCTACGGCTGTGCTGATGAGGCCGTTTCCCAGGAGGGCAGCCAGGTAGATGCCCAGCAAGAGCCAGAAGTGCAGGAGCTGCAGCTGCCGCGTGTCTGCCAACGGCAGGAGGAGGAACTCGCTGATGGAGCTGCTGTTGGGCATCTGCTGATCCTGGGCTTGGAGTCCTGTTCAGAGTGCAGAAGATAATGACAAGTCCACACCATTCTTAGAGACACTCCTCTTGCTACACTATGAATGACAGAAAAATGAAAAATATTCATTTAACTCCAGAGCTTGAATTTATTTTCATGATCTTCACCATCACTTAAGGAGTGGAAGATTATGGAGCTCTTAATTCCTTCTCTTTTCCTAATCATATATCAGCCTCCTGGATATTTATGTGATAGTTCACGAAACAAGCATTTGACTGTAGAAGAATGTGGGAGCCTCAGAGCTGTGTTTATGTTTGAATGCCCCTTTTAGATTTCTCCCTCCAATCCTCTTTCCTTCCCTCAGACCAGGAAATAGAAAATCCCTGCCTTGGCTCTCCTCTTGCAAAGCACCCTTACAAACATTCAGTTGTGCAGTGGAGCTGTGATCTCTCTGCCACAGGCAGCAGCTGTGGCAGCAGAAGCCCTGCCGGGGGACTCCTTCCACTCACACATCTCCCCCTGAACAGCAAGGACCCTGCTCTGCTGGACAGCCCTTGGCACCCGCCTGCAGCCCCATCTGCACAGACTGCAGCTGTGCTGAGACACGCAGCCCTCAGGGCTGTGCTTTCATACTGCAGAATGGAAACCCTCAGCTAAAACAGAAGTCTTTTTCCCCTGAAAAGAAACATGCAGTGCCTGAAGCCAGTTCTGCTTCAGAACTATCCACACTTAGTCCCGCTTTTAGTTAACCCTCTATGAAAAGCAGCTCACGGTCTGCAGTGAGACTTACCGTGTCGTGATCTGTGAGCAATGCTCCTGCACTGAGCTCACATCCCGCTCAGACCATTCACATCCTGCAAGGTCTCTCCCCTTTCTCTCCTCTCTTTCTGTCACCTGCCGGCTGTGCTGTGCACAAGAGCTGCTCCTGGGCACAGATGTCTCTCTGCAGCACTGCCCATTTGTATGAGCTCCCTGAGTCCCAGGAGCCCAGCACAACAGAATCGGATGACACTTTCATCCTTCCCACTCCTCTCCCCTGAGATATCCCTGGGTCCTGACGGCCAACAGCTCCTGAAAGTCAACAGCATCATGACTGTGTCTAACTCATTTCTTGTACAAATATTCCCAGTGAAAGACAAACCTCAACAGAAGCGGAATGGACATGGCATGCAGTTGATCACTGTGTTTTAGTGTTCATTCAATTGCAACACTTTTCCTGCTGTTTGTTGGCCAAAAACAAAAGGAATTCTTTCATGGACCATGTGTTTCTGGTTCTCTGTGAAAAGCTAGTTGGAGCTGGTGCATATGAATTTTAACACTGAGCGGGTGAATGCAGAGGAGAAGATTGATGTGAAAAAAAGGGATGCAAGTCCCATGGGGCCAATGTGAGTAGAAATAGGGTGGGGAGGTTGAGGAGGACATTTGCCCACATAGTAACAGAATAGAACTCATTGGGAACATTCCGGATTGATACCAGTTGCACAGTGCTGCTTTAATGACTTGTTTAAACTCAAATATAAATAAATAAACAGTAAACGACTGCTGGCTTCGGCCACTTTAAGCTCTCTCCATATTGCTCTCTATTTTGCTGTACTGGTTCTGAATACCTTAAGATGATGTCAGGAAGGCACAAGGCTCAGGAGGCTCTTCAGGTGATAATGGGCCCCAGGCGGCACTTGAAGCCGAGTCTGTCAACCTCCAGTGCAGAGAGAAGACTGCACAAAGTGCTCAACAAAACAAAGGCAGAAGTAACAGTGAAGTTTCTTGGAGTATTAATGGGCCACTGAGGGACACTAACAAGCAAGCTTCCCCAGGGACTTGTTAGAGCAGAAAATTGGAAGCCATGAGTACAGGCAGGCAAAGGCACTGGCATGGTGGCTCTGATGCTGAGAAACCCCTGCTTTTTCTTATGAAGCAGACAGGCCTAGCCCTGATCCCCAGACACTTGGCAGGGAGAACCTCATGCTGACTAAGGATCCTTCCTGGGGCAGTGGAATGGAGGTCTGTATGATGTTAAAAGAAAGACATGGGGACAGAAGATCCCAGGCTCTGCATGGCGTGCAAGGATGCTATGAAGTGCATGTCCCATGTGTGTCCTGTGTCTCATCACAGGATGTGGGATTTGAGAAGGGCCCAGTCTGAACAAGCAGTCAATCCCAGTGAAACTGTGAACTTCAGATCTCTCAGTTCCAGTGCCCACCTTTGCACACCCTCCCATAGTTTGATGTCCTTTATGTTCTGCATTGCCCAGAAGTGCACCCAGTGCTCCAGATGTGGCTGTAGCAATGCAGAGCAGACAGGGACAATCCTTTCCCTCACCCAGCTGGCAGTACCTTGCTTGATGCACTCCAATGGACCACTGGCTCTCCTGGCTGCCTGGGCACACCACTGACTCATGTTCAATTTGATGCTGACCATGACCTCCAATCTTTTCAGTCAGACACTCTAGTGTCCCATATCCAGTCAGTGTGTATGTCCAGGGTTGCTCCTACCCAGGTGCACAATCAGGCACTTGTTCTTGTTATGCTTTATGCACTTGGTGCTTAGGACCAACTGGTACCCACTTCTCTGACTTGTCCACATCTCTCTGCAAGTCCTCTCCACCCTCACTGGAAGCAACAGCACCTCCAATCAGCAAATTTGTTCAGAACAACTCCAAGTCCTGCATGCAGGTCATCTGCAAAAACATGAAAGAGAAGTGGCCCTAAAATGGAGCCCTGGGGAACCCAGATAGTGACCATCTACCTGCCCGATGGATCCCATTGACTGTAAACCTTTGGGCCTGACCTGTGGCCAACTGCTCACCCACTACGTTCTATTTCTGTCTAGCTGCATGCAGGACATTCTGTCTAGAAGGATGCTGTGAGAAATAGTATCAAAAGCTCTACTGAATTCCTTAAGGTTTTCATCCATTTTCAATTGGATTACCTTGGTTGGCTAAATGGATAACCGTGTCATAAAGGGACCTGAGATGAAACAGGACCGTCCCCTCAGGAACTTGTGTTGGCTGCGACCAATGACAGAATTGTCTTTCAGCTGTTTTTCCATAACTCCCACCACCATTGCCTCCATCATTTTACCAGGCACTGGAGTGAGACTGACAGGTCCATAATTGCCCATGTCATCATTCTTGCTCTTCCTTACAAGGAGACATTTGCCAGCTTCCTGTCAATGGGCATGACCCCAGAGTTATTTAGTTGCAATTGAAATGAGAGTCCAGAGCAAATTAAGGTGTCATCAGTGAAAGAACATACATGTGCCATAGCTTTGCAATGCCTTGAACTTTAGAGTATGCCACAGATGGAGCAGAGAGGAAGGCTTGCCTCTTCTGTTGTGACCTCCTCCATTTGGTAAGCAGAATAACACTACATGATACATGGGCACTGTGACTCTGCTCTGATCTGCTCGCAGGGGAAAGGTGACGGGAGTTGCTCTCATGTCAGTGCAGATAAACTCACTTCCACTTTATCCCTTTTTTCCTCTGTAAACTATTCCACTATTTGTACCCTCATTTACACTTCCACACACCCTCAAGTACATTTCCATATGCCATCAACAATTACACTTTCTTATACCATCAAAACAGTTTGTCAAACAATACTGTTTTTTAGATCCATATACACCCTTACTACCATATAACTTTTCCATTAAGGGTCTGTATTATTCAGTTATAAACACCAGAAACAGCACAGATTGGCCCACCTCTCTCACACAGTTCCTTGCAAACAGAACATAGTATTACATAAATTGGTTGACACTCATTAAAAAAGAAAAATAAAAAAGATTTATTTATTTATTTATTTATTTATTTATTTATTTATTTATAAAGTATGTTATGAATAGAAGGAAGACTAGGGAGACTGTGGGTCCCCTACTAAGTGAGGGCGGTATTCTGGTAATGAGGGATGCTGAGACGCTGGAGATACTGAAGGCATTCTTTGCTTCTGTCTTCAGTGAAAAAGCTCTCCCTTAGGAATCCCAGACCCAGTGAGAGGGCCTGGGGAATGGAAGGCTTGCCTTTAGTCAGGGAAGAGGTGGTCCGTGAGCGCCTAGGCCACACCAATGTTCATAAAGCCATGGGATCTGATGGGATGAATCCATGAGTGCTGAGGGAGCTGGCAGAGGTGATTGCTGAACCGCTCTCTATCATTTTTGAGAGGTCTTGGAGAATGGGGGAGGTGCCTGAAGACTGGAGGATAGCCAGTGTCACTCCGGTCTTCAAAAAGGGCAAGAAGGAAGATCTGGGTTATTACAGGCTAGGCCGCCTCACCTCAGTCCCTGGAAAGGTGATGGAACAGCTTGTGCTGGAAGCCATCTCCAGACAGCTGGATGAAAAGGAGGTTGTCAGGAGGAGTCAGCATGGGTCCACAAAGGAGAGGTCATGATCAACCAACCTGACAGCCTTCTATGACATTGTCACCAGCTGGGTGGATGGGGGCGAGAGCGGTAGATGTCGTCTACCTACCAAGCCATTTGATATTGTCTCCCACGATATCCTTATAACAAAGATAAGGAAGAGTGGGAAAGATGAGGAAACAGTGAGGTAGGTTGAGAACTGTCTGACTGGCAGAGCACAGAGGGTTGCTGTTGGCAGTGCAGAGTACAGTTGGAGTCATGTAAGTAGCTCCTGGGTAGTATACCAGGGGTTGGTGCTGAGTCCGGTCTTGTTCAACATCTTTATCAGTGACCTTGACAAGGGGATAGTGGCCACCCTCAGCAAGTTTACTGATGATATGTAGTTGGGAGGATTGGCTGACACACCTGAAGTCTGTGCTGCCATTCAGTGAGATCTGGACAGGCTGGAGAGCTGGGCAGTAAGAAACTAGATGAGGTTTAACAAAAGCAAGTGTAGACTCTTGCACATAGGAAGAAATAATTGCATGCACCAGGACAGGTTGGGGGATGAGCTGCTGTATAGGAGCTCTGCAGAGAGGGACCTGGGTATCCTGATGGACAACAGGTTGGCCATGAGCCGGCAGTGTGCCCTTGTGGCCAAAAAGTCCAATGGCATTCTGGGGTGCATACAAAATACGGTGGCCAGGGTGTCGAGGGAGATGATCCTTCGCATCTAATCTGTCCTGGTAAGGCCTCATCTGGAGTACTGTGACCAGTTCTGGGCTCATCATTATAAAAAAAATACACAGATCTCTTGGAAAGAGTGATGCAAAGGGCTACAGAGATGGTAAAGGGCCTGGAGCATCTCCCCTATGAAGAAAAACTATGTGAACTGGGTCTGCTTAGCCTTGAGAAAAGAAGACTGATAGGGGACGTGATCCAGGTCTAGAAATATCTGAGGTGGGTGGTCAAAGTGGCAAGACCAGGCTCTTTTCAGCAGTGTGTGAAGTCAGGACAAGGGGTAATGGACAGAAACTGGAGCGTAGGAAGTTCCGCATAATGTGTGCAAGAAGTTCTTAACAGTGAGGGTGACTGAGCACTGGAACAGGCTGCTCAAGGGGGTTGTGGAGTCTCCTTGTCTGGAGATACTCAAGATGGACACCTACCTGTGCGCCACCCTGGTGTTCCCCAAGGGTCTGGTGCTGGGGCCTGTCCTCTTCACTATCTTTATTGATGTCAGGGATGAGGTCACTGGGGGCATCCTATGTAGGTTTGTGGATTACACCAAATTGACTGGGAGTGTGGATCTGCCTGGAGTTAGCAAGGCCCTACTGAGGGATCTGGACAGGCTGGAGAGCTGGGCTGAAGCCAATAGGATGAAATTCACTAGGCCAAATGCCATGTCCTGCACTTTGGGACCTGGGATGGACTGCTCAGGGTGTTGGTGGTGTCACCGGACCTGGAGGTGTTCAAGGAATGACTGGATGTTGTGTTGAGGGACATGGATTAGTGGGAGCTATTGGTGGCAGGTGAACAGTTGGACTGGATGCTCTTTAAGGTCTTCTGAAACCATGGTGATTCTATGATTCAATGATACTTTGTCCTTGTCTGTGTTCCCTTTTAGTTTCAGCAAACACTCTCTGGGAGGACTCACCACATGTCTGGAATTAGTCACTGACCACTAGAAATCTGGTGTTAAATTCAACAGATTTTAATGTACTGTCATGATGCTGTTGTCTTTCAGGAGCTGTTTGCCATGAGGATCCAGGGACATCTCAGGGGAGACAAGTGGGAAGGATAAACATGACATATTCTTCTGCTGAGCTGGGCCGGGCTCCTGGGACACAGGGAGCTCTTAAAAATGGGCAGGGCTGCAGAGAGACAGCTGTGCCCAGGAGCAGCTCTAGTGCACAGCACAGCCTGCAGGTAAAGGAAGGAGAGGAGAGAAAGGGGAGAGAGCATGCAGGATGTGTACGGTGTGAGCAGGCTGTGAGCTCACTGCAGGAGCATTGCCCACAGACCATGACAAGGTAAGTTTCACTGCAGACCGTGCAGCTGCATTTCATAGAGGGTTAACTTAATCTGGGACATCCCATAGCAGATCTGGCTGCAGGCACTGCATGTTTGTTTATTGCGGAAAAAGCCTTCTGCTCCAGCTGAGGGCTTCCATGCTGCAACATCAGAGCACAGCCCTGAGGGTTGCATGTAGCAGCAGGGCTGCAGGCTGTGCATGTGGGGCTGCAGGCGGGTGCCCAGGGCTGTTGTGCAGAGCAGGGTCCCTGCTGTGCCCCAGGGGCTGTGTGCCGGCTATGGGACTCTGCCGCCTGCCAGGCTCAGCACTCAGCCTGCCCGGGGAGCTGTCCAGGGTGCTGCGGGGAGACGAGTGGGGGGAAGGAGCCCCCCGGTAGAGGGGCTTGTGCTGCCACAGCTGCTGCCTGGGGCAAGGGATCTCAGCTCCACTGCACAGCAGGATATTCTTAAGGGTTCTTTGCAAGAGGAGAGCCAAGGCAGGGATTTTCCATTTCCTGTTCTGCTGGAAGGCAAAAAGGATTGTTTGCGGAAATCTAAAAGGGGCTGTCAATTTTGAGCACAGCTCTGAGACTCCCAAATATTTCTTCAATCCTTTGGTTGTTTTGTGAACAGTCACACAGAATGCACAGAATGTGCATTTAGCCTCTCCTTCCTATCGCTGTTTTCTGCAGACATTAATACTACACTTGTCCTGAAAACAGGCTGATTTCTCTAAGAAAAACTAAATTGCACAGAGGCTGGGGCTGGAGTCACGAGGAGCTGCTGGAATAGAGAGGAAAATATCCAGGAGGCTGGGATATGATTAGAATATGTGAAGACATTAAGAACTGCCTAGTCTTCTACTCCTAAAGAGATGGTTGAAGCTGGAGTTAAATGAACTTTTTCCAAAGGGAAAAGGAGAACTTTTATAGTACAGCAGGAACAGAGTTTCTGAGAATAATCTGTAGTGGTCATTATCTTCTGTGCTCTGAGCAGGTCTCCAAGCCCAGGAACAGCAGATGCCCAACAGCAGCTCCATCAGCGAGTTCCTCCTGCTGCCGTTGGCAGACACGCGGCAGCTGCAGCTCCTGCACTTCTGGCTCTTGCTGGGCATCTACCTGGCTGCCCTCCTGGGCAACGGCCTCATCAGCACAGCCGTAGCCTGCGACCACCGCCTGCACACCCCCATGTACTTCTTCCTCCTCAACCTGGCCCTCCTCGACCTGGGCTTCATCTCCACCACTCTCCCCAAAGCCATGGTCGACGCCCTCTGGGACACCAGGGCCATCTCCTACGCAGGATGTGCTGCACAGATCTTTTTCTTTCTCTTCCTCATCTCAGCAGAGTGTTCCCTTCTCACCATCATGTCCTATGACCGCTACGTTGCCATCTGCAAGCCCCTGCACTACGGGACCTTGATGGACAGCAGAGCTTGTGCCACCATGGCAGCAGCTGCCTGGAGCGCTGGGGTTCTCAATTCCCTGCTGCACACTGCCAGTACGTTTTCACTGCCTCTCTGCCAAGGCAATGTTGTCAACCAGTTTTTCTGTGAAATCCCCCAGATCCTCAAGCTCTCCTGCTCAGGCTCCTACTTCAGGGAAGTTGTGCTTATCATTTTTAGTGTCAGTTTAGGCTTTGGGTGCTTTGTTTTCATAGTGGTGTCCTATGTGCAGATCTTCCTTGCTGTGCTGAGGATGCCCTCTGAGCAGGGACGGCACAAAGCCTTCTCCACGTGCCTCCCTCACCTGGCTGTGGTCTCCCTGTTTTTCAGCACTGGCATTTTTGCCTACCTGAAGCCCCCCTCATTTATCTCCACATCCATGGACCTGATTGTGCCACTTCTGTACTCTGTGGTACCACCGGCTGTGAACCCCCTTATCTACAGCATGAGGAGCCAGGAAGTCAAGGATGCAGTGAGGAAAATGATGACAAAATATGTTTCACAAATATTGAACTGCCCTTCTTTTTGAATTCATGCTTTTTACTGATGCAAACTCTTTGTTTCTTTTTGTTTTGATCAGTTTTTATAACTGTAATTTATTAAAACTCATTCTTTTTTCTTTTTATACATATATATATATATACTGCAATGCTATTCACTTAAACAACATTATTCAAGTCAATTACTCTTTAGCTTGTGCCTCTGTAGTGTAGCCCAAATGCACTGTACATAATGAACCAGGATCTCTGTGTATCTTAACAGAATAAAGGACGTGCAGTGACTCTGTCTGTTCTCCTTCGTGTGAGACATTTCTGGAGCTGTTGGGGTTGGATGTTCTCAGAAACCCACAGTCCAGCAGGAAGCACACGGCTGTTCATCAAGCTGTGCGCTGACTTCCTGACATCTGACAGGCCATCCCTGGGCTCCTGGCTGGGGTCTGTGCTTTCAGGTTCACATCTGTCAGTGCCTCTGTGTGGTGGTGTTGTGATTTCTGTTGTCGTTATTCCACCACAGATCATCATGCAGAACAGTGGAAGTTAAAGAGTTAATGTCCTCTTTCTGTGTTACCGTCGTTTGGGGCATTTTTTTGGGGGGGGGAAGGGGATGCATCCTCGGAGGATTTGGCATGAAGATTAAGAAGGGTGGGACTCCAGACCAGATCCCAGCTGCTCTCTGCCTCTGGCTGTCTCCACTCCCTGCGCAGAAAAGCACGTGCTACCCTTGCACTATCGTGGTTTGACTTCTGTTTTGCGTACTCTTCTCTCTCTTGTTTTGTTTGATTTGGTTACATTTAATAAATAACCCTTCCTCCTCAGATTGTTGCCACTGTGTTTTCTCTTTGTTAAAACTATCTGCTCACTCTCTGCCCTTTCCCCTCTCCCACAGCGTGTGGTCAGCACATGCCAGGTCACAGCAAACCCCTTCCATTTTATTTAATTATTATTGTTGTTATTATTTTCCCCTTTGTTTATTTCTCTCTCCTTTTTTAATTTCCTGGGGCCTGTGCCGCCCAGCCATGGACTTTCATTTAGGGGTAACCCCGCGACAATTATTCATGGAGAATGCAAGCAACTATGGGCATCTACTTCATCTTAAGAGCATTGTATAGAGGACTAAGGACCATTATGTTCCTTGGAACTTGCTGATTTCTTTTTAAGCTCCTCATGTTCTGTGTCAGAGTTGCACATACCTATAATCAGTTAAGGGCATGGATGGAGATACCTGCCTGGTCCCTCTCCATCCTAGTTAATGTAACTGACAATACAGTGTTTGGACTGGTCTCCAGGTACTCATCCCAGTTCCTTATGCATGTTCAGGGTGCCAGCTTAGGTACCATGTTGACAGTCTCCCTGAATGCATTCCTTGTAATTGTAATTTACATTCTGTGGGGGAAGCCTTCTCCAAAATTGGAGAATGCTGAGTGGTGCAGAATATGGAGAGGTTTAGGAGAGAGCTTAGAAGTGTGGGGACACCCAGTGTCATGGGATTTTACTCTTGAACACCCATGGGACCCTCAGGAATGAAGCAAGTATCTGAGTAAGGGATGGTGCAGCTCAGAAAGATCTGAGGAGGAATTACTTATTTGGGGCTTAGCTTGTGCTTACCGAACTCCGTATAATACTGTTATGGTGAGAGAGATTTTCCAAACTGAGACCCAAACCAAAACGGGAAACCTCCAAGTCGATCTTGGTCAGTCTCAGGCGGCAGCAGTATCAGTGTTAGTTGCCCCTGTGGAAGGCCTGAAATGGAAACAGGTGTCCTCATGTCTGGAACAGAAAGAAGAAGAAATGGAGGAAGAAGAGGAAGATCCAGGCGAGGGGCCCTCCTCAAAAACTCGCACCCAGAAAGGCAACAGAGAGAAGTAAGAGGCATGGAGAGCAGAGTGATGGGTAGGGAGTCACTGTTACCACTATTTGCCAACCCCTGAAAATGACTGAAATCCAAGGCACAAGAAAGGAGTTTATGAGATACCCGCATGAAACTGTTGTCGCCTGGTTGCTTTGATGTTGGGACAATGGGGCCAGTAATGTGTCCCCAAATAGTACTGAAGCTCATCAAGTAGGAAACATTGCCCAAGACTCAGCTATTGACAGAGGGATTAGTAGATGTCTGGGTGAAGTCACAACCCTCTGGGAAAGAATGTTCTTGGTTGTGAAGTAAAGATATGTGTTAGGTAAAGATTGTGTGCCTCCGGTGGCGCAGTGGTATAAGTTGCTGCTTGCAACACCAGAGGCCCGGAGTTCGAATCCCCCCCATGGCATAAGTGGCAGAAATGCCACTCTGCTACACAGAGGGCTCGAATCCCAGGAGCTGGACTTGATGACCTCTAAGGTCCCTTCCAACTCGCACGATACTGTGATACTGTGATACTGTGATACTGTGATATCCTTTCAAAGTCGAGCTGGAGCCTGGGCTGAGAAGATGGAATACTGTTGAGAAAGGCATCCAGTATTTGAGAGAAAAAGGCATAGATCCCACATTTGTTTCTAATGATCCACACCAAGACCATGATCCTGAGAGAGTGACGAGTACAATGGAAATATGGTGGAAGCATACAAGAACAAGACCAGAGAGGTATACCATTTCTCTGGTAGCAACTACTAATAGATTTGAAGACCTAGACAGAAGACCCCCAATTTATGAACTGATTCTAACACTTCAAAAATTGGAACAAAAATTACCACCATCCCATGCCTCCATACTTGCCATCTGCCAAATGACAGAAATACTAGATAAAATGGAGAAGAGCCAGGATGGCTTGCAGGAGGAATTGTCCCTGGTGATTAATCGTGATGAACCTGTGGCAGTATCAGAAACACCTGATGAAGACTAGGACGATCAAAAGAATCTGCTGAAGGAGCTGGTGAAACTGATAAAAGTCTCAGCTATCAAAGGCAAACGTCCCTGTCACAGAGTTACCTAGATCAATCTATGTCCGTGATGGGGGGGGGTAAATGGGGGAGGGAACAGTAGGCCTATGGGCCCCCCTGGCCTCCAAAAAAAAATGGGAAGGGAAAAAGAGAAAGGGGTAGGGAGATGGGAGCTGGGATCAAGGAAGCTAACAGAGAAACAGCAACAATCTAAGGAGGAAAACTTATTTTACTAACTATGATATTGGAATACAAGATAACAAAATTTAATAAAATCTAATTGAAATTGAGGCTAATAAATCAAGTAAAAAAAGAGAGAGAGAGAAAGTTTTCCAAAGACTGAGAAGCCTACTTTGAAATTGAAGTTGCACAGCTTGGAAGCACACACACACCCATGTGCTCCTCAGGGAAGTGTGGAGCACATCTGTGCTCCACATGATATTAAGATGTGGAATACCAATAGCAAAAATTACAAAACCATGACACCTAGAAATCTGGCTAGAAAGCCAAAGCAGTGGACCTGATGCCCCTCCACCCTTTGGAAAACTATAACTCTGAGTGATGACCTGGTCTTTAAAATATGTTCACTCAAACTTCTCAGTCAGGATGGAATTCACATCTCCTTTGCCCCTTCCTTTCTTTCCTCCCTTCTCTGTCCCCAAGAGCCATTCAGGTGAGAGAATTCCTTGGAGAGTGTTGAAGAGAGGTCCGTAAAAGGTTTAATTCTCAGAGCTGCTTTCTGTTGTGGGGCTGTGAACACACCACTCTGTGCACCCATTATCCAGGCAGAGCAGTTCACCTGTAGTTCACCCATATCCAAGAAGGTGAGCAGGGAGGACCTAGGGAACTAAAGGCCAGTGAGTCTCACCTCTGTGCCTGGGAAGATTGTGGAACACATCCTTCTGGACGACATCCTCAATCACATGAGGAATGAGCATGTGATGCGAGAAAGCCAGCATGGCTTCACCAAGGGAAACTCATGTTTAACCAATCTTGTAGCCTTCTATGATAGAGCAATGGCATTGGTTGACAAAGGGAAGGCGACCGATGTCATTTACCTGCACTTGAGTAAGGCCTCTGACATGGTTCCCCACCACATCCTCATCTCCAAATTGAAAGCATATGTTTTTGATGGGAGGACCACTCGATGGATAGGAAATTGGTTGAAAGGCTGCAGACAGAGGGTGGTGATCAATGGCTCTATGTCCTGGTGGAGGCTGGTAACGAGCGGTGTGCCCCAGGGGTCTGTCTTGGGACCCGTGCTATTTAGCAGCTTTATCAATTACATTGATGATGGAATTGAGTGCACTCTCAGCAAGTTTGCTGATGACACAATGCTGAGTGGTGCAGTAGACGTGGAGGAAGGGAGAGATGCCATTCAGGGGGACCTTGACCGGCATGAAAGTTGGGCCTGTGTGAACCAAATGAGGTTCAACACAGCAAAGTGCAAGGTTTTGCACTTGGGCTGGAAGAAACCCAGGCACCTGTACAAACTAGGAGGAGTGATCCTTGAGAGCAGCTCAGCAGAGAAGGACCTGGGGGTCCTGATGGATGAGAAACTTAACATGAGCCAGCAGTGCGCTCTGGCAGCCCGGAAGGCAAATTGTATCCTGGGCTCCATCAGGAGAGGGGTGGCCAGCAGGGTTAGGGAAGTGATTGTCCCTCTCTACTGTGCTCTTGTGAGTCCCTATCTGGAGTACTGTGTCCAGGTATGAAGCCCTCAGTACAACTCAAAGTTAGAAGTTAGGTATGTGGGCCCACAATGAAGTAGGTTGTGCGGTTACGATAAAGAAAGAGCATCCTGCACACTAAATGGAAGAAGGCGGCCAGAAGCAGACTACTTCTATCAAACATGATGGGGTAAAAAGGACAGAGAGTGGAAGTCATTGAGCCCTTGCACGGAAGATGTCTGATTTCATCCCCATGACCACTACAGGGAGAACCCAGCTACAAACAGCTCAAATGCTGGACAGAGGGGCAGAATGTAAATGAGTACCTGGAAAATAATGAATACGTAGATGAGTTCCAGGAAATATGTTGAATATGTATTGGCTTGACTTTTAAATATGTAACACTTCTGCTTGCTGGCGTGCAAGATAGGAGTGATCCCTTTTCACCCTGCACCGAATACATGCATTCCTGCTTGATAATTAACTCCAGGTTATAGATTTTGATTCTGCAACTCCAATCCATGCTTCTGGAATCAGTCTGTGCCAACCGTTCAAAAAAATTAACTGACATCCAAATGTCTTTTCCAGAGATGACGCTGCTGTCTATCAGGATCAGGGAGCCTTGGAGCCCCAGAGGAAGCAGTGAGGAAGAGAAACTCAACTCCTCTGGTGTGCTGAGCTGGGCTGGGCTCCTGGGATACAGGGAGATCATAAAAGAGGGCAAAGCTGCAGAGAGACAGCTGTGCCCAGGATCATCTCTTGTGCACAGCACAGCCTGCTGATGATAGAATGAGAAGAGAGAAAGGCGAGAGAGCTTCCAGGATGTGTGAGGTGTGTGCAGGCTGAGAGCACGCAGCAGGAGAATTGCTCACAGGCAATGGCACGGTGAGTCTCACTTCAGGCCATATAGCTGCTGTTCATAGAGGGTTAACTATAACTGGGACATCCCATAGCAGATCTGACTGCAGGCACTGCATGTTTCTTTACTGTGGAAAAAGCCTTCTGCTCCAGCTGAGGGCTTCCATGCTGAAGCATCAGAGCACAGCCCTGAGGGCTGCGTGTCCCAGCACAGCTGCAGGCTGTGCATGTGGGGCTGCAGGCGGGTGCCCAGGGCTGTCCTGCAGAGCAGGGTCCCTGCTGTGCCCCAGGGGCTGTGTGCCGGCTATGGGACTCTGCCGCCTGCCAGGCTCAGCACTCAGCCTGCCCGGTGAGCTGCCCAGGGCGCTGCGGGGAGACGTGTGGAGGGAAGGAGATGTCCGGCAGGGCTTGTGCTGCCACAGCTGCTGCCTGGGGCAGGGGATCACAGCTCAACTGCACAACTGAATGTTTCTAAGAGTTCTTTGCAAGAGGACAGCTTAGCGTAGACAGGGACTTTTCATCTCCTGTTCTTAGGGAAGGCAAGAAGGATTGGAGGCGTAAATCTAAAATAGGCTGCCTCATCTGGACACAGCTCTGAGATTCCTGAAATTTTCTTTAGTCTGCTGTTTATTTTGAGAACAGTCACATGTGCTGTGCTTCAGCTTCTCCTCTCTCAGAGGGTGGAATTAGTTGAAATTATTATACATTCATCTAGACATGAATAATGCACTTAACTTGCAAACAGGCATGTTTATCTTATAAATACTAAAAGGCACAGAGGTTGGGTTTGGGGGCTCTAAGAGCTGTATGGGTAAAGTTATGAGACAAGAAACAGATTAAAATAACCACGGAGATGGAATAAGACTGTAAGATCATTGGAAGGTTACAGCTTCATATGCTTTTTCTGCTTATCGAATGCTGAACATCATGAAATTAAATAAAGCTGGGGTGCTAAATGAACATTGTCATAGGAGATTGAAAACATTTCATAGTAGAGCAGAAGGAGTGTCTCTGAGAATGCTTTGAACCTGTCATTATCTTCTGCACTCTGAACAGAACTCCAAGCGCAGAAACAGCAGATGCCCAACAGCAGCTCCATCAGCGAGTTCCTCCTGCTGCCGTTGGCAGACACATGGCAGCTGCAGCTCCTGCACTTCTGGCTCTTGCTGGGCATCTACCTGGCTGCCCTCCTGGGCAACGGCCTCATCAGCACAGCCGTAGCCTGCGACCGCCGCCTGCACACCCCCATGTACTTCTTCCTGCTCAACCTGGCCCTCCTCGACCTGGGCTGCATCTCCACCACTCTCCCCAAAGCCATGGCCAATGCCCTCTGGGACACCAGGACCATCTCCTACGCAGGATGTGCTGCACAGCTCTTTTTCTTTCTCTTCTTCATCTCATCAGAGTTTTCCGTTCTCACCATCATGTCCTATGACCGCTACGTTGCCATCTGCAAGCCCCTGCACTACGGGACCTTGATGGACAGCAGAACTTGTGCCACCATGGCAGCAGCTGCCTGGGGCGCTGGGGTTCTCAATTCCCTGCTGCACACTGCCAGTACGTTTTCACTGCCTCTCTGCCAAGGCAATGTTGTCAACCAGTTTTTCTGTGAAGTCCCCCAGATCCTCAAACTCTCCTGCTCAGAATCAAATCTCAGGGAAGTTGTGCTTATCATTTTTAGTGCCAGTTTAGTCTTTGGGTGCTTTGTTTTCATAGTTGTGTCCTATGTGCAGATCTTCATGGCCGTGCTGAGGATGCCCTCTGAGCAGGGACGGCACAAAGCCTTCTCTACGTGCCTCCCTCACCTGGCTGTGGTCTCCCTGTTTGTCAACACTGGCATTTTTGCCAACCTGAAGCCCCCCTCTCTCTCTTCCCCATTTATGGACTTGTTGGTGGCACTTCTGTACTCGGTGGTGCCTCCAGCACTGAACCCTATTATCTACAGCATGAGGAACAGGGAGATCAAGCACTCTCTCAGGAAGGTGTTGCAATACGCACTATTTCAGCTTCCATAAAGTGTATATCTTCCTCACATGATTCCCAGTGATGGTTCTTTATGTTTTTTGCATATTTGATAGTATGATTTTGTGTGATACAGTAATCTGCAGAAATATGTTTCACATTTTTATACTTCTACCTTCTTTATATTTTCTCACTCCATGAGCTCCTGTAAACATGGAACCTGATTCCCTAAATATATTAAGAGATAAATAAAAATTGCAATGTAGACTTTTCCTTAGCTCTTCTCTCTTCTTGCCTTGTCTGGATCTGGTGGAGGTACAGCCACAGACAGCAGCAAAACATGATCTTTTCATTTCTGCTCTATTTAGACTGCCACAGTTCTCTCGAGTACTTTCATTTGTGCAGGCCTGAAGGTCTTGTGTGTCTGACAACAGTTCTGATGTCTCTACAGCAGCACTCCTGTGCTGCAGTCAGTAGCCAGAAATATGAATGGCTGTGCCAGAGCTGGCCTACTTGCTGGCACTGCCATAACAAGAAGGACTCCTCAGAGCAGGACCTGAGAACTGGAGACCTCTTCCAAAGCTGGTGCATGGAATATACCTCAGGAGCTGCTCTCTGAGATCTTTTGGTGCTCTTCCTTGCGTGACTGGGTCAGATTCAAGAGTCCCAAGTAGATCTTTAAGCGACTCGGGGCCGTGCTGTGGTTTAAAGTTTATGGGTTGAGATAAAGAGAAAAAGAAAAGGATAATAATTATGATAAATATATTTATACATAAATAATATATTTAGTACATTTTCACACATATACATCATATGCAGTTGCAGACATATCTGCAAAGATACTAATCCCTATGCCTATCTGTTTGCAAGTCCAGGACTTGTTGCAGGGTGTTTAACAGCCACAGGGTTCACTGTAGGAACTGAATTGGCTGTCAGGCTGTTGCAGGAGTTGGAGCAACTGCAGAGCTCATTGCCAGGGCTGGAAACACCACAGGACTTGTGACTGAAGTTCGAGCAGCCACTGGGTTCATTGGAGGAGTTGGAGCGACCGCAGGGCTGTACCTCTTGGCACAGTGCACCTCCCTTGGGAGGGTTTTGTTTCATTTTCTTATCGCAGTACTTGAAACAGCTACAGGACATGTGGCAGAAGTGACAACAGAGCTCATTATGAGGGATGGAGTGACAGGAAGATCTGTCCAGAGCTTGGAGCAACCACAGGATGTGTAGCAAAATCTTGGAGCTGCTGCAGGGCCTGTGCCAGGAGTTGCAGAGGCTGCAGCACTGTCAGCAGATCCAGCTCTCTTCTCCTTGAGGGTGCTGAAGAGTGTTGAACACAGCTCAGTAGGTATGGGCCACCTGCAGTTATTTGCTTCTCTTGGAGATTACCAGGGCTACAGCAGACCTTCCCCCAATATTCCACCAGTTTCTCAGGATCCTTCAGTTTCTCAGAGATGAAGTTCCAAAGCTCTGGGAGTGCCCAACGCTCCAGGCTGCTGCCCAGACCATCCAACACCCCTTGTCATGCAGCGCCATCTCACCTTGGGGCAGATCCCACAGTGACATTCTCAAATAATTTTTTAGTCTGAGACACAACCCAACCTGATACACATTAATGACATGTAGCAATGGGAGCATGATGGTTGGAGCATCTCATGGATAGTCAAAATCCTCAGGAGCTGTTGTAACTACATTTGGAGTTCCAGGGAAAGATAAGTAAGAGGAAGGCTGAGGGACAGCTGGAAAGTGTCCTCCCATCTCTCCTCCATAGCCAGGCACCCTGAGGAGACAATGTTTGACAGCTGCCAGTTTTATCGCAACATAAACCAAAGCCAAACAGCATAGCAAAATAAATACCCCAAACATGGCCCCAGAGTTGACAAGCAGTGCAGAAGGGAAAACAAGCAGCAAGCAAGGAGCTGTGCAATGCAGCATCATGAGAAGTCTCAGTGAGCTCTACAAACAGGGAAACAATCAGCATCATGGCCAGCAATTCTTGAGCTCCTACAAAGCCCTGTGCTAACTTGCTCTGGACAGATGCGCTCAACCCTTGGAGCCCCACATCAGGCACCAAAAAGACAGTGGTGGCAGAACCCAGCAGGTGACTCAGCAGCACACAGTGCTTTGTGCACTGCCCTCTTCCCAGTGGGATGGGGAAGAGCACTGGGAAACAAAGTACAATTTGTGGGTTGAAATGGAGCTATTTACTAAGAGAGATACAAGGAGAGGTGTAATAGTTATCAGTATGAATCCATTTATATGGAACAGTAGGTAACAACTGATGCACAAGCAGTTGCTCAGCACCACCAGACAGATGCCCAGCTGGGCCTTGGGCAGCAGAAGAGAGTGAGATGAACTCCCACCCCTTTCAATACTCCTTTTACTCACTCTAATTTGGTACGGAACATCCTTTTGGCCACTTTAAGACAGCTGTCCTCACTCTGTTCCCTCCCAGTTCCATGTGCCCTCCACTGACCATGGCACTGGCTCTGTACAACACTGCTTAGCAGCAGCTGTAAACATCAGAGTGTCATCAACGTTGTTTTTCTCCTAGAACCAAAACTGCACCAGAGCAGACAGTCTGAAGGAAACAATGCCATCCCAGCTGTAACTCAGATACCTGCCTGTCCCCCTCCTCTTGTTCTTCCTGATCAGGAAGCAAGGAACAGAATCTGCTGCTCTCCTCTCTGAGCCCTTTCCATCAGCTCTCAGCTGGCTCCTCTGCCATCCCCAGGCAGAGCTCAGTGCACTCTCACAGAGGGCAGCAGCCTTTCCTCATCTTCCTTGCCCATCCATCATGAAGAGTCTGAATCTGCTTTGCTACAGTTCAGAGGTGAGAATCAACCCACCATGTCTCTGTGAGCCAAACAAGACCCTAGGCCTGCAAATGCACAGCGATTTCAGTCTCGCTGAGTGAATGGTTGTGGTCCTCTCCTTAGTGTAAAGACTCTTCAGAAAGCATCCCCTTACAGAAGCATGTTTTGATTTAGCCTGGCTGGGCCTTGCATCTACACCGTGGTACTGATGATCAGAAGGTGGCACACAGGTACAAGACGCATTATGGAACTCACAGTTGTTCATCAAGCACTGACACTATCAGGGCATGGATTTCCTGAAGGTCCTCATCTGCATTTTCCAGCTGGCTGGGGGTGTGCTGGAGACCCCATGGAACTGTCATTCTGTTGTAATACAAGAAGAATTTTACAGAGCAGCACCCATGGATCAAGATAAGGACTTCACAGAGCAGCAGCTACAGAGTAGGATAAACTGCATGAGAACCAAGGACACCTGTAGGAAAAGAATGAATGGCTCTTGGCTTTGAAGCTAGGGGGGAGGAGGGGGGGGTAGGTTTGTTATTGCAGTAGCTTTCCTTCAGTTATTGTGTGTGATTTTTGGACGCCCTCTTCTGTCTGCTATAAAAGTACAGCTTTTCGGGCAATAAATGGATGCAGCTATATTTAACCTTATTGGTGTGTGGCTGTTTGTCCCAGCGCTCTGACTTTTTGCCCTCACACTCACCATCAATTGGCGCTCAATGTGGGGCACTTTAAGGTTGGACCTCAAAACTTCACTGAAGGAACGGGAGAGTGAAGTTGGAGAAACCGGGACCTGAGCTGATGTGACAGGGTCCCGAAGCACTGTCTGGAACAAAGATAGTGGGTAAACTGCGAGAGGACAGCGGTCGCAGCAGATGGTTGGCATTGGCTAGCGAAAAGCTGTAAGTGTTGTGGTAGCTGGAAGCGGGGTCGCATCCCGCCCTCTGAAAGCCACGATGGAGTGGGAAGCTGTGGAGAAACTGCTCATAAGTATTCTCTCTAAGAGAGGGGAGCAGGTATCTCCTATAGGCAAATCTGAGCTGGTAAAATGGGTTCGGAAGAGTGGACATCTTCAGGAGTTGGCACTGATGTTCAGCGTAACCATATGGTGAGAAATAGGGGACCGTATGTGGGACTCTGTTATCTTGGAAAATAAGGAACCTAAGCATTTGCAAGGCTTGGGTCCTACATGGAAGCTGATTATAAATACATCAAAGAATATGCAAGTACAAAGCCCTATAAATAAATATAATAAATAAATATACAGTACAAGCCCTATCTGGACCTAGTGCACAGTCAAGGTCAGAATTTAACTCCGTTACCAGAAGTCTCATACTCAGTTTGCTCATCAGCCTCACAAGTTAGGGCTTCTGCAGAAGCTCCGAATACTCCCCTGACCTCAACCTCTTTGATGTCCCAGCAGGGCCAGTGGCAGCAAGTGAGGAAGGTATGGGGAGGGACTAAGGGGGCGGGAGGAGTGTGCAGAGCAGCAAGAAGATCCTGAGAGAGAAAGCAACTCAGATAATGGTGGGAATGGGAAAGCATTAGAGGAATATATTAAAACAGTAACTGAGAATCTGCAGGACTTGGAACTGCATATGAAGGAGGCAACAGTCTCTATGAGCACTGATGTCTTTACAGACCCTGCCTATGCCACTTTTACCCCTGACACAGCAGCCCTCCATCTTCACGTTGGTCTGGGCCTATTAGAGATGCAATATTGTAGGGACAGTGGCAAGCTGCATCTCAGCTCGCTTGTCTGGTGATATACGATCAGCAGGGAGCTGCTTGGTGGGAAGTGCATGACTGGAAATTGTTACAACAGGCTCGTAGGACTGTGACTGACTACGGGATAAAATCCAAAGCTTCTAAGCAAATTATTCAATGGATTTTCACTGCGGATGTGCAAATGCAGCTGGACACTCGTAATATTGCTTGGTTGTTACTAACGCCATCAGAATATGTGTTGTTTATTCTGGAATGGATGGAAGGGTTTAAACAAATTAGACAAGGAATAAACTCTTCTGACTGTTCCCCACTGCTCTCCCTCCCACCCTCGCTGCTTCTCCTCAGAGCCGAAAACAGTCCCTGCCCAGATTCGATCCATGGCTCCGACCCCCCCCCCGATGGTGAGGAGAAGAGAAATCGCGACCCCCCTGCACGCCCGTGCCTTCTGCTGCCACTCTGGCCCTAACGCTGGCGGTGCCACAGCTGCCTTCCACCCCACCCACGTCGCTCACTGTGACGCTGCCTCTCTCTGCCGCGTCTACATCATTTGCTGCTTCGTCTCTGCAGCCTACACATAACTTGGTTAAAAACAAGGATGGACCGACCAGTCAAACTTTCCTCCAAGAATGGGGGATTAAACACATTACATGCATTGCTCATTCTCCCATGGGACAAGCTATCACTGAGCGCACTCATCAAACATTGAAGTCCATTATTATACAAAAAAGGGGAACATGGGGGACACACCACAAGAAAAATTATGTAAGGCTTTGCTTGTGCTGAATTTTTGAATCGTGATCATACATATACAGCTCGTGGATCAAGACAAAGACTTCACAAAGCAGCAGCTGCGGAGCAGGATAAACAGCATGAGAACCAAGGGCACCTCTAGGAAAAGAATGAATGGCTCGTGGCTATGAAGGGGTGTTTATGGTAGTTATTGCAGTAGCTTTCCTTCCTGTGTGTGATTTTTGGATGCCCTTATCTGTCTGCTATAAACGTATGGCTTTTTGGGCAATAAATGGACGCAGCTATATTTAACCTTATTGGTGTGTGGCTGTTTGTCTGTGCATGCTGACCTACTGCCTTCAGGTTCTCCAACAAGTATATGTGAATATATGCATGCTCATGCATATATTGTATATGTTTGAAAATATACTAAATATATTATAAATGTATAAATACATTTATCATAATTATCCTTTTCCTTTTCTCTTTATCTCAGCCCATAAAATTTCAACCTCAGCACTGCCCCGAGTCGCTTACAGATCTCCTAGGGACAATTCAATCTCACCTGGTCACACACTGAAGAGCAACAAAAGATCTCGAGGCCTCCTAATGGAGCAGCTCCTGAGGTATATTCCTTACACCAGCTTTGGAGAAGGCCTCCAGTTGTCTGGTCCTGCTCTGAAGTGGCCCTCTTGTTATGGCAGCGCCAGCAAGGAAACCAGCTCTGGCACAGCCATTCATATTACTAAACACTGACTGCAGCCCCGGAGTGCTGCTGTAGAGACAAAGGACTGCTGTGAGACACTCAAGACCTTCAGGCCTGCACAAATGAGAGGACTTGAGAGCACTGTGGCATTGTAAAGAGAGCAGGGAGGAAAAGAGCACGTTGTGCTACTACCCAAGGCTGTACTTCCCCCAGACCCAGACGAGGTAGGAAGAGAGAAAAGATAAGGAAATGTCTACTTTGAAAGCTTTTTAGGAATCACAGAATCACAGAATTATAGGGGTTGGAAGGGACCTCTAGAGATCATCAAGTCCAACCCCCCTGCCAAAGCAGGCTCCCTACACCACGTCGCACAGGTAGGCGTCCAGGCGGGTCTTGAATATCTCCAGAGAAGGAGACTCCACCACCTCCCTGGGCAGCCTGTTCCAGTGCTCCGTCACCCTCACCGTAAAGAAGTTCTTGCGCACATTCGTGCGGAACTTCCTATGCTGAAGTTTCAGCCCATTTCCCCTAGTCCTGTCCCCCCGCACTACTGAAAAGAGACCAGCCTCGCCACTATGGCTCCCACACTTCAGGTATTTAAAAACCTGGATCACGTCCCCTCTCAGCCTTCTTTTCTCAAGGCTAAACAGACCCAGTTCCCTAAGTCTCTCCTCATAAGGGAGATGCTCCAGGCCCTTCACCATCTTTGTGGCCTTCCACTGGACTCTTTCCAATAGATCCCTGTCTTTTTTGTACTGGGGAGCCCAGAACTGGACACAGTATTCCAGATGAGGCCTCACCAGAGCAGAGTAGAGGGGGAGGATCACCTCCCTTTACCTGCTGGCCACGCTCTTTTTAATGCACCCCAGAATGTCATTGGCCTTTTTGGCTACAAGGGCACACTGCTGGCTCATGGCCAACCTGTCGTCCACCAGGACGCCCAGGTCCCTCTCAGCAGAGCTCCTCTCCAGCAGGTCTTCCCCCAACCTGTACTGGTGTATGCAATTATTTCTACCTAGATGCAAGACTCTACACTTGCTTTTGTTAAACCTCATCTGGTTTCTTGCTGCCCAGCTCTCCAGCCTGTCCAGGTCTCTCTGAATGGCCGCACAGCCTTCAGGTGTGTCAGCCAATCCTCCCAGCTTCGTGTCATCAGCAAACTTGCTGAGGGTGGTCACTATCCCCTCATCAAGGTCGTTGATGAAGATGTTGAACAAGACTGGACCCAGCACAGACCCCTGGGGGACTCCGCTAGAATCTTTTAACCTGATGAGGTAATCTGGTTCCCTGCTTACATGAGCTCTTGGAGTGAGGAAATAGTAAATAAATAGGAACGAAGTGAAATAAATTTTTATTTGTAAGTTCAATAATATTTCTTTGCGGGTTGCTATATCACACACAGTCAAACAATCAAAGATGCATAAAACATAAAGAACCATCACTGGGAACTGTGTAAGGAAGATGTACACTTTCTTAAAGCTGCAATAGTGCGTACTGCAACACCTTGCTGAGAGCATGCTTGATCTCCCTGTTCCTCATGCTGTAGATAATAGGGTTCAGTGTTGGAGGCTCCACTGAATACAGAAGTGCCACCATCAGGTCCATAAATGGGGAAGAGAGAGAGGGGGGCTTCAGGTTGGCAAAAATACCAGTGCTGACAAACAGGGAGATCACAGCCAGGTGAGGGAGGCACGTGGAGAAGGCTTTGTGCCTTCCCTGCTCAGAGGGCATCCTCAGCACAGCCATGAAGATCTGCACATAGGACACAGCTATGAAAACAAAGCCCCCAAAGACTAAACTGGCACTAAAAATGAGAAGCACAACTTCCCTGAGATTTGATTCTGAGCAGGAGAGTTTGAGGATCTGGGGGACTTCACAGAAAAACTGGTTGACAACATTGCCTTGGCAGAGAGGCAGTGAAAACGTACTGGCAGTGTGCAGTAGGGAATTGAGAAGCCCAGCGCCCCAGGCAGCTGCTGCCATGGTGGCACAAGCTCTGCTGTCCATCAAGGTCCTGTAGTGCAGGGGCTTGCAGATGGCAACGTAGCGGTCATAGGACATGATGGTGAGAAGGTAAAATTCTGCTGAGAGGAAGAAGAAAAAGCAAAACACTTGTGCAGCACATCCTGCGTAGGAGATGGCCCTGGTGTCCCAGAGGGCGTTGGCCATGGCTTTGGGGAGAGTGGTGGAGATGCAGCCCAGGTCGAGGAGGGCCAGGTTGAGCAGGAAGAAGTACATGGGGGTGTGCAGGCGGCGGTCGCAGGTTACGGCTGTGCTGATGAGGCCGTTGCCCAGGAGGGCAGCCAGGTAGATGCCCAGCAAGAGCCAGAAGTGCAGGAGCTGCAGCTGCCGCGTGTCTGCCAACGGCAGCAGGAGGAACTCGCTGATGGAGCTGCTGTTGGACATCTGCTGTTCCTGGGCTTGGAGTCCTGCTCAGAGTGCAGAAGATAATGACAAGTCCAGACCATACTCAGAGACACTCCTCCTGCTTTAGTATATTATTGGAATACAAGAAAAGCTGTTCAGAGCAGCAGCTATGGAGCAAGATAAGCAGCAGTATATAAGTTCTCATTTCCCTTTGAAAAATGGTCATTTAACTCCAGAACATTTATTTATTTTCATGAGTTTCACCATCCCTGAAGGAGTAGGAGATTAGGGAGCTCTTACTTTTTTCTCATTTACTAATCATATCCCAGCCTTCTGGCTATTTTCCTCTTTACTGCAGCTGTTCTTTAAGACCCCAGCCCCAGCCTCAGTGCACTTCGAAATGTCTTAGAGAAATCTCCCTTTTTGCAGGACAAATCATCTATTAATGTCTGCAGAAAGCAATGATAAGTTAAAGTGATTGTTTCCTTTTAGAAAGGAGAGGCTGAATGCACATTCTGTGTTTTCATTTTGTTCTCTGACTGTTCACAAAAACACCAACTGACTGCAGAAATATTTGGGTGTAACATAGCTATGTTAAATTAGACATCCCCTTTAGATTACTGCCCCCAGTCCTTTCTGACTTCCCTCAGAACAGGAAATGGAAAATCCCTGCCTTTACTCTCCTCTTCAAAGAACCCTTACAAACATCCTGCTGTGCAGTGGAGCTGTGATCCCCCTGCCCCAGGCAGCAGCTGTGGCAGAACAAGCCCTGCCGGGGGGCTCCTTCCCCCCACACGTCTCCCCGCAGCACCCTGGACAGCTCCCCGGGCAGGCTGAGTGCTGAGCCTGGCAGGCGGCAGAGTCCCATAGCCGGCACACAGCCCCTGGGGCACAGCAGGGACCCTGCTCTGCACAACAGCCCTGGGCACCCGCCTGCAGCCCCACATGCACAGCCTGCAGCCGTGCTGGGACATGCAACCCTCAGGGCTGTGCTCTGATGTTGCAGCATGGAAGCCCTCAGCTGGAGCAGAAGTCTTTTTCCACAGTAAAGAAACATGCAGTGCCTGCAGCCAGATCTGCTATGGGATGTCCCAGATTAAGTTAACCCTCTATGAAATGCAGCTGCACGGTCTGTAGTGAAACTTACCTTGTCATGGTCTGTGGGCAATGCTCCTGCAGTGAGCTCACAGCCTGCTCACACCGTACACATCCTGCAAGCTCTCTCCCCTTTCTCTCCTCTCCTTCCTTTACCTGCAGGCTGTGCTGTGCACTAGAGCTGCTCCTGGGCACAGCTGTCTCTCTGCAGCCCTGCCCATTTTTAAGAGCTCCCTGTGTCCCAGGAGCCCGGCCCAGCTCAGCAGAAGAATATGTCATGTTTATCCTTCCCACTTGTCTCCCCTGAGATGTCCCTGGATCCTCATGGCAAACAGCTCCTGAAAGACAACAGCATCATGACAGTACATTAAAATCTGTTGAATTTAACACCGGATTTCTAGTGGTCAGTGACTAGTTCCAGACATGTGGTGAGTCCTCCCAGAGAGTGTTTGCTGAAACTAAAAGGGCACCAAGAGAAGGACACAATATCATAGAATCATAGGATCACCATGGTTTCAAAAGACCTTAAAGAGCATCCAGTCCAACTGTTCACCTGCCACCAATAGCTCCCACTAATCCATGTCCCTCAACACAACATCCAGTCATTCCTTGAACACCTCCAGGTCCGGTGACACCACCAACACCCTGAGCAGTCCATTCCAGGTCCCAAAGTGCAGGACATGGCATTTGGCCTAGTGAATTTCATCCTATTGGCTTCAGCCCAGCTCTCCAGCCTGTCCAGATTCCTCCGTAGGGCCTTGCTAACCCGAGACAGATCCACACTCCCAGTCAATTTGGTGTAATCCACAAACCTACATAGGATGCCCCCAATGCCCTCATCCCTGACATCAATAAAGATAGTGAAGAGGACAGGCCCCAGCACCAGACCCTTGGGGAACACCAGGGAGGTGCACAGGTAGGTGTCCATCTTGAATATCTCCAGACAAGGAGACTCCACAACCCCCTTGAGCAGCCTGTTCCAGTGCTCAGTCACCCTCACCATTAAGAACTTCTTGCACACATTTTGCGGAACTTCCTACGCTCCAGTTTCTGTCCATTACCCCTTGTCCTGACTTCACACACTGCTGAAAAGAGCCTGGTCTTGCCACCTTGACTCCACACCTCAGATATTTATAGACCTGGATCAGGTCCCCTTTCAGTCTTCTTTTCTCAAGGCTAAACAGACCCAGCTCACTTAGCCTTTCTTCATAGGGGAGATACTTCCGAACCTTCACAATATTTGTGGACCTCTGTTGAACTCTTTCCAAGAGATCCCTGTCTTTTTTTGTACTGGAGAGCCCAGAACTGGACACAGTACTCCAGATGAGGCCTTACCAGGGCAGAGTAGAGGCGAAGGATCAACTCCCTTGACCTGCTGGCCACGCTCTTTTTCATACACCCCAGAATGCCATTGGACTTTTTGGCCACGAGGGCACGCTGATGGCTCATGGCCAACCTGTTGTCCATCAGGACACCCAGGTCCCTCTCGGAAGAGCTCCTCTCCAGCAGCTCATCCCCCAACCTGTCCTGGTGCATGCAATTATTTCTACCTAGGTGTAAGACTCTACACTTGCTTTTGTTAAACCTCATCTGGTTTCTTACTGCCTGGCTCTCCAGCCTGTCCAGGTCTCGCTGAATGGCAGCAAAACCTTCAGGTGTGTCAGCCAATCCTGCCAAGTACATATCATCAGTAAACTTGCTGAGTTTGGCCACTATCCCCTTGTCAAGGTCACTGATAAAGATGTTGAACAAGACCGGACTCAGCACCAACCCCTGGTATACTACCCAGGAGCTACTTACATGGCTCCAACTGTTCTCTGCACTGCCAACGATGACCCTCTGTGCTCTGCCAGTCAGACAGTTCTCAACCCACCTCACTGTTCCCTCATCTTTCCCACTCTTCCTTATCTTTGTTATAAGGATATTGTGAGAGACAATATCAAATGGCTTGCTGGAATCAAAGTAGACGACATCCACCGCTCTCCCCCCCCATCCACCCAGCTGGTGACAATGTCATAGAAGGCTGTCAGGTTGGTTGATCATGACCTCTCCTTTGTGGGCCCATGCTGACTACTCCTGACAACCTCCTTTTCATCCAGCTGTCGGGAAATGGCTTCCAGCACAAGCTGTTCCATCACATTTCTAGGGACAGAGCTGAGGCTGCCTAGCCTGTAATTGCACGGTTCTTCATTCTTACCCTTTTTGCAGACCAGAGTGACATTGTCTGTCGTCCAGTCTTCAGGCACCTCCCCTATTCTCCAAGACCTCTCAAAGATGATCGTGAGTGGTGCAGAAATCACCGCTGCTAGCTCCCTCAGCATTCGTGGATACACCCCGTAATGTCCCATGGCTTTATGAACATTGGTGTGGCCTAGGCGCTCATGGACCAGCTCTTCCCTGACTAACGGCACTTCTTCCCTTCCCTAGACCCTCATACTAATCACCAGGGTCTGGGATTCCTGAGGGAGAGCTTGTTCACTAAAGACAGAAGCAAAGAAGGCCTTCAGTATCTACAGCTTCTCAGCACACTCCATTACCATAACACCCCCCTCACTTAGTAGGGGACCCACAGTCTCCTTAGTTTTCACTCTTAACATAGTCTAAAAAGCCTTTTTTATTATCCAATTTAGTAAGTGTCAACCCATTTATGTAATACGATCTACTGCCTGTGAGAAAGTGTGTGAGGTTGGTGGGCCAGTCAGTGCAGGTTCTGTGGCGAGATGTTTATAACTGAACAATACAGACTGTTAATGGAAAGATAGATGGTATTAAAGCTGTTGATGGGAAGAACTGTATTGTTTGACAAACTGTTTTGAAGGTATAAGAAACTGCAATTGTTGATGGCATATGGAAGTGTACTTGAGGGTATGTGGAAGTATAAATGAGGGTTCAAATAGTGGAAGAGTTTACAGAGAAAAAAGGGTTAAAGAGGAAGTGTGTTTATCTGCACTGACATGAGAGCAACCCCCTGCACCGCTCCTCTGTGAGCAGAGCAGAGCAAAGAAGAGACAGCGTCCCCATGTATCAGGTAGTGTTATTCTACTTATAAAAGGATGAGCTCAAAAGAGAAGAGGCGGATATTCCTCTCTGCTCCATCTGTGGCATACTCCAGAGTTCAAGGCATTGCAAAGCTATGGCATGTCTATGTTCTTTCAATGATGACACCTTAGTGTTCTCAGGGCTCTCATTTCAATTCCATCTAAATAAATGTAGGGTCATGCCAGTTGACAGGAAGCTGGCAAATGTTGTCTCATTGTAAGGAAGAGCAAGAAAGGCGACAGGGGCAATTATGGACCTCTCAGTCTCACTCCAGTGCCTGGTAAAATGATGGAGAAAATGATGGTGGTAGCGATGGAAAAACAGCTGAAGGACAATTCTGTCATTGGTCACATCCAACACAACTTCCAGAGGGGTAGGTCCTGTTTAACTATCGGACCTCTTATGACAAGGTTAGCAAATTGGTTGATCAAGGGAAGCCAGCTGAAGTTATACTTGAGGATTTCAGTAGAGCTTTTGATACCCTTCTGGGCAGAATGTCCTTCATACGGCTAGGCACAAATATAACATGGTGGGTGAACAGTTAGTCAATAGGTCAGGCCCAAAGGACTGTAGTCACTTGGTTCCATCAGGCTGGTAGATGGTCACTATCAGGGTTCCCCAGGGCTCCATTTTAGGGCCACTTCTCTTTCATGTTTTTGCAGATGACCTGCATGCAGGACTAGAAGATGTTCTGAGCAAGTTTGCTGATGAGACCAGATGAGGAGGTGCTGTTGCCTCAACTGAGTGGGGAGAGGACTTGCAGAGAGATGTGGACAAGTCAGAGAAGTGGGTACCAGTTGGTCCAAAGCACCAAGTGCATAAAGTACAGCAAGTGCCTGATTGTGCACCTGGGTAGGAGCAACCCTGGACATACGCACTGACTGGATATGGGACACTAGAGTGTCTGACTGAAAAGATTGGGTTCCTGGTCAGCATCAAATTGAACATGAGTCAGCACTGTGCCCAGGCAGCCAGGAAGCTCAGCGGTCCATTGGAGTGCATCAAGCAAGGTATTACCAGGTCAGTGAGGGAAAGGATTGTCCCTGTCCGCTCTGCACTGCTGCTGCCTCACCTGGAGCACTGGGTGCACTTCAGGGCACCACAGAACATAAAGGACGTTAAACCATGGGAGGGTGTGCAAAGGAAGGCACTGGAACTGAGAGAGCTGAAGTTCAGAGTTTCATCGGGACTGACTGCTTGTTCAGACTGGGCCCTTCTCACATCCCACAGCCTGCGATGAGACACGGGGCACAGATGGGACATGAACCTCACAGTGTCCCTGCAGCCCATGCAGAGCCTGGGATCTTCTGTCCCATGTCTTTCATTTAACATCATACTGACCTCCAACCCCCTGCCCCAGGAAGCATCCTTAGTCAGCATGAGGTTCTCTCTACCAAGGGTCTGGGGATCGGGGCTTGGCCTGTCTGCTTCATAAGACAAAGGAGGGGTTTCTAAGCATCTAGGCCACCATGCCAGTGCCTTTCATTGCCTGTAGTCGTATCTTCCAATTATCTGCTCTAACTAGTCCCTTGGGAAGCTTGCTTGTTATTGTTCCTCAGTGGGCCCATTAATACTCCAAGAAACTTCATTGTTACTTCTGACTTTGTCTTGCTGAGCACTCTGTGCAAACTTCTCTCTGCACTGGAGGTTGATGGACTCAGCATCAAATGCACCCTGGGGCTCATTATAACCTGAAGAGCCTCCTGTGCCTTGTGCCTTCCTGTCATTTTCTTCAAGTTTTCAGAACTTGTGCAGCAAAATGGAGGGGTACCTGGATAGACCTTAAAGAGGAAGAATCCAGCAGACATTTACTGTCTATTTATTTAGAGCTGGGTATAAACAAGTTTTAAAGCAGCACTGTGCAACTGGTATCAATCCAGGATGTCCCCAATGCGTTCTATTCTGTGTCAGTAAATGTTCTTCTCAACCACCCCACCCCATTTCTACTCACACTGGCCCCATGGGACTTGCATCACTTTTCCTCACATCACTCTCCTCCTCTGCAGCCACCCACTCAGTGTTAAGTCTCCCTTTCAGCAACTCGAACAGGCTTTCCTCAGAGAATCAGCTGCAAACGGGCAAGGAAAGAATTCTTTTTTTTTTTTTTTTTTTTTTTTTTTTTTGCCAACAAACAGTAGGAAAGGTGATGCAATTGAATGAACGGTAAAACACAGTGACCTACTGCATGTCATGTCCAAGCTGCTTCTATTGAGGTTTGACATTCACAGGGAATAACTGTACAAGAAATGAGTTAGACAGAGATAGGAAGGGATTGATAGAATCACAGTGAAGGACTTGACAACTTGTGATCTCAAGTGATGTGGTCCTGGCAAAGAGCAGGATCAGGACACTGAACTTTAGAAGAGCAGACTTCAAGCAAAAAAATGGACCACTAGCCAAGATCCCCTGGCGTGCTGCCCTCAAAGACAAGGATGTTGAGGAGAGCTGGCTGCTCTTCAAGGATGCCCTCCTGGAAGCACAAGAGGTCTCCATTCCACTGAATAAGAAAGTGGGCTCCACTGAATAAGAAAGGTAGGAAACCGGCATGGCTCAGCAAGGACCTGCTGAGAGAACTGAGGGCGAAGAAAGGGGTGTACAAGCTCTGGAAACAAGGCTGTGTCACCTCAGAAGAATACAGGGATGCCGTCCGGACTTGCAGACGTTGGATCAGGGAAGCCAAGGCTCAGGCAGAACTGAACTTGACTTGGCAAGGGATGTGAAAAACAATAAGAAAACCTTCTACAGGTACATTGGCCAGAAGAGACGGGCTAAAATAGGTGTACCTACTTTGGTAAATTTAAAAGGAGAACTGGCTTCAACAGATGAAGAGAAAGCTGAGGTGCTGAATGAGTTCTTCACCTCGGTCTTCACTGGTGGCCAGGATTCTAGTCTTTTCCACGTCCCTAAGCCCTGCATCCCCAAACCTCTATGTGGGGACCAAGGAGGTAAATCCTTCCCCGCAGTAAGGGCAGAGCAAGTCAGAGAGTGCTTCCTTAGACTGAATGTGTACGAGTCTATGGGGCCAGATGGCGTGCATCCCAGGGTCCTGAAGGAGCTGGCTGAGGTGGTTGCCGAGCCGCTCTCCATCATATTTGAGAAGTTGTGGCTGTAAGGCGAGGTCCCGGATGATTGGAGGAAGGGTCACGTCACTCCCATATACAAGAAGGGGAGCACGGAGGACCCGGGGAACTACAGGCCGGTGAGTCTCACCTCCGTGCCTGGGAAGATCATGGAACAGATCCTCCTGGACAACATGCTCGATCACATAAAGAATGAGAATGTGATCCGAGACAGCCAGCACGGCTTCACCAGGGGAAGGTCATACTTGACCAATCCTGTGGCCCTCTATGATGGAGTGACGGCGATGGTGGATGAAGGGAAGGCAACCAATGTCATTTACCTGGACCTGAACAAGGCCTTTGACATGGTCCCCCACCACATCCTCATCTCCAAATTGGAGGGAAGTGGATTTGATGGGTGGACAACTCGATGGATAAGCAATTGGTTGAAAGGCTGCAGACAGAGGGTGGTGGTCAATGGCTCTATGTTCTGGTGGAAGCTGGTAGCGAGTGGTGTCCCCCAAGGGTCTGTTTTGGGACCTGTGCTTTTTAACATCTTTGTTAATGACATCGATGAGGGAATTGAGTGCACCCTCAGCAAGTTTGCTGACGACACCAAACTGAGTGGCACAGTTGATACGATGGAAGGAAGGGATGCCATCCAGAGAGACCTCAACAGGCTGGAAAGCTGGGCTCAGGTGAACCTAATGAGGTTCAACATGTCAAAGTGCAAGGTTTTGCAATTGGGCCGGAAGAACCCCAAGCACCTGTACAGGCTGGGAGCAGAAGTCCTTGAGAGCAGCTCGGCAGAGAAGGACCTGGGGGTCCTGATGGACGAGAGACTCAACATGAGCCAGCAGTGCACTCTGGCAGCTCGGAAGGCAAATGGGATCCTGGGCTCCATCAGGAGAAGGGTGGTCAGCAGGGATAGGGAGGTGATTGTCCCTCTCTACTCGGCTCTTGTGAGGCCCCATTTGGAGTACTGTGTCCAGGTGTGGAGCCCTCAGTACAAGAAAGACATGGAGATTTTGGAAAGGGTCCAGAGGAGGGCCACGAAGATGATCAGGGGGCTGGAGCACCTCCCCTATGAGGACAGGCTGAAGGAGTTGGGTTTGTTCAGCCTGGAGAAGAGAAGGTTGCGGGGTGACCTCATTGCAGCCTTTCAATACCTGAAGGGAACTTACTCCCAGGAGGGGAGTAAACTTTTCGAAAGGGCTGATAATAGCAGGACTAGGGGAAATTGACTTAAGTTGAAAGAGGGAAGATTTAGGTTGGATGTTGGGTGGAAGTTCTTTACTAGGAGAGTGGTGAGGTCCTGGAACAGGCTGCCCAGGAAGGTTGTGGATGCCCCGTCCTTGGAGGTGTTCAAGACCAGGTTGGACGGGACCTTGGGCAACCTGATCTAGTAAAGGCGTATGTTTGGTGGCCCTGCCAGGCAGGGGGGTTGGAACTACATGATCCTTGAGGTCCCTTCCAACCCGGGTCATTCTGTGATTCTGGGTATTTTCAAGGAGTGTATATGTCCAGCCTCAATAGGCAGCTGTCCACCATACATCATTCCATACACTACAAGAGTCCCTCGTTCACATCAAAACTATCAGTTGGTCCCTGCATTACTGTCAAATTTTACATTTTCCAGATAATTATCAGGATAACGAATGGGTGCAGCAGTAAAAACTCCTCGTTACAACATGGAAAAGCTTTTGTGAGCATTAGTTCTATAGAGGTTATAATACTCTCCCACTTACATATACAATTTATTCACCTATCTGAGGAGAAGTTAAAGGTTAGTTAAAATAATAGTACAATATATATATATGCGTATAGAAAAACTTGTCATGATTTCCTTCTAATTCTTCTCTTTTAAAGGTTTATCTGTGGCAGCAGTTCCCACGCCTCAGGGCTGGTGGGTGCCTTTACCAGTGTGTAGTGAGTCCATCCTTTCTCGGCATCCTCACAGCTGTTTCAGTCATTAGAAGTACTTGGAACGGTCCTTCCCAGTCAGGCTGCAGCTTTGTCTCCTTCCCCGTCTGGATCAGGATCCAGTCCCCAGCTTGAAATGGGAGAACTGCAGATTTCAAAGATGATGTTGGTGCTAATAGTCCTTGGATCCTGGTCAGTAGCAGTTACTGCATAAACTGCCTTACATTCTCCTTGTCTCACAAAACTGCAGCTGTCAGAACCCACTTTGGACCCCTCAGGACCCACCAGGACCCCCATAGAAGTACGCAGGTCTCCCATAGGACCCATCAGGACCGCCTTAGGAGAACACAGGACCCCCATAGGACCCATCAGGACCCTCTTAGGACCCATAGAACCCACCGGGAACTTCTACATCTTCTAGGGGTTTGTCCTTCAGGTCTCACTGACCATCTGAAATGTGCAGGTCCAGTTGTTTCAAAGCAGTCAGGAGATACTGGTTCTCCAGGTGTTCCGCAAAGGAAAGATACTGGGTTGACAATATTAGTTACAATTATTTATACATCATCCTGCTCTATCAGGATGGGCCTGGTATTTCAGGGATCTTTGGGGTGAGAGCCAATGTCCCCCTTTTGCCTCCAATACAGTAAACACTGTGTGAGATATTAAAACTGGCATCCTTTGGCCCAATGTAGATTTACAGGCTTCTTGAATATTGAGCACCAGTGCAGCCACCGCCCTCAGACACCCTGACCGTCCCTTACTCACTTCATCAAGCTGTTTGGAGCTTTACGACCAGTCCATGGCTGTGCATCCGCAGTCAGCACCATCCTGTCATTCCTGGGAATGTATGGAGTTCCTTGGCAATGTGCAGCTCAGGGGTTTGTCAGATGGCTTCTTTCCTGGCGATCCTTAAGGTTCAAAGTCCAGCTGTAATCTCCCAGATATGTCACTTGCTGTTGAGTTATTTGTGCTTTCCGTCAACCAAGAAACTCAGCAGACTCACAGACCATTGCACCGCTCTCTTTTGTTGCTGTGGCATCCACCTGCTGCAATTAAGTTCCACCCTGGGCTGGAGGATCCCAGGTCTCAGGCTCACGAGTTGACCAGTTCTCAACAATCATTAAGCTGTTCTCACAGCCCTGGGTAACACTGTGCTGGTTCACTGAGTCTCTTCTCCCCAGATTGGCCAAACCAGGCAGAAGAGACATGCTTCAAATCCAGAAGGTAAACTCCACCTGTTCATTCCTTAACTGGGTTAATGAGGTGCATGGATTTGCCACCACTGAGTGTATCCACTCAACAGTTCCATTACTTGCCCTCAAGTCTTGTACCAAACAATTGCACATGCGATCTAGCAATAGGTTGCAGAATATACTAGCAATAGTTTTCAGGCACTGGAAATCAGTGAGGATGTGAGTGGAGAGAGGATGGAGGACCTGCCTAAAAGATTAGATTGTTGCCGCTGTATTTATTTCCTTTTTCCCTGTTTTCTTTTCCTTCTGGGCCAGCAGCCTGTGGGCCGACTGCCCCCCTGTCATGGGTGCAGATAGATTTTAGGTTAATCTATGACATGCAGTTTGAGCCAGGAAAATTTACAAGTCAGTAGGAGTCAATGGGAGTCAATGGGAGTCAATGGGAGTCAATGGGAGTCAAAGGGAGTCAATGGGAGGCAATGGGAGTCAATGGGGGTCAATGGGAGTCATTGGGGGTCAATGGGGGTCAATGGGGGTCAATGGGGGTCAATTAGAGTCAGTGGGAGTCAATGGGAGTCAATAGGGTCAATGGGAGTCAATGGGGGTCAATGGAGGTCAATGGGGGTCAATGGGAGTCAATGGGAGTCAATGGGAGTCAGTAGGGGTCAATGGCAGTCAATGGAAGTCAATGGGAGTCAATGGGAGTTAATGGGGGTCAATGGGAGTCAATGGGGGTCAATGGGAGTCAATGGGAGTCAATCGAGATCAATGGGAGTCAATGGGGGTCAATGGGAGTCAATGGGAGTCAATCGAGATCAATGGGAGTCAATGGGAGTCAATGGGAGTCAATGGAAGTCAATGGGAGTCAATGGGGGTCAATGGGAGTCAATGGGGTCAATGGGAGTCAATGGGAGTCAATGGGAGTCAATGGGGGTCAATGGGAGTCAATGGGGATCAATGGGAGTCAATGGGAGTCAATGAGTGTCAATGGGAGTCAATGGGGGTCAATGGGAGTCAATGGGGGTCAATGGAAGTCAATGGGAGTCAATACAGGTCAATGGGAGTCAATGGGAGTCATTGGAGTCAATGGGAGTCAATGGGAGTCAGTGGGGGTCAATGGGAGTCAAAGGGGTCAATGGGAGTCAATGGGAGTCAATGGGAGTCAATGGGAGTCAATGGGAGTCAATGGGAGTCAGTGGGGGTCAATGGTAATCAATGGGGGTCAATGGGAGTCAATGGGGGTCAATGGGAGTCAATGGGTGTCAATGGGGGTCAGTGGGAGTCAATGGGAGTCAATGGGGGTTAATAAGAGTCAATGGGAGTCAATGGGAGTCAATGAGGGTCAATGAGAGTCAATGGGGGTCAATGAGAGTCAATGGGGGTCAATGGAAGTCAATGGGAGTCAATCGAGGTCAATGGGAGTCAATGGGAGTCAATAGGGGTCAATGGGAGTCAATGGGAGTCAATAGGGGTCAATGGGAGTCAATGGGAGTCAATGGGAGTCAATGGGAGTCAATGGGGGTCAATGGGAGTCAATGGAGGTCAATGGGAGTTAATGGGAGTCAATGGGGGTCAATGGGGGTCAATGGGAGTCAATGGGAGTCAATGGGAGTCAATGGGGGTCAATGGGAGTCAATGAGAGTCAATCGAGATCAGTGGGAGTCAATGGGGGTCAATGGGAGTCAATGGGAGTCAATCGAGATCAATGGGAGTCAATGGGAGTCAATGGGAGTCAATGGGAGTCAATGGGAGTCAATGGGGGTCAATGGGAGTCAATGGGGTCAATGGGAGTCAATGGGAGTCAATGGGAGTCAATGGGGGTCAATGGGAGTCAATGGGGATCAATGGGAGTCAATGGGAGTCAATGAGTGTCAATGGGAGTCAATGGGGGTCAATGGGAGTCAATGGGGGTCAATGGAAGTCAGTGGGAGTCAATCGAGGTCAATGGGAGTCAATGGGAGTCATTGGGAGTCAATGGGAGTCAATGGGAGTCAGTGGGGGTCAATGGGAGTCAATGGGGTCAATGGGAGTCAATGGGAGTCAATGGGAGTCAATGGGAGTCAATGGGAGTCAGTGGGGGTCAATGGTAATCAATGGGGGTCAATGGGAGTCAATGGGGGTCAATGGGAGTCAATGGGGGTCAATGGGGGTCAGTGGGAGTCAATGGGAGTCAATGGGGGTTAATAAGAGTCAATGGGAGTCAATGGGAGTCAATGAGGGTCAATGAGAGTCAATGGGGGTCAATGGGAGTCAATGAGGGTCAATGAAAGTCAATGGGAGTCAATCGAGGTCAATGGGAGTCAATGGGAGTCAATAGGGGTCAATGGGAGTCAATGGGAGTCAATAGGGGTCAATGGGAGTCAATGGGAGTCATTGGGAGTCAATGGGAGTCAATGGGAGTCAGTGGGGGTCAATGGGAGTCAATGGGGTCAATGGGAGTCAATGGGAGTCAATCGAGATCAATGGGAGTCAATGGGAGTTAATGGGGGTCAATGGGAGTCAATGGGGTCAATGGGAGTCAATGGGAGTCAATGGGAGTCAATGGGGGTCAATGGGAGTCAATGGGGATCAATGGGAGTCAATGGGAGTCAATGAGTGTCAATGGGAGACAATGGGGGTCAATGGGAGTCAATGGGGGTCAATGGAAGTCAATGGGAGTCAATCGAGGTCAATGGGAGTCAATGGGAGTCATTGGGAGTCAATGGGAGTCAATGGGAGTCAGTGGGGGTCAATGGGAGTCAATGGGGGTCAATGGGGGTCAATGGGAGTCAATGGGGGTCAATGGGAGTCAATGGGGGTCAATGGGAGTCAATGGGAGTCAATCGAGATCAATGGGAGTCAATGGGGGTCAATGGAAGTCAATGGGAGTCAATCGAGGTCAATGGGAGTCAATGGGAGTCATTGGGAGTCAATGGGAGTCAATGGGAGTCAGTGGGGGTCAATGGGAGTCAATGGGGTCAATGGGAGTCAATGGGAGTCAATGGGAGTCAATGGGAGTCAATGGGAGTCAATAGGAGTCAGTGGGGGTCAATGGTAATCAATGGGGGTCAATGGGAGTCAATGGGGGTCAATGGGAGTCAATGGGGGTCAATTGGGGTCATTGGGAGTCAATGGGAGTCAATGGGGGTTAATAAGAGTCAATGGGAGTCAATGGGAGTCAATGAGGGTCAATGAGAGTCAGTGGGGGTCAATGGGAGTCAATGGGGGTCAATGGAAGTCAATGGGAGTCAATCGAGGTCAATGGGAGTCAATGGGAGTCAATAGGGGTCAATGGGAGTCAATGGGAGTCAATAGGGGTCAATGGGAGTCAATGGGAGTCAATGGGAGTCAATGGGAGTCAATGGGGGTCAATGGGAGTCAATGGAGGTCAATGGGAGTTAATGGGAGTCAATGGGGGTCAATGGGGGTCAATGGGAGTCAATGGGAGTCAATGGGAGTCAATGGGGGTCAATGAGAGTCAATGGGAGTCAATCGAGATCAATGGGAGTCAATGGGGGTCAATGGGAGTCAATGGAGGTCAATCGAGATCAATGGGAGTCAATGGGAGTCAATGGGAGTCAATGGGAGTCAATGGGAGTCAATGGGGGTCAATGGGAGTCAATGGGGTCAATGGGAGTCAATGGGAGTCAATGGGAGTCAATGGGGGTCAATGGGAGTCAATGGGGATCAATGGGAGTCAATGGGAGTCAATGAGTGTCAATGGGAGTCAATGGGGGTCAATGGGAGTCAATGGGGGTCAATGGAAGTCAATGGGAGTCAGTGGGGGTCAATGGGAGTCAATGGGGTCAATGGGAGTCAATGGGAGTCAATCGAGATCAATGGGAGTCAATGGGAGTTAATGGGGGTCAATGGGAGTCAATGTTGTCAATGGGAGTCAATGGGTGTCAATGGGAGTCAATGGGGGTCAATGGGAGTCAATGGGGATCAATGGGAGTCAATGGGAGTCAATGAGTGTCAATGGGAGACAATGGGGGTCAATGGGAGTCAATGGGGGTCAATGGAAGTCAATGGGAGTCAATCGAGGTCAATGGGAGTCAATGGGAGTCATTGGGAGTCAATGGGAGTCAATGGGAGTCAGTGGGGGTCAATGGGAGTCAATGGGGTCAATGGGAGTCAATGGGAGTCAATGGGAGTCAATGGGAGTCAATGGGAGTCAATGGGAGTCAGTGGGGGTCAATGGTAATCAATGGGGGTCAATGGGAGTCAATGGGGGTCAATGGGAGTCAATGGGGGTCAATGGGGGTCAGTGGGAGTCAATGGGAGTCAATGGGGGTTAATAAGAGTCAATGGGAGTCAATGGGAGTCAATGAGGGTCAATGAGAGTCAATGGGGGTCAATGGGAGTCAATGGGGGTCAATGGAAGTCAATGGGAGTCAATCGAGGTCAATGGGAGTCAATGGGAGTCAATAGGGGTCAATGGGAGTCAATGGGAGTCAATAGGGGTCAATGGGAGTCAATGGGAGTCAATGGGAGTCAATGGGGGTCAATGGGGGTCAATGGGAGTCAATGGGGGTCAATGGGAGTCAATGGGGGTCAATGGGAGTCAATGGGAGTTAATGAGGGTCAATGAGAGTCAATGGGGGTCAATGGGAGTCAATGGGGGTCAATGGAAGTCAATGGGAGTCAATGGGAGTCAATGGGAGTCAATGGGAGTCAATAGGGGTCAATGGGAGTCAATGGGAGTCAATAGGGGTCAATGGGAGTCAATGGGAGTCAATGGGAGTCAATGGGGGTCAATGGGGGTCAATGGGAGTCAATGGGGGTCAATGGGAGTCAATGGGGGTCAATGGGAGTCGATGGGAGTCAATCGAGATCAATGGGAGTCAATGGGGGTCAATGGAAGTCAATGGGAGTCAATCGAGGTCAATGGGAGTCAATGGGAGTCATTGGGAGTCAATGGGAGTCAATGGGAGTCAGTGGGGGTCAATGGGAGTCAATGGGGTCAATGGGAGTCAATGGGAGTCAATGGGAGTCAATGGGAGTCAATGGGAGTCAATGGGAGTCAGTGGGGGTCAATGGTAATCAATGGGGGTCAATGGGAGTCAATGGGGGTCAATGGGAGTCAATGGGAGTCAATGAGGGTCAATGAGAGTCAGTGGGGGTCAATGGGAGTCAATGGGGGTCAATGGAAGTCAATGGGAGTCAATCGAGGTCAATGGGAGTCAATGGGAGTCAATAGGGGTCAATGGGAGTCAATGGGAGTCAATAGGGGTCAATGGGAGTCAATGGGAGTCAATGGGAGTCAATGGGAGTCAATGGGGGTCAATGGGAGTCAATGGAGGTCAATGGGAGTTAATGGGAGTCAATGGGGGTCAATGGGGGTCAATGGGAGTCAATGGGAGTCAATGGGAGTCAATGGGGGTCAATGGGAGTCAATGGGAGTCAATCGAGATCAATGGGAGTCAATGGGGGTCAATGGGATTCAATGGGAGTCAATCGAGATCAATGGGAGTCAATGGGAGTCAATGGGAGTCAATGGGAGTCAATGGGAGTCAATGGGGGTCAATGGGAGTCAATGGGGTCAATGGGAGTCAATGGGAGTCAATGGGAGTCAATGGGGGTCAATGGGAGTCAATGGGGATCAATAGGAGTCAATGGGAGTCAATGAGTGTCAATGGGAGTCAATGGGGGTCAATGGGAGTCAATGGGGGTCAATGGAAGTCAATGGGAGTCAATCGAGGTCAATGGGAGTCAATGGGAGTCATTGGGAGTCAATGGGAGTCAATGGGAGTCAGTGGGGGTCAATGGGAGTCAATGGGGTCAATGGGAGTCAATGGTAGTCAATCGGAGTCAATGGGAGTCAATGGGAGTCAATGGGAGTCAGTGGGGGTCAATGGGAGTCAATGGGGGTCAATGGGAGTCAATGGGGGTCAATGGAAGTCAATGGGAGTCAATCGAGGTCAATGGGAGTCAATGGGAGTCAATAGGGGTCAATGGGAGTCAATGGGAGTCAATAGGGGTCAATGGGAGTCAATGGGAGTCAATGGGAGTCAATGGGAGTCAATGGGGGTCAATGGGAGTCAATGGAGGTCAATGGGAGTTAATGGGAGTCAATGGGGGTCAATGGGGGTCAATGGGAGTCAATGGGAGTCAATGGGGGTCAATGGAAGTCAATGGGAGTCAATGGGAGTCAATCGAGATCAATGGGAGTCAATGGGGGTCAATGGGAGTCAATGGGAGTCAATCGAGATCAATGGGAGTCAATGGGAGTCAATGGGAGTCAATGGGAGTCAATGGGAGTCAATGGGGGTCAATGGGAGTCAATGGGGTCAATGGGAGTCAATGGGAGTCAATGGGAGTCAATGGGGGTCAATGGGAGTCAATGGGGATCAATGGGAGTCAATGGGAGTCAATGAGTGTCAATGGGAGTCAATGGGGGTCATTGGGAGTCAATGGGGGTCAATGGAAGTCAATGGGAGTCAATCGAGGTCAATGGGAGTCAATGGGAGTCATTGGGAGTCAATGGGAGTCAATGGGAGTCAGTGGGGGTCAATGGGAGTCAATGGGGTCAATGGGAGTCAATGGTAGTCAATGGGAGTCAATGGGAGTCAATGGGAGTCAATGGGAGTCAGTGGGGGTCAATGGGAGTCAATGGGGGTCAATGGGAGTCAATGGGGGTCAATGGGGGTCAGTGGGAGTCAATGGGAGTCAATGGGGGTTAATAAGAGTCAATGGGAGTCAATGGGAGTCAATGAGGGTCAATGAAAGTTAATGGGGGTCAATGGGAGTCAATGGGTGTCAATGGAAGTCAATGGGAGTCAATCGAGGTCAATGGGAGTCAATGGGAGTCAATAGGGGTCAATGGGAGTCAATGGGAGTCAATAGGGGTCAATGGGAGTCAATGGGAGTCAATGGGAGTCAATGGGAGTCAATGGGGGTCAATGGGAGTCAATGGAGGTCAATGGGAGTTAATGGGAGTCAATGGGGGTCAATGGGGGTCAATGGGAGTCAATGGGAGTCAATGGGAGTCAATGGGAGTCAATGGGAGTCAATGGGAGTCAACGGCTAACTCCTATTGACTCCTATGGGGGTCCTGGTGGGTCCTGAGGGGTCCAAAGTGGGTTCTGGGTTCTCCTAAGGGGGTCCAGGCGAGTCCTGATGCGTCCTATGGGGGTCTATGGTGGGCTTATTGGGGTCTATGGAGGTTTATGGGGGGGTCTATGAGGCCCATTGGGGGTCTATGGGGTCCTATTAGGTCTATGAGGGCCTATGGGGGGCCTTTGGGGGGTCTATAGGGGCCTATGGGTGTCCTGAGTGCTCCTATGTGGGTCTGTCGTGTTCTATGTGGGGTCTATGGGGGCCTGAGGCGTCAATGGAGCCCTATGGGGGGTCTATGGGGGTCCTATGGGGGTCTATAGTATTCTATGGGGGGACTATCGGGGCCTATGGGATTCTATGGTGGTCTATAGAATTCGATGGGGCTATCATGGGGACCTATAGGGGTCTGTGGGGGTCTATTGGGGCCTAGGGGGGGTCTGTGGGGTCTTACAGGGGGTCTATGGGAGTCTATGGGGGCCTATGGTAACCTATAGGGTTCTATGGGAGTCTATGGGGGCCTATGGGGCCCTATGGGGTTCTATGGGGGTCTATGGGGGCCTATGGTAACCTATAGGGTTCTATGGGGGTCTATGGGTGGCCTATGGGGCTCAATGGGGTCTGTGGCAAAAGGTTGGGGGGGGAAAGGGATTTTGGGGTGAATAGCGGCAATAAAAGGCAAAAAAAAAACCGAGTTAAAAAGGAGGAGTTTGAATGGGGGGAGGGAGGGGAGGGAAGGATACCGGTTGCCATGGCAACGGGAGGTGGGACGGTTGTCATGGAGATGGGTTTGATTGATGGGAGCTGCCATGGCGAACGAGGGGTGGGAAGCACTGGTTGCCATAACAGCTATATGGGGCTGGATGCACATCTATGGGGCTGGAGCAACATCTATGGGGCTGGAGCAACATCTATGGGGCTGGACGCACATCTAAGGGGCTGGATGCACATCTGTGGGGCTGGATGCACATCTATGGGGCAGGATACACATCTATGGGGCTGGACGCACATCTATGGGGCTGGACGCACATCTATGGGGCTGGATGCACATCTAAGGGGCTGGATGCTCATCTATGGGGCAGGATGCACATGTATGGAGCGTATCAGTGAGGTGTTGTTTTCTCTTTGTAAAGAATACTGTGGAGAAAGTGCTCCATCTGTGAAGGAGATTGCTGCAGTACTTAGTTATCTTGAGCGGGACAGGGAACTTTCATCACCCTGCGAGATCCTGGACTATCGTAAATGGGATCCGCTCACTGATGTGCTTGCAGAGCATGCAGAGACTACCCAGACGTTTGCAGAGCTTGCAATCTGGGGTGTGATTTTGGGTTCTCTTAAAGCCTCCAGGATGGAGGGGAAGCTTGTTGAAGCGTGTTTGTCGCTTGGGCTTGTACTTGACCGGGACCAGCCGGGAAAAGCAGCTGAGAGATTGGATCAGGGAGAGCAAGTATTACAGCCAGTCGCTGCTCCAGTGCTAGCTGCGCCTCCCGGAGAGAGGAAAAATTTGCAGTCAGCTGCTGCTCTAACGGCGCTGGTTGCACCCCCACAGGGAGATGGCGAATTCCAGTCGACCGCATCCCCTCTCGACCCCTCTCCTTTGTCATTGGGGGGCGGGGAGTGCGGGTGCGTGGTTAATTCAAGTGGTTGGAGAAGTAGGCGTGTTCCAGACCCGGGGGGAGCGCAAACGTGGTGCTATCCCGGGGGGGGGAGTAACCAGGTCCAAAGGGGACCGACAGGGCCTGCAGCTGCAAGTTGTTCGCTCGCTGTGGCTCCTGCTGCCTGCCTGTCATGCAGGGGACCGGGGCTCGATTCGCCGGCGCGGAGCCGCTCCGCCTTCCGGCATCGGGCTGCTGGCTGCTGCTGAGAGTTTCGTTTGCCTCTAGCTTTAAACACAGCGGAAACTTTGACGGTGCATGGCCCTGTGCTCTCTCATGACACTGAAAGCCTCGCATGCGTGATTCTCAAGTGGGTGCAATACACACTCTGGAAAGAAGGGTGGATGACAGAGCTTGGGAGAGTGTTGGCAGCTGAGCAGGATGATTCCTTTCACCCTGTGCATGGTATAGGCATGCAGGGGAGGATTGGAGCAGAGTGCTTGGGATATAAGTTTAGTCCTGAGATAATGCAGCTGGTGGGTCTTGATATTCAACCACATGTAAAGACACTATGGGATGTGCAGAATATGGTAGGAACCCTCCAGTGGGTTCGGAGCGCTTTGGGAATGCCTTCAGGATTGAGGAAACCCTTGTATGGTCAGCTAAAGGGATCCGATGCAGAAGAACTCAAAAATCGGTCTAACAAAAAGGCTGCAGTTTGGCAAAAGATCGTACAGAGCTGCATGGAAGGATCGCTTGTGCAGCATGAGACCCTTAGTCTCAGGGCGATGGTTTGTCAGGATTCCAACAGTAGTTGGCAGGCTGCTGTCTTCACAAACAGAAAGGTCAGCATGCAGATGCTTGAGGTGATGGCTGCAACAGCTGCAGTGCACCTCTGGCGAATGATACCCTCTAACATTGTTGCAGATTCCATCTTTGCAGTCAAGCAGTTGGCCCGGATGGGCCAGGAAGGTCTCTCAAGTACAGAGGCTGCTGGAACTCTGGAAGAGGCCTTGGTCTTCCGCACAGCTCCTGTTGCACCCTTACGTGTGTGTGATCACTCTGGGGTGCCAAGCCTTTTTGCCACAGGCAATGCAATAGCAGATAAAGTTACCAGCACACCTGTCATTGGCCTTGGATCGCTGCAGATCTGGCAAATGGATGTCACCTGGGAGCCTTGCTTGTCTCCCTGCCAATGATTGGTTATTGCTGTGAGTACCTCCTCTATTGTCATTATGGCCACTCAGCATGTCAGGTCTGGCTCGACTGCAGTCCGATACCATTGGACAATCGCTGTTGCTGTGGTTGGTTTACCCAGTCACGTTAGGACTCACAATGGGTCCTGCCTCATTTCTCGCTTTACTGACTATGGGAAGTGGGATAAGAGTACTTTCTTTACAGGAGCAGTCAATGGGGAATCTGGTACCTGAGGTTGTTCTGTTCCTGTTGGTCTCAGTGATAAGTATCGCTCGAACAACAAGTGCAGGGACCTTTGGGATTCAGTCTGGAATTGTTGGGTCTCAGCCAACAGTAGATTCACATAATCTGTGGTTGCAACTTCACTTATCTCTTAAGGTGTGATCTTCTTATCCTATAGGTTGAGATTCTAGTTACCTAGTCGCTACATATCAAGTACGCGTTAATGCAACGATGGTGCATGTTGCCGTGTGCTGATGAGTTGATGGACGCTATCGAGGATATGGACAGAAAGACTTTGACGGATGTTCACCATACAGAGAAGATACATCAGGCGTAAGAAGAATGAAGAGGGATGGAAAACATCGCGGACGAGAATTGGTTCTCAAAAGGTTCCTGACAACAAGAGGACTATTCAATCACTTGCTCCACACAGTTGTGGTGGTGTTTTCATAACATGGTTGTGCCTTATGCTACTAATTATATTATAGAGAGTTTGTTAAGGTTTAGTTAAGGGTTTATATAGAGTACTATATAATATTAGTTATGATAAGAGTGTATTTTAAGGTTATGCATAGTATGTTAAGGTATAGCAAATAAGACGGATAATTCAATAGAGTTTCTTTAGGTATGTCCATTAGAGTATAGAATACCATAGAATGCAGGATAAGCTTTAAGCATTGGTTAGGTTTATAGTGTTGCGTATTGTAACGGGTTAGGTTCTCTTAGCATGGGGAGGGGGAGATGTTGTATTAGGCGAAATACGGGGATATCGGGCTGTCACGCGACAGGCCCTCCCTAATTTCTGGAAGGATCGATGACGTGTACAAGAGAGGCGTACACGAAGGGCGTAGGTTATATAAGTGTGTGTTTGCTTCATAAATCGCCATTTTGCCGCTCACCCTCTTGGTGTTACTTCGGTAATTGGCCCAGCTGCGGACTTCTAGGGTCTTAAAGTCTTCAGAGGTGTATGTTCCAACCATCAAATGAGTGTCAAGCCATTTATGTAGTACTATGTACGGCTTGCGAGGAAGTGTGTGAGGGATGTGGTTCAATCACTGCTGCTTCTGTGGCAAAGAGTTTATAAGTTTATGGTTAAGGGAAAGTTGTATGGTATTAAGGGTGTTTATGGGAACTGAAGAACTGTATTGTTTCCCAAACTGTTTTGATGATATAAGAACGTGTAATTGTTAGTGGCATATGGAAGTGTACTTGAGGGTATGTGGAAGTGTAAATGAAGGTACAAATAGTGGAATAGTGTACAGAGGATAAAAGGTTTAATAGAAAGTGAGTTTGTCTGCACTGACATGAGAGCAACCCTCCTCACCATTCCGCCTGCAAGCTGAGCAGAGCAGAGACACTGTCCCCATGTATCAGGTACTGTTATTCTACTCACCAAATGGATGAGCTCACAGCAGAAGAGGCAGATCTTCCTCTCTGCTCCATCTGTGGCATACTCCAGAGTTCTAGGCATTGCAAAGCTATGGCACATCTATGTTCTGGCACTGATGACACCTTATTTTGCTCACGGCTCTAATTTCAGTGGCATCTAAAAAAGCCTGGGGTCATGCCAGCTTACAAGAAGCAGGCAAATGTTGTCTCATTGTAAGGAAGAGCAAGAAAGATGACGGGGCAATTATGGACCTGACAGTCTCACAACAGTACTTGGTAAAATGATGGAGAAAGTGATGATGGGAGTGATGGAAAAAAACCCGAAGAACAATTCTGTCATTGGTCACAGAAAACACAACTTCCAGAGGAGAAGGTCCTGTTTAACTATCGGACTTGTTATGACAAGGTTAGCAAATTGGTTGATCAAGGGAAGCCAGTTGAAGTTATCCTTGAGGATTTCAGTAGAGCTTTTGATACTATTTCTCACAACACCCTTCTGAGCAGAATGTCCTTCATTCGGCTAGGCAGAAATATAACATGGTGGGTGAACAGATAGTCAATAGGTCAGGCCCAAAGGACTGTAATCACTGGGTTCCATCAGGCTGGTAGATGGTCACTATCAGGGTTCCCCAGGGCGCCATTTTAGGGCCACTTCTCTTTCATGTTTTTGTGGAAGACTTGCATGCAGGACTAGAAGATGTTCTGAGCAAGTTTGCTGATGAGACCAGATGAGGAGGTGCTGTTGCCTCCAATGAGTGGGGAGAGATGTGGACAAGTCAGAGAAGTGGGTACCAGTTGGTCCTAAGCACCAAGTGCATTAAGTATAGCAAGTGCCTGATTGTGCACCTGGGTAGGGGCAATCCTGGACATACACACTGACTGGATATGGGACACTAGAGAGTGGTCTGACTGAAAAGGATTGGGGGTCCTGGTCAACATCAAATTGAACATGAGTCAGCAGTGTGCCCAGGCACCCAGGAAGCTCAGCGGTCAATTGGAGTGCATCAAGCAAGGCATTGCCAGCTGGGTGAGGGAAAGGATTGTCCCTGTCTGCTCTGCACTGCTGCTGCCTCACCTGGAGCACTGGGTGCACTTCTGGGCACTGAAGAGCATAAAAGACATCAAATTATGGGAGAGTGTGCATAGGATGTCACCAGAACTGAGAGATGTGAAGTTCAGAGTTACATTGGGATTGACTGCTTGTTCAGACTGGGCCCTTCTCACATCCCACATCCTGTGATGAGACACAGGGCACACATGGGACATGGACTTCACAGCATCCTTGCACCCCATGCAGAGCCTGGGACATTCTGCCCCCATGTCTTTCTTTTAACATCATGCAGACCTCCATCCACTGCCCCAGGAAGGATCCTTAGTCAGCATGAGGTTCTCCCTGCCAAGGGCCTGGGAATCAGGGCTTGGCCTTTCTGCTTCATAAGAAAAAGCAGGGGTTTCTCAGCATCAGAGCCACCATGCCAGTGCCTTTGCCTGCCTGTAGTCATGGCTTCCAATTATCTGCTCTAACAAGTCCCTGGGGAAGCTTGCTTGTTAGTGTCCCTCAGTGGGCCCATTAATACTCCAAGAAAGTTCACTGTTACTTCTGCCTTTGTCTTGTTGAGCACTCTGTGCAAACTTCTCTCTGCACTGGCGATTGACGGACTTATCATCAAGTATCGCCTGGGGCCCATTATCACCTGAAGAGCCTCCTGAGCCTTGTGCCTTCCTGTCATCATCTTAAGGTATTCAGAACCTGTACAGCAAAATAGAGAGCAATATGGAGAGAGCTTAAAGTGGCCGAAGCCAGCAGTTGTTTATTGTTTATTTATTTATATTTGAGTTTAAACAAAACATTAAATCAGCACTGTTCAACTGGTATCAATCCTGAATGTTCCCAATGAGTTCTGTTGTGTTACTGTGTGGACAAATTTCCTCCTCAACCTCCCCACCCCATTTCTGCTTACATTGGCCCCATGGGACTTGCATCAATTTTCCTCACATCACTCTTCTCTGCAGCCACCCGCTCAGTGTTAAAACTCCTCTGCACTAACTCCAATTAGCTTTCCACAGAGAACCAGCGGCACATGGGCCAAGAAAGAATTCCCTTTGTTTTTGGCCAACAAACAGAAGGATAGGTGTTGCAATTGAATGAACAGTAAAACACAGTGATCAACTGCATGCCATGACCAAGCTGCATCTATTGAGGTTTGTCTGTCACAGGGAATATTTGTACAAGAAATGAGTTAGACACAGTCATGATGCTGTTGACTTTCAGGAGCTGTTGGCCGTCAGGACCCAGGGATATCTCAGGGGAGATGAGTGGGAAGGATGAAAATGTCATCCTATTCTGCTGGGCTGGGCTCCTGGGACTCAGGAAGCTCATACAAATGGGAAGTGCTGCAGAGAGACAGCTGTGCCCAGGAGCAGCTCTTGTGCACAGCACAGCCTGCAGGTGACAGAAAGAGAGGAGAGAAAGGGGAGAGAGCTTGCAGGATGTGAATGGTCTGAGCGGGATGTGAGCTCAGTGCAGGAGCATTGCTCACAGATCACGACACGGTAAGTCTCACTGCAGACCATGTAGATGCTATTCAAAGAGGGTTAACTAAATGCGGGACTAAATGCGGATAGTTCTGAAGCAGAACTGGCTTCATGCACTGCATGTTTCTTTTCAGGGGAAAAAGACTTCTGTTTTAGCTGAGGGTTTCCATTCTGCAGTATGAAAGCACAGCCCTGAGGGCTGCGTGTCCCAGCACAGCTGCAGTCTGTGCAGACGGGGCTGCAGTCGGGTGCCCAGTGCTGTCCTGCAGAGCAGGGTCCCTGCTGTTCAGGGGGAGATGTGTGGGTGGAAGGAGTTCCCCATCAGGGCTTCTGCTGCCACAGCTGCTGCCTGTGGCAGAGAGATCACAGCTCCACTGCACAACTGAATGTTTGTAAGGGTGCTTTGCAAGAGGAGAGCCAAGGCAGGGATTTTCTATTTCCTGGTCTGAGGGAAGGAAAGAGGATTGGAGGGAGAAATCTAAAAGGGGCTTTCAAACATAAACACAGCTCTGAAACTCCCACATTCTTCTACAGTCAAATGCTTGTTTCGTGAACTATCACATAAATATCCAGGAGGCTAATATTTGATTAGGAAATGAGAAGGAATTAAGAGCTCCATAATCTTCCGCTCCTTAAGTGATGGTGAAGATCATGAAAATAAATTCAAGCTCTGGAGTTAAATGAATATTTTCCATTTTTCTGTCATTCATATTGTAGCAAGAGGAGTGTCTCTGAGAATGGTGTGGACTTTTCATCGTCTTCTGCACTCTGAACAGGACTCCAAGCCCAGGAACAGCAGATGCCCAACAGCAGCTCCATCAGCGAGTTCCTCCTGCTGCCATTGGCAGAGACGCGGCAGCTGCAGCTCCTGCACTTCTGGCTCTTGCTGGGCATCTACCTGGCTGCCCTCCTGGGCAACGGCCTCATCAGCACAGCCGTAGCCTGCGACCAGCGCCTGCACACCCCCATGTACTTCTTCCTCCTCAACCTGGCCCTCCTCGACCTGGGCTGCATCTCCACCACTCTCCCCAAAGCCATGGCCAACGCCCTCTGGGACACCAGGGCCATCTCCTACGCAGGATGTGCTGCACAGGTGTTTTGCTTTTTCTTCTTCCTCTCAGCAGAGTATTCCCTTCTCACCATCATGTCCTATGACCGCTACGTTGCCATCTGCAAGCCCCTGCACTACGGGACCTTGATGGACAGCAGAGCTTGTGCCACCATGGCAGCAGCTGCCTGGGGCACTGGGCTTCTCAATTCCATTCTGCACACTGCCAGTACGTTTTCACTGCCTCTCTGCCAAGGCAATGTTGTCAACCAGTTTTTCTGTGAAATCCCCCAGATCCTCAAGCTCTCCTGCTCAGGCTCCTACCTCAGGGAAGTTGTGTTTATCATTTTTAGTTTCAGTTTAGCCTTTGGGTGCTTTGTTTTCATAGTGGTCTCCTATGTGCAGATCTTCAAGACTGTGCTGAGGATGCCCTCAGAGCAGGGATGGCACAAAGCCTTCTCCACGTGCCTCCCTCACCTGGCTGTGCTCTCACTGCTTGTCAGCACTGCCTCTATTGCCTACCTGAAGCCCACCTCTGCCTCCTTCTCACTCCTGGATCTGACAGTGGCACTTCTGTACTCAGTGCTTCCTCCAACACTGAATCCAATTATCTACAGCATGAGGAACAGGGAGATCAAGCATGCTCTCAGCAAGGTGTTGCAGTATGCACTATTCCAGCTTCCATAAAGTGCACATCTTCCTTATAGGATTCCCAGTGATGGTTCCTTATGTTTTAAGCATCGTTTATTGTTTGATTGTGTGTGATATATTAACCCACAAAAAAATGTTATTGAGCTTATAAATAAAAAATTATTTCACTTCTTTCCTACCTAATCTCCAATTTCTCCCTCCAAGAGCTCATGTAAACATGGAACCAGATTCCCTGAATAGGTAAAGAGATAAATAAAAAGCTTTTAAAGCAGACTTTTCCTTTTTTCTTCTCTCTTCCTGCCTTGTCTGGGTCTGGAAGAGGTACAGCCACAGACAGCAGCACAACGTGCTCTTTTCTATCCTGCTCTCTTTACACTGCCACAGTGCTCTCAAGTCCTCTCATTTCTGCTGGCCTGAAGGTCTTGTGTGTCTCACGACAGTCCTTTTCTCTCTACAGCAGCACTCTGGGGCTGCAGTCAGTAGCCGGCAATATGAACGGCTGTGTCAGAGCTGGTCTCCTTGCTGGCACTGCCATAACAAGAGAGCCACTTCAGAGCAGGACCAGAGAACTGGAGGTCTCTTCCAAAGCTTTTGTAAGGAATATACCTCAGGAGCTGCTCCATTAGGAGGCCTCGAGGTCTTTTGTTACTCTTCACTGTGTGACCTGGTGAGACTGAACTGTCCCAAGGAGATCTGCAAGCAACTCGGGGCAGTGCTGAGGTTGAAAGTTTATGGGCTGAGATAAAGAGAAAAAGAAAAGGATAATTATGATAAATGTATTTATACATTTATAATATATTTAGTATATTTTCAAACATATACAATATATGCATGAGCATGCATATATTCACATATACTTGTTGGAGAACCTGAAGGCAGAAGGTCAGCATGCACAGACAAACAGCCACACACCAATAAGGTTAAATATAGCTGCATCCATTTATTGCCCAAAAAGCCATACGTTTGCAGCAGACAGATAAGGGCATCCAAAAATCACACACACTAATTGGAGGAAAGCTACTGCAATAACTACCATAAACACCCCTTCATAGCCACGAGCCATTCATTCTTTTCCTAGAGGTGCCCTTGGTTCTCATGCTGTTTATCCTGCTCCGCAGCTGCTGCTTTGTGAAGTCTTTATCTTGATCCACGAGCTGTATATGTATGATCACGATTCAAAAATTCAGCACAAGCAAAGCCTTACATAATTTTTCTTGTGGTGTGTCCCCCATGTTCCCCTTTTTTGTATAATAATAATGGATTTCAATGTTTGATGAGTGCGCTCAGTGATAGCTTGTCCCATGGGAGAATGAGCTATGCATGTAATGTGTTTAATCCCCCATTCTTGGAGGAAAGTTTGACTGGTCGGTCCATCCTTGTTTTTAACCAAGTTATGTGTAGGCTGCAGAGACGAAGCAGCAAATGATGTAGACGCGGCAGAGAGAGGCAGCGTCACAGTGAGCAACGTGGGTGGGGTGGAAGGCAGCTGTGGCACCGCCAGCGTTAGGGCCAGAGTGGCAGCAGAAGGCACGGGCGTGCAGGGGGGTTGCGATTTCTCTTCTCCTCACCATCGGGGGGGGGGGTCGGAGCTATGGATTGAATCTGGGCAGGGGCTGTTTTCGGCTCTGAGGAGCAGCAGCGAGGGTGGGAGGGAGAGCAGTGGGGAACAGTCAGAAGAGTTTTTTCCTTGTCCAATTTGTTTAAACCCTTCCATCCATTCCAGAATAAACAACACATATTCTGATGGCGTTAGTAACAACCAAGCAATATTACGAGTGTCCAGCTGCATTTGCACATCCGCAGTGAAAATCCATTGAATAATTTGCTTAGAAGCTTTGGATTTTATCCCATAGTCAGTCACAGTCCTACGAGCCTGTTGTAACAATTTCCAGTCATGCACTTCCCACCAAGCAGCTCCCTGCTGATCGTATATCACCAGACAAGCAAGCTGAGACGCAGCTTGCCACTGTCCCTACAATATTGCATCTCTAATAGGCCCAGACCAACGTGAAGATGGAGGGCTGCTATGTCTGGGGTAAAAGTGGCATAGGCAGGGTCTGTAAAGACATCAGTGCTCGTAGAGACTGTTGCCTCCTTCATATGCAGTTCCAAGTCCTGCAGATTCTCAGTTAATGTTTTAATATACTCCTCTAACGCTTTCCCATTCCCACCATTATCTGAGTTGCTTTCTCTCTCAGGATCTTCTTGATGCTCTGCACACTCCTCCCCCCCCCCCCCCTTAGCCGCCCCCCCCCACCTTCCTCACTTGCTGCCACTGGCCCTGCTGGGACATCAAAGAGGTCGAGGTCAGGGGAGTATTCAGAGCTTCTGCAGAAGCCCTAACTTGTGAAGCTGATGAGCAAACTGAGTACGAGACTCCTGGTAACAGGGAGTTAAATTCTGACCTTGACTGAGCACTAGGTCCAGATAGGGCTTGTACTGTAGCAGCAATCTGATGCTTGGCTTGCATATTCTTTGATGTATTTATAATCAGCTTCCATGTAGGACCCAAGCCTTGCAAATGCTTAGGTTCCTTATTTTCCAAGATAACAGAGTCCCACATACGGTCCCCTATTTCTCACCATATGGTTACGCTGAACATCAGTGCCAACTCCTGAAGATGTCCACTCTTCCGAACCCATTTTACCAGCTCAGATATGCCTATAGGAGATACCTGCTCCCCTCTCTTAGAGAGAATACTTATGAGCAGTTTCTCCGCAGCTTCCCACTCCATCGTGGCTTTCAGAGGGCGGGATGCGACCCCGCTTCCAGCTACCACAACACTTACAGCTTTTCGCTAGCCAATGCCAACCATCTGCTGCGACCGCTGTCCTCTCGCAGTTTACCCACTATCTTTGTTCCAGACAGTGCTTCGGGACCCTGTCACATCAGCTCAGGTCCCGGTTTCTCCAACTTCACTCTCCCGTTCCTTCAGTGAAGTTTTGAGGTCCAACCTTAAAGTGCCCCACATTGAGCGCCAATTGATGGTGAGTGTGAGGGCAAAAAGTCAGAGCGCTGGGACAAACAGCCACACACCAATAAGGTTAAATATAGCTGCATCCATTTATTGCCCAAAAAGCTGTACTTTTATAGCAGACAGAAGCGGGAGTTCAAAAATCACACACAATAACTGAAGGAAAGCTACTGCAATAACAAACCTACCCCACCCCCAAGCTTCAAAGGCGAGAGCCATTCATTCTTTTCCTACAGGTGTCCTTGGTTCTCATGCAGTTTATCCTACTCCGTAGATGCTGCTCTGTGAAGTCCTTATCTTGATCCATGGGTGCTGCTCTGTAAAATTCTTCTTGTATTACAACAGAATGACAGTTCCATGGGGTCTCCAGCACACCCCCAGCCAGCTGGCAAATGCAGCTGAGGACATTCAGGAAATCCATGCCCTGATAGTGTCAGTGCTTGATGAACAACTGTGAGTTCCATATGCGTCTTGTACCTGTGTGCCACCTTCTGATCATCAGTACCACGGTGTAGATGCAAGGCCCAGCCAGTCTAAATCAAAACATGCTTCTGGAAGGGGATGCTTTCTGAAGAGTCTTTACACTAAGGAGAGGACCACAATCATTCACTCAGCGAGACTGAAATCGCTGTGCATTTGCAGGCCTAGGGTCTTGTTTGGCTCACAGAGACATGGTGGGTTGATTCTCACCTCTGAACTGTAGCAAAGCAGATTCAGACTCTTCATGATGGATGGGCAAGGAAGATGAGGAAAGGCTGCTGCCCTCTGTGAGAGTGCACTGAGCTCTGCCTGGGGATGGCAGAGGAGCCAGCTGAGAGCTGATGGAAAGGGCTCAGAGAGGAGAGCAGCAGATTCTGTTCCTTGCTTCCTGATCAGGAAGAACAAGAGGAGGGGGACAGGCAGGTATCTGAGTTACAGCTGGGATGGCATTGTTTCCTTCAGACTGTCTGCTCTGGTGCAGTTTTGGTTCTAGGAGAAAAACAACGTTGATGACACTCTGATGTTTACAGCTGCTGCTAAGCAGTGTTGTACAGAGCCAAGGCCATGGTCAGTGGAGGGCACATGGAACTGGGAGGGAACAGAGTGAGGACAGCTGACTGAAAGTGGCCAAAGGGATGTTTCGTACCAAATTAGAGTGAGTAAAAGGAGTATTGAAAGGGGTGGGAGTTCATCTCACTCTCTTCTGCTGCCCAAGGCCCAACTGGGCATCAGTCTGGTGGTGCTGAGCAACTGCTTGTGCATCAGTTGTTACCTACTGTTCCATATAAATGGATTCATACTGATAACTATTACACCTCTCCTTGTATCTCTCTTAGTAAATAGCTCCATTTCAACCCACAAATTGTACTTTGTTTCCCAATGCTCTTCCCCATCCCACTGGGAAGAGGGCAGTGCACAAAGCACTGTGTGCTGCTGAGTCACCTGCTGGGTTCTGCCACCACCGTCTTTTTGGTGCCTGATGTGGGGCTCCAAGGGTTGAGCGCATCTGTCCAGAGCAAGTTAACACAGGGCTTTGTAGGAGCTGGAGAATTGCTGGCCATGATGCTGATTGTTTCCCTGTTTGTAGAGCTCACTGAGACTTCTCATGATGCTGCATTGCACAGCTCCTTGCTTGCTGCTTGTTTTCCCTTCTGCACTGTTTGTCAACTCTGGGGCCATGTTTGGGGTATTTATTTTGCTTTGCTGTTTGGCTTTGGTTTATGTTGCGATAAAACTGGCAGCTGTCAAACATTGTCTCCTCAGGGTGCCTGGCTATGGAGGAGAGATGGGAGGACACTTTCCAGCTGTCCCTCAGCCTTCCTCTCACTTATCTTTCCCTGGAACTCCAAATGTAGTTACAACAGCTCCTGAGGATTTTGACTATCCATGGGATGCTCCAACCATCATGCTCCCATTCCTACATGTCATTAATGTGTATCAGGTTGGTTTGTGTCTCAGACTAAAAAATTATTTGAGAATGTCACTGTGGGATCTGACCCAAGGTGAGACAGCTCTGCATGACAAGGGGTGTTGGATGGTCTGGGCAACTGCCTGGAGCGGTGGGCACCACCAGGGCTTAGGAACTTCATCTCTGAGAAACTGAAGGATCCTGAGAAACGGGTAGAATATTGGGGGAAAGACTGCTGTGGCCCTGGTAATACCAAACAGGTTCAAATGACTGAATTGTGCCAGGGCCTGGCCCCCTCATACTGAACTGTGTTCAGTATTCTTCAGCATCCTCAAGGAGAAGAGAGCTGGCAGTGCTGCACTCTCTGCAACTCCTGGCACAGACCCTGTAGCAGCTCCAAGGTTTTGCTACACATCCTGCAGTTGCTCCAAGCTCTGGACAGATCTTCCTGTCACTCCATTCCTCATAATGAGCTCTGCAGTCACTCCTGCCACATGTCCTGTAGCTGTTTCAAGTACTGCGATAAGAAAATGAAACAAAACCCTCCCAAGGGAGGTTCACTGTGCCAAGAGGTACAGCCCTGCGGTCGCTCCAACCCCTCCAATGAGCCCAGTGGCTGCTCCAACTTAGTCACAGGTCCTGTGGTGTTTCCAGCTCTGGCAATGAGCTCTGCAGTTGCTCCAGCTCCTGTAACAGCCCGACAGCCACTTCAGCTCCTACAGTGAACCCTGTGACTGTTAAAACCCCTGCAACAAGTCCTGGACTTGCAAACAGATAGGCATAGGGAATAGTATCTTTGCAGATATGCCTGCAACTGCATATGATGTACATGTGTGAAAATGTACTAAATATATTATTTATGTATAAATATTTTTATCATAATTATTATCCTTTTCTTTTTCTCTTTATCTCAACCTATAAACTTTAAACCACAGCACGGCCCCGAGTCGCTTAAAGATCTACTTGGGACTCTTGAATCTGACCCAGTCACACATGGAAGAGCACCAAAAGATCTCAGGGAGCAGCTCCTGAGGTATATTCCATGCACCAGCTTTGGATGAGGTCTCCAGTTCTCAGGTCCTGCTCTGAGGAGTCCTTCTTGTTATGGCAGTGCCAACAAGGAGACCAGTTCTGGCACAGCCATTCATATTTCCGGCTACTGACTGCAGCACAGGAGTGCTGCTGTAGAGACATCAGAACTGTTGTCAGACACACAAGACCTTCAGGCGTGCACAAATGAAAGTACTCGAGAGAACTGTGGCAGTCTAAAAAGAGCAGAAATGAAAGATCATGTTTTGCTGCTGTCCGTGGCTGTACCTCCACCAGATCCAGACAAGGCAAGAAGAGAGAAGAGCTAAGGAAAAGTCTACATTGCAATTTTTATTTATCGCTTAATATATTTAGGGAATCTGGTTACATGTTTACACGAGCTCATGGAGTGAGAAAATATAAAGAAGGTAGAAGTGAGAAAATGTGAAACATATTTCCGCAGATTACGGTATCACACAAAATCAAACTATCAAATATGCAAAAAACATAAAGAACCATCACTGAGAATCATGTGAGGAAGATGTACACTTTATGGAAGCTGAAATAGTGCGTATTGCAACACCTTCCTGAGAGAGTGCTTGATCTCCCTGTTCCTCATGCTGTAGATAATAGGGTTCAGTGTTGGAGGAACCACCGAGTACAGAAGTGACACCAGCAGGTCCATAAATGGGGAAGAGAGAGAGGGGGGCTTCAGGTTGGCAAAAATGCCTGTGCTGACAAACAGGGAGACCACAGACAGGTGAGGGAGGCACGTGGAGAAGGCTTTGTGCCGTCCCTGATCAGAGGGCATCCTCAGCACGGCCATGAAGATCTGCACATAGGACACAACTATGAAAACAAAGCACCCAAAAGCTAAACTGCAACTAAAAATGAGAAGCACAACTTCCCTAAGATTTGAGTCTGAGCAGGAGAGCTTGAGGATCTGGGGGATTTCACAGAAAAACTGGTGGACAACATTGCCTTGGCAGAGAGGCAGTGAAAACGTACTGGCAGTGTGCAGCAGGGAATTGAGAACCCCAGCGCCCCAGGCAGCTGCTGCCATGGTGGCACAAGCTCTGCTGTCCATCAAGGTCCCGTAGTGCAGGGGCTTGCAGATGGCAACATAGCGGTCATAGGACATGGTGGTGAGAAGGGAAAACTCTGCTGAGATGAAGAAGAGAAAGAAAAAGAGCTGTGCAGCACATCCTGTGTAGGTGATGGCCCTGGTGTCCCAGAGGGCGTTGGCCATGGCTTTGGGGAGAGTGGTGGAGATGCAGCCCAGGTCGAGGAGGGCCAGGTTGAGCAGGAAGAAGTACATGGGGGTGTGCAGGCGGCGGTCGCAGGCTACGGCTGTGCTGATGAGGCCGTTGCCCAGGAGGGCAGCCAGGTAGATGCCCAGCAAGAGCCAGAAGTGCAGGAGCTGCAGCTGCCGCGTGTCTGCCAACGGCAGCAGGAGGAACTCGCTGATGGAGCTGCTGTTGGGCATCTGCTGTTCCTGGGCTTGGAGTCCTGCTCAGAGTGCAGAAGATAATGACAAGTCCAAATCAATCTCAGAGACAGTCCTGCTATACTATAAAAGTTCTCCTTTCTATTTGGAAAATGTTCATTTAAGTCCAGAATTTGAATTTATTTTTCATGTGATTCACCATATAGGTTAGTGTGCTCTTTCTTTCTTCTCATTTCCTAATCACATTCCAGCCTTCTGGATATTTTCCTCTTTACTCCAGCTGCTCTTCGAGGCCCCAGCTCCAGCTTCTGTGCACTTCAAATTGTCTTAGACAAATCAGACAGTTTGCAGGACAAATCATCTATTAATGTCTGCAGAAAGCAATGAAAAGTTAAAGTGACTTTATCCTTTTAGGAAGGAGAGGCTGAAAGCACTTTCTGTGTGACTGCTCAAAAAACAAACAAACAAAACAAAACAAAACAAAAACAACAAAAAACAAACAAACAAAAACAAAACAAAAAACAAACAAACAAACAAACAAACAAACAAAAACAAACAAACAAACAAAACCCGATGGATTGAAGAAATATTTGGGAGTCTCAGAGCTGTGCTCAAAATTGACGGCATTTTAGATTTCTGCTGCCCATCCTTCCTGCCTCCCCTCAGAAAAGGAAATGCAAAATCCCTGCCTTTACTCTCCTCTTGCAAAGTACCCTCACATAAATCCTGCAGTGCAGTGGAGCTGTGATCCCCTGCCCCAGGCAGCAGCTGTGGCAGCACAAGCCCTGCCGGGGGGCTCCTTCCCCCCACACGTCTCCCCGCAGCACCCTGGACAGCTCCCCGGGCAGGCTGAGTGCTGAGCCTGGCAGGCGGCAGAGTCCCATAGCCGGCACACAGCCCCTGGGGCACAGCAGGGACCCTGCTCTGCACAACAGCCCTGGGCACCCGCCTGCAGCCCCATATGCACAGCCTGCAGCCGTGCTGGGACACGCAGCCCTCAGGGCTGTGCTCTGATGCTGCAGCATGGAAGCCCTCAGCTGGAGCAGAAGGCTTTTTCCACAGTAAAGAAACATGCAGTGCCTGCAGCCAGATCTGCTATGGGATGTCCTGCATTTAGTTAACCCTCTATTAAAAGCCGCTCATGGTCTGCAGTGAGACTTACCATGTCATGGTCTGTGGGCAATGCTCCTGCACCGAGCTCACAGCCCGCTCACACCATTCACATCCTGCAAGCTCTCTCCCCTTTCTCTCCTCTCCTTCTGTCACCTGCAGGCTGTGCTGTGCACAAGAGCTGCTCCTGGGCACAGCTGTCTCTCTGCAGCACTGCCCACTTTTATGATCTCCCTGAGTCCCAGAAGCCCAGCCCAGCAGAATAGGATGACACTTTCATTCTTCCCACTCATCTCCCCTGAGATATCCCTGGGTCCTGATGGCCAACAGCTCCTGAAAGTCAACAGCATCATGACTGTGTCTAACTCATTTCTTGTACAAATTTTCCCAGTGAAAGACAAACCTCAACAGAAGCGAAATGGACATGGCATGCAGCTGACCACTGTGTTTTAGTGTTCATTCAATTGAAACACTTTTCCTGCTGTTTGTTGGCCAAAAACAAAAGGAATTCTTTCATGGACCATGTGCCTTTGGTTCTCTGTGGAAAACTAGTTGGAGCTGGTGCATATGAATTTTAACACTGAGCGGGTGAATGCAGAGGAGAAGATTGATGTGAAAAAAAGTGATGCAAGTCCCATGGGGCCAGTGTGAGTAGAAATAGGGTGGGGAGGTTGAGGAGGACATTTGCCCACACAGTAACAGAATAGAACTCACTGGGAACATTCCGGATTGATACCAGTTGCACAGTGCTGCTTTAATGACTTGTTTAAACTCAAATATAAATAAATAAACGACTGCTGGCTTCGGCCACTTTAAGCTCTCTCCATATTGCTCTCTATTTTGCTGTACAGGTTCTGAATACCTTAAGATGATGACAGGAAGGCACAAGGCTCAGGAGGCTCTTCAGGTGATAATGGGCCCCAGGCGATACTTGTTGACAAGTCCGTCAACCTGCAGTGCAGAGAGAAGACTGCACAAAGTGCTCAACAAGACAAAGGCAGAAGTAACAGTGAAGTTTCTTGGAGTATTAATGGGCCCACTGAGGGACACTAGCAAGCAAGCTTCCCCAGGGACTTGTTAGAGCAGATAAGTGGAAGCCATGACTACAGGCAGGCAAAGGCACTGGCATGGTGGCTCTGATGCTGAGAAACCCCTGCTTTTTCTTATGAAGCAGAAAGGCCAAGCCCTGATTCCCAGGCCCTTGGCAGGGAGAACCTCATGCTGACTAAGGATCCTTCCTGGGGCAGTGGATGGAGGTCTGCATGATGTTAAAAGAAAGACATGGGAGCAGAAGATCCCAGGCTCTGCATGGGGTGCAAGGATGCTGTGAAGTCCATGTCCCATGTGTGCCCTGTGTCTCATCTCAGGATGTGGGATGTGAGAAAGGCCCAGTCTGAACAAGCAGTCAATCCCAATGTAACTCTGAACTTCACATCTCTCAGTTCTGGTGACATCCTATGCACACTCTCCCATAATTTGATGACTTTTATGCTCTTCAGTGCCCAGAAGTGCACCCAGTGCTCCAGGTGAGGCTGCAGCAGTGCAGAGCAGACAGGGACAATCCTTTCCCTCACCCAGCTGGCAATGCCTTGCTTGATGCACTCCAATGGACCGCTGAGCTTCCTGGCTGCCTGGGCACACTGCTGACTCACGTTCAATTTGATGTTGACCAGGACCCCCAATCCTTTTCAGTCAGACCACTCTCCAGTGTCCCATATCCAGTCAGTGTGTATGTCCAGGATTGCCCCTACCCAGGTGCACAATCAGGCACTTGTTCTAGTTATACTTTATGCACTTGGTGCTTTGGACCAACTGGTACCCACTTCTCTGACTTGTCCACATCTCTCCCCAACTCATTTTAGGCAACAGCACCTCCTCATCTGGTCTCATCAGCAAACTTGCTCAGAATATCTTCTAGTCCTGCATGCAAGTCATCCACAAAAACATGAAAGAGAAGTGGCCCTAATATGGCGCCCTGGGGAACCCTGATAGTGACCATCTACCAGCCTGATGGAACCCAGTGACTATAGTCCTTTGGGCCTGACATACTGACCAACTGTTCACCTACCACGTTATGTTTGTGCCTAGCTGTATGAAGGACATTCTGCTCAGAAGGGTGTTGTGAGAAATAGTATCAAAAGCTCTACTGAAATCGTCAAGGATAACTTCAACTGGCTTCCCTTGATCAACCAATTTGCTAACCTTGTCATGAAAAGTCCGATAGTTAAACAGGACCTTCCCCTCTGGAAGTTGTGTTGGCTGTGACCAATGACAGAATTGTCCTTCAGCTGTTTTTCCATAACATCCACCATCATTGTCTCCATAATTTTACCAGGGACTGGATTGATTCGTAATTGCCCCTGTCACCTTTCTTGCTCTTCCTTACAATGAGAAAACATTTGCCAGCTACCTGTCAACTGGCATGACCCTCGATTTATTTAGATGCAATTGAAATGAGAGCCCTGAGAATACTAAGGTGTCATCAGTGAAAGAACGTACATGTGCCATAGCTTTGTAATGCCTTGAACTCCAGAGTATGCCACAGACGGAGCAGAGAGGAAGATCTGCCTCTTCTGTTGTGACCTCATCCATTTGGTGAGTAGAATAACACTGCATGCTACATGGGGAGTCTGTCTCTGCTTTGCTCACAGAGGAACGTTGCGGGGGGCTGCTCTCATGTCAGTGCAGATAAACTCACTTCCTCTTTATTCCTTTTCCCTCTGTAAACTATTCCACTATTTGTACCCTCATTTACACTTCCACATACCCTCAAGTACACTTCCATGTGCCATCAACTATTACACTTTCTTATACCATCAAAACAGTTTGTGAAACTATACTGTTTTTTAGATTCCATATACACCCTTAATACCACATAACTTTCCCTCAACAATCCCCTAATCCACCTGAACCTTAACTTTCCCTTAACCACCTCCCTCACACACTTCCCCACAAGTAGTACATAGTATTACATAAATGGGTTGACATTCATTAACACTCATTTTTCGGGTTGAATGTACACCTCTCCTCAGGACCCTCTTCCTAATCTATAGAGTACAAACTCCCGTCTTCTTACATACAAGCAGAACATACATATGAGTGGACAGACAACACAGAGTCTTTCACTTTGTTTGTCTCTGGCCATTTCCTTTGCAGGAGGAAGGAAACACGGATCGGGACTCGGCACTCGCCCCACAGCTCACCTCCCTAGGGGCAGCATGGATGGCTATACCCTGAGTAGGATGTCTCCTCAAGACTTATGGGCTCCCCTTACCATACACATATACCTGGTCTGCCTATGGATGGTCCTTGTCTGTCCCCGCAGTGATCAGGAGAGGAAGGGAGTCCATCAGAGAAATCTCAGGGTGCGCCAAAAGTGTCCCCCCTCTCAGCTGGCCCTGCCGCCGAATAGAGCTGGTCCCATCTGGGCCACCATATTGACCTGAGGAATCAAACTCTATAACCCAGTGTTAAGTTATAAAGCGGGATTGCATTTATTGGGTGCCAGGTGCAAAGAGGGATCACTCCATCTGTCTTGCAAACTAGCAAGCAGAAGCGTTACATATTTCAAAGCCGAGCTCATACATATTCAGCAAATTTCCTGGGACACATCCACATATTCACATGCAGCAGCTCCAAGACTTTGCTAAACATCCTGCGGTTGCTCCATGCTCTGGGAAAGATTCCACTGTCACTCCATCCCTCATAAAGAGCTCTGCAGTCACTCCTGCTGCAGGTCCTGTAGCTGTTCCAAGTATTGCGATAAGATAATAAAAGAAATTCCTCCCAAGGGAGGTGCACTGTGCCAGGAGGTACAGCCCTGTGGTCACTCCAACCCCTCCAATGAGCCCAGTGACTGATCCAACTTAGTCACGTGTCCTGTGGTGATTCCAGCTCTGGCAATGAGCTCTGCAGTTGCTCCAGCTCCTGCAACAGCCCAACAGCCTCTTCAGCTCCTACATATAACCATGTGGCTGCTAAAACCCCTGCAGCAACTCCTGGACTTTCAAACAGGTACACATAGGGATAAGTATCCATGCATATATGTTTGCAACTGCATATGTTGTATATGTGTGAAAATATACTAAATATATTATATATGTATAAATAAATTTGTCATAATTATAATCCTTTTCTTTATCTCCTTATCTCAGCCCATAAATTTGAAACAACAGCACTGCCCTGAGTCGCTTATAGATCTCCTTGGGAATATTAAATTAGATCAAGTCACTCAGAGAAGAGCACCAAAAGATCTCAAGGTCATCTCATGGGGCAGCTCCTGAGGTATATTCCTTACACAAGCTCTGGAAGAGGCCTCCAGTTCTCTGGTCCTGCTCTGAAGGGGCCCTCTTGTTTTGGCAGTGCCAGCAAGAAGACCAGCTCTGACACAGCCGTTCGTATTGCTGGCTACTGACTGCAGCCCTGGATTGCTGCTGTAGAGACAACAGGGATTCTGTGAGACACACAAAACCCTCAGGCCTGCACAAATGAGAGGACTTATTAAGAGCACTGTGGCAGTGAAAATAGAGCAGGAAAGAAAAGAGCACGTTGTGCTGCTGTCTGTGGCTGTACCTCACCAAACCCAGACAAAATACGAAGATAGAAGAGAAAAGGAAAAGTCTGCATTAAAAGCTTTTTATTTATCTCTTAACCTATTCAGGGACTCTGGTTCAGTGCTTGCACGAGCTATTAGAGTGAGAAGGTGGAAAGCAGATAGGAAAGAAATGAAATAATTTGTAATCATATTTTGCAGATTGCTGTATCATATGCAATCAAATAATCAAATATGCATGAAACATGAAGAACCATTAATGGGAATCGTGAGAGGAAGATGTGCACATTATGGAATCTGGAATAGTGTGGACTGTAACACCTTCATGAGAGAGTGCTTGATCTCCCTGTTCCTCATGCTGTAGATAATAGGGTTCAGTGTTGGAGGAACCACTGAGTACAGAACTGCCACCAGCAGGTCCAGGACTGGGGAGGAAATAGAGGGGGGCTTCAGGTAGGCAAAAACGGCAGTGCTGACAAGCAGGGAGACCACGGCGAGGTGAGGGAGGCACGTGGAGAAGGCTTTGTGCTGTCCCTGCTCAGAGGGCATCCTCAGAACAACCTTGAAGATCTGCACATAGGACACAACAATGAAAACAAAGCAGTGAAAGGCTAAACTGCCACTAAAAATGAGAAGCACAACTTCCCTGAGGTAGGAGCCTGAGCAGGAGAGCTTGAGGATCTGGGGGATTTCACAGAAAAACTGATTGACAACATTGCCTTGGCAGAGAGGCAGTGAAAACGTACTGGCAGTGTGCAACAGGGAATTGAGAAACCCAGCGCCCCAGGCAGCAGCTGCCATGGTGGCACAAGCTCTGCTGTCCATCAAGGTCCCATAGTGCAGGGGCTTGCAGATGGCAACGTAGCGGTCATAGGACATGATGGTGAGAAATGAAAACTCTGCTGAGGCAAAGAAGAAAAAGAAAAAGAGCTGTGCAGCACATCCTGCGTAGGAGATGGCCCTGGTGTCCCAGAGGGCGTCGACCATGGCTTTGGGGAGAGTGGTGGAGATGCAGCCCAGGTCGAGGAGGGCCAGGTTGAGGAGGAAGAAGTACATGGGGGTGTGCAGGCGGCGGTCGCAGGCTACGGCTGTGCTGATGAGGCCGTTGCCCAGGAGGGCAGCCAGGTAGATGCCCAGCAAGAGCCAGAAGTGCAGGAGCTGCAGCTGCCGCGTGTCTGCCAACGGCAGCAGGAGGAACTCACTGATGGAACTGCTGTTGGACATCTGCTGTTCCTGGGCTTGGAGTCCTGCTCAAAGTGCAGAAGATAATGACCAGTACAGACAATTCTCAGAATCTCTCTTCCTGCTCTACTATGAAAGTTCTCCTTTCCCTTTGAAAAATGTTCATTTAACTCCAGCTTTTGTGAGCTTCACCATCTCTTTAGGAGTAGAAGACTAGGCAGTTCTTAATGTCTTCTCATATTCTAATCATATCCCAGCCTCCTGGAAATTTTCCTCTCTATTCCAGCAGTTCCTCGTGACCCCAGCCCCAGCCTCAGTGCAATTTGGTTTTTCTTAGAGAAATCAGCCTGTTTTCAGGACAAGTGTAGTATTAATGTCTGCAGAAAACAGTGATAACTTTTATCTTTTTAGGAAGGAGAGGCTAAATGCACATTCTGTGCATTCTGTGTGACTGTTCACAAATCAAACAAAGGATTGAAGAAATATTTGGGAGTCTCAGAGCTGTGCTCAAAATTGACAGCCCCTTTTAGATTTCTGCCGCCCATCCTTCCTGCCTCCCCTCAGAAAAGGAAATGGAAAATCCCTGCCTTGGCTCTCCTCTTGCAAAGTACCCTTACAAACATCCTGCTGTGCAGTGGAGCTGTGATCCCCCTGCCCCAGGCAGCAGCTGTGGCAGCACAAGCCCTGCCGGGCTGCACCTTCCACCCACACGTCTCCCCGCAGCACCCTGGACAGCTCCCCGGGCAGGCTGAGTGCTGAGCCTGGCAGGCGGCAGAGTCCCATAGCCGGCACACAGCCCCTGGGGCACAGCAGGGACCCTGCTCTGCAGGACAGCCCTGGGCACCCGCCTGCAGCCCCACATGCACAGCCTGCAGCCGTGCTGGGACATGCAGCCCTCAGGGCTGTGCTCTGATGCTGAAGCACGGAAGCCCTCAGCTGGAGCAGAAGGCTTTTTCCACTGTAAAGAAACATGCAGTGCCTGCAGCCAGATCTGCTATGGGATGTCCCAGATTAAGTTAACCCTCTATGAAATGCAGCTGCACCGTCTGCAGTGAAACTTACCTTGTCATGGTCTGTGGGCAATGCTCCTGCAGTGAGCTCACAGCCTGCTCACACCGTACACATCCTGCATGCTCTCTCCCCTTTCTCTCCTCTCCTTCCTTTAACTGCAGGCTGTGCTGTGCACTAGAGCTGCTCCTGGGCACAGCTGTCTCTCTGCAGCCCTGCCCATTTTTAAGAGCTCCCTGTGTCCCAGGAGCCCGGCCCAGCTCAGCAGAAGAATATGTCATGTTTATCCTCCCACTTGTCTCCCCTGAGATGTCCCTGGATCCTCATGGCAAACAGCTCCTGAAAGACAACAGCATCATGACAGTACATTAAAATCTGTTGAATTTAACACCAGATTTCTAGTGGTCAGTGACTAGTTCCAGACATGTGGAGAGTCCTACCACAGAATGTTTGCTGAAACACAAAGGGCACACATACCAGGACAGGATATCATAGTATCATAGAATCACCATGGTTGGAAAAGACCTAAAAGATTTTCCAGTCCAACTGTTCACCTATCACTAATAGCTCCCACTAATCCATGTCCCTCAATACAACATCCAGTCATTCCTTGAACACCTCCATGGTCAGTGACTACACCAATCCCATGGGCAGTCCGTTCCAGGTCCCAAAATGCAGGACGTAGCCTTTGGTCTTGTTGAACCTCATCCCATTGACTTCAGCCCAGCTCTCCAGCCTGTCCAGATCCCTCTGTAGGGCCTTCCCTTTCTTCATAGGGGAGATGCTCAAGTCCCTTCACTACCTTTGTGGCCCTCTGCTGGGGTGTTTCCAAGAGGTCCCTGTCTTTTTTTTTACTGGGGAGCCCAGAACTGGACACTGTTCTCCAAATGATGCCTTACCAGGGCAGAGTAAAGGGGTAGGATCACCTCCCTCGACCTGCTAGACATTCTCTTTTTCATGCACCCCAGAATGCCATTGGCCTCTTTGGCCATGAGGGCACACTGCTGGCTCATGGCCAACCTGTTGTCCTCCAGGATGCCCAGGTCCCTCTCAGCAGAGCTCATCTCCAGCAGCTCATCCCCCAACCAGTCCAGGTGCATGCAATTATTTTTTCCTAGGTGCAAGACTCTACACTTGCTTTTGTTAAACCTCATCTGGTTTCATACCGCCTGGCTCTCCAGCCTGTCCAGGTCTCGCTGAATGGCAGCACAGCCTTCAGGCGTGTCAGCCAATCCTCCCAACTTTGTGTCATCAGCAAACTAGATGTTGGTGGCCACTATTCCCTCATCAAGGTCACTGATAAAGATGTTGAACAAGACTGGACCCAGCCCTGACCCCAGAGGTACACCACTACTTACAGGTCACCAACCAGATTCTGCGCCGCCAGCGACGATCCTCTGTGCTCTGCCAGTCAACCAGTTCTCAACCCACCTCACTGTCCACTCATCTATCCCACATTCCTCAGCTTTGTTATAAGAATGTCATATGAGACAGTATCAAATGCCTTGCTGAAATTAAGGTAGGCTACATCCACCGCTCTCGCCTCATCGACCAAGCAAGTGAAAAAGTCATAGAAGGCTGTCAGGTTGTTTGATCATGACCTCCTCTTGGTGGACACATGCTGACTACTCCTGATATCCTCCTTTTCTTCCAGCTGTCTGGAGATGGCTTCCAGCACAAGCTGTTCCATCACCTTTCCAGGGACTGAGGTGAGGCGGCCTAGCCTGTAATCACCCAGATCTTCCTTCTTGCCCTTTTTGAAGACCGGAGTGACACTGGCTATCCTCCAGTCTTCAGGCACCTCCCATTCTCCAAGACCTCTCAAAAATGATAGAGAGCGGTTCAGAAAACACCTCTGCCAGCTCCCTCAGCACTCATGGATTCATCCCATCAGATCCCATGGCTTTATGAACATTGGTGTGGCCTAGGCGCTCACGGACCACCTCATCCCTGACTAAAGGCAAGCCTTCCATTCCCCAGACCCTCTCACTGGGTCTGGGATTCCTAAGGGAGAGCTTTTTCACTGAAGACAGAAGCAAAGAATGCCTTCAGTATCTCCAGCGTCTCAGCATCCCTCATTACCAGAATACCCCCCTCACTTAGTAGGGGACCCACAGTCTTCCTAGTCTTCCTTCTATTCATAACATACTTTAAAAATAAATAAATAAATCTTTTTTATTTTTCTTTTTTAATGAGTGTCAACCAATTTATGTAATACTACGTTCTGCTTGCAAGGAAATGTGTGAGAGAGGTGGGCCAATCTGTGCTTGTTCTGGTGTTTATTACTGAATAATACAGACCCTTAATGGAAAAGTTATATGGTAGTAAGGGTGTATATGGATCTAAAAAACAGTATTGTTTGACAAACTGTTTTGATGGTATAAGAAAGTGTAATTGTTGATGGCATATGGAAGTGTACTTGAGGGTGTGTGGAAGTGTAAATGAGGGTACAAATAGTGGAATAGTTTACAGAGGAAAAAAGGGATAAAGAGGAAGTGATTTTATCTGCACTGACATGAGAGCACCTCTCCTCACCTTTCCCCTGCGAGCAGATCAGAGCAGAGTCACATTGCCCATGTATCATGTAGTGTTATTCTGCTTACCAAATGGAGGAGGTCACAACAGAAGAGGCAGGCCTTCCTCTCTGCTCCATCCGTGGCATACTCTAGAGTTCAAGGCATTGCAAAGCTATGGCACATGTACGGTCTTTCACTGAAGACACCTTAATTTGCTCTGGGCTCTCATTTCACTTGCAACTAAATAAGTCTGGGGTCATGCCCATTGACAGGAAGCTGGCAAATGTTGTCTCCTTGTAAGGAAGAGAAAGAAAGATGACATGGGCAATTATGGACCTGTCAGTCTCACTCCAGTGCCTGGTAAAATGATGGAGGCAATGGTGGTGGGAGTTATGGAAAAACAGCTGAAAGACAATTCTGTCATTGGTCGCAGCCAACACAAGTTCCTGAGGGGACGGTCCTGTTTAACTTAAGGTCCGTTTATGACACGGTTATCCATTTAGCTGATCAAGGTAAGCCAGTTGAAAATGGATGAAATCCTTGAGGAATTCAGTAGAGCTTTTGATACTATTTCTCACAGCATCCTTCTAGACAGAATGTCCTGCATGCAGCTAGACAGAAACAGAACGTAGTGGGTGAGCAGTTGGCCAACAGGTCAGGCCCAAATGATTACAGTCAATGGGATCCATCGGGCAGGTAGATGGTCACTATCTGGGTTCCCCAGGGCTCCATTTTAGGGCCTCTTCTCTTTCATGTTTTTGCAGATGACCTGCATGCAGGACTTGGAGTTGTTCTGAGCAAATTTGCTGATTGGAGGTGCTGTTGCCTCCAGTGAGGGTGGAGAGGACTTGCAGAGAGATGTGGACAAGTCAGAGAAGTGGGTACCAGTTGGTCCTAAGCACCAGGTGCATAAAGCATAACAAGAACAAGTGCCTGATTGTGCACCTGGGTAGGAGCAACCCTGGACATACACACTGACAGGATATGGGACACTAGAGAGTGGTCTGACTGAAAAGGATTGGGGGTCCTGGTCAACATCAATATGAACGTGAGTCAGCAGTGTGCCCAGGCACCCAGGAAGCTCAGCGGTCCATTGGAGTGCATCAAGCAAGGTATTACCAGGTCAGTGACGGAAAGGAGCACTGGGTGCACTTCTGGGCACTGAAGAGCATAAAAGACATCAAACTATGGGAGGGTGTGCAAAGGTGGGCACTGGAACTGAGAGATCTGAAGTTCACAGTTTCACTGGGACTGACTACTTGTTCAGACTTGGCCATTCTCACATCCCACATCCTGTGATGAGACACAGGACACACATGGGACATGCACCTCACAGCATCCCTGCAGCCCATGCAGAGCCTGGGATCTTCTGTCCCTTGGTCTTTCATTTTACATCATACAGACCTCTATTCCACTGCCCCAGGAAGGATCTTTAGTCAGCATGAGGTTCTCCCTGCCAAGTGTCTGGGAATCAGGGCTTGGCCTTTCTGCTTCATAAGAAAAAGCAGGGGTTTCTCAGCATCAGAGCCACCATGCCAGTGCCTTTGCCTGCCTGTAGTCATGGCTTCCAATTATCTTCTCTAACAAGTCCCTGGGGAAGCTTGCTTGTTAGTGTCCATCTCAGTGGGCCCATTAATACTCCAAGAAAGTTCACTGTTACTTCTGCCTTTGTCTTGTTGAGTACTTTGTGCAGTCTTCTCTCTGCACTGGAGGTTGACGGACTCAGCTTCAAGTGTCTCCTGGGGCCCCTTACCACCTAAAGAGCCTCCTGAGCCTTGTGCCTTCCTGACATCATCTTAAGGTATTCAGAACCAGTACAGCAAAATAGAGAGCAATATGGAGAGAGCTTAAAGTGGCCGAAGCCAGCAGTCGTTTATTGTTTATTTATTTATATTTGAGTTTAAACAAGTCATTAAAGCAGCACTGTGTAACTGGTATCAATCTGGAATGTTCCCAATGAGTTCTATTCTGTTACTGTGTGGGCAAATGTCCTCCTCAACCTCCCCACCCTATTTCTACTCACATTGGCCCCATGGGACTTGCATCACTTTTTTTCACATCAATCTTCTCCTCTGCATTCACCCGCTCAGTGTTAAAATTCATTTGCACCAGCTCCAACTAGCTTTCCACAGAGAACCAGAAACACATGGTCCATGAAAGAATTCCTTTTGTTTTTGGCCAACAAACAGCAGGAAAAGTGTTGCAATTGAATGAACAGGAAAACACAGTGGTCAACTGCATGCCATGTCCATTCCGCTTCTGTTGAGGTTTGTCTTTCACTGGGAAAATTTGTACAAGAAATGAGTTAGACACAGTCATGATGCTGTTGACTTTCAGGAGCTGTTGGCCATCAGGACCCAGGGATATCTCAGGGGAGATGAGTGGGAAGGATGAAAATGTCATCCTATTCTTCTGGGCTGGGCTTCTGGGACTCAGGGAGCTCATAAAAGTGGGCAGTGCTGCAGAGAGACAGATGTGTCCAGGAGCAGCTCTTGTGCACAGCACAGCCTGCAGGTAAAGGAAGGAGAGAAGAGAAAGGCGAGAGAGAATGCAGGATGTGAACGGTCTGAGCGGGATGTGATCTCACTGCAGGAGCATTGCTCAAAGACTATGACACGGTAAGTCCCACTGCAGACCTTGTAGCTGCTATCATAGAGGGTTATCTAAACTGGGACATCCCATAGCAGATCTGGCTGCAGGCACTGCATGTTTCTTTACTGTGGAAAAAGCCTTCTGCTCCAGCTGAGGGCTTCCGTGCTGCAGGATCAGAGCACAGCCCTGAGGGCTGCATGTCCCAGCACGGCTGCAGGCTGTGCAACCGGGGCTGTAGGCGGGTGCCCAGGGCTGTCCTGCAGAGCAGGGTCCCTGCTGTTCAGGGGGATGATGTGTAGGTGGAAGGAGCCCCCTGGCAGGGCTTGTGCTGCCACAGCTGCTGCCTGGGGCAGTGGATCACAGCTCCACCGCACAACTGAATGTTTGTGAGGGTGCTTTGCAAGAGGAGAGACAAGGCAGGGATTTTTCATTTCCTGTTCTGAGGGAAGGCAGAAAGGACTGGTGGCAGAAATCTAAAAGGGGCTGTCACAGCTCTGAGAATTTTCTGCATAAAACAGATGAAAATATCCAGGGAGACAGGATAAGATAAGAAAATATGTGGAAGGTTAGAGCTCCTAATGCTGCTTCTGCTTAAGGAATGATGAACTGCATGAAATTAAAAGCAAGTAATGGTGCTAAATGTACACTGTTGTAGGAGAATGAAAACATTTCATATAAAAGCAGGAGGAGTATCTCTGAGAATGGTCTGGACTTGTCATTGTCTTCTGCACTCTGAGCAGGTCTCCAAGCCCAGGAACAGCAGATGCCCAACAGCAGCTCCATCAGCGAGTTCCTCCTGCTGCCGTTGGCAGACACGCGGCAGATGCAGCTCCTGCACTTCTGGCTGTTGCTGGGCATCTACCTGGCTGCCCTCCTGGGCAACGGCCTCATCAGCACAGCCGTAGCCTGCGACCGCCGCCTGCACACCCCCATGTACTTCTTCCTGCTCAACCTGGCCCTCCTCGACCTGGGCTGCATCTCCACCACTCTCCCCAAAGCCATGGTCGACGCCCTCTGGGACACCAGGGCCATCTCCTACGCAGGATGTGCTGCGCAGATCTTTTTCTACTTCTACTTTGTCTCAGCAGAGTTTTCTGTTCTCACCATCATGTCCTATGACCGCTACGTTGCCATCTGCAAGCCCCTGCACTACGAGACCTTGATGGACAGCAGAGCTTGTGCCACCATGGCAGCAGCTGCCTGGGGCGCTGGGGTTCTCAATTCCCTGTTGCACACTGCCAGTACGTTTTCACTGCCTCTCTGCCAAGGCAATGTTGTCAACCAGTTTTTCTGTGAAATCCCCCAGATCCTCAAGCTCTCCTGCTCAGACTCGTACTTCAGGGAAGTTGTGCTTATCATTTTTAGTGGCAGTTTAGGCTTTGGGTGCTTTGTCTACATATTTGTGACCTATGTGCAGATCTTCAAGACTGTGCTGAGGATGCCCTCTGAGCAGGGACGGCACAAAGCCTTCTCCACGTGCCTCCCTCACCTGGCTGTGGTCTCCCTGTTTCTCAGCACTGCCTTTTTTGCCTACCTTAAGCCCCCCTCCATTTCTTCCCCACTCCTGGATCTGACAGTGGCACTTCTGTACTCAGTGGTTCCTCCAACGCTGAACCCTATTATCTACAGCATGAGGAACAGGGAGATCAAGCACTCTCTCAGGAAGGTGTTGCAGTACACAGTATTCTAGCTTCAATAAAGTTCACATCTTCCTCACGCAATTCCCAGTGATGGTTCTTTATGTTACACTTCTGTTACACTTCCGCATACCCTCTGTTACACTTCTGTATGCCATTAACAACTACACTTTCTTATGCTACCAAAGCCGTTTGCCAGTATTTGTACCCTCAGTTAGTGATTCATACTGCACATGATGTCGTGATGTAGAATATTGACAGCAACAGCACAAAACCATGACATTTCTGCTTCTTTGATAGTACGATTTTGCGTGATATAGTAACCCGCAAAAAAAATGTTATTGAACTTTTAAATAAAATATTTTTTTTTCACTTCTTTCCTACCTAATCTCCATTTTCTCACTCCAAGAGCTCATGTGAACATGGAACCAGATTCCCTGAATAGGTAAAGAGATAAATAAAAAGCTTTTAAAGCAGACTTTTCCTTAGCTCTTCTCTCTGCCTACTTTGTCTGGGTCTGGTGGAGGTACAGCCACTGACAGCAGCACAACGTGCTCTTTTCTATCCTGCTCTCTTTACAGTGCCACAGTGCTCTCAAGTCCTCTCATTTCTGCTGGTCTGAAGGTTTTGTGTGTCTCACGACAGTCCTTTTCTCTCTACAGCAGCACTCTGGGGCTGCAGTCAGTAGCCGGCAATATGAACGGCTGTGTCAGAGCTGGTCTCCTTGCTGGCACTGCCATAACAAGAGAGCCACTTCAGAGCAGGACCAGAGAACTGGAGGCCTCTTCCAAAGCTGGTGTAAGGAATGTACCTCAGGAGCTGCTCCCTGAGTAGACCTCGAGATCTTCTGGTGCTCTTCACTGAGTGGCAGGAATAGTTTCAAGAGTCCCTAGGAGATCTGTAAGAGACTGAGGGCAGTGCTGTGTTTAGAATTTGTTGAGTTAAATCTATTTACTGTGACAGAGAAAAGGGAAGGGATTATGATTATGACATAGATCTGTATCTATATATATAAACACATGATAACATACGGTATATTTTCACATATATATAACATATGCAGCTGCAAAATATTTGCATAGATACTGACACATATGCATATCTGTTCACAAGTCCAGGAGTTGTTGCAGGGGTTTTAACAGCCACAGGGTTCACTGTAAGAGCTGAAGTGGCTGTCAGGCTGTTGCAGGAGCTGGAGTAACTGCAGAGCTCATTGCTAGAGCTGGAATCACCACAGGATCTGTCAATGAATTTGGAGCAGCCACTGGGCTCATTGGAGGGGTTGGAGTGACCACAGGGCTGTACCTCCTGGCACAGTGCACCTCCCTTGGGAGGAATTTCTTTTATTATCTTATCGCAATACTTGGAACAGCTACAGGACCTGCAGCAGGAGTGACTGCAGAGCTCTTTGTGAGAGGTGGAGTGACAGTGGAATCCTTCCCAGAGCATGGAGCAACTGCAGGATGTGTAGCAAAATCTTGGAGCTGCTGCATGTGAATATGTAGATGTGTTCCAGGAAATTTGCTGAATATGTATGAACTTGGCTTTGAAATATGTAATGCTTCTGCTTGCTAGTTTGCAAGACAGATGGAGTGATCCCCCTTTGCACCTGGCACCCAATAAATGCAATCCCGCTTTATAACTTAACACTGGGTTATAGAGTTTGATTCCTCAGGTCAATTTGGTGGCCCAGATGGGACCAGCTCTATTCGGCGGCAGGGCCAGCTGAGAGGGGGGACACTCTGATGGACTCCCTTCCTCTCCTGATCACTGCAGGGACAGACAAGGACCGTCCATAGGCAGACCAGGTATATTTGTATGGTAAGGGGAACCCATAAGTCTTGAGGAGACATCCTACTCAGGGTATAGCCATCCATGCTGCCCCTAGGCAGGTGAGCTGTGGGGCGAGTGCCGAGTCCCGATCCGTGTTTCCTTTCTCCTGCAAAGGAACTGGGCAGAGACAAATGAAGTGAAAGACTCTGTGTTGTCTGTCCACTCATATGTATGTTCTGCTTGTATGTAAGAAGACGGGAGTTTGAACTCTATAGATTAGGAAGAGGGTTCTGAGGAGAGATGTACATTCAATCCGAAAAATGAGTGTTAATGAATGTCAACCCATTTATGTAATACTATGTACTAATTGCGGGGAAGTGTGTGAGGGAGGTGGTTAAGGGAAAGTTAAGGTTCAGGTGGATTAGGGGATTGTTGAGGGAAAGTTATATGGTATTAAGGGTGTATATGCGATCTAAAAAACAGTATTGTTTCAAAAACTGTTCTGAAGGTATAAGAAAGTGTAATAGTTGATGGCACATGGAAGTGTACTTGAGGGTATGTGGAAGTGTAAATGAGGGTACAAATAGTGGAATAGATTACAGAGGGAAAAGGGATAAGAGGAAGTGAGTTTATCTGCACTGACATGAGAGCAGTCCCCCGCACCGTTCCTCTGTGAGCAAAGCAGAGACAGACTCCCCATGTAGCATGCAGTGTTATTCTACTCACCAAATGGATGAGATCACAACAGAAGAGGCAGATCTTCCTCTCTGCTCCATCTGTGGCATACTCAGGAGTACAAGGCATTGCAAAGCTATGGCACGTCTACGTTCTTGCACTGATGACACCTTGATTTGCTCAGGGCTCTAATTTCAAATGCATCTAAATAAATCTAGGGTCATGCCAGTTGACAGGTAGCTGGCAGATGTTGTCTCATTGTAAGGAAGAGCAAGAAAGGTGAAGGGGCAATTATGGATCAATCCAGTGCCTGGTAAAATTATGGAGACAATGATGGTGGATGTTATGGAAAAACAGCTGAAGGACAATTCTGTCATTGGTCACAGCCAACACAGCTTCCAGAGGGGAAGGTCCTGTTTAACTATCGGACTTTTTATGACAAGGTTAGAAAATTGGTTGATCAAGGGAAGCCAGTTGAAGCTATCCTTGAGGATTTCAGTAGAGCTTTTGATACTATTTCTCACAACACCCTTCTGAGCAGAATGTCCTTCATTCGGCTAGGCAGAAATATAACATGGTGGGTGAACAGTTGGTCAGTATGTCAGGCCCAAAGGACTATAGTCACTAGATTCCATTGGGCAGGTAGATGGTCACTATCAGGGTTCCCCAGGGCTCCATTTTAGGGCCACTTCTCTTTCATGTTTTTGCGGATGACTTGCATGCAGGACTAGAAGATGTTCTGAGCAAGTTTGCTGATGAGACCAGATGAGGAGGTGCTGTTGCCTCCAATGAGTGGGGAGAGATGTGGACAAGTCAGAGAAGTGGGTACCAGTTGGTCCTAAGCACCAAGTGCATAAAGTATAACTAGAACAAGTGCCTGATTGTGCACCTGGGTAGGGGCAATCCTAGACATACACACTGACTGGATATGGGACACTAGAGAGTGGTCTGACTGAAAAGGATTGGGGGTCCTGGTCAACATCAAATTGAACATGAGTCAGCAGTGTGCCCAGGCACCCAGGAAGCTCAGCGGTCCATTGGAGTGCATCAAGCAAGGCATTGCCAGCTGGGTGAGGGAAAGGATTGTCCCTGTCTGCTCTGCACTGCTGCAGCCTCACCTGGAGCACTGGGTGCACTTCTGGGCACTGAAGAGCATAAAAGACATCAAATTATGGGAGAGTGTGCATAGGATGTCACCAGAACTGAGAGATGTGAAGTTCAAAGTTTCATTGGGATTGACTGCTTGTTCAGACTGGGCCCTTCTCACATCCCACATCCTGTGATGAGACATAGGGCACACATAGGACATGGACTTCACAGCATCCTTGCAGCCCATGCAGAGCCTGGGATCTTCTGTCCGCATGTCTTACTTTTAACATCATACAGACCTCCATCCACTGCCCCAGGAAGGATCTTTAGTCAGCATGAGGTTCTCCCTACCAAGTGTCTGGGAATCAGGGCTTGGCCTTTCTGCTTCATAAGAAAAAGCAGGGGTTTCTCAGCATCAGAGCCACCATGCCAGTGCCTTTGCCTGCCTGTAGTCATGGCTTCCAATTATCTTCTCTAACAAGTCCCTGGGGAAGCTTGCTTGTTAGTGTCCTCCTCAGTGGGCCCATTAATACTCCAAGAAAGTTCACTGTTACTTCTGCCTTTGTCTTGTTGAGTACTTTGTGCAGTCTTCTCTCTGCATTGGAGGTTGACGGACTTGGCATCAAGTGTCGCCTGGGGCCCCTTACCACCTAAAGAGCCTCCTGAGCCCTGTGCCATCCTGACATCATCTTAAGTTATTCAGAACCAGTTCAGCAAAATAGAGAGCAATATGGAGAGAGCTTAAAGTGGCCGAAGCCAGCAGTCGTTTACTGTTTATTTATTTATATTTGAGTTTAAACAAGTCATTAAAGCAGCACTGTGCAACTGGTATCAATCCGGAATGTTCCCAATGAGTTCTATTCTGTTACTGTGTGGACAAATGTCCTCCTCAACCTCCCCACCCTATTTCTACTCACATTGGCCCCATGGGACTTGCATCACTTTTTTTCACATCAATCTTCTCCTCTGCATTCACCCGCTCAGTGTTAAAATTCATTTGCACCAGCTCCAACTAGCTTTCCACAGAGAACCAGAAACACATGGTCCATGAAAGAATTCCTTTTGTTTTTGGCCAACAAACAGCAGGAAAAGTGTTGCAATTGAATGAACAGTAAAACACAGTGGTCAACTGCATGCCATGTCCATTCCGCTTCTGTTGAGGTTTGTCTTTCACTGGGAAAATTTGTACAAGAAATGAGTTAGACACAGTCATGATGCTGTTGACTTTCAGGAGCTGTTGGCCATCAGGACCCAGGGATATCTCAGGGGAGACGAGTGGGAAGGATGAAAGTGTCATCCTATTCTGTTGTGCTGGGCTCCTGGGACTCAGGAAGCTCATACAAATGGGCAGTGCTGCAGAGAGACAGCTGTGCCCAGGAGCAGCTCTTGTGCACAGCACAGCCTGCAGGTGACAGAAAGAGAGGAGAGAAAGGGGAGAGAGCTTGCAGGATGTGAACGGTCAGAGCGGGCTGTGAGCTCAGTGCAGGAGCATTGCTCACAGATCACGACACGGTAAGTCTCACTGCAGATCATGTAGATGCTATTCAAAGAGGGTTAACTAAATGCGGGACTAAATGTGAATAGTTCTGAAGCAGAACTGGCTTCAGGCACTGCATGTTTCTTTTCAGGGGAAAAAGACTTCTGTTTTAGCTGAGGGTTTCCATTCTGCAGTATGAAAGCACAGCCCTGAGGGCTGCGTGTCCCAGCACGGCTGCAGTCTGTGCAGATGGGGCTGCAGGCGGGTGCCAAGGGCTGTCCAGCAGAGCAGGGTCCCTGCGGTTCAGGGGGAGATGTGTGAGTGGAAGGCGTCCCCAGGCAGGGCTTCTGCTGCCACAGCTGCTGCCTGTGGCAGGGAGATCACAGCTCCACTGCACAACTGAATGTTTGTAAGGGTGCTTTGCAAGAGGAGAGCCAAGGCAGGGATTTTCTATTTCCTGGTCTGAGGGAAGGAAAGAGGATTGGAGGGAGAAACCTAAAAGGGGCTTTCAAACATAAACACAGCTCTGAGGCTCCCACATTCTTCTACAGTCAAATGCTTGTTTCGTGAACTGTCACATAAATATCCAGGAGGCTGATATATGATTAGGAAAAGAGAAGGAATTAAGAGCTCCATAATCTTCCGCTCCTTAAGTGATGGTGAAGATCATGAAAATAAATTCAAGCTCTGGAGTTAAATGAATATTTTCCATTTTTCTGTCATTCATATTGTAGCAAGAGGAGTGTCTCTGAGAATGGTGTGGACTTGTCATCATCTTCTGCACTCTGAACAGGACTCCAAGCCCAGGAACAGCAGATGCCCAACAGCAGCTCCATCAGCGAGTTCCTCCTGCTGCCGTTGGCAGACACGCGGCAGCTGCAGCTCCTGCACTTCTGGCTCTTGCTGGGCATCTACCTGGCTGCCCTCCTGGGCAACGGTCTCATCAGCACAGCCGTAGCCTGCGACCAGCGCCTGCACACCCCCATGTACTTCTTCCTGCTCAACCTGGCCCTCCTCGACCTGGGCTGCATCTCCACCACTCTCCCCAAAGCCATGGCCAACGCCCTCTGGGACACCAGGGCCATCTCCTATGCAGGATGTGCTGCACAGCTCTTTTTCTTGTTCTTCTTCCTCTCAGCAGAGTTTTCATTTCTCACCATCATGTCCTATGACCGCTACATTGCCATCTGCAAGCCCCTGCACTACGGGACCTTGATGGACAGCAGAGCTTGTGCCACCATGGCAGCAGCTGCCTGGGGGACTGGGGTTCTCATTTCCCTGCTGCACACTGCCAGTACGTTTTCACTGCCTCTCTGCCAAGGCAATGTTGTCAACCTGTTTTTCTGTGAGGTCCCCCAGATCCTCAAGCTCTCCTGCTCAGAATCAAATCTCAGGGAAGTTGTGTTTCTCATTTTTAGTGTCAGTTTAGCCTTTGGGTTCTTTGTTTTCATAGTTGTGTCCTATGTGCAGATCTTCCTTGCTGTGCTGAGGATGCCCTCTGAGCAGGGAAGGCACAAAGCCTTCTCCACGTGCCTCCCTCACCTCGCTGTGGTCTCTTTCTTTCTCAGCACTGTCTTTTATGCCTACCTGAAGCCTCCCTCCATCTCTTTTCCGTCCATGGACCTGATGGTGGCACTTCTGTACTCGGTGGTTCCTCCAACATTGAACCCTGTTATCTGCAGTATGAGGAACAGGGAGATCAAGCACGCTCTCAGGAAGGTGTTGCAATGCACAATATTCCAGCTTCCATAAAGTGCTAATCTTCCTTACACAGTTCTCTGTTGTGGTTCTTTGTGTTTTATGCATCTGTGATTGTTTGATTGCAGATGATACAGCAATCTGCAGAAAAATGTTGCAAATTATTTCACTTCTTTCCTGCCTTCTTTCCGTTTTCTCACTCCAAGATCTCGTGTAAACAATGAATTGGATTCTATGAACAGGTTAAGAGATAAATAAAAAGCTTTCAAAGTTTACTTTCCCTTCACTCTTCTCTCTTCGTACCTTGTATGTGTCTGGGTCAGGTACAGCCATAGCCACAGACAGCTGCACAATGTAATCCTTTCAATCCTGCTCCCTTTATAGTGCCACACTGCTCTCAAGTCCTCGCATATGTGCAGGCCTGAGAGGTCTTGCGTGTCTCACTAAAGCCCTGTTTTCTCTACAGCAGCACTCTGGGACAGCAGTCAGTAGTCGGTAAAATGAATGGCTGCGCCAGGGCTGGTCTCCTTGCTGGCACTGTCTTGGAGTTATCTAGATCAGTCTATGTCCATGACAGAGGGGGCAGTAGGCCTGTGGCCCCCGTGGGCCCCAACAAATTAAAAGGGAACAGGGTGGGCAGATGGGAGCTAGGCTCAAGGAATCCAACAGAAGAGCGGCAACGACCTAAGGAGGAAAACTAGTTTTACTAACCATAATATGTGGAATACCAATCGGAAAAACTACAAAACCATGACATTCCACCCCTGATTCTACATCATTACATCATGCTTAGAAAACATATCTATATACAAATAAACAATATTTAAAGTGCATTTCACACATAGGCCTGTATATATCTATATACATGGAATTACTGACTGCACTCCCCCAACATCAGATTCCCTTGTGGCACACGTTGAACATGCCCATCTTTCTGCATCACCTACCAAGTGCACCCAGGTCCCTGGGCAAGAACAGTTCCACGGACAGGTTTGCCATTTCCAGAGGCTGGAAGGACCCAAACAGCTTTTCCCAGCACGTTCTTTACATGTACAGCATGGACCTTATCTCCTTCTATAGTGTGTAGGGAGCTAGATTGGCTAGGACCATCACGATTGACAGATCCTCTAGTATTGACCAACCAAGTGGCTTCTGCCAGATGCTTCTGGCACTCATTGATTTCAACATAGTATTCAACAACCCATTGTATCATTCACTTTTACCAGCAGCTGGTGCACAGTAGGGGATATGATAAATCCACTCAATGCCTTTGACCCCAGTATTTCTAAGGTAATTTTTGAAAGGTGTCCCATTTTCAGACTCAGTTCTTTCTGGGGTGCCATGTTGCCACAGGACTTGTTTCTCAAGACCCAATATGGTGTTTTGAGTGATAGCATGGGGTACTGCTTATCTTTCAAGCAACCCAGTGGTTGTCACCACCATGGTAAGAGCATAAAGCTTACCACTGCGAAATCGTGGCAAGGGGAAATCATCAACCTGCCACGCCTCCCCATATTTATACTTTTGCCGTCGCCCTTCATCCCAGAGTGGTTTCATTCTCTTGGCTTGTTTAATTATGGCCCATGTTTCACAGGCATGAATAACCTGAGCAATAGCATCCATAGCTAAGTCCACCCTTGGTCTCTTGCCCACTTCTATGTTGAGTCTCTTCCTTGATGTCCTGAAGTCTCATGGGCCCACCGAGCTAGGAATAATTCACCCTTGTTCTGCTAGTCCAAGTCTGTTTGAGCCACCTCAGTTCTGGCAGCTCAATCAACCTGATGGTTATTTTTATGTTCTTCAGTAGCCTTACTCTTAGGCACGTGAGCATCTACATGGCACACCTTTACAACCATGTTCCTTATTTGGGCAGCAATGTCTTTCCACAGTTCAGCAGCCCAAATAGGTTTTCCCCTTCGTTACCAGTTGTTTTGTTCCCACTGCTGTAACCACCCCCATAAGGCATTTGCCACCACCCATGGGTCAGTATAAAGATGAAGCATTGGCCACCTCTCCCGTTCAGCCACATCTAGAGCTAGCTGAACAGCCTTTAACTCTGCAAATTGGCTTGACTCTCCTTTGCCTTCAGTGGCCTCTGCAACTTGTCATGTGGGACTCCATACAGCAGCTATCCAACTGCAACGTTTCCCTACAATATGACACGATCCGTCTGTGAATAGGGCAAATTTCTTTTCATTTTCTGGTAGCTCATTGTATGGTGGGGCCTCTTTAGCATGTGACACCTCCTCTGCAGGTGATGTCACAAACTTTTTACCCTCAGGCCAGTTCATGATCACCTCTCGGATTCCAGGACAGCTGAGTTTCCCCATCCGAGCTGGTTATGTGATTAGTGAAATCCACTTACTCCAAGTGGCATCAGTAGCATGATTTGTGGAGGGAACCTGTCCTTTATAGATCCAATTTATTACTGGCAAGCGAGGTGCTAGAAGGAGCTGTACTTCGGTACCAACTACTTCAGAAGTAGCCCAAACCCCCTCATACACAGCTAAGATCTCCTCAGTTGGAGTGTAGCGCTCTTCAGATCCCTTGTAGGCTCAGCTCCAAAATTTTAGGGGTCGGCCTCGGGTCTCTCCTGAGGCTCTCTGCCACAAACTCCAAGTGGGACCTTTCTCTCCAGCAGCAGTGTCGAGGATGTTCTTTACATCCTGTCGCATCCATACTGTCCCCAAGGCCACGGCACGGGCTATCTCTTGCTTTATCTGCTCAAAAGCCTGCTGCTGTTCAGGACCCCATGAGAAATTATTCTTCTTCCGTGTCACCTGATAGAGGGGGCTCACAATGTGGCTGTAGTTTGGGACATGCATTCTCCAAAAGTCCACTACTCCAAAGAAAGATTGGGTCTCTGTCTTATTGGTGGGCGTAGACATAGCAATGATTTTGTCAATCACATCTGCTGGAATGTGATGACGCCCATCTTGCCATTTTATACCTAAGAATTGAATTTCCTGGGCAGGCCCCTTCACTTTGCTGCGCTTAATAGCAAAACCAGCTTGCAAACGAATTTGGATTATTTGCTTTCCTTTCTTGAAAACTTCCGCTGCTGTATCACCCCACACAACAATATCATGAGTATACTGCAAGTGCTCGGGAGCATTACCCTGCTCCAAAACAGTTTGGATCAACCCATGGCAAATGGTTGGGCTGTGTTTCCACCCCTGGGGTAGACGGTTCCAGGTGTACTGAGCACCTCTCCAGGTAAAAGCAAACTGTGGCCTACATTCTGCAGCCAATGGGACGGAAAAGAAGGCATTAGCAGTGTCAGTGGTGGCATACCACTTGGCTTCTTTTGACTCCAGTTCATACTGGAGTTCTAGCATGTCTGGTACAGAAGCACTCAATGGGGGTGTGACTTCATTCAGACCGCGGTAATCCACCGTCAGCCTCCATTCTCCAGTGGCTTTACGCACTGGCCATATGGGACTGTTAAAAGGCGAGTGAGTTCTGCTAATCACTCCCTGGTTTTCTAGTTGATGAATTAACTTGTGAATGGGAAGCAAGGAGTCCCTATTGGTACAGTACTGCCGTCTGTGCACCACTTTGGTGGCAATTGGTACCTCTTGGTCTTTTACCTGGAGCAACCCCACAGCAGAAGGATCATCTGACAGATCAGGTAAAACTGACATCTGCTTAACACCGTTTGTCTTAACAGCAACTATCCCAAAGGCCCATCAATAGCCCTTGGGATCCTTGAAATATCCCATCCTGAGGTAATCGATACCCAATATACATGGAGCCTCTGGACCAGTCACAATAGGGTGTTTTTGACAGTCTTTACCAGTGAGGCTTATTTTGGCCTCCAGTATAGTCAACTCTTGGGAGCCCCCAGTCACTCCATAGATATGGATTGATTGTGTCCCTTGGTGACTTGAGGGCATTAGGGTGCACTGTGCACCAGTGTCCACCAGGGCCCTATATTTCTGTGTTTGGGATGTGCCAGGCCACCTAATCCACATAGTCCAGTATACTCTATTGTCCCTTTCCCCCCACCTGGCTGGGGGCAGGGCCCCTCTATTGGTTACTTTGGTTGCTTGCAGCAACTGGAGCCTTCCATTTTTTGGAAGAGTTCACCTTGGTGGTGGATCTGCCTTGTAATTCTTTCACTCGTGCCTGGAGTGCAGAAGTGGGTGATTTATGCCACTTCTTCATATCCTCCCCATGATCATGCAGGAAAAGCCACAAGGCACAATGTACAGCCTTACTGTTGTCATTTGCTCGGACATGAGGCTGTCCCCTTTTTATGACTGAGATATCTGATGATACAGGTTGGGAGGAAATCACGTTGTTTAGCTCTCCCAATAGGCACTCGTGGGAATCCTGGTCCCCATCATCTGGTACCACCATGGATCCATCAACAACAGGCACGTTAGTCAATCTATCTATAATATCCTTTTGTGTATCCTCCATTTTGTTTAACCTTTCAGTTACCATGACAATGGCTGAAATATAAACTTCAACTTCTATAGAGCTTACAAATAACTCAAGATCATGAAGTCTACCAACCAGTTCATTCAAATGGGGTCTCCTTGCCTCTTTGCCATATATTATTGCAAGTGCACTGGCATGCTTTTCTGGTGCAGTCCTTGTAAATGCACGCCACATATTTTGCGTAACATGGATTGTCTCAGGATCATGTAATTGGTCTGGGTCATTATGAATGAAGTGGGGGCTGTGTAGCATTTCCACCAAAGCATTTTCTCTCAAATATTGGATATCTTTCTCCATATCAGTCCATTTCTTTTTCTCAGGCATCAAGTCATCTTTGAAGGGGTATCTTTCTTTTACTGCTAACAACATTCGCTTCCAGAGGGTGTAGGTCTGATCTTGGCATGTGCCAATACCTCTGTCCACACCTGAGTCCCTGGCAATGCCACCCAGTCAGCGAGCTTCATTGCCATTATCATGGTTTTGCAATGTTGTAATTTTGCTATCAGTATTCCACGTCATAACATCACGATAAAGCATGTATAATTTTGACGAATGTGCTGTGCACAGAAAGAAGACTGCATGTCCCAGAGAACATCTCTGTCAGTCATATGACACGGACTCTATATAATCTCACTTCAGTGCTGGACTCGCTCTCTTGGATCCTTCCAGCCATGGGGGAGTGTGTGGAAGCGTTCCAGCTGTTTTGACTAGAGTTACAGTAGGCCTCTTGGTTTCGGGACTCATTCTCTCTTATTTTACTTGTTTCGTTAGCCTTAATTCCAATTATATTGTATTATTCTGTGTTATTCTGTATTCCGACATAGTATTTAGTAAATAAGTGTGCCTCCTTAGATCGTTGCTGCTGTATTTATTTTCCTTTTCCCTTTTTCCCTTTTCCTTTTGGGATAGCGGCCCTGCAGGCCGTCTATTCCCCTGTCATGGGTGCAGGTAGATTTTAGGTTAACCCATGACAATGGCTTTTGTTCAATCAGAGGAAAATGAGCTATAAAAGCAGAGATAGGAAGGAGTTAACCAGCTTCCATTTGATGTGGGATGAGTCAATTCCTAAAAAAGCTGCATTTGCTGGCAACAGAGTGTATCAGGATGAGATGCAGAGATCGGGGGTGACCATCACTGACACAGTCCCCAGCTGTGGTGGCACTTGATGTAACAGCTACTTTAGCAGGGGTTTGACTTGAGACTTGTGGGCAGTCCTGTGGGCTTCAGTATGAAAGGCAGGTCCTTCCGTGCTGCTCGCGTTGAGGAGCAGTTAGGGACAGCCAGAAATAACACACAAAGCTTTTCCTTTGTAAGCACCTGAGCATCTTACCTGGTGTGGGGAGCAGCCTTAGACCCTGCTGCACAGATACTGAGGAGGAGGCAGGGGCTGTGTCTTCTCATAGCAAGCAGAACCTGTTGTTCTCTCTCCTGCGCAGCTGTGGCCAACACGATAGCTTTGTCAGCTCTCACATGCAGCAGTTCACAACCCCCTCTGATTCACCAGAGCAGTCTTTCAAAGGTCTGTAGTGTAAAACACATCACCCTAAAGTTACAGATTCACCTCTTTGAAGAGATTTGTTTTTCACATGGTCCCATTTGCAATACAGTTCCCCATATGACAGCAGGCTAAGCAGTGCTTACCACATGACAGCAGGCTGAGCAGTGCTTACCATACGAGTGATGCTATCTAAGCACATCCAAACCCATGATTGCTTCCGAGCAGAGATGGAGAAATGGACATCAACAAATGCAATTCTGGTTTGCCAGGAAGACCTGGTGTGCAAGTTCTAACACGTACCACACAGCAGGCAGGAGAAAACAAACTCCAGATTAGCTGAATTCCTTCTGCAACCAAACCTGTGTATTTGAAAGAGCCTGCTTCAGCACACAAGTGTTTGCAGGAGATCAGTCCTCATTAACTAATAACCTTGGATTATGTTTATTCCCACAGCTGTTCTGCTCAGGTGTTTGTCACAGGGAAGCAGAAATACGCTTTGGTGACACAGCTTGTTCATGGTTCAGCCTACAGTTTTGTGATTTCTTGGCACCTGAGTGATGGATTACTCTTTTCTGAATGAATCTCTTCTCAGAAAGGCCTTCCATGCAAGGGCTCTGGGGCTGTGTTAATCCAAGAAGAATTTTATAGAGCAGCAGCTATGGTTCAAGATAAGGACTTGACTGAGCAGATAAACAGAGTGAGAACCAAGGACACCTCTAGGAAAAGAATGAATGGCTCGTGGCTTTGAAGAGGGGTTTTAGGGTTGTTATTGCAGCAGCTTTTCTCCAATTAATGTGTGTGATTTTTGAACACCCTCGTCTGTCTGCTGTAAAAGTATGGCTTTTCAGGCAATGAAGTTGGAGCTTTTGATGTGCTCATATTGAGTCATGTCATCACTTCCCGCCTGTCTGGTATAGTGAACTGACTAGATCTTGGGACCAAACTCTGGGAACTCCACAGCAAGTGTTGCCCAAATAGGCACCCAGGATCGAAGGTCAGCATGTTCACAAAGTGTGAATCAGACAAAGAGCAGATACGTCAGGGGGCAGAGGCGCCTAGACTGACTGAGAGGGGTCTGCATGGTCCGGAGGGCAAGTGGAGGATGCGTCCAGAGGATCTCCAATTTGGGTACTGCAGGTGGTGGGACGCGGAGCTGCAGTGCACCATGGAAAGAGAGGTAGCCCTAAGTCTTTTACAAGACTTTTTAGAAAAGAGGGGAATTAAAAGGTTTAAGCATGTACCAGGGCTTATAGCCTTTGTGACTGCAAAGAGTGATTTAACAATGACAAATCGTATATTGAGGTAGATGAATGGAGGAATTTCTGGGACTCTTTATGGAACTTAGTAGTTGATGATGATAAGACAGCAAAGAAACTGATGAAGCCATGGCAGGAGGTTATAAATAGTTTAAAAAAGTATAACGTAGAACAGCAAGAAGCTAGTGAGAGCAAAAGCAACTTGGACGATGGTGGGAATGGGAAAGTGTTAGAGGAAGATAGTAAAACCTTGAGAAGCTGCAGGACTTGGAACTGCATATGAAGGAGGCATTGGTCTCTCCGAGCACTCCACCAATGTCTTTACAGCCCCTGTCTATGCTGCTTCCCCGCTCCACATAGCGATCCTCCATCTTTGCGTTGGTCTGGTTACTAAAGACGCAATATTGGTGGGACAGTGGCAAGCTGTGTCTCAGCTCGCTTGCCTGGTTATATGCAACCTGCAGGGAGCTGCTCGGTCGGAGCATATAACTTTGTTAAAGACAAGGATGGACCGGCCTCTCAAAGTTTCCTCCAAGAATGAGGGCTTAAACATGTTACAGGCATTGCTCATTCTCCCATGGGACATGCTATCACTGAGCACACTCATCAAACATTGAAATCCATTCTTAGAAAACAAAAAAAAAAAAAACAAAAAAAAACAAAAAACAAACAAACAAACAAACAAAAAAAAAAAAACAGGAGACACACCTCAAGAAAGTTTATGTAAGGCTTTGCTTGTACTGAATCTTTTGAATCGTGACCATACAGATACAGATCACGGATCATCATTGTGGGGCCTCCCCAATGCTCAAGGAGTAGCCAATGGTTAATGTTTGGAATATGGCCACAGGACTTGGGAAGGTCCTTTACCACTGATAACTTGGAAGTTGTGGATATGCTTGTATTTCCACAGGGACTGGCCGTATGTGGGTTCCAGCACGATATGTTAGGCCTCATCTCAAGGCGGAAAATAGCATCCAGCCTTTATAGTAACTGGAATTGTGTGCCTCTTACAGAGTGGTATTGCTTTGTAACTTGTTGTGTTATAGATAATATTAGTAATGATTTGAAATATTGTGTGATTTTCAGTGTTACCAGGGCAGTCACAAGAATTAGAATTTTAGGCAAATTTTAGCATTATCTAGGATGTGCCCCCCCAGTGGCGCAGTGGTATAAGCTGCTGCCTGCGGCACTGGAGGGCCCGGGTTCGAATCCCCCCCTGTGGTGCAAGGGGTAGAAGTGCCACTTCGCTACACAGGGGGCTCGAAACCTGGGAGTTGGACTCGATGATCTCTAAGGTCCCTTCCAACTCGCACGATACTATGATATGTGTGTTTTTTTGTTTTGTTTTGTTTTGTTTGTTGTTGTTTTCTTTTCTATGTTAGTAATAGATCGAATGTGAATTAATCAGGATTTGATGTAATCAATGCTAGAATCTACAGGAATAGACCTTTTAATAGCACTTTTAATGTGTTAGTACTGCTCGGCTATGATGTCATCAGCCTACTAATTAGGTTTTTACTAAATTTGCAAAAACAAAACCTGGAAAGGAATCCCGGGCAAAGGGACAACCCTGTATCATAGAATTAATGCTTCTCAGGGAGCTGGGTGCACTTGGTGGGTGATGCAGAAAGATGGGGATGTTCAATATGTACCACAAGGGAATCTGATGTTGGGGGAGTGCAGTCAGTAATTCCGTGTACATATATGTATACAGACCTGTGTGTGTAATGCATTTTAATTATTGTTAATTTTTATAAAGATATGTTTTCTAAGCATGATATAGCGATGCAGAATAAGAGGTGGAATGTCATGGTTTTATAATTTTTCCTATTGGTACTCCACATATCATAGTTAGTAAAACAAGTTTTCCTCCTTAGGTCATTGCCGTTGATCTGGTTGTTTCCTTGAGCCCAGCTCCCATCTCCCTACACCGTTCCTTTTGCCATTCCTATTTGTTTGGGGTAAGGGGTCCCATGGCGCTACTGTCGCTTCTGTCATGGACATAGATCTAGATAAGTCCATAACAGTGCCAGCAAGGAGACCAGCCCTGACACAGCCGTTCATATTGCTGGCTACTGACTGCTGTCCCAGAGAGCTGCTGTAGAGACAACAGGGCTGTTGTTAAACACACAAGACCTTCAGGCCTGCTCAAATGCGAGGACTTGAGAGCACTGTGGCAGTGTAAAGAGAGCAGGAATGAAAAGAGCACGTTGTGCTGCTTTCTGTGGCTGTAGCTGCCCCAGACCCAGGCAAGGTAGGAAGAGAGAAGAGCTAAGAAAAAGTCTATTTTGAAAGCTTTTTAGTCATTTTTTAACCACTTAGAGAATCTGGTTCCATGTTTGCATGAGAAAATCGAAAGTGGATTGAAAAGAAATAGTGAAATAAATTGCAGGGTATTTTTGAAGATTACTGTATCACAAACAATCATAAATAGAAACTAGTCTAAAACATAAAGAACCACCACAGGGAATCATGTGAGGAAGATGTGCACTTTATTGATGGTGGAGAAGTGTGTATTGCAACACCCTGCTGAGAGCATGCTTGATCTCCCTGTTCCTCAAGCCGTAAATAATAGGGTTTAGAGTTGGAGGAAACACAGAGTACAGAAGTGCCATCATCAGATTCACGGATGGGGAGGAAATGGAGAAGGGCTTCAGGTAGGCAAAAATGCCAATGCTTACAAACAGGGAGACCACAACCAGGTGAGGGAGGCACGTGGAAAAAGCTTTGTGCCTTCCCTGCTCAGAGGGCATCCTCAGCACGGCCATGAAGATCTGCACATAGGACACAACTATGAAAACAAAGCACCCAAAGACTAAACTGGCACTAAAAATGATAAGCACAACTTCCCTGAAGTAGGAGGCTGAGCAGGAGAGCTTGAGGATCTGGGGGACTTCACAGAAAAACTGGTTGACAACATTGCCTTGGCAGAGAGGCAGTGAAAACGTACTGTCAGTGTGCAGCAGGGAATTGAGAACCCCAGCGCCCCAGGCAGCTGCTGCCATGGTGGCACAAGCTCTGCTGTCCATCAAGGTCCCGTAGTGCAGGGGCTTGCAGATGGCAATGTAGCGGTCATAGGACATGATGGTGAGAAGGGAAAACTCTGCTGAGAGGAAGAAGAAAATGCAAAAGACCTGTGCAGCACATCCTGCGTAGGAGATGGCCCTGGTGTCCCAGAGGGCGTTGGCCATGGCTTTGGGGAGAGTGGTGGAGATGCTGCCCAGGTCGAGGAGGGCCAGGTTGAGCAGGAAGAAGTACATGGGGGTGTGCAGGCGGCGGTCGCAGGCTACTGCTGTGCTGATGAGGCCGTTGCCCAGGAGGGCAGCCAGGTAGATGCCCAGCAAGAGCCAGAAGTGCAGGAGCTGCAGCTGCCGCGTGTCTGCCAACGGCAGCAGGAGGAACTCGCTGATGGAGCTGCTGTTGGGCATCTGCTGTTCCTGGGCTTGGAGTCCTGTTCAGAGTGCAGAAGATGATGACAAGTCCACACCATTCTCAGAGACACTCCTCTCGCTACACTATGACTGACAGAAAAATGGAAAATATTCATTTAATTCCAGAACTTGAATTTATTTTCATGATCTTCACCATCACTTAAGGAGCGGAAGATTATGGAGCTCTTAATTCCTTCTCTTTTCCTAATCATATATCAGCCTCCTGGATATTTATGTGACAGTTCACGAAACAAGCATTTGACTGTAGAAGGATGTGGGAGCCTCGGAGCTGAGTTTATGTTTGAAAGCCCCTTTTAGATTTCTCCCTCCAATCCTCTTTCCTTCCCTCAGACCAGGAAATAGAAAATCCCTGCCTTGGCTCTCCTCTTGCAAAGCACCCTCACAAATATTCAGTTGTGCGGTGGAGCTGTGATCTCCCTGCCACAGGCAGCAGCTGTGGCAGCAGAAGCCCTGCCTGGGGACTCCTTCCACTCACACATCTCCCCCTGAACAGCAAGGACCCTGCTCTGCCTGACAGCCCTTGGCACCCGCCTGCAGCCCCGTCTGCACAGACTGCAGCTGTGCTGGGACACGCAGCCCTCAGGGCTGTGCTTTCATACTGCAGAATGGAAACCCTCAGCTAAAACAGAAGCCTTTTTCCCCTGAAAAGAAACATGCAGTGCATGAAGCCAGTTCTGCTTCAGAACTATCCGCATTTAGTCCCGCTTTTAGTTAACCCTCTATGAAAAGCAGCTCACAGTCTGAAGTGAGACTTACCATGTCGTGATCTGTGAGAAGTGCTCCTGCACTGAGCTCACATCCCGCTCAGACCATTCACATCCTGCAAGCTCTCTCCCCTTTCTCTCCTCTCCTTCTGTCACCTGCAGGCTGTGCTGTGCACAAGAGCTGCTCCTGGGCACAGCTGTCTCTCTGCAGCACTGCCCACTTTTATGATCTCCCTGAGTCCCAGAAGCCCAGCCCAGCAGAATAGGATGACATTTTCATCCTTCCCACTCGTCTCCCCTGAGATATCCCTGGGTCCTGATGGCCAACAGCCCCTGAAAGTCAACAGCATCATGACTGTGTCTAACTCATTTCTTGTACAAATTTTCCCAGTGAAAGACAAACCTCAACAGAAGCGGAATGGACATGGCATGCAGTTGACCACTGTGTTTTACTGTTCATTCAATTGCAACACTTTTCCTGCTTTTGTTGGCCAAAAACAAAAGGAATTCTTTCATGGACCATGTGTTTCTGGTTCTCTGTGGAAAGCTAGTTGGAGCTGGTGCATATGAATTTTAACACTGAGCGGGTGAATGCAGAGGAGAAGATTGATGTGAAAAAAAGGGATGCAAGTCCCATGGGGCCAATGTGAGTAGAAATAGGGTGGGGAGGTTGAGGAGGACATTTGCCCACACAGTAACGGAATAGAACTCATTGGGAACATTCCGGATTGATACCAGTTGCACAGTGCTGCTTTAATGACTTGTTTAAACTCAAATATAAATAAATAAACAGTAAACGACTGCTGGCTTCGGCCACTTTAAGCTCTCTCCATATTGCTCTCTATTTTGCTGTACAGGTTCTGAATACCTTAAGATGATGACAGGAAGGCACAAGGCTCAGGAGGCTCTTCAGGTGATAATGGGCCCCAGGCGACACTTGATGACAAGTCCGTCAACCTCCAGTGCAGAGAGAAGTTTGCACAGAGTGCTCAACAAGACAAAGGCAGAAGTAACAGTGAACTTTCTTGGAGTATTAATGGGCCCACTGAGGGACACTAACAAGCAAGCTTCCCCAGGGACTTGTTAGAGCAGATAATTGGAAGCCATGACTACAGGCAGGCAAAGGCACTGGCATGGTGGCTCTGATTCTGAGAAATCCCTGCTTTTTCTTATGAAGCAGAAAGGCCAAGCCCTGATTCCCAGGCCCTTGGCAGGGAGAACCTCATGCTGACTAAGGATCCTTCCTGGGGCAGTGGAATGGAGGTCTGTATGATTTCAAAATGAAAGACCAAGGGACAGAAGATCCCAGGCTCTGCATGGGCTGCAAGGATGCTGTGAAGTGCATGTCCCATGTGTGCCCTGTGTCTCATCACAGGATGTGGGATGTGAGAAGGGCCCAGTCTGAACATGCAGTCAATCCCAATGAAACTCTGAACTTCACATCTCTCAGTTCTGGTGACATCCTATGCACACTCTCTCATAATTTGATGTCTTTTATGCTCTTCAGTGCCCAGAAGTGCACCCAGTGCTCCAGGTGAGGCTGCAGCAGTGCAGAGCAGACAGGGACAATCCTTTCCCTCACCCTGCTGGCAATGCCTTGCTTGATGCACTCCAATGGACCGCTGAGCTTCCTGGGTGCCTGAGCACACTGCTGACTCATGTTCGGTTTGATGCTGACCAGGACCCCCAATCCTTTTCAGTCAGACCACTCTCTAGTGTCCCATATCCAGTCAGTGTGTATGTCCAGGATTGCCCCTACCCAGCTGCACAATCAGGCACTTGCTATACTTTATGCACTTGGTGCTTAGGACCAACTGGTACCCACTTCTCTGACTTGTCCACATCTCTCCCCACTCACTGGAGGCAACAGCACCTCCTCATCTGGTCTCATCAGCAAACTTGCTCAGAACATCTTCTAGTCCTGCATGCAAGTCATCCGCAAAAACATGAAAGAGAAGTGGCCCTAAAATGGCGCCCTGGAGAACCCTGATAGTGACCATCTACCAGCCTGATAGAACCAAGTGACTATAGTTCTTTGGGCCTGACCTATTGACTAACTGTTCACCCACCATGTTATATTTGTGCCTAGCCGTATGAAGGACATTCTGCCCAGAGGGGTATCAAAAGCTCTACTGAAATCCTCAAGTATAACTTCAGCTGGCTTCCCTTGATCAACCAATTTGCTAACCTTGTCATAAAAAGTCCGATAGTTAAGCAGGACCTTCCCCTCTGGAAGTTGTGTTGTTCTGTGACCAATGACAGAATTGTTCTTCGGCTGTTTTTCCATCACTCCTACCATCATGGTCTCCATCATTTTACCAGGGACTGGAGTAGGACTGACAGGTCCATAATTGCCCCTGTCGCCTTTCTTGCTCTTCCTTACAATGAGACAACATTTGCCAGCTTCCTGTCAACTGGCATGACCCTACATTTATTTAGATGCAATTGAAATGAGAGCCCTGAGCACACTAAGGTGTCATCATTGGAAGAACGTGGACATGCCATAGCTTTGCAATGCCTTGAACTCTGGAGTATGCCACAGATGGAGCAGAGAGGAATTTCCGCCTCTTCTCTTTTGAGCTCATCCATGTATAAGTAGAATAACACTACCTGACACATGGGGACGCTGTCTCTTCTTTGCTCGGCTCTGCTCACAGAGGAGGGGTGCAGGGGGTTGCTCTCATGTCAGTGCAGATAAACTCACTTCCTCTTTAACCCTTTTTCCTCTGTAAACTCTTCCACTGTTTAAACCCTCATTTATACTTCCACATACCCTCAAGTACACTTCCATATGCCATCAACAATTGCAGTTTCTTATACCTTCAAAACAGTTTGTCAAACAATACAGTTCTTCCACAAACAGCCTTAGTACCATCTATCTTTCCATTAACAGTCTGTATTGTTCAGTTATAAACATCTCGCCACAGAACCTGCACTGACTGGCCCACCAACCTCACACACTTTCTCACAAGCAGTAGATCGTATTACATAAATGGGTTGACCCTTATTATATTGGATAATAAAAAAGGCTTTTTAGACTATGTTAAAGTAAATACTAAGGAGACTGTGGGTCCCCTATGAAGTGAGGGGGGTGTTATGGTAATGGAGTGTGCTGAGAAGCTGTAGATACTGAAGGCCTTCTTTGCTTCTGTCTTTTGTGAAAAAGCTCTCCCTCAGGAATCCCAGATTCTGGTGATTAGTATGAGGGTCTAGGGAATGGAAGAATGCCGTTAGTCAGGGAAGAGCTGGTCCATGAGTGCCTAGGCCACACCGATGTTCATAAAGCCATGGGACATTACGGGGTGTATCCATGGATGCTGAGGGAGCTAGCAGCGGTGATTTCTGCACCACTCACGATCATCTTTGAGAGGTCTTGGAGAATAGGGGAGGTGCCTGAAGACTGGACGACAGACAATGTCACTCTGGTCTGCAAAAAGGGCAAGAATGAAGATCCGGGCAATTACAGGCTAGGCAGCCTCAGCTCTGTCCCTGGAAATGTGATGGAACAGCTTGTGCTGGAAGCCATTTCCCGACAACTGGATGAAAAGGAGGTTATCAGGAGTAGTCAGCATGGGTCCACAAAGATCAACCAACCTGACAGCCTTCTATGACATTGTCACCAGCTGGGTGGATGGGGGGGGAGAGCGGTAGATGTCGTCTACCTTGATTCCAGCAAGCCATTTGATATTGTCTCTCACAATATCCTTATAACAAAGATAAGGAAGAGTGGGAAAGATGAAGAAACAGTGAGGTGGGTTGAGAACTGTCCGACTGGCAGAGCACAGAGGGTCATCGTTGGCAGTGCAGAGAACAGTTGGAGCCATGTAAGTAGCTCCTGGGTAGTATACCAGGGGTTGGTGCTGAGTCCGGTCTTGTTCAACATCTTTATCAGTGACCTTGACAAGGGGATAGTGGCCAAACTCAGCAAGTTTACTGATGATATGTACTTGGGAGGATTGGCTGACACGCCTGAAGGCGTGCCTGCTTCTTGTAAGCTGGCATGACCCCAGGCTTTTTTAGATGCCACTGAAATTAGAGCCCAGAGCAAAATAAGGTGTCATCAGTGCAAGAACATAGATGTGCCATAGCTTTGCAATGCCTAGAACTCTGGAGTATGCCACAGATGGAGCAGAGAGGAAGATCTGCCTCTTCTGCTGTGAGCTCATCCATTTGGTGAGTAGAATGACAGTACCTGATACATGGGGACAGTGTCTCTGCTCTGCTCAGCTAGCAGGCGGAATGGTGAGGAGGGTTGCTCTCATGTCAGTGCAGACAAACTCACTTTCTATTAAACCTTTTATCCTCTGTACACTATTCCACTATTTGTACCTTCATTTACACTTCCACATACCCTCAAGTACACTTCCATATGCCACTAACAATTACACGTTCTTGTATCATCAAAACAGTTTGTGAAACAATACAGTTCTTCAGTTCCCATAAACACCCTTAATACCATACAACTTTCTCTTAACCATAAACTTATAAACACTTTGCCACAGAAGCAGCAGTGATTGAACCACATCCCTCACACACTTCCTCGCAAGCAGTACATAGTACTACATAAATGGGTTGACACTCATTTGACGGTTGGAACATACACCTCTCCTCAGGACATTCTTCCTAAACTCTAGAGTACAAACTCACGTCTTCTTACATATAAGCAGAAAGTACATATGTGTAGACAGACAACCAGAGTCTTTCACTTCATCCGTCTTCGGCCATTTCCCTCTCAAGAGGGAGGAACTGTGGATCGGGGCTCCACACTCACCCCTGATCCATGCTGTGTCTCACTCACACCACAGGTACTCTGGCATTTAGATCAAAAACCATGGTTTATTCATAATACACAAGGCTGACAACATCTTTTAGCTGTAATCTTAATAACGCTCATACCCTTCTAGACCAGTTGCAAACTTTAAGGTGTTTCCCAGTCAGCTTGACCTGTAATGATTAGATAGACAGTTATGGACACTTACAGCAGATAATAATAATGGCCATACAACCTATAAGCCCCATGATTACAGCAAGGAGAACCCAGGTTACCATTTCACAGGATATCAACTTTATCCCAGTCCTGTAGGAGAGACCAACCTAGGTCTGTCAACTTGCCAACCTGTTGGCGAACATGAAGATAAAAAGTCAGTGGGCACTGAAAAGCAGCCATACACCAATATGGTTAATTATTGCTGTGTCCATTTATTGCCCGAAAAGCCATACTTTTATACCAGACAGACGAGGGCTTCCAAAAATCACACAGACTAATTGAAGGAAAGCTACTGCAATAACAACCCTAAAACCCCCCTCCAAAGCTGCAAGCCATTCATTCTTATCCTAGAGGCGTCCTTGGTTCTCATGCTGTTTATCCTGCTCCACAGATGCTGCTCTGTGAAGTGCTTATCTTGATCCATGGCTGCTGCTCTGTAAAATTATTCTTGTATTACAACAATACCACCTTTTTTTATTATTATTATTATTATTTTTATTTTTTATTTTTATTAATTAGCAAGCTACTGCCTATAAAATAACAACGCTACTTATATTAATAACATAACCATTTTAACTCAGTCAAGGCCTTGACTGACAGTACTCTAAAAGTGAAAAAAGCAACAAGTCAAACACAGCATAACAACATTACTGTTAAGCCCACTAAAAAGAACAAACATGTTTGCTCTGCAACCTAAGTTTCTTCAACCTGGAAATAAATCCATGAGGGTCCCATTGTGTTAATCTGTATCTAGTTAGGAAAATTCTTCAACATTCATCTACTCTGTTATATTGATTTTTATTGACCACTAAAATTTGTGCAACAAATGCTTTTAGGATGCTAATAACCATGTATTTGGGCTAATAATGATTATAATAATGATTAATGATCGTGCAGCTTTATGAAGTAGCATGTCAAATAGAACCAATATCAGAGGACAAATGCGCTAGAGTGTCACTAGGGGCATTATTACTTATTGACCCTTGAGAAACAGCAAACCGGGTTGGTGGTGGATGCGACAGGCAGTGCCAGCAGGGTGTCCTCTGCTTCAAAGTGCACCTTTCCTCTCTCACCCATCACAGATTCTCTCCTGCTTTAAGGTATTGTAGGATTTCTTCCAGTTGTGCACCATATCCTCTTGGCCAGTGCGTGATACAGAGCCCAAGTGGAACACCTGCTTGGAAAACAAATTAAACTATCAAATTTAGCTGTCTTAGCATGCACCTTGGCCTCAAATGATGCATGGTCATATCTTAAAATTCTGATTAGTAGGGTAAAAGAGAGGTATTCATTCTGTGAGACAGGGTCATCTCTTTGCCTGGGATTCCTTTCCAGGTTTTGTTTTGCAAATTAGTAGAAGTTAATTAATAGACTAATAACATCATAACCGAGCATAGCTAATATACTAAAAGAGCTATTCCCATAGATTCTAGCGCTGATCACATCAAATTCTGTTTAATATGCATTTGATCTTCTACTAAAATAGAAGAAGCACACAACAACCTGGATAATGCCTAAAATTCTAATTCTTGAGACTGCATTGGTAACACAGAATATCACACAATATGTCAAACCATTACTAAGATTATCCATAACACCTCAAGTTTCAAAGCAATACCACTAGGCAAGAGACACACAGTTCTAGTTACTAGAAAGGCTGGATGCTAAGTCCAGTCCTAATGACTCCCATTTACTTTCAAAAGCACCTTTTGGGTGGGCGATGGGACTGCCCTGGCCACACTTTGCCAATCAAAAGGGCTTTTGAGCTTCTCCTGTATCATATCCAATAGAGCTTTTCATGTGGGACATTCCAATCCTGAAGCAGCTATTTCGGCAGCACCTGAACAGGGGCAAAGCTATATTGAGCATGGGGAGGGGGAGATGTTGTAGGCGTTACCGAGGATTCGGGATGAGATGTTGTAGGACCCCCCCCACTGTTCCGTCCCCTACCTTGTGATGATACTGAAGTCCATCTTTGCTTCTGTCTTCAGTGAAAAAGCTCTCCCTCAGGAATCCCAGTCCCTGGTGCTTAGTGAGAGGTTCTGGGGAATGGAAGACTTCCCTTTAGTCAGGAAAGATGTAGACCGTGAGCAACTAGGCCACACTGATGTTCATAAATCCGTGGGACCTGATGGGGTGCATCCATGGGTGCTGAGGGAGCTGGCAGAAGTGATTGCTGAACCACTCGCTATCATCTTTGAGAGGTCTTGGGGAATGGGGGAGGTGCCTGAAGACTGGACGACAGACAATGTCACTCTGGTCTTCAAAAAGAGAAAGAAGAAAGATCTGGGCAATTGCAGGCCAGGCAGCCTCACCTCTGTCCCTGGAAAGGTGATGGAACAGCTGGTACTGGATGCCATCTCCAGACAACTGGGAGAAAAGGAGGTTATCAGGAGTAGTCAGCATGGGTTCACAAAGGGGAGGTCATGCTCAATCAACTTGGTAGCCATCTGTGACACTTTCACTGGCTGGGTGGATGGGGGGAGAGCGGTGGATGTTGTCTACCTTGATTTCAGCAAGACATTTGATACTGTCTCCCAGGACTTACTTTGAACATATCTAAAGAAGTGTGGGATAGATGAGTGAACTGTGAGGTGAGTTGAGAACTGGCTGACTGGCAGAGAGCAGAGGGTTGTCGTTGGTGGTGTGGTGTCTGGCTGGAGGCCTTTAACTAGCGGCATCCCTTAGGGGTCTGTGCTGGGTCCGGTCTTGTTCAACATCTTCATCAACGACCTTCACGAGGGAATAGTGACCACCCTCAGCAAGTGTGAGGATGACACGAATTTGGGACGATTGGCTGACACACATGAAGGCTGTGCTGCCATTCAGCAAGACCTGGACAGGCTGGAGAGATGGGCAGTAAGAAACCGGATGAGGTTTAACAAAAGCAAGTGTAGAGTCTTGCACCTAGGAAGAAATAATTGCATGCACCAGTACAGACTGCGGGAAGACCTGCTGGAGAGGAGCTCTGATGAGAGGGACCTGGGCGTCCTCGTGAATGACAGGTTGGCCATGAGGCAGCCTGTGCACTTGTAGCCAAAAAAGGCCAATGGCATTCTGGGATGCATGAAAAAGAGCATGGCCAGTAGGTCAAGGGAGGTGATCCTCCCCCTCTTCTCTGCTCTGGTGAGGCCTCATCTGGAATATTGTGTCCAGGTCTGGGCTCCCCAGTACAAAAAAGACAGGGATCTCTTGGAAAGAATCCAGTGGAGGGCCACAAAGATGGTGAAGGGCCTGGAGCATCTCCCTTATGAAGAGAGACTTAGGGAACTGGGACTGTTTAGCCTTGAGAAAAGAAGGCTGAGAGGGGATTTGATTCAGGTTTATAAATACCTGAAGTGTGGGAACCATAGTGAAGAGGCTGGTCTCTTTTCAGTAGTGCGTGGGGACCGGACTAGGGGAAATGGGCTGAAACTTCAGCATAGGAAGTTCCACATGAATGTGTGCAAGAACTTCTTTACGGTGAGGGTGACGGAGCACTGGAACAGGCTGCCCAGGGAGGTGGTGGAGTCTCCTTCTCTGGAGATATTCAAGACCCGCCTGGACGCCTACCTGTGCGACGTGGTGTAGGGAGCCTGCTTTGGCAGGGGGGTTGGACTTGATGATCTCTAGAGGTCCCTTCCAACCCCTACAATTATGTGATTCTGTGATCTTGATGGGGGGATTGTGTGCACCCTCAGTAAGTTCGCAGATGACACCAACTAGGGAGGGAGTGTTGATCTGCCTGAGGGGAGAAGGGCACTACAGAGGGACCATAGACTCAATCGATGGGCCAAGGTTAACGGCATGAGTTTCAACAGGGCCAAGTGTCGGGTCCTGCATTTTGGTCACAACAACCCCAGGCAACCCTACAGGCTTGGGGAGGTGTGTCTGGAAAGCTGCCTGCTGGAAAGGGACCTTGGTGTGCTGATGGACAGTCAGCTGAATATGAGCCAGCAGTGTGCCCAGGTGGCCAAGAGGGCCAATGGCATCCTGGCTTGGGTCAGGAATGGTGTGGTGAGCAGGACTAAGGAAGTCATCCTGCCCCTGTACTTGGCATTGGTGAGGCCTCACCTAGAGTACTGTGTCGAGTTTTGGGCACCTCAGTACAAAAAAGACATAGAGGTAATGAAGCAGGTCCAGAGAAGGGCAAAGAGGCTTGTGAAGGGCTTAGAAAATCAACCCTATGTGGTGAGACTGAGGAAGCTGGGGCTGTTTAGTCTGGGGAAGAGGAGGCTGAGGGGAGACCTTATCGCTCTCTTCCAGTATCTGAAAGGTGCTTACAGTGAGAGTGGGGCAGGTCTCTTCTAACTAGTGACAAGTTACAGGATGAGGGGAAATGGCCACAAGTTGCACCAAGGTAAGTTTAGGTTGGACATTAAGAAACACTTCTTTACAGAAAGGATAGCTAAACACTAGAATAGCCTCCCAAGGGAGGTGGTAGTCTCTGGATGTGTTTAAGAGCCGTTTGGATGTGGTGCTCAGAGATATGATTTAGCAGAGGGTTGTTAGAGTTGGGGTACTATGGTTAGGCTGCGGTTGGACTTGATGATCTTCAAGATCTCTTCCAAACTGGGTAATTCTATGATTCTATGATAGTTGATATGATTAGTAATGACACCCTTTACTTTGTGCCCTCAGGGAGCCTGGCTATGGAGGAGAGAAGGGAGGACACTTTCATAGAATCACAGAATCACAAGATTGGAAAGGACCTACAAGATCATCCAGTCCACTTTCCAGCAGTCCCAAAGCCTCCCTCTCACTTCTTCTTTCCCTGGAGCTCCAGAGCTAGTTGCTCTAGCTCCTGAGGATTTTGACTATCTGTGGGATGCTCAAACCAGCATGCTCCCACTGCTATGTGACCTTAATGTGTTTCAGGTTATGTCTCAGATTAAACAATTATTCAAGAATGTCCTTGAGAGATCTGCCCTAAGATGATTCCTGTGGTGATTCCAGCTCTGGCGGTGAGCTCTGCAGTTGCTCCAATTCCTGCAACAGCCCAACAGCTGCTCCAGCTCCTGCAGTTAACCCCTTGGCTGTCAAAACCCCTGCAAAAGGTCCTGGACGTGTAAACAGATATGCATATCTATTGGTATCTATGCATACGTTTGTAACTGCCTATATGGTATGTATGTGAAAATATACTATATGTATCATATATGTATACATGCATAGGTCATAATTATTATCCTTTTCTTTTTCTCTGTCTTAGTAAATAGCTTTAACCGAGAAAATTCTAAACCACTGCACTGCCCTGAGTCCCTTACAGATCTCCTTGAAACTCTTGAATCTGTCCAGGTCATGCAGTGAAGAGCACCAGAAAATCTCAAGGTCATCTCAGGGAGCAGCTCCTGAGGTATATTCCTAACACCAGCTTTGGAAGAGGCCTCCAGTTCTCTGGTCCTGCTCTGAAGAGGCCCTCTTGTTATGGCAGTGCCTGCAAGGAGACCAGCTCTGACACAGCCTTTCATATTGCCGGCTACTGACCGCAGCACAGCAGTGCTGCTGTAGAGACAATAGGACTGTTGTCAGACACACAAGACCTTCAGGCCTGCACAAAGGAGAGGACTCAAGTCCTCAGTGCATTGTGGCAGTGTAACGAGAGCAGGAATGGAATGATGTGCAATTTATGAAAGCTGGAATAGTGCTTATTGCAACAATCTGCTGAGAGCGTGCTTGATCTCCCTGTTTCTCATGCTGTAGACAATAGGGTTAACTGTTGGAGGAGCCACTGAGTAGAGAAGTGCCACTGTCAGATGAGGAGCTTAAAAAGAAACCAGCAAGTTTCAAGGAACGTAATGGTCCTTAGTCCTCTATGCGATGCTCTTAAGATGGAGGGACCAGGAAAAGAATAAAGGAGAGATTAAGGAGTAAAGTTGAAAAAACAAAACAAAACAAAAACAAACAAACAAACAAAAACCAAAAACCAAAGGGGTTTGCTGTGACCTGGCATGTGCTAGCCCTGAGCTCTGGGAGAGGGCAAAGGGCAGAGGGTGAGCAGATAGTTTTAACAAAGAGAAAACACAGTGGCAACAATCTGTGGAGGAAGGTTAATTTACTAAATGTAACCAAATCAAACGAAACAAGAGAGAGAAGAGTACCCAAAACAGGAGTCAAACGACGATAGTGTGAGGGCATCACGTGCTTTTCCCTGCGGGGAGCTGAGACAGCCAGAGTCAGAGAGCAGCTGGGGTACGGTCCGGAGTGCAGCGATAGAATGTAAGGGCACAGGAGATATACGTTGGGTGCCATCAAGAAAAATTAAGCCAGAGGTTGGTGGTGAAAAAGAAATTGTCAGGGAATTAACAAGAGCTGAGTATCCTCTTCTAGGACCTCTTGATCGGATGCCCAAGGAATCCTGAACTGACGGAGCGCAGAAGAACTTCCTTGTGGATACTGAAGAAAAAGAAACCTAAGATCCCAGAGAAACAATCCCTGCTGCCTACAAGAACTACCATGTTAATGCTGTTTTGTCTTTTGTCTCTGTGTTGGTCACCGGTGGGGGGTGTTCATTTGATTCAACAACCTGGGAATTTGTGGGTTACTTGGGCCAAACAAACAGGGCGAAGGGACAGGGATCAGAGAGATATATCTGGAACAACTTCACTGCAAAGGCACTACTGCCAGGTATATCTTTGATTTGTGGTGACCGGACATGGCAAGGGGTACCAGCAAATGCTGTGGAGGGACCTTGTTATCTGGGAAGGCTAACCATCCAGTCCCCACGTGCCTTTGAGTGGGTACAGTTGGCCAGAGACATGACTAAAGCTCAGAAGAAGCAGAACATCCATACGCTGAAGACGGACTGCGGTGACGGAGTTCGCCTTTGGGGACCAACTGCATGAATCTTCGCATCCATTTTAACCCCAGGAGTTGCCGCAGCGCAGGCACTGAAGGAGATAGAAAGACTAGCCTGTTGGTCCATAAGACAGGCCAATGCAACTTCCGCACTGCTAAGTGAACTACTCGTGGACGTTGATAGCATTAGACATGCCGTGCTTCAAAATAGAGCGGCGATTGATTTCTTGCTTCTAGCACAGAACCATGGGTACAAGGATTTTGAAGGGATGTGTTGTTTTAATCTGAGTGATCACCGTGAATCTTTACATAAGAAATTGGAGTGGTTAAAAGAACATACGGGAAAAACTGGAATACAAGATAATCCTTTTGGGGATTGGTTGGAGAGCTGGTTTGATAAAATTGCACCATGGTTCAAGCAGTTGCTTAAGATGTTAGTTGTAGGGCTTCTTATGCTTTTTGCATTAATGTTGTGTGTGCCATGTGTATTTCACTGCTTGCTAGGTTGCTTACAGCGTATGGCTGAAAAGATGATTTTCACGCAAATAGAATATCATAAGATGCAGGATAGGCTTTAGGGTAAGAATTAGGGATTAGGTATTAGGAATGAATGGGGTTTATTAGTTGGGTGTATTAGTGGGTTTACAGTGTTGAGTATTGTAACAAGTTAGGCTTTCTTAGCATGGGGAGGGGGAGATGTTGTGTATTAGGCGAAATACGGGGAATATCGGGCTGTTACGTGGCAGGCCCTCCCCCATTTCTGGAAGGATCAGTGACGTGTACAAGGTAGTAGGCGTATTTGAAAGGCATAGTTTATATAAGTGTGTGTTTGCGTCAATAAATCGCCATTTTACCGCTCATCTCCTTGGTGTCACTTTGGTAACTGGCCTAGCTGCGAACTTCTAGGGAGTCAAGATTGTAAAGTCATCAGTGGCCGTAAAGCCTTCACCGGAGTCCCACCCTGCTTCCTCTTCATGCCACGTCCCCTGGGGATGCCGACCCCACAACCCCCAACCGGGAACCCAAAATGCCCCAAACAGTGGCAACACAGAAGGAGGACATTAACTCTTTAACTTCCACTGTTCTGCGTGATGTTCTGTTGTGGAATATCAACAATAGAAATCACAACACCACCACACAGAGGCACTGACAGACGTGAACCTGAAAGCACAGACCCCAGACAGGAGCCCAGGGATGCCCCGTCAGATGTTGCAGGATGAAGTCACCGCACAGTTTGATGAACAGCCGTGTGCTTCCTGCTGGGCTGTGGGTTTCTGAGAACATCGGACACCAACAGCTCCAGAAATGTCTCACAAGAAGGAGGGCAGACAGTGTCACTGCACATCCTTTATTCTGTTGAGGTTCACAGAGAGCCTGGTTCATTATGTACAGTGCGTCTGGTCTACACTACAAAGGTACAAGCTAAAGAGTAATTGATTTGAATAATGTTGTTATAGTGAATAGCAATACAGTATATATATATATATATATATATATATATATATATATACAGTATATATATATACAGTATATATACAGTATATATACAGCAATACAGTATATATATATATATATATATACTGTATATATACATATACACATATATATAAAAGAATATGTTTTAATACATTACAGTTATAAAAACTGATCAAAACAAAAAGAAACAAAGAGTTTGCATCAGTAAAAAGCATGAATTCTAAAAGAAGGGCAGTTCAATATTTGTGAAACACATTTTGTCATCATTTTCCTCACTGCATCCTTGACTTCCTGGCTCCTCATGCTGTAGATGAGGGGGTTCACTGCTGGAGGTACCACAGAGTACAGAAGTGCCACCATCAGGTCCATGGATGGGGAAGAGAGAGAGGGGGGTTTCAGGTAGGCAAAAATGCCAGTGCTGACAAACAGGGAGACCACAGCCAGGTGAGGGAGGCACGTGGAGAAGGCTTTGTGCCGTCCCTGCTCAGAGGGCATCCTCAGCACGGTCTTGAAGATCTGCACATAGGACACAACTATGAAAACAAAGCACACAAAGCCTAAACTGAGACTAAAAATGAGAAGCAAAACTTCCCTGAGATTGGAGCCTGAGCAGGAGAGCTTGAGGATCTGGGGGATTTCACAGAAAAACTGGTTGACAACATTGCCTTGGCAGAGAGGCAGTGAAAACGTACTGGCAGTGTGCAGCAGGGAATTGGGAACCACAGTGCCCCAGGCAGCTGCTGCCATGGTGGCACAAGCTCTGCTGTCCATCAAGGTCCCGTAGTGCAGGGGCTTGCAGATGGCAACGTAGCGGTCATAGGACATGATGGTGAGAAGGGAAAGCTCTGCTGAGAAGAAGAAGACAAAGAAAAAGATCTGTGCAGCACATCCTGCGTAGGAGATGGCCCTGGTGTCCCAGAGGGCGTTGGCCATGGCTTTGGGGAGAGTGGTGGAGATGAAGCCCAGGTCGAGGAGGGCCAGGTTGAGCAGGAAGAAGTACATGGGGGTATGCAGGCGCTGGTCGCAGGCTACGGCTGTGCTGATGAGGCCGTTGCCCAGGAGGGCAGCCAGGTAGATGCCCAGCAAGAGCCAGAAGTGCAGGAGCTGCAGCTGCCGCGTGTCTGCCAACGACAGCAGGAGGAACTCGCTGATGGAGCTGCTGTTGGGCATCTGCTGTTCCTGGGCTTGGAGTCCTGCTCAGAGTAAAGAAAATAGTGACAAGTCCAAATCAATCTCAGAGACAGTCCTGCTATACTATAAAAGTTCTCCTTTGCCTTTGGAAAACGATCATTTACCTCCAGAAGCTGAATTAATTTTCATGAGCTTCACCATCCCTTAAGAAGATTAGGGAGCTCTTGCTTTCTTCTCATTTCATAATAGTATCCCAGCCTCCTGTATATTTTCCTCTTTACTGCAGCTGCTCTTAGAGACCCCAGCCCCTGCCTCTGTGCACTTCAAATTGTCTCAGAGAAATCAGTGTGTTAACAGGACAAGTGAACTATTACTGTCTGCAGAAAAAAACTATAACTGAACATTTTAGGAAGGAGAGGCTGAAAGTAATACCTGTGTGAATGTTCACAAAACAACAGATGGATTGCAGAGATATTGGGGAGTCTCAGAGCTGTGTTCAGATTTGACAGCCCCTTTTAGATTGCTACCTGCAACCCTCTTTTCTCTCTCTAAGAACAGGAAATGGAAAATCCCTGCCTTGGTGCTTCTGTTGCAAAGAGCCCATAGAAACATCCTGCTGTGCAGTGGAGCTGTGATCCCCCTGCCCCAGGCAGCAGCTGTGGCAGCACAAGCCCTGCCGGGGGGCATCTTTCCCCCCACACGTCTCCCCGCAGCACCCTGGACAGCTCCCCGGGCAGGCTGAGTGCTGAGCCTGGCAGGCGGCAGAGTCCCATAGCCGGCACACAGCCCCTGGGGCACAGCAGGGACCCTGCTCTGCAGGACAGCCCTGGGCGCCCGCCTGCAGCCCCACATGCACAGCCTGCAGCCGTGCAGGGACACGCAGCCCTCAGGGCTGTGCTCTGATGCTTCAGCACGGAAGCCCTCAGCTGGAGCAGAAGGCTTTTTCCACAATAAAGAAACATGCAGTGCCTGCAGCCAGATCTGCTATGGGATGTCTTAATTTAGGTAACCCTCTGTTAAAAGCAGCTCACGGTCTGCACTGAGACTTACCATGTCGTGGTCTGTGAGCAATGCTCCTGCAGTGAGCTCACAGCCCGCTCACACCGTTCACATCCTGGAAGCTCTCTCCCCTTCCTCTCCTCTCTTTCTGTCACCTGCAGGCTGTGCTGTGCACATGAGCTGCTCCTGGGCACAGCTGTCTCTCTGCAGCACTGCCCACTTGTATGAGCTTGCTGTGTCCCAGGAGCCCAGCCCAGCTCAGCAGCAGAGGATGTCATCTTTATCCTTCCCACTCCTCTCCCCTGAGATGTCCCTGCATCTTCATGGTCAACATCTCCTGAAAGACAACAGCGTCATAGCAGTACATTAATGTCTGTTTAATTTAACACCAGATTTCTAGTGGTCAGTAACTAATTCCGGACATGTGGTGAGTCCTTCCAGAGAGTGTTTGCTGAAACAAAAAGGACACACATACCAGGACAAGATATCATAGTATCATAGAATCACCATGTTTGGAAAAAACCTAAAAGATTATCCTGTCCAACTGTTCACCTATCACTAATAGCTCCCACTAATCCATGTCCCTCAATACAACATCCAGTCATTCCTTGAATACCTCCATGGTCAGTGACTACACCAACCACCTGGGCAGTCCATTCCAGGTCCCAAAGTGCAGGACGTGGCATTTGGTCTTGTTGAACCTCATCCCACTGACTTCAGCCCAGCTCTCCAGCCTGTCCAGATCCCCTTGTAGGGCCTCCCCTTTCTTCATAGGGGAGATGCTCCAGTCCCTTCACTACCTTTGTGGCCCTCTGCTGGGGTGTTTCCAAGAGGTCCCTGTCTTTTTTTGTACTGGGGAGCCCAGAACTGGACACTGTTCTCCAAATGATGCCTTACCAGGGCAGAGTAAAGGGGTAGGATCACCTCCCTCGACCTGCTAGACATTCTCTTTTTCATGCACCCCAGAATGCCATTGGCCTCTTTGGCCACGAGGGCACACTGCTGGCTCATGGCCAACCTTTTGTCCTCCAGGATGCCCAGGTCCCTCTCTGCAGAGCTCCTCTCCAGCAAGTCTTCCCCCAACCTGTCCTGGTGCATGCAATTATTTCTTCCTAGGTGCAAGACTCTACACTTGCTTTTGTTAAACCTCATCTGGTTTCATACCGCCCAGCTCTCCAGCATGTCCAGGTCTCGCTGAATGGCAGCACAGCCTACAGGCGTGTCAGCCAATCCTCCCAACTTTGTGTCATCAGCAAACTAGATGTTGGTGGCCACTATTCCCTCATCTAGGTCACTGATAAAGATGTTGAACAAGACTGGACCCAGCCCTGACCACGGAGGAACACCGCTACTTACAGGTCACCAACCAGACTCTGCGCCGCCAACGACAATCCTCTGTGCTCTGCCAGTCAACCAGTTCTCATTCCACCTCACTGTCCACTCATCTATACCACACTTTCTCAGCTTTCTTATAAGAATGTAATATGAGACAGTATCAAATGCCTTGCTGAAATTAAGGTAGGCTACATCCACCGCTCTCGCCCCGTCGACCAAGCAAGTGAAAAAGTCATAGAAGGCGACCAAGTTGGTTGATCATGACCTCCTCTTGGTGGACACATGCTGACTACTCCTGATATGCTCCTTTTCTTCCAACAGTCTGGAGATGGCTTCCAGCACAAGCTGTTCCATCACCTTTCCAGGGACTGAGGTGAGGCGGCCTAGCCTGTAATAACCCAGATCTTCCTTCTTGCCCTTTTTGAAGACCGGAGTGACACTGGCTATCCTCCAGTCCTCTGGCACCTCCCCCATTCTCCATGACCTCTCAATAATGATAGAGAGCGGTTCAGCAATAACCTCTGCCATCTCCCTCAGCACTCATGGATTCATCCCATCAGATCCCATGGCTTTATGAACATTGGTGTGGCCTAGGCGCTTACGGACCACCTCTTCCCTGACTAAAGGCAAGTCTTCCATTCCCCAGACCCTCTTACTGGGTCTGGAATTTTTAAGGGAGAGCTTTTTCACTGAAGACAGAAGCAAAGAATGCCTTCAGTATCTCCAGCGTCTCAGCATCCCTCATTACCAGAATACCCCCCTCACTTAGTAGGGGACCCACAGTCTCCCTAGTCTTCCTTCTATTCATAACATACTTTAAAAATAAATAAATAAATAAATAAATAAATCTTTATTATTTTTCTTTTTTAATGAGTGTCAACCAATTTATGTAATACTACGTTCTTCTTGCAAGGAACTGTGTGAGAGATGTGGGCCAATCTGTGCTGGTTCTGGTGTTTATAACTGAATAATACAGACTGTTAATGGAAAAGTTATATGGTAGTAAGGGTGTATATGGATCTAAAAAACAGTATTGTTTGACAAACTGTTTTGATGGTAAAAGAAAGTGTAATTGTTGATGGCATATGGAAGTGTACTTGAGGGTATGTGGAAGTGTAAATGAGGGTACAAATAGTGTAATAGTTTACAGAGGAAAAAAGGGATGAAGAGGAAGTGAGTTTATCTGCACTGACATGAGAGCAACTCTCCTCACCTTTCCCCTGCGAGCAGATCAGAGCAGAGTCACAGTGCCCATGTATCATGTAGTGTTATTCTACTTACCAAATGGAGGAGGTCACAACAGAAGAGGCAGGCCTTCCTCTCTGCTCCATCTGTGGCATACTCTGGAGTTCAAGGCATTGCAAAGCTATGGCACATGTACGGTCTTTCACTGATGACACCTTAATTTGCTCTGGGCTCTCATTTCACTTGCAACTAAATAACTCTGGGGTCATGCCCATTGACAGGAAGCTGGCAAATGTTGTCTCCTTGTAAGGAAGAGCAAGAAAGATGACATGGGCAATTATGGACCTGTCAGTCTCACTCCAGTGCCTGGTGAAATTATGGAGGCAATGGTGGTGGGAGTTATGGAAAAACAGCTGAAAGACAATTCTGTCATTGGTCGCAGCCAACACAAGTTCCTGAGGGGACGGTCCTGTTTAACTTCAGGTTCTTTTATGACACGGTTATCCATTTAGCTGACCAAGGTAATCCAGTTGAAAATGGATGAAATCCTTGAGGATATCAGTAGAGCTTTTGATACTATTTCTCACAGCATCCTTCTAGACAGAATGTCCTGCATGCAGCTAGACAGAAAAAGAACGTAGTGGGTGAGCAGTTGGCCAACAGGTCAGGCCCAAAGGATTACAGTCAATGGGATCCATCGGGCAGGTAGATGGTCACTATCAGGGTTCCTTAGGGCTCCATTTTAGGGCCACTTCTCTTTCATGTTTTTGCAGATGACCTGCATGCAGGATTTGGAGTTGTTCTGAGCAAATTTGCTGATTGGAGGTGCTGTTGCCTCCAGTGAGGGTGGAGAGGACTTGCAGTGAGATGTGGACAAGTCAGAGAACCAGTTGTTCCTAAGCACCAAGTGCATAAAGCATAACAAGAACAAGTGCCTGATTGTGCACCTGGGTAGGAGCAACCCTGGACCTGGTGCTGTTGCATCCAGTGAGTCCTGGTAAACATCAAATTGAACATGAGTCAGCAGTGTGCCCAGGCACCCAGGAAGCTCAGCGGTCCATTGGAGTGCATCAAGCAAGGTATTACCAGGTCAGTGAGGGAAAGGTTTGTCCCTGTCTGCTCTGCACTGCTGCTGCCTCACCTGGAGCACTGGGTGCACTTCAGGGCACCACAGAACATAAAGGACGTTAAACCAAGGTAGGGTGTGCAAAGGAAGGCACTGGACCTGAGAGATCTGAAGTTCAGAGTTTCATCGGGATTGACTGCTTGTTCAGACTGGGCCCTTCTCACATCCCACAGCCTGCGATGAGACACGGGGCACAGATTGGACATGAACCTCACAGTGTCCCTGCAGCCCATGCAGAGCCTGGGATCTTCTGTCCCCATGTCTTTCATTTAACATCATACTGACCTCCAACCCACTGCCCCAGGAAGGATCCTTAGTCAGCATGAGGTTCTCTCTACCAAGGGTCTGGGGATCAGGACATGGCCTGTCTGCTTCATAAGACAAAGAAAGGGTTTCTAAGCATCTAGGCCACCATGCCTTTCATTGCCTGTAGTCATATCTTCCAATTATCTTCTCTAACGAGTCCCTTGGGAAGCTTGCTTGTTAATGTTCCTCAGTGGGCCCATTAATACTCCCAGAAACTTCACTGTTACTTCTGACTTTGTCTTGCTGAGCACTCTCTGCAAACTTCTCTCTGCACTGGAGGTTGATGGACTCAGCGTCAAATGCACCCTGGGGCTCATTATAATCTGAAGAGTCTCCTGTGCCTTGTGCCTTCCTGTTATCTTCTTCAAGTTTTCAGAACTTGTGCAGCAAAATGGAGGGGTACCTGGATAGATCTTAAAGAGGAAGAATCCAGCAGACATTTACTGTCTATTTATTTAGAGCTGGATATAAACAAGATTTAAAGCAGCACTGTGCAACTGGTATCAATCCAGGATGTCCCCAATGCGTTCTATTCTGTGTCGAAAAATGTTCTTCTCAACCCCCCCACCCCGTTTCTACTCACATTGGCCCCATGGGACTTGCATCACTTTTCCTCACATCACTATTTCTTTTTTTTTAATTTTCTTTTTTTTTTTTTCTTTTTTTTTTCTTTTTTTTTTTTTCTTTTTTTTTTTTTTTTTTTCTTTTTTTTTTCCAACAAACAGTAGGAAAGGTGATGCAATTGAATGAACGGTAAAACACAGTGATCTACTGCATGCCATGTCCAAGCTGCTTCTATTGAGGTTTGACATTCACAGGGAATAACTGTACAAGAAATGAGTTAGACAGAGATAGGAAGGGATTGATGGAATCACAGTGAAGGACTTGACAACTTGTGATCTCAAGCGATGTGGGCCTGGCAAAGAGCAGGATCAGGACACTGAACTTTAGAAGAGCAGATTCAAGCTACTCAATGGACTGCTAGCCAAGATCCCCTGGCGTGCTGCCCTCAAAGACAAGGATGTTGAGGAGAGCTGGCTGCTCTTCAAGGATGCCCTCCTGGAAGCACAAGAGGTCTCCATTCCACTGAATAAGAAAGTGGGCTCCACTGAATAAGAAAGGTAGGAAACCGGCATGGCTCAGCAAGGACCTGCTGAGAGAACTGAGGGCGAAGAAAGGGGTGTACAAGCTCTGGAAACAAAGCTGTGTCACCTCAGAAGAATACAGGGATGCTGTCCAGACTTGCAGACGTTGGATCAGGGAGGCCAAGGCGCAGGCAGAACTGAACTTGGCAAGGGATGTGAAAAACAATAAGAAAGCCTTCTACAGGTACATTGGCCAGAAAAGACGGGCCAAAACAGGTGTACCTACTTTGGTAAATTTAAAAGGAGAACTGGCTTCAACAGATGAAGAGAAAGCTGAGGTGCTGAATGAGTTCTTCACCTCGGTCTTCACTGGTGGCCAGGATTCTAGTCTTTTTCATGTCCCTAAGCCCTGCATCCCCAAACCTTTATGTGGGGACAGTAAGGGCACAGTAAGGGCAGAGCAAGTCCAAGAGTGCCTCCTTAGACTGAATGTGTACAAGTCTATGGGGCCAGATGGCGTGCATCCCAGGGTCCTGAAGGAGCTGGCTGAGGTGGTTGCCGAGCCGCTCTCCATCATATTTGAGAAGTTGTGGCTGTCAGGTGAGGTCCCGGATGACTGGAGGAAAGGTCACGTCAGTCCCATATACAAGAAGGTGAGCAGGGAGGACCCGGGGAACTACTGGCCGGTGAGTCTCACCTCCATGCCTGGGAAGATCATGGAATAGATCCTCCTGGACAACATGCTCAATCACATAAAGAATGAGCATGTGATCCGAGACAGCCAGCACAGCTTCACCAGGGGAAGGTCATGCTTAACTAATCCTGTGACCTTCTGTGATGGAATGACAGCTATGGTGGATGAAGGGAAGGCGACCGATGTCATTTACCTGGACCTGAGCAAGGCCTCTGACATGGCCCCCCACCACATCCTCATCTCCAAATTGGAGGGAAGTGGATTTGATGGGTGGACAACTCGATGGATAAGAAATAGGTTGAAAGGCTGCAGACAGAGGGTGGTGGTCAATGGCTCTATGTCCAGGTGGAGGCCGGTAACGAGCGGTGTCCCTCAAGGGTCTGTCTTGGGACCGGTGCTCTTTAGCATCTTTATTAATGACATCGATGAGGGAATGGAGTGCACCCTCAGCAAGTTTGCTGATGACACCAAGCTGAGTGGTGCAGTCGATACGGTGGAGGGAACGGATGCCATTCAGAGGGACCTTGACAGGCTGGAAAGCTGGGCTCAGGTGAACCTAATGAGGTTCAACACAACAAAGTGCAAGGTTTTGCACTTGGGCCGGAAGAACCTCAGGCACCTGCACAGGCTGGGAGCAGAAGTCCTTGAGAGCAGCTCGGCAGAGAAGGACCTGGGGGTCCTGATGGACGAGAGACTCAACATGAGCCAGCAGTGCGCTCTGGCAGCCCAGAAGGCAAATGGGATCCTGGGCTCCATCAGGAGAGTGGTGGTCAGCAGGGATAGGAAGGTGGTTGAACCTCTCTTCTTGACTCTTGTGAGGCCCCATCTGGAGTACTGTGTCCAGGTATGGAGCCCTCAGAACAAGAAAGATGTGGAACTGTTGGAAAGGGTCCAGAGGAGGGCCACGAAGATGATCAGGGGGCTGGAGCACCTCCCCTATGAGGACAGGCTGAAGGAGTTGGGTTTGTTCAGCCTGGAGAAGAGAAGGTTGCGGGGTGACCTCATTGCAGCCTTTCAATACCTGAAGGGAACTTACTCCCAGGAGGGGAGTAAACTCTTCGAAAGGGCTGATAATAGCAGAACAAGGGGAAATGGTTTTAAGTTGAAAGAGGGAAGATTTAGGTTGGATGTTGGGTGGAAGTTCTCTACTAGGAGAGTGGTGAGGTCCTGGAACAGGCTGCCCAGGAAGGTTGTGGATGCCCCGTCCTTGGAGGTGTTCAAGACCAGGTTGGACGGGGCCTTGGGCAACCTGATCTAGTAAAGGCGTATGTTTGGTGGCCCTGCCAGGCAGGGGGGTTGGAACTCCATGATCCTCGAGGTCCCTTCCAACCCGGGTCATTCTGTGATTCTGGGTTTTTTCAAGGCGTGTATATGTCCAGCCTCAATAGGCAGCTGTCCACCATACATCATTCCATACACTACAAGAGTCCCTCATTCACATCAAAACTATCAGTTGGTCCCTGTGTTACTGTCAAATTTTACATTTTCCAGATAATTATCAGGATAACGAATGGGTACAGCAGTAAATACTCCTCGTTACAACATGGAAAAACTTTTGTGAGCATTAGTTCTATAGAGGTTATAATACTCTCCCACTTACATATACAATTTATTCACCTATCTGAGGAGAAGTTAAAGGTTAGTTAAAATAATAGTACAATATATATATATGCGTATAGAAAAACTTGTCATGATTTCCTTCTAATTCTTTTCTTTTAAAGGTTTTTCTGTGGCAACAGTTCCCACGCCTCTGGGCTGGTGGGTGCCTTTACCAGTGTGTATGAGTCCATCCTTTCTCGGCATCCTCACAGCTGTTTCAGTCATTAGAAGTACTTGGAACGGTCCTTCCCAGTCAGGCTGCAGCTTTGTCTCCTTCCCCGTCTGGATCAGGATCCAGTCCCCAGCTTGAAATAGGTGAACTACAGATTTCAAAGATGATGTTGGTGCTAATAGTCCTTGGATCCTGGTCAGTAGCAGTTACTGCATAAACTGCCTTACATTCTCCTTGTCTCACAGAACTGCAGCTGTCAGAACCCACTTTGGACCCCTCAGGACCCACCAGGACCCCCATAGAAGTACGCAGGTCTTCCATAGGACCCATCAGGACCGCCTTAGGAGAACCCAGGACCCCCATAGGACCCATCAGGACCCTCTTAGGACCCATAGAACCCACCAGGAACTTCTACATCTTCTAGGGATTTGTCCTTCAGGTCTGACTGACCATCTGAAATGTGCAGCTCCATTTGTTTCAAAGCAGTCAGGAGATACTGGTACTCCAGGTGTTCCGCAAAGGAAAGATACTGGGTTGACAATATTAGTTACAATTATTTCTACATCATCCTGCTCTGTCAGGATGGGCCTGGTATTTCAGGGATCTTTGGGGTGAGAGCCAATGTCCCCCTTTTGCCTCCAATACAGTAAACACTGTATGAGATATTAAAACTGGCATCCTTTGGCCCAATGTAGATTTACAGGCTTCTTGAATATTGAGCACCAGTGCAGCCACCGTCCTCAGACACCCTGACCGTCCCTTACTCACTTCATCAAGCTGTTTGGAGCTTTACGACCAGTCCATGGCTGTGCATCCACAGTCAGCACCATCCTGTCATTCCTGGGAATGTATGGAGTTCCTTGGCAATGTGCGGCTCAGGGGTTTGTCAGATGGCTTCTTTCCTGGCGATCCTTAAGGTTCAAGGTCCAGCTGTAATCTCCCAAATATGTCACTTGCTGTTGAGTTATTTGTGCTTTCCGTCAACCAAGAAACTCAGCAGACTCACAGACCATTGCACCGCTCTCTTTTGTTGCTGTGGCATCCACCTGCTGCAATTAAGTTCCACCCTGGGCTGGAGGATCCCAGGTCTCAGGCTCACGAGTTGACCAGTTCTCAACAGTCATTAAGCTGTTCTCACAGCCCTGGGTAACACTGTGCTGGTTCACTGAGTCTCTTCTCACCAGATTGGCCAAACCAGGCAGAAGAGACGTGCTTCAAATCCAGAAGGTAAACTCCACCTGTTCATTCCTTAACTGGGTTAATGAGGTGCATGGATTTGCCACCACTGAGTGTATCCACTCAACAATTCCATTACTTGCCCTCAAGTCTTGTACCAAACGATTGCACTTGCGATCTAGCAATAGGTTGCAGAATATATTAGCAATAGTTTTCAGGCACTGGAAATCAATGAGGATGTGAGTGGAGAGAGGATGGAGGACCTGCCTAAAAGATTAGATTGTTGCTGCTGTATTTATTTCCATTTTCCCTGTCTTCTTCTCCTTCTGGGCCAGCGGCCAGCGGGCCGACTACCCCCTTTCATGGGTGCAGGTAGATTTTAGGGTAACCTATGACATGCAGTTTGAGCCAGGAGAATTCAAAAGTCAGTAGGGGTCAATGGGAGTCAATGGGAGTTAATGGGAGTCAATGAAAGTCAATGGGGGTCAACAGGAGTCAATGGGGGTCAATGGGAGACAATGGGGGTCTATGAGCGTCAATGGGAGTCAATCGAGGTCAATGAGGGCCAATGGGAGGCAATGAAAGTCAATGGGAGTCAATGGGGGTCAATGGGAGTCAATGAGAGTCAATGGGAGTCAATGGGGGTCAATGGGAATCAATGGGGGTCAATGGGGGTCAATGGAAGTCAATGGGGGTCAATGGGAGTCAATGGGAGTCAATGGGGGTCAATGGGAGTCAATGGGTGTCAATGAGGGTCAATAGGAGTCAATGGGAGTCAATGGGGGTCAATGAGAGTCAATGGGAGTCAATGGGAGTCAATAGGAGTCAATGGGGGTCAATGCAGGTCAATGGGGGTCAATGGGAATCAATGGGGGTCAATGGGAATCAATGGGAGTCAATCGAGGTCAATGGGAGTCAATGAGAGTCAATGGGAGTCAATGGGAATCAATGGGAGTCAATGGAGATCAAAGGGGGTCAATAGGGATCAATGGGAATCAATGGGGGTCAATGGGAATCAATGGGGGTCAATGGGGTCAATGGGAGTCAATGGGAGTCAATGGGAGTCAATGGGAGTCAATGGAGGTCAATGGGAGTCAATGGGAGTCAACGAGGGTCAATGGGAGTCAATAGGAGTCAATGGGTGTCAATGGGGGTCAATGGGAGTCAATGGAAGTCAATAGGAGTCAATAGGGGTCAATGGGAGTCTATCGGGGTCAATGGGAGTCAATGGGAATCAATGGGAGTCAAAGAGGGTCAGTGGGAGTCAATGGGAGTCAATGAAGGTCAATGGGGGTCAGTGGGAGTCAGTGGGGGTCAATGGGAGTCAATGGGAGTCAATGGGATTCAATGGGAGTCAATGGGAGTCAATCGAGGTCAATGGGAGTCAATGAGAGTCAATGGGAGTCAATGGGAATCAATGGGATTCAATGGAGATCCAAGGGGGTCAATAGGGATCAATGGGAGTCAATGGGAGTTAATGGGGGTCAATGGGAGTCAAAGGGGGTCAATGGGAGCCAATGGGACTCAATCGAGGTCAATGGCAGTAAATGAGAGTCAATGAAAGTCAATGGGGGTCCATGGGAGTCAATGGGAGTCAATGGGAGTCAATGGGAGTCAATGGGGGTCAATGGGAGTCAATTGGAGCCAATGGGAGTCAATGGGGGTCAATGGGAGTCAATGGGAGACAATGGGGGTCAATGGGGGTCAATAAGAGTCAGTGGGGGTCAGTGGGAGTCAGTGGGAGTCAATGGGGGAAAATGGGAGTCAATGGGAGTCAATGGGAGTCAATGAGAGACAATGGGGGTCAATGGGAGTCAATGGGGGTCAATGGGAGTCAATAGGAATCAATGGGGGTCAATGGGAGTCAATGGGGGTCAATGGGAGTCAATGGGGGTCAATGGGGGTCAATGGGAGTCAATAAGAGTCAATGGGGGTCAGTGGGGGTCAGTGGGAGTCAATGGGAGTCAATAAGAGTCAATGGGTGTCAATGGGAGTCAATGGGAGTCAATGGGAGTCAATGAAGGTCAATAAGTGTCAATGGGAGTTAATGGGAATCAGTGGGGATCAATGGGAATCAATGGGAGTCAATCGAGGTCAATGGGAGTCAATGAGAGTCAATGGGAGTCAATGGGGGTAAATGGGAGTCAATGGGAATCAATGGGAGTCAATGGAGATCAAAGGGGGTCAATGGGTATCAATGGGAGTCAATGGGAGTCAATGGGAGTCAATGGGGGTCAATGTGAGTCAATGGGGGTCAATGGGGGTCAGTGGGAGTTAATGGGAGTCAATGAGAGTCAATGGGAGTCAATGGGAGTCAATGGGAGTCAATGGGGGTCAATGGGAGTCAATGGGAGTCAATGGGAGTCAATAGGCGTCAATGGGTATCTATCGGGGTCAATGGGAATCAATGGGAATCAATGGGAGTCAAAGAAGGCCAGTGGGAATCAATGGGAGTCAAAGAAGGCCAGTGGGAATCAATGGGAGTCAATGAAGGTCAATGGGGGTCATAGGGAGTCAGTGGGAGTCAGTGGGGGTCAATGGGAGTCAATGGGAGTCAATGGGAGTCAATGGAGGTCAATGGGAGTCAATGGAGGTCAATGGGAGTCAATGGGAGTCAATGGAGGTCAATGGGAGTCAATGAGAGTCAATGGGAGTCAATGGGAATCAATGGGAGTCAATGGAGATCAAAGGGGGTCAATAGGGATCAATGGGAGTCAATGGGAGTTAATGGGGGTCAATGGGAGTCAAAGGGGGTCAATGGGAGTCAATGAAAGTCAATCGAGGTCAATGGGAGTAAATGAGAGTCAATGGGAGTCAAGGGGGGTCAATGAGAGTCTATGGGAATCAATGGGAGTCAATGGGAGTCAATAAGGGTCAATGGGAGTCAATGGGAGCCAATGGGAGTCAATGGGGGTCAATGGGAGTCAATGGGAGACAATGGGGGTCAATAAGAGTCAATGAGGGTCAATGGGAGTCAATGGGGGTCAATGGGAGTCAAAGGGGGTCAATGGGAGTCAATGGGAGTCAATGGGAGTCAATGGGGGTCAAAGGGGGTCAATGGGGTTCAGTGGGAGTCAAAGGGGGTCAATGGGAGTCAATGGGAATCAATGGGGGTCAATGGGAGTCAATAAGGGGTCAATGGGAGTCAATGGGAGTCAATGGGGGTCAATGGGGGTCATTGGGGTTCAATGGGAGTCAATGGAGGTCAATGGGGGTCAATGGGAGTTAAAGGGGGTCAATGGGAGTCAATGGGAGTCAATGAGAGTCAAGGGGGGTCAATGGGAGTCATTGGGGGTCAATGGGGATCAATGGGAGTCAATAGGGGTCAATAGAGGTCAATGGGGTTCAATGGGAGTCAATGGGAGTCAATGGGGGTCAATGCAGGTCAATGGGGGTCAATGGGCATCAATGGGAGTCAATGGAATTTAATGGGGGTCAATGGGAATCAATGGGGGTCAATTGGCATCAATGGGAGTCAATCGAGGTCAATGGGAGTCAATGGGAGTCAATGGGAATCAATGGGAGTCAATGGAGATCAAAGGGGGTCAATGGGTATCAATGGGAGTCAATGGGAGTCAATGGGATTCAATGGGGGTCAATGTGAGTCAATGGGGGTCAATGGGGGTCAGTGGGAGTTAATGGGAGTCAATGAGAGTCAATGGGAGTCAATGGGAGTCAATGGGAGTCAATGGGGGTCAATGGGAGTCAATGGGAGTCAATGGGAGTCAATGGGGGTCAATGGGAGTCAATGGGAGTCAATGGGAGTCAATAGGGGTCAATGGGAGTCTATCGGGGTCAATGGGAATCAATGGGAATCAATGGGAGTCAAAGAAGGCCAGTGGGAATCAATGGGAGTCAATGAAGGTCAATGGGGGTCAATGGGAGTCAGTGGGAGTCAGTGGGGGTCAATGGGAGTCAATGGGAGTCAATGGGAGTCAATGGAGGTCAATGGGAGTCAAAGGAGGTCAATGGAAGTCAATGGGAGTCAATCGAGGTCAATGGGAGTCAATGAGAGTGAATGGGAGTCAATGGGAATCAATGGGAGTCAATGGAGATCAAAGGGCGTCAATAGGGATCAATGGGAGTCAATGGAAGTTAATGGGGGTCAATGGGAGTCAAAGGGGGTCAATGGGAGTCAATGGGAGTCAATGGGGGTCAATGGGAGTCAATGGGAGCCAATGAGAGTCAATAGGGGTCAATGGGAGTCAATTGGAGACAATGGGGGTCAATAAGAGTCAATGAGGGTCAATGGGAGTCAATGGGGGTCAATGGGAGTCAGTGGGAATTAATGGGAGTCAATGGGAGTCAAAGGGGGTCAATGGGAGTTAATGGGAGTCAATGGAGGTCAATGGGAGTCAATGGGAGTCAATGGGAGTCAATAAGGGTCAATGAGAGTCTATGGGAGTCAATGGGAGTCAATGGGAGTCAATGGGGGTCAATGGGAGTCAATGGGAGCCAATGGGAGTCAATGGGGGTCAATGGGAGTCAATGGGAGACAATGGGGGTCAATAAGAGTCAGTGAGGGTCAATGGGAGTCAATGGGGTCAATGGGAGTCAATGGGAATCAATGGGAGTCAATGGGAGTCAAAGGGGGTCAATGGGAGTCAATGAAAGTCAATCGAGGTCAATGGGAGTAAATGAGAGTCAATGGGAGTCAATGGGGGTCAATGGGAGTCAATGGGAGTCAATGGGGGTCAATCCAGGTCAATGGGAGTCAATGGGAGTCACTGGGATTCAATGGGAGTCCATGGGAGTCAATGGGGGTCAATGGGAATCAATGGGGGTCAATGGGAGTCAATGGGAGGCAATGAGAGTCAAGAGGGGTCAATGTGAGTCAATGGGAGTCAATGGGAGTCAATGGGGGTCAATGGGAGTCAATGGGAGTCAATGGGAGTCAATGGGGGTCAATGGGAGTCAATAAGAGTCAATGGGGGTCAATAGGGGTCAGTGGGGTTCAATGGGAGTCAATGGAGGTCAATGGGGGTCAATGGGAGTCAAAGGGGGTCAATGGGAGTCAATGGGAGTCAATGGGAGTCAAGGGGGGTCAATGGGAGTCATTGGGGGTCAATGGGGGTCAATGGGAGTCAATGGGAGTCAATGAGAGTCAATGGGGTTCAATGGGTGTCAATGGAAGTCAATGGGGGTCAATGCAGGTCAATGGGGGTCAATGGGCATCAATGGGAGTCAATGGAATTTAATGGGGGTCAATGGGAATCAATGGGGGTCAATGGGAATCAATGGGAGTCAATGGAGATGAAAGGGGGTCAATAGGGATCAATGGGAGTCAATGGGAGTTAATGGGGGTCAATGGGAGTCAAAGGGGGTCAATGGGAGTCAATGAAAGTCAATCGAGGTCAATGGGAGTAAATGAGAGTCAATGGGAGTCAAGGGGGGTCAATGAGAGTCTATGGGAGTCAATGGGAGTCAATGGGAGTCAATAAGGGTCAATGGGAGTCAATGGGAGCCAATGGGAGTCAATGGGGGGCAATGGGAGTAAATGGGAGACAATGGGGGTCAATAAGAGTCAATGAGGGTCAATGGGAGTCAATGGGGGTCAATGGGAGTCAATGGGAATCAATGGGAGTCAATGGGGGTCAATGGGAGTCAATGGGGGTCATAGGGGGTCAATGGGGTTCAGTGGGAGTCAAAGGGGGTCAATGGGAGTCAATGGGAATCAATGGGGGTCAATGGGAGTCAATGGGGGTCAATGGGAGTCAATGGGAGTCAATGGGGGGCAATGGGGGTCAATGGGGGTCAATGGGAGTCAATGGAGGTCAATGGGGGTCAATGGGAGTCAAAGGGGGTCAATGGGAGTCAATGGGAGTCAATGGGAGTCAAGGGGGGTCAATGGGAGTCATTGGGCGTCAATGGGGGTCAATGAGAGTCAATAGGGGTCAATAGAGGTCAATGGGGTTCAATGGGAGTCAATGGGAGTCAATGGGGGTCAATGCAGGTCAATGGGGGTCAATGGGAGTCAATGGGAGTCAATGGAATTTAATGGGGGTCAATGGGAATCAATGGGGGTCAATGGGAATCAATGGGAGTCAATCGAGGTCAATGGGAGTCAATGGGAGTCAATGGGAGTCAATGGGAGTCAATGGGGGTCAATGGGAGTCAATGGGATTCAATGGGGGTCAATGTGAGTCAATGGGGGTCAATGGGTGTCAGTGGGAGTTAATGGGAGTCAATGAGAGTCAATGGGAGTCAATGGGAGTCAATGGGAGTCAATGGGGGTCAATGGGAGTCAATGGGAGTCAATGGGAGTCTATCGGGGTCAATGGGAGTCTATCGGGGTCAATGGAAATCAATGGGAATCAATGGGAGTCAAAGAAGGCCAGTGGGAATCAATGGGAGTCAATGAAGGTCAATGGGGGTCAATGGGAGTCAATGGGAGATGATGGGGGTCAATAAGAGTCAATGAGGGTCAATGGGAGTCAATGGGGGTCAATGGGAGTCAATGGGAATCAATGGGAGTCAGTGGGAGTCAATGGGAGTCAATGGGGGTCAAAGGGGGTCAATGGGGTTCAGTGGGAGTCAAAGCTGGTCAATGGGAGTCAATGGGAATCAATGGGGGTCAATGGGAGTCAATGGGGGTCAATGGGAGTCAATGGGAGTCAATGGGGGTCAATGGGGGTCAGTGGGGTTCAATGGGAGTCAATGGATCAATGGGGGTCAATGGGAGTCAAAGGGGGTCAATGGGAGTCAATGGGAGTCAATGGGAGTCAAGGGGGGTCAATGGGAGTCATTGGGGGTCAATGGGGGTCAATGGGAGTCAATAGGGCTCAATAGAGGTCAATGGGGTTCAATGGGAGTCAATGGGAGTCAATGGGGGTCAATGCAGGTCAATGGGGGTCAATGGGCATCAATGGGAGTCAATGGAATTTAATGGGGGTCAATGGGAATCTATGGGGGTCAATGGGAATCAATGGGAGTCAATCGAGGTCAATGGGGTTCAATGGGAGTCAATGGGAGTCAATGGGGGTCAATGCAGGTCAATGGGGGTCAATGGGAGTCAATGGGAGTCAATGGAATTTAATGGGGGTCAATGGGAATCAATGGGGGTCAATGGGAATCAATGGGAGTCAATCGAGGTCAATGGGAGTCAATGGAAGTCAATGGGAGTCAATGGGAGTCAATGGGGGTCAATGGGAGTCAATGGGATTCAATGGGGGTCAATGTGAGTCAATGGGGGTCAATGGGGGTCAGTGGGAGTTAATGGGAGTCAATGAGAGTCAATGGGAGTCAATGGGAGTCAATGGGAGTCAATGGGGGTCAATGGGAGTCAATGGGAGTCAATGGGAGTCTATCGGGGTCAATGGGAGTCTATCGGGGTCAATGGGAATCAATGGGAATCAATGGGAGTCAAAGAAGGCCAGTGGGAATCAATGGGAGTCAATGAAGGTCAATGGGGGTCAATGGGAGTCAATGGGAGACGATGGGGGTCAATAAGAGTCAATGAGGGTCAATGGGAGTCAATGGGGGTCAATGGGAGTCAATGGGAATCAATGGGAGTCAATGGGAGTCAATGGGAGTCAATGGGGGTCAAAGGGGGTCAATGGGGTTCAGTGGGAGTCAAAGGGGGTCAATGGGAGTCAATGGGAATCAATGGGGGTCAATGGGAGTCAATGGGGGTCAATGGGAGTCAATGGGAGTCAATGGGGGTCAATGGGGGTCAGTGGGGTTCAATGGGTGTCAATGGATCAATGGGGGTCAATGGGAGTCAAAGGGGGTCAATGGGAGTCAATGGGAGTCAATGGGAGTCAAGGGGGGTCAATGGGAGTCATTGGGGTTCAATGGGGGTCAATGGGAGTCAATAGGGGTCAATAGAGGTCAATGGGGTTCAATGGGAGTCAATGGGAGTCAATGGGGGTCAATGCAGGTCAATGGGGGTCAATGGGCATCAATGGGAGTCAATGGAATTTAATGGGGGTCAATGGGAATCTATGGGGGTCAATGGGAATCAATGGGAGTCAATCGAGGTCAATGGGGTTCAATGGGAGTCAATGGGAGTCAATGGGGGTCAATGCAGGTCAATGGGGGTCAATGGGAGTCAATGGGAGTCAATGGAATTTAATGGGGGTCAATGGGAATCAATGGGGGTCAATGGGAATCAATGGGAGTCAATCGAGGTCAATGGGAGTCAATGGGAGTCAATGGGAGTCAATGGGAGTCAATGGGGGTCAATGGGAGTCAATGGGATTCAATGGGGGTCAATGTGAGTCAATGGGGGTCAATGGGGGTCAGTGGGAGTTAATGGGAGTCAATGAGAGTCAATGGGAGTCAATGGGAGTCAATGGGAGTCAATGGGGGTCAATGGGAGTCAATGGGAGTCAATGGAGTCTATCGGGGTCAATGGGAGTCTATCGGGGTCAATGGGAATCAATGGGAATCAATGGGAGTCAAAGAAGGCCAGTGGGAATCAATGGGAGTCAATGAAGGTCAATGGGGGTCAATGGGAGTCAATGGGAGACGATGGGGGTCAATAAGAGTCAATGACGGTCAATGGGAGTCAATGGGGGTCAATGGGAGTCAATGGGAATCAATGGGAGTCAATGGGAGTCAATGGGAGTCAATGGGGGTCAAAGGGGGTCAATGGGGTTCAGTGGGAGTCAAAGGGGGTCAATGTGAGTCAATGGGAATCAATGGGGGTCAATGGGAGTCAATGGGGGTCAATGGGAGTCAATGGGAGTCAATGGGGGTCAATGGGGGTCAGTGGGGTTCAATGGGAGTCAATGGATCAATGGGGGTCAATGGGAGTCAAAGGGGGTCAATGGGAGTCAATGGGAGTCAATGGGAGTCAAGGGGGGTCAATGGGAGTCATTGGGGTTCAATGGGGGTCAATGGGAGTCAATAGGGGTCAATAGAGGTCAATGGGGTTCAATGGGAGTCAATGGGAGTCAATGGGGGTCAATGCAGGTCAATGGGGGTCAATGGGCATCAATGGGAGTCAATGGGAATCAATGGGAGTCAATCGAGGTCAATGGGAGTCAATGGGAGTCAATGGGAGTCAATGGGGGTCAATGGGGGTCAATAGAGGTCAATGGGGTTCAATGGGAGTCAATGGGAGTCAATGGGGGTCAATAGAGGTCAATGGGGGTCAATGGGAATCAATGGGGGTCAATGGGAATCAATGGGAGTCAATCGAGGTCAATGGGAGTCAATGGGAGTCAATGGGAGTCAATGGGAGTCAATGGGAGTCAATGGGAGTCAATGGGTATCAATGGGGGTCAATGGGGGTCAGTGGGAGTTAATGGGAGTCAATGAGAGTCAATGGGAGTCAATGGGAGTCAATGGGAGTCAATGGGGGTCAATGGGAGTCAATGGGAGTCAATGGGAGTCAATAGGGGTCAATGGGAGTCTATCGGGGTCAATGGGAATCAATGGGATTCAATGGGAGTCAAAGAAGGCCAGTGGGAATCAATGGGAGTCAATGAAGGTCAATGGGGGTCAATGGGAGTCAGTGGGAGTCAGTGGGGGTCAATGGGAGTCAATGGGAGTCAATGGGAGTCAATGGAGGTCAATGGGAGTCAATGAGAGTCAATGGGAGTCAATGGGAATCAATGGGAGTCAATGGAGATCAAAGGGGGTCAATAGGGATCAATGGGAGTCAATGGAAGTTAATGGGGGTCAATGGGAGTCAAAGGGGGTCAATGGGAGTCAATGGGGGTCAATGGGAATCAATGACGGTCAATGGGAGTCAATGGGAGTCAATCGAGGTCAATGGGAGTAAATGAGAGTCAATGGGAGTCAAGGGGGGTCAATGAGAGTCTATGGGAGTCAATGGGAGTCAATGGGAGTCAATGGGGGTCAATGGGAGTCAATGGGAGCCAATGGGAGTCAATGGGGGTCAATGGGAGTCAATGGGAGACAATGGGGGTCAATAAGAGTCAATGAGGGTCAATGGGAGTCAATGGGGGTCAATGGGAGTCAATGGGAATCAATGGGAGTCAATGGGAGTCAAAGGGGGTCAATGGGAGTCAATGAAAGTCAATCGAGGTCAATGGGAGTAAATGAGAGTCAATGGGAGTCAAGGGGGGTCAATGAGAGTCTATGGGAGTCAATGGGAGTCAATGGGAGTCAATGGGGGTTAATGGGAGTCTATGGGAGTCAATGGGGGTCAATGGGAGTCAATGGGAGTCAATGGGAGTCAATGGGGGTCAATGGGATTCAATGGGAGTCAATGGGGGTCAATCCAGGTCAATGGGAGTCAATGGGAGTCATTGGGAGTCAATGGGAGTCAATGGGAGTCAATGGGGGTCAATGGGAATCAATGACGGTCAATGGGGGTCAGTGGGAGTCAATGGGAGATATTGGGGGTGAATGCTGGTCATTGGGAGTCAATCGGAGTCCATGGGAGTCAATGGGGGTCAATGGGAATCAATGGGAGTCAATGGGAGTCAATGGGAGGCAATGGGAGTCAAGAGGGGTCAATGGGTGTCAATGGGAGCCAATGGGAGTCATTGGGGGTCAGTGGGAGTCAATGGGAGTCAATGGGAGTCAATGGAGATCAAAGGGGGTCAATGGGGATCAATGGGAGTCAATGGGAGTTAATGGGGGTCAATGAGAGTCAAAGGGGGTCAATGGGAGTCAATGGGAGTCAATGGAGGTCAATGGAAGTCAATGGGGTCACTGGGATTCAGTGGGAGTCAATGGGGGTCAATGGGGTCAATGGGAGTCAATGGGAGTCAATGGGGGTCAATGGGAGTCAATGGGAGTCAATGGGAGTCAATGGGGGTCAATGGGAGTCAATGGGGGTCAATGGGAGTCTATGGGGGTCAATGGGTGTCAATGGGAATCAATGGGAGTCAATGGGAGTCAATGGGAGTCAATGGGGTTCTAAGGGGGTCAATGGGGTTCAGTGGGAGTCAATGGGGGTCAATGGGAGTCAATGGGAATCACTGGGTTCAATGGGAGTAAATGGGAAACATTGGAGGTGAATGCGGGTCATTGAGAGTCAATTTGAGTCAATGGGAGTCAATGGGGGTCAATGGGGGTCAATGGGGGTCAATGGGAGTCAATGGGACTCAATGGGGGTCAATGGGAGTCAATGGGAGTCAATGGGGGTCAATCCAGGTCAATGGGAGTCAATGGGAGTCAATGAGGGTCAATGAGATTCAATGGGGGTCAATGGGTGTCAATGGGGGTCAATTGGAGTCAATGGGAGGCAATGGAAGTCAAGGGGGGTCAGTGGGAGTAAAAGGGGGTCAATGGGTGTCAATTAGAGTCAGTGGGAGTCAATGGGAGTCAATGGGGGTCAATGGGAGTCAATTGGGGTCAATGGGAGTCAATTGGGGTCAATGGAGGTCAATGGGGGTCAATGGGAGTCAATGGGAGTCAATGGGTAGTCAATGGAGGTCAATGGGGGTCAATGGGGATCAATGGGAGTCAATGGGAGTTAATGGAGTTCAATGGGAGTCAATGGGGGTCAATGGGAATCAATGGGAGTCAATCGAGGTCAATGGGAGTCAATGGGAGTCAATGGGAATCAATGGGAGTCAATGGGAGTCAATGGGGGTCCATGGAAGTCAATGGGGTCAATGGGAGTCAATGGGAGTCAATGGGGGTCAATGGGAGTCAATGGGAGTCAATGGGAGTCAATGGGAGTCAATGGGGGTCAATGCGAGTCAATGGGAGTCAATGGTGTTCAATGGGAGTCAATGGGAGTCAATGGGGGTCAATCCAGGTCAATGGGAGTCAATGGGAGTCAATGAGGGTCACTGAGATTCAATGGGGGTCAATGGGTGTCAATGGGGGTCAATTGGAGTCAATGGGAGGCAATGGAAGTCAAGGGGGGTCAGTGGGAGTCATTGGGGGTCAATGGGTGTCAATTAGAGTCAGTGGGAGTCAATGGGAGTCAATGGGAGTCAATGGGAGTCAATTGGGGTCAATGGAGGTCAATGGGGGTCAATGGGAGTCAATGGGAGTCAATGGGTAGTCAATGGAGGTCAATGGGGGTCAATGGGGATCAATGGGAGTCAATGGGAGTTAATGGGGTTCAATGGGAGTCAATGGGGGTCAATGGGAATCAATGGGAGTCAATCGAGGTCAATGGGAGTCAATGGGAGTCAATGGGAGTCAATGGGAGTCAATGGGGGTCAATGGAAATCAATGGGGTCAATGGGAGTCAATGGGAGTCAATGGGGGTCAATGGGAGTCAATGGGAGTCAATGGGAGTCAATGGGAGTCAATGGGGGTCAATGCGAGTCAATGGGAGTCAATGGTTGTAAATGGGAGTCAATGGGGGTCAATGGGAGTCAATGGGAATCAATGGCAGTTAATGGGGGTCAATGGGAGTCAATGGGGGTCAATGGGAGTTAATGGGGGTCAATGGGAGTCAATGGGAGTCAATGGGAGTCAATGGGGGTCAATGGGAGTTAATGGGGGTCAATGGGAGTCAATGGGGGTCAATGGGAGTCAATGGGAGTCAATGGGGGTCAATGGGAGTCAATGGGGGTCAATGGGAGTCAATGGGGGTCAATGGGAGTTAATGGGGGTCAGTGGGAGTCAATGGGAGTCAATGGGAGTCAATGGGGGTCAATGGGGGTCAATTAGAGTCAATGGGAGTCAATGGGATTCAATGGGATTCAATGGGGGTCAATGGAGGTCAATGGGGGTCAATGGGGATCAATGGGAGTCAATGGGAGTTAATGGGGGTCAATGGGGTCAATGGTTTATGGGGGGGTCTATGAGGCTTATTGGGGGTCTATGGGGTCCTATGAGGGTCTATGAGGGCCTATGGTGGGCCTTTGGGGGGTCTATAGGGGCCTATGGGGGTCCTGAGTGCTCCTAAGTGGGTCTGTCGGGTTCTATGTGGGGTCTTTAGGGGCCTGAGGGGTCAATGGAGCCCTATGGGGGGTCTAAGGGGGTCCTATGGGTGTCTATAGTATTCTTTGGGGGGACTATCGGGGCCTATGGGATTCTATGGTGGTCTATAGAATTCGATGGGGCTATTATGGGGACCTATAGGGGTCTGTGGGGGTCTATTGGGGCCTAGGGGGGGTCTGTGGGGTCTTACAGGGGGTCTATGGGAGTCTATGGGGGCCTATGGTAACCTATAGGGTTCTATGGGAATCTATGGGGGCCTATGGGGCCCTATGGGGTTCTATGGGGGTCTATGGGTGGCCTATGGTAACCTATAGGGTTCTATGGGAGTCTGTGGAGGCCTATGGGGGCCTATAGGGTTCTATGGGAGTCTATGGGGGCCTATGGTAACCTATAGGGTTCTATGGGAGTCTATGGGGGCCTATGGGGCCCTATGGGGTTCTATAGGGGTCTATGGGTGGCCTATGGGGCTCAATGGGGTCTGTGACAAAAGGTTGGGGGGGGAAAGGGATTTTGGGGTGAATAGCGGCAATAAAAGGCAAAAAAAAAACGAGTTAAAAAGGAGGAGTTTGAATGGGGGTAGAGGGGGGAGGGAAGGATGCCGGTGACCATGGCAACGGGAGGTGGGACGGTTGTCATGGAGATGGGTTTGATTGACAGGAGCTGCCATGGCGAACGGGGGGTGGGAAGCACTGGTTGCCATAACAGATCTATGGGGCTGGATGTACATCTATGGGGCTGGACGCACATCTATGGGGCAGGATACACATCTATGGGGCTGGACGCACATCTTTGGGTCTGGACACACATCTATGGGGCTGGATGCACATCTATGGGGCTGGATGTACATATATGGGGCAGAATGCACATCTATGGGGCTGGATGCAGATCTATGGGGCTGGATGCACATGGGGTCCTTATAGATCCTATGGAGTTCTTGGGGGGACCTGAGTGCTGTTATGGGGGCCATCAGGTCAACCCTTAGAGCCCTATAGGAGCACACAGCCGTCATGTCAACCCTTAGAGCCCTATGGAAATACACAGCCATCAGGTCAACCCATAGAGCCCTATAGAAATACACAGCCATCAGGTCAACCCATAGAGCGCTATGGGAGCACACAGCCATCAGGTCAGCCCTTAGAGCCCTATGGAAATACACAGCCATCAGGTCAACCCATAGAGGCCCAATGTTCTAGAATTAGGGTCCCTTAATTAGGGTCCGTTAATTAGTGTCCATTAATGAGGGTCATGCCAGGTGAGGTAAGAAGGACGTGACAGGGACAGATGTGTTGTTATTGTCTATTTATTGGGATTTTGGGGGATAGGGGGGAGGGGCTTCTCCCACCTCCTATAGGATAATGTGTGTGGGGGGGCATCTCCCATCTCCTATAGGATTAATTGGGGGGGGGGCTCTATAGACATCCGTATGGCTCTATAGGTATCCATAAGTCTCTATAGGCATCCTTAAGGCTCTATATGTATCCATAAGGCTCTAAAGGTACCCATAGGGCTCTATAGGCATCCTTAAGGCTCTATAGGCGTCCTCAAGGCTCTATAGGTATCCTCAAGGCTCTCTAGGCATCCATAAAGCTCTATAGGTATCCTCAAGGCTCTATAGGTACTCTTAGGGCTCTATAGGCATCCTTAAGGCTCTATAGGCGTCCTCAAGGCTCTATAGGTATTCTCAAGGCTCTCTAAGCATCCATAAGGCTCTATAGGTATCCTCAAGGCTCTATAGGTACCCATAGGGCTCTATAGGCATCCTTATGTTTCTATAGGCATCCATAAGGCTCTATAGGCAGCCTTAAGGCTCTATAGGCATCCATAAGGCTCTATAGGCAGCCTTATGGCATCCATAAGGCTCTATAGGTATCCATATACTTTGAAAGCTGAATGTTTATAAGTCCATGGGGCCGGATGGGTTGCACCCTAGAGTGCTGAGGGAGTTGGTGGATGTGGTCGCAGAACCACTGTCCATCATTTTCCAGCAGTCTTGGCTGACTGGAGATGTCCCAGTGGATTGGGGGCTGACGAATGTGACGCCCGTCTTCAAAAAGGGCCGGAAAGATGATCCTGGCAGCTACAGGCCCATCAGTCTCACCTCGGTGCCTGGGAAGGTTATGGAAAGTGTTGTATTAGACGAAATAGGGGGATATCGGGCTGTCACGCGACAGGCCCTCCCTAATTTCTGGAAGGATCGATGACGTGTACTAGAGAGGCGTACACGAAGAGCATAGTTTATATAAGTGTGTGTTTGCTTTAAGAAATCGCCATTTTGCTGCTCACCCTCTTGGTGTTACTTCGGTAATTGGCCCAGCTGCGGACTTCTAGGGTCTTAAATTCTACAAATGGTGACCCGCCGACGTGATAAGCTGCGATTTACAACAGTGCAGACTGATAAGGAGACTTAGAAGACCTAGAAGAGACGGGGGCAGCTGTTAGCATAACGGCAAGGATCCTACCACGGACGGCGTTTCACTTCCCTTTGCCGTGGGTGGTAGAAGCCCGGGACGGAGAGATCGTGGCCAAGATTCTTCGTCGGGGGAGAGAGAGAGAGCGCTCGGAATCCCCAGGAGCTGTCTGGGAAGCGCCCAGGGGCGGCCGGAGACGTGGGCCGGGGCGACATGGAAGCCGTTATCAAGGTAATTCTTCATGCCTGTAAACTTCACTGTGGAAAGCAGACTCCTTCTAAGAAGGAGGTTACAGCAGTCCTCTTGCTGCTGGAGAAAGAAGGACTATTAGTATCCCCCTCTGATTTATACAATCCTGACAACTGGGATAGAATTACGACCGCGTTATCTCAGCGAACGCTAGCCATCCGTAGGGTGTCGGAATTCAAGGTCTGGGGATTTATCTTAGAGGTGTTGAAAGCGGCTCGGGAGGAGAAACTCGCAAACCAGCGCGCTAGGGAGCTATTGGGGTTGGAGGCGGGGGGGAATCTTGTCTCTTCTGCAGGTTCGGAAGGGGCCAAGATGGCGCCGACCCCCTCAATCCCACCCAATGCTTCACCTTCGAGAACAAGCCAGAAGGAAGTTGCGCAAGACCACTCTGACCAGGACGACACCCAGCCCCCACCTCCTTATCCTGCTTGGAGCCCATATCCTTCCTTGAAACTTTTCAGGGACAAGGGGGGAGGGAAGCCCACTGAGGAATGTGGAGTTATTTGCATATCTGATAAGAACGTACAGGGGGCGGATAAGCCGAATGGGGGAGGCGTGGTGCAGCCAATGAAATCTGAGGTGGGCAGTACTTCCCTACTGTCGGGTTCTGCCTGCTGCTGTGTCCACTCCCAAAAAGGGGTGGATCGCACCGCCCAGTACGATAGTGGACGTGGATGTGGGGGTGGTGATTCGATGTGGGCAGCACAGGAGCCCGCCCAGGGGGGATGTGGCCCCTCAGCACCCACCCATGAGTCGGCTGGAGGAGTTATTGCACAACGTGGGAAATGTGATAGCAGGGAGCGTATCAGTGAGGTGTTGTTTTCTCTTTGTAAAGAATACTGTGGAGAAAGTGCTCCATCTGTGAAGGAGATTGCTGCAGTACTTAGTTATCTTGAGCGGGACAGGGAACTTTTATCACCCTGCGAGATCCTGGACTATCGTAAATGGGATCCGCTCACTGATGTGCTTGCAGAGCATGCAGAGACTACCCAGACGTTTGCAGAGCTTGCGACCTGGGGTCTGATTTTGGGTTCTCTTAAAGCCTCCAGGATGGAGGGGAAGCTTGTTGAAGCGTGTTTGTCGCTTGGGCTTGTACTTGACCGGGACCAGCCGGGAAAAGCAGCTGAGAGATTGGATCAGGGAGAGCAAGTATTACAGCCAGTCACTGCTCCAGTGCTAGCTGCGCCTCCCGGAGAGAGGAAAAAGTTGCAGTCAGCTGCTGCTCTAACGGCGCTGGTTGCACCCCCACAGGGAGATGGTGAATTCCAGTCGACCGCATCCCCTCTCGACCCCTCTCCTTTGTCATTGAGGGGCGGGGAGTGCGGGCGCGCGGTTAATTCAAGTGGTTGGAGAAGTAGGCGTGTTCCAGACCCGGGGGGAGCACAAACGTGGTGCTATCCCGGGGGGGGGAGTAACCAGGTCCAAAGGGGACCGACAGGGCCCGCAGCTGCAAGTTGTTCGCTCGCTGTGGCTCCTGCTGCCTGCCTGTCATGCAGGGGACCGGGGCTCGATTCGCTGGCGCGGAGCCGCTCCGCCTTCCGGCATCGGGCTGCTGGCTGCTGCCGAGAGTTTCGTTTGCCTCTAGCTTTAAACACAGCGGAAACTTTGACGGTGCATGGCCCTGTGCTCTCTCATGACACTGAAAGCCTCGCATGCGTGATTCTCAAGTGGGTGCAATACACACTCTGGAAAGAAGGGTGGATGACAGAGCTTGGGAGAGTGTTGGCAGCTGAGCAGGATGATTCCTTTCACCCTGTGCATGGTATAGGCATGCAGGGGAGGATTGGAGCAGAGTGCTTGGGATATAAGTTTAGTCCTGAGATAATGCAGCTGGTGGGTCTTGATATTCAACCACATGTAAAGACACTATGGGATGTGCAGAATATGGTAGGAACCCTCCAGTGGGTTCGGAGCGCTTTGGGAATGCCTTCAGGATTGAGGAAACTCTTGTATGGTCAGCTAAAGGGATCCAACGCAAAAGAAGAACCCAAAACTCGGTCTAACGAAAGGGCTGCAGCTTGGCAAAAGATCGTACAGAGCTGCATGGAAGGATCGCTTGTGCAGCATGAGACTCTTAGTCTCAGGGCGATGGTTTGGCAGAATTCCAACAGTAGTTGGCAGGCTGCTGTCTTCACAAACAGAAAGGTCAGCGTGCAGATGCTTGAGGTGATGGCTGTAACAGCTGCAGTGCACCTCTGGCGAATGATACCCTCTAACATTGTTGCAGATTCCATCTTTGCAGTCAAGCAGTTGGCCCGGATGGGCCAGGAAGGTCTCTCAAGTACAGAGGCTGCTGGAACTCTGGAAGAGGCCTTGGTCTTCCGCACAGCTCCTGTTGCACCCTTACGTGTGTGTGATCACTCTGGGGTGCCAAGCCTTTTTGCCACAGGTAATGCAATAGCAGATAAAGTTACCAGCACACCTGTCATTGGCCTTGGATCGCTGCAGATCTGGCAAATGGATGTCACCTGGGAGCCTTGCTTGTCTCCCTGCCAATGATTGGTTATTGCTGTGAGTACCTCCTCTATTGTCATTATGGCCACTCAGCATGTCAGGTCTGGCTCGACTGCAGTCCGATACCATTGGACAATCGCTGTTGCTGTGGTTGGTTTACCCAGTCACGTTAGGACTCACAATGGGTCCTGCTTCATTTCTCGCTTTACTGACTATGGGAAGTGGGATAAGAGTTCTTTCTTTACAGGAGCAGTCAATGGGGAATCTGGTACCTGAGGTTGTTCTGCTCCTGTTGGTCTCAGTGATAAGTATCGCTCGAACAACAAGTGCAGGGACCTTTGGGATTCAGTCTGGAATTGTTGGGTCTCAGCCAACAGTAGATTCACATAATCTGTGGTTACAACTTCACTTATCTCTTAAGGTGTGATCTTCTTATCCTATAGGTTGAGATTCTAGTTACCTAGTCGCTACATATCAAGTACGCGTTAATGCAACGATGGTGCATGTTGCCGTGTGCTGATGAGCTGATGGACGCTATCGAGGAAATGGACAGAAAGACTTTGACGGATGTTCACCATACAGAGAAGATACATCAGGCGTAAGAAGAATGAAGAGGGATGGAAAACATCGCGGACAAGAACTGCTTCTCGAAAGGTTCCTGACAACAAGAGGACTATTCAATCACTTGCTCCACACAGTTGTGGTGGTGTTTTCATAACATGGTTGTGCCTTATGCTACTAATTATATTATAGAGAGTTTGTTAAGGTTTAGTTAAGGGTTCATATAGAGTACTATATAATATTAGTTATGGTAAGAGTGTATTTTAAGGTTATGCATAGTATGTTAAGGTATAGCAAATAAGACGGATAATTCAATAGAGTTTCTTTAGGTATTTCCATTAGAGTATAGAATACCATCGAATGCAGGATAAGCTTTAAGCATTGGTTAGGTTTATAGTGTTGCGTATTGTAACGGGTTAAGTTTTCTTAGCATGGGGAGGGGGAGATGTTGTATTAGGCGAAATACGGGGATATCGGGCTGTCACGCGACAGGCCCTCCCTAGTTTCTGGAAGGATCGATGACGTGTACAAGAGAGGCGTACACGAAGAGCATAGTTTATATCAGTGTGTGTTTGCTTTAAGAAATCGCCATTTTACCGCTCACCCTCTTGGTGTTACTTCGGTAATTGGCCCAGCTGCGGACTTCTAGGGTCTTAAAGTCTTCAAACCACGGTTTATTTGTAATACACAATGCTGACAACGTCTTTTAGTTGGAATCTTAGTATCTCTCGTACCCTGATCGACCAGTTCCAAACTTTAAGAGTATTCCCAGTCAGCTTAACCTTCAATTATTAGATACAAGGTGCCAAACACTTGTAGCAGATGATGATAATGGTCATACAACCTATAACTCTTGTGATTACAGCTAGGAGATCCCAGGTTACCATTTGAGAGCATAGCCACTATATCCCATACCCGTAGGAGAGACCAGCCTAGGTCTGACCTACAGCCAACCACCTGGGGGAGAGCACTTGCTCGTTTTTCAATACATATGACTTAAAGCTCCCCTTCATAGGAACTCCCCCAAGGACTCTTCCTACCCCAGCAGCAACCTAACCCGTGAGTTCACCTCCCAAGGGGCAGCACGGATGGCTATACTCTGTGTAGGATGTCTCCTCACAATTTATAGGCTCCCCTTACCATACACATACATCATCCACCTATGGATGGTTCTTGTCTGTCCCCTCAGTGATCATGTGTAAATGCCAGACCTGGAAAGCTCTGCTCCTGGCCCTTAATAAAAAAAGACACACAGACAAGGACAGGGACTCTCTGACTCCCCCTTTGCAGGGCTGTCATTCAGCTGAGGCAATCAGTGCAGGTGTCTGATCTCCAGATGTAAAACCCTGGGGTTGAAAGGAGATTCACTTCCCAAAGACCAATGGGAGATGGGATTCCTCTTGACTCAAAGCAGACGAGCACAAGGAGTTGCCTGCATGCGTGAGCCCCAGGTCTGAATCCTTAGTGTTTCTTAAGATGGAAGTTACTTGCTCAAAAACAGACACTTGATGAGCACAAGGTGCCTGTGGTGCTCATGGATGTGTGCAGCAGTGCCTGCAAGCTGTGGTAGACAACATCTGAGAGAGCTGCCTCCTTCCTGAGCATCAGCTGGAGGCCAGATGGGGCATGGCAGTATTCGTGGCATCCTGAATGAAATCAGATCTGGTCGGCATTTAAACAGCTCTTCTTCCAACCTCAGGATCAGTGTGTCCCTGTGAGCAAGAAATCAGGAAATGGTGACAGGAGACCTGCGTGGATGAGCAAGGAGCTCACACAGAAACTCAAAAGGAAAAAGAAGGTGAACAAAATGTGGAAAAAGGGTCTGACCACTTGGGAAGAGTACAGAAATTCTGTCTGGACATGCATGGATGTAACGAAGAAGGCAAATGATCACCTGGGATTAAATCTGGCAAAAGTGATAAAGGATAAAAAAAAAAATGATTTTCTGACTATATTGATTGTAAAAGGAAGGCTAGGTAGACTGTAGGTCCCCTACTAAGTGAGGAGGGTGTTCTGGTAATGGGGGATGCTATAAAGTGGAAACAATGAAAGCCTTCCTTGCTTCTGTCTGCAGCAAAAAGGCTCTCTGTCAGGAATCCCAGACCCTGGAGCTTATTGAGAGAGTCAGGGGAATGGAAGACTTCCCATTAGTTAGGGAAGAGTCAGGCAATGAGTGGATTTATCATATCCCCTACCATGCACCAGCTCTGGTAAAATTGAATGACACAATGGGGTATTGATAACTATGTTGAAAGCAATGGGAGGTGGAACATTTACGCACTGGGAGAAGCATTGTGCAGAAGCCACTTGGTTGGTCAATACTAGAGGATCTGTCAATCGTGATGGTCCTACCCAATCCAGCCCCCTACACACTATAGAAGGAGATAAGATCTCTGTTGTACATGTAAAGAACATGTTGGGAAAAGCTGTTTGGGTCCTTCCAGCCTCTGGAAAGGGCAAACCTCTCTGTGGAATGTTTTTTGCCCAGGAACCTGGGTGCACTTGGTGGGTGATGCAGGAAGATGGGGATGCTCAATGTGTACCACAAGGGAATTTGATGTTGGGAGAGTGCAGTTATTAATTCCGTCTATATATATATGTATACAGACCGGTGTGTGTAATGCATGTTAATTATTGTTTATTTCTATATAGATATGTTTTCTAAGCATGATGTAATGATGTAGAATAAGGGGCGGAATGTCATAGTTTTGTAGTTTTTCCGATTGGTATTCCACATATTATGGTTAGTAGAACTCCTTAGGTCATTGCCGCTGTTCTGTTGGTTTCCTTGAGCCTAGCTCCCATCTGCCCACCCTGTTCCCTTTTAATTTGTTGGGGCCCAGGGGGGCCACAAGCCTACTGCCCCCTCTGTCATGGACATAGATTGATCTAGATAACTACAAGACATTGCCAGCAAGGAGACCAGCCCTGGCGCAGCCATTCATTTTACCGATTACTGACTGCTGTCCCAGAGTGCTGCTGTAGAGAAAACAGGGCTTTATTGATACACGCAAGACCTTTCAGGCCTGCACAAATGCGAGGACTTGAGAGCATTGTGGCAGTGTAAATAGAGCAAGATTGAAAAGAGCATGTTGTGCTCCTGTGCCTATGGCTGTACCTGCACACGACCCAGGCAAGGAAGGAAGAGAGAAGAGATAAGAAAAAGTCTATTTTGAAAGCTTTTTAGGTACCTTTTAACCAACTAGGGAATCTGGTTTCATGTTTACATGAGCCCTTGGAGTGAGAAAATGGAAAATGGATTGGAAAGAAATAGTGAAATAAATTGCAGGGTATTTTTGCAGATTAGTGTATCACAAATAATCAAAAATAGAAACTAGTCTAAAAAATAAAGAACCACCACAGGGAATTATGTGAGGAAGATGTGCACTTTATTGATTGTGAAGTGTGTATTGCAACAACATGCTGAGAGCATGCTTGATCTCCCTGTTCCTCATGCCGTAGATAATAGGGTTTAGAGTTGGAGGAAACACAGAGTACAGAATTGCCATCATCAGATCCACAGATGGGGAGGAAATGGAGAAGGGCTTCAGGTAGGCAAAAATGCCAGTGCTGACAAATAGGGAGACCACGGCCAGGTGAGGGAGGCACGTGGAGAAGGCTTTGTGCCGTCCCTGCTCAGAGGGCATCCTCAGCACAGCAAGGAAGATCTGCACATAGGACACCACTATGAAAACAAAGCACCCAAAGGCTAAACTGACACTAAAAATGAGAAGCACAACTTCCCTGAGGTAGGAGTCTGAGCAGGAGAGCTTGAGGATCTGGGGGATTTCACAGAAAAACTGGTTGACAACATTGCCTTGGCAGAGAGGCAGTGAAAACGTACTGGCAGTGTGCAGCAGGGAATAGAGAAGCCCAGCGCCCCAGGCAGCTGCTGCCATGGTGGCACAAGCTCTGCTGTCCATCAAGGTCCCGTAGTGCAGGGGCTTGCAGATGGCAACGTAGCGGTCATAGGACATGATGGTGAGAAGGGATAACTCTGCTGACATGAACAAGACAAAGAAAAAGATCTGTGCAGCACATCCTGTGTAGGAGATGGCCCTGGTGTCCCAGAGGGCGTTGGCCATGGCTTTGGGGAGAGTGGTGGAGATGCAGCCCAGGTCGAGGAGGGCCAGGTTGAGGAGGAAGAAGTACATGGGGGTGTGCAGGCGGCGGTCGCAGGCTATGGCTGTGCTGATGAGGCCGTTGCCCAGGAGGGCAGCCAGGTAGATGCCCAGCAAGAGCCAGAAGTGCAGGAGCTGCAGCTGCCGCGTGTCTGCCAACGGCAGCAGGAGGAACTCGCTGATGGAGCTGCTGTTGGGCATCTGCTGATCCTGGGCTTGGAGTCCTGTTCAGAGTGCAGAAGATAATGACAAGTGCAGACCATTCTCAGAGACACTCCTTCTGCTGCACTGTGAAATGTTTTCACTCTCTTATGGCAGTGTTCATTTAGAACCATTGCATGCATTTAATTTAATGAAGTTCAGCATTGCTTAAGCAGAAGAAGTGTTTGGAGATGTAAACATCCTTTGATTTTCTAATATTATCCCATCTCCCTGGATATTTCCATATGTTTCATGTCTGATGTCTTTACCCCAATTGCTCTTAGAGCCCCCAGCCTCTGTGACTTCCAGTTTCTGTTTGAAAAAGCTGCCTGTTGGCAGGTTAGGTGAATTATTCATGTCTACAGAAAATGATGATAATTTCAACTGGTTCCACCCTGCGAGAAAGGAGAGACTGAAAGCACATCACGTGTTTCACAATACAACTGTTTGATGGAAGAAAAATACTCAGAGCTGTGACAGCCCCTTTTAGATTTCTGCCTCCAATCCTTTCTCCCTCCTATCAGAACGGGAAATGGAAAATCCCTGCCTTGGCTCTGCTCTTGAAAAGAACCCTCACAAACATCCTGCTGTGCAGTGGAGCTGTGATCCCCCTGCCCCAGGCAGCAGCTGTGGCAGCACAAGCCTTTCTACCGGGGGGCTCCTTCCCCCCTCAACACGTCTCCCCGCAGCACCCTGGACAGCTCCCCGGGCAGGCTGAGTGCTGAGCCTGGCAGGCGGCAGAGTCCCATAGCCGGCACACAGCCCCTGGGGCACAGCAGGGACCCTGCTCTGCAGGACAGCCCTGGGCACCCGCCTGCAGCCCCAGCTGCACAGCCTGCAGCCGTGATGCGACACACAGACCTCAGGGCTGTGCTCTGACGCTGCAGCATGGAAGCCCTCAGCTGGAGCGGAAGGCTTTTTTCACTGTAAAGAAACATACAGTGCCTGCAGCCAGATCTGCTATGGGATATCCCACATTTAGATAACCCTCTATCAAAAGCAGCTGCATTACGTACTGCAAGAGACTTACCGTGTCGTGTTCTGTGAGCAATGCTCCTGCAGTGAGCTCACAGCCTGCTCACACCATACACATCCTGTAAGTTCTCTCCAGTTTCTCTCCTCTCTGTCTGGCTGTGCTGTGCACAAGAGCTGCTCCTGGGCACAACTGTTTCTCTACAGCACTGCCCACTTGTATGAGCTCCCTGTGTCCCAGGAGCCTGGCCCAGCTCAGCAGCAAAGAATGACATTTTTATCCTTCCCACTCATCTCCCTTGAGATGACCCTGGGTCCCCACGGCCATCAGCTCCTGAAAGACAACAGCATCATAAATGTTCTTGAAACAAGTCCCGTCTTGTTCAGCATCTTTATCAATGACCTTGACAAAGGGGTAGTGGCCACCCTTAGATATTTGCTGATCATAAAAAGTTGGGAGGATTGGGAGGATTTGCAGACATACTTGAAAGCTGTGCTGCTATTCAGTGAGACCTGGACAGGCTGGAGAGCTGAGCAGCAAGAAAACAAATGAGTTTTAACAAAAGCAAATGTGGAGTCTTTCGCCTAGGGAGGAATAATTGCATGCACCAGGATAGGTTGAGGGATGAGCTTCTGGAGAGGAGCTCTGCTGAGAGGGACCTGGGTGTCCTGATGGACAACAGGTTGGCCATGAGCCAGCAGTGTGCCCTCATGGCCAAAAAGGCCAGTGGCATTCTGGAGTTCATGAAAAGGAGCATGGCCAGCAAGTCGCGGGAATTGATCCTCCCTCTTTACTCTGCCCTAGTAAGAACTCATCTGGAGTACTGTGTCCAGTTCTGGGCTCACCAGTACAAGAAAGACAGGGATCTCTTGGAAGAAGTTCAACTGAGGGCCACAAAGATGGTGAAGGGTCGGGAGCATCTCCCCAATGAAGAAAGGCTAAGTGAGATGGGTCTGTTTAGCCTTGAAAAAAGAAGATTAAAAGGGACCTGATCCTGGTCTGTAATATCTGAGTTGTTATATGGATGTCATGGGGGACAGTATCAAATGCCATGCTGAAATCAAGGCTGACAACATCCACCGCTCTTGCCCCATCAACCCAGCCAGTGAAAATGTCATATAAGGCTACCTGGTTGGCTGAGCATGACCTACCTTTGGTGGACACATACTGACGACTCCTGATAACCTCCTTTTCTTCCAACTGTCTGGAGATGGCATCCAGCACAAGCTGTTCCATCACATTTCCAGGGACAGAGCTGAGGCTGCCTAGCCTGTAATTGCCCGGATCTTCCTTCTTGCCCTTTTTGAAGACCAGAGTGACATTGTCTGTCGTCCAGTCTTCAGGCACCTCCCCTATTCTCCAAGACCTCTCAAAGATGATCGTGAGTGGTGCAGAAATCACTGCTGCTAGCTCCCTCAGCATCCATGGATACATCCCATAATGTCCCATGGCTTTATGAACATCGGGGGGCGTTGCCAAGGCAACAGCGGGAGATTTAAACGGGTGCAAACCCGTCAGAGACCCTTTTGATCGCCGTGGTTCGCTGCTTCGGAGCTGCCCCTGGCAGAGCTGAGGCTGTTTATCGCGGGGTGTCCAGGGGATTCGCTCGGCTCTTCCCTCATCCAGGGACTTTCTGAGGTAGGAGCAGCCCGGCAGCTCGAGAGAGAGCGGCCCACGTGGAGGGGGCGTTCCCAGGCTACACGTGGAGGGGGCGTTGCCAAGGCAACGGCTCTCCAACCTCGCTTCTTCTGCCCACACGGAAGAAAAGGAACAACCTAGTCTCTGTGAAGTCTCTGCCCGCCAGAGACGGCTAGGAGGAGGCACGGCTCGTGCACCTCTTGACTTCCTGTTTCAGCTGTGGTAAGTATTCTGCTTCGACATGGGTGCTCCCCGGCGAAAGGCTGCTGCCAGGAATACTGAGGAGGCCCAGACAAATACTGAGGAGGCCCAGACAAGGGTCCCAATCTCTCAGAAATGGGAGGCAGCAACCAAGAAGACTGCAGAGACCCAGACTGAGGTCCTGCACATGCCTTATAGGAAGGTTTCTGCCAAAATGTCTGCGGAATCACAGACTGAGCCCCCAACCCAAGATGCTGGAGTGCAGGTCTCTGGCTGTACTGAGTGCCAGAGCCTGGCCCTTGCAGTGCTGGGTGAGGGAGGCAGTGATTGTGTTCACTGCGACCAGGTGAACTACTTGCTCAGCCTCGTGGTTGACCTGAAGGAGGAAGTGGAGAGGCTGAGAACTATAAAAGAGTGTGAGAGAGAGATCGACTGGTGGTGTCAGTCCCTCTCAGCTTCAAGTTCTCAACACACAGCCGAAGCTCCTAATGGAGCATGTCAGTCCCTGCCACCTCATACACAGGTGGTAAAGGGGAACCAGCCAGCTGGCAGCACTGCAGCGAGCCCCCTGTCCTCTCTTCCCCTCAGCAGTAATTTGAGAAGGGAGGAGGAGTGGAAACGGGTACCTGCTCGGCGGAAGGGGCATCCCCCATCCCGACCATCCTCGGCTCCCCAGGTGCCTCTGCAAAACCGGTTTGAGGCCCTGGAAATTGAGGGGGGACTAGTGAGAGTGGGGAGGCAGGTGCACCCCTGAAGTTGCCTCAGGTGAAGCGGTCACCCCGAAGCCTCAAGACTGCTTCTACACGTAAGGACAGAAGGGTGATTGTTGTAGGTGACTCCCTTCTGCAAGGAACAGAAGGTCCTATATGCCGGCCCGACCCTACCCGAAGAGAAGTGTGCTGCCTTCCTGGGGCACGGGTCAGGGACATTTCAAAGAAAATTTCTAGGTTGATTCAGCCTTCAGATTACTATCCACTTTTAATAATTCAGGCTGGCAGTGAGGAAGTTGGCAAGGAAAGCCTGAGGTCCATCAAGAAAGACTTCAGGGGATTGGGGCGAATACTTGAAGGAGCCGGGGTGCAGGTGATCTTTTCTTCTACGCCCGTGGTGTCAGGAAAAGGTACAGGGAGGATCCAAAAAACCCAGCTCTTAAATAGATGGCTTAAGAGCTGGTGCAGACACAAGAATTTCGGTTTTTTTGACCATGGGGCAATCTACACTGCACCTGGCATGATGGCTGCTGATGCACGCAGCCTGTCCCTGAGGGGTAAGAGGGTATTAGCTGAAGAATTAGCGGGACTCATTGACAGGTCTTTAAACTAGGAACGAAGGGGGAAGGGGGCAAAATAAGGGCTACTGGGGTTGAACGGTTCATTCGAGGGATTGTACCGAACTCCGCGGGCAATGATTGCAAAGTGCAACAGGAGGGAGTAGGGCAGGGGGATGCTGGGGATGCTGCTGTTCTAGCAGATCCTGGATCGCTTATGAAGGTGGTGAGACAGACAGCCTGGCTGAAGTGCCTTTATACTAATGCACAGAGCCTGAGTAACAAGCAGGAGGAACTGGAAACTGTGATGCACTCTGAAAGTTATGACATTGTTGCTATCACAGAAACATGGTGGGATGACTCCCACAATTGGGATACTGCCATCGATGGCTATAGACTCTTTAGGAGAGACAGGCGAGGTAGGAAGGGTGGGGGAGTCGCTCTCTATGTCAGAGATTGGATAAACTGTGAGGAGCTCCCCATGAAAAACAGTCAAGAACAGGTAGAGAGCCTGTGGGTTAGGATTAGAGAAGGGACTAATAAAGGTCAGCTGGTATTAGGGGTATACTACAGGCCACCTGATCAAGGGGAGGCTGCTGATGAGGCTTTCTTGCTCCAGATGCGTGAGGCGTCTGGCTCACGGGCTCTTGTCCTGGTGGGGGACTTCAACCATCCGGACATTTGTTGGAAAAACCACACGGCGAGCTGCAAGAGCTCCAGAAGGCTCTTGGAATCCATTGATGATAGCTTTCTGGTTCAGGTATTGGACAGACCGACCAGAGGTCAAGCGTTGCTGGACCTGCTGCTCACCAACGCTGAGGAGATCATCAGAGGCGTCAAGGTTGGAGGATGCCTGGGCTCCAGCGATCATGCCCTGGTTGAGTTTGTGATCTCAAGTGATGTGGGCCTGACAAAGAGCAGGACCAGGACGCTGAACTTTAGAAGAGCAGATTTCAAGCTACTCAATGGAATGCTGGCCAAGATCCCCTGGCGCGCTGCCCTCAAAGACAAGGATGTTGAGGAGAGCTGGCTGCTCTTCAAGGATGCCCTCCTGGCAGCACAAGAGATCTCCATTCCCCTGATTAAGAAAGTGGGCAGGAGAGGTGGAAAACCAGCATGGCTCAGCAAGGACCTGCTGAGAGAACTGAGGGTGAAGAAAGGGGTGTACAAGTTCTGGAAACAAGGCTGTGTCACCCGGGAAGAATACAGGGATGCCGTCCGGATTTGCAGACGTGGGATCAGGAAAGCCAAGGCGCAGGCAGAACTGAACTTGGCGAGGGACGTGAAAAACAATAAGAAAACCTTCTACAGGTACATTGGCCAGAAGAGACAGGCCAAAACGGACGTACCTACTTTGGTAAATTTAAAAGGAGAAATGGCTTCAACAGATGAAGAGAAAGCTGAGGTGCTGAATGAGTTCTTCACCTCAGTCTTTACTGGTGGCCAGGATTCTGGTCTTTTTCACGTCCCTAAGTCTTGCACTACCATACCTCTATGTGGGGACCAAGGAGGTAAATCCCTTCCCACTGTAAGGGTAGAGCAAGTCAGAGAGTGCCTCCTTAGACTGAATGTGTACAAGTCTATGGGGCCAGATGGCGTGCATCCCAGGGTCCTGAAGGAGCTGGCTGAGGTGGATGCCGAGCCGCTCTCCATCATATTTGAGAAGTCGTGGCTGTCAGGTGAGGTCCCGGATGATTGGAGGAAGGGTCACGTCACTCCCATTTACAAGAAGGGGAGCAGGGAGGACCCGGGTAACTACAGGCCGGTGAGTCTCACTTCCGTGCCTGGGAAGATTATGGAACAGATCATCCTGGACAACATGCTTGATCACATAAAGAACGAGCACGTGATCCTAGACAGCCAGCATGGCTTCACCAGGGGAAGGTCATGCTTAACTAATCTTGTGGCCTTCTATGATGGAGTGACGGCGTTGGTGGACGAAGGGAAGGCGACCGATGTCATTTACCTGGACCTGAGCAAGGCCTTTGACATGGTCCCCCATCACATCCTCATCTCCAAATTGGAGGGAAGTGGATTTGATGGGTGGACAACTAGATGGATAAGCAATTGGTTGAAAGGCCGCAGACAGAGGGTGGTGGTCAATGGCTCTATGTCCAGGTGGAGGCCGGTAACGAGCGGTGTCCCTCAAGGGTCTGTCTTGGGACCGGTGCTCTTTAACATCTTTATTAATGACATCGATGAGGGAATGGAGTGCACCCTCAGCAAGTTTGCTGATGACAACAAGCTGAGTGGTGCAGTCGATACGGTGGAGGGAACGGATGCCATTCAGAGGGACCTGGACAGGCTGGAAAGCTGGGCTCGGGTGAACCTAATGAGGTTCAACACGGCAAAGTGCAAGGTTTTGCACTTGGGCTGGAAGAACCCCAGGCACTTGTACAGGCTGGGAGGAGTTGTCCTTGAGAGCAGCTTGGCAGAGAAGGACCTAGGGGTCCTAATAGATGAGAAACTTAACATGAGCCAGCAGTGCGCTCTGGCAGCCCGGAAGGCAAATGGGATCCTGGGCTCCATCAGGAGAGGGGTGGTCAGCAGGGATAGGGAGGTGATTGTCCCTCTCTACTCTGCTCTTGTGAGGCCCCATCTGGAGTACTGTGTCCAGGTGTGGAGCCCTCAGTACAAAAAAGATATGGAGATTTTGGAAAGGGTCCAGAGGAGGGCCACGAAGATGATCAGGGGGCTGGAGCACCTCCCCTATGAGGACAGGCTGAGGGAGTTGGGTTTGTTCTGCCTGGAGAAGAGAAGGTTGCGGGGTGACCTCATTGCAGCCTTTCAATACCTGAAGGGAACTTACTCCCAGGAGGGGAGCAAACTCTTCGAAAGGGCTGATAATAGCAGGACTAGGGGAAATGGTTTTAAGTTAAAAGAGGGAAGATTTAGGTTGGATGTTAGGGGGAAGTTCTTTACTAGGAGAGTGGTTAGGCCCTGGAACAGGCTGCTCAGGGAGGTTGTGGATGCCCCGTCCTTGGAGGTGTTCAAGGCCAGGTTGGACGGGGCTCTGCGCAACCTGATCTAGTAAAGGCGTATGTTGGTGGCCCTGCCAGGCAGGGGGGTTGGAGCTACATGATCCTTGAGGTCCCTTCCAACCCGGGTGATTCTGTGATTCTGTGATCTGTGATTCTGTGATCGGTGTGGCCTAGGTGCTCATGGACCAGCTCTTCCCTGACTAATGGCACTTCTTCCATTCCCTAGACCCTCATACTAATCACCAGGGTCTGGCATTCCTGAGGGAGAGTTTTTTCACAAAAGACAGAAGCAAAGAAGGCCTACAGCTTCTCAGCACACTCCATTACCATAACACCCCCCTCACTTAGTAGGGGACCCACAGTCTCCTTAATTTTTACTCTTAACATAGTCTAAAAAGCATTTTTTATTATCCAATTTAATAAGTGTCAACCCATTTATGTAATACGATGTACTGCCTGTGAGAAAGTGTGTGAGGTAGGTGAGCCAGTCAGTGCAGGTTCTGTGGCGAGATGTTTATAACTGAACAATACAGACTGTTAATGGAAAGATACACGGTATTAAGGGTGTTGATGGGAAGAACTGTATTGTTTGACAAACTGTTCTGAAGGTATAAGAAAGTATAATTTTTGATGGCATATGGAAGTGTACTTGAGGGTATGTGGAAGTATAAATGAGGGTTCAAATAGTGGAAGAGTTTACAGAGGAAAAAAGGGTTAAAGAGGAAGTGAGTTTATCTGCACTGACATGAGAGCAACCCCCTGCACCGCTCCTCTGTGAGCAGAGCAGAGCAAAGAAGAGACAGAGTCCCCATGTATCAGGTAGTGTTATTCTACTTATACAAGGATGAGCTCAAAAGAGAAGAGGCGGATATTCCTCTCTGCTCCATCTGTGGCATACTCTGGAGTTCAAGGCATTGCAAAGCTATGGCACGTCTACGTTCTTGAACTGATGACACCTTAGTGTGCTCAGGGCTCTCATTTCAATTGCATCTAAATAAATGTAGGGTCATGTCAGTTGACAGGAAGCTGGCAAATGTTGTCTCGTAAGGAAGAGCAAGAAAGGTGACAGGGGCAATTATGGACCTGTCAGTCTCACTCCAGTGCCTGGTAAAATGATGGAGACAATGATGGTGGGAGTTATGGAAAATCAGCTGAAGGACAACTCTGTCATTGGTCACAGCCAACACAGCTTCCAGAGGGGAAGGTCCTGTTTAACTATCGGACTTTTTATGACAAGGTTAGCAAATTGGTTGATCAAGGGAAGCCAGTTGAAGTTATCTTTGAGGATTTCAGTAGAGCTTTTGATACTATTTCTCACAACACCCTTCTGAGCAGAATGTCCTTCATTCCGCTAGGCAGAAATATAACATGGTGGGTGAACAGTTAGTCAATAGGTCAGGCCCAAAGCACTATAGTCGCTGGGTTCCATCAGGCTGGTAGATGGTCACTATCAGGGTTCCCCAGGGCACCATTTTAGGGCCACTTCTCTTTCATGTTTCTGCGGATGACTTGCATGAAGGACTAGAAGATGTTCTGAGCAAGTTTGCTGATGAGACCAGATGAGGAGGTGCTGTTGCCTTCAATGAGTGGGGAGAGATGTGGACAACTCAGAGAAGTGGGTACCAGTTGGTCCTAAGCACCAAGTGCATAAAGCATAACAAGTGCCTGATTGTGCACCTGGGTAGGGGCAATCCTGGACATACACACTGTCTGGATATGGGACACTAGAGAGTGGTCTGACTGAAAAGGATTGGGGGTCCTGGTCAACATCAAATTGAACATGAGTCAGCAGTGTGCCCAGGCACCCAGGAAGCTCAGCGGTCCATTGGAGTGCATCAAGCAAGGCATTGCCAGCAGGGTGAGGGAAAGGATTGTCCCTGTCTGCTCTGCACTGCTGCTGCCTCACCTGGAGCACTGGGTGCACTTCTGGGCAACACAGAACATAAAGGACGTTAAACCATGGGAGGGTGTGCAAAGGAAGGCACTGGAACTGAGAGAGCTGAAGTTCAGAGTTTCATTGGGATTGACTGCTTGTTCAGACTGGGCCCTTCTCACATCCCACATCCTGCCATGAGACACAGGACTCACATGGAACATGAACCTCACAGTGTCCCTGCAGCCCATGCAGAGCCTGGGATCTTCTGTCCCCATGTCTTTCATTTAACATCATACTGACCTCCAACCTACTGCCCCAGGAAGGATCCTTAGTCAGCATGAGGTTCTCTCTACCAAGGGTCTGGGGATCAGGGCTTGGCCTGTCTGCTTCATAAGACAAAGAAAGGATTTCTCAGCATCAGAGCCACCATGCCAGTGCCTTTGCCTGCCTGTAGTCATATCTTCCAATTATCTGCTCTAACTAGTCCCTAGGGAAGCATGCTTGTTATTGTTCCTCAGTGGGCCCATTAATACTCCAAGAAAGTTCACTGTTACTTCTGACTTTGTCTTGCTGAGCACTCTGTGCAAACTTCTCTCTGCACTGGAGGTTGATGGACTCAGCACCAAATGCACCCTGGGGCTCATTATAACCTGAAGAGCCTCCTGTGCCTTGTGCCTTCCTGTCATTTTCTTCAAGTTTTCAGACCTTGTGCAGCAAAATGGAGGGGTACCTGGAGAGATCTTAAAGAGGAAGAATCCAGCAGACATTTACTGTCTATTTATTTAGAGCTGGGTATAAACAAGTTTTAAAGCAGCACTGTGCAACTGGTATCAATCCAGGATGTCCCCAATGCGTTCTATTCTGTGTCAGCAAATGTTCTTCTCAACCACCCCACCCCATTTCTACTCACATTGGCCCCATGGGACTTGCATCACTTTTCCTCACATCACTCTTCTCCTCTGCAGCCACCCGCTCAGTGTTTAGTCTCCCTTTCAGCAACTCGAACAGGCTTTCCTCAGAGAATCAGCTGCAAACGGGCAAGGAAAGAATTCTTTTTTTTTTTTTTTTTTTTTTTTTTTTTTTTGCCAACAAACAGTAGGAAAGGTGATGCAATTGAATGAACGGTAAAACACAGTGATCTACTGCATGTCATGTCCAAGCTGCTTCTATTGAGGTTTGACATTCACAGGGAATAACTGTACAAGAAGTGAGTTAGACATAGATAGGAAGGGACTGATGGAATCACAGTGAAGGACTGGACAACTTGTGATCTCGAGCGATGTGGGCCTGGCAAAGAGCAGGATCAGGACACTGAACTTTAGAAGAGCAGACTTCAAGCTACTCAATGGACTGCTAGCCAAGATCCCCTGGCGTGCTGCCCTCAAAGACAAGGATGTTGAGGAGAGCTGGCTGCTCTTCAAGGATGCCCTCCTGGAACCACAAGAGGTCTCCATTCCACTGAATAAGAAAGTGGGCTCCACTGAATAAGAAAGGTAGGAAACCGGCATGGCTCAGCAAGGACCTGCTGAGAGAACTGAGGGCGAAGAAAGGGGTGTACAAGCTCTGGAAACAAAGCTGTGTCACCTCAGAAGAATACAGGGATGCTGTCCAGACTTGCAGACGTTGGATCAGGGAGGCCAAGGCGCAGGCAGAACTGAACTTGGCAAGGGATGTGAAAAACAATAAGAAAGCCTTCTACAGGTACATTGGCCAGAAAAGACGGGCCAAAACAGGTGTACCTACTTTGGTAAATTTAAAAGGAGAACTGGCTTCAACAGATGAAGAGAAAGCTGAGGTGCTGAATGAGTTCTTCACCTCGGTCTTCACTGGTGGCCAGGATTCTAGTCTTTTTCATGTCCCTAAGCCCTGCATCCCCAAACCTTTATGTGGGGACAGTAAGGGCACAGTAAGGGCAGAGCAAGTCCAAGAGTGCCTCCTTAGACTGAATGTGTACAAGTCTATGGGGCCAGATGGCGTGCATCCCAGGGTCCTGAAGGAGCTGGCTGAGGTGGTTGCCGAGCCACTCTCCATCATATTTGAGAAGTCGTGGCTGTCAGGTGAGGTCCCGGATGACTGGAGGAAGGGTCACGTCACTCCCATATACAAGAAGGGGAGCATGGAGGACCCGGGGAACTACAGGCCGGTGAGTCTCACCTCCGTGCCTGGGAAGATCATGGAACAGATTCTCCTGGACAACATGCTCAATCACAGAAAGAATGTGAATGTGATCCGAGACAGCCAGCACGGCTTCACCAGGGGAAGGTCATGCTTGACCAATCCTGTGGCCCTCTATGATGGAGTGACGGCGATGGTGGATGAAGGGAAGGCAACCAATGTCATTTACCTGGACCTGAGCAAGGCCTTTGACATGGTCCCCCACCACATCCTCATCTCCAAATTGGAGGGAAGTGGATTTGATGGGTGGACAACTCGATGGATAAGCAATTGGTTGAAAGGCCGCAGACAGAGGGTGGTAGTCAGTGGCTCTATGTTCTGGTGGAAGCTGGTAGCGAGTGGTGTCCCCCAAGGGTCTGTTTTGGGACCGGTGCTCTTTAACATCTTTGTTAATGACATCGATGAGGGAATTGAGTGCACCCTCAGCAAGTTTGCTGATGACACCAAACTGAGTGGCACAGTTGATACGATGGAAGGAAGGGATGCCATCCAGAGAGACCTCAACAGGCTGGAAAGCTGGGCTCAGGTGAACCTAATGAGGTTCAACACGGCAAAGTGCAAGGTTTTGCACTTGGGCCGGAAGAACCCCAGGCACCTGTACAGGCTGGGATCAGAAGTCCTTGAGAGCAACTCGGCAGAGCAGGACCTGGGGGTCCTGATGGACGAGAGACTCAACATGAGCCAGCAGTGCGCTCTGGCAGCCCAGAAGGCAAATGGGATCCTGGGCTCCATCAGAAAAGGGGTGGTCAGCAGGGATAGGGAGGTGATTGTCCCTCTCTACTCGGCTCTTGTGAGGCCCCATCTGGAGTACTGTGTCCAGTGTGGAGCCCTCAGTACAAGAAAGACGTGGAGATTTTGGAAAGGGTCCAGAGGAGGGTCACAAAGATGATCAGGGGGCTGAAGCACCTCCCTTATGAGGACAGGCTGAAGGACCTGTGCTTTTTAAGCCTGGAGGAAAGAAGGCTGAAGGGTGACCTCATTGCAGCCTTTCACTACGAGAAGGGATCCTATAATCAGGAGGGGAGTAAGCTCTTTGAAAGGGCCGATAATAGCAGGACAAGGGGGAATGGATTTAAGTTGAAAGAGGGAAGATTTGGGTTGGATGTTAGGGGGAAGTTCTTTACTAGGAGAGTGGTGAGATTCTGGAAGAGGCTACCAAGGGAGGTTGTGGATGCCCTGTTCCTGGAGGTGTTCAAGGCCAGGTTGGACAGGGCCCTGGGCAGCATGATCTGTTAAGTGTGGAAGTTTGGTAGCCCTGCCAGGCAGGGGGGTTGGATCTTCATGATCCTTGAGGTGCCTTCCAACCTGGGTCATTCTGTGATTCTGTGATTCTTTGATTCTTTGATCCCATTCCAGAAGCAGGATTTAATTTAGGCTGGCTGGGGCTGGCATCTACACCATGGTACTAGTGTTCAGAAGTTGGCGCACAGTTATGAGACGCATTGTGGGGCTGAAAGTTGTCCAGCAAGCATTGTCACTACCAGGGCATGGCTTTCCTGAAGGTTCTCATCTGCACTTGCCAGCTGGCAGGGGGTGTGCTGGAGGCCCCAGGGAATTGCCATTCCAATGAGAGCCCAGAATAAACAAACATGTCAACTGTGAGAAAATGTAGGTGTGTCACAGCTGTGGAATGCCTTAAGCTCTGGAATTTGCAATAGATGGAGAATATAGAACGATCAGTTCTGAATAACGCTGCACTCTCAGGTGCCCATTACTCGAACATCTGATGTCATTCAGGATGCCCAAAAATACTCCCATGCCTTGTCTGGCCCCCAGCTAATGCTCAGGAAGGAGGTGGTTCTCTCAGATGTCTACCACAGCCTGCAGGCCCTGCTGCATACATCTATGAGCACCACAGGCACCTTGTGCTCACTGAATGACTGTTTTTGAGCAAGTCATTCCATCTTAAGAAAGGCCAAGGATTCAGACCAGGGGCTCATGCATACTGTCAACTCCTTGTGCACATCTGCTTCGAGTCAAGAGGAGTACCATCTCCCATGGGTCTGTGGGGAAGTGAATCTGCTTTCAACCCCAGGGTTTTACATCTGGACATGAGACACCTGCACTGATTGCCTCATCTGAATGACAGCCCTGCAAAGGGGGAGTCAGAGAGTCCCTGTCCTTGTCTCTGTGTTGTTTTTATTAAGGGCCAGGAGCAGAGCTTTCCAGGTGAGGCATTTACACTCCTGCTAGGCAAACACAATCTGTTAGGACGACCTGATACAGTAAAAGAGTTAGTCTCAAAGGTAGAAGACAGGTATATGGGCCCATAAACAGGTAGGATGAGCAGTTACATTAAAGGAATAGCATCCTGCACCCTAAATTGAAAAAGCCAGACAGAACCAGGCTACTTCTATCAAACATGATGGGGTAAAAGGGACAGAATGAGGAAGACATTGAGTGTTTGCAAGGAAGATGCCTGATTTCATCCCCACGACCACTGCAGGAAGAACCCAGCTACAAACAGCGCATGTGCCAGAGGGAGGAACAGAACGTAAATGAGTTCCTGGAAAATAATGAATATGTAGATGAGTTCCAGGAGATCTGCTGAATATGGATCAGCGTGACAGTAAAATAAGTAACACTTCTGCTTGCTGGTGTGCAAGGAAGGACTGATCCCCTTTGCACCCTGTGCCAAATACATGCATTCCTGCATTAAAACCTAACTCCAGGTTAGAGAGGTTGTTTCCTCAACTCCAAACCATGCTTCTGGAATCAGTCTGTCCAGTTTATCTGACATCCAAGAGCCTTTTTCAGAGATGACCCTGCTGTCTATCAGGAACATTCAGCTCAGGAGCCCCAGGGAAATCTCCAGAGGAAGCACTGAGGAAGAGAAACTCAAATACTCTGGTGTGCTGAGCTGGGCTGGGCTCCTGGGGCACAGGGAGCTCATAAAAGAGGATGGTGCTGCAGAGACGGCTGTGCCCAGGAGCAGATCTCGTGCACAGCACAGCCTGCAGGTGACAGAAGGAGAGGAGAGAAAGGGGAGAGAGCTTCCAGGATGTGTATGCAGTGAGCAGGCTCAGAGCATGCTGCAGGAGCATTGCTGACAGACAATGACATGGTAAGTCTCACTTCAGGCTATACAGATGCTATTCATAGAGGGTTAACTATAACTGTGAAATCCCATAGCAGATCTGGCTGCAGGCACTGCATGTTTCATTAGAGTGGAAAAAGCCTTCTGCTCCAGCTGAGGGCTTCCGTGCTTCAGCATCAGAGCACAGCCCTGAGGGCTGCGTGTCCCAGCACGGCTGCAGGCTGTGCATGTGGGGCTGCAGGCGGGTGCCCAGGGCTGTCCTGCAGAGCAGGGTCCCTGCTGTGCCCCAGGGGCTGTGTGCCGGCTATGGGACTCTGCCGCCTGCCAGGCTCAGCACTCAGCCTGCCCGGTGAGTTGCCCAGGGTGCTGCGGGGAGACGTGTTGGGGGGGGAAGGAGCCCCCCGGTAGAAAGGCTTGTGCTGCCACAGCTGCTGCCTGGGGCAGGGGGATCACAGCTCCACTGCACAACTGAATGTTTCTAAGAGTTCTTTGCAAGAGGACAGCCTAGCCTAGACCGGGACTTTCCATCTCCTGTTCTTAGGGAAGGCAAGAAGGATTGTAGGCAGAAATCTAAAATGGGCTGCCTCATCTGGACACAGCTCTGAGATTCCTGAAATTCTCTTCAGTCTATTGTTTGTTTTGAGAGCAGTCACATGTGTTGTGTTTCAGCTTCTTCTCTCTCAAAGGGTGGAATTAGTTGAAATTATTATCATTTCCTCTTGACAAGAATAATGCACTTATCTTGCAAACAGGCATGTTTATCCTATAGATACTGAAAGGAACAGAGGTTGGGTTTGGGGGCTCTAAGAGCTGTGTGGGAAAAGATATGAGACAAGAAACAGATGAGAATAACCACGGAGATGGGATAAGATTAGAAGATGATAGGAAGGCTACAACTCCATATGCTTCTTCTGATAAGGCAATGTTGAACTTCATGAAATGAAATTGAAGTTATGGTGCTAAATGAACAATGTCAAAGGAGAATTAAAAGATTTCATAATACAGCAGAAAGAGTGTCTCTGAGAATGGTTTGAACCTGTTATTATCTTCTGCACTCTGAACAGGACTCCAAGCCCAGGAACAGCAGATGTCCAACAGCAGCTCCATCAGCGAGTTCCTCCTGCTGCCGTTGGCAGACACGCGGCAGCTGCAGCTCCTGCACTTCTGGCTCTTGCTGGGCATCTACCTGGCTGCCCTCCTGGGCAACGGCCTCATCAGCACAGCCGTAGCCTGCGACCGCCGCCTGCACACCCCCATGTACTTCTTCCTGCTCAACCTGGCCCTCCTCGACCTGGGCTGCATCTCCACCACTCTCCCCAAAGCCATGGCCAACGCCCTCTGGGACACCAGGGCCATCTCCTATGCAGGATGTGCTGCACAGGTCTTCTTCTTCTTTTTCTTCATGTCAGCAGAGTATTCTCTTCTCACCATCATGTCCTATGACCGCTACGTTGCCATCTGCAAGCCCCTGCACTACGGGACCTTGATGGACAGCAGAGCTTGTGCCACCATGGCAGCAGCTGCCTGGGGGACTGGGGTTCTCATTTCCCTGCTGCACACTGCCAGTACGTTTTCACTGCCTCTCTGCCAAGGCAATGTTGTCAACCAGTTTTTCTGTGAGGTCCCCCAGATCCTCAAGCTCTCCTGCTCAGCCTCCTATCTCAGGGAAGTTGTGCTTCTCTTTTTTGGTTCCAGTTTAGTCTTTGGGTGCTTTGTTTTCATAGTTGTGTCCTATGTGCAGATCTTCAAGACCGTGCTGAGGATGCCCTCTGAGCAGGGAAGGCACAAAGCCTTCTCCACGTGCCTCCCTCACCTGGCTGTGGTCTCTTTGCTTGTCATCACTGGCATTTTTGCCTACCTGAAACCCCCCTCTCTCTCTTCCCCATCCATGGACCTGCTGGTGGCACTTCTGTACTCTGTGGTACCTCCAGCAGTGAACCCCCTCATCTACAGCATGAGGAGCCAGGAAGTCAAGGATGCAGTGATGAAAATGATGACAAAATGTGTTTCACAAATATTGAACTGCCCTTCTTTTAGAATTCATGCTTTTTACTGATGCAAACTCTTTGTTTCTTTTTGTTTTGATCAGTTTTTATAACTGTAATGTATTAAAACTTATTCTTTTTTATTTTATACATATATATATATATATATATACTGCAATGCTATTCACTAAAACAACATTATTCAAGTCAATTACTCTTTAACTTGTAACTTCATAGTGTAGCCCAGATGCACTGTACATAATGAACCAGGCTCTCTGTGAACCTTAAAGGATGTGCAGTGACTCTGTCTGTCCTCCTTCTTGTGAGACATTTCTGGAGCTGCTGGAGATGGATGTTCTAAGAAACCCACAGTCCAGCAGGAAGCACACGGCTGTTCATCAAGCTGTGCGGTGACTTCATCCTGCAACAGCTGATGGGCTATCCCTGGGCTCCTGGCTGGGTTCTGTGCTTTCAGGTTCACGTCTGTCAGTGCCTCTGTGTGTTGGTGTTGTGATTTCTATTGTTGATATTCCACCACAGATCATCATGCAGAACAGTGGAAGTTAAAGAGTTAATGTCCTCTTTCTGTGTTACCACTGTTTGGGGCATTTTGGGTTCCCGGTTGGGGGTTGTGGGGTCGGCATCCCCAGGGGACGTGGCATGAAGAGGAAGCAGGGTGGGACTCTGGTGAAGGCTTTAGGGCCGCTGATGACTTTACGATCTTGACTCCCTAGATGTTCGCAGCTAGGCCAGTTACCAAAGTGACACCAAGGAGATGAGAGGTAAAATGGCGATTTATTCAAGCAAACACACACTTATATAAACTATGCCTTTCAAATACGCCTACTACCTTGTACACGTCACTGATCCTTCCAGAAATGGGGGAGGGCCTGCCACGTAACAGCCCGATATTCCCCGTATTTCGCCTAATACACAACATCTCCCCCTCCCCATGCTAAGAAAGCCTAAATTGTTACAATACTCAACACTATAAACCCACTAATACACCCAACTAATAAACCCCATTCATTCCTAATACCTAATCCCTAATTCTTACCCTAAAGCCTATCCTGCATCTTATGATATTCTATTTGTGTGAAAATAATCTTTTCAGCCAAACACTGTAAGCAACCTAGCAAGCAGTGAAATACACATGGCACACACAACACTAATGCAAAAAGCATAAGAAGCCCTACAACTAACATCTTAAGCAACTGCTTGAACCATGGTGCAATTTTATCAAACCAACTCTCCAACCAATCCCCAAAAGGATCATCCTGTATTCCAGTTTTTCCCGTATGTTCTTTTAACCACTCCAATTTCTTATGTAAAGATTCACGGTGATCACTCAGATTAAAACAACACATCCCTTCAAAATCCTTGTACCCATGGTTCTGTGCTAGAAGCAAGAAATCAATCGCCGCTCTATTTTGAAGCACGGCATGTCTAATGCTATCAACGTCCACGAGTAGTTCACTTAGCAGTGCGGAAGTTGCATTGGCCTGTCTTATGGACCAACAGGCTAGTCTTTCTATCTCCTTCAGTGCCTGCGCTGCGGCAACTCCTGGGGTTAAAATGGATGCGAAGATTCGTGCAGTTGGTCCCCAAAGGCAAACTCCGTCACCGCAGTCCGACTTCAGCGTATGGATGTTCTGCTTCTTCTGAGCTTTAGTCATGTCTCTGGCCAACTGTACCCTCGTGAAGGCACGTGGGGACAGGATGGTTAGCCTTCCCAGATAACAAGGTCCCTCCACAGCATTTGCTGGTACCCCTTGCCATGTCCAGTCACCACAAATCAAGAATATACCTGGCAGTAGTGCCTTTGCAGTGAAGTTGTTCCAGATATATCTCTCCGATCCCTATACTTCGCCCTGTTTGTTTGGCCCAAGTAACCCACAAATTCCCAGGTTGTTGAATCAAATGAACACCCCCCACCGGTGACCAACACAGAGACAAAAGACACAACAGCATTAACATGGCAGTTCTTGTAGGCAGCAGGGATTGTTTCTCTGGGATCTTAGGTTTCTTTTTCTTCAGTATCCACAAGGAAGTTCTTCTGCGCTCCGTCAGTTCAGAATTCCTTGGGCGTCCGATCAAGAGGTCCTAGAAGAGGATACTCAGCTCTTGTTAATTCCCCGACAATTTCTTTTTCACCACCAACCTCTGGCTTAATTTTTCTTGATGGCACCCAACGTATATCTCCCGTGCCCTTACATTCTATCGCTGCACTCCGGACCGTATCCCAGCTGCTCTCTGACTCTGGCTGTCTCAGCTCCCCGCAGGGAAAAGCACGTGATGCCCTCACACTATCGTCGTTTGACTCCTGTTTTGGGTACTCTTCTCTCTCTTGTTTTGTTTGATTTGGTTACATATAGTAAATTACCCTTCCTCCACAGATTGTTGCCACTGTATTTTCTCTTTGTTAAAAATATCTGCTCACCCTCTGCCCTTCCCCCTCTCCCGGAGCTCAGGGCTAGCACATGCCAGGTCACAGCAAACCCCTTTGGATTTTTTTGTTTCTTTGTTTGTTTGTTTGTTTGTTTGTTTTGTTTTGTTTTGTTTTGTTTTGTTTTTTTCAACTTTACTCCTTAATCTCTCCTTCATTCTTTTCCTGGTTCCTCCATCTTAAGAGCATCGCATAGATGACTAAGGACCATTACGTTCCTTGGAACTTGCTGATTTCTTTTTAAGCTCCTCATCTGACAGTGGCACTTCTCTACTCAGTGGCTCCTCCAACAGTTAACCCTATTGTCTACAGCATAAGAAACAGGGAGATCAGTCACGCTCTCAGCAGAGTGTTGCAATAAGCATTATTCCAGCTTGCATAACTTGCACATCATTCCATTCCTGCTCTTGTTACACTGCCACAGTGCACTGAGGACTTGAGTCCTCTCCTTTGTGCAGGCCTGAAGGTCTTGTGTGTCTGACAACAGTCCTGTTGTCTCTACAGCAGCACTGCTGTGCTGCAGTCAGTAGCTGGCAATATGAACAGCTGTGTCAGAGCTGGTCTCCTTGCAGGCACTGCCATAACAAGAGGGCCTCTTCAGAGCAGGACCAGAGAACTGGAGGCCTCTTCCAAAGCTGGTGTAAGGAATATACCTCAGGAACTGCTCTCTAAGATGACATCGAGATTTTCTGGTGCTCTTCTCTGCATGACCTGGACAGATTCAAGAGTCCCAAGGAGATCTGTAAGGGACTCAGGGCAGTGCAGTGGTTTAGAATTTTCTCGGTTAAAGCTATTTACTAAGACAGAGAAAAAGAAAAGGATAATAATTATGACCTATGCTTATATGATACATATAGTGTATTTTCACATACACAAACGTATGCATAGATACCAATAGATATGCATATCTGTTTACACGTCCAGGACCTTTTGCAGGGATTTTAACAGCCAAGGGGTTAACTGCAGGAGCTGGAGCAGCTGTTGGGCTGTTGCAGGAATTGGAGCAACTGCAGAGCTCACCGCCAGAGCTGGAATCACCACAGGAATCATCTTAGGGCAGATCTCTCAGGGACATTCTTGAATAATTGTTTAATCTGAGACATAACCTGAAACACATTAAGGACACATAGCAGTGGGAGCATGCTGGTTTGAGCATCCCACAGATAGTCAAAATCCTCAGGAGCTAGAGCAACTAGCTCTGGAGCTCCAGGGAAAGAAGAAGTGAGAGGGAGGCTTTGGGACTGCTGGAAAGTGGACTGGATGATCTTGTAGGTCCTATCCAACCTTGTGATTCTAGGATTCTATGGAAGTGTCCTCCCTTCTCTCCTCCATAGCCAGGCTCCCTGAGGGCACAAAGTAAAGGGTGTCATTACTAATCGTATCAACTATCATAGAATCATAGAATTACCCAGTTTGGAAGAGATCTTGAAGATCATCAAGTCCAACTGCAGCCTAACCATAGTACCCCAACTCTAACAACCCTCTGCTAAATCATATCTCTGAGCACCACATCCAAATGGCTCTTAAACACATCCAGAGAGTACCACCTCCCTTGGGAGGCTATTCTAGTGTTTAGCTATCCTTTCTGTATAGAAGTGTTTCTTAATGTCCAACCTAAACTTACCTTGGTGCAACTTGTGGCCATTTCCCCTCATCCTGTAACTTGTCACTAGTGGGAAGAGACGTGTCCCGCTCTCACTGTAAGCACCTTTCAGATACTGGAAGAGAGCGATAAGGTCTCCCCTCAGCCTCCTCTTCCCCAGACTAAACAGCCCCAGCTTCCTCAGCCTCACCACATAGGGTTGATTTTCTAAGCCCTTCACAAGCCTCTTTGCCCTTCTCTGGACCTGCTTCATTACCTCTATGTCTTTTTTGTACTGAGGTGCCCAAAACTGGACACAGTACTCGAGGTGAGGCCTCACCAATACCGAGTACAGGGGCAAGATGACTTCCTTAGTCCTGCTCACCACACCATTCCTGACCCAAGCCAGGATGCCATTGGCCCTCTTGGCCACCTGGGCACACTGCTGGCTCATATTCAGCTGACTGTCCATCAGCACACCAAGGTCCCTTTCCAGCAGGCAGCTTTCCAGCCACACCTCCCCAAGCCTGTAGGGTTGCCTGGGGTTGTTGTGACCAAAATGCAGGACCCGACACTTGGCCCTGTTGAAACTCATGTCGTTAACCTTGGCCCATCTATTGAGTCTATGGTCCCTCTGTAGTGCCCTTCCCCCTCAGGCAGATCAATACTCCCTCCCTAGTTGGTGTCATCTGTAAACTTACTGAGGGTGCACACAATCCCCCCATCAAGATCACAGAATCACATAATTGTAGGGGTTGGAAGGGACCTCTAGAGATCATCAAGTCCAACCCCCCTGCCAAAGCAGGCTCCCTACAACACGTCGCACAGGTAGGCGTCCAGGAGGGTCTTGAATATCTCCAGAGAAGGAGACTCCACCGCCTCCCTGGGCAGCCTGTTCCAGTGCTCCGTCACCCTCACCGTAAAGAAGTTCTTGCGCACATTCGTGCGGAACTTCCTATGCTGAAGTTTCAGCCCATTTCCCCTAGTCCTGTCCCCACGCACTACTGAAAACAGACCAGCCTCAACACTATGGCTCCCACACCTCAGGTATTTATAAACCTGGATCAAGTCCCCTCTCAGCCTTCTTTTCACAAGGCTAAACAGACCCAGTTCCTAAGTCTCTCCTCATAGGGGAGATGCTCCAGGCCCTTCACCATCTTTGTGTCCCTCCACTGGATTCTTTCCAAGAGATCCCTGTCTTTTTTGTACTGGGGAGCCCAGAACTGGACACAGTATTCCAGATGAGGCCTCACCAGAGCAGAGAAGAGGGGGAGGCTGGGACATGATTAGGAAGTGAGAAGAAATTAAGAGCTCCATAATCTTCTGCTCCTTAACAGATGGTGAAGCTCATGAATATAAATTTTAGTTCTGGAGTTAAATGAATATTTTCCAAAGGGAAAGTCAAACGTTGATAGTGTAGCAGGAGGAGTGTCTCTGAGAGTGGTCTGGACTTGTCAGTATCAGGGAGTTTCCCACGGAGAACCTTCCATGTGAAACTGCTATCAAGTGTCATCCACCTGCTTTGCACTGATCTCAAAGAATATTAGAGGATGGACTGGCCTGAAGGTAAAAAGTTTGGAACATCACCAGCAGAAGAAGTGTCACGTGCTAAAGAGGCCCCACCATGCAACGGACTACCAGAAAATGAAAAGAAATATGCCCTGTTCACTGATGGATCATGTCGTATTGTATGGAAGCATTGAAGATGGAAAGCTGCTGTGTGGAGCCCCTCACAACAGGTTGCAGAGGTCACTGAAGGTAAAGGAGAATCAAATCAGTTGGCAGAGGTAAAGGCTGTTCAGCTGGCCTTACTTGTTGCTGAACGGGAGAGGTGGCCAGTGCTTTATCTTTATCCTGACTCATGGATGGTGGCAAATGCCTTATGGGGGTGGTTACAGCAGTGGGAACAATATAACTGGCAACAGAAGGGTAAAACTATTTGGGCTGCAGAACTGTGGAAAGACATTACTGCTCAAACAGAAGATATGGTTGTAAAGGTGTGTCACGTGGATGCACACATGCCCAAGATTCGGGCTACCAAAGAACAACAAAACAACCATCAGGTAGATCGAGCTGCCAGAATTGAGGTGGCTCAAATAGACTTGGACTGGCAGAACAAGTGTGAATTACTCCTAGCTTGATGGGCCCATAAGACCTCAGGCCATCAAGGAAGAGACGCGACATATAGGTGAGTTAGAGACCAAGGGTGGACTTAATTACGGATGCTATTGCTCAGGTTATTCATGACTGTGAAACATGTGCCATAATTAAATTAAAAATAAGCCAAGAAAATGAAACCTCTCTGGGGGGAAGGGTGATGGCAAAAGTATAAATATGGGGAGGCATGGCAGGTTGATGATATCACTTTCCACGATCTCTCAATTGTAAGTCTTATGTGCTTACCATGTTGGTGGCAACCACTGGTTGGCTTGAAACATACACAATACCCCTTGCTACCTCTGGAAAGACCATATTAGGTCTTGAGAAACAAGTCCTGTTGCAACATGGCACCCCAGAAAGAACTGAGTCTGATAAATGGACCTCATTTCAAAAATTCCCTTATAAATACTTGGGCCAAAGATCATAGCAGTGAGTAGATTTATCATATCACAGTATCACAGTATAACAGTATCATGTGAGTTGGAAGGGACCTTAGAGATCATCGAGTCCAACTCCCGGGATTCAAGCCTTCTGTGTAGCAGAGCAGCAATTCTACCACTCGCTCCACAGTGAGATTCAAACCCGGGACTCCGGTGTTGCAAGCGGCACTTCTACTACTGCGCCAACGGGGCACACATATCCCCTAACATGAACCTGTTTCTGGTAAAATTGAACGAAAGAATGGGTTGTTGAAAACTATGCTGAAATCAATGGGTGGTGGATCATTGAAGCACTGGTAGAAGCATTGTTCAGAAGCCACTTGCTTAGTCAATACTAGAGGATCTGTCAATCATGATGGTCCTAGCCAATCCAGCCCCCTACACACTATAGAAGGAGATAAGGTCCATGCTGTACATGTAAAGAACATGTTGGGAAAAGCTGTTTGGGTCCTTCCAGCCTCTGGAATTGGCAAACCTCTCTGTGGAACTGTTTTTGCCCAGGGGCCTGGGTGCACTTGGTGAGTGATGCAGAAGGATGGGGATGTTCAATGTGTACCACAAGGGAATCTGATTTTGGGGGAGTACAGTCAGTAATTCCTTGTATATGTACATATACAGACATGTGTGTGTAATACATTTTAATTATTGTTTATTTCTATATAGATAAGTTTTCTACGCATAATGTAGTGATGTAGAATAAGGGCTGGAATGTCATGGTTTTGAAATTTTTCCTATTGGTATTCCACATTTCATAGTAAAAAAAGTTTTCCTGCTTAGGTCATTGCCGCTGCTGTTTTGGTTTCCTTGGGCACAGCTCCAATCTCACTACCGCATTCCCTTTTCGCTTCCCATTTGCTGAGGGCCAGGCATCCCAAGGGCCTACTTTCCCCCCTGTCATAGACATAGATTGATCTAGATAACAGCACTAAAGTGCTAGCAAGGAGACCAGTTCTGACAGTGCTGTTCATGTTGCTGGCAACTAACTGCTCTCCCAGAGTGCTGCTGTAGAGAAAGCAGGATGGTTGTCAGAAAGAAAAAGACCTTCAGGCCTGCACAGCTATGAGGACTTGAGAGCACTGTGGCAGTGTAAATAGAACAGGAATGAAAAGAGCACACTGTGCTGCTGTCCGTGGCTGTACCTCCCCCAGACCCAAACAAGGTAGGAAGAGAGAAGAGCTAAGGAAATGTCTATATTTAAAGCTTTTTATTTATCTCTTGACCTGTTCAGAGAATCTGATTCCATGTTTACATGGGTTCCTGGAGTGAGGAAATGCAAATTAGGTAGGAAAGAATTAGTGAAATAAATTGCTTTTAATAATAAACTTTTTAAATAAACTTTTCTTGCAGATTACTGTATCACAAACAATCAAAAATATGATCAAACCTAAACATAAAAAACAATCACTGGGAATTGTGTGAAGAAGATGAGCACTTTATTGAAGCTGGATTAGTGTGTACAGCAACACTTTCTTGAGAGCATGTTTGATCTCCTTGTTCCTCATGCTGTAGATAATAGGGTTCAGTGTTGGAGGAACCACTGAGTACAGAAGGGACACCGTCAGGTCCAGGAGTGGAAAGGAAATTGATGGGGGCTTCAGGTGGGCAAAAAATGCAGTGCTGAGAAACAGGGAGACCACAGCCAGGTGAGGGAAACATGTGGAGAAGGCTTTGTGCCGTCCCTTCTCTGAGGGCATCCGCAGCACGGCAAGGAAAATCTGCACATAGGACACAACTATGAAAACAAAGCATCCAAAGACTAAACTGATAGTAAAAATGAGAAACACAGCTTCCCTGAGATTTGATTCTGAGCAGGAGATCTTGAGGATCTGTGGGATTTCACAGAAAAACTGGTTGACAACATTGCCTTGGCAGAGAGGCAGTGAAAACGTACTGGCAGTGTGCAGCAGGGAATTGAGAAGCCCAGCGCCCCAGGCAGCTGCTGCCATGGTGGCACAAGCTCTGCTGTCCATCAAGGTCCCGTAGTGCAGGGGCTTGCAGATGGCAACGTAGCGGTCATAGGACATGATGGTGAGAACGGAAAACTCTGCTGATATGAACAAGACAAAGAAAAAGAGCTGTGCAGCACATCCTGCGTAGGAGATGGCCCTGGTGTCCCAGAGGGCGTTGGCCATGGCTTTGGGGAGAGTGGTGGAGATGCAGCCCAGGTCGAGGAGGGCCAGGTTGAGCAGGAAGAAGTACATGGGGGTGTGCAGGCGCTGGTCGCAGGCTACGGCTGTGCTGATGAGGCCGTTGCCCAGAAGGGCAGCCAGGTAGATGCCCAGCAAGAGCCAGAAGAGCAGGAGCTGCAGCTGCCGCGTGTCTGCCAACGGCAGCAGGAGGAACTCGCTGATGGAGCTGCTGTTGGGCATCTGCTGTTCCTGGGCTTGGAGTTCTGTTCAGAATGGAGAAAATAGTGACAAATGCAGACCATTCTCTGAGACACTCCTCCAGCTATACTATAAAAGTTCTCCTTTCTGCTCACTTCTGTTCTATAAAAAATGGCCTTTTCCTTTGGAAAAAGTTCATTTAACTCCAGAACTTGAATTTATTTTCATGGAAAACCATGACAATGAAATTCACAGTCACTTAATGAGTAGATGATTAGGGACCTCTTACTTTCTTCTCATTTCCAAATCATAGCTCAGCCTCCTGGATATTTTCCTGTTTACTTCAAGTTGTCTTCGAGACTCCTGCACCAGTCTCTGTGAACTTCAGCTTCTCGTAGGGAAATCAGACTATTTGCAGTACGTATGAAATATTAATGTCTGCAGAAAACCACAAGAACTGAAACTGATTGTATCCTTTCAGGAAAGAGAGGCTGAATCTACTTTCTTTGACACTGTTCACAAAACAACCGATGGACTGAGAAAGTACTGGGGATTCTCAGAGTTGTGTTTAAATTTGACAGCCCCTTTTAGATTTCTGCCCGCTATCCTCTTTCCTTCGCTGAGAACAGGACATGGAAAATCCCCGCCTTGACTGTCCATTTGCCAAGAACCCTTACAAACATTCAGTTGCGCAGTGGAGCTGTGATCCCCCTGCCCCAGGCAGCAGCTGTGGCAGCACAAGCCCCTCTACCGGGGGGCTCCTTCCCCCCACACGTCTCCCCGCAGCACCCTGGACAGCTCCCCGGGCAGGCTGAGTGCTGAGCCTGGCAGGCGGCAGAGTCCCATAGCCGGCACACAGCCCCTGGGGCACAGCAGGGACCCTGCTCTGCAGGACAGCCCTGGGCACCCGCCTGCAGCCCCACATGCACAGCCTGCAGCCGTGCTGGGACACGCAGCACTCAGGGCTGTGCTTTCGTACTGCAGAATGGAAACCCTTAGCGAAAGCAGAAGTCTTTTTCCACAATAAAGAAACATGCAGTGCCTACAGCCAGATCTGCTATGGGATGTCCCGCATTTAGTTAACCCTCTATGGAAAGCAGCTTACGGTCTGCAGTGAGACTTACCATGTCGTGATCTGTGAGCAGTGCTCCTGCACCGAGCTCACAGCCTGCGCACTGCATACACATCCTGCAAGCTCTCTCCCCTTTCTCTCCTCTCCTTCTGTCACCTGCAGGCTGTGCTGTGCACATGAGCTGCTTCTGGGCACAGCTGTCTCACTGCAGCACCATCCAATTTTATGAGCTTCCTGTGTCCCAGGAGCCCGGCCCGGCTCAGTAGCAAAGCATGTCATTTTTATCCTTCCCACTCGTATCCCCTGAGATGTCCCTGCATCTTCATGGTCAACAGCTCCTGAAAGACAACAGCATCATGACAGTACATTAAAATCTGTTGAATTTAACACCAGATTTCTAGTGGTCAGTGACTTATACCAGACATGTGGTAAGTCCTCCCAGAGAGTGTTTGTTGAAACTAAAAGGGCACACAGATAAGGACACAATATCATAGAATCATAGAATCACCAAGGTTGGCAAAGACCTACAAGATCATCCAGTTCAGCTGTTCACCTATCACCAATAGCTCTTACTAATCCATGTTCTTCAACACAATATCCATTCATTCCTTGAATATATTGAACTGGTGAATCCACCACCCCCCTGGGAAGTCCATTCCATGTCCCAAAGTGCAGGATGTGGCATTTGGTCTTGGTGTACTTCTTCCCATTGACTTCAGCCCAGCTCTCCAGCCTATCCAGATCCCTCAGTAGGGCCTTGCTAACTCCAGACTGATCCACACTCCCAGCCAATTTGGTGTCATCTGTAAACTTACTTAGGGTGCACTTGATGCCTTCATCCAGATCAACAATAAAGGTATTGAAGAGGAAAGGCACCAGCACTGTCCTCTGGGGAACACCAAATAGGCACACAGGTAGGCGTCCAGCCGAGTCTTGAATATCTCCAGACAAGGAGACTCCACAACCCCGTTGGGCAGCCTGTTCCAGTGCTCCGTCACCCTCACTGTAAAGAAGTTCTTGCACACATTCGTGTGGAACTTCCTATGCTCCAGTTTCTGGCATTTCCCCTTGTCCTGTCTCCACACACTGCTGAAAAGAGTTTGGTCTCGCCACTTTGCCACCCACACCTCAGATATTTATAGACCTGGATCAGGTCCCCTCTCAGTCTTCTTTTCTCAAGGCTAAACAGACCCAGTTCACATAGTTTTTCTTCATACGGGAGATGCTCCAGGCCCTTCACCATCTCTGTAGCCCTTTGCATCACTCTTTCCAAGAGATCCGTGTATTTTTTTTATAATGGTGAGCCCAGAACTGGACACAGTACTCCAGATGAGGCCTTACCAGGGCAGATTAGAGGTGAAGGATCACCTCCCTCGACCCCCTGGACACACTCTTTTTCATGCACCCCAGAATGCCATTGGCCTTTTTGGCCACGAGGGCACACTGCCGGCTCATGGCCAACCTGTTGTCCATCAGGATACCCAGGTCCCTCTCTGCAGAGCTCCTATGCGGCAACTCATCCCCCAGCCTGTCCTGGTGCATGCAATTATTCCTCCCTAGGTGCAAGACTCTCCACTATCTTTTGTTAAACCTCATCTGGTTTATTACTGCTCAGCTCTCCAGCCTGCCAGGCCTCGCTGAATGACAGCACAGACTTCAGGTATGTCAGCCAATCCTCCCAAGTTCCTGTCATCAGCAAACTTGCTGAGGGTGGCCACTATCCTCTTGTCAAGGACACTGATAAAGAAGTGGAGAAAGACTGGACCCAGCACTGACACCTGGGGAACACCGCTACTAACTGTTTTCCAACTGGGCTCTGCACCACCAACGACGACCCTTTGTGCTCTGCCCGTCAACCAGTTCTCGACTCACCTCACTATCCATTCATCTATCCCACATGCCCTCAGCTTTTTTCTAAGCAAACTTTCGTAGGAGACAGTATCAAATGCCTTGCTGAAATCAATGTAGAAGACATCCACCACTCTCCCCTCATCCACACAGCCGGTGACAATGTCATATCAGGCTGTCAGGTTGATTGAGCATGACCTCTCCTTGGTGAACCCATGCTGACTACTCCTGACAACCTCCTTTTCATCCAACTGTCTGGTGATGGCTTCCAGCACAAGCTGTTTCAGCACCTTTCCAGGGACAGAGCTGAGGCTGTCTAGCCTGTAATTGCCCTGTTCTTCCTTCTTGCCCTTTTTGAAGAACATAGTGACACTGTCAGACACCTCCCCTATTCTTCAAGACCTTTCAAAGATGATTGTAAGTGGTGCAGAAATCACCGCTGCTAGCTCCCTCAGCATCCGTGGATACACCCTATTGGGCCCTATGTCTTTACGAACATCAGTGTGGCCTAGGCGCTCACGGACCAGCTCTTCCCTGACTAAAGGCAAGTCTTCCATTCCACAGACCCTCATACTAAGCTCCAAGGTCTGGGATGGTTGAGGGAGAGCTTTCTCATGGAAGATGGAAGCAAAGAAGTCCTTCCGTTTCTCCACCTTCACAACATCCCCCATTACCAGAACACCCCCCCCACTTAGTAGGGGACCCACAATCTCACTAGTCTTCCTGTTAATCTTAACATACTTAAAATAAACAAACAAATAAATAAATAAATAAACCTTTTTAATATCCTTTTTTTAATGAGTGTCAACCCATTTATATAATACTATGCTCTGTTTGCAGGGAAGTGTGTGAGAGAGGTGGGCCAATGAGTGCTGGTTCTGCGGTGATGTGTTTATAACTGAATAATACAGGCTGTTCATGGAAAGATAGATGGTATTAAGGGTGTAACTAAAAAACAGTATTGTTTGACAAACACTTTTGATGGTATATGCAAGTGCACTTGAGGGTATGTGGAAGTGTAAATGAGGGTACAAATAGTGGAATAGTCTACAGAGGAAAAGGAGTTAAAGGGAAAGTGAGTTAATCTGCACTGACATGTGAGCAACCCCCCACACCACTCCTCTGTGAGAAGAGCAGAGCAGAGCAGAGAAGAGAAGAGTCACAGTCCCCACGTATCAGGCAGTGTTATTCTGCTACCAAATGGATGAGCTCACAACAGAAGAGGCATTTCTTCCTCTCTGCTCCACCTGTGGCATACTCTGGAGTTCAAGGCACTGGAAAACTATGGCACATCTAAGTTCTATCATTGATTAGCCCTTAGTATGCACTGGGCTCTCATTTCAATTGCATCTAATTCAGTCTAGGGTCACACCAGTTGACAGGAAGCTGGCAAATGTTGTCTCATTGTAAGGAAGAGCAAGAAAGATGACAGGGGCAATTATGGACCTGACAGTCTCACTCCAGTGCTTGGTAAAATGATGGAGAAAATGATGATGGGAGTTATGGAAAAACAGCTGAAGGACAATTCTGTCATAGGTTGCAGCCAACACAAGTTCACGAGGGGTAGGTCCTGCTTAACTTAAGGCCTTATTGTGACACGTTTATCCCTTTAGCTGAACAAGGGAAGCCAGTTGATGTTATCCTTGAGGATTTCAGTAGAGCTTTTGATACTTTTTCTCACAGCAACCTTCTGGAATGAATGTCCTGCATATGGCTAGACAGAAATAGAACGTGGTGGGTGAGGAGTTGGCCAATAGGTCAGGCCCAAAAGATTATAGTCAATGGGTTTCATCGGGTCACTGTCAGGGTTCCCCGGGGCTCCATTTAAAAGCTATTCTCTTCCATGTTTTTGTGGATGACTTGCATGCAGGACTAGAAGATGTTCTGAGCAAGTCTGCTGATGATACCAGATGAGGAGGTGCAGTTGCCTCCACTGAGGATGGACAGGACATGCAGAGAGATGTGGACAAGTCAGAGAAATGGGTATCAGTTTTTACTAAGCACCAAGTGCATAAAGCATAACAAGAACAAGTGCTTGATTGTGAACCTGGGTAGGGACAACACTGGACATGCATGCTGACTGGATATGGAACACTGGAGGGCATTCTGAATGGAAAGGATTGGGGTGTATATGGGATCTAAAAAACAATATTGTTTGACAAACTGCTTTGATGGTATAAGAAAGTGTAATTGTTGATGGCATATGGAAGTGTACTTGAGGGTACGTGGAAGTGTAAATGAGGGTACAAATAGTGGAATAGTCTACAGAGGAAAAGGAGTTAAAGGGAAATTGAGTTTATCTGCACTGACATGAGAGCAACCCCCCGCACCACTCCTCTGTGAGAAGAGCAGAGCAGAGAAGAGCAGAGAAGAGACACAGACCCCATGTATCATGTAGTGTTATTCTGTTTACCAAATGGAGGAGGTCACAACAGAAGAGGCAGGCCTTCCTCTCTGCTCCATCAGTGGCATACTCTGGAGTTCAAGGCACTGGAAAACTATGGCACATCTAAGTTCTATCATTGATTAGCCCTTAGTATGCACTGGGCTCTCATTTCAATTGCATCTAATTCAGTCTAGGGTCACACCAGTTGACAGGAAGCTGGCAGATGTTGTCTCATTGTAAGGAAGAGCAAGAAAGGTGACAGGGGCAATTATGAATCAATCCAGTGCCTGGTAAAATGATGGAGACAATGATGGTGGATGTTATGGAAAAACAGCTGAAGGACAATTCTGTCATTGGTCACAGCCAACACAGCTTCCAGAGGGGAAGGTCCTGTTTAACTATCAGACTTTTTATGACAAGGTTAGCAAATTGGTTGATCAAGGGAAGCCAGTTGAAGTTATACTTGAGGATTTCAGTAGAGCTTTTGATACTATTTCTCACAACAACCTTCTGAGCAGAATGTCCTTCATACAGCTAGGCACAAACATAACGTGGTGGGTGAACAGTTGGTCAGTATGTCAGGCCCAAAGGACTATAGTCACTGGGTTCCATCAGGCTGGTAGATGGTCACTATCAGGGTTCCCCAGGGCGCCATTTTAGGGCCACTTCTCTTTCATGTTTTTGCGGATGACTTGCATGCAGGACTAGAAGATGTTCTGAGCAAGTTTGCTGATGAGACCAGATGAGGAGGTGCTGTTGCCTCCAATGAGTGGGAAGAGATGTGGACAAGTCAGAGAAGTGGGTACCAGTTGGTCCTAAGCACCAAGTGCATAAAGTATAACTAGAACAAGTGCCTGATTGTGCACCTGGGTAGGGGCAATCCTGGACATACACACTGACTGGATATGGGACACTAGAGAGTGGTCTGACTGAAAAGGATTGGGGGTCCTGGTCAACATCAAATTGAACATGAGTCTGCAGTGTGCCCAGGCACCCAGGAAGCTCAGCGGTCCATTGGAGTGCATCAAGCAAGGTATTACCAGGTCAGTGAGGGAAAGGATTGTCCCTGTCTGCTCTGCACTGCTGCAGCCTCACCTGGAGCACTGGGTGCACTTCTGGGCACTGAAGAGCATAAAAGACATCAAATTATGGGAGAGTGTGCATAGGATGTCACCAGAACTGAGAAATGTGAAGTTTAGAGTTTCATTAGGATTGACTGCTTGTTCAGACTGGGCCCTTCTCACATCCCACAGCCTGCAAGGACACACAGGGCACACATGGGACATGCACTTCACAGCATCCTTGCACCCCATGCAGAGCCTGGGATCTTCTGTCCCCATGTCTTTCTTTTAACATCATACAGACTTCCATCCACTGCCCCAGGAAGGATCCTTAGTCAGCATGAGGTTCTCTCTACCAAGGGCCTGGGAATCAGGGCTTGGCCTTTCTGCTTCATAAGAAAAAGCAGGGGTTTCTCAGCATCAGAGCCACCATGCCAGTGCCTTTGCCTGCCTGTAGTCATGGCTTCCAATTATCTGCTCTAACAAGTCCCTGGGGAAGCTTGCTTGTTAGTGTCCCTCAGTGGGCCCATTAATACTCCAAGAATCTTCACTGTTACTTCTGCCTTTGTCTTGTTGAGCACTTTGTGCAGTCTTCTCTCTGCACTGGAGGTTGACGGACTTGTCATCAAGTATCGCCTGGGGCCCATTATCACCTGAAGAGCCTTCTGAGCCTTGTGCCTTCCTGTCATCATCTTAAGGTATTCAGAACCTGTACAGCAAAATAGAGAGCAATATGGAGAGAGCTTAAAGTGGCCGAAGCCAGCAGTCGTTTATTGTTTATTTATTTATATTTGAGTTTAAACAAGTCATTAAAGCAGCACTGTGCAACTGGTATCAATCCGGAATGTTCCCAATGAGTTCTATTCTGTTACTGTGTGGGCAAATGTCCTCCTCAACCTCCCCACCCTATTTCTACTCACATTGGCCCCATGGGACTTGCATCACTTTTTTTCACATCAATCTTCTCCTCTGCATTCACCCGCTCAGTGTTAAAATTCATTTGCACCAGCTCCAACTAGCTTTCCACAGAGAACCAGAGGCACATGGTCCATGAAAGAATTCCCTTTGTTTTTGGCCAACAAACAGCAGGAAAAGTGTTGCAATAGACTGAACAGGAAAACACAGTGGTCAACTGCATGCCATGTCCATTCCGCTACTGTTGAGGTTTGTCTTTCACTGGGAAAATTTGTACAAGAAATGAGTTAGACACAGTCATGATGCTGTTGACTTTCAGGAGCTGTTGGCCATCAGGACCCAGGGATATCTCAGGGGAGACGAGTGGGAAGGATGAAAATGTCATCCTATTCTGCTGGGCTGGGCTGGGCTCCTGGGACTCAGAGAGCTCATACAAATGGGCAGTGCTGCAGAGAGACAGCTGTGCCCAGGAGCAGCTCTTGTGCACAGCACAGCCTGCAGGTGACAGAAAGAGAGGAGAGAAAGGGGAGAGACCTTGCAGGATGTGAATGGTCTGAGCAGGATGTGAGCTCAGTGCAGGAGCATTGCTCACAGATCACGACACGGTAAGTCTCACTGCAGACCGTGAGCTGCTTTTCATAGAGGGTTAACTAAAAGCGGGACTAAATGTGGATAGTTCTGAAGCAGAACTGGCTTCAGGCACTGCATGTTTCTTTTCAGGGGAAAAAGACTTCTGTTTTAGCTGAGGGTTTCCATTCTGCAGTATGAAAGCACAGCCCTGAGGGCTGCGTGTCCCAGCACGGCTGCAGTCTGTGCAGACGCGGCTGCAGGCGGGTGCCAAGGGCTGTCCTGCAGAGCAGGGTCCCTGCTGTTCAGGGGGATGATGTGCGGGTGGAAGGAGCCCCCTGGAAGGGCTTGTGCTGCCACAGCTGCTGCCTGGGGCAGTGGATCACAGCTCCACAGCACAACTGAATGTTTGTAAGGGTGCTTTGCAAGAGGAAAGCCAAGGCAGGGATTTTTCATTTCCTGTTCTGAGGGAAGGCAGAAAGGACTGGTGGCAGAAATCTAAAAGGGGCTCTCACAGCTCTGAGAATTTTTCTTCAGTCAATTGCTTGTTTTGTGAACAGTCACACATGATGCGCTGTCAGTCTCCTCTTTCTCAAAGGATGGAACCAATTGAAATGATCATTTTCAGCAGACATGAATAATTCACTTAACCTGAGAACAAGCAGCTTTTTCAAACTGAAACTGAATGGCACAGAGGTTGGGTTTGGGACGCTAAGAGCAGTTGGGGTAAGGATATGAGGCATAAAACAGATGAAAATATCCAGGGAGACAGGATAAGATAAGAAAATATGTGGAAGGTTAGAGCTCCAAATGCTGCTTCTGCTTAAGGAATGATGAACTACATGAAATTAAAAGCAAGTAATGGTGCTAAATGTACACTGTTGTAGGAAAATGAAAACATTTCATATAAAAGCAGGAGGAGTATCTCTGAAAATGGTCTGGACTTGTCATTGTCTTCTGCACTCTGAGCAGGACTCCAAGCCCAGAACAGCAGATGCCCAACAGCAGCTCCATCAGCGAGTTCCTCCTGCTGCCGTTGGCAGACACGCGGCAGCTGCAGCTCCTGCACTTCTGGCTCTTGCTGGGCATCTACCTGGCTGCCCTCCTGGGCAACGGCCTCATCAGCACAGCCGTAGCCTGCGACCGCCGCCTGCACACCCCCATGTACTTCTTCCTGCTCAACCTGGCCCTCCTCGACCTGGGCTGCATCTCCACCACTCTCCCCAAAGCCATGGCCAACGCCCTCTGGGACACCAGGGCCATCTCCTACACAGGATGTGCTGCACAGGTGTTTTGCTTTTTCTTCTTCTTCTCAGCAGAGTATTCCCTTCTAACCATCATGTCCTATGACCGCTACGTTGCCATCTGCAAGCCCCTGCACTACGGGACCTTGATGGACAGCAGAGCTTGTGCCACCATGGCAGCAGCTGCCTGGGGCGCTGGGCTTCTCAATTCCCTGCTGCACACTGCCAGTACGTTTTCACTGCCTCTCTGCCAAGGCAATGTTGTCAACCAGTTTTTCTGTGAAATCCCCCAGATCCTCAAGCTCTCCTGCTCAGGCTCCTACTTCAGGGAAGTTGTGCTTATCATTTTTAGTGCCAGTTTATCCTTTGGGTGCTTTGTTTTCATAGTGGTGTCCTATGCACAGATCTGTCTTGCTGTGCTGAGGATGCCCTCAGAGCAGGGACGGCACAAAGCCTTCTCCACGTGCCTCCCTCACCTGGCCGTGCTCTCCCTGCTTGTCATTACTGGCTTTTTTACCTACCTGAAGCCCCCCTCTCTCTCCTCCCCATCCATGGACCTGACGGTGGTACTTCTGTACACAGTGGTGCCTCCATCACTGAACCCTATTATCTACAGCATGAGGAACCGGGAGGTCAAGGATGCAGTGAGGAAAGTGATTACTAAATGTGTTTTAAAAGCTGTGAACTGCCCATCTTTTTGAATTCATGGTTTATAATACAACGTTTTACTGAATCAAGCTAGTAATCCAGCTTTTTTCTAAATCAAGCTCTCTTTTATAGATTGTTCTGTTCATTTTATATGTGTAATTCATTATTACTGTATATATATATATATACTGTAATATTTTTCACTAAAACATCATTTGTCAAATCAGTTTCTACTCAGTTTGTACCTTTCTAGTGTAGCCCATACACACTGTACAGAATGAACCAGGCTCTCTGTGAACCTTACAGAATAAAGGACATGCAGTGACTCTGTCTGTCCTCCTTCTTTTGGAGCTGACGAGGTTGGATGTTCTCAGAAACCCACAGTCCAGCAGGAAGCACACGGCTGTACATCAGAATGTACAGTGACTTCAGCCTGCAACAGCTGATGGGCCATCTCTGGGCTCCTGGCTGGGGTCTGTGCTTTCAGGCTCACATCTGCCAGTGCCTCTGAGAGGCCAGCAGCAGCAGCTGGTTTGCACATTGGTTGTCACGTCCCCTCTTCTTCATTCCCTGTGAGACCCTGCACAGGACAAGTTCTTGGATATGGGTTATCACAACAGATTATTCCAAGCTTCATAGAATCATAGAATGACCCAGGTTGGAAAAGACCTTGAAGATTATCAAGTCCAACCACAGCCTCACCATAGTACCCTAACTCTAACAACTGTCTGCTAAATCATATCCCTGAGTACCACATCCAAAGGGCTCTTTAACATATCCAGGGATGGTGACTCATCCACCTCCCTAGGTAACCTATTCCAGTTTTTAACTACCCTTTCTGTAAAGAAGTGTTTCCTAATGTTCAAACTAAACTTACCTTGGTGCAACTTGAGGCCATTTCCCCTCATCCTGTCACTTGTCACCAGTGAGAAGAGACTTGCCTTGCTCTCACTGTAAGCACCCTTTGGATACTGGAAGAGAGTGATAAGGTCTCCCCTCAGCCTCCTTTTCCCCAGACTAAACAGCCCCAGCTTCCTCAGCCTCTCCTCATAAGGTTGATTTTCCAAGCCCTTCACAAGCCTCGTTGCCCTTCTCTGGACCTGCTCCAGCACCTCCATGACTTTTTTGTACTGAGGTGCCCAAAAGTGAACACAGCACTCGAGGTGAGGCCTCACCAATGCTGAATACAGGGGCAGGATGACTTCCTTAGTCCTGCTCACCACACCATTCCTGATTCAAGCCAGGATGCCACTGGCCCGCTTGGCCAGCTGGGCACACTGCTGGCTCATATTCAGCTGACTGTCCATCAGCACACCAAGGTCCCTTTCTGTCTGGGAGCTTTCCAGCCACACCTCCCCAAGCCTGTAGGGTTGCCTGGGGTTGTTATGACCAAAATGCAGGACCCAACACTTGGCCCTATTGAAACTCATTCCATTAACCTTGGCCCATCGATCAAGTCTATCCAGGTCCCTCTGTAGTGCCCTTCTCCCCTCAGGCAGATCAACACTCCCTCCCAGCTTAGTGTCGTCTGCGAACTTACTGAGGGTGCACTCAATCCCCTCATCCAAATCATCAATGAAGATGTTAAACAGAAGCGGCTCAAGCACCGAGCCCTGGGGGACGCCACTTGTGACCGGCCACCAACTGGATTCCACTCCATTGACCACAACTCTCTGGGCCCGGCCATCCAACCAGTTCTTCACCCAGCGGAGCGTGCGCCCATCCAAACCACGGGCAGCCAGCTGCTCTACCAGAATGTGATGGGGGACAGTGTCAAAGTCCTTACTGAAGTCCAGGTAGACCACGTCGACAGCCCTTCCTTCATCTACTAAGCGGATCACCGTGTCATAGAATGAAATCAGGTTAGTCATGCAGGATCTACCATTCATAAACTTGTGCTGACTAGGCCTGATCCCTTGGCTGACCTTCAGTTGATCCATGATGATACCTGAGATGATCCTTTCCATAACCTTCCCAGGCACCGAGGTGAGACTGATGGGCCTGTAGCTGCCAGGATCGTCTTTCCGGCCCTTTTTGAAGACGGGCATCACATTCGTCAGCCCCCAATCCACCGGGACATCCCCAGTCAGCCAAGACTGCTGGAAAATGATGGACAGTGGTTCTGCGACCACATCCACCAACTCCCTCAGCACTCTAGGGTGCAACCCATCCGGCCCCATGGACTTATAAACATTCAGCTTTCAAAGTATATGGATACCTATAGAGCCTTATGGATGCCCATTGAGCCTTAAGGCTGCCTATAGAGCCTTATGGATGCCTATAGAGCCTTAAGGCTGCCTATAGAGCCTTATGGATGCCTATAGAACCTTAAGGATGCCTATAGAGCCCTATGGGTACCTATAGAGCCTTGAGGATACCTATAGAGCCTTATGGATGCCTAGAGAGCCTTGAGGATACCTTTAGAGCCTTGAGGACGCCTATAGAGCCTTAAGGATGCCTATAGAGCCCTATGGGTACCTATAGAGCCTTATGGATGCCTATAGAGCCTTATGGATAACTATAGAGCCTTAAGGATGCCTATAGAGACTTATGGATACCTATAGAGCCATACGGATGCCTATAGAGCCCCCCCCCAATTAATCCTATAGGAGATGGGGGATGCCCCCCACACATATTATCCTATAGGAGGTGGGAGAAGCCCCTCCCCCCCACCCCCCCAAATCCCAATAAATAGGCAATAACAACACAACTGTCCCTGTCGCGTCCTTCTTACCTCACCTGGCATGACCCTCATTAATGGACACTAATTAACGGACCCTAATTAAGGGACCCTAATTCTAGAACATTGGGCCTCTATGGGTTGACCTGATGGCCAATGCTCCCATAGGGCTCTAAGGGTTGACCTGATGGCTGTGTATTTCCATAGGGCTCTACAGGTTGACCTGATGGTTGATGTTCGCATAGGGCTCTAAGGGTCGACCTGATGGCCCCCATAACAGCACTCAGGTTCCCCCAAGAACAGCATAGGATCTATAAGGACCCCATGTGCATCCAGCCCCATAGATGTGCATCCTGCCCTATAGATTTGCACCAAGTTCCATAGATGTGCATCCAGCCCCATATATGTTCATCCAGCCCCATAGATGTGCGTCCAGCCCCATAGATGTTGCTCCTGCCCCATAGATGTGCATCCAGCCCCATAGATGTGTGTCCAGCCCCATAGATGTGCGTCCAGCCCCATAGATGTGCATCCAGCCCCATAGATGTGCATCCAGCCCCATAGATGTACATCCAGCCCCATATAGCTGTTATGGCAACCAGTGCTTCCCACCCCTCGTTCGCCATGGCAGCTCCTGTCAATCAAACCCATCTCCATGACAACCGTCCCACCTCCCGTTGCCATGGCAACCGGCATCTTTCCCTCCCCTCCCTCCCCCCATTCAAACTCCTCCTTTTTAACTCGTTTTTTTTTTTTGCCTCTTATTGCCACTATTCACCCCAAAATCCCTTTTCCCCCCCAACCTTTTGCCACAGACCCCATTGAGCCCCATAGGCCACCCATAGACCCCCATAGAACCCTATAGGTTACCATAGGCCCCCATAGACTCCCATAGAACCCTATAGGTTACCATAGGCCCCCATAGACTCCCATAGACCCCCTATAAGACCCCACAGACCCCCCCTAGGCCCCAGTAGACCCCCACAGACCCCTATAGGCCCCCATAATAGCCCCATCGAATTCTATAGACCACCATAGAACCCCATAGGCCCCGATAGTCCCCCCATAGAATACTATAGACCCCCATTAGACCCCCATAGCCCCCCATAGAACCCGACAGACCCACATAGGAGCACTCAGGACCCCCATAAGCCCCTATAGACCCCCAAAAGGCTCCCCATAGGCCCTCATAGACCCTCATAGGACCCCATAGACCCCCAATGGGCCTCATAGACCCCCCCATAAACCTCCATAGACCCACATAAGCCCCCCATTGACCCCCATAGGACCCATCAGGACTCGCCAGGACCCCCTTAGGAGAACCCGGAACCCACTTTGGACACCTCAGGACCCACCAGGACCCCATAGGAGTCAATAGGAGTTAGCCGTTGACTCCCGTTGACTCCCATTGACCCCCACTGACTCCCATACACTCCCATTGACCCCCGTTGATTCACATTGACCCCCATTGACCCCCATTGACTCCCATTGACTCCCATTGACAACCATTGACTCCCATTGACCCGCATTGACTCCCATTGACTCCCATTGACACCCATTGACTCCCATTGACTCCCATTGACCCCACTGACTCCCATTGACTCCCATTGACTCCCATTGACTCCCATTGACCCCATTGACCCCCATTGACTCCCATTGACTCCCATTGACCCCACTGACTTCCATTGACTCCCATTGACCCCCATTAACCTCGATTGAATCCCATTGACTCCCACTGACCTCCATTGACTCCCATTGACCCCCATTAACTCCCATTGACTCCCATTGATCCCCATTGACCCCCATTGATCTCCATTGACTCCCATTGACTCCCATTAACTCCCACAGACCCCCATTGACTCCCATTGATTCCCATTGACTTCCATTGACCCCCATTGACAACCATTGACTCCCATTGACTGCCATTGACTCCCATTGACTCCCATTGGCACCCATTGACCCACATTGACCTCGGTTGACTCCCATTGAACCCCATTGAATCCCACTGACCCCCACTGACTCCCAATGACTCCAATTGACCCCCATTGACTCCCATTGAGTTTCATTGACCCCCATTGACCTCCATTGACTCCCATTGACTCCCATTGACTCCCACTGACTCCCATTGACTCCCATTGACCCCATTGACTCCCATTGAGTCCCATTGACCCTAATTGACCTCCATTGAATCCAATTGACTCCCATTGATTCCCATTGACTCCCATTGACACCCATTGACCCCCATTGACTCCCATTGACTCCCACTGACCCGCATTGACCCCCAATGACTTCCATTGACCCCCATTAACTCCCATTGACCCCCATTGATTCCCATTGACTGTTATTGACCCCCATTGACTCCCATTGATCCCAATTGACCCCCATTTACTCCCATTGACCTCCATTGACTCCCATTGACTCCCATTGACTACCACTGACTCCCATTGACTCCATTTGACCCCCATTGACTCACATTGACTCCCATTGACCCCTATTGACCCTAATTGACTCCCATTGATTCCCATTGACTCCCATTTACTCCCACTGACCCCATTGACTCCCATTGACTCCCAGTTTAGGCTTTGGCTGCTTTGTTTTCATAGTTGTGTCCTATGTGCAGATCTTCATGGCCGTGCTGAGGATGCCCTCTGAGCAGGGACGGCACAAAGTCTTCTCCACGTGCCTCCCTCACCTGGCCGTGGTCTCTCTGTTTCTCTGCAATGTCCTTTTTGCATACCTGAAGCCCTTCTCCACTTCTTCTCCATCCATGGACCTGATGGTGGCAGTTCTGTACTCGGTGGTGCCTCCAGCAGTGAACCCCCTCATCTACAGTATGAGGAACAGAGAAGTCAATGATGCAGTGAGGAAAGTGATGATCGGATGTGTTTCAAAAGCAGTGAACTGCCCATCGTTTTTGAATTCATGACATTTAATGCATCTTTTTACTAAATTGATCTGTATTTTAATGTTTTTGTTTGTTTGTTTGTTTGTTTTTGTGCCATTTTGTATTTGTAATATATGCTTGTTCATTTTTTAAAATACTGTAATGTTTTTCTCCAAAACATCATTACTCATGTCTATTCCTGTTCTGCTTGTTCCTTTCTACATTAGCCCAGACATACTCTATATAATGAACCAGGCTCTCTGTGATCCTTAACAGAATAAAGGACATGCAGTGAATCTGTCTGTCCTTGTTCTGGAGCCATCGGGGTTGGATGTTCTCAGAAGCCCACAGTCCAGCAGGAAGCACACGGCTGTTCATCAAACTGTGAGGTGCCTTCAGCCTGCAAAAGCTGAGTGGCCATCTCTGGGCTCCTGGCTGGGGTCTGTGCTTTCAGGCTCACATCTGTCTGTGCCTCTGAGAGGCCAGCAGCAGCAGCTGATTGGCATGTTGGCTTTCATGTCCCGTCTTCCTCATGTCCTGTGTTTTTTGTCTCCAAGATCTGAGAATTTCTCCACTTAACATGAATTTATGTGAAAATTTAGACATTTTTCTCTCGAATATCAATTTTTATCCCAGAAATTACAAATTTTCTCTGATAGATATCACACTTGACCTCACCAAAGAGACAGTTTCTCCTCAAAATACTGCTTTTCATCCCCAAAAGAAGACATTTTCTACACACAATTACTCTTTTTAGCACAAGATGATGCTTTCATCCCTAATTGCCCTTTTTTGTCTCCAATATATGACATTATCTCCCCTGAGTATCGATTTGCAACAATATTTTGACATTTTTCCCTGAATATCACTATTTGTCCAAAAAATAAAGCATTTTCTCTGTTAAATATCACACTTGATCCCACCAAAAAGACATTTTCTCCCCAAAATGTCAGCGCTCAGTCAGGTTAGGGAGCTCTTTTAGTTTCTTGTAGCATCAGAACAGTGTGTCTTTCTTGTGTTCAACATACATCTTATATACCATTCACTTTCAAGCAAGACATTCCTGTTCCTCTAACAGTTCCTCCAATCAGTTAATTGGTCCCAGCTTCTCCCAAACAACAGTGACAAAGGATGAAAGGTTTCTTAAGAGTAACAGGATTAACAATGCATATCAGTGGAACCTCCTGTCCACCCTTAGAAGCAAACAGACACTGCTTGCTCTTGTCTCACACTCTGGTCTCCCAAGGTTTCACAGTGATAAGATCTATCAGAGAGTCTGATAAGCTCTTTGGTGACTTGCTCACAGTTACATCTTCCCCCACACTACATCACCCTCCTTTTACCCCCTCTCTTACTGCAGCCACTTGTCCCTCCTTTGGATCTACTTTAGTCTTCTTGCTTCAGTGCCCCATCACCCAGAACAAGGTCTGCACATGCCCTCCCATGGACACCTCAAATCTCCTGATGATCAGTGAAGCCCTTTGATGACCAGTGACACCCTCTCCTGATCAGTGAAGCTTTCTGATGGTTAATGAACATCTCTGACAACCAGTGGAGCCATACATTGTGGTTTTATTAAAAAAAACATGCATTCTCCAAATTCTCCACTATGCCCAGAAGAGACTGTGCCTGTTTTTTGCTCATGGGTGGAAACACAGCCCAACCATTTGCCATGGGTTAGTCCAAACTGTACTGGAACAGGGTGGTGCTTCTGAGCACCTGCAGTACACTGATGATATTGTTGTGTGGGGCAATAAAGCAGAAGAAGCTTTCACGAAAGGAGAGCAAATCATCCAAATTCTTCTGCCAGCTGGTTTTGCTACTAAGCGAAGCAAAGTAAAAGGGCCTGCATTGAACATTCAGTTCCTAAGTATAAAGTGTCAGGATGGACGCTGTCACATCCCAACAGATGTGATCAACAAAATCACTGCCATGTCTCCACCCACTAGCAAGAAAGAGACACAATCTTTCCTGGGCAAAGTGGACTTTTGGAGGACTCGTGTTCCCAACTACAGCCTCACTGTAAGCCCCCTTTATCAGGTGACACAGAAGAAGTAGGATTTTACACGAGGCCCTGAGCAGCAGCAGGATTTTGAGCAGATTAAACAAGAGATAGCCCGTGCCGTGGCTGTGGGGCCAGTACGGATGGGTGAAGAACATTCCAGCAATGGGTGGTAGAGCATTTAAGCACTGGGAGAAGCATCTGGCAGAAGCCACTTGGTTGGTCAATACTAGAGGATCTGTCAATCATGATGGTCCTAGCCAATCCAGTCCCCTCCATACAATAGAGAGAGATAAGGTCTCTGTTTTACATGTAAAGAACATGTTGGGAAAAGCTGTTTGGGTCCTTCCAGCCTCTGGAAAGGGCAAACCTCTTCGTGGAACTGTTCTTGCCCAGGGACCTGGGTGCACTTGGTGGGTAATGCAGAAGGATGGGGATGTTCAAAGTATACCATAAGGGAATTTGATGCTGGGGGAGTGCAGTCAGTAATTCTATGTATGTATGTATATATATATGCATGTGTAGTGTATTTTAGTTATTATAGTTATACATTTTGTTATATTGCACCACGTTTTACAACTTTACATTGATTTTACTCACATTTTACTGTGGGTTTTTCTCACACTTTACTTGTTTAGTTGTTGTAGCCCTTAAGACCACCAACCAGAGCAAGCCAAGTGTTTACCAGCCTGACCCAAGTCAAAGAAAATCAAGATGACAGCCTTCATCTGAAAGACCACCAATGAACCACCAAGAGATTTGCATGTGTAAAAGAACTGAGACTTGGGGAGGGAAAAATGTCCATCGTTTTGGGGACTCATTGTTGTGCGAGATGGAGAGGTCAGCTTGGCCTCACTGAATGACAGTGACAGAAACTAAACTGGGTGACAGTGAGGATCCGGAAAAGAGACAGGAGGTCTGAAGAAATGGGGGTGTGTTGTACCTCAGCATTCAATAAGCTCTCTGCTTGACTTGAGGAAACAAACTCGATAGCCCGAGAGATATAGAGCAGGTATGTTTATTTCAGCGTTGCTGAAATTTCCATGCTGGGTGCAAGAGGGATCACTCTTTCTAACTGGCACACCAGCAAGCAAAAGTGTTTCATGTTTGGGAGCCAAGCTCATACATATTCAGCAGATGTCCTGGAAGCCATCTACATACTCATAATTTTCCCAGTGATTTATTTGCATACTGCCCCTCCCCTGTCCATAGCACTGTCCATAGCAGGGGGGTCCTCCTGGTGGTTGCTGGATGAAGGCGCGATGTCTTCCTGGCGAAGGCTGGAAGTCTTCTTCACCCTGCCCTTTTCACCCCGCTGCAGCTTCACAGAAACAATCTGTTTCCAGCTGGTCCCTTGCCCAGTGTTCCCCATAACTCTGACAATGGAGTTTCAAAATATTCTTTTCTTTTCTGGCCTGACATCCTGCTTACACAGTCTCTGTGCAATAGTTAAGCCTTAGATTGTCCCCTTGTTCAAACTCAGTCCCTCCTTTTCTTGGACCTAGCAAATACTTATGCTAGATTACCACATTCCGGGAAAGGGAAGATTCCAAATAACTTCCACTCTCCGCTTTCTGTCTTAGTTTGCACTGTTTCTATTCTTCATAGCTATTCCCACAGGTTTTACACTGCCGTAATACACACCTCATTTCAACGTACATTGAAACAAGCAAGATGACTGCAGAAATACAATGCAATAAAAAGTTGCTTTAGCAATGCAAAATTCAGTAGGAAATCAGATAGTTTTTCCATTTTCTGTGAATCCAAATGAAGTGTCATCTGTGAATCCAAATGAAGTATCATCTATCAATACTTGATGAAGTAGTTTAGTATGTTTCCATATAGACTGTAGATTGGATTCTTGCTTTTTTTTTCTAGTTAGAAATGTACTTAATCCAATCCACATTGTTGTTAATTGTCACCTACCAGAACAGTGATTCAAACCCTTCAGCAATTGGATTTCTTGACTTAAATTTACCAGAGATACCTCTGGGCACTCCAACTGAATCTATATCTATATACAGCATCATCAAATGAGAACCCTAAGCTCCTTTTGTTCCTTCTGGGTGTGTGTGACATCCCCTTCCTGAATGCCAGGGTGAATGGTCTATTTGTTCCACAGAACACTGGGACCTGTTCTAGGATTATTCTGTAAACAAACCTCACATTGCTGTGCTACCTATTCAGTGGTGGTGTATAACTTCAGAGCCATAATCCATTGGCTCAACTATTGATACAGAGCCTCTTTTCCCCTAAGAGTTTTATTTTGCTGTGCTCAGCCATGATTATGGCCCCTAATAGGGATGTAGGAACTATTATTTTGTTTTGAACCCTAACCCACCCTCCTTCGCCCACCTGCCCTCCTGAGACCTCTATCAATTTTTGTTATCTTGGTTTTTAATCTCATTTTAAATGTTTACTGTCTGGAACCAAATCCTGCGCCTCCATGTCCTCTGTTTCTGTATACTCTCCGACCCCCAACACCACCCTTCTTCCCCCCCTCCCCAATTAATTTCAGCAGACATGGAGGGAGAAAACTGAAAGACTGTAACTATCCACGCCAGACAGATCCTCTCAACATAATCACGAGACGCCTAGTGTGGGTGTTAGCATATACTATAAAGACCATTGAAAAGCCTCACCAATACTGAGGTGGCTTGAAATGAGTGGTAAGGAGCCATGGGTTCATGTCTGACAAAGGAGCAGATGGCAAATACAGAGGAACAGACAGCAGAGTGCCAAACGGTGGCAGAGGAGCAGACGGTGGATTGCCAAATGGTGTAAGATCCCATCACTTGTGCATGGAACCCACTCTATGTCGTCCTGGTCAGGACAATGGGGGGAGACGTCAGGGGGAGACGAGCTGTGCAAAAAGAGGTGAGCATGAACATGGAGCTGCATCTCACGCGGGAATGGTTCCATGGCAGGCTGGAAGCAGGACAGAATGGGCGGCACATTGCTGAGTGGCTTCTGACAGAGTGCTGTTCTGAGATGGGGGTCCCCGATGGCTCCTTTCTTGTCAGGGAGAGCAAAACGTTCATTGGGGACTGCATTCTGTCCATCTGGCGTAATAGGAAGGTGCAGCATTGTCACATCTGCCAGCGGCAGGACGCCAGCATCCACAGGTTCTTTCTGACTGACAGCTGAGAATTTGACAGCCTCTATGATCTCATCACCCACCAGCGGGAGACACCGCTGTGGTACAACAAAATTGAGATGAAGCTGACAGAGCTGGTGCCTCAGTCCAACCCTTGCAGCAACACAGACTGGGTGCCACGGGATGGCACAAGAGGGACCATGCCAATTCCCATGATAATTTTGTAAGCACTGTATATGGATATGCTACCAATGGATATAAATCCTCCACTATTCTATTGATAGACATTGAATCTTGTAGTCTCCAGTAGTTCCTGTACAGTTTTATAACCCGGAGGATGTGTGTGTTGTATTTTTGACTCACACTCCACCAACAACCCGAGTTTCTGAAAATGATCAATTACTGGCTGGATTGCTTTCCTGTCTTTGAATATGAGGGAGTAGTGTTTAATCCAAACCGGCTGAGCTCCCTGCTTCATTCTGAATACCATTGGAGCTGCATCGTTAGCCCTTCCTTGGGTTTGCACCACACACCCCATGATGAACTAGACCACGTTCTTCATCTGAAATCCCAGTCCCTGCAGGGGTAGTGATTAGTGCTAAACTAAGCACCTCTATTAAATGTTCTTCTTTTACCTCAGACTCCAATTGTCCTTTAGACTTTATTTCAACTTACATTTGTTCTAGTAAACCTTGCCATAGCAAAGGCTTTGGTGAATGTGGTGGTGGTCAATGGCTCTATGGCTCTATGTCCAGGTGGAGGCCGGTAACGAGCGGTGTCCCTCAAGGGTCTGTCTTGGGACCGGTGCTCTTTAACATCTTTGTTAACGACATCGATGAGGGAATGGAGTGCACCCTCAGCAAGTTTGCTGATGACACCAAGCTGAGTGGTGCAGTCGATACGGTGGAGGGAACGGATGCCATTCAGAGGGACCTGGACAGGCTGGAAAGCTGGGCTCGGGTGAACCTAATGAGGTTCAACACGGCAAAGTGCAAGGTTTTGCACTTGGGCCGGAAGAACCCCAGGCACTTGTACAGGCTGGGAGGAGTTGTCCTTGAGAGCAGCTCGGCAGAGAAAGACCTAGGGGTCCTAATAGATGAGAAACTTAACATGAGCCAGCAGTGCGCTCTGGCAGCCCGGAAGGCAAATGGGATCCTGGGCTCCATCAGGAGAGGGGTGGTCAGCAGGGATAGGGAGGTGATTGTCCCTCTCTACTCTGCTCTTGTGAGGCCCCATCTGGAGTACTGTGTCCAGGTGTGGAGCCCTCAGTACAAAAAAGATATGGAGATTTTGGAAAGGGTCCAGAGGAGGGCCACGAAGATGATCAGGGGGCTGGAGCACCTCCCCTATGAGGACAGGCTGAGGGAGCTGGGTTTGTTCAGCCTGGAGAAGAGAAGGTTGCGGGGTGACCTCATTGCAGCCTTTCAATACCTGAAGGGAACTTACTCCCAGGAGGGGAGCAAACTCTTCGAAAGGGCTGATAATAGCAGGACTAGGGGAAATGGTTTTAAGTTAAAAGAGGGAAGATTTAGGTTGGATGTTAGGGGGAAGTTCTTTACTAGGAGAGTGGTTAGGTCCTGGAACAGGCTGCCCAGGGAGGTTGTGGATGCCCTGTCCCTGGAGGTGTTCAAGAACAGGTTGGATGGGGCTCTGGGCAACCTGATCTAGTAAAGCGTATGTTTGGTGGCCCTGCTAGGCAGGGGGGTTGGAACTACATGATCCTTGAGGTCGCTTCCAACCCGGGTCATTCTGTGATTCTGTGATTCTGTAATGTAACTTTGTGTATTCTTACCTGTTTACCTAGAATAAATAGTAAAGGCTTAAGAAAGTAAGCCTTTTCACTTTGGGGCAGTAGTTTCTACTGCTGTTACAAAATCAAGAAGCACCCCTATCCACCAGAAAGCAAACCTCTTTATCATGCTCTCCTAGCTACAGTTTCACCAGTGGATCTGCTAGGGTAAACTTTGCAATCTGAGAAGGTTCCCTCTCACTCAGCTTGGTAGGATTTCTCCACCAGTGCAGTTTGCACACTGCTTTCGTTCCAATAGGGCAGAGAAATCTTGGGGTGAGCCAAAAGGTTTCCCCCTCTCACCTGGTTCTGCAGCCGAACAGAGCTGGTCCCATCTGGGTCACCAATCTGACATGTGGAATCAAACTCTATAAACCAAGGTTAGGTTACCAAGCAGGGAAGTGTTTATTCAGAGCAGGGTGCAAAGGGGAATCACTCCTCCTGTCTTGCACACTAACATGTAGAATTGTTACATCTTTCAAAGCCAAGCTCATGCATATTAAACAAATGTCAGCTGCATGTCCCGCATTTGCTCCAAGCTCTGGAAAGATTGCGCTGTCACACCACCCCTTATAATGAGCTCTGCAGTCACTCCTGCTACAGGTCCTGTAGCTGTTCCAAGTATTGCGATAAGAAAATGAAACAACTCCCTCCCAAGGGAGGTGCACTGTACCAGGAGGTACAACCCTGTGGTCCCTCCAACCCCTTCAATGAGCCCAGTGGCTGCTCGAACTTCAGTCACAGCTCCTGTGGTGGTTCCAGCTCTGGCAATGAGCTCTGCAGTTGCTCCAGCTCCTGTAACAGCCCAACAGCCTCTTCAGCTCCTACAGTGAACCCTGTGACTGTTAAAACCCCTGCAACAAGTCCTGGACTTGCAAACAGATAAGCATAGGGAGTAATGTTTGCAACTGCATATATTACATATATGTGAAAATATGCTGTATATAAACATGTTTATATATATATATGTGTATAGATTCATATAATTTATAAATATTATCTTTTTTTCTTTTTTTTCTATTTCTCTGTCTTAGTAAATAGCTTTCATCCAACAAATTCTAAACCTCTGTACTTTTATGAGTCCCTTAAATATCTCCTTGGGACTCTTGAATCTGACCCAGTCACTCAGTGAAAAGCATCAGAAGATCTCAAGGTCTCAGGGAGCAGCTCCTGAGGTATATTTCTTACACAGTTCTGTGCTCCTGCTCTGACGGTGCCTTCTCGTTATGGCAGTGCCAGCAAGGAGGCCAGAGCTGACACAGCCGTTCGTATTGCCGGCTACTGACTGCAGCCCTGGAGTGCTGCTGTAGAATCAACAGGGATATTGTGAGACACACAAGACCTTCAGGCCTGAACAAATGAGAGAACTTGAGAGCACTGTGGCAGGGAAAGAGTGCAGGAATGAAAAGAGAATGTTCTGCTGCCATCCGTAGCTGTAGCTCCCCCAGATCCAGATAAGGTAGGAAGAGAGAAGAGCTAAGGAAAAGTCTTCTTTAAAAGCTTTTCATTTATCTCTCAGCCTATTCAGGGAATCTGGTTCAATGTTTACATGAGCTCATGGAGTGAGAATAAGGAAAGCAGGTAGGAAAGAAGTGAAATAATTTGCAACATTTTTCTGCAGATTGCTGTATCATATGCAATCAAATAATCAAATATGCATGAAAAATAAAGAACCATTAATGGGAATCGTGAGAGGAAGATGTGCACATTATGGAATCTGGAATAGTGCAGACTGTAACACCTTCCTGAGAGAGTGCTTGATCTCCCTGTTCCTCATGCTGTAGATAATAGGGTTCAGTGTTGGAGGAACCACCGAGTACAGAAGTGACACCAGCAGGTCCATAAATGGGGAAGAGAGAGAGGGGGGCTTCAGGTTGGCAAAAATGCCTGTGCTGACAAACAGGGTGACCACAGACAGGTGAGGGAGGCACGTGGAGAAGGCTTTGTGCCGTCCCTGCTCAGAGGGCATCCTCAGCACGGCCATGAAGATCTGCACATAGGACACAACTATGAAAACAAAGCACCCAAAAGCTAAACTGCAACTAAAAATGAGAAGCACAACTTCCCTAAGATTTGAGTCTGAGCAGGAGAGCTTGAGGATCTGGGGGATTTCACAGAAAAACTGGTTGACAACATTGCCTTGGCAGAGAGGCAGTGAAAACGTACTGGCAGTGTGCAGCAGAGAATAGAGAACTGCAGCGCCCCAGGCAGCTGCTGCCATGGTGGCACAAGCTCTGCTGTCCATCAAGGTCCCGTAGTGCAGGGGCTTGCAGATGGCAACGTAGCGGTCATAGGACATGATGGTGAGAACGGAAAACTCTGCTGACATGAACAAGACAAAGAAAAAGAGCTGTGCAGCACATCCTGCGTAGGAGATGGCCCTGGTGTCCCAGAGGGCGTTGGCCATGGCTTTGGGGAGAGTGGTGGAGATGCAGCCCAGGTCGAGGAGGGCCAGGTTGAGCAGGATGAAGTACATGGGGGTGTGCAGGCGGCGGTCGCAGGCTACGGCTGTGCTGATGAGGCCGTTGCCCAGGAGGGCAGCCAGGTAGATGCCCAGCAAGAGCCAGAAGTGCAGGAGCTGCAGCTGCCGCGTGTCTGCCAACGGCAGCAGGAGGAACTCGCTGATGGAGCTGCTGTTGGGCATCTGCTGTTCCTGGGCTTGGAGTCCTGTTCAGAGCGCAGAAGATAATGACAAGTCCAAAGCAATCTCAGAGACAGTCCTGCTATACTATAAAAGTTCTCCTTTCCCTTTGGAAAACGATCATTTACCTCCAGAAGCTGAATTAATTTGCATGAGCTTCACCATCCCTTAAGAAGATTAGGGAGCTCTTGCTTTCTTCTCATTTCATAATAGTATCCCAGCCTCCTGTATATTTTCCTCTTTACTGCAGCTGCTCTTAGAGACCCCAGCCCCTGCCTCTGTGCACTTCAAATTGTCTCAGAGAAATCAGTCTGTTAACAGGACAAGTGAACTATTATTGTCTTCAGAAAACAACTATAACTGAACCTTTTAGGAAGGAGAGGCTGAAAGCACTACCTGTGTGAATGTTCACAAAACAACAGATGGATTGCAGAGATATTGGGGAGTCTCAGAGCTGTGTTCACATTTGACAGCCCCTTTTAGATTGCTACCTGCAACCCTCTTTTCTCTCTCTAAGAACAGGAAATGGAAAATCCCTGCCTTGGTGCTTCTGTTGCAAAGAGCCCATAGAAACATCCTGCTGTGCAGTGGAGCTGTGATCCCCCTGCCCCAGGCAGCAGCTGTGGCAGCACAAGCCCTGCCGGGGGGCATCTTTCCCCCCACACGTCTCCCCGCAGCACCCTGGACAGCTCCCCGGGCAGGCTGAGTGCTGAGCCTGGCAGGCGGCAGAGTCCCATAGCCGGCACACAGCCCCTGGGGCACAGCAGGGACCCTGCTCTGCAGGACAGCCCTGGGCACCCGCCTGCAGCCCCATATGCACAGCCTGCAGCCGTGCTGGGACACGCAGCCCTCAGGGCTGTTCTTTGGTGCTGAAGCACGGAAGCCCTCAGCTGGAGCAGAAAGCTTTTTCCGCAATAAACAAACACGCAGTGCCTGCAGCCAGATCTGCTATGGGATGTCCCAGATTTGGTGATCCCTCCAGGAAAAGCAGCTTCATTGCCTACTGCAAGACACTTACCATGCTGTAGTCTGTGGGCAGTGCTCCTGCAGTGAGCTCACAGCAGGCTCACACTGTACACACTCTATCAGCTTTCTCTCCCTTCTCTTCTATCCTCATGTCAACGGCAGATCAAGCCCCAGCTCTGCTGTGCTGTGCACTAGAGCTGCTCCTGGGCACAGCTGTCTCTCTGCAGCGCTGCCCACTTGTATGATCTCCCTGTGTCACAGGAGCCCAGCCCAGCTCAGCACACCTGAGGATTTGAGTTTCTCTTCCTCACTGCTTCCCCTGGAGATTTCCCTGGTGCTCCAGGGCTGAAAGCTCCTGATAGACAGCAGGCTCATCTCTGCTAAATGCACTTGGATGTCAGATCAGTTATTTACCAGTGGATAGACAGATGCCAGATGCATGGCTTTGATTTGTGGAAGCAAACTCTATAACACGGATATAGGTTATAAAGCAGATATTATATTTTTGGGCACCAGGTGCAAGGGTGATCTCTCCTATCTCTCACACCAGAAAGCAGAAGTGTTACAAGCTCAGACTTATTCAACAAATATCCTGGAACTCATCTACATATTCATTATTTTCCAGGAACTCTTTTAAATTCTGCCCCTCCCTCCGGCACACGTGCTCTTTTCAGCGGGTTTTTCCTCTGGTGGTTGTGGGGATGAAGTCAGGCGTCTTCCTTTTCAAATGCTCAAAGTCTTCCTCACTCTGTCCTTTTTATCCCATCATATTTAACTGAAGTAGACTGGTTCTGGCCAGCTTCTTGGGCTGTGTTCCTTTCAGTATGCAGGATGTTCTTCCCTTATGGTAACCGCACATCCGACTTGGTTATGGGCCCACATACCTAACTTTTAACCTTGAGATTTACTCTTTTACTATATAACTTTGTTAACAGATCGTGTTTGCTTAGCAGAAGCTCAAATGCCTCATCTGGAAAGCTCTTTGTGTGGAGCACTGCAGGGCACTGGTAGGCAGCACTGGTCTGTACCCGGTGGGCTGCAGCGTTGCGGGTGGTGCCTGCATGCACCAGGGGGCGGACACATGGGTGGGACATATGGGTCAGGGGTACTTGGCGTGCTCATGTGTCACAGTATATAAGATTTTGTTGCACAGTGTTAAACTGGCATTCAGCTCTAAACACTGTGTCTGTCTTGTATGACCCTTAGCTGTGGATGTCCAGAACATAGGGGGTTAGCCTAGCTGGTTTGCCATTCAATCAACGCAGTTCCTTAGCATTGCAGCAACACTCTCCTCCTGCGCCTTAATACAAAAGACACACAGACAAGGACAGGGACCCTCTGAATTCCTTTCCTTTCAGTACCTGAAGTTCTGTTTATCTTGCTCCACAGCTGCTGCTCTGAACAGCTTTTGTTGTATTCCCACACTGAAGGGAACCTATAACCAGGAGGGGAGTAAACTCTTTGATAGGACTAATAATAGCAGGACTAGGGGAAGTGGTTTTAAGTTGAAAGAGGGAAGATTTAGGTTGGATGTTAGGGGGAAGTTCTTTACTAGAAGAGTGGTAAGGTCCTGGAACAGGCTGCCCAGGGAGGCTGTGGATGCTCCTTGGAGGTGTTCAAGGCCAGGTTGGATGGGACCTTGGGCAACCTCATCTAGTAAATGTGGAAGTTTGGTGGCCCTGCCAGGCAGGGGGGTTGGAGCTTCATGATTGTTGAGTTCCCTCCTAACGCAGGTCATTCTGTGATTCTGTATATACTTCCCCTTTGAAGAGCCTTCATTCAGCAGAGGCAATCAGTGCAGATGTCTCATCTCCAGACGTAAAAGCCTGGGGTTAAAGGAGATTCACTTCCCCACAGACCCATGGGAAATGGGACTCCTCTTGCTTTGGAGCAGATGATAACAAGGGGTTGCCTGTATGCATGAGCCCCTGGTCTTAATCCTTGGCCTTTCTTAAGATGGAATGACTTGCTCAAAAACTGTCATTCAATGAGCACAAGGTGCCTGTGGTGCTCATAGATGTGTTTAGCAGTGCCAGCAAGCTGTGGTAGATGACATCTAAGAGAGTCACCACCTTCCTGAGCATCAGCTGGAAGCCAGACGAGGCATGGGAGTATTCTTGGCCATCCTAAATGACTACATCTCTTCGAGTAATGGGCACCTGAGAGTACAGCGTTATTCAGCTGACCAAATGGATGAGCTCACCAGAAGAAGAGACAGATCTTTCTCTGTTCCCCATCTATTGCAAATTCCAGAGCTTAAGGCATTTGAAAGCTGTGACACACCTTCATTCTCTCACTGGTGACACCTTTTTTGTTCTGGGCTCACGTTTGAATGGCATTTCCATGGGGCCTCCAACACACTCCCAGCCAGCTGACAAATGCAGCTGAGGACCTTCAGGAAAGCCAAGCCTTGGTAGTGTCAGTGCTCACTGGACAACTGTGAGCCCCACAGTGTGTCTCATACCTGTGTGCCACCTTCTGAACACCAGTACCATGGTGTAGATGTGAGGCCCAGCCAGGCTATATCAAATCATGCTTCTGGAATGGGATGCTTTCTGAAGAGTCTTTACACCAATGAGAAGACCACAGACATTCACTCAGTGCGCTCAAAATTTCTGTGCATTTGCTGGCCTAGGGTCTGGTTTGGCTCATGGAGACGTAGTGGGATGGTACCAACCTCTGAACTGTAGCAAATGTGGTACGGACTCTTTATGACGGGTGGCCAAGGAAGATGAGGAAAGGCTGCTGCCCTCTGTGAGAGTGCACTGAGTTCTGCCTGGGGATGGCAGAGGAGCCAGCTGAGAACTGATGGAAAGGGCTTATAGAGAGCAGCAGATTCTGTTCCTTGCTTCCTGATCAGGAAGAACAAGAGGAGGGGGACAGGCAGGTAGCTGAGTTACAGCTGGGATGGCATTGTTTTCTTCAGACTGTCTGCTCTGGTGCAGTGTTTTGGTTCTAGGAGAAAAGCATTGATAACACATGCATGTTTACAGCTGCTGCTAAGCAGTGTTGTACAGAGGCCAGTGCCATGGTCAGTGGAGTGCCCAAGGAACTGAGGGGAACAGACTGAGGACAGCTGTCTTAAAGCGACCAAAGGGACGTTCCATACCATCTGACAGCAAGCAGAAGGTGTACTGAAGGGGGTGTGAGATCATTTCACTGTCTCTTCTGCTGCTCAGGAGCCAGCTGGCCATCAGTCTGGTGATGCTGAGCATGTGCATGTGAATCAGTTGTAATGTACTATACCATATATATCTGGATATATAATCATGACGATTACATCTCTCCTTTCATCTCTCTTAGTAAATAGCTTCATGTCAACTCACAAGTTGTACTTTTTTTTCCCCCAGTTCCCTTCCCCATCCCACTGGGAAGTGGGCAGTGCACAAAGCACTTTGTGCTACTGAGCCACATGTTGGGTTCAACAACCACAATCATTTTGGTGCCCGATGTGGGGCTCCAAGGGACATCTGTCCAGAGCGAGTTAACACAGAGCTTTGTAGGAGCTGGAGAATTTGCTGGCCATGATGCTGATTGTTTCCTTATTTGTGAAGCTTGTTGAGTCTTCTCATGAAGCTGCATTGTACAATTCCTTGCTTGCTGCTTGTTTTCCCTGCTGCACTGTTTGTCAACTCTGGGGGCTGGATTTGGGTATGCTGTTTGACCTTGATTTATATCATGATAAAATAGGCAGCTGACAAAGTGAAGTTTTGAGGACATCCAGCTCTGCGATCATCTTTGAGTTTTGGAAGCAATACTGTCGATATGATTAGGAATTACACCCTTTTTGTTGTCCTCTCAGGGAGCCCAGCAATAGAGGTAAGAAGGGTGGACACTTTCCAGCAGTCACTCAGCCTCCCTCTTGCTTCTTGCCCTGAAGCTCCAGAGCTATTTCCAATAGCTCCTGAGGATTTTGACTATCCGTGGGATTCCCAAACCAGCACGCTCCTATTGCTATGTGTTGTTAATCTGTTCCAGGTTATGTTTCAGATTAAATAATTTTTCAAGAAGATCACTGAGATCTGCCCCAAGGTGAGAAAGCAGAGCATGGCAGGGGGTGTGGGACGGTCTGGGCAGCAGCCTGGAGCAGTGGGCACACCCAGGGCTTTGGAATTTCATCTCCAAGTAACTGCAGGATCCTGAGAAACTGGTAGAATATTGGGAGAATGTCTGCTGTGGCCCTGGTAATCCCAAAGAGGCACAAATGACTGCAGTGTGCCAGGGCCTGGCCCACACCTATTGAGCTGTTTTCGACACTCTTCAGCATCCTCAAGTGAAAGAGAGTTGGATCTGCTGACAGTGCTGGAGCCTCTGCAACTCCTGGCACAAACCCTGCAGCAGCTCCAAGTTTTTGCTGCATGTCCTGCGGTTGCTCCAAGCTCTGGAATGGTTCCACTGTCACTCCACCCCTCATAAAGAGCTCTGCAGTCAGTCCTGCTACAGGTCCTGTAGCTGTTCCAAGTACTGCTATAGCAAAATGAAACAAATTCCTCCCAGAGGAGGTACAGCCCTGTGTTCGCTCCAACCCCTCAAATCAGCCTTGTGGCTGCTCCAAATTCTGTCACAGGTTCTGTGGTGATTCCAGATATGACAATGAGATGCGCTTCTGCAACAGCCCAACAGCTGCTCCAGCTCCTACATTGAACCCTGTGGCTGTTAAAACCCCTGCAACAGGTCCTGCAGTTGCAAACTTATATGCATATATAATAGTATCTATGCATATATGTTTGCAACAGCATATATTGTGTATATGTGAAAATATACCATATATATAACGTGTGTGTGTGCAAATACATATATATATGTACTTGTCATAATGATTACGCTTTTTTTATTCTCTGTCTCAGTATATAGCTTTACTTCAGCCCACACATTCTAAAGCGCAGCACTGCCCCGAGTCGCTTACAGATCTCCTTGGGACTCCTGAAACTGACCCAGTCACTCAGGGAAGAGTACCAGAGGATCTCCAGGTCATCTCGTGGAGCAGCTCCTGAGGTACATTCCTTACACCAGCTCTGGAAGAGGCCTCCAGTTCTCTGCTCCTGCTCTGAAGGGGTCCTCTTGTTATGGCAGAGCCAGCAAGGAGACCAGCTCTGACACAGCCGTTCATATTGGCGGCTACTGACTGCAGCCCTGGAGTGCTGCTGTAGAGACAACAGGACTGTCATGAAACACACAAGATCTTCAGGCCTGCACAAATGAGAGGACTTATTAAGAGCACTGTGGCAGTGTAAAGAGAGCAGGAATGAAAAGAGCACGTTGTGCTGCTGTCAGTGGCTGTACCTCACCCAGACCCAGACAAAGTAGGAAGAGAGAAGAGCTAAGGAAAAGTCTATTTTGAAAGCTTTTTAGGAATATTTTAACCTATTCAGGAAATCTGATTCTATGTTCACATGAGCTCTTGGAGTGAGAAAATGGAAATCAGGTAGGAAAGAAGTGAAATAACTTTTTATTTATATGTTCGATAACATTTTTTTTCGCGGATAGCTATAGCACACACAAGCAATCAAAGATGCATAAAACATAAAGAACCATCACTGGGAATCATGTGAGGAAGATGTGCACTTTATGTAAGCTGGAAGAGTGCTTACTGCAACACCTTCCTGAGAGCGTGCTTGATCTCCCTGTTCCTCATGCTGTACATAATAGGGTTCAGCGTTGGAGGAACCACTGAGTACAGAAGTGCCACTGTCAGATCCAGGAGTGGGGAGGAAATGGAGGGGGGCTTAAGGTAGGCAAAAAAGGCAGTGATGAGAAATAGGGAGACCACCGCCAGGTGAGGGAGGCACGTGGAGAAGGCTTTGTGCCGTCCCTGCTCAGAGGGCATCTTCAGCACAACCATGAAGATCTGCCCATAGGACAAAACTATGAAAACAAAGCATCCAAAGACTAAACTGGCACTAAAGATGATAAGCACAACTTCCCTGAGATTTGATTCTGAGCAGGAGAGCTTGAGGATCTGGGGGATTTCACAGAAAAACTGGTTGACAACATTGCCTTGGCAGAGAGGCAGTGAAAACGTACTGGCAGTGTGCAGCAGGGAATAGAGAAATCCAGCGCCCCAGGCAGCTGCTGCCATGGTGGCACAAGCTCTGCTGTCCATCAAGGTCCCGTAGTGCAGGGGCTTGCAGATGGCAACGTAGCGGTCATAGGACATGATGGTGAGAAGGGAATACTCTGCTGAGATGAAGAAGAGAAAGAAAAAGAGCTGTGCAGCACATCCTTTGTAGGAGATGGCCCTGGTGTCCCAGAGGGCGTTGGCCATGGCTTTGGGGAGAGTGGTGGAGATGCAGCCCAGGTCGAGGAGGGCCAGGTTGAGCAGGAAGAAGTACATGGGGGTGTGCAGGCGGCGGTCGCAGGCTACGGCTGTGCTGATGAGGCCGTTGCCCAGGAGGGCAGCCAGGTAGATGCCCAGCAAGAGCCAGAAGTGCAGGAGCTGCAGCTGCCGCGTATCTGCCAATGGCAGCAGGAGGAACTCGCTGATGGAGCTGCTGTTGGGCATCTGCTGTTCCTGGGCTTGGAGTCCTGCTCAGAGCACAGAAGATAATGACCAGTACAGATTATTCTCAGAAACTCTGCTCCTGCTATACTATAAAAGTTCTCCTTTCCCTTTGGAAAATGTTCATTTAACACCAGATTTTGTGAGCTTCACCATCCCTTTAGGAGTAGAAGACTAGGCAGTTCTTAATGTCTTCTCATATTCTAATCATATCCCAGCCTCCTGGAAATTTTCCTCTCTATTCCAGCAGTTCCTCGTGATCCCAGCACCAGCTTCTGTGCAATTTAGTTTTTCTTAGAGAAATCAGACTGTTTTCAGGACAAGTGTAATATAAATGTCTGCAGAAAACAGCGATAACTTTTATCTTTTTAGGAAGGAGAGGCTAAATGCACATTCTGTGCTTTCTTTGTGACTGTTCACAAAACAACCAAAGGAATGAAGAAATATTTGGGAGTCTCAGAGCTGTGCTCAAAATTGACAGCCCCTTTTAGATTTCTGCAAACAATCCTTTTTGCCTTCCAGCAGAACAGGAAATGGAAAATCCCTGCCTTGGCTCTCTCCTCTTGCAAAGAACCCTTACAGACATACTGCTGTGCAGTGGAGCTGAGATCCCCTGCCCCAGGCAGCAGCTGTGGCAGCACAGGCCCTGCCGGGGGGCTCCTTCCCCCCACACATCTCCCTGCAGCACCCTGGACAGCTCCCCGGGCAGGCTGAGTGCTGAGCCGGGCAGGCGGCAGAGTCCCATAGCCGGCACACAGCCCCTGGGGCACAGCAGGGACCCAGCTCTGCAGGACAGCCCTGGGCACCCGCCTGCAGCCCCACATGCACAGCCTGCAGCCGTGCTGGGACACGCAGCCCTCAGGGCTGTGCTCTGATGCTGCAGCATGGAAGCCCTCAGCTGGAGCAGAAGGCTTTTTCCACAATAAAGAAACATGCAGTGCCTGAAGCCAGATCTGCTATGGGATGTCCCAGATTAAGTTAACCCTCTATGAACAGCAGCTGCACCGTCTGTAGTGAAACTTACCTTGTCATGGTCTGTGGGCAATGCTCCTGCAGTGAGCTCACAGCCTGCTCACACCATACACATCCTGCATGCTCTTTCCCCTTTCTCTCCTCTCCTTCCTTTAACTGTAGGCTGTGCTGTGCACTAGAGCTGCTCCTGGGCACAGCTGTCTCTCTGCAGCCCTGCCCATTTTTAAGAGCTCCCTGTGTTCCAGGAGCCCGGCCCAGCTCAGCAGAAGAATATGTTTATCCTTCCCTCTCCTCTCCCCTGAGATGTCCCTGGATCCTCATGGCAAACAGCTCCTGAAAGACAACAGCATCATGACAGTACATTAATATCTGTTGAATTTAATACCAGATTTCTAGTGGTCAGTGACTAATTCCAGACATGTGGTGAGTCCTCCCAGAGAGTGTTTGCTGAAACTAAAAGGGCACCCAGAGAAGGACACAATATCATTGAATCATAGAATCACCATGGTTTCAAAAGACCTTAAAGAGCATCCAGTCCAACTGTTCACCCACCACCAATAGCTCCCACTAATCCATGTCCCTCAATACAACATCCAGTCATTCCTTGAACACCTCCAGGGTTGGTGACACCACCAACACCTTGAGCAGTCCATCCCAGGTCCCAAAGTGCAGGACATAGCATTTGGCCTAGTGAACCTCATCCTATTGGCTTCAGCCCAGCTCTCCAGCCTGTCCAGATCCCTCCGTAGGGCCTTGCTAACCCGAGACAGATCCACACTCCCAGTCAATTTGGTGTAATCCACAATCCTACATTAGATGCCCCCAATGACCTCATCCCTGTCATCAATAAAGATATTGAAGAGGACAGGCCCCAGCACCAGACCCTTGGGGAACACCAGGGAGGCGCACAGGTAGGTGTCCATCTTGAATATCTCCAGACAAGGAGACTCCACAACCCCCTTGAGCAGCCTGTTCCAGTGCTCAGCCACCCTCACCATTAAGAACTTCTTGCACACATTTTTGCAGAACTTTCAACACTCCAGTTTCTGTCCATTACCCCTTGTCCTGACTTCACACACTGCTGAAAAGAGCCTGGTCTTGCCACTTTGACCACACACCTCAGATATTTAAAGAGCTGGATCGCGTCCCCTCTCAGTCTTCTTTTCTCAAGGCTAAACAGACCCAGCTCACTTAGCCTTTCTTCATAGGGGAGATGCTTCTGACCCTTCACCAAATTCGTGGACCTCTGCTGGACTCTTTCCAAGAGATCCCTGTCTTTTTTTGTACTGGAGAGCCCAGAACTGGGCACAATATTCCAGATGAGGCCTTACCAGGGCAGTTTAGAGGCGAAGGATCACCTCCCTCAACCTGCTGGCCATGCTCTTTTTCATACACCCCAGAATGCCATTGGACTTTTTGGCCATGAGGGCACACTGCTGGCTCATGGCCAACCTGTTGTCCATCAGGATACCCAGGTCCCTCTCTTCAGAGCTCCTCTCCAGCAGCTCATCACCCAGCCTGTCCTGGTGCATGCAATTATTTCTTCCTAGGTGCAAGACTCTACACTTGCTTTTCTTAAACCTCATCTGGTTACTTACAGCCCGGCTCTCCAGCCTGTCCAGGTCTCTCTGAATGGCAGCACAGCCTTCAGGCGTGTCAGCCAATCCTGCCAAGTACATATCATCAGTAAACTTGCTGAGGGTGGCCACTATCCCCTTGTCAAGGTCACTGATAAAGATGTTGAACAAGACCGGACTCAGCACCAACCCCTGGTATACTACCCAGGAGCTACTTACATGACTGCAGCTGTACTCTGCACTGCCAACGATGACCCTCTGTGCTCTGCCAGTCAGACAGTTCTCAACCCACCTCACTGTTCCCTCATCTTTCCCACTCTTCCTTATCTTTGTTATAAGGATATTGTGAGAGACAATATCAAATGCCTTGCTGAAATCAAGATAGACGACATCTACCGCTCTTCCCCCCATCCACCCAGCTGGTGACAATGTCATAGAAGGCTGTCAGGTTGGTTGATCATGACCTCTCCTTTGTGGACCCATGCTGACTACTCCTGACAACCTCCTTTTCATCCAGCTGCCGGGAAATGGCTTCCAGCACAAGCTGTTCCATCACATTTCCAGGGACAGAGCTGAGGCTGCCTAGCCTGTAATTGCCCGGATCTTCATTCTTGCCCTTTTTGCAGACCAGAGTGACATTGTCTGTCGTCCAGTCTTCAGGCACCTCCCCTATTCTCCAAGACCTCTCAAAGATGATCGTGAGTGGTGCAGAAATCACCGCTGCTAGCTCCCTCAGCATCCATGGATACACCCCGTAATGTCCCATGGCTTTATAAACATTGTTGTGGCCTAGGCACTCATGGACCAGCTCTTCCCTGACTAACAGCACTTCTTCCCTTCCCTAGACCCTCATACTAATCACCAGGGTCTGGGATTCCTGAGGGAGAGCTTTTTCACAAAAGACAGAAGCAAAGAAGGCCTTCAGTATCTACAGCTTCTCAGCACACTCCATTACCATAACACCACCCTCACTTGAGTAGGGGACCCACAGTCTCCTTAGTATTTACTTTAACATAGTCTAAAAAGCCTTTTTTATTATCCAATTTAATAAGTGTCAACCCATTTATGTAATACGATGTACTGTTTGTGAGAAAGTGTGTGAGGTTGGTGGGCCAGTCAGTGCAGGTTCTGTGGCGAGATGTTTATAACTGAACAATACAGACTGTTAATGGAAAGATAGATGGTATTAAGGCTGTTTGTGGGAAGAACTGTATTGTTTGACAAACTGTTTTGAAGGTATAAGAAATTGCAATTGTTGATGGCATATGGAAGTGTACTTGAGGGTATGTGGAAGTATAAATGAGGGTTTAAATAGTGGAAGAGTTTACAGAGAAAAAAAGGTTAAAGAAGAAGAGAGTTTATCTGCACTGACATGAGAGCAACCCCCTGCACCGCTCCTCTGTGAGCAGAGCAGAGCAAAGAAGAGACAGCGTCCCCATGTGTCAGGTAGTGTTATTCTACTTATACATGGATGAGCTCAAAAGAGAAGAGGCGGAAATTCCTCTCTGCTCCATCTGTGGCATACTCCAGAGTTCAAGGCATTACAAAGCTATGGCATGTCTACGTTCTTGCACTGATGACACCTTAGTGTGCTCAGGGCTCTCATTTCAATTGCATCTAAATAAATCGAGGGTCATGCCAGTTGACAGGAAGCTGGCAAATGTTGTCTCATTGTAAGGAAGAGCAAGAAAGGAGACAGGGGCAATTATGGACCTGTCAGTCCTACTCCAGTCCCAGGTAAAATGATGGAGAAAATGATGGTGGGAGTGATGGAGAAAACAGCCGAAGGACAATTCTGTCATTGGTCACAGAACAACACAGCTTCCAGAGGGGAAGGTCCTGTTTAACTATCGGACTTTTTATGACAAGGTTAGCAAATTGGTTGATTAAGGGAAGCCAGTTGAAGTTATACTTGAGGATTTCAGTAGAGCTTTTGATACCCCTCTGGGCAGAATGTCCTTCATACGGCTAGGCACAAATATAACATGGTGGGTGAACAGTTAGTCAATAGGTCAGTCCCAAAGAACTATAGTCACTTGGTTCTATCGGGCTGGTAGATGGTCACTATCAGGGTTCCCCAGGGCTCCATTTTAGGGCCACTTCTCTTTCATGTTTTTGCAGATGACTTGCATGCAGGACTAGAAGATGTTCTTAGCAAGTTTGCTGATGAGACCAGATGAGGAGGTGCTGTTGCCTCCAAAGAGTGGGGAGAGATGTGGACAGTCAGAGAAGTGGGTACCAGTTGGTCCTAAGCACCAAGTGCATAAAGTATAGCAAGTGCCTGATTGTGCACCTGGGTAGGGGCAATCCTGGACATACACAATGACTGGATATGGGACACTAGAGAGGGGTCTGACTGAAAAGGATTGGGGGTCCTGGTAAGCATCAAATTGAACATGAGTCAGCAGTGTGCCCAGGCAGCCAGGAAGCTCAGCGGTCAATTGGAGTGCATCAAGCAAGGCATTGCCAGCAGGGTGAGGGAAAGGATTGTCCCTGTCTGCTCTGCACTGCTGCAGCCTCACCTGGAGCACTGGGTGCACTTCTGGGCACTGAAGAGCATAAAAGACATCAAATTATGGGAGAGTGTGCATTGGATGTCACCAGAACTGAGAGATGTGAAGTTCAGAGTTTCATTGGGATTGACTGCTTGTTCAGACTGGGCCCTTCTCACATCCCACATCCTGTGATGAGACACAGGACACACATGGGACATGGACTTCACAGCATCCTTGCACCCCGTGCAGAGCCTGGGACCTTCTGCCCCCATGTCTTTCTTTTAACATCATGCAGACCTCCATCCACTGCCCCAGGAAGGATCCTTAGTCAGCATGAGGTTCTCCCTGCCAAGGGCCTGGGAATCAGGGCTTGGCCTGTCTGCTTCATAAGAAAAAGCAGGGGTTTCTCAGCATCAGAGCCACCATGCCAGTGCCTTTGCCTGCCTGTAGTCATGGCTTCCAATTATCTGCTCTAACAAGTCCCTGGGGAAGCTTGCTTGTTAGTGTCCCTCAGTGGGCCCATTAATACTCCAAGAAAGTTCATTGCTACTTCTGCCTTTGTCTTGTTGAGCACTTTGTGCAGTCTTTTCTCTGCACTGGCGATTGACGGACGTATCATCAAGTATCGCCTGGGGCCCATTATCACCTGAAGAGCCTCCTGAGCCTTGTGCCTTCCTGTCATCATCTTAAGGTATTCAGAACCTGTACAGCAAAATAGAGAGCAATATGGAGAGAGCTTAAAGTGGCCGAAGCCAGCAGTCGTTTATTGTTTATTGATTTATATTTGAGTTTAAACAAAACATTAAATCAGCACTGTTCAACTGGTATCAATCCGGAATGTTCCCAATGAGTTCTATTCTGTTACTGTGTGGGCAAATGTCCTCCTCAACCTCCCCACCCATTTCTGCTTACATTGGCCCCATGGGACTTGCATCAATTTTCCTCACATCACTCTTCTCTGCAGCCACCCGCTCAGTTTTAAAACTCCTCTGCACCAACTCCAATTAGCTTTCCACAGAGAACCAGCGGCACATGGGCCAAGAAAGAATTCCCTTTGTTTTTGGCCAACAAACAGCAGGAAAGGTGTTGCAATTGAATGAACAGGAAAACACAGTGATCAACTGCATGCCATGACCAAGCTGCATCTATTGAGGTTTGTCTGTCACAGGGAATATTTGTACAAGAAATGAGTTAGACACAGACATGATGCTGTTGACTTTCAGGAGCTGTTGGCCATCAGGACCCAGGGATATCTCAGGGGAGACGAGTGGGAAGGATGAAAATGTCATCCTATTCTGCTGGGCTGGGCTCCTGGGACTCAGGGAGATCATAAAAGTGGGCAGTGCTGCAGAGAGACAGCTGTGCCCAGGAGCAGCTCTAGTGCACAGCACAGCCTGCAGGTGACAGAAAGAGAGGAGAGAAAGGGAGAGAGCTTGCAGGATGTGAATGGTCTGAGCGGGCTGTGAGCTCAGTGCAGGAGCATTGCTCACAGATCACGACATGGTAAGTCTCACTTCAGACTGTGAGCAGCTTTTCATAGAGGGTTAACTAAAAGCGGGACTAAATGTGGATAGTTCTGAAGCAGAACTGGCTTCAGGCACTGCATGTTTCTTTTCAGGGGAAAAAGACTTCTGTTTTAGCTGACGGTTTCCATTCTGCAGTATGAAAGCACAGCCCTGAGGGCTGCGTGTCCCAGCACGGCTGCAGTCTGTGCAGACGGGGCTGCAGGCGGGTGCCAAGGGCTGTCCAGCAGAGCAGGGTCCCTGCTGTTCAGGGGGAGATGTGTGAGTGGAAGGAGTCCCCCGGCAGGGCTTCTGCTGCAACAGCTGCTGCCTGGGGCAGGGAAATCACAGCTCCACTGCACAACTGAATGTTTGTAAGGGTGCGTTGCAAGAGGAGAGCCAAGGCAGGGATTTTCTATTTCCTGGTCTGAGGGAAGGGAGAAAACATTGGTGGCAGAAATCTAAAAGGGGCTCTCACAGCTCTGAGAATTTTTCTTCAGTCAATTGCTTGTTTTGTGAACAGTCACACATGATGTGCTGTCAGTCTCCTCTTTCTCAAAGGATGGAACCAATTGAAATGATCATCATTTTCAGGAGACATGAATAATTCACTTAACATGGGAGCAAGCAGCTTTTTCTAACTGAAGTTGAAAGGAACAGTGACTGGGTTTGGGGTTGTAAGAGCAGTTGGGTTAAAGATATGAGACATGAAACAGATGAAAATATCCAGGGAGATGGGATAATATAATAAAATAAGAGGAAGTTTAGAGCTCCAAATGCTGCTTCTGCTTAAGGAATGCTGAACAACGTGAAATGAAATGCAACTAATGGTGCTAAATGTACACTGTTGTAGGAGAATGAAATCATGTCATATTGTAGCAGGAGGACTATCTCTGCGAATGGTCTGAACTTGTCATTACCTTCTGCACTCTGAACAGGACTCCAAGCCCAGGAACAGCAGATGCCCAACAGCAGCTCCATCAGCGAGTTCCTCCTGCTGCCGTTGGCAGACACGCGGCAGCTGCAGCTCCTGCACTTCTGGCTCTTGCTGGGCATCTACCTGGCTGCCCTCCTGGGCAACGGCCTCATCAGCACAGCCGTAGCCTGCGACCGCCGCCTGCACACCCCCATGTACTTCTTCCTCCTCAACCTGGCCCTCCTCGACCTGGGCTGCATCTCCACCACTCTCCCCAAAGCCATGGCCTACGCCCTCTGGGACACCAGGGCCATCTCCTATGCAGGATGTGCTGCACAGCTCTTTTTCTTTTACTTCTTCATCTCAGCAGAGTATTCCCTTCTCACCATCATGTCCTATGACCGCTACGTTGCCATCTGCAAGCCCCTGCACTACGGGACCTTGATGGACAGCAGAGCTTGTACCACCATGGCAGCAGCTGCCTGGGGCGCTGGGCTTCTCAATTCCCTGCTGCACACTGCCAGTACGTTTTCACTGCCTCTCTGCCAAGGCAATGTTGTCAACCAGTTTTTCTGTGAAATCCCCCAGATCCTCAAACTCTCCTGCTCAGAATCAAATCTCAGGGAAGTTGTGCTTCTCATTTTTAGTTTCAGTTTAGCCTTTGGCTGCTTTGTTTTCATAGTTGTGTCCTATGTGCAGATCTTCAAGACTGTGCTGAGGATGCCCTCTGAGCAGGGATGGCACAAGGCCTTCTCCACGTGCCTCCCTCACCTGGCTGTGCTCTCACTGCTTGTCAGCACTGCCTCTATTGCCTACCTGAAGCCCCCCTCACTCTCTTCCCCATCCATGGATCTGACAGTGGCACTTCTGTACTCAGTAGTTCCTCCAACACTGAATCCTATTATCTACAGCATGAGGAACAGGGAGATCAAGCACTCTCTCAGGAAGGTTTTGTAGTACACTCTGTTCCAGCTTCCATAATGTGCACATCTTCCTCACAGGATTCCCAGTGATGCTTCTTTATGTTTTATGTGGAATTGATTGTTTGATTGTGTATGATAAAGGAATCCACAGAAAGGTGTTGCAAATTATTTCACTTCTTTTCTACCTACTTTCCATTTTCTCAGTCCAAGAGATTGTGTAAACATGGAACCAGATTTCCTGAATATGTTAAGAGATAAATAAATATCTTTCAAAGAGGACTTTTCCTTAGCTTTTTTTCTCTTCCTTCCCTGTCTTGGTCTGGGGGAGGTGCAGGCACAGGTAGCCACACAACATCCTCTTTTCATTTCTGCTCTCTTTACACTGCCACTGTGCTTTCAGGTCCTCTCATTTGTGCAGGCCTGAAGGTTCTGTGTGTCTGACAACAGTCCTGTTGTCTCTACAGCAGCACTTCAGGTCTGCAGTCAGCAGCCAGCAATAAGAACAACTGTGTCAGAGTTGTTCTCCTTGCAGACACTACCACTACAAGAAGGCACTTTCAGAGCACATCCATAGAACTGGAAGCCTCTTCCAAAGCTGGTGTAAGGAATGTACCTTAGGAGCTGCTCCCTGAGAGAACCACGAGATCTGCTCGTGCTCTTCACTGTGTGACTGTTTCACATTCAAGAGTCCCAAGGAGATCTGTTAGCAACTTGGGGCAGTGCTGTGGTTTAAAGTTCATGGGTTGAGATAAAAGGAAAATGGTAATAATTACAACAAATATATTTATACATAAATAAAATATTTAGTTTATTTCCACACATATACAACATATGCATAAGCAAACATATATGAACAGATACTAATACATATGCATATCTGTTTACAAGTTCAGGACTTGTTGCAGCAGTTTTAACACACACAGGGTTCACTGTAGGAGCTGAAGTGGCTGTCAGGCTGTTGCAGGAGTTGGAGTGTCTGCAGAGCTCATTGTCAGGGCTGGAATCACCACAGGACATGTGACTGAAGTTCGAGCAGCCACTGGGTTCATTGGAGGGGTTGGAGCGACCGCAGGACTGTACCTCTTGGCACAGTGCACCTCCCTTGGGAGGGTTTTGTTTCATTTTCTTATCGCAGTACTTGAAACAGCTACAGGACATGTGGCAGGAGTGACTGCAGAGCTCATTATGAGGGATGGAGTGACAGGAAGATCTGTCCAGAGCTTGGAGCAACTGCAGGATGTGTAGCAAAACCTTGGAGCTGCTACAGGGTCTGTGCCAGGAGTTGCAGAGAGTGCAGCACTGCCAGCTCTCTTCTCCTTGAGGATGCTGAAGAGTACTGAACACAGTTCAGTATGAGGGGGCCAGGCCCTGGCACAATTCAGTCATTTGAACCTGTTTAGTATTACCAGGGACACAGCAGTCTTTCCCCCAATATTCTACCCATTTCTCAGGATCCTTCAGTTTCTCAGAGAAGAAGTTCCTAAGCCCTGGTGGTGCCCACCGCTCCAGGCAGTTGCCCAGACCATCCAACACCCCTTGTCATGCAGAGCTGTCTCACCTTGGGGCAGATCCCACAGTGACATTCTCAAATAATTTTTTAGTCTGAGACACAACCCAACCTGATACACATTAATGACATGTAGCAATGGGAGCATGATGGTTGGAGCATCCCATGGATAGTCAAAATCCTCAAGAGCTGTTGTAACTACATTTGGAGTTCCAGGGAAAGATAAGTGAGAGGAAGGCTGAGGGACAGCTGGAAAGTGTCCTCCCATCTCTCCTCCATAGCCAGGCACCCTAAGGAGACAATGTTTGACAGCTGCCAGTTTTATCGCAACATAAACCAAAGCCAAACAGCATAGCAAAATAAATACCCCAAACATGGCCCCAGAGTTGACAAACAGTGCAGAAGGGAAAACAAGCAGCAAGCAAGGAGCTGTGCAATGCAGCATCATGAGAAGTCTCAGTGAACTCTACAAATAGGGAAACAATCAGCATCATGGCCAGCAATTCTCCAGCTCCTACAAAGCCCTGTGCTAACTTGCTCTGGACAGATGCGCTCAACCCTTGGAGCCCCACATCAGGCACCAAAAAGACGGTGGTGGCAGAACCCAGCAGGTGACTCAGCAGCACACAGTGCTTTGTGCACTGCCCTCTTCCCAGTGGGATGGGGAAGAGCACTGGGAAACAAAGTACAATTTGTGGGTTGAAATGGAGCTATTTACTAAGAGAGATACAAGGAGAGGTGTAATAGTTATCAGTATGAATCCATTTATATGGAACAGTAGGTAACAACTGATGCACAAGCAGTTGCTCAGCACCACCAGACTGATGCCCAGCTGGGCCTTGGGCAGCAGAAGAGAGTGAGATGAACTCCCACCCCTTTCAATACTCCTTCTACTCACTCTAATTTGGTACGGAACATCCTTTTGGCCACTTTAAGACAGCTGTCCTCACTCTGTTCCCTCCCAGTTCCATGTGCCCTCCACTGACCATGGCCTTGGCTCTGTACAACACTGCTTAGTAGCAGCTGTAAACATCAGAATGTCATCAACGTTGCTTCTCTCCTAGAACCAAAACACTGCGCCAGAGCAGACAGTCTGAAGGAAACAATGCCATCCCAGCTGTAACTCAGATACCTGCCTGTTCCCCTCCTCTTCTTCCTAATCAGGAAGCAAGGAACAGAATCTGCTGCTCTCCTCTCTGAGCCCTTTCCATCAGTTCTCAGCTGGCTCCTCTGCCATCTCCAGGCAGAACTCTGTGCACTCCCACAGAGGGCAGCAGCCTTTCCTCATCTTCCTTGCCCATCCATCATGAAGAGTCTGAATCTGCTTTGCTACAGTTCAGAGGTGAGAATCAACCCACCATGTCTCTGTGAGCCAAACAAGACCCTAGGCCTGCAAATGCACAGCGATTTCAGTCTCGCTGAGTGAATGATTGTGGTCCTCTCCTTAGTGTAAAGACTCTTCAGAAAGCATCCCCTTACAGATGTTTTGATTTAGCCTGGTTGAGCCTTGCATCTACACCGTGGTACTGGTGATCAGAAGGTGGCACACAGGTACGAGACACATTCTGGGGCTCAAATTTGTCCAGATAGAATTGTCACTACCAGGGCATGGATTTCCTGAAAGTCCTCAGCTGCATCTGCCAGCTGGCTGGGGGTGTGCTGGAGACCCCATGGAACTGCCATTCTGTTGTAATACAAGAAGAATTTTACAGAGCAGCACCCATGGATCAAGATAAGGACTTCACAGAGCAGCAGCTACAGAGTAGGATAAACTGCATGAGAACCAAGGACACCTGTAGGAAAAGAATGAATGGCTCTTGGCTTTGAAGCTAGGGGGGAGGAGGGGGGGGTAGGTTTGTTATTGCAGTAGCTTTCCTTCAGTTATTGTGTGTGATTTTTGGACGCCCTCTTCTGTCTGCTATAAAAGTACAGCTTTTCGGGCAATAAATGGATGCAGCTATATTTAACCTTATTGGTGTGTGGCTGTTTGTCCCAGCGCTCTGACTTTTTGCCCTCACACTCACCATCAATTGGTGCTCAATGTGGGGCACTTTAAGGTTGGACCTCAAAACTTCACTGAAGGAATGGGAGAGTGAAGTTGGAGAAACCGGGACCTGAGCTGATGTGACAGGCTCCCGAAGCACTGTCTGGAACAAAGATAGTGGGTAAACTGCGAGAGGACAGCAGTCGCAGCAGATGGTTGGCATTGGCTAGCAAAAAGCTGTAAGTGTTGTGGTAGCTGGAAGCGGGGTCGCATCCCGCCCTCTGAAAGCCACGATGGAGTGGGAAGCTGCGGAGAAACTGCTCATAAGTATTCTCTCTAAGAGAGGGGAGCAGGTATCTCCTATAGGCAAATCTGAGCTGGTAAAATGGGTTCGGAAGAGTGGACATCTTCAGGAGTTGGCACTGATGTTCAGCGTAACCATATGGTGAGAAATAGGGGACCGTATGTGGGACTCTGTTATCTTGGAAAATAAGGAACCTAAGCATTTGCAAGGCTTGGGTCCTACATGGAAGCTGATTATAAATACATCAAAGAATATGCAAGTCAAGCGTCAGATTGCTGCTGCAGTACAAGCCCTATCTGGACCTAGTGCACAGTCAAGGTCAGAATTTAACTCCGTTACCAGAAGTCTCGTACTCAGTTTGCTCATCAGCCTCACAAGTTAGGGCTTCTGCAGAAGCTCCGAATACTCCCTTGACCTCAACCTCTTTGATGTCCCAGCAGGGCCAGTGGCAGCAAGTGAGGAAGGTATGGGGGGTGTCTAAGGGGGGGGAGGAGTGTGCAGAGCAGCAAGAAGATCCTGAGAGAGAAAGCAACTCAGATAATGGTGGGAATGGGAAAGCGTTAGAGGAATATATTAAAACATTAACTGAGAATCTGCAGGACTTGGAACTGCATATGAAGGAGGCAATAGTCTCTACGAGCCCTGATGTCTTTACAGACCCTGCCTATGCCACTTTTACCCCTGACACAGCAGACCTCCATCTTCATGTTGGTCTGGGCCTATTAGAGATGCAATATTGTAGGGACAGTGGCAAGCTGCGTCTCAGCTCGCTTGTCTGGTGATATACGATCAGCAGGGAGCTGCTTGGTGGGAAGTGCATGACTGGAAATTGTTACAACAGGCTCGTAGGACTGTGACTGACTACGGGATAAAATCCAAAGCTTCTAAGCAAATTATTCAATGGATTTTCACTGCGGATGTGCAAATGCAGCTGGACACTCGTAATATTGCTTGGTTGTTACTAACGCCATCAGAATATGTGTTGTTTATTCTGGAATGGATGGAAGGGTTTAAACAAATTGGACAAGGAAAAAACTCTTCTGACTGTTCCCCACTGCCCTCCCTCCCACCCTCGCTGCTGCTCCTCAGAGCCGAAAACAGTCCCTGCCCGGATTCGATCCATGGCTCCGACCCCCCCGATGGTGAGGAGAAGAGAAATCGTGACCTCCCTGCACGCCCGTGCCTTCTGCTGCCACTCTGGCCCTAACGCTGGCGGTGCCACAGCTGCCTTCCACCCCACCCACGTTGCTCACTGTGATGCTGCCTCTCTCTGCCGCGTCTACATCATTTGCTGCTTCGTCTCTGCAGCCTACACATAACTTGGTTAAAAACAAGGATGGACCGACCAGTCAAACTTTCCTCCAAGAATGGGGGATTAAACACATTACATACATTGCTCATTCTCCCATGGGACAAGCTATCACTGAGCGCACTCATCAAACACTGAAGTCCATTATTATTATACAAAAAAGGGGAACATGGGGGACACACCTCAAGAAAAATTATGTGAGGCTTTGCTTGTGCTGATTTTTTTGAATCGTGATCATACATATACAGCTCGTGGATCAAGATAAAGACTTCACAAAGCAGCAGCTGCGAAGCAGGATAAACAGCACGAGAACCAAGGGCACCTCTAGGAAAAGAATGAATGGCTCGTGGCTATGAAGGGGTGTTTATGGTAGTTATTGCAGTAGCTTTCCTTCCTGTGTGTGATTTTTGGATGCCCTTATCTGTCTGCTATAAACGTATGGCTTTTTGGGCAATAAATGGACGCAGCTATATTTAACCTTATTGGTGTGTGGCTGTTTGTCTGTGCATGCTGACCTACTGCCTTCAGGTTCTCCAACAAGTATATGTGAATATATGCATGCTCATGCATATATTGTATATGTTTGAAAATATACTAAATATATTATAAATGTATAAATACATTTATCATAATTACCCTTTTCCTTTTCTCTTTATCTCAGCCCATAAAATTTCAACCTCAGCACTGCCCCGAGTCGCTTACAGATCTCCTTGGGACAATTCAATCTCACCTGGTCACACACTGAAGAGCAACAAAAGATCTCGAGGCCTCCTACTGGAGCAGCTCCTGAGGTATATTCCTTACACCAGCTTTGAAGAAGGCCTCCAGTTGTCTGGTCCTGCTCTGAAGTGGCCCTCTTGTTATGGCAGCGCCAGCAAGGAAACCAGCTCTGGCACAGCAGTTCATATTACTAAGCACTGACTGCAGCCCCGGAGTGCTGCTGTAGAGACAAAGGACTGCTGTGAGACACTCAAGACCTTCAGGCCTGCACAAATGAGAGGACTTGAGAGCACTGTGGCATTGTAAAGAGAGCAGGGAGGAAAAGAGCACGTTGTGCTACTACCCAAGGCTGTACTTCCCCCAGACCCAGACGAGGTAGGAAGAGAGAAAAGATAAGGAAATGTCTACTTTGAAAGCTTTTTAGGAATCACAGAATCACAGAATTATAGGGGTTGGAAGGGACTTCTAGAGATCATCAAGTCCAACCCCCCTGCCAAAGCAGGCTCCCTACACCACGTCGCACAGGTAGGCGTCCAGGCGGGTCTTGAATATCTCCAGAGAAGGAGACTCCACCACCTCCCTGGGCAGCCTGTTCCAGTGCTCCGTCACCCTCACCGTAAAGAAGTTCTTGCGCACCTTCATTTGGAACTTCCTATGCTGAAGTTTCAGCCCATTTCCCCTAGTCCTGTCCCCCCGCACTACTGAAAAGAGACCAGCCTCGCCACTATGGCTCCCACACTTCAGGTATTTAAAAACCTGGATCACGTCCCCTCTCAGCCTTCTTTTCTCAAGGCTAAACAGACCCAGTTCCCTAAGTCTCTCCTCATAAGGGAGATGCTCCAGGCCCTTCACCATCTTTGTGGCCTTCCACTGGAGTCTTTCCAAGAGATCCCTGTCTTTTTTGTACTGGGGAGCCCAGAACTGGACACAGTATTCCAGATGAGGCCTCACCAGGGCAGAGTAGAGGGGGAGGATCACCTCCCTTTACCTGCTGGCCACGCTCTTTTTAATGCACCCCAGAATGTCATTGGCTTTTTGGCTACAAGGGCACACTGCTGGCTCATGGCCAACCTGTCGTCCACCAGGACGCCCAGGTCCCTCTCTGCAGAGCTCCTCTCCAGCAGGTCTTCCCCCAACCTGTACTGGTGTATGCAATTATTTCTACCTAGATGCAAGACTCTACACTTGCTTTTGTTAAACCTCATCTGGTTTCTTGCTGCCCAGCTCTCCAGCCTGTCCAGGTCTCTCTGAATGGCCGCACAGCCTTCATGTGTGTCAGCCAATCCTCCCAGCTTCGTGTCATCAGCAAACTTGCTGAGGGTGGTCACTATCCCCTCATCAAGGTCGTTGATGAAGATGTTGAACAAGACTGGACCCAGCACAGACCCCTGGGGGACACCGCTAGAATCTTTTAACCTGATGAGGTAATCTGGTTCCCTGCTTACATGAGCTCTTGGAGTGAGGAAATAGAAAATAAATAGGAACGAAGTGAAATAAATTTTTATTTGTAAGTTCAATAATATTTCTTTGCGGGTTGCTATATCACACACAGTCAAACAATCAAAGATGCATAAAACAAAAAGAACCATCACTGGGAACCGTGTAAGGAAGATGTACACTTTCTTAAAGCTGCAATAGTGCGTACTGCAACACCTTTCTGAGAGCATGCTTGATCTCCCTGTTCCTCATGCTGTAGATAATAGGGTTCAGTGTTGGAGGCACCACTGAATACAGAAGTGCCACCATCAGGTCCATAAATGGGGAAGAGAGAGAGGGGGGCTTCAGGTTGGCAAAAATACCAGTGCTGACAAACAGGGAGACCACAGCCAGGTGAGGGAGGCACGTGGAGAAGGCTTTGTGCCTTCCCTGCTCAGAGGGCATCCTCAGCACAGCCATGAAGATCTGCACATAGGACACAGCTATGAAAACAAAGCAGCCAATAACCAAACTGGCACTAAAAATGAGAAGCACAACTTCCCTGAGATTTGATTCTGAGCAGGAGAGTTTGAGGATCTGGGGGACTTCACAGAAAAACTGGTTGACAACATTGCCTTGGCAGAGAGGCAGTGAAAACGTACTGGCAGTGTGCAGTAGGGAATTGAGAACCCCAGCGCCCCAGGCAGCTGCTGCCATGGTGGCACAAGCTCTGCTGTCCATCAAGGTCCCGTAGTGCAGGGGCTTGCAGATGGCAACGTAGCGGTCATAGGACATGATGGTGAGAAGGTAAAATTCTGCTGAGAGGAAGAAGAAAAAGCAAAACACTTGTGCAGCACATCCTGCGTAGGAGATGGCCCTGGTGTCCCAGAGGGCGTTGGCCATGGCTTTGGGGAGAGTGGTGGAGATGCAGCCCAAGTCGAGGAGGGCCAGGTTGAGCAGGAAGAAGTACATGGGGGTGTGCAGGCGGCGGTCGCAGGCTACGGCTGTGCTGATGAGGCCGTTGCCCAGGAGGGCAGCCAGGTAGATGCCCAGCAAGAGCCAGAAGTGCAGGAGCTGCAGCTGCCGCGTGTCTGCCAACGGCAGCAGGAGGAACTCGCTGATGGAGCTGCTGTTGGGCATCTGCTGTTCCTGGGCTTGGAGTCCTGCTCAGAATGTAGAAGATAATGACAAGTCCAGACCATACTCAGAGACACTCCTCCTGCTTTAGTATATTATTGGAATACAAGAAAAGCTGTTCAGAGCAGCAGCTATGGAGCAAGATAAGCAGCAGTATATAAGTTCTCATTTCCCTTTGAAAAATGGTCATTTAACTCCAGAACATTTATTTATTTTCATGAGTTTCACCATCCCTTAAGGAGTAGGAGATTAGGGAGCTCTTACTTTTTTCTCATTTACTAATCATATCCCAGCCTTCTGGCTATTTTCCTCTTTACTGCAGCTGTTCTTTAAGACCCCAGCCCCAGCCTCAGTGCACTTCGAAATGTCTTAGAGAAATCTCCCTTTTTGCAGGACAAATCATCTATTAATGTCTGCAGAAAGCAATGATAAGTTAAAGTGATTGTTTCCTTTTAGAAAGGAGAGGCTGAAAGCACATTCTGTGTTTTCATTTTGTTCTCTGACTGTTCACAAAAACACCAACTGACTGCAGAAATATTTGGGTGTAACATAACTACGTTAAATTAGACATCCCCTTTAGATTACTGCCCCCAGTCCTTTCTGACTTCCCTCAGAACAGGAAATGGAAAATCCCTGCCTTTACTCTCCTCTTGCAATGAACCCTCAAAAACATCCTGCTGTGCAGTGGAGCTGTGATCCCCTGCCCCAGGCAGCAGCTGTGGCAGCACAAGCCCTTTCGGGGGGCTCCTTCCCCCCACACGTCTCTCCGCAGCACCCTGGACAGCTCCCCGGGCAGGCTGAGTGCTGAGCCTGACAGGCGGCAGAGTCCCATAGCCGGCACACAGCCCCTGGGGCACAGCAGGGACCCTGCTCTGCACAACAGCCCTGGGCACCCGTCTGCAGCCCCATATGCACAGCCTGCAGCCTTGCTGGGACATGCAGCCCTCAGGGCTGTGCTCTGATGTTGCAGCATGCAAGCCCTCAGCTGGAGCAGAAGGCTTTTTCCATAGTAAAGAAACATGCAGTGCCTGCAGCCAGATCTGCTATGGGATGTCGCAGTTATAGTTAACCCTCTATGAATTGCAGCTGCACCGTCTGTAGTGAAACTTACCTTGTCATGGTCTGTGGGCAATGCTCCTGCAGTGAGCTCACAGCCTGCTCACACCGTACACATCCTGCATGCTCTCTCCCCTTTCTCTCCTCTCCTTCCTTTAACTGCAGGCTGTGCTGTGCACTAGAGCTGCCCCTGGGCACAGCTGTCTCTCTGCAGCCCTGCCCATTTTTAAGAGCTCCCTGTGTCCCAGGAGCCCGGCCCAGCTCAGCAGAAGAATATGTCATGTTTATCCTTCCCACTTGTCTCCCCTGAGATGTCCCTGGATCCTCATGGCAAACAGCTCCTGAAAGACAACAGCATCATGACAGTACATTAAAATCAGTTGAATTTAATACCAGATTTCTAGTGGTCAGTGACTAGTTCCAGACATGTGGTGAGTCCTCCCAGAGAGTGTTTGCTGAAACTAAAAGGGCACCAAGAGAAGGACACAGTATCATTGAATCATAGAATCACCATGGTTTCAAAAGACCTTAAACAGCATCCAGTCCAACTGTTCACCTACCACCAATAGCTCCCACTAATCCATGTCCCTCAACACAACATCCAGTCATTCCTTGAACACCTCAAGGGTTGGTGACACCACCAACACCCTGAGCAGTCCATCCCAGGTCCCAAAGAGCAGGACGTGGCATTTGGGCTAGTGAACCTCATCCCATTGGCTTCAGCCCAGCTCTCCAGCCTGTCCAGATTCCTCCGTAGGGCCTTGCTAAACTGTGACAGATCCACACTCCCAGTCAATTTGGTGTAATCCACAAACCTACATAGGATGCCCCCAATGCCCTCAACCACGCCATCAATAAAGATAGTGAAGAGAACAGGCCCCAGCACCAGACCCTTGGGGAACACCAGGGAGGCGCACAGGTAGGTGTCCATCTTGAATATCTCCAGACAAGGAGACTCCACAACCCCCTTGAGCAGCCTGTTCCAGTGCTCAGTCACCCTCACCGTTAAGAACTTCTTGCACACATTTTTGCAGAACTTCCTACGCTCCAGTTTCTGTCCATTACCCCTTGTCCTGACTTCACACACTGCTGAAAAGAGCCTGGTCTTGCCACCTTGACCCCACACCTCAGATATTTATAGACCTGGATCACGTCCCCTCTCAGTCTTCTTTTCTCAAGGCTAAACAGACCCAGCTCACTTAGCCTTTCTTCATAGGGGAGATGCTTCCGACCCTTCACCATATTTGTGGACCTCTGCTGGACTCTTTCCAAGAGATCCCTGTCTTTTTTTGTACTGGAGAGCCCAGAACTGGACACAGTACTCCAGATGAGGCCCTACCAGGGCAGTTTAGAGGCAAAGGATCAACTCCCTCAACCTGCTGGCCATGCTCTTTTTCATGCACCCCAGAATGCCATTGGACTTTTTGGCCACAAGGGCACACTGCTGGCTCATGGCCAACCTGTTGTCCATCCGGATACCCAGGTCCCTCTCTGCAGAGCTCCTCTCCAGCAGCTCATCCCCCAACCTGTCCTGGTGCATGCAATTATTTCTTCCTAGGTGCAAGACTCTACACTTGCTTTTGTAAAACCTCATCTGGTTTCTTACCGCCTGGCTCTCCAGCCTGTTCAGGTCTCACTGAATGGCAGCACAGCCTTCAGGCGTGTCAGCCAATCCTCACAACTACGTATCATCAGTAAACTTGCTGAGGGTGGCCACTATCCCCTTGTCAAGGTCACTGATGAAGATGTTGAACAAGACCGGACTCAGCACCAACCCCTGGTATACTACCCAGGAGCTACTTACATGACTCCAACTGTACTCTGCACTGCCAACAACGACCCTCTGTGCTCTGCCAGTCAGACAGTTCTCAGACCACCTCACTGTTCCCTCATCTTTCCCACTCTTCCTTATCTTTGTTATAAGGATATCGTGGGAGACAATATCAAATGGCTTGCTGAAATCAAGGTAGACGACATCTACCGCTCTCCCCCCCATCCACCCAGCTGGAGACAATGTCATAGAAGGCTGTCAGGTTGGTTGATCATGACCTCTCCTTTGCGGACCCATGCTGACTACTCCTGACAACCTCCTTTTCATGCAACTGTCTGGAGATGGCTTCCAGCACAAGCTGTTCCATCACATTTCCAGGGACAGAGCTGAGGCTGCCTAGCCTGTAATTGCCCGTTTCTTCCTTCTTGCCCTTTTTGAAGAACAGAGTGACACTGGCTATCCTCCAGTCTTCAGACACCTCCCCTATTCTTCAAGACCTCTCAAAGGTGATAGAGAGTGGTGCAGAAATCACCACTGCTAGCTCCCTCAGCATCTGTGGATGCACCCCATTGAGCCCTATGTCTTTATGAACATCAGTGTGGCCTAGGCGTTCACGGATCAACTCTTCCCTGACTAAAGGCAAGTCTTCCATTCCCCAGATCCTCATACTAAGCTCCAAGGTCTGGGATTATTGAGGGAGAGCTTTCTCACAGAAGATAGAAGCAAACAAGGCCTTCAGTATCTCCACCTTCACAGCATGCCCCATTACCAGAACACCCCCCTCACTTAGTAGGGGACCCACAATCTCACTAGTCTTCCTTTTAATCTTAACATACTTAAAATAAATAAATAAATAAATAAATAAATAAATAAATAAACAAACCTTTTTTATTATCCTTTTTTAATGAATGTCAACCCATTTATGTAATATTATGCTCTGTTTTCAGGGAAGTGTGTGAGAGAGGTGGGGCAATGAGTGCTGGTTCTGCTGTGATGTGTTTATAACTGAATAATACAGGCTGTTCATGGAAAGATAGATGGTATTAAGGGTGTATATGGGAACTAAATACAGTATTGTTTGACAAACACTTTTGATGGTATAAGAAAGTGTAATTGTTGATGGCACATGGAAGTGCACTTGAGGGTATGTGGAAGTGTAAATGAGGGTACAAATAGTGGAATAGTTTACAGAGGAAAAGGAGTTAAAGGGAAAGTGAGTTTATCTGCACTGACATGAGAGCAACTCTCCTCACCTTTCCCCTGCGAGCAGATCAGAGCAGAGAAGAGGCACAGTCCCCATGTATCAGGTAGTGTTATTCTGCTTACCAAATGGATGAGCTCACAACAGAAGAGGCATTTCTTCCTCTCTGCTCCATCAGTGGCATACTCTGGAGTTCAAGGCACTGGAAAACTATGGCACATCTAAGTTCGATCAATGATTACTCCTTAGTATGCACTGGGCTCTCATTTCAATTGCATCTAATTTAGTCTAGGGTCATACCAGTTGACAGGAAGCTGTCAAATGTTGTCTCATTGTAAGGAAGAGCAAGAAAGGTGACATGGGCAATTATGGACCTGTCAGTCTCACTCCAGTGCCTGGTAAAATTATGGAGACCATGATGGCGGGAGTTATGGAAAATCAGCCGAAGAACAATTCTGTCATAGGTTGCAGCCAACACAAGTTCACGAGGGGTAGTTCCTGTTTAACTTAAGGTCTTATTGTGACACGTTTATCCCTTTAGCTGACCAAGGGAAGCCAGTTGATGTTATCCTTGAGGATTTCAGTAGAGCTTTTGATACTTTTTCTCACAGCACCCTTCTGGACAGAATGTCCTGCATATGGCTAGACAGAAATAGAACGTGGTGGGTGAGGAGTTGGCCAATAGGTCAGGTACAAAAGATTATAGCCAATGGGTTTCATCGGATCACTGTCACAGGGTTCCCCGGGGCTCCATTTAAAAGCTATTCTCTTTCATGTTTTTGCATATGACTTGCATGCAGGACTAGAAGATGTTCTGAGCAAGTTTGCTGATGATACCAGATGAGGAGGTGCTGTTGCCTCCACTGAGGATGGACAGGACATGCAGAGAGATCTGGACAAGTCAGAGAAATGGGTACCAGTTGGTCCAAAGCACCAAGTGCATAAAGTACAGCAAGTGCCTGATTGTGCACCTGGGTAGGAGCAACCCTGGACATACGCACTGACTGGATATGGGACACTAGAGTGTCTGACTGAAAAGATTGGGTTCCTGGTCAGCATCAAATTGAACATGAGTCAGCACTGTGCCCAGGCAGCCAGGAAGCTCAGCGGTCCATTGGAGTGCATCAAGCAAGGTATTACCAGGTCAGTGAGGGAAAGGATTGTCCCTGTCTGCTCTGCACTGCTGCTGCCTCACCTGGAGCACTGGGTGCACTTCAGGGCACCACAGAACATAAAGGACGTTAAACCATGGGAGGGTGTGCAAAGGAAGGCACTGGAACTGAGAGAGCTGAAGTTCAGAGTTTCATTGGGATTGACTGCTTGTTCAGACTGGGCCCTTCTCACGTCCCACATCCTGCCATGAGACACGGGACTCACATGGAACATGAACCTCACAGTGTCCCTGCAGCCCATGCAGAGCCTGGGATCTTCTGTCCCATGTCTTTCATTTAACATCATACTGACCTCCAACCCCCTGCCCCAGGAAGCATCCTTAGTCAGCATGAGGTTCTCTCTACCAAGGGTCTGGGGATCGGGGCTTGGCCTGTCTGCTTCATAAGACAAAGGAGGGGTTTCTAAGCATCTAGGCCACCATGCCAGTGCCTTTCATTGCCTGTAGTCATATCTTCCAATTATCTGCTCTAACTAGTCCCTTGGGAAGCTTGCTTGTTAATGTTCCTCAGTGGGCCCATTAATACTCCAAGAAACTTCATTGTTACTTCTGACTTTGTCTTGCTGAGCACTCTGTGCAAACTTCTCTCTGCACTGGAGGTTGATGGACTCAGCATCAAATGCACCCTGGGGCTCATTATAACCTGAAGAGCCTCCTTTGCCTTGTGCCTTCCTGTCATTTTCTTCAAGTTTTCAGAACTTGTGCAGCAAAATGGAGGGGTACCTGGATAGACCTTAAAGAGGAAGAATCCAGCAGACATTTACTGTCTATTTATTTAGAGCTGGGTATAAACAAGTTTTAAAGCAGCACTGTGCAACTGGTATCAATCCAGGATGTCCCCAATGCGTTCTATTCTGTGTCAGTAAATGTTCTTCTCAATCACCCCACCCCATTTCTACTCACACTGGCCCCATGGGACTTGCATCACTTTTCCTCACATCACTCTTCTCCTCTGCAGCCACCCGCTCAGTGTTAAGTCTCCCTTTCAGCAACTCGAACAGGCTTTCCTCAGAGAATCAGCTGCAAACGGGCAAGGAAAGAATTCTTTTTTTTTTTTTTTTTTTTTTTTTTTTTTTTTTTTTTTTTTTTTCCAACAAACAGTAGGAAAGGTGATGCAATTGAATGAACGGTAAAACACAGTGATCTACTGCATGTCATGTCCAAGCTGCTTCTATTGAGGTTTGACATTCACAGGGAATAACTGTACAAGAAATGAGTTAGACAGAGATAGGAAGGGATTGATGGAATCACAGTGAAGGACTTGACAACTTGTGATCTCAAGCGATGTGGGCCTGGAAATGAGCAGGATCAGGACACTGAACTTTAGAAGAGCAGACTTCAAGCTACTCAATGGACTGCTAGCCAAGATCCCCTGGCGTGTTGCCCTCAAAGACAAGGATGTTGAGGAGAGCTGGCTGCTCTTCAAGGATGCCCTCCTGGAAGCACAAGAGGTCTCCATTCCACTGAATAAGAAAGTGGGCTCCACTGAATAAGAAAGGTAGGAAACCGGCATGGCTCAGCAAGGACCTGCTGAGAGAACTGAGGGCGAAGAAAGGGGTGTACAAGCTCTGGAAACAAGGCTGTGTCACCTCAGAAGAATACAGGGATGCCGTCCGGACTTGCAGACGTTGGATCAGGGAAGCCAAGGCGCAGGCAGAACTGAACTTGACTTGGCAAGGGATGTGAAAAACAATAAGAAAACCTACAGGTACATTGGCCAGAAGAGACGGGCTAAAATAGGTGTACCTACTTTGGTAAATTTAAAAGGAGAACTGGCTTCAACAGATGAAGAGAAAGCTGAGGTGCTGAATGAGTTCTTCACCTCGGTCTTCACTGGTGGCCAGGATTCTAGTCTTTTCCACGTCCCTAAGCCCTGCATCCCCAGACCTCTATGTGGGGACCAAGGAGGTAAATCCTTCCCCGCAGTAAGGGCAGAGCAAGTCAGAGAGTGCTTCCTTAGACTGAATGTGTACGAGTCTATGGGGCCAGATGGCGTGCATCCCAGGGTCCTGAAGGAGCTGGCTGAGGTGGTTGCCGAGCCGCTCTCCATCACATTTGAGAAGTTGTGGCTGTAAGGCGAGGTCCCGGATGATTGGAGGAAGGGTCACGTCACTCCCATATACAAGAAGGGGAGCACGGAGGACCCGGGGAACTACAGGCCGGTGAGTCTCACCTCCGTGCCTGGGAAGATCATGGAACAGATCCTCCTGGACAACATGCTCAATCACATAAAGAATGAGCATGTGATCCGAGACAGCCAGCACGGCTTCACCAGGGGAAGGTCATACTTGACCAATCCTGTGGCCCTCTATGATGGAGTGACGGCGATGGTGGATGAAGGGAAGGCAACCAATGTCATTTACCTGGACCTGAACAAGGCCTTTGACATGGTCCCCCATCACATCCTCATCTCCAAATTGGAGGGAAGTGGATTTGATGGGTGGACAACTCGATGGATAAGCTATTGGTTGAAAGGCTGCAGACAGAGGGTGGTGGTCAATGGCTCTATGTTCTGGTGGAAGCTGGTAGCGAGTGGTGTCCCCCAAGGGTCTGTTTTGGGACCTGTGCTTTTTAACATCTTTGTTAATGACATCGATGAGGGAATTGAGTGCACCCTCAGCAAGTTTGCTGACGACACCAAGCTGAGTGGCACAGTTGATACGATGGAAGGAAGGGATGCCATCCAGAGAGACTTCAACAGACTGGAAAGCTGGGCTCGGGTGAACCTAATGAGGTTCAACACAACAAAGTGCAAGGTTTTGCACTTGGGCCGGAAGAACCTCAGGCACCTGTGCAGGCTGGGAGCAGAAGTCCTTGAGAGCAGCTCGGCAGAGAAGGACCTGGGGGTCCTGATGGATGAGAGACTCAACATGAGCCAGCAGTGCACTCTGGCAGCCCGGAAGGCAAATGGGATCCTGGGCTCCATCAGGAGAGGGGTGGTCAGCTGGGATAGGAAGGTGGTTGAACCTCTCTTCTTGACTCTTGTGAGGCCCCATCTGGAGTACTGTGTCCAGGTATGGAGCCCTCAGTACAAGAAAGATGTGGAGCTGTTGGAAAGGGTCCAGAGGAGGGTCACGAAGATGATCAGGGGGCTGGAGCACCTCCCCTATGAGGACAGGCTGAAGGAGTTGGGTTTGTTCAGCCTGGAGAAGAGAAGGTTGCGGGGTGACCTCATTGCAGCCTTTCAATACCTGAAGGGAACTTACTCCCAGGAGGGGAGTAAACTCTTCGAAAGGGCTGATAATAGCAGGACAAGGGGAAATGGTTTTAAGTTGAAAGAGGGAAGATTTAGGTTGGATGTTGGGTGGAAGTTCTCTACTAGGAGAGTGGTGAGGTCCTGGAACAGGCTGCCCAGGAAGGTTGTGGATGCCCCGTCCTTGGAGGTGTTCAAGACCAGGTTGGACGGGGCCTTGGGCAACCTGATCTAGTAAAGGCGTATGTTTGGTGGCCCTGCCAGGCAGGGGGGTTGGAACTCCATGATCCTCGAGGTCCCTTCCAACCCGGGTCATTCTGTGATTCTGGGTTTTTTCAAGGCGTGTATATGTCCAGCCTCAATAGGCAGCTGTCCACCATACATCATTCCATACACTACAAGAGTCCCTCATTCACATCAAAACTATCAGTTGGTCCCTGTGTTACTGTCAAATTTTACATTTTCCAGATAATTATCAGGATAACGAATGGGTACAGCAGTAAATACTCCTCGTTACAACATGGAAAAACTTTTGTGAGCATTAGTTCTATAGAGGTTATAATACTCTCCCACTTACATATACAATTTATTCACCTATCTGAGGAGAAGTTAAAGGTTAGTTAAAATAATAGTACAATATATATATATGCGTATAGAAAAACTTGTCATGATTTCCTTCTAATTCTTTTCTTTTAAAGGTTTTTCTGTGGCAACAGTTCCCACGCCTCTGGGCTGGTGGGTGCCTTTACCAGTGTGTATGAGTCCATCCTTTCTCGGCATCCTCACAGCTGTTTCAGTCATTAGAAGTACTTGGAATGGTCCTTCCCAGTCAGGCTGCAGCTTTGTCTCCTTCCCCGTCTGGATCAGGATCCAGTCCCCAGCTTGAAATAGGTGAACTACAGATTTCAAAGATGATGTTGGTGCTAATAGTCCTTGGATCCTGGTCAGTAGCAGTTACTGCATAAACTGCCTTACATTCTCCTTGTCTCACAGAACTGCAGCTGTCAGAACCCACTTTGGACCCCTCAGGACCCACCAGGACCCCCATAGAAGTACGCAGGTCTTCCATAGGACCCATCAGGACCACCTTAGGAGAACCCAGGACCCCCATAGGACCCATCAGGACCCTCCCAGGACCCTCATAGGACCCATCAGGACCCTCTTAGGACCCATAGAACCCACCAGGAACTTCTACATCTTCTAGGGATTTGTCCTTCAGGTCTGACTGACCATCTGAAATGTGCAGCTCCAGTTGTTTCAAAGCAGTCAGGAGATACTGGTACTCCAGGTGTTCCGCAAAGGAAAGATACTGGGTTGACAATATTAGTTACAATTATTTCTACATCATCCTGCTCTGTCAGGATGGGCCTGGTATTTCAGGGATCTTTGGGGTGAGAGCCAATGTCCCCCTTTTGCCTCCAATACAGTAAACACTGTATGAGATATTAAAACTGGCATCCTTTGGCCCAATGTAGATTTACAGGCTTCTTGAATATTGAGCACCAGTGCAGCCACCGCCCTCAGACACCCTGACCGTCCCTTACTCACTTCATCAAGCTGTTTGGAGCTTTACGACCAGTCCATGGCTGTGCATCCGCAGTCAGCACCATCCTGTCATTCCTGGGAATGTATGGAGTTCCTTGGCAATGTGCGGCTCAGGGGTTTGTCAGATGGCTTCTTTCCTGGCGATCCTTAAGGTTCAAGGTCCAGCTGTAATCTCCCAGATATGTCACTTGCTGTTATTTGTGCTTTCCGTCAACCAAGAAACTCAGCAGACTCACAGACCATTGCACCGCTCTCTTTTGTTGCTGTGGCATCCACCTGCTGCAATTAAGTTCCACCCTGGGCTGGAGGATCCCAGGTCTCAGGCTCACGAGTTGACCAGTTCTCAACAGTCATTAAGCTGTTCTCACAGCCCTGGGTAACACTGTGCTGGTTCACTGAGTCTCTTCTCCCCAGATTGGCCAAACCAGGCAGAAGAGACGTGCTTCAAATCCAGAAGGTAAACTCCACCTGTTCATTCCTTAACTGGGTTAATGAGGTGCATGGATTTGCCACCACTGAGTGTATCCACTCAACAATTCCATTACTTGCCCTCAAGTCTTGTACCAAACGATTGCACTTGCGATCTAGCAATAGGTTGCAGAATATACTAGCAATAGTTTTCAGGCACTGGAAATCAATGAGGATGTGAGTGGAGAGAGGATGGAGGACCTGCCTAAAAGATTAGATTGTTGCCGCTGTATTTATTTCCTTTTTCCCCGTCTCCTTCTCCTTCTGGGCCAGCGGCCTGCGGGCCGACTACCCCCTTTCATGGGTGCAGGTAGATTTTAGGGTAACCTATGACATGCAGTTTGAGCCAGGAGAATTCAAAAGTCAGTAGGGGTCAATGGGAGTCAATGGGAGTTAATGGGAGTCAATGAAAGTCAATGGGGGTCAACAGGAGTCAATGGGGGCTCAACGGGAGACAATGGGGGTCTATGAGTGTCAATGGGAGTCAATCGAGGTCAATGAGGGCCAATGGGAGGCAATGGGAGTCAATGGGAGTCAATGGGGGTCAATGGGAGTCAATGGGCATCAATGGGAGTCAATGGGGGTCAATGGGAATCAATGGGAGTCAATGGGGGTCAATGGAAGTCAATGGGGGTCAATGGGAGTCAATGGGAGTCAATGGGGGTCAATGGGAGTCAATGGGAGTCAATGAGGGTCAATAGGAGTCAATGGGAGTCAATGGGGGTCAATGAGAGTCAATGGGAGTCAATGAGAGTCAATAGGAGTCAATGGGGGTCAATGCAGGTCAATGGGGGTCAATGGGGATCAATGGGAGTCAATGGGAGTTAATGGGGGTCAATGGGAATCAATGGGGGTCAATGGGAATCAATGGGAGTCAATCGAGGTCAATGGGAGTCAATGAGAGTCAATGGGGGTCAATGGGAGTCAATGGGAGTCAATGGGAGTCAATGGGAGTCAATGGAGCTCAATGGGAGTCAATGGGAGTCAACGAGGGTCAATGGGAGTCAATAGGAGTCAATGGGTGTCAATGGGGGTCAATGGGAGTCAATGGAAGTCAATAGGAGTCAATAGGGGTCAATGGGAGTCTTTCGGGGTCAATGGGAGTCAATGGGAATCAATGGGAGTCAAAGAGGGTCAATGGGAATCAATGGGAGTCAATGGGGGTCAATGGAAGTCAATGGGGGTCAATGGGAGTCAATGGGAGTCAATGGGGGTCAATGGGAGTCAAAGGGAGTCAATGAGGGTCAATAGGAGTCAATGGGAGTCAATGGGGGTCAATGAGAGTCAATGGGAGTCAATGGGAGTCAATGGGAATCAATGGGAGTCAATGGAGATCAAAGGGGGTCAATAGGGATCAATGGGAATCAATGGGGGTCAATGGGAATCAATGGGGGTCAATGGGGGTCAATGGGAGTCAATGGGAGTCAATGGGAGTCAATGGGAGTCAATGGAGGTCAATGGGAGTCAATGGGAGTCAACGAGCGTCAATGGGAGTCAATAGGAGTCAATGGGTGTCAATGGGGGTCAATGGGAGTCAATGGAAGTCAATAGGAGTCAATAGGGGTCAATGGGAGTCTATCGGGGTCAATGGGAGACAATGGGAATCAATGGGAGTCAAAGAGGGTCATTGGGAGTCAATGGGAGTCAATGAAGGTCAGTGGGGGTCAGTGGGAGTCAGTGGAGGTCAATGGGAGTCAATGGGAGTCAATGGGAGTCAATGGGAGTCAATGGGAGTCAACCGAGGTCAATGGGAGTCAATGAGAGTCAATGGGAGTCAATGGGAATCAATGGGATTCAATGGAGATCCAAGGGGGTCAATAGGGATCAATGGGAGTCAATGGGAGTTAATGGGGGTCAATGGGAGTCAAAGGGGATCAATGGGAGCCAATGGGAGTCAATCGAGGTCAATGGGAGTAAATGAGAGTCAATGGGAGTCAATGGGGGTCCATGGGAGTCAATGGGAGTCAATGGGAGTCAATGGGAGTCAATGGGGGTCAATGGGAGTCAATTGGAGCCAATGGGAGTCAATGGGGGTCAATGGGAGTCAATGGGAGACAATGGGGGTCAATGGGGGTCAATAAGAGTCAATGGGGGTCAGTGGGAGTCAGTGGGGGTCAATGGGGGACAATGGGAGTCAATGGGAGTCAATGGGATCAATGAGAGACAATGGGGGTCAATGGGAGTCAATGGGGGTCAATGGGAGTCAATAGGAATCAATGGGGGTCAATGGGAGTCAATGGGGGTCAATGGGAGTCAATGGGGGTCAATGAAGGTCAATGGGAGTCAATAAGAGTCAATGGGGGCCAGTGGGGGTCAGTGGGAGTCAATGGGTGTCAATGGGAGTCAATGGGAGTCAATGGGAGTCAATGAAGGTCAATAAGTGTCAATGGGAGTTAATGGGAATCAGTGGGGATCAATGGGAATCAATGGGAGTCAATCGAGGTCAATGGGAGTCAATGAGAGTCAATGGGAGTCAATGGGGGTCAATGGGAGTCAATGGGAATCAGTGGGAGTCAATGGAGATCAAAGGGGGTCAATGGGTATCAATGGGAGTCAATGGGAGTCAATGGGAGTCAATGGGGGTCAATGTGAGTGAATGGGGGTCAATGGGGGTCAGTGGGAGTTAATGGGAGTCAATGAGAGTCAATGGGAGTCAATGGGAGTCAATGGGAGTCAATGGGGGTCAATGGGAGTAAATGGGAGTCAATGGGAGTCAATAGGGGTCAATGGGTATCTATCGGGGTCAATGGGAATCAATGGGAATCAATGGGAGTCAAAGAAGGCCAGTGGGAATCAATGGGAGTCAATGAAGGTCAATGGGGGTCATAGGGAGTCAGTGGGAGTCAGTGGGGGTCAATGGGAGACAATGGGTGTCAATGGGAGTCAATGGAGGTCAATGGGAGTCAATGAGAGTCAATGGGAGTCAATGGGAATCAATGGGAGTCAATGGAGATCAAATAGGGTCAATAGGGATCAATGGGAGTCAATGGGAGTTAATGGGGGTCAATGGGAGTCAAAGGGGGTCAATGGGAGTCAATGAAAGTCAATCGAGGTCAATGGGAGTAAATGAGAGTCAATGGGAGTCAAGGGGGGTCAATGAGAGTCTATGGGAGGAAATGGGAGTCAATGGGAGTCAATAAGGGTCAATGGGAGTCAATGGGAGCCAATGGGAGTCAATGGGGGTGAAGGGGAGTCAATGGGAGACAATGGGGGTCAATAAGAGTCAATGAGGGTCAATGGGAGTCAATGGGGGTCAATGGGAGTAAATGGGAATCAATGGGAGTCAATGGGAGTCAATGGGAGTCAATGGGGGTCAAAGGGGGTCAATGGGGTTCAGTGGGAGTCAAAGGGGGTCAATGGGAGTCAATGGGAATCAATGGGGGTCAATGGGAGTCAATGGGGGTCAATGGGAGTCAATGGGAGTCAATGGGGGTCAATGGGGGTCATTGGGGTTCAATGGGAGTCAATGGAGGTCAATGGGGGTCAATGGGAGTCAAAGGGGGTCAATGGGAGTCAATAGGAGTCAAAGGGAGTCAATGGGAGTCAATGGGAGTCAATGGGAGTCAAGGGGGGTCAATGGGAGTCATTGGGGGTCAATGGGGGTCAATGGGAGTCAATAGTGGTCAATAGAGGTCAATGGGGTTCAATGGGAGTCAATGGGAGTCAATGGGGGTCAATGCAGGTCAATGGGGGTCAATGGGCATCAATGGGAGTCAATGGAATTTAATGGGGGTTAATGGGAATCAATGGGGGTCAATGGGCATCAATGGGAGTCAATCGAGGTCAATGGGAGTCAATGGGAGTCAATGGGAGTCAATGGGGGTCAATGGGAGTCAATGGGAATCAATGGGAGTCAATGGAGATCAAAGGGGGTCAATGGGTATCAATGGGAGTCAATAAGAGTCAATGGGAGTCAATGGGGGTCAATGTGAGTGAATGGGGGTCAATGGGGGTCAGTGGGAGTTAATGGGAGTCAATGAGAGTCAATGGGAGTCAATGGAAGTCAATGGGAGTCAATGGGGGTCAATGGGAGTCAATGGGAGTCAATGGGAGTCAATAGGGGTCAATGGGAGTCTATCGGGGTCAATGGGAATCAATGGGAATCAATGGGAATCAAAGAAGGCCAGTGGGAATCAATGGGAGTCAAAGAAGGTCAATGGGGGTCAATGGGAGTCAGTGGGAGTCAGTGGGGGTCAATGGGAGTCAATGGGAGTCAATGGGAGTCAATGGAGGTCAATGGGAGTCAATGGAGGTCAATGGGAGTCAATGGAGGTCAATGGGAGTCAATGGGAGTCAATCGAGGTCAATAGGAGTCAATGAGAGTCAATGGGAGTCAATGGGAATCAATGGGAGTCAATGGAGATCAAAGGGGTCAATAGGGATCAATGGGAGTCAATGGAAGTTAATGGGGGTCAATGGGAGTCAAAGGGGGTCAATGGGAGTCAATGGGAGTCAATGGGGGTCAATGGGAGTCAATGGGAGCCAATGAGAGTCAATAGAGGTCAATGGGAGTCAATTGGAGACAATGGGGGTCAATAAGAGTCAATGAGGGTCAATGGGAGTCAATGGGGGTCAATGGGAGTCAGTGGGAATCAATGGGAGTCAATGGGAGTCAAAGGGGGTCAATGGGAGTCAATGGGAGTCAATGGAGGTCAATGGGAGTCAATGGGAGTCAATGGGAGTCAATAAGGGTCAATGAGAGTCTATGGGAGTCAATGGGAGTCAATGGGAGTCAATGGGGGTCAATGGGAGTCAATGGGAGCCAATGAGAGTCAATAGAGGTCAATGGGAGTCAATTGGAGACAATGGGGGTCAATAAGAGTCAATGAGGGTCAATTGGAGTCAATGGGGGTCAATGGGAGTCAGTGGGAATCAATGGGAGTCAATGGGAGTCAAAGGGGGTCAATGGGAGTCAATGGGAGTCAATGGAGGTCAATGGGAGTCAATGGGAGTCAATGGGAGTCAATAAGGGTCAATGAGAGTCTATGGGAGTCAATGGGAGTCAATGGGAGTCAATGGGGGTCAATGGGAGTCAATGGGAGCCAATGGGAGTCAATGGGGGTCAATGGGAGTCAATGGGAGACAATGGGGGTCAATAAGAGTCAATGAGGGTCAATGGGAGTCAATGGGGTCAATGGGAGTCAATGGGAATCAATGGGAGTCAATGGGAGTCAAAGGGGGTCAATGGGAGTCAATGAAAGTCAATCGAGGTCAATGGGAGTAAATGAGAGTCAATGGGAGTCAATGGGGGTCAATGGGAGTCAATGGGAGTCAATGGGGGTCAATCCAGGTCAATGGGAGTCAATGGGAGTCACTGGGAGTCACTGGGAGTCAATGGGAGTCCATGGGAGTCAATGGGGGTCAATGGGAATCAATGGGGGTCAATGGGAGTCAATGGGAGGCATTGAGAGTCAAGAGGGGTCAATGTGAGTCAATGGGAGTCAATGGGAGTCAATGGGGGTCAATGGGAGTTAATGGGAGTCAATGGGAGTCAATGGGGTTCAATGGGAGTCAATGGGAGTCAATGGGAGTCAATGGGGGTCAGTGGGGTAACATGGGAGTCAATGGAGGTCAATGGGGTTCAATGGGAGTCAAAGGGGGTCAATGGGAGTCAATGGGAGTCAATGGGAGTCAAAGGGGGTTCAATGGAAGTCATTGGGAGTCAATGGGAGTCAATGGGAGTCAATAGGGGTCAATGAGAGTCAATGGGGTTCAATGGGAGTCAATGGGAGTCAATGGGAGTCAATGCAGGTCAATGGGGGTCAATGGGCATCAATGGGAGTCAATGGAATTTAATGGGGGTCAATGGGAATCAATGGGGGTCAATGGGAATCAATGGGAGTCAATGGAGATCAAAGGGGGTCAATAGGGATCAATGGGAGTCAATGGGAGTTAATGGGGGTCAATGGGAGTCAAAGGGGGTCAATGGGAGTCAATGAAAGTCAATCGAGGTCAATGGGAGTAAATGAGAGTCAATGGGAGTCAAGGGGGGTCAATGAGAGTCTATGGGAGTCAATGGGAATCAATGGGAGTCAATAAGGGTCAATGGGAGTCAATGGGTAGCATTGAGAGTCAAGAGGGGTCAATGTGAGTCAATGGGATTCAATGGGAGTCAATGGGGGTCAATGGGAGTCAATGGGAGTCAATGGGAGTCAATGGGGGTCAATGGGAGTCAATGGGAGTCAATGGGGGTCAGTGGGGTTCCATGGGAGTCAATGGAGGTCAATGGGTTCAATGGGGGTCAATGGGATTCAAAGGGGGTCAATGGGAGTCAATGGGAGTCAATGGGAGTCAAGGGGGGTCAATGGGAGTCATTGGGGGTCAATGGGGGTCAATGGGAGTCAATAGGGGTCAATGAGAGTCAATGGGGTTCAATGGGAGTCAATGGGAGTCAATGGGGGTCAATGCAGGTCAATGGGGGTCAATGGGCATCAATGGGAGTCAATGGAATTTAATGGGGGTCAATGGGAATCAATGGGGGTCAATGGAAATCAATGGGAGTCAATGGAGATCAAAGGGGGTCAATAGGGATCAATGGGAGTCAATGGGAGGTAATGGGGGTCAATGGGAGTCAAAGGGGGTCAATGGGAGTCAATGAAAGTCAATCGAGGTCAATGGGAGTAAATGAGAGTCAATGGGAGTCAAGGGGGTCAATGAGAGTCTATGGGAGTCAATGGGAGTCAATGGGAGTCAATAAGGGTCAATGGGAGTCAATGGGAGCCAATGGGAGTCAATGGGGGTCAATGGGAGTCAATGGGAGACAATGGGGGTCAATAAGAGTCAATGAGGGTCAATGGGAGTCAATGGGGGTCAATGGGAGTCAATGGGAATCAATGGGAGTCAATGGGAGTCAATGGGAGTCAATAGGGGTCAAAGGGGGTCAATGGGGTTCAGTGGGAGTCAAAGGGGGTCAATGGGAGTCAATGGGAATCAATGGGGGTCAATGGGAGTCAATGGGGGTCAATGGGAGTCAATGGGAGTCAATGGGGGTAAATGGGGGTCAATGGGGGTCAATGGGAGTCAATGGAGGTCAATGGGGGTCAATGGGAGTCAAAGGGGGTCAATGGGAGTCAATGGGAGTGAATGGGAGTCAATGGGGGTCAATGGGCATCAATGGGAATCAATGGAATTTAATGGGGCTCAATGGGAATCAATGGGGGTCAATGGGAATCAATGGGAGTCAATCGAGGTCAATGGGAGTCAATGGGAGTCAATGGGAGTCAATTGGGGTCAATGGGCATCAATGGGAATCAATGGAATTTAATGGGGGTCAATGGGAATCAATGGGGGTCAATGAGAATCAATGGGAGTCAATCGAGGTCAATGGGAGTCAATGGGAGTCAATGGGAGTCAATGGGAGTCAATGGGGGTCAATGGGAGTCAATGGAAGTCAATGGGGGTCAATGTGAGTCAATGGGGGTCAATGGGGTTCAGTGGGAGTTAATGGGAGTCAATGAGAGTCAATGGGAGTCAATGGGAGTCAATGGGAGTCAATGGGGGTCAATGGGAGTCAATGGGAGTCAATGGGAGTCAATAGGGGTCAATGGGAGTCTATCGGGGTCAATGGGAATCAATGGGAATCAATGGGAGTCAAAGAAGGCCAGTGGGAATCAATGGGAGTCAATGAAGGTCAATGGGGGTCAATGGGAGTCAATGGGAGACAATGGGGGTCAATAAGAGTCAATGAGGGTCAATGGGAGTCAATGGGGGTCAATGGGAGTCAATGGGAATCAATGGGTGTCAATGGGAGTCAATGGGAGTCAATGGGGGTCAAAGGGGGTCAATGGGGTTCAGTGGGAGTCAAAAGGGGTCAATGGGAGTCAATGGGAATCAATGGGGGTCAATGGGAGTCAATGGGGGTCAATGGGAGTCAATGGGAATCAATGGGAGTCAATGGGAGTCAATGGGAGTCAATGGGGGTCAAAGGGGATCAATGGGGTTCAGTGGGAGTCAAAGGGGGTCAATGGGAGTCAATGGGAATCAATGGGGGTCAATAAGAGTCAATGGGGGTCAATGGGAGTCAATGGGGGTCAATGGGAATCAATGGGAGTCAATGGAGATCAAAGGGGGTCAATAGGGATCAATGGGAGTCAATGGGAGTCAATGAAGGTCAATGGGGGTCAATGGGAGTCAATGGGAGACAATGGGGGTTAATAAGAGTCAATGAGGGTCAATGGGAGTCAATGGGGGTCAATGGGAGTCAATGGGAATCAATGGGAGTCAATGGGAGTCAATGGGAGTCAATGAAGGTCAAAGGGGTTCAATGGGGTTCAGTGGGAGTCAAAGGGGGTCAATGGGAGTCAATGGGAATCAATGGGGGTCAATGGGAGTCAATGAGGGTCAATGGGAGTCAATGGGAATCAATGGGAGTCAATGGGAGTCAATGAGGGTCAGTGGGAGTCAGTGGAAGTCAATGAAGGTCAATGGGGGTCAATGGGAGTCAATGGGAATCAATGGGGGTCAATGGGAGTCAATGGGGGTCAATGAAAGTCAATGGGAGTCAATGGGGGTCAATGGGGGTCAATGGGAGTCAATGGGAGTCAATGGAGGTCAATGGGGGTCAATGGGAGTCAAAGGGGGTCAATGGGAGTCAATGGGAGTCAATGGGAGTCAAGGGGGGTCAATGGGAGTCCTTGGGGGTCAATGGGGGTCAATGGGAGTCAATAGGGGTCAATAGAGGTCAATGGGGTTCAATGGGAGTAAATGGGAGTCTATGGGGGTCAATGGGCATCAATGGGAATCAATGGAATTTAATGGGGGTCAATGGGAATCAATGGGGGTCAATGAAGGTCAAAGGGGTTCAATGGGGTTCAGTGGGAGTCAAAGGGGGTCAATGGGAGTCAATGGGAATCAATGGGGGTCAATGGGAGTCAATGAGGGTCAATGGGAGTCAATGGGAATCAATGGGAGTCAATGGGAGTCAATGAGGGTCAGTGGGAGTCAGTGGAAGTCAATGAAGGTCAATGGGGGTCAATGGGAGTCAATGGGAATCAATGGGGGTCAATGGGAGTCAATGGGGGTCAATGAAAGTCAATGGGAGTCAATGGGGGTCAATGGGGGTCAATGGGAGTCAATGGGAGTCAATGGAGGTCAATGGGGGTCAATGGGAGTCAAAGGGGGTCAATGGGAGTCAATGGGAGTCAATGGGAGTCAAGGGGGGTCAATGGGAGTCCTTGGGGGTCAATGGGGGTCAATGGGAGTCAATAGGGGTCAATAGAGGTCAATGGGGTTCAATGGGAGTAAATGGGAGTCTATGGGGGTCAATGGGCATCAATGGGAATCAATGGAATTTAATGGGGGTCAATGGGAATCAATGGGGGTCAATGGGAATCAATGGGAGTCAATCGAGGTCAATGGGAGTCAATGGGAGTCAATGGGAGTCAATGGGAGTCAATGGGGGTCAATGGGAGTCAATGTGAATCAGTGGGAGTCAATGGAGATCAAAGGGGGTCAATGGGTATCAATGGGGGTCAATGGGAGTCAATGGGAGTCAATGGGGGTCAATGTGAGTCAATGGGGGTCAATGGGGGTCAGTGGGAGTTAATGGGAGTCAAAGAGAGTCAATGGGAGTCAATGGGAGTCAATGGGAGTCAATGGGGGTCAATGGGAGTCAATGGGAGTCAATGGGAGTCAATAGGGGTCAATGGGAGTCTATCGGGGTCAATGGGAATCAATGGGAATCAATGGGAGTCAAAGAAGGCCAGTGGGAATCAATGGGAGTCAATGAAGGTCAATGGGGGTCAATGGGAGTCAATGGGAGACAATGGGGGTCAATAAGAGTCAATGAGGGTCAATGGGAGTCAATGGGGGTCAATGGGAGTCAATGGGGGTCAATGGGGGTCAATGGGAATCAATGGGAGTTAATGGGAGTCAATGGGAGTCAATGGGGGTCAAAGGGGGTCAATGGGGTTCAGCGAAAGTCAAAGGGGGTCAATGGGAGTCAATGGGAATCAATGGGGGTCAATGGGAGTCAATGGGGGTCAATGGGAGTCAATGGGAGTCAATGGGGTTCAATGGGGGTCAGTGGGGTTCAATGGGAGTCAATGGAGGTCAATGGGGGTCAATGGGAGTCAAAGAGGGTCAATGGGAGTCAATGGGAGTCAATGGGAGTCAAGGGGGGTCAATGGGAGTCATTGGGGGTCAATGGGGGTCAATGGGAGTCAATAGGGGTCAATAGAGGTCAATGGGGTTCAATGGGAGTCAATGGGAGTCAATGGGGGTCAATGCAGGTCAACGGGGGTCAATGGGCATCAATGGGATTCAATGGAATTTAATGGGGGTCAATGGGAATCAATGGGAGTCAATCCAGGTCAATGGGAGTCAATGGGAGTCAATGGGAGTCAATGGGAGTCAATGGGGGTCAATGGGAGTCAATGGGAGTCAATGGGAGTCAATAGGGGTCAATGGGAGTCTATCGGGGTCAATGGGAATCAATGGGAATCAATGGGAGTCAAAGAAGGCCAGTGGGAATCAATGGGAGTCAATGAAGGTCAATGGGGGTCAATGGGAGTCAGTGGGAGTCAGTGGGGGTCAATGGGAGTCAATGGGAGTCAATGGGAGTCAATGGAGGTCAATGGGAGTCAATGAGAGTCAATGGGAGTCAATGGGAATCAATGGGAGTCAATGGAGATCAAAGGGGGTCAATAGGGATCAATGGGAGTCAATGGAAGTTAATGGGGGTCAATGGGAGTCAAAGGGGGTCAATGGGGGTCAATGGGAGTCAATGGGAGTCAATGGGAGTCAATGAAGGTCAAAGGGGTTCAATGGGGTTCAGTGGGAGTCAAAGGGGGTCAATGGGAGTCAATGGGAATCAATGGGGGTCAATGGGAGTCAATGAGGGTCAATGGGAGTCAATGGGAATCAATGGGAGTCAATGGGAGTCAATGGGAGTCAATGGGGGTCAAAGGGGGTCAATGGGGTTCAGTGGGAGTCAAAGGGGGTCAATGGGAGTCAATGGGAATCAATGGGGGTCAATGGGAGTCAATGGGGGTCAATGAAAGTCAATGGGAGTCAATGGGGGTCAATGGGGGTCAATGGGAGTCAATGGGAGTCAATGGAGGTCAATGGGGGTCAATGGGTGTCAAAGGGGGTCAATGGGAGTCAATGGGAGTCAATGGGAGTCAAGGGGGGTCAATGGGAGTCCTTGGGGGTCAATGGGGGTCAATGGGAGTCAATAGGGGTCAATAGAGGTCAATGGGGTTCAATGGGAGTAAATGGGAGTCTATGGGGGTCAATGGGCATCAATGGGAATCAATGGAATTTAATGGGGGTCAATGGGAATCAATGGGGGTCAATGGGAATCAATGGGAGTCAATCGAGGTCAATGGGAGTCAATGGGAGTCAATGGGAGTCAATGGGAGTCAATGGGGGTCAATGGGAGTCAATGTGAATCAGTGGGAGTCAATGGAGATCAAAGGGGGTCAATGGGTATCAATGGGGGTCAATGGGAGTCAATGGGAGTCAATGGGGGTCAATGTGAGTCAATGGGGGTCAATGGGGGTCAGTGGGAGTTAATGGGAGTCAAAGAGAGTCAATGGGAGTCAATGGGAGTCAATGGGAGTCAATGGGGGTCAATGGGAGTCAATGGGAGTCAATGGGAGTCAATAGGGGTCAATGGGAGTCTATCGGGGTCAATGGGAATCAATGGGAATCAATGGGAGTCAAAGAAGGCCAGTGGGAATCAATGGGAGTCAATGAAGGTCAATGGGGGTCAATGGGAGTCAATGGGAGACAATGGGGGTCAATAAGAGTCAATGAGGGTCAATGGGAGTCAATGGGGGTCAATGGGAGTCAATGGGAATCAATGGGGGTCAATGGGAATCAATGGGAGTTAATGGGAGTCAATGGGAGTCAATGGGGGTCAAAGGGGGTCAATGGGGTTCAGCGAAAGTCAAAGGGGGTCAATGGGAGTCAATGGGAATCAATGGGGGTCAATGGGAGTCAATGGGGGTCAATGGGAGTCAATGGGAGTCAATGGGGTTCAATGGGGGTCAGTGGGGTTCAATGGGAGTCAATGGAGGTCAATGGGGGTCAATGGGAGTCAAAGAGGGTCAATGGGAGTCAATGGGAGTCAATGGGAGTCAAGGGGGGTCAATGGGAGTCATTGGGGGTCAATGGGGGTCAATGGGAGTCAATAGGGGTCAATAGAGGTCAATGGGGTTCAATGGGAGTCAATGGGAGTCAATGGGGGTCAATGCAGGTCAACGGGGGTCAATGGGCATCAATGGGATTCAATGGAATTTAATGGGGGTCAATGGGAATCAATGGGAGTCAATCCAGGTCAATGGGAGTCAATGGGAGTCAATGGGAGTCAATGGGAGTCAATGGGGGTCAATGGGAGTCAATGGGAGTCAATGGGAGTCAATAGGGGTCAATGGGAGTCTATCGGGGTCAATGGGAATCAATGGGAATCAATGGGAGTCAAAGAAGGCCAGTGGGAATCAATGGGAGTCAATGAAGGTCAATGGGGGTCAATGGGAGTCAGTGGGAGTCAGTGGGGGTCAATGGGAGTCAATGGGAGTCAATGGGAGTCAATGGAGGTCAATGGGAGTCAATGAGAGTCAATGGGAGTCAATGGGAATCAATGGGAGTCAATGGAGATCAAAGGGGGTCAATAGGGATCAATGGGAGTCAATGGAAGTTAATGGGGGTCAATGGGAGTCAAAGGGGGTCAATGGGGGTCAATGGGAGTCAATAGGGGTCAATAGAGGTCAATGGGGTTCAATGGGAGTCAATGGGAGTCAATGGGGGTCAATGGGAGTCAATAGGGGTCAATAGAGGTCAATGGGGTTCAATGGGAGTCAATGGGAGTCAATGGGGGTCAATGCAGGTCAATGGGGGTCAATGGGCATCAATGGGAGTCAATGGAATTTAATGGGGGTCAATGGGAATCAATGGGGGTCAATGGGAATCAATGGGAGTCAATCCAGGTCAATGGGACTCAATGGGAGTCAATGGGAGTCAATGGGAGTCAATGGGGGTCAATGGGAGTCAATGGGAATCAGTGGGAGTCAATGGAGATCAAAGGGGGTCAATGGGTATCAATGGGGGTCAATGGGAGTCAATGGGAGTCAATGGGGTTCAATGTGAGTCAATGGGGGTCAATGGGGGTCAGTGGGAATTAATGGGAGTCAATGAGAGTCAATGGGAGTCAATGGGAGTCAATGGGAGTCAATGGGGGTCAATGGGAGTCAATGGGAGTCAATGGGAGTCAATAGGGGTCAATGGGAGTCTATCGGGGTCAACGGGAATCAATGGGAATCAATGGGAGTCAAAGAAGGCCAGTGGGAATCAATGGGAGTCAATGAAGGTCAATGGGGGTCAATGGGAGTCAGTGGGAGTCAGTGGAGGTCAATGGGAGTCAATGGGAGTCAATGGGAGTCAATGGAGGTCAATGGGAGTCAATGAGAGTCAATGGGAGTCAATGGGAATCAATGGGAGTCAATGGAGATCAAAGGGGGTCAATAGGGATCAATGGGAGTCAATGGAAGTTAATGGGGGTCAATGGGAGTCAAAGAAGGTCAATAGGAGTCAATGAAAGTCAATCGAGGTCAATGGGAGTAAATGAGAGTCAATGGGAGTCAAGGGGGGTCAATGAGAGTCTATGGGAGTCAATGGGAGTCAATGGGAGTCAATGGGGGTCAATGGGAGTCAATGGGAGCCAATGGGAGTCAATGGGGGTCAATGGGAGTCAATGGGAGACAATGGGGGTCAATAAGAGTCAATGAGGGTCAATGGGAGTCAATGGGGGTCAATGGGAGTCAATGGGAATCAATGGGAGTCAATGGGAGTCAAAGGGGGTCAATGGGAGTCAATGAAAGTCAATCGAGGTCAATGGGAGTAAATGAGAGTCAATGGGAGTCAAGGGGGGTCAATGAGAGTCTATGGGAGTCAATGGGAGTCAATGGGAGTCAATGGGGGTTAATGGGAGTCTATGGGAGTCAATGGGGGTCAATTAGAGTCAATGGGAGTCAATGAAAGTCAATGGGGGTCAATGGGATTCAATGGGAGTCAATGGGGGTCAATCCAGGTCAATGGGAGTCAATGGGAGTCATTGGGAGTCAATGGGAGTCAATGGGAGTCAATGGGGGTCAGTGGGAATCATTGACGGTCAATGGGGGTCAGTGGGAGTCAATGGGAGATATTGGGGGTGAATGCTGGTCATTGGGAGTCAATCGGAGTCCATGGGAGTCAATGGGGGTCAATGCGAATCAATGGGAGTCAATGGGAGTCAATGGGAGGCAATGGGAGTCAAGAGGGTTCAATGGGTGTCAATGGGAGTCAATGGGAGTCAATGGGGGTCAGTGGGAGTCAATGGGAGTCAATGGGAGTCAATGGAGATCAAAGGGGGTCAATGGGGATCAATGGGAGTCAATGGGAGTTAATGGGGGTCAATGAGAGTCAAAGGGGGTCAATGGGAGTCAATGGGAGTCAATGGAGGTCAATGGAAGTCAATGGGGTCACTGGGATTCAGTGGGAGTCAATGGGGGTCAATGGGGTCAATGGGAGTCAATGGGAGTCAATGGGGGTCAATGGGAGTCAATGGGAGCCAATGGGAGTCAATGGGGGTCAATGGGAGTCAATGGGGGTCAATGAGAGTCAATGGGGGTCAATGGGAGTTAATGGGAGTCAATGGGGTTCTAAGGGGGTCAATGGGGTTCAGTGGGAGTCAATGGGGGTCAATGGGAGTCAATGGGAAACACTGGGTTCAATGGGAGTAAATGGGAAACATTGGAGGTGAATGCGGGTCATTGGAAGTCAATTTGAGTCAATGGGAGTCAATGGGGGTCAATGGGAGTCAATGGGAGTCAATGGGGGTCAATGGGGGTCAATGGGCGTCAATGGGAGTCAATGGGACTCAATGGGGGTCAATGGGAGTCAATGGGAGTCAATGGGGGTCAATCCAGGTCAATGGGAGTCAATGGGAGTCAATGAGGGTCAATGAGATTCAATGGGGATCAATGGGTGTCAATGGGGGTCAATTGGAGTCAATGGGAGGCAATGGAAGTCAAGGGGGGTCAGTGGGAGTCATTGGGGGTCAATGGGTGTCAATTAGAGTCAGTGGGAGTCAATGGGAGTCAATGGGGGTCAATGGGAGTCAATTGAGGTAAATGGAGGTCAATGGGGGTCAATGGGAGTCAATGGGAGTCAATGGGTAGTCAATGGAGGTCAATGGGGGTCAATGAGGATCAATGGGAGTCAATGGGAGTTAATGGAGTTCAATGGGAGTCAATGGGGGTCAATGGGAATCAATGGGAGTCAATCGAGGTCAATGGGAGTCAATGGGAGTCAATGGGAGTCAATGGGAGTCAATGGGAGTCAATGGTGGTCAATGGAAGTCAATGGGGTCAATGGGAGTCAATGGGAGTCAATGGGGGTCAATGGGAGTCAATGGGAGTCAATGGGAGTCAATGGGAGTCAATGGGGGTCAATGGGAGTCAATGGTGGTCAATGGGAGTCAATGGGAGTCAATGGGGGTCAATCCAGGTCAATGGGAGTCAATTGGGGTAAATGGAGGTCAATGGGGGTCAATGGGAGTCAATGGGAGTCAATGGGTAGTCAATGGAGGTCAATGGGGGTCAATGAGGATCAATGGGAGTCAATGGGAGTTAATGGAGTTCAATGGGAGTCAATGGGGGTCAATGGGAATCAATGGGAGTCAATCGAGGTCAATGGGAGTCAATGGGAGCCAATGGGAGTCAATGGGGGTCAATGGAAGTCAATGGGGTCAATGGGAGTCAATGGGAGTCAATGGGGGTCAATGGGAGTCAATGGGGGTCAATGGGAGTCAATGGGAGTCAATGGGAGTCAATGGGAGTCAATGGGGGTCAATCCAGGTCAATGGGAGTCAATGGGAGTCAATGAGGGTCAATGAGATTCAATGGGGGTCAATGGGGGTCAATGGGGGTCAATGGGGATCAATGGGAGTCAATGGGAGTTAATGGGGGTCAATGGGGTCAATGGTTTATGGGGGGGTCTATGAGGCTTATTGGGGGTCTATGGGATCCTATGAGGGTCTATGAGGGCTATGGTGGGCCTTTGGGGGGTCTATAGGGGCCTATGGGTGTCCTGAGTGCTCCTAAGTGGGTCTGTCGGGTTCTATGTGGGGTCTTTAGGGGCCTGAGGGGTCAATGGAGCCCTATGGGGGGTCTAAGGGGGTCCTATGGGTGTCTATAGTATTCTTTGGGGGGACTATCGGGGCCTATGGGATTCTATGGTGGTCTATAGAATTCGATGGGGCTATTATGGGGACCTATAGGGGTCTGTGGGGGTCTATTGGGGCCTAGGGGGGGTCTGTGGGGTCTTACAGGGGGTCTATGGGAGTCTATGGGGGCCTATGGTAACCTATAGGGTTCTATGGGAATCTATGGGGGCCTATGGGGCCCTATGGGGTTCTATGGGGGTCTATGGGTGGCCTATGGTAACCTATAGGGTTCTATGGGAGTCTGTGGAGGCCTATGGGGGCCTATAGGGTTCTATGGGAGTCTATGGGGGCCTATGGTAACCTATAGGATTCTATGGGAGTCTATGGGGGCCTATGGTAACCTATAGGGTTCTATGGGAGTCTATGGGGGCCTATGGGGCCCTATGGGGTTCTATGGGGGTCTATGGGTGGCCTATTGGGCTCAATGGGGTCTGTGGCAAAAGGTTGGGGGGGGAAAGGGATTTTGGGGTGAATAGCGGCAATAAAAGGCAAAAAAAAAACGAGTTAAAAAGGAGGAGTTTGAATGGGGGTAGGGGGGGGAGGGAAGGATGCCGGTTGCCATGGCAACGGGAGGTGGGACGGTTGTCATGGAGATGGGTTTGATTGACAGGAGCTGCCATGGCGAACGGGGGGTGGGAAGCACTGGTTGCCATAACAGATCTATGGGGCTGGATGTACATCTATGGGGCTGGACGCACATCTATGGGGCAGGATACACATCTATGGGGCTGGACGCACATCTTTGGGTCTGGACACACATCTATGGGGCTGGATGCACATCTATGGGGCTGGATGTACATATATGGGGCAGAATGCACATCTATGGGGCTGGGTGCACATCTATGGGGCTGGATGCACATCTATGGAGCTGGATGCACATCTATGGGGCTGGATGCAGATCTATGGGGCTGGATGCACATGGGGTCCTTATAGATCCTATGGAGTTCTTGGGGGGACCTGAGTGCTGTTATGGGGGCCATCAGGTCAACCCTTAGAGCCCTATAGGAGCACACAGCCGTCATGTCAACCCTTAGAGCCCTATGGAAATACACAGCCATCAGGTCAACCCATAGAGCCCTATAGAAATACACAGCCATCAGGTCAACCCATAGAGCGCTATGGGAGCACACAGCCATCAGGTCAGCCCTTAGAGCCCTATGGAAATACACAGCCATCAGGTCAACCCATAGAGGCCCAATGTTCTAGAATTAGGGTCCCTTAATTAGGGTCCGTTAATTAGTGTCCATTAATGAGGGTCATGCCAGGTGAGGTAAGAAGGACGCGACAGGGACAGCTCTGTTGTTACTGTCTATTTATTGGGATTTGGGGGGATAGGGGGGAGGGGCTTCTCCCACCTCCTATAGGATAATGTGTGTGGGGGGGCATCTCCCATCTCCTATAGGATTAATTGGGGGGGGGGCTCTATAGACATCCGTATGGCTCTATAGGTATCCATAAGTCTCTATAGGCATCCTTAAGGCTCTATATGTATCCATAAGGCTCTAAAGGTACCCATAGGGCTCTATAGGCATCCTTAAGGCTCTATAGGCGTCCTCAAGGCTCTATAGGTATCCTCAAGGCTCTATAGGTACCCATAGGGCTCTATAGGCATCCTTATGTTTCTATAGGCATCCATAAGGCTCTATAGGCGTCCTCAAGGCTCTATAGGTATTCTCAAGGCTCTCTAAGCATCCATAAGGCTCTATAGGTATCCTCAAGGCTCTATAGGTACCCATAGGGCTCTATAGGCATCCTTATGTTTCTATAGGCATCCATAAGGCTCTATAGGCAGCCTTAAGGCTCTATAGGCATCCATAAGGCTCTATAGGCAGCCTTATGGCATCCATAAGGCTCTATAGGTATCCATATACTTTGAAAGCTGAATGTTTATAAGTCCATGGGGCTAGATGGGTTGCACCCTAGAGTGCTGAGGGAGTTGGTGGATGTGGTCGCAGAACCACTGTCCATCATTTTCCAGCAGTCTTGGCTGACTGGGGATGTCCCAGTGGATTGGGGGCTGACGAATGTGACGCCCGTCTTCAAAAAGGGCCGGAAAGATGATCCTGGCAGCTACAGGCCCATCAGTCTCACCTCGGTGCCTGGGAAGGTTATGGAAAGTGTTGTATTAGACGAAATAGGGGGATATCGGGCTGTCACGCGACAGGCCCTCCCTAATTTCTGGAAGGATCGATGACGTGTACTAGAGAGGCGTACACGAAGAGCATAGTTTATATAAGTGTGTGTTTGCTTTAAGAAATCGCCATTTTGCCGCTCACCCTCTTGGTGTTACTTCGGTAATTGGCCCAGCTGCGGACTTCTAGGGTCTTAAAGTCTACAAATGGTGACCCGCCAACGTGATAAGCTGTGATTTACAACAGTGCAGACTGATAAGGAGACTTAGAAGACCTAGAAGAGACGGGGGCAGCTGTTAGCATAGCGGCAAGGATCCTACCACGGACGGCGTTTCACTTCCCTTTGCCGTGGGTGGTAGAAGCCCGGGACGGAGAGATCGTGGCCAAGATTCTTCGTCGGGGGAGAGAGAGAGAGCGCTCGGAATCCCCAGGAGCTCTCTGGGAAGCGCCCAGGGGCGGCCGGAGACGTGGGCCGGGGCGACATGGAAGCCGTTATCAAGGTAATTCTTCATGCCTGTAAACTTCACTGTGGAAAGCAGACTCCTTCTAAGAAGGAGGTTACAGCAGTCCTCTTGCTGCTGGAGAAAGAAGGACTATTAGTATCCCCCTCTGATTTATACAATCCTGACAACTGGGATAGAATTACGACCGCGTTATCTCAGCGAACGCTAGCCATCCGTAGGGTGTCGGAATTCAAGGTCTGGGGATTTATCTTAGAGGTGTTGAAAGCGGCTCGGGAGGAGAAACTCGCAAACCAGCGCGCTAGGGAGCTATTGGGGTTGGAGGCGGGGGGGAATCTTGTCTCTTCTGCAGGTTCGGAAGGGGCCAAGATGGCGCCGACCCCCTCAATCCCACCCAATGCTTCACCTTCGAGAACAAGCCAGAAGGAAGTTGCGCAAGACCACTCTGACCAGGACGACACCCAGCCCCCACCTCCTTATCCTGCTTGGAGCCCATATCCTTCCTTGAAACTTTTCAGGGACAAGGGGGGAGGGAAGCCCACTGAGGAATGTGGAGTTATTTGCATATCTGATAAGAACGTACAGGGGGCGGATAAGCCGAATGGGGGAGGCGTGGTGCAGCCAATGAAATCTGAGGTGGGCAGTACTTCCCTACTGTCGGGTTCTGCCTGCTGCTGTGTCCACTCCCAAAAAGGGGTGGATCGCACCGCCCAGTACGATAGTGGGCGTGGATGTGGGGGTGGTGATTCGATGTGGGCAGCACAGGAGCCCGCCCAGGGGGGATGTGGCCCCTCAGCACCCACCCATGAGTCGGCCGGAGGAGTTATTGCACAACGTGGGAAATGTGATAGCAGGGAGCGTATCAGTGAGGTGTTGTTTTCTCTTTGTAAAGAATACTGTGGAGAAAGTGCTCCATCTGTGAAGGAGATTGCTGCAGTACTTAGTTATCTTGAGCGGGACAGGGAACTTTCATCACCCTGCGAGATCCTGGACTATCGTAAATGGGATCCGCTCACTGATGTGCTTGCAGAGCATGCAGAGACTACCCAGACGTTTGCAGAGCTTGTTACCTGGGGTCTGATTTTGGGTTCTCTTAAAGCCTCCAGGATGGAGGGGAAGCTTGTTGAAGCGTGTTTGTCGCTTGGGCTTGTACTTGACCGGGACCAGCCGGGAAAAGCAGCTGAGAGATTGGATCAGGGAGAGCAAGTATTACAGCCAGTCACTGCTCCAGTGCTAGCTGCGCCTCCCGGAGAGAGGAAAAAGTTGCAGTCAGCTGCTGCTCTAACGGCGCTGGTTGCACCCCCACAGGGAGATGGCGAATTCCAGTCGACCGCATCCCCTCTCGACCCCTCTCCTTTGTCATTGAGGGGCGGGGAGTGCGGGCGCGCGGTTAATTCAAGTGGTTGGAGAAGTAGGCGTGTTCCAGACCCGGGGGGAGCGCAAACGTGGTGCTATCCCGGGGGGGGGAGTAACCAGGTCCAAAGGGGACCGACAGGGCCCGCAGCTGCAAGTTGTTCGCTCGCTGTGGCTCCTGCTGCCTGCCTGTCATGCAGGGGACCGGGGCTCGATTCGCTGGCGCGGAGCCGCTCCGCCTTCCGGCATCGGGCTGCTGGCTGCTGCCGAGAGTTTCGTTTGCCTCTAGCTTTAAACACAGCGGAAACTTTGACGGTGCATGGCCCTGTGCTCTCTCATGACACTGAAAGCCTCGCATGCGTGATTCTCAAGTGGGTGCAATACACACTCTGGAAAGAAGGGTGGATGACAGAGCTTGGGAGAGTGTTGGCAGCTGAGCAGGATGATTCCTTTCACCCTGTGCATGGTATAGGCATGCAGGGGAGGATTGGAGCAGAGTGCTTGGGATATAAGTTTAGTCCTGAGATAATGCAGCTGGTGGGTCTTGATATTCAACCACATGTAAAGACACTATGGGATGTGCAGAATATGGTAGGAACCCTCCAGTGGGTTCGGAGCGCTTTGGGAATGCCTTCAGGATTGAGGAAACTCTTGTATGGTCAGCTAAAGGGATCCAACGCAAAAGAAGAACCCAAAACTCGGTCTAACGAAAGGGCTGCAGCTTGGCAAAAGATCGTACAGAGCTGCATGGAAGGATCGCTTGTGCAGCATGAGACTCTTAGTCTCAGGGCGATGGTTTGGCAGGATTCCAACAGTAGTTGGCAGGCTGCTGTCTTCACAAACAGAAAGGTCAGCGTGCAGATGCTTGAGGTGATGGCTGTAACAGCTGCAGTGCACCTCTGGCGAATGATACCCTCTAACATTGTTGCAGATTCCATCTTTGCAGTCAAGCAGTTGGCCCGGATGGGCCAGGAAGGTCTCTCAAGTACAGAGGCTGCTGGAACTCTGGAAGAGGCCTTGGTCTTCTGCACAGCTCCTGTTGCACCCTTACGTGTGTGTGATCACTCTGGGGTGCCAAGCCTTTTTGCCACAGGTAATGCAATAGCAGATAAAGTTACCAGCACACCTGTCATTGGCCTTGGATCGCTGCAGATCTGGCAAATGGATGTCACCTGGGAGCCTTGCTTGTCTCCCTGCCAATGATTGGTTATTGCTGTGAGTACCTCCTCTATTGTCATTATGGCCACTCAGCATGTCAGGTCTGGCTCGACTGCAGTCCGATACCATTGGACAATCGCTGTTGCTGTGGTTGGTTTACCCAGTCACGTTAGGACTCACAATGGGTCCTGCTTCATTTCTCGCTTTACTGACTATGGGAAGTGGGATAAGAGTTCTTTCTTTACAGGAGCAGTCAATGGGGAATCTGGTACCTGAGGTTGTTCTGCTCCTGTTGGTCTCAGTGATAAGTATCGCTCGAACAACAAGTGCAGGGACCTTTGGGATTCAGTCTGGAATTGTTGGGTCTCAGCCAACAGTAGATTCACATAATCTGTGGTTACAACTTCACTTATCTCTTAAGGTGTGATCTTCTTATCCTATAGGTTGAGATTCTAGTTACCTAGTCGCTACATATCAAGTACGCGTTAATGCAACGATGGTGCATGTTGCCGTGTGCTGATGAGCTGATGGACGCTATCGAGGATATGGACAGAAAGACTTTGACGGATGTTCACCATACAGAGAAGATACATCAGGCGTAAGAAGAATGAAGAGGGATGGAAAACATCGCGGACAAGAATTGCTTCTCGAAAGGTTCCTGACAACAAGAGGACTATTCAATCACTTGCTCCACACAGTTGTGGTGGTGTTTTCATAACATGGTTGTGCCTTATGCTACTAATTATATTATAGAGAGTTTGTTAAGGTTTAGTTAAGGGTTCATATAGAGTACTATATAATATTAGTTATGGTAAGAGTGTATTTTAAGGTTATGCATAGTATGTTAAGGTATAGCAAATAAGACGGATAATTCAATAGAGTTTCTTTAGGTATTTCCATTAGAGTATAGAATACCATCGAATGCAGGATAAGCTTTAAGCATTGGTTAGGTTTATAGTGTTGCGTATTGTAACGGGTTAAGTTTTCTTAGCATGGGGAGGGGGAGATGTTGTATTAGGCGAAATACGGGGATATCGGGCTGTCACGTGACAGGCCCTCCCTAGTTTCTGGAAGGATCGATGACGTGTACAAGAGAGGCGTACACGAAGAGCATAGTTTATATCAGTGTGTGTTTGCTTTAAGAAATCGCCATTTTACCGCTCACCCTCTTGGTGTTACTTCGGTAATTGGCCCAGCTGCGGACTTCTAGGGTCTTAAAGTCTTCAAACCACGGTTTATTTGTAATACACAATGCTGACAACGTCTTTTAGTTGGAATCTTAGTATCTCTCGTACCCTGATCGACCAGTTCCAAACTTTAAGAGTATTCCCAGTCAGCTTAACCTTCAATTATTAGATACAAGGTGCCAAACACTTGTAGCAGATGATGATAATGGTCATACAACCTATAACTCTTGTGATTACAGCTAGGAGATCCCAGGTTACATTTGAGAGCATAGCCACTATATCCCATACCCGTAGGAGAGACCAGCCTAGGTCTGACCTACAGCCAACCACCTGGGGGAGAGCACTTGCTCTTTTTTCAATACATATGACTTAAAGCTCCCCTTCATAGGAACTCCCCCAAGGACTCTTCCTACCCCAGCAGCAACCTAACCCGTGAGTTCACCTCCCAAGGGGCAGCACGGATGGCTATACTCTGTGTAGGATGTCTCCTCACAATTTATAGGCTCCCCTTACCATACACATACATCATCCACCTATGGATGGTTCTTGTCTGTCCCCTCAGTGATCATGTGTAAATGCCAGACCTGGAAAGCTCTGCTCCTGGCCCTTAATAAAAAAAGACACACAGACAAGGACAGGGACTCTCTGACTCCCCCTTTGCAGGGCTGTCATTCAGCTGAGGCAATCAGTGCAGGTGTCTGATCTCCAGATGTAAAACCCTGGGGTTGAAAGGAGATTCACTTCCCAAAGACCAATGGGAGATGGGATTCCTCTTGACTCAAAGCAGACGAGCACAAGGAGTTGCCTGCATGCGTGAGCCCCAGGTCTGAATCCTTAGTGTTTCTTAAGATGGAAGTTACTTGCTCAAAAACAGACACTTGATGAGCACAAGGTGCCTGTGGTGCTCATGGATGTGTGCAGCAGTGCCTGCAAGCTGTGGTAGACAACATCTGAGAGAGCTGCCTCCTTCCTGAGCATCAGCTGGAGGCCAGACGGGGCATGGGAGTATTCGTGGCATCCTGAATGAAATCAGATCTGGTCGGCATTTAAACAGCTCTTCTTCCAACCTCAGGATCAGTGTGTCCCTGTGAGCAAGAAATCAGGAAATGGTGACAGGAGACCTGCGTGGATGAGCAAGGAGCTCACACAGAAACTCAAAAGGAAAAAGAAGGTCAACAAAATGTGGAAAAAGGGTCTGACCACTTGGGAAGAGTACAGAAATTCTGTCTGGACATGCATGGATGTAACGAAGAAGGCAAATGATCACCTGGGATTAAATCTGGCAAAAGTGATAAAGGATAAAAAAAAAATGATTTTCTGACTATATTGATTGTAAAAGGAAGGCTAGGTAGACTGTAGGTCCCCTACTAAGTGAGGAGGGTGTTCTGGTAATGGGGGATGCTATAAAGTGGAAACAATGAAAGCCTTCCTTGCTTCTGTCTGCAGCAAAAAGGCTCTCTGTCAGGAATCCCAGACCCTGGAGCTTATTGAGAGAGTCAGGGGAATGGAAGACTTCCCATTAGTCAGGGAAGAGCTTGTCCAAGAGCGCCTAGGCCACACCGATGTTCATAAATCCATGGGACCCAATGGGGTGTATCCACAAGTGCTGAGGGAGCTGGCAGAGGTGATTGCTGAACCACTCTCTATCATCTTTGAGAGGTCATGGAGAATGGGGCAGGTGCCTGAAGACTGGAGGATAGCCAATGTCTCTCCGGTCTTCAAAAAGGGCAAGAAGGAAAAATCTAAGTAATTACAGGCTAGGCAGATGGGAGGGGAGGCATGGGGAGCTGGGGAGCATGGGGAAGCAATGCAGGTTGATTATATCATGATCTTGCAATGGTAAGTGTTATGTGCTTACCATGGTGGAGACAACCACTGGGTGGCTTGAAACATACGCAGTACCCCATGCTACTGCCAGAAACACCATACTGGGTCTTGAAAACAAGTCCTGTGGCAACATGGCACCCCAGACAGGATTGAGTCTGATAAAGGGACACCTTTCAAAAATTACCTTAGAAATACTTGGGCCAAGATCATGGCATTGAGTGGATTTATCATATCCCCTACCATGCACCAGCTCTGGTAAAATTGAATGACACAATGGGGTATTGATAACTATGTTGAAAGCAATGGGAGGTGGAACATTTACGCACTGGGAGAAGCATTGTGCAGAAGCCACTTGGTTGGTCAATACTAGAGGATCTGTCAATCGTGATGGTCCTACCCAATCCAGCCCCCTACACACTATAGAAGGAGATAAGATCTCTGTTGTACATGTAAAGAACATGTTGGGAAAAGCTATTTGGGTCCTTCCAGCCTCTGGAATTGGCAAACCTCTCTGTGGAATGTTTTTTGCCCAGGAACCTGGGTGCACTTGGTGGGTGATGCAGGAAGATGGGGATGCTCAATGTGTACCACAAGGGAATTTGATGTTGGGAGAGTGCAGTTATTAATTCCGTCTATATATATATGTATACAGACCTGTGTGTGTAATGCATGTTAATTATTGTTTATTTCTATATAGATATGTTTTCTAAGCATGATGTAATGATGTAGAATAAGGGGCGGAATGTCATAGTTTTGTAGTTTTTCCGATTGGTATTCCACATATTATGGTTAGTAAAACTCCTTAGGTCATTGCCGCTCTTCTGTTGGTTTCCTTGAGCCTAGCTCCCATCTGCCCACCCTGTTCCCTTTTAATTTGTTGGGGCCCAGGGGGGCCACAAGCCTACTGCCCCCTCTGTCATGGACATAGATTGATCTAGATAACTACAAGACATTGCCAGCAAGGAGACCAGCCCTGGCACAGCCATTCATTTTACCGATTACTGACTGCTGTCCCAGAGTGCTGCTGTAGAGAAAACAGGGCTTTAGTGATACACGCAAGACCTTTCAGGCCTGCACAAATGCGAGGACTTGAGAGCATTGTGGCAGTGTAAATAGAGCAAGATTGAAAAGAGCATGTTGTGCTCCTGTGCCTATGGCTGTACCTGCACACAACCCAGGCAAGGAAGGAAGAGAGAAGAGATAAGAAAAAGTCTATTTTGAAAGCTTTTTAGGTACCTTTTAACCAACTAGGGAATCTGGTTTCATGTTTACATGAGCCCTTGGAGTGAGAAAATGGAAAACGGATTGGAAAGAAATAGTGAAATAAATTGCAGGGTATTTTTGCAGATTAGTGTATCACAAATAATCAAAAATAGAAACTAGTCTAAAAAATAAAGAACCACCACAGGGAATTATGTGAGGAAGATGTGCACTTTATTGATTGTGAAGTGTGTATTGCAACAACATGCTGAGAGCATGCTTGATCTCCCTGTTCCTCATGCCGTAGATAATAGGGTTTAGAGTTGGAGGAAACACAGAGTACAGAATTGCCATCATCAGATCCACAGATGGGGAGGAAATGGAGAAGGGCTTCAGGTAGGCAAAAATGCCAGTGCTGACAAATAGGGAGACCACGGCCAGGTGAGGGAGGCACGTGGAGAAGGCTTTGTGCCGTCCCTGCACAGAGGGCATCCTCAGCACAGCCATGAAGATCTGCACATAGGACACAACTATGAAAACAAAGCACCCAAAGACCAAACTGGCACTAAAAATGAGAAGCACAACTTCCCTGAGGTAGGAGGCTGAGCAGGAGAGCTTGAGGATCTGGGGGATTTCACAGAAAAACTGGTTGACAACATTGCCTTGGCAGAGAGGCAGTGAAAACGTACTGGCAGTGTGCAGCAGGGAATAGAGAAGCCCAGCGCCCCAGGCAGCTGCTGCCATGGTGGCACAAGCTCTGCTGTCCATCAAGGTCCCGTAGTGCAGGGGCTTGCAGATGGCAACGTAGCGGTCATAGGACATGATGGTGAGAAGGGAAAGCTCTGCTGACATGAACAAGACAAAGCAAAACACCTGTGCAGCACATCCTGTGTAGGAGATGGCCCTGGTGTCCCAGAGGGCGTTGGCCATGGCTTTGGGGAGAGTGGTGGAGATGCAGCCCAGGTCGAGGAGGGCCAGGTTGAGCAGGAAGAAGTACATGGGGGTGTGCAGGCGGCGGTCGCAGGCTACGGCTGTGCTGATGAGGCCGTTGCCCAGGAGGGCAGCCAGGTAGATGCCCAGCAAGAGCCAGAAGTGCAGGAGCTGCAGCTGCCGCGTGTCTGCCAACGGCAGCAGGAGGAACTGGCTGATGGAGCTGCTGTTGGGCATCTGCTGTTCCTGGGCTTGGAGTCCTGTTCAGAGTGCAGAAGATAATGACAAGTGCAGACCATTCTCAGAGACACTCCTGCTGCACTGTGAAATGTTTTCACTCTCTTATGGCAATGTTCATTTAGAACCATTGCATGCATTTAATTTAATGAAGTTCAGCATTGCTTAAGCAGAAGAAGTGTGTGGAGATGTAAACATCCTTTGATTTTCTAATATTATCCCATCTCCCTGGATATTTCCATATGTTTCATGTCTGATGTCTTTACCCCAATTGCTCTTAGAGCCCCCAGCCTCTGTGACTTCCAGTTTCTGTTTGAAAAAGCTGCCTGTTGGCAGGTTAGGTGAATTATTCATGTCTACAGAAAATGATGATAATTTCAACTGGTTCCACCCTGCGAGAAAGGAGAGACTGAAAGCACATCACGTGTTTCACAATACAACTGTTTGATGGAAGAAAAATACTCAGAGCTGTGACAGCCCCTTTTAGATTTCTGCCTCCAATCCTTTCTCCCTCCTATCAGAACGGGAAATGGAAAATCACTGCCTTGGCTCTGCTCTTGAAAAGTACCCTCACAAACATCCTGCTGTGCAGTGGAGCTGTGATCCCTCTGCCCCAGGCAGCAGCTGTGGCAGCACAAACCCTGCCGAGGGGCTCCTTCCCCCCACACGTCTCCCCGCAGCACCTGAGTGCTGAGCCTGGCAGGCGGCAGAGTCCCATAGCCGGGACACAGCCCCTGGGGCACAGCAGGGACCCTGCACTGCAGGGCAGCCCTGGGCACCCGCCTGCAGCCCTGGCTGCACAGCCTGCAGCTGTGATGCGACACACAGCCCTCAGGACTGTGCTCTGACACTGCAGCATGGAAGCCCTCAGCTGGAGCGGAAGGCTTTTTCCACTGTAAAGAAACATACAGTGCCTGCAGCCAGATCTGCTATGGGATATCCCACATTTAGATAACCCTCTATCAAAAGCAGCTGCATTACGTACTGCAAGAGACTTACCGTGTCGTGTTTGTGAGCAATGCTCCTGCAGTGAGCTCACAGCCTGCTCACACCGTACACATCCTGTAAGTTCTCTCCAGTTTCTCTCCTCTCTGTCTGGCTGTGCTGTGCACAAGAGCTGCTCCTGGGCACAACTGTTTCTCTACAGCACTGCCCACTTGTATGAGCTCCCTGTGTCCCAGGAGCCTGGCCCAGCTCAGCAGCAAAGAATGACATTTTTATCCTTCCCACTCATCTCCCTTGAGATGACCCTGGGTCCCCACGGCCATCAGCTCCTGAAAGACAACAGCATCATAAATGTTCTTGAAACAAGTCCCGTCTTGTTCAGCATCTTTATCAATGACTTTGACAAAGGGGTAGTGGCCACCCTTAGATATTTGCTGGTCATAAAAAGTTGGGAGGATTGGGAGGATTTGCAGACATACTTGAAAGCTGTGCTGCTATTCAGTGAGACCTGGACAGGCTGGAGAGCTGAGCAGCAAGAAAACAAATGAGTTTTAACAAAAGCAAATGTGGAGTCTTTCGCCTAGGGAGGAATAATTGCATGCACCAGGATAGGTTGGGGGATGAGCTTCTGGAGAGGAGCTCTGCAGAGAGGGACCTGGGTGTCCTGATGGACAACAGGTTGGCCATGAGCCAGCAGTGTGCCCTCATGGCCAGAAAGGCCAATGGCATTCTGGAGTTCATGAAAAGGAGCATGGCCAGCAAGTCGCGGGAATTGATCCTCCCTCTTTACTCTGCCCTAGTAAGAACTCATCTGGAGTACTGTGTCCAGTTCTGGGCTCACCAGTACAAGAAAGACAGGGATCTCTTGGAAGAAGTTCAACTGAGGGCCACAAAGATGGTGAAGGGGCGGGAGCATCTCCCCTATGAAGAAAGGCTAAGTGAGATGGGTCTGTTTAGCCTTGAAAAAAGAAGATTAAAAGGGACCTGATCCTGGTCTGTAATATCTGAGTTGTTATATGGATGTCATGGGGGACAGTATCAAATGCCGTGCTGAAATCAAGGCTGACAACATCCACCGCTCTTGCCCCATCAACCCAGCCAGTGAAAATGTCATATAAGGCTACCTGGTTGGCTGAGCATGACCTACCTTTGGTGGACACATACTGACGACTCCTGATAACCTCCTTTTCTTCCAACTGTCTGAAGATGGCATCCAGCACAAGCTGTTCCATCACATTTCCAGGGACAGAGCTGAGGCTGCCTAGCCTGTAATTGCCTGGATCTTCCTTCTTGCCCTTTTTGAAGACCAGAGTGACATTGTCTGTCGTCCAGTCTTCAGGCACCTCCCCTATTCTCCAAGACCTCTCAAAGATGATCGTGAGTGGTGCAGAAATCACTGCTGCTAGCTCCCTCAGCATCCATGGATACATCCCATAATGTCCCATGGCTTTATGAACATTGGGGGGCGTTGCCAAGGCAACAGCGGGAGATTTAAACGGGTGCAAACCCGTCAGAGACCCTTTTGATCGCCGTGGTTCGCTGCTTTGGAGCTGCCCCTGGCAGAGCTGAGGCTGTTTATCGCGGGGTGTCCAGGGGATTCGCTCGGCTCTTCCCTCATCCAGGGACTTTCCGAGGTAGGAGCAGCCCGGCAGCTCAAGAGAGAGCGGCCCACGTGGAGGGGGCGTTCCCAGGCTACACGTGGAGGGGGCGTTGCCAAGGCAACGGCTCTCCACCTTCGCTTCTTCTGCCCACACGGAAGAAAAGGAACAACCTAGTCTCTGTGAAGTCTCTGCCCGCCAGAGACGGCTAGGAGGAGGCACGGCTCGTGCACCTCTTGACTTCCTGTTTCAGCTGTGGTAAGTATTCTGCTTCGACATGGGTGCTCCCCGGCGAAAGGCTGCTGCCAGGAATACTGAGGAGGCCCAGACAAATACTGAGGAGGCCCAGACAAGGGTCCCAATCTCTCAGAAATGGGAGGCAGCAACCAAGAAGACTGCAGAGACCCAGACTGAGGTCCTGCACATGCCTCATAGGAAGGTTGCTGCCACAATGTCTGCGGAAACACAGACTGAGCCCCCAACCCAAGATGCTGGAGTGCAGGTCTCTGGCTGTACTGAGTGCCAGAGCCTGGCCCTTGCAGTGCTGGGTGAGGGAGGCAGTGATTGTGTTCACTGCGACCAGGTGAACTACTTGCTCAGCCTCGTAGTTGACCTGAAGGAGGAAGTGGAGAGGCTGAGAACTATAAAAGAGTGTGAGAGGGAGATCGACTGGTGGTGTCAGTCCCTCTCAGCTTCAAGTTCTCAACACACAGCCGAAGCTCCTAATGGAGCATGTCAGTCCCTGCCACCTCATACACAGGTGGTAAAGGGGAACCAGCCAGCTGGCAGCACTGCAGCGAGCCCCCTGTCCTCTCTTCCCCCCAGCAGTAATTTGAGAAGGGAGGAGAAGTGGAAACGGGTACCTGCTCGGCGGAAGGGGCATTCCCCATCCCGACCATCCTCGGCTCCCCAGGTGCCTCTGCAAAACCGGTTTGAGGCCCTGGAAATTGAGGGGGGGACTAGTGAGAGTGGGGAGGCAGGTGCACCCCTGAAGTTGCCTCAGGTGAAGCGGTCACCCCGAAGCCTCAAGACTGCTTCTACACGTAAGGACAGAAGGGTGATTGTTGTAGGTGACTCCCTTCTGCAAGGAACAGAAGGTCCTATATGCCGGCCCGACCCTACCCGAAGAGAAGTGTGCTGCCTTCCTGGGGCACGGGTCAGGGACATTTCAAAGAAAATTTCTAGGTTGATTCAGCCTTCAGATTACTATCCACTTTTAATAATTCAGGCTGGCAGTGAGGAAGTTGGCAAGGAAAGCCTGAGGTCCATCAAGAAAGACTTCAGGGGATTGGGACGAATACTTGAAGGAGCCGGGGTGCAGGTGATCTTTTCTTCTACACCCGTGGTGTCAGGAAAAGGTACAGGGAGGATCCAAAAAACCCAGCTCTTAAATAGATGGCTTAAGAGCTGGTGCAGACACAAGAATTTTGGTTTTTTTGACCATGGGGCAATCTACACTGCACCTGGCATGATGGCTGCTGATGCACGCAGCCTGTCCCTGAGGGGTAAGAGGGTATTAGCTGAAGAATTAGCGGGACTCATTGACAGGTCTTTAAACTAGGAACGAAGAGGGAAGGGGGCAAAATAAGGGCTACTGGGGTTGAACGGTTCATTCGAGGGATTGTACCGAACTCCGCGGGCAATGATTGCAAAGTGCAACAGGAGGGAGTAGGGCAGGGGGATGCTGGGGATGCTGCTGTTCTAGCAGATCCTGGATCGCTTATGAAGGTGGTGAGACGGACAGCCCGGCTGAAGTGCCTTTATACTAATGCACGGAGCCTGAGTAACAAGCAGGAGGAACTGGAAACTGTGATGCACTCTGAAAGTTATGACATTGTTGCTATCACAGAAACATGGTGGGATGACTCCCACAACTGGGATACTGCCATCGATGGCTATAGACTCTTTAGGAGAGACAGGCGAGGTAGGAAGGGTGGGGGAGTCGCTCTCTATGTCAGAGATTGGATAAACTGTGAGGAGCTCCCCATGAAAAACAGTCAAGAACAGGTAGAGAGCCTGTGGGTTAGGATTAGAGAAGGGACTAATAAAGGTCAGCTGGTATTAGGGGTATACTACAGGCCACCTGATCAAGGGGAGGCTGCTGATGAGGCTTTCTTGCTCCAGATGCGTGAGGCGTCTGACTCACGGGCTCTTGTCCTGGTGGGGGACTTCAACCATCCGGACATTTGTTGGAAAAACCACACGGCGAGCTGCAAGAGCTCCAGAAGGCTCTTGGAATCCATTGATGATAGCTTTCTGGTTCAGGTATTGGACAGACCGACGAGAGGTCAAGCGTTGCTGGACCTGCTGCTCACCAACGCTGAGGAGATCATCAGAGTCTCCAGCGATCATGCCCTGGTTGAGTTTGTGATCTCAAGTGATGTGGGCCTGGCAAAGAGCAGGATCAGGACACTGAACTTTAGAAGAGCAGATTTCAAGCTACTCAATGGAATGCTGGCCAAGATCCCCTGGCGCGCTGCCCTCAAAGACAAGGATGTTGAGGAGAGCTGGCTGCTCTTCAAGGATGCCCTCCTGGCAGCACAAGAGATCTCCATTCCCCTGATTAAGAAAGTGGGCAGGAGAGGTGGAAAACCAGCATGGCTCAGCAAGGACCTGCTGAGAGAACTGAGGGTGAAGAAAGGGGTGTACAAGCTCTGGAAACAAGGCTGTGTCACCCGGGAAGAATACAGGGATGCCGTCCGGATTTGCAGACGTGGGATCAGGAAAGCCAAGGCGCAGGCAGAACTGAACATGGCGAGGGACGTGAAAACCAATAAGAAAACCTTCTACAGGTACATTGGCCAGAAGAGACAAGCCAAAACGGACGTACCTACTTTGGTAAATTTAAAAGGAGAACTGGCTTCAACAGATGAAGAGAAAGCTGAGGTGCTGAATGAGTTCTTCACCTCAGTCTTTACTGGTGGCCAGGATTCTGGTCTTTTTCACATCCCTAAGTCTTGCACCCCCATGCCTCTATGTGGGGACCAAGGAGGTAAATCCCTCCCCACTGTAAGGGTAGAGCAAGTCCGAGATTGCCTCCTTAGACTGAATGAGTATAAGTCTATGGGGCCAGATGGCGTGCATCCCAGGTTCCTAAAGGAGCTGGCTGAGGTGGTTGCTGAGCCGCTCTCCATCATATTTGAGAAGTCGTGGCTGTCAGGTGAGGTCCCGGATGATTGGAGGAAGGGTCACGTCACTCCCATTTACAAGAAGGGGAGCAGGGAGGACCCGGGTAACTACAGGCCGGTGAGTCTCACCTCCGTGCCTGGGAAGATTATGGAACAGATCATCCTGGACAACATGCTTGATCACATAAAGAACGAGCACGTGATCCTAGACAGCCAGCATGGCTTCACCAGGGGAAGGTCATGCTTAACTAATCTTGTGGCCTTCTATGATGGAGTGACGGCGTTGGTGGACGAAGGGAAGGCGACCGATGTCATTTACCTGGACCTGAGCAAGGCCTTTGACATGGTCCCCCATCACATCCTCATCTCCAAATTGGAGGGAAGTGGATTTGATGGGTGGACAACTCGATGGATAAGCAATTGGTTGAAAGGCCGCAGACAGAGGGTGGTAGTCAATGGCTCTATGTCCAGGTGGAGGCCGGTAACGAGCGGTGTCCCTCAAGGGTCTGTCTTGGGACCGGTGCTCTTTAACATCTTTATTAATGACATCGATGAGGGAATGGAGTGCACCCTCAGCAAGTTTGCTGATGACACCAAGCTGAGTGGTGCAGTCGATACGGTGGAGGGAACGGATGCCATTCAGAGGGACCTTGACAGGCTGGAAAGCTGGGCTCGGGTGAACCTAATGAGGTTCAACACGGCAAAGTGCAAGGTTTTGCACTTGGGCTGGAAGAACCCCAGGCACCTGTACAGGCTGGGAGGAGTTGTCCTTGAAAGCAGCTCGGCAGAGAAAGACCTGGGGATCCTGATGGACGAGAGACTTAACATGAGCCAGCAGTGCGCTCTGGCAGCTCGGAAGGCAAATGGGATCCTGGGCTCCATCAGGAGAGGGGTGGTCAGCAGGGATAGGGAGGTGATTGTCCCTCTCTACTCGGCTCTTGTGAGGCCCCATCTGGAGTACTGTGTCCAGGTATGGAGCCCTCAGTACAAGAAAGACATGGATATTTTTGAAAGGGTTCAGAGGAGGATCACAAAGATGATCAGGGGGCTGGAGCACCTCCCCTTTGAAGACAGGTTGAGGGAGCTGGGCTTGTTCAGCCCGGAGAAAAGAAGGTTGCGGTGTGACCTCATTGCAGCCTTTCAGTACGAGAAGGGAACCAATAACAGGAGGGGAGTAAACTCTTTGAAAGGGCTGACAATAGCAGGACTAGGGGAAATGGATCCAAGTTGAAAGAGGGAAGATTTAGGTTGGATGTTGGGGGGATGTTCTTTACTAGGAGAGGGGTGAGGTCCTTTCACTGGGTGCCCAGGGAGGTTGTGGATGCCCCGTCCTTGGAGGTGTTCAAGACCAGGTTGGACGGGGCTCTGGGCAACCTGATCTAGTAAAGGCGTATGTTTGGTGGCCCTGCTAGGCAGGGGGGTTGGATCTTCATGATCCTTGAGGTCCCTTCCAACCCGGGTGATTCTGTGATTCTGTGATCTGTGATTCTGTGATCGGTGTGGCCTAGGTGCTCATGGACCAGCTCTTCCCTGACTAACGGCACTTCTTCCATTCCCTAGACCCTCATACTAATCACCAGGGTCTGGCATTCCTGAGGGAGAGCTTTTTCACAAAAGACAGAAGCAAAGAAGGCCTACAGCTTCTCAGCACACTCCGTTACCATAACACCCCCCTCACTTAGTAGGGGACCCACAGTCTCCTTAATTTTTACTCTTAACATAGTCTAAAAAGCCTTTTTTATTATCCAATTTAATAAGTGTCAACCCATTTATGTAATATGATCTACTGCCTGTGAGAAAGTGTGTGAGGTAGGTGAGCCAGTCAGTGCAGGTTCTGTGGCGAGATGTTTATAACTGAACAATACAGACTGTTAATGGAAAGATAGATGGTATTAAGGGTGTTGATGGGAAGAACTGTATTGTTTGACAAACTGTTCTGAAGGTATAAGAAAGTATAATTGTTGATGGCATATGGAAGTGTACTTGAGGGTATGTGGAAGTATAAATGAGGGTTTAAATAGTGGAAGAGTTTACAGAGGAAAAAAGGGTTAAAGAGGAAGTGAGTTTATCTGCACTGACATGAGAGCAACCCCCTGCACCGCTACTCTGTGAGCAGAGCAGAGCAAAGAAGAGACAGCGTCCCCATGTATCAGGTAGTGTTATTCTACTTCCACATGGATGAGCTCAAAAGAGAAGAGGCGGAAATTCCTCTCTGCTCCATCTGTGGCATACTCCAGAGTTCAAGGCATTGCAAAGCTATGGCACGTCTACGTTCTTGCACTGATGACACCTTAGTGTGCTCAGGGCTATCATTTCAATTGCATCTAAATAAATCTAGGGTCATGCCAGTTGACAGGAAGCTGGCAAATGTTGTCTCATTGTAAGGAAGAGCAAGAAAGGTGACATGGGCAATTATGGACCTGTCAGTCTCACTCCAGTGCCTGGTAAAATGATGGAGACAATGATGGTGGGAGTTATGGAAAATCAGCTGAAGGACAACTCTGTCATTGGTCACAGCCAACACAGCTTCCAGAGGGGAAGGTCCTGTTTAACTATCGGACTTTTTATGACAAGGTTAGCAAATTGGTTGATCAAGGGAAGCCAGTTGATGTTATCCTTGAGGATTTCAGTAGAGCATTTGATACCCCTCTGGACAGAATGTCCTTTATACGGCTAGACACAAATATAACATGGTGGGTGAACAGTTAGTCAATAGGTCAGGCCCAAAGGACTATAGTCACTGGGTTCCATCAGGCTGGTAGATGGTCACTATCAGGGTTCCCCAGGACTCCATTTTAGGGCCACTTCTCTTTCATGTTTTTGCAGATGACTTGCATGCAGGACTAGAAGATGTTCTGAGCAAGTTTGCTGATGAGACCAGATGAGGAGGTGCTGTTGACTCCAATGAGTGGGGAGAGATGTGGACAAGTCAGAGAAGTGGGTACCAGTTGGTCCTAAGCACCAAGTGCATAAAGTATAACTAGAACAAGTGCCTGATTGTGCACCTGGGTAGGGGCAATCCTGGACATACACACTGACTGGATATGGGACACTAGAGAGTGGTCTGACTGAAAAGGATTGGGGGTCCTGGTCAACATCAAATTGAACACGAGTCAGCAGTGTGCCCAGGCACCCAGGAAGCTCAGCGGTCAATTGGAGTGCATCAAGCAAGGCATTGCCAGCTGGGTGAGGGAAAGGATTGTCCCTGTCTGCTCTGCACTGCTGCTGCCTCACCTGGAGCACTGGGTGCACTTCTGGGCACTGAAGAGCATAAAAGACATCAAATTATGGGAGAGTGTGCATTGGATGTCACCAGAACTGAGAGATGTGAAGTTCAGAGTTACATTGGGATTGACTGCTTGTTCAGACTGGGCCCTTCTCACATCCCACATCCTGTGATGAGACACAGGGCACACATGGGACATGGACTTCTCAGCATCCTTGCACCCCATGCAGAGCCTGGGATCTTCTGTCCCCATGTCTTTCTTTTAACATCATGCAGACCTCCATCCACTGCCCCAGGAAGGATCCTTAGTCAGCATGAGGTTCTCCCTGCCAAGGGCCTGGGAATCAGGGCTTGGCCTGTCTGCTTCATAAGAAAAAGCAGGGGTTTCTCAGCATCAGAGCCACCATGCCAGTGCCTTTGCCTGCCTGTAGTCATGGCTTCCAATTATCTGCTCTAACAAGTCCCTGGGGAAGCTTGCTTGTTAGTGTCCCTCAGTGGGCCCATTAATACTCCAAGAAAGTTCATTGCTACTTCTGCCTTTGTCTTGTTGAGCACTCTGTGCAAACTTCTCTCTGCACTGGCGATTGACGGACTTATCATCAAGTATCGCCTGGGGCCCATTATCACCTGAAGAGCCTCCTGAGCCTTGTGCCTTCCTGTCATCATCTTAAGGTATTCAGAACCTGTACAGCAAAATAGAGAGCAATATGGAGAGAGCTTAAAGTGGCCGAAGCCAGCAGTCGTTTATTGTTTATTTATTTATATTTGAGTTTAAACAAATCATTAAAGCAGCACTGTGCAACTGGTATCAATCCTGAATGTTCCCAATGAGTTCTGTTGTGTTACTGTGTGGGAAAATGTCCTCCTCAACCTCCCCACCCTATTTCTACTCACATTGGCCCCATGGGACTTGCATCACTTTTTTTCACATCAATCTTCTCCTCTGCATTCACCCGCTCAGTGTTAAAATTCATATGCACCAGCTCCAACTAGCTTTCCACAGAGAACCAGAAACACATGGTCCATGAAAGAATTCCTTTTGTTTTTGGCAAACAAACAGCAGGAAAAGTGTTGCAATTGAATGAACACTAAAACACAGTGGTCAACTGCATGCCATGTCCATTCCGCTTCTGTTGAGGTTTGTCTTTCACTGGGAAAATTTGTACAAGAAATGAGTTAGACACAGTCATGATGCTGTCGACTTTCAGGAGCTGTTGGCCATCAGGACCCAGGGATATCTCAGGGGAGAGGAGTGGGAAGGATGAAAATGTCATCCTATTCTGCTGGGCTGGGCTTCTGGGACTCAGGGAGATCATAAAAGTGGGCAGTGCTGCAGAGAGACAGCTGTGCCCAGGAGCAGATCTTGTGCACAGCACAGCCTGCAGGTGACAGAAAGAGAGGAGAGAAAGGGGAGAGAGCTTGCAGGATGTGATCGGTCAGAGCGGGATGTGAGCTCAGTGCAGGAGCATTGCTCACAGATCACAACATGGTAAGTCTCACTGCAGACCGTGAGCAGCTTTTCATAGAGGGTTAACTAAAAGCGGGACTAAATGTGGATAGTTCTGAAGCAGAACTGGCTTCAGACACTGCATGTTTCTTTTCAGGGGAAAAAGACTTCTGTTTTAGCTGAGGGTTTCCATTCTGCAGTATGAAAGCACAGCCCTGAGGGCTGCGTGTCCCAGCACGGCTGCAGTCTGTGCAGACGGGGCTGCAGGCGGGTGCCAAGGGCTGTCCAGCAGAGCAGGGTCCTTGCTGTTCAGGGGGAGATGTGTGAGTTGAAGGAGTCCCCAGGCAGGGCTTCTGCTGCCACAGCTGCTGCCTGTGGCAGGGAGATCACAGCTCCACTGCACAACTGAATGTTTGTAAGGGTGCTTTGCAAGAGGAGAGCCAAGGCAGGGATTTTCTATTTCCTGGTCTGAGGGAAGGAAAGAGGATTGGAGGGAGAAATCTAAAAGGGGCTTTCAAACATAAACACAGCTCTGAGGCTCCCACATCCTTCTACAGTCAAATGCTTGTTTCGTGAACTGTCACATAAATATCTAGGAGGCTGATATATGATTAGGAAAAGAGAAGGAATTAAGAGCTCCATAATCTTCCGCTCCTTAAGTGATGGTGAAGATCATGAAAATAAATTCAAGTTCTGGAATTAAATGAATATTTTCCATTTTTCTGTCATTCATAGTGTAGCGAGAGGAGTGTCTCTGAGAATGGTGTGGACTTGTCTTCGTCTTCTGCACTCTGAACAGGACTCCAAGCCCAGGAACAGCAGATGCCCAACAGCAGCTCCATCAGCGAGTTCCTCCTGCTGCCGTTGGCAGACACGCGGCAGCTGCAGCTCCTGCACTTCTGGCTCTTGCTGGGCATCTACCTGGCTGCCCTCCTGGGCAACGGCCTCATCAGCACAGCCGTAGCCTGCGACCGCCGCCTGCACACCCCCATGTACTTCTTCCTGCTCAACCTGGCCCTCCTCGACCTGGGCTGCATCTCCACCACTCTCCCCAAAGCCATGGCCAACGCCCTCTGGGACACCAGGGCCATCTCCTATGCAGGATGTGCTGCACAGGTCTTTTGCATTTTCTTCTTCATCTCAGCAGAGTGTTCCCTTCTCACCATCATGTCCTATGACCGCTACATTGCCATCTGCAAGCCCCTGCACTACGGGACCTTGATGGACAGCAGAGCTTGTGCCACCATGGCAGCAGCTGCCTGGGGCGCTGGGTTTCTCAATTCCCTGCTGCACACTGCCAGTACGTTTTCACTGCCTCTCTGCCAAGGCAATGTTGTCAACCAGTTTTTCTGTGAAGTCCCCCAGATCCTCAAGCTCTCCTGCTCAGGCTCCTACTTCAGGGAAGTTGTGCTTATCATTTTTAGTGTCAGTTTAGTCTTTGGGTGCTTTGTTTTCATAGTTGTGTCCTATGTGCAGATCTTCATGGCCGTGCTGAGGATGCCCTCTGAGCAGGGAAGGCACAAAGCTTTTTCCACGTGCCTCCCTCACCTGGTCGTGGTCTCCCTGTTTGTAAGCATTGGCATTTTTGCCTACCTGAAGCCCTTCTCCATTTCCTCCCCATCCGTGGATCTGATGATGGCACTTCTGTACTCTGTGTTTCCTCCAACTCTAAACCCTATTATTTACGGCATGAGGAACAGGGAGATCAAGCATGCTCTCAGCAGGGTGTTGCAATACACACTTCTCCACCATCAATAAAGTGCACATCTTCCTCACATGATTCCCTGTGGTGGTTCTTTATGTTTTAGGCTAGTTTCTATTTTTGATTGTTTGTGATACAGTAATCTTCAAAAATACCCTGCAATTTATTTCACTATTTCTTTCCAATCCACTTTCGATTTTCTCATGCAAACATGGAACCAGATTCTCTAATTGGTTAAAAAATGCCTAAAAAGCTTTCAAAATAGACTTTTTCTTAGCTCTTCTCTCTTCCTACCTTGCCTGGGTCTGGGGCAGCTACAGCCACAGAAAGCAGCACAACATGCTCTTTTCATTCCTGCTCTCTTTACACTGCCACAGTGCTCTCAAGTCCTCGCATTTGAGCAGGCCTGAAGGTCTTGTGTGTTTAACAACAGCCCTGTTGTCTCTACAGCAGCTCTCTGGGACAGCAGTCAGTAGCCAGCAATATGAACGTCTGTGTCAGCGCTGGTCTCCTTGCTGGCACTGTCATGGACTTATCTAGATCTATGTCCATGACAGAAGCGACAGTAGCGCCATGGGCCCCCTTACCCCAAACAAATAGGAATGGCAAAAGGAACGGTGTAGGGAGATGGGAGCTGGGCTCAAGGAAACAACCAGATCAACGGCAATGACCTAAGGAGGAAAACTTGTTTTACTAACTATGATATGTGGAGTACCAATAGGAAAAATTACAAAACCATGACATTCCACCTCTTATTCTGCATCGCTATATCATGTTTAGAAAACATATCTTTATAAAAATTAACAATAATTAAAATGCAGTACACACACAGGTCTGTATACATATATGTACACGGAATTACTGACTGCACTCCCCCAACATCAGATTCCCTTATGGTACATATTGAACATCCCCATCTTTCTGCATCACCCACCAAGTGCACCCAGCTCCCTGAGAAGTATTAATTCTATGATACAGGGTTGTCCCTTTGCCCGGGATTCCTTTCCAGGTTTTGTTTTTGCAAATTTAGTAAAAATCTAATTAGTAGGCTAATGACATCATAGCCGAGCAGTACTAACACATTAAAAGAGCTATTAACTTAATATTAAATTCTATTCCTGTAGATTCTAGCATTGATTACATCAAATCCTGATTAATTCACATTCGATCTATTACTAACATAGAAAAGAAAACAACAACAAACAAAACAAAACAAATCAAAACAAAACAAAAAAACACACATCCTAGATAATGCTAAAATTTGCCTAAAATTCTAATTCTTGTGACTGCCCTGGTAACACTGAAAATCACACAATATGTCAAATCATTACTAATATTATCTATAACACAAGTTACAAAGCAATACCACTCTGTAAGAGGCACACAATTCCAGTTACTATAAAGGCTGGATGCTATTTTCTGCCTTGAGATGAGGCCGAACATATCATGCTGGAACCCACATACGGCCAGTCCCTGTGGAAATACAAGCATATCCACAACTTCCAAGTTATCAGTGGTAAAGGACCTTCCCAAGTCCTGTGGCCATATTCCAAGCATTAACCCTTGGCCACTCCTTGAGCATTGGGGAGGCCCCACAATGATGATCCATGATCTGTATCTGTATGGTCACGATTCAAAAGATTCAGTACAAGCAAAGCCTTACATAAACTTTCTTGAGGTGTGTCTCCCGTTTTTTTTTTTTTTTTTTTTTTTCTTTTTTTTTTTTGTTTGTTTGTTTGTTTGTTTGTTTGTTTTTGGTTTTTTTGTTTTTTTGTTTTCTAAGAATTGATTTCAATGTTTGATGAGTGTGCTCAGTGATAGCATGTCCCATGGGAGAATGAGCAATGCCTGTAACATGTTTAAGCCCTCATTCTTGGAGGAAACTTTGAGAGGCCGGTCCATCCTTGTCTTTAACAAAGTTATATGCTCCGACCGAGCAGCTCCCTGCAGGTTGCATATCACCAGGCAAGCGAGCTGAGACACAGCTTGCCACTGTCCCACCAATATTGCGTCTTTAGTAACCAGACCAACACAAAGATGGAGGATCGCTATGTGGAGCGGGGAAGCAGCATAGACAGGGGCTGTAAAGACATCGGTGGAGCGCTCGGAAAGACCAATGCCTCCTTCATATGCAGTTCCAAGTCCTGCAGCTTCTCAAGGTTTTACTATCTTCCTCTAACACTTTCCCATTCCCACCATCGTCCAAGTTGCTTTTGCTCTCACTAGCTTCTTGCTGTTCTACGTTATACTTTTTTAAACTATTTATAACCTCCTGCCATGGCTTCATCAGTTTCTTTGCTGTCTTATCATCATCAACTACTAAGTTCCATAAAGAGTCCCAGAAATTCCTCCATTCATCTACCTTAATATACGATTTGTCATTGTTAAATCACCCTTTGCAGCCCCAAAGGCTATAAGCCCTGGTACATGCTTAAACCTTTTAATTCCCCTCTTTTCTAAAAAGTGTTGTAAAAGACTTAGGGCTACCTCTCTTTCCATGGTGCACTGCAGCTCCGCGTCCCACCACCTGCAGTACCCAAATTGGAGATCCTCTGGACGCATCCTCCACTTGCCCTCCGGACCATGCAGACCCCTCTCAGTCAGTCTAGGCGCCTCTGCCCCCTGACGTATCTGCTCTTTGTCTGATTCACACTTTGTGAACATGCTGACCTTCGATCCTGGGTGCCTATTTGGGCAACACTTGCTGTGGAGTTCCCAGAGTTTGGTTCCAAGATCTAGTCAGTTCACTATACCAGATGGGTGGGAAGTGATGACATGACTCAATATGAGCACATCAAAAGCTCCAACTTTATTGCCCGAAAAGCCATACTTTTACAGCAGACAGACGAGGGTGTTCAAAAATCACACACATTAATTGGAGAAAAGCTGCTGCAGTAACAACCCTAAAACCCCTCTTCAAAGCCACGAGCTATTCATTCTTTTCCTAGAGGTGTCCTTGGTTCTCACTCTGTTTATCTGCTCAGTCAAGTACTTATCTTGAACCATAGCTGCTGCTCTATAAAATTCTTCTTGGATTAACACAGCCCCAGAGCCCTTGCATGGAAGGCCTTTCTGAGAAGAGATTCATTCAGAAAAGAGTAATCCATCACTCAGGTGCCAAGAAATCACAAAACTGTAGGCTGAACCATGAACAAGCTGTGTCACCAAAGCGTATTTCTGCTTCCCTGTGACAAACACCTGAGCAAAACAGCTGTGGGAATAAACATAATTCAAGGTTATTAGTTAATGAGGACTGATCTCCTGCAAACACTTGTGTGCTGAAGCAGGCTCTTTCAAATACACAGGTTTGGCTGCAGAAGGAATTCAGCTAATCTGGAGTTTCTTTTCTCCTGCCTGCTGTGTGGTACGTGTTAGAACTTGCACACCAGGTCTTCCTGGCAAACCAGAATTGCATTTGTTGATGTCCATTTCTCCATCTCTGCTCGGAAGCAATCATGGGTTTGGATGTGCTTAGATAGCATCACTCATATGGTAAGCACTGCTCAGCCTGCTGTCATATGGTAAGCACTGCTCAGCCTGCTGTCATATGGGGAACTGTATTGCAAATGGGACCATGTGAAAAACAAATCTCTTCAAAGAGGTGAATCTGTAACTTTAGGGTGATGTGTTTTACACTACAGACCTTTGAAAGACTGCTCTGGTGAATCAGAGGGGGTTGTGAACTGCTGCATGTGAGAGCTGACAAAGCTATCGTGTTGGCCACAGCTACGCAGGAGAGAGAACAACAGGTTCTGCTTGCTATGAGAAGACACAGCCCCTGCCTCCTCCTCAGTATCTGTGTAGCAGGGTCTAAGGCTGCTCCCCACACCAGGTAAGATGCTCAGGTGCTTACAAAGGAAAAGCTTTGTGTGTTATTTCTGGCTGTCCCTAACTGCTCCTCAACGCGAGCAGCACGGAAGGACCTGCCTTTCATACTGAAGCCCACAGGACTGCCCACAAGCCTCAAGTCAAACCCGTGCTAAAGTAGCTGTTACATCAAGTGCCACCACAGCTGGGGACTGTGTCAATGATGAAGTCACCCCCGATCTCTGCATCTCATCCTGATACACTCTGTTGCCAGCAAATGCAGCTTTTTTAGGAATTGACTCATCCCACATCAAATGGAAGCTGGTTAACTCCTTCCTATCTCTGCTTTTATAGCTCATTTTCCTCTGACTGAACAAAAGCCATTGTCGTGGGTTAACCTAAAATCTACCTGCACCCATGACAGGGGAATAGACGGCCTGCAGGGCTGCTATCCCAAAAGGAAAAGGGAAAAAGGGAAAAGGAAAATAAATACAGCAGCAACGATCTAAGGAGGCACACTTATTTACTAAATACTATGTCGGAATACAGGATAACACAGAATAATACAGTATAATTGGAATTAAGGCTAACGAAACAAGTAAAATAAGAGAGAATGAGTCCCGAAACCAAGAGGCCTACTGTAACTCTAGGCAAAACAGCTGGAACGCTTCCACACACTCCCCCATGGCTGGAAGGATCCAAGAGAGCGAGTCCAGCACTGAAGTGAGATTATATAGAGTCCGTGTCATATGACTGACAGAGATGTTCTCTGGGACATGAAGTCTTCTTTCTGTGCACAGCACATTCGTCAAAATTATACATGCTTTATCGTGATGTTATGATGTGGAATACTGATAGCAAAATTACAACATTGCAAAACCATGATAATGGCAATGAAGCTCGCTGACTGGGTGGCATTGCCAGGGACTCAGGTGTGGACAGAGGTATTGGCACATGCCAAGATCGGACCTACACCCTCTGGAAGCAAATGTTGTTAGCAGTAAAAGAAAGATATCCCTTCAAAGATGACTTGATGCCTGAGAAAAAGAAATGGACTGATATGGAGAAAGGTATCCAATATTTGAGAGAAAATGCTTTGGTGGAAATGCTACACAGCCCCCACTTCATTCATAATGACCCAGACCAATTACATGATCCTGAGACAATCCATGTTACGCAAAATATGTGGCGTGCATTTACAAGGGCTGAACCAGAAAAGCATGCCAGTGCACTTGCAATAATATATGGCAAAGAGGCAAGGAGACCCCATTTGAATGAACTGGTTGGTAGACTTCATGATCTTGAGTTATTTGTAAGCTCTATAGAAGTTGAAGTTTATATTTCAGCCATTGTCAAGGTAACTGAAAGGTTAACCAAAATGGAGGATACACAAAAGGATATTATAGACAGATTGACTACCGTGCCTGTTGTTGATGGATCCACGGTGGTACCAGATGATGGGGACCAGGATTCCCACGAGTGCCTATTGGGAGAGCTAAACAACGTGATTTCCTCCCAACCTGTATCATCAGATATCTCAGTCATAAAAAGGGGACAGCCTCATGTCCGAGCAAATGACAACAGTAAGGCCGTACATTGTGCCTTGTGGCTTTTCCTGCATGATCATGGGGAGGATATGAAGAAGTGGCATAAATCACCCACTTCTGCAGTCCAGGCACAAGTGAAAGAATTACAAGGCAGATCCACCACCAAGGTGAACTCTTCCAAAAAATGGAAGGCTCCAGTTGCTGCAAGCAACCAAAGTAACCAATAGAGGGGCCCTGCCCCCAGCCAGGTGGGGGGAAAGGGACAATAGAGTATACTGGACTATGTGGATTAGGTGGCCTGGCACATCCCAAACACAGAAATATAGGGCCCTGGTGGACACTGGTGCACAGTGCACCCTAATGCCCTCCAGTCACCAAGGGACACAATCAATCCATATCTATGGAGTGACTGGGGGCTCCCAAGAGTTGACTATACTGGAGGCCGAAATAAGCCTCACTGGTAAAGACTGTCAAAAACACCCTATTGTGACTGGTCCAGAGGCTCCATGTATATTGGGTATCGATTACCTCAGGATGGGATATTTCAAGGATCCCAAGGGCTATTGATGGGCCTTTGGGATAGTTGCTGTTAAGACAAACGGTGTTAAGCAGCTGTCAGTTTTACCTGATCTGTCAGATGATCCTTCTGCTGTGGGGTTGCTCCAGGTAAAAGACCAAGAGGTACCAATTGCCACCAAAGTGGTGCACATACGGCAGTACTGTACCAATAGGGACTCCTTGCTTCCCATTCACAAGTTAATTTGTCAACTAGAAAATCAGGCAGTGATTAGCAAAACTCACTCGCCTTTTAACAGTCCCATATGGCCAGTGCGTAAAGCCAGTGGAGAATGGAGGCTGACAGTGGATTACCGCGGTCTGAATGAGGTCACACCACCATTGAGTGCTGCTGTACCAGACATGCTAGAACTCCAGTATGAACTGAAGTCAAAAGAAGCCAAGTGGTATGCCACCACTGACACTGCTAATGCCTTCTTTTCCGTCCCATTGGCTGCAGAATGTAGGGCACAGTTTGCTTTTACCTGGAGAGGTGCTCAGTACACCTGGAACCGTCTACCCCAGGGGTGGAAACACAGCCCAACCATTTGCCATGGGTTGATCCAAGCTGTTTTGGAGCAGGGTAATGCTCCCGAGCACTTGCAGTATACTCATGATATTGTTGTGTGGGGTGATACAGCAGTGGAAGTTTTCAAGAAAGGAAAGCAAATAATCCAGATTCTTTTGCAAGCTGGTTTTGCTATTAAGCGCAGCAAAGTGAAGGGGCCTGCCCAGGAAATTCAATTCTTAGGTATAAAATGGCAAGATGGGCGTCGTCACATCCCAGCAGATGTGATTGACAAAATCATTGCTATGTCTCCGCCCACCAACAAGACAGAGACCCAATCTTTCTTGGGAGTAGTGGGTTTTTGGAGAATGCATGTCCCAAACTACAGCCACATTGTGAGCCCCCTCTATCAGGTGACACTAAAAAAGAATAATTTCTCATGGGGTCCTGAACAGCAGCAAGCTTTCGAGCAGATAAAGCAAGAGATAGCCCGTGCCGTGGCCTTGGGGCCAGTACGGACGGAACAGGATGTAAAGAACATCCTCGACACTGCTGCTGGAGAGAAATGTCCCACTTGGAGTTTGTGTCAGAGAGCCTCAGGAGAGACCCGAGGCCGACCCCTGGGATTTTGGAGTCGAGCGTATAAGGGGTCTGAAGAGCGCTACACTCAAACTGAGAAGGAGATCTTAGCCGTGTATGAGGGGGTTCGGGCTGCTTCTGAAGTAGTTGGTACAGAAGTACAGCTCCTTCTAGCACCTCGCTTGCCAGTAATAAATTGGATCTATAAAGGACAGGTTCCCCCCACACATCATGCTACTGATGTCACTTGGAGTAAGTGGATTTCACTAATCACACAACCAGCTCGGATGGGGAAACTCAGCCGTCCTGGAATCCTAGAGGTGATCATGGACTGACCTGAGGGTAAAAAGTTTGTGACATCACCTGCAGAGGAGGTGTCATGTGCTAAAGAGGCCCCACCATACAACGAGCTACCAGAAAATGAAAAGAAATTTGCCCTATTCACAGACAGATTGTGTCATATTGTAGGGAAACATTGCAGATGGAAAGCTGCTGTATGGAGTCCCACATGACAAGTTGCAGAGGCCACTGAAGGCAAAGGAGAGTCAAGCCAATTTGCAGAGGTAAAGGCTGTTCAGCTAGCTCTAGATGTAGCTGAACGGGAGAGGTGGCCAATGCTTCATCTTTATACTGACCCATGGGTGGTGGCAAATGCCTTATGGGGGTGGTTACAGCAGTGGGAACAAAACAACTGGCAACGAAAGGGTAAACCTATTTGGGCTGCTGAACTGTGGAAAGATATTGCTGCCCAAATACGGAACACTGTTGTAAAGGTGTGCCATGTAGATGCTCACGTGCCTAAGATTAAGGCTACTGAAGAACATAAAAATAACCATCAGGTTGATCGAGCTGCCAGAACTGAGGTGGCTCAAACAGACTTGGACTAGCAGAACAAGGGTGGATTATTCCGAGCTCGGTGGGCCCATGAGACTTCAGGACATCAAGGAAGAGACTCAACATGTAAGTGGGCAAGAGACCAAGGGTGGACTTAGCTATGGATGCTATTGCTCAGGTTATTCAAGCTTGTGAAACATGTGCCATAATTAAACAAGGCAAGAGGATGAAACCTCTCTGGGATGAAGGGCAACGGCAAAAGTATAAATATGGGGAGGCGTGGCAGGTTGATGATTTCCCCTTGCCATGATTTCGCAGTGGTAAGCTTTATGTTCTTACCATGGTGGTGACAATCACTGGGTGGCCTGAAAGATAAGCAGTACCCCATGCTACCACTCAAAACACCATATTGGGTCTTGAGAAACAAGTCCTGTGGCAACATGGCACCCCAGAAAGAACTGAGTCTGAAAATGGGACACCTTTCAAAAATTACCTTAGAAATACTTGGGTCAAAGGCATTGAGTGGATTTATCATATCCGCTACCGTGCACCAGCTTCTGGTAAAAGTGAATGATACAATGGGTTGTTGAATACTATGTTGAAAGCAATGGGTGGCAGAACATTTAAACACTGGGAGAAGCATCTGGCAGAAGCCACTTGGTTGGTCAATACTAGAGGATCTGTCAATCGTGATGATCCTAGCCAATCTAGCTCCCTACACACTATAGAAGGAGATAAGGTCCATGCTGTACATGTAAAGAACGTGCTAGGAAAAGCTGTTTGGGTCCTTCCAGCCTCTGGAAATGGCAAACCTCTCTGTGGAACTGTTCTTGCCCAGGGACCTGGGTACACTTGGTAGGTAATGCAGAAAGATGGGCATGTTCAATGTGTACCACAAGGGAATCTGATGTTGGGGGAGTGCAGTCAGTAATTCCATGTATATAGATATATACAGGCCTATGTGTGAAATGCACTTTAAATATTGTTTATTTGTATATAGATATGTTTTCTAAGCATGATGTAATGATGTAGAATCAGGGGTGGAATGTCATGGTTTTGTAGTTTTTCCTATTGGTATTCCACATATTATGGTTAGTAAAACTAGTTTTCCTCCTTAGGTCGTTGCCGCTGTTTTGTTGGTTTCCTTGAGCCTAGTTCCCATCTGCCCACCCTGTTCCCTTTTAATTTGTTGGGGCCCAAGGGGGCCACAAGCCTACTGCCCCCTCTGTCATGGACATAGATTGATCTAGATAACCCCAAGACAGTGCCAGCAAGGAGACCAGTCCTGGCGCAGCCATTCATTTTACCGACTACTGACTGCTGTCCCAGAGTGCTGCTGTAGAGAAAACAGGGCTTTAGTGATACACGCAAGACCTTTCAGGCCTGCACATATGCGAGGACTTGAGAGCAGTGTGGCACTATAAAGGGAGCAGGATTGAAAGGGTTACATTGTGCAGCTGTCTGTGGCTATGGCTGTACCTGACCCAGACGCAGACAAGGTAGGAAGAGAGAAGAGCTAAGGGAAAGTCAACTTTGAAAGCTTTTTATTTATCGCTTAACCTGTTCAGGGAATCCAGTTCATTGTTTACACGAGATCTTGGAGTGAGAAAACGGAAAGAAGGCAGGAAAGAAGTGAAATAATTTGCAACATTTTTCTGCAGATTGCTGTATCATCTGCAATCAAACAATCACAGATGCATAAAACACAAAGAACCACAACAGAGAACTGTGTGAGGAAGATTAGCACTTTATGGAAGCTGGAATAGTGTGTATTGCAAAACCTTCCTGAGAGCGTGCTTGATCTCCCTGTTCCTCATACTGTAGATAACAGGGTTCAATGTTGGAGGCACCACCGAGTACAGAAGTGCCACCATCAGGTCCATGGATGGAAAAGAGATGGAGGGAGGCTTCAGGTAGGCATAAAAGACAGTGCTGAGAAAGAAAGAGACCACAGCGAGGTGAGGGAGGCACGTGGAGAAGGCTTTGTGCCGTCCCTGCTCAGAGGGCATCCTCAGCACGGCAAGGAAGATCTGCACATAGGACACAACAATGAAAACAAAGCACCCAAAGACTAAACTTGAACCAAAAAAGAGAAGCACAACTTCCCTAAGATTTGATTCTGAGCAGGAGAGCTTGAGGATCTGGGGGACCTCACAGAAAAACTGGTTGACAACATTGCCTTGGCAGAGAGGCAGTGAAAACGTACTGGCAGTGTGCAGCAGGGAATTGAGAACCCCAGTGCCCCAGGCAGCTGCTGCCATGGTGGCACAAGCTCTGCTGTCCATCAAGGTCCCGTAGTGCAGGGGCTTGCAGATGGCAACGTAGCGGTCATAGGACATGATGGTGAGAAATGAAAACTCTGCTGAGAGGAAGAAGAGAAAGAAAAAAACCTGTGCAGCACATCCTGTGTAGGAGATGGCCCTGGTGTCCCAGAGGGCGTTGGCCATGGCTTTGGGGAGAGTGGTGGAGATGCTGCCCAGGTCGAGGAGGGCCAGGTTGAGCAGGAAGAAGTACATGGGGGTGTGCAGGCGCTGGTCGCAGGCTACGGCTGTGCTGATGAGGCCGTTGCCCAGGAGGGCAGCCAGGTAGATGCCCAGCAAGAGCCAGAAGTGCAGGAGCTGCATCTGCCGCGTGTCTGCCAATGGCAGCAGGAGGAACTCACTGTTGGAGCTGCTGTTGGGCATCTGCTTTTCTTTCTTGGCTTGAAGTCCTGTTCAGAGTGCAGAATATAAGGAAAAGTTCAAACCATTCTCAGAGACACTCTTTCTGCTGTATTATGAAATCTTTTAATTCTCCTATGACATTGTTCATTTAGCACCACAACTTTAATTTAATTTCATGAAGTTCAACATTCCATAAGCAGAAGAAGCATATGGAGTTGTAGCCTTCCTATCATCTTCTAATCTTATCCCATCTCGGTGGTTATTCTCATCTGTTTCTTGTCTCATATCTTTTCCCACACAGCTCTTAGAGCCCCCAAACCCAACCTCTGTTCCTTCCAGTATTTATAAGATAAACATGCCTGTTTGCAAGATAAGTGCATTATTCTTGTCAAGAGGAAATGATAATAATTTCAACTAATTCCACCCTTTGAGAGAGAAGAAGCTGAAACACAACACATGTGACTGCTCTCAAAACAAACAATAGACTGAAGAGAATTTCAGGAATCTCAGAGCTGTGTCCAGATTAGGCAGCCCATTTTAGATTTCTGCCTACAAACCTTCTTGCCTTCCCTAAGAACAGGAGATGGAAAGTCCCTGTCTAGGCTAGGCTGTCCTCTTGCAAAGAACTCTTAGAAACATTCAGTTGTGCAGTGGAGCTATGATCCCCCTGCCCCAGGCAGCAGCTGTGGCAGCACAAGCCCTGCCGGGGGGCTCCTTCCCCCCACACGTCTCCCCGCAGCACCCTGGACAGCTCCCCGGGCAGGCTGAGTGCTGAGCCTGGCAGGCGGCAGAGTCCCATAGCCGGCACACAGCCCCTGGGGCACAGCAGGGACCCTGCTCTGCAGGACAGCCCTGGGCACCCGCCTGCAGCCCCATATGCACAGCCTGCAGCCGTGCTGGGACACGCAGCACTCAGGGCTGTGCTCTGACGCTGCAGCAAGCAAGCCCTCAGCTGGAGCAGAGGTCTTTTTCCACAGTAAAGAAACATGCCCTGCCTGCAGCCAGATCTGCTATGGGATGTCCCAGTTATAGTTAACCCTCTATGAATAGCAGCTATATGGCCTGAAGTGAGACTCACCGTGCCATTGCCTGTGAGCAATTCTCCTGCAGCATGTTCTGAGCCTGCTCACTGCATACACATCCTGGAAGCTCTCTCCCCTTTCTCTCCTCTCCTTCTGACACCTGCAGTCTGTGCTGTGCAAGAGATCTGCTCCTGGGCACAGCTGTCTCTGCAGCACCATCCTCTTTTATGAGCTCCCTGTGTCCCAAAAGCCCAGCCCAGCTCAGCACACCAGAGAATTTGAGTTTATTTCCTCAGTGCTTCCTCTGGAGATTTCCCTGGGGCTCCAGAGCTGAATGTTCCTGATAGACAGCACGGTCATCTCTGAAAAAGGCTCTTGGATGTCAGATAAACTGGACAGACTGATTCCAGAAGCATGGTTTGGAGTTGAGGAAACAACCTCTCTAACCTGGAGTTAGGTTTTAAAGAAGAAATGCATGTTTTCGGCGCTGGGTGCAAAGGGGATCAGTCCTTCCTTGCACACCAGCAAGCAGAAGTGTTACTTATTTTAATGTCAGGCTGATCCATATTCAGCAGATCTCCTGGAACTCATCTACATATTCATTATTTTCCAGGAACTCATTTACGTTCTGTCCCTCCCTCTGGCACATGCGCTGTTTGTAGCTGGGTTCTTCCTGCAGTGGTCGTGGGGATGAAATCAGGCATCTTCCTTGCAAACACTCAATGTCTTCCTCATTCGGTCCCTTTTATCCCATCATGTTTGATAGAAGTAGTCTGGTTCTGTCTGGCTTCTTCCATTTAGGGTGCAGGATGCTATTCCTTTAATGTAACTGCTCATCCTACCTGTTTATGGGCCCATATACCTGTCTTCTACCTTTGAGACTAAATCTTTTACTGTATCAGGTTGTCCTAACAGATTGCATTTGCCTAGCAGGAGTGCAAATGCCTCACCTGGAAAGCTCTGCTCCTGGCCCTTAATAAAAACAACACACAGACAAGGACAGGGACTCTCTGACTCCCCCTTTGCAGGGCTGTCATTCAGATGAGGCAATCAGTGCAGGTGTCTCATGTCCAGATGTAAAACCCTGGGGTTGAAAGCAGATTCACTTCCCCACAGACCCATGGGAGATGGTACTCCTCTTGACTCGAAGCAGATGTGCACAAGGAGATGACAGTATGCATGAGCCCCTGGTCTGAATCCTTGGCCTTTCTTAAGATGGAATGACTTGCTCAAAAACAGTCATTCAGTGAGCACAAGGTGCCTGTGGTGCTCATAGATGTATGCAGCAGTGCTTGCAGGCTGTGGTAGACATCTGAGAGAACCACCTCCTTCCTGAGCATTAGCTGGGGGCCAGACAAGGCATGGGAGTATTCTTGGGCATCCTGAATGACATCAGATGTTCGAGTAATGGGCACCTGAGAGTGCAGCGTTATTCAGAACTGATCGTTCTATATTCTCCATCTATTGCAAATTCCAGAGCTTAAGGCATTCCACAGCTGTGACACACCTACATTTTCTCACAGTTGACATGTTTGTTTATTCTGGGCTCTCATTGGAATGGCAATTCCCTGGGGCCTCCAGCACACCCCCTGCCAGCTGGCAAGTGCAGATGAGAACCTTCAGGAAAGCCATGCCCTGGTAGTGACAATGCTTGCTGGACAACTTTCAGCCCCACAATGCGTCTCATAACTGTGCGCCAACTTCTGAACACTAGTACCATGGTGTAGATGCCAGCCCCAGCCAGCCTAAATCAAATCCTGCTTCTGGAATGGGATCAAAGAATCAAAGAATCACAGAATCACAGAATGACCCAGGTTGGAAGGCACCTCAAGAATCATGAAGATCCAACCCCCCTGCCTGGCAGGGCTACCAAACTTCCATACTTAACAGATCATGCTGCCCAGGGCCCTGTCCAACCTGGCCTTGAACACCTCCAGGAACAGGGCATCCACAACCTCCCTTGGTAGCCTCTTCCAGAATCTCACCACTCTCCTAGTAAAGAACTTCCCCCTAACATCCAACCCAAATCTTCCCTCTTTCAACTTAAATCCATTCCCCCTTGTATTTCCCCGAGTCCTCCGTGCTCCCCTTCTTGTATATGGGAGTGACGTGACCCTTCCTCCAATCATCCGGGACCTCGCCTTACAGCCACAACTTCTCAAATATGATGGAGAGCGGCTCGGCAACCACCTCAGCCAGCTCCTTCAGGACCCTGGGATGCATGCCATCTGGCCCCATAGACTTGTACACATTCAGTCTAAGGAGGCACTCTCTGACTTGCTCTGCCCTTACTGTGAGGAAGGATTTACCTCCTTGGTCCCCACATAGAGGTTTGGGGATGCAGGGCTTAGGGACGTAGAAAAGACTAGAATCCTGGCCACCAGTGAAGACCGAGGTGAAGAACTCATTCAGCACCTCAGCTTTCTCTTCATCTGTTGAAGCCAGTTCTCCTTTTAAATTTACCAAAGTTGGTACACCTATTTTGGCCCGTCTCTTCTGGCCAATGTACCTGTAGAAGGTTTTCTTATTGTTTTTCACATCCCTTGCCAAGTCAAGTTCAGTTCTGCCTGCGCCTTGGCTTCCCTGATCCAACGTCTGCAAGTCCGAACGGCATCCCTGTATTCTTCTGAGGTGACACAGCCTTGTTTCCAGAGCTTGTACACCCCTTTCTTCGCCCTCAGTTCTCTCAGCAGGTCCTTGCTGAGCCATGCCGGTTTCCTACCTTTCTTATTCAGTGGAGCCCACTTTCTTATTCAGTGGAATGGAGACCTCTTGTGCTTCCAGGAGGGCATCCTTGAAGAGCAGCCAGCTCTCCTCAACATCCTTGTCTTTGAGGGCAACACGCCAGGGGATCTTGGCTAGCAGTCCATTGAGTAGCTTGAAGTCTGCTCTTCTAAAGTTCAGTGTCCTGATCCTTCTCATTTCCAGGCCCACATCGCTTGAGATCACAAGTTGTCAAGTCCTTCACTGTGATTCCATCAATCCCTTCCTATCTCTGTCTAACTCATTTCTTGTACAGTTATTCCCTGTGAATGTCAAACCTCAATAGAAGCAGCTTGGACATGACATGCAGTAGATCACTGTGTTTTACCGTTCATTCAATTGCATCACCTTTCCTACTGTTTGTTGGCAAAAAAAAAAAATAAATAAATAAAAATAAAAAGAATTCTTTCCTTGCCCTTTTGCAGCTGATTCTCTGAGAAAAGCCAGTTGGAGTTGCTGCAAAGGAGACTTAACACTGAGCGGGTGGCTGCAGAGGAGAAGAGTGATGTGAGGAAAAGTGATGCAAGTCCCATGGGGCCAATGTGAGTAGAAATGGGGTGGGGTGGTTGAGAAGAACATTTGTCGACACAGAATAGAACGCACTGGGGACATCCTGGATTGATACCAATTGCACAGTGCTGCTTTAAAACTTGTTTATACCCAGCTCTAAATAAATAGACAGTAAATGTCTGCTGGACTCTTTTTCTTTAAGATCTCTCCAGGTACCCCTCCATTTTGCTGCACAAGTTCTGAAAACTTGAAGAAAATAACAGGAAGGCACAAGGCACAGGTGGCTCTTCAGGTTATAATGAGCCCCAGGGTGCATTTGATGCTGAGTCCATCAACCTCCAGTGCAGAGAGAAGTTTGCACAGAGTGCTCAACAAGACAAAGTCAGAAGTAACAGTGAACTTTCTTGGAGTATTAATGGGCCCACTGAGGAACAATAACAAGCAAGCTTCCCAAGGGACTAGTTAGAGAAGATAATTGGAAGATATGACTACAGGCAATGAAAGGCACTGGCATGGTGGCCTAGATGCTAAGAAACCCCTCCTTTGTCTTATGAAGCAGACAGGCCAAGCCCTGATCCCCAGACCCTTGGTAGAGAGAACCTCATGCTGACTAAGGATCCTTCCTGGGGCAGTGGGTTGGAGGTCAGTATGATGTTAAATGAAAGATATGGGACAGAAGATCCCAGGCTCCGCATGGGCTGCAGGGACACTGTGAAGTCCATGTCCCATGTGTGCCCTGTGTCTCATCACAGGATGTGGGATGTGAGAAGGGCCCAGTCTGAACAAGCAGTCAATCCCAATGAAACTCTGAACTTCAGATCTCTCAGTTCCAGTGCCTTCCTTTGCACACCCTCCCATGGTTTAACGTCCTTTATGTTCTGTGGTGCCCTGAAGTGCACCCAGTGCTCCAGGTGAGGCTGCAGCAGTGCAGAGCAGACAGGGACAATCCTTTCCCTCACTGACCTGGTAATACCTTGCTTGATGCACTCCAATGGACTGCTGGCTCTCCTGGCTGCCTGGGCACACTGCTGACTCATGTTCAATTTGATGCTGACCATGACCCCCAATCCTTTTCAGTCAGACCACTCTCTAGTGTCCCATATCCAGTCAGTGTGTATGTCCAGGGTTGCTCCTACCCAGGTGCACAATCAGGCACTAGTTCTTGTTATGCTTTATGCACTTGGTGCTTAGGACCAACTGGTACCCACTTCTCTGACTTGTCCACATCTCTCTGCAAGTCCTCTCCACCCTCACTGGAGGCAACAGCACCTCCAATCAGCAAATTTGCTCAGAACAACTCCAAGTCCTGCATGCAGGTCATCTGCAAAAACATGAAAGAGAAGTGGCCCTAAAATGGAGCCCTAAGGAACCCTGATAGTGACCATCTACCTGCCCGATGGATCCCATTGACTGTAATCCTTTGGGCCTGACCTGTTGGCCAACTGATCACCCACTACGTTCTGTTTCTGTCTAACTGCATGCAGGACATTCTGTCTAGAAGGATGCTGTGAGAAATAGTTTCAAAAGCTCTACTGAATTCCTCAAGGATTTCATCCATTTTCAACTGGCTTACCTTGGTCAGCTAAATGAATAACCGTGTCATAAAGGGTTTTGAAGTTAAACAGGACCGTCCCCTTAGGAACTTGTGTTGGCTGCGACCAATGACAGAATTGTCCTTCAGCTGTTTTTCCATAACTCCCACCACCATTGCCTCCATAATTTCACCAGGCACTGGAGTGAGACTGACAGGTCCATAATTGCCCATGTCATCTTTCTTGCTCTTCCTTACAAGGAGACAACATTTGCCAGCTTCCTGTCAATGGGCATGACCCCATAGTTATTTAGTTGCAAGTGATATGAGAGCCCAGAGCAAATTAAGGTGTCATCAGTGAAAGAACGTAGATGTGCCATAGCTTTGCAATGCCTTGAACTCCAGAGTATGCCACAGATGGAGCAGAGAGGAAGGCCTGCCTCTTCTGTTGTGACCTCCTCCATTTGGTAAGCAGAATAACACTACATGATACATGGGCACTGTGACTCTGCTCTGATCTGCTCGCAAGGGAAAGGTGAGGAGAGTTGCTCTCATGTCAGTGCAGATAAAATCACTTCGTCTTTATCCCTTTTTTCCTCTGTAAACTATTCCACTATTTGTACCCTCATTTACACTTCCACACACCCTCAAGTACACTTCCATATGCCATCAACAATTACACTTTCTTATACCATCAAAACAGTCAAACAATGCTGTTCTTTAGATCCATATACAGCCTTACTACCATATAACGTTTCCATTAAGGGTTTGTATTATTCAGTTATAAACACCAGAAACAGCACAGATTGGCCCACCTCTCTCACATAGTTCCTTGCAAGCAGAACATAGTATTACATAAATTGGTTGACACTCATTAAAAAAGAAAAATAATAAAGATTTATTTATTTATTTATTTATAAAGTATGTTATGAATAGAAGGAAGACTAGGGAGACTGTGGGTCCCCTACTAAGTGAGAGGGGTGTTCTGGTAACAGGGGATGCTGAGACGCTGGAGATACTGAAGGCATTCTTTGCTTCTGTCTTCAGTGAAAAAGATCTCCCTCAGGAATCGCAGAGCCTGGGGCCTAGTGAGAGAGTCTGAGGAATGGAAGACTTGCCTTTAGTCAGGGATGAGGTTGTCCATGAGTGTCTTGGCAGCACTAAGGTCCATAAAGCCATGGAACCTGATGGGGTGCATCCGTGAGTGCTGAGGGAGATGGCAGATGTGATTGCTGAACCACGCTCTGTAATCTTTGGGAGGTCTTGGAGAATGGGGGAGGTGCCAGAGGACTGGAGGATAGCCAGTGTCACTCCGGTCTTCAAAAAAGTCAAGAAGGAAGATCTGGGTTATTACAGGCTAGGCCGCCTCACCTCGGTCCCTGGAAATGTGATGGAACAGCTTGTGCTGGAAGCCATCTCCAGACAGCTGGAAGAAAAGGAGGATATCAAGAGTAGTCAGCATGGGTCCACCAAGGGGAGGTAGTGCTCGACCAACCTGGTAGCCTTCTATGACATTTTCGCTGGCTTGGTGGATGGGGGGAGAGCGGTGGACATCATCTATCTTGATTTCAGCAAGGCTTTTGATACTGTCTACCATGACATCCTTATAACAAAGCCTAAGAAGTGTGGGATAGATGAGTGGACAGTGAGGTGGGTTGAGAACTGGCTGACTGGCAGAACACTGAGGGTCATCATTGAGTCCGGTTAGGGACCTGTAAGTAGTGGTGTTCCCCAGGGGTTGGTGCTGGGTCTAGTCTTGTTCAACATCTTTATCAGTGTACTTGACAAGGGGATAATGGCCACCCTCAGCAAGTTTGCTGATGATATGAAATTGGACAGATTGGCTGACACGCCTGAAGGCTGTGCTGCCATTCAGCATGACCTGGACAGGCAGGAAAGCTGGGCGTTAAGAAACCAGATGTGGTTTAACTAAAGCCAGCGTAAAGTCTTGCACCTAGGGAGGAATAATTGCATGCACCAGGACAGGCTGGGGGATGAGTAGCAGGAGAGAAGCTCAGCAGAGATTGACCTGGGTATCCTGATGGACAACAGGTTGGCTATGAGCCAGCAGTGTGCCCTAGTGGCCAAAAAGTCCAATGGCATTCTGGGGTGTATGAAAAAGAGCGTGGCCAGCAGGTCGAGGGAGTTGATCCTTCGCCTCTACTCTGCCCTGGTAAGGCCTCATCTGGAGTACTGTGTCCAGTTCTGGGCTCAGCAGTACAAAAAGTCAGGGATCTCTTGGAAAGAGTTCAGCAGAGTGCCACAAAGATGGTGAAGGGCCTGGAGCATCTCCCGTATGAAGAAAGGCTAAGTGAGCTGGGTCTGTTTAGCCTTGAGAAAAGAAGACTGAGAGGGGACCTGATCCAGGTCTATAAATATCTGAGGTGTGGGGTCAAAGTGGAGAGACCAGGCTCTTTTCAGCAGTGTGTGGAGACAGGACATGGGGAAACTCGGTCATAAGATGTTCTACACGAATGTGTGCAAGAACTTCTTTATGGTAAGGTTGATGGAGCACTGGAACAGGCTGCTCCAGGGTGTTGTGGAGTCTCCATCTCTGGAGATATTTGAGACCCGCCTGGAGGCCTTGTGTCAGCCTACCTGGTGTAGGGAACCTGCTGTGGCGGAGGGGGTTGAGCTGCCCCGTAGGGCCCCTGGACCAAAAATGGAAAGGAAAAGGGGAATGGGAAAAGAGAACAGCGGCGGCAATCTAAGGAGGAAAACTTATTTTACTAAAAATGATATCGGAATACAAGATAACACAATATAATACAATATGATTGAGGTAAATAAATCAAACAAAACAGAGAGAGAAAGTGCCCAAAAACCGAGAGGCCTACTGTGAACTCTAGGCAACACGGCTGGAACACTTCCCACTCTCCATGAGTCTGAGAGGGAGAGAGCTCCAGCCTGGGAGCAAGATTATATACGTCCTCCTCCCATGACTTATCTCTGGCCACGAAGTCCTCTGGGATACGTAGATTTCTTCTGAGAGCTGAGTATTCGGGACGTTGTTATTCCACGGAACTGGAGTATGAACCTTTTAATGACCCATACTGCACATGATGTTATGATGTGGAATATTGACAGCAACATTACAAAACCATGACAACAGGGGCAACTGACACTGATACTGATGCCTGCTGTGATTAACCAAGATCCACTTGGAGGTTTCCCATTTTGGTTTGGGTCAATTTTTGAAACTCTCTCCACAGTAGTATTATATAGAGTTCAGTAAGCATAAGCTAAGGCCCAGAGTCGACATTCCTCCTCAGATCCTTCTGAGCTGCACCATCCCTTACTCAGATACTTGTTTCATTTCTCAGGGTCCCACGGCTGTTCAAAAGTAAAATCCCATGACACTGGGTGTCCACACACTTCTAAGCTCTCTCCTAAACCTCTCCATATTCTGCACCACTCAGCATTCTCCAGTTTTGGGGAAGGCTTCCCCCACAGAATGTAAATGACAGTTTCAAGGAATGCATTCAGAGAGACTGACAGCATGGTACCTAAGCTGGCACCCTAAGCATGCATAAGGAACTGGGATGAGCACCTGGAGACCAGTCCAAACACTGTATTGTCAGTTACATGAACTAGGATGGACAGGGACCAGGCAGGTATCTCCATCCATGCCCTTAATTGATTATAGGTATGTGCAACTCTGACGCAGAACATGAGGAGCCAGGGCAGAGAGCGGCTGGAATCCAGTCCGGAGTCCCACCCTGCTTCCTCTTCACACCAAGTCCTCCAGGGATGCTAAGCCTACACACACACACCCCGCCAGGAACCCAAAATGCCCCAAATGGTGGTAACACAGAAAGAGGATATTAAATCCTTGAGTGCCACTCTTCTGCATGATGTTCTGTTGTGGAATACCGACAACAGAAATCACAACACCACCACACAGAGGCACTGACAGACGTGAACCTCAAAGCACAGACCCCAGCCAGGAGCCCAGTGATGGCCCATCAGCTGTTGCAGGCTGAAGGCACCGCACAGTTTGATGAACAGCCGTGTGCTTCCTGCTGGACTGTGGGATTCTGAGAACATCCGACCTCGACAGCTCCAGAAATGTCTCACAAGAAGGAGGACAGACAGAGTCACTGCACGTCCTTTATTCTGTTAAGGTTCACAGAGAGCCTGGTTCATTATGTACAGTGCATCAGGGCTACACTATGAAGTTACAAGTTAAAGAGGAACTGTTTTGAGTAATGATGTTTTAGTGAAAACTATTACAGTATTAAAAAAAAAAAAAAAAAAAAAAAAAAAAAGAATAAGATTTACTACATTACAGTTACAAAAGTTGATCAAAACAAAACCAAGAGTTTGCACCAGTAAGAAGCTGCATTTCATGTCATGAATTCCAAAAGACGGGCAGTCGAATGTTTGTGAAACACATTTGGTAATCACTTTCCATACTGCATCCTTGACTTTCTGGTTCCTCATGCTGTAGATGAGGGGATTCACTGCTGGAGGCACCACTGAGTACAGAACTGCCACCATCAGATCCATGGGGCTTCAGGTAGGCATAAAAGAGAGTACTGAGAAACAGGGAGACCACAGCCAGGTGAGGGAGGCACGTGGAGAAGGCTTTGTGCCGTCCCTGCTCTGAAGTCATCCTCATCAAGGCAAGGAAGATCTGCACATAGGACACCACTACGAAAACAAAGCACCCAAAGACTAAACTGGCACTAAAAATGACAAGCACAACGTCCCTGAGGTAGGAGGCGGGGAGGTGCACTGTGCCAGGAGGTACAGCCCTGTGGCCGCTCCAACCCCTCCAATGAGCCCAGTGGCTGCTCCAACTTTGTCACAGGTCCTGTGGTGATTCCAGCTCTGGCAATGAGCTCTGCAATTGCTCCAACTCCTGCAACAACCCGACAGCCCTTTCAGCTCCTACAGTGAACCCTGAGGCTGTTAAGACCCCTGCAACAAGTCCTGGACTTGCAATAGATATGCATACGTGTCAGTATCTATGCATATCTGTTTGCAACTGCATCTGTTGCATACATTTGAAAATATAATAAGTATATTATATATGTATAAATACATTTGCTATAATTATTATCCATTTTCTCTTTATCTCAACCCATAAACTTTAAACCACAGCACTGCCCTGAGTCGCTTACAGATCTCCTTGGCACTCTTGAAACTGACCTGGTCACGCAGTGAAGAGCACCAAAAGATCTTGTGGCCTTCTCAGGGAGCAGCTCCTGAGGTATATTCCTTACACCAACTTTGGAAGAGGCCTCCAGTTCTCTGGTCCTGCTCTGAATGGGCCCTCTTGTTACAGCAGTGCCTGCAAGGAGACCAGCTCTGACACAGCTGTTTATACTGCCGGCTACTGACTGAAGTCCTGGAGTGCTGCTGTGGAAACAACAGGACTGTCATGAGACACACAAGACCTTCAGGCCTGCACAAATGAGAGGACTTGAGAGTATTGTGGTAGTGTAAATGGGGCAGGAATGAAAAGAGCACGTCGTGCTGCTGTCAGTGGCTGTACCTCCCCCAGAACCAGACAAGGCAGGAAGAGAGAAGAGCTAAGGAAAGTCTATATTGAAAGATTTTATTTACCTCTTAACCTATTCGGGGAATCTGGTTCCATGTTTACATGAGCTCTTGGAGTGAGAAAATGGAAATTGGGTGGGAAAGAAGTGAAATAAATTTTTATTTATATGTTCAATGACATTTTTTGTGGGTTGCTATATCAAACACAATCAAACAGTCAAAGATGCATAAAACATAAAGAACCATCACTGGGAATCATGTGAGGAAGATGTGCAATTTATTGAAGCTGGAACAGTGCGTATTGCAACACCTTCATGAGAGCGTGCTTGATCTCCCTGTTCCTCATGCTGTAGATAATAGGGTTCAGTGTTGGAGGAACCACTGAGTACAGAAGTGCCATTGTCAGATCCAGGAGTGGGGAGGAAATGGATGGGGGCTTCAGGTGGGCAAAAAATGCAGTGCTGAGAAACAGGGAGACCACGGCCAGGTGAGGGAAACATGTGGAGAAGGCTTTGTGCCGTCCCTTCTCTGAGGGCATCCGCAGCACGGCAAGGAAAATCTGCACATAGGACACAACTATGAAAACAAAGCACCCAAAGGCTAAACTGATAGAAAAAATGATAAACACAACTTCCCTGAGATTTGATTCTGAGCAGGAGAGCTTGAGGATCTGGGGGATTTCACAGAAAAACTGGTTGACAACATTGCCTTGGCAGAGAGGCAGTGAAAACGTACTGGCAGTGTGCAGAAGGGAATTGAGAAACCCAGCGCCCCAGGCAGCTGCTGCCATGGTGGCACAAGCTCTGCTGTCCATCAAGGTCCCGTAGTGCAGGGGCTTGCAGATGGCAACGTAGCGGTCATACGACATGATGGTGAGAAGGGAAAACTCTGATGAGATGAAGAAGTAAAAGAAAAAGAGCTGTGCAGCACATCCTGCATAGGAGATGGCCCTGGTGTCCCAGAGGGCGTTGGCCATGGCTTTGGGGAGAGTGGTGGAGATGCTGCCCAGGTCGAGGAGGGCCAGGTTGAGCAGGAAGAAGTACATGGGGGTGTGCAGGCGGCGGTCGCAGGCTACGGCTGTGCTGATGAGGCCGTTGCCCAGGAGGGCAGCCAGGTAGATGCCCAGCAAGAGCCAGAAGTGCAGGAGCTGCAGCTGCCGCGTGTCTGCCAACGGCAGCAGAAGGAACTCGCTGATGGAGCTGCTGTTGGGCATCTGATGATCCTGGGCTTGGAGTTCTGCTCAGAGTAAAGAAAATAGTGGCAAATGCAGATCATTCTCTGAGACACTCCTCCAGCTATACTATAAAATTTCTCCTTTCTGCTCACTGCTGTTCTATAAAAAATTGCCTTTCCCTTTGGAAAATGTTCATTTAACTCCAGAACTTAAATTTATTTTCATGCAAAGCCATGACAATGAAATTCACAGTCACTTAATGAGTAGAAGATTAGGGACCTCTTACTTTCTTCTCATTTCCTAATCATAGCTCAGCCTCCTGGATATTTTCCTGTTTACTTCAACTGCTCTTCGAGACTCCAGCACCAGTCTCTGTGAACTTCAAATTCTCGTAGGGAAATCAGACTATTTGCAGTACGTATGAAATATTAATGTCTGCAGAAAACCACAAGAACTGAAACTGATTGTATCCTTTCAGGAAGGAGAGGCTGAAGCTACTTTCTTTGTCACTGTTCACAAAACAACCGATGGACTGAGGAAATACTGGGGATTCTCAGAGTTGTGTTTAAATTTGACAGCCCCTTTTAGATTTCTGCCTGGTATCCTCTTTCCATCTCTGAGAACAGGAAAATGAAAATCCCTCCCTTGGCTCTCCTCTTCAAAAGAACAATCAGAAACATTCAGTTGTGCAGTGGAGCTGTGATTCCCCTGCCCCAGGCAGCAGCTGTGGCAGCACAAGCCCTGCCGGGGGGCTCCTTCCCCCCACACGTCTCCCCGCAGCACCCAGGACAGCTCCCCGGGCAGGCTGAGTGCTGAGCCTGGCAGGCGGCAGAGTCCCATAGCCGGCACACAGCCCCTGGGGCACAGCAGGGACCCTGCTCTGCAGGACAGCCATGGGCACCCGCCTGCAGCCCCATATGCACAGCCTGCAGCCATGCTGGGACATGCAACCCTCAGGGCTGTGCTCTGATGCTGCAGCATGGAAGCCCTCAGCTGGAGCAGTAGGCTTTTTCCGCAATAAACAAATGAGCAGTGCCTGCAGCTGGATCTGCTATGGGATGTCCCAGATTATTTTAACCCTCTATGAAATGCAGCTGCACCGTCTGCAGTGAAACTTACCTTGTCATGGTCTGTGGGCAATGCTCCTGCAGTGAGCTCACAGCCTGCTCACACCGTACACATCCTGCATGCTCTCTCCCCTTTCTCTCCTCTTCTTCCCTTACCTGCAGGCTGTGCTGTGCACAAGAGCGGCTCCTGGGCACAGCTGTCTCTCTGCAGCCCTGCCCATTTTTAAGAGCTCCCTGTGTCCCAGGAGCCCGGCCCAGCTCAGCAGAAGAATATGTCATGTTTATCCTTCCCACTTGTCTCCCCTGAGATGTCCCTGGGTCCTCATGGCAAACAGCTCCTGAAAGACAACAGCATCATGACAGTACATTAAAATCTGTTGAATTTAATACCAGATTTCTAGTGGTCAGTGACTAGTTCCAGACAAATGGTGAGTCCTCCCAGAGAGTGTTTGCTGAAACTAAAAGGGCACACAGAGAAGGACACAATATCGTTGAATCATAGAATCACCATGGTTTCAGAAGACCTTAAAGAGCATCCAGTCAAACTGTTCACCTACCACCAATAGCTCCCACTAATCCTTGTCCCTCAACACAACATCCAGTCATTCCTTGAACACCTCCAGGTCCGGTGACACCACCAACACCCTGAGCAGTCCATCCCAGGTCCCAAAGTGCAGGACATGGCATTTGGCCTAGTGAACCTCATCCTATTGGCTTCAGCCCAGCTCTCCAGCCTGTCCAGATCCCTCCGTAGGGCCTTGCTAACCCGAGACAGATCCACACTCCCAGTCAATTTGGTGTAATCCACAAACCTACATTAGATGCCCCCAATGACCTCATCCCTGTCATCAATAAAGATAGTGAAGAGGACAGGCCCCAGCACCAGACCCTTGGGGAACACCAGAAAGGCGCACAGGTAGGTGTCCATCTTGAATATCTCCAGACAAGGAGACTCCACAACCCCCTTGAGCAGCCTGTTCCAGTGCTCAGCCACCCTCACCGTTAAGAACTTCTTGCACACATTTTTGCAGAACTTCCTACGCTCCAGTTTCTGTCCATTACCCCTTGTCCTGACTTCACACACTGCTGAAAAGAGCCTGGTCTTGCCACTTTGACCCCACACCTCAGATATTTATAGACCTGGATCATGTCCCCTCTCAGTCTTCTTTTCTCAAGGCTAAGCAGACCCAGCTCACTTAGGCTTTCTTCATAGGGGAGATGCTTCCGACCCTTCACCGTATTTGTGGACCTCTGTTGAACTCTTTCCAAGAGATCCCTGTCCTTTTTTGTACTGGAGAGCCCAGAACTGGACACAGTATTCCAGATGAGGCCTTACCAGGGCAGTTTTGAGGCGAAGGATCACCTCCCTCGACCTGCTGGCCACGCTCTTTTTCATGCACCCCAGAATGCCATTGGACTTTTTGGCCACGAGGGCACACTGCTGGCTCATGGCCAACCTGTTGTCCATCAGGATACCCAGGTCCCTCTCTGCAGAGCTTCTCTCCAGCAGCTCATCCCCCAACCTGTCCTGGTGCATGCAATTATTTCTTCCTAGGTGCAAGACTCTACACTTGCTTTTGTTAAACCTCATCTGGTTTCATACCGCCCAGCTCTCCAGCCTGTTCAGGTCTCGCTGAATGGCAGCACAGCCTTCAGGCATGTCAGCCAATCCTCCCAACTTTGTGTCATCAGCAAACTAGATATTGGTGGCCAGTACCCCCTTGTCAAGGTCACTGATAAAGATGTTGAACAAGACTGGACCCAGCCCTGACCCCTGGGGAACACCACTACTTACAGGTCACCAACCCGACTCTGCACCGCCAGCGACGATCCTCTGTGCTCTGCCAGTCAAACAGTTCTCAACCCACCTCACTCTCCGCTCATCTATCCCACACTTCCTCAGCTTTGTTATAAGAATGTCATATGAGACAGTATCAAATGCCTTGCTGAAATTAAGGTAGGCTACATCCACCGCTCTCGCCCCGTCGACCAAGCACATGAAAAGATCATAGAAGGCGACCAGGTTGTTCGAGCATGACCTCCTCTTGGTGGACACATGCTGACTACTCCTGATATCCTCCTTTTCTTCTGGCTATCTGGAGATGGCATCCAGCACAAGCTGTTCCATCACCTTTCCAGGGACTGAGGTGAGGCGGTCTAGCCTGTAATAACCCAGATCTTCCTTCTTGACTTTTTTGAAGACCAGAGTGACACTGGCTATCCTCCAGTCTTCAGGCACCTACCCCACTCTTCAAGACCTCTCAAAAATGATAGAGAGCGGTTCAACAATCACCTCTGCCAGCTCCCTCAGCACTCATGGATTCATCCCATCTGATCCCATGGCTTTATGAACATTGGTGTGGCCTAGGCGCTCACGGACCACCTCTTCCCTGACTAAAGGCAAGTCTTCCATTGCCCAGACCCTCTTACTGGGTCTGGGATTCCTAAGGGAGAGCTTTTTCACTGAAGACAGAAGCAAAGAATGCCTTCAGTATCTCCAGCGTCTCAGCATCCCTCATTACCAGAATACCCCCCTCACTTAGTAGGGGACCCACAGTCTCCCTAGTCTTCCTTCTATTCATAACATACTTTATAAATAAATAAATAAATAAATAAATAAATTTTTTTATTTTTCTTTTTTAATGAGTGTCAACCAATTTATGTAATACTATGTTCTGCTTGCAAGAAACTGTGTGAGAGATGTGGGCCAATCTGTGCTGTTTCTGGTGTTTATAACTGAATAATACAGACCCTTAATGGAAAAGTTATATGGTAGTAAGGGTGTATATGGATCTAAAAAGCAGTATTGTTTGACAAACTGTTTTGATGGTATAAGAAAGTGTAATTGTTGATGGCATATGGAAGTGTACTTGAGGGTGTGTGGAAGTGTAAATGAGGGTACAAATAGTAGAAGAGTTTACTGAGGAAAAAAGGGATAAAGAGGAAGTGAGTTTATCTGCACTGACATGAGAGCAACTCTCCTCACCTTTCCCCTGCGAGCAGATCAGATCAGAGTTACAGTGCCCATGTATCATGTAGTGTTATTCTGCTTACCAAATGGAGGAGGTCACAACAGAAGAGGCAGGCCTTCCTCTCTGCTCCATCCGTGGCATACTCTGGAGTTCAAGGCATTGCAAAGCTATGGCACATGTACGTTCTTTCACTGATGACACCTTAATTTGCTCTGAGCTCTCATTTCAATTGCAACTAAATAAGTCTGTGGTCATGCCCATTGACAGGAAGCTGGCAAATGTTGTCTCCTTGTAAGGAAGAGCAAGAAAGATGACATGGGCAATTATGGACCTGTCAGTCTCACTCCAGTGCCTGGTAAAATGATGGAGAAAATGATGGTGGGAGTTATGGAAAAACAGCTGAAGGACAATTCTGTCATTGGTCGCAGCCAACACAAGTTCCTGAGGGGACGGTCCTGTTTAACTTCAGGTCCTTTTATGACACGGTTATCCATTTAGCTGACCAAGGTAAGCCAGTTGAAAATGGATGAAATCCTTGAGGAATTCAGTAGAGCTTTTGATACAATTTCTCACCGCATCCTTCTAGACAGAATGTCCTGCATGCAGCTAGACAGAAACAGAACGTAGTGGGTGAGCAGTTGGCCAACAGGTCAGGCCCAAAGGATTACAGTCAATGGGATCCATCGGGCAGGTAGATGGTCACTATCAGGGTTCCTTAGGGCTCCATTTTAGGGCCACTTCTCTTTCATGTTTTTGCAGATGACCTGCATGCAGGACTTGGAGTTGTTCTGAGCAAATTTGCTGATTGGAGGTGCTGTTGCCTCCAGTGAGGGTGGAGAGGACTTGCAGTGAGATGTGGACAAGTCAGAGAAGTGGGTACCAGTTGGTCCTAAGCACCAAGTGCATAAAGCATAACAAGAACAAGTGCCTCATTGTGCACCTGGGTAGGAGCAACCCTGGACATACACACTGACTGGATATGGGACACTGGAGAGTGGTCTGACTGAAAAGATTGGAGGTCCTGGTCAGCATCAAATTGAACATGAGTCAGCAGTGTGCCCCGGCACCCAGGAAGCTCAGTGGTCCATTGGAGTGCATCAAGAAAGGTATTACCAGGTAAGTGAGGGAAAGGATTGTCCCTGTCAGCTCTGCACTGCTACAGCCTCACCTGGAGCACTGGGTGCACTTCTGGGCAACACAGAACATAAAGGACGTTAAAACAAGGTAGGGTGTGCAAAGGAAGGCACTGGAACTGAGAGATCTGAAGTTCAGAGTTTCATTGGGATTGACTGCGTGTTCAGACTGGGCCCTTCTCACATCCCACAGCCTGCCATGAGACACAGATGGGACATGAACCTCACAGTGTCCCTGCAGCCCATGCAGAGCCTGGGATCTTCTGTCCCATGTCTTTCATTTAACATCATACTGACCTCCAACCCACTGCCCCAGGAAGGATCCTTAGTCAGCATGAGGTTCTCTCTACCAAGGGTCTGGGGATCAGGGCTTGGCCTGTCTGCTTCATAAGACAAAGAAGGGGTTTCTAAGCATCTAGGCCACCATGCCAGTGCCTTTCATTGCCTGTAGTCATATCTTCCAATTATCTTCTCTAACTAGTCCCTTGGGAAGCTTGCTTGTTAATGTTCCTCAGTGGGCCCATTAATACTCCAAGAAAGTTCACTGTTACTTCTGACTTTGTCTTGCTGAGCACTCTGTGCAAACTTCTCTCTGCACTGGAGGTTGATGGACTCAGCACCAAATGCACCCTGGGGCTCATTATAATCTGAAGAGCCTCCTGTGCCTTGTGCCTTCCTGTTATCTTCTTCAAGTTTTCAGAACTTGTGCAGCAAAATGGAGGGGTACCTGGATAGATCTTAAAGAGGAAGAATCCAGCAGACATTTACTGTCTATTTATTTAGAGCTGGGTATAAACAGGTTTTAAAGCAGCACTGTGCAACTGGTATCAATCCAGGATGTCCCCAATGCGTTCTATTCTGTGTCGACAAATGTTCTTCTCAACCACCCCACCCCATTTCTACTCACATTGGCCCCATGGGACTTGCATCACTTTTCCTCACATCACTCTTCTCCTCTGCAGCCACCCGCTCAGTGTTAAGTCTCCTTTGCAGCAACTCCAACTGGCTTTCCTCAGAGAATCAGCTGCAAACGGGCAAGGAAAGAATTCTTTTTTTTTTTTTTTTTTTTTTTTTTTTGCCAACAAACAGTAGGAAAGGTGATGCAATCGAATGAACGGTAAAACACAGTGATCTACTGCATGTCATGTCCAAGCTGCTTCTATTGAGGTTTGACATTCACAGGGAATAACTGTACAAGAAATGAGTTAGACAGAGATAGGAAGGGATTGATGGAATCACAGTGAAGGACTTGACAACTTGTGATCTCAAGCGATGTGGGCCTGGCAAAGAGCAGGATCAGGACACTAAATTTTAGAAGAGCAGACTTCAAGTTACTCAGTGCATTGCTGGCCAAGATCCCCTGGCGTGCTGCCCTCAAAGACAAGGATGTTGAGGAGAGCTGGCTGCTCTTCAAGGATGCCCTCCTGGAAGCACAAGAGTTCTCCATTCCACTGAATAAGAAAGTGGGCTCCACCGAATAAGAAAGGTAGGAAACTGCCGTGACTCAGCAAGGACCTGCTGAGAGAACTGAGGGCGAAGAAAGGGGTGTACAAGCTCTGAAAACAAGGCTGTGTCACCTCAGAAGAATACAGGGATGCCGTCCGGACTTGCAGACGTTGGATCAGGAAAGCCAAGGCGCAGGCAGAACTGAACTTGGCAAGGGATGTGAAAAACAATAAGAAAACCTTCTACAGGTACATTGGCCAGAAGAGACAAGCCAAAACAGGCGTACCAACTTTGGTAAATTTAAAAGGAGAACTGGCTTCAACAGATGAAGAGAAAGCTGAGGTGCTGAATGAGTTCTTCACCTCGGTCTTCACTGGTGTCCAGGATTCTAGTCTTTTTCACGTCCCTAAGACCTGCATTCCCAAACCTCTATGTGGGGACCAAGGAGGTAAATCCTTCCCCACAGTAAGGGCAGAGCAAGTCCGAGAGTGCCTCCTTAGACTGAATGTGTACAAGTCTATGGGGCCAGATGGCGTGCATCGCAGGGTCCTGAAGGAGCTGGCTGAGGTGGTTGCTGAGCCACTCTCCATCATATTTGCTAAGTCGTGGCTATCAGGTGAGGTCCCGGATGACTGGAGGAAGGGTCACGTCACTCCCATATACAAGAAGGGGAGCAGGGAGGACTCGGGGAAATACAGGCCGGTGAGTCTCACCTCCGTGCCTGGGAAGATCATGGAACAGATCCTCCTGGACAACATGCTCAATCACATAAAGAATGAGAATGTGATCTGAGACAGCCAGCACGGCTTCACCAGGGAAGATCATGCTTAACTAATCCTGTGACCTTCTGTGATGGAGTGACAGCTATGGTGGACGAAGGAAAGGCGACCGATGTCATTTACCTGTACACGAGCAAGGCCTTTGACATGGTCCCCCACCACATCCTCATCTCCAAATTGGAGGGAAGTGGACTTGATGGGTGGACAACTCGATGGATAAGCAATTGGTTGAAAGGCCACAGACAGAGGGTAGTGGTCAATGGCTCTATGTCCAGGTGGAGGCAGGTAATGAGCGGTGTCCCCCAAGGGTCTGTCTTGGGACCGGTGTTCTTTAACATCTTTGTTAACGACATCGATGAGGGAATGGAGTGCACCCTCAGCAAGTTTGCTGATGACACCAAGCTGAGTGGTGCGGTTGATATTGTGGAAGGAAGGGATGTCATTCAGAGGGACCTTGACAGGCTGGAAAGCTGGGCTCGGGTGAACCTAATGAGGTTCAACACAGCAAAGTGCAAGGTTTTGTACTTGGGCCGGAAGAACCCCAGGCACCTGTACGGGCTGGGAGGAGTTGTCCTTGAGAGCAGCTTGGCAGAGAAGGACTGAGGGTCCTGATGGACGAGAGACTCAACATGAGCCAGCAGTGCGCTCTGGTGGCTCGGAAGGCAAATGGGATCCTGGGCTCCATCAGAAAAGGGGTGGTCAGCAGGGATAGGGAGGTGATTGTCCCTCTCTACTCGGCTCTTGTGAGGCCCCATCTGGAGTACTGTGTCCAGGTGTGGAGCCCTCAGTACAAGAAAGACATGGAGATTTTTGAAAGGGTTCAGAGGAGGGTCACAAAGATGATCAGGGGGCTGGAGCACCTCCCCTTTGAAGACAGGCTGAAGGACCTGTGCTTGTTCAGTCTGGAGGAAAGAAGGCTGCGTGGTGACCTCATTGCAGCCTTTCACTACAATTAGGGATCCTATAATCAGGAGGGGAGTAAGCTCTTTGAAAGGGCCGATAATAGCAGGACAAGGGGGAATGGTTTTAAGTTGAAAGAGGGAAGATTTGGGTTGGATGTTAGGGGGAAGTTCTTTACTAGGAGAGTGGTGAGATTCTGGAAGAGGCTACCAAGGGAGGTTGTGGATGCCCTGTTCCTGGAGGTGTTCAAGGCCAGATTGGACAGGGCCCTGGGCAGCATGATCTGTTAAGTGTGGAAGTTTGGTAGCCCTGCCAGGCAGGGGGGTTGGATCTTCATGATCCTTGAGGTGCCTTCCAACCTGGCTCATTCTGTGATTCTGTGATTCTTTGATTCTTTGATCCCATTCCAGAAGCAGGATTTGATTTAGGCTGGCTGGGGCTGGCATCTACACCATGGTACTAGTGTTCAGATGTTGGCGCACAGTTATGAGATGCATTGTGGGGCTGAAAGTTGTCCAGCAAGCATTGTCACTACCAGGGCATGGCTTTCCTGAAGGTTCTCATCTGCACTTGCCAGCTGGCAGGGGGTGTGCTGGAGACCCCAGGGAATTGCCATTCCAATGAGAGCCCAGAATAAACAAACATGTCAACTGTGAGAAAATGTAGGTGTGTCACAGCTGTGGAATGCCTTAAGCTCTGGAATTTGCAATAGATGGAGAATAGAGAACGATCAGTTCTGAATAACGCTGCACTCTCACGTGCCCATTACTCGAACATCTGATGTCATTCAGGATGCCCAAAAATACTTCCATGCCTTGTCTGGCCCCCAGCTAATGCTCAGGAAGGAGGTGGTTCTCTCAGATGTCTACCACAGCCTGCAGGCCCTGCTGCATACATCTATGAGCACCACAGGCACCTTGTGCTCACTGAATGACTGTTTTTGAGCAAGTCATTCCATCTTAAGAAAGGCCAAGGATTCAGACCAGGGGCTCATGCATACTGTCATCTCCTTGTGCACATCTGCTTCGAGTCAAGAGGAGTACCATCTCCCATGGGTCTGTGGGGAAGTGAATCTGCTTTCAACCCCAGGGTTTTACATCTGCACAGGAGACACCTGCACTGATTGCCTCATCTGAATGACAGCCCTGCAAAGGGGGAGTCAGAGAGTCCCTGTCCTTGTCTGTGTGTTGTTTTTATTAAGGGCCAGGAGCAGAGCTTTCCAGGTGAGGCATTTACACTCCTGCTAGGCAAACACAATTTGTTAGGACGACCTGATAGAGTAAAAGAGTTAGTCTCAAAGGTAGAAGACAGGTATATGGGCCCATAAACAGGTAGGATGAGCAGTTACATTAAAGGAATAGCATCCTGCACCCTAAATGGAAGAAGCCAGACAGAACCAGACTACTTCTATCAAACATGATGGGGCAAAAGGGACAGAATGAGGAAGACATTGAGTGTTTGCAAGGAAGATGCCTGATTTCATCCCCACGACCACTGCAGGAAGAACCCAGCTACAAACAGCGCATGTGCCAGAGGGAGGGACAGAATGTAAATGAGTTCCTGGAAAATAATGAATATGTAGATGAGTTCCAGGAGATCTGCTGAATATGGATCAGCCTGACTTTAAAATAAGTAACACTTCTGCTTGCTGGTGTGCAAGGAAGAACTGATCCCCTTTGCACCCAGCGCCAAATACATGCATTCCTGCTTTAAAACCTAACTCCAGGTTAGAGAGGTTGTTTCCTCAACTCCAAACCATGCTTCTGGAATCAGTCAGTCAAGTTTATCCGACATCCAAGAGCCTTTTTCATAGATGACCCTGCTGTCTATCAGGAACATTCAGCTCTGGAGCCCCAGGGAAATCTCCAGAGGAAGCACTGAGGAAGAGAAACTCAAATACTCTGGTGTGCTGAGCTGGGCTGGGCTCCTGGGACACAGGGAGCTCATAAAAGAGGATGGTGCTGCACAGACAGCTGTGCCCAGGAGCAGGTCTCGTGCACAGCACAGCTTGCAGGTAAAGGAAGGAGAGGAGAGAAAGGGGAGAGAGCTTCCAGGATGTGTATGCAGTGAGCAGGCTGAGAGCACGCTGCAGGAGCATTGCTGACAGACAGTGACACGGTAAGTCTCACTTCAGGCCATACAGATGCTATTTATAGAGAGTTAACTATAACTGCGACATCCCATAGCAGATCTGGCTGCAGGCACTGCATGTTTCATTAGAGTGGAAAAAGCCTTCTGCTCCAGCTGAGGGCTTCCGTGCTTCAGCATCAGAGCACAGCCCTGAGTGCTGCGTGTCCCAGCACGGCTGCAGGCTGTGCATGTGGGGCTGCAGGCGGGTGCCCAGGGCTGTCCTGCAGAGCAGGGTCCCTGCTGTGCCCCAGGGGCTGTGTGCCGGCTATGGGACTCTGCCGCCTGCCAGGCTCATCACTCAGCTTGCCCGGGGAGCTGCCCAGGGTGCTGCGGGTAATCGTGTGGGGGGAAGGAGCCCCCCAGTAGAGGGGCTTGTGCTGCCACAGCTGCTGCCTGGGGCAGGGTGATCACAGCTCAACTGCAAAACTGAATGCATCTGAGGGCACTTTGCAAGAGGAGAGACCGGGAAGGGACTTTCCATCTCCTGCTCTGAGGGAAGGCAAGAAGGATTGTAGGTGGAAATCTAAAATGGGCTGCCTAATCTGGACACAGCTCTGAGATACCTGAAATTCTCTTCAGTCTATTGTTTGTTTTGAGAACAGTCACATGCGCTGTGCTTCAGCTTCTTCTCTCTCAAAGGGTGGAATTAGTTGAAATTATTATCATTTCCTCTTGACAAGAATAATGCACTTATCTTGCAAACAGGCATGTTTATCTTATAAATATTGGAAGGAACAGAGGTTGGGTTTGGGGGCTCTAAGAGCTGTGTGGGAAAAGTTATGAGACAAGAAACAGATGAGAATAACCACGGAGATGGGATAAGATTAGAAGATGACAGTAAGGCTACAACTCCATATGCTTCTTCGGCTTATAGAATGTTGAACTTCATGAAATTAAATTAAAGTTGTGGTGCTAAATGAACAATGTCATAGGAGAATTAAAAGATTTCATAATACAGCAGAAAGAGTGTGTCTGAGAATGGTTTGAACTTTTCCTTATATTCTGCACTCTGAACAGGACTTCAAGCCAAGGAAGAAAAGCAGATGCCCAACAGCAGCTCCAACAGCGAGTTCCTCCTGCTGCTGTTGGCAGACACGCGGCAGCTGCAGCTCCTGCACTTCTGGCTCTTGCTGGGCATCTACCTGGCTGCCCTCCTGGGCAACGGCCTCATCAGCACAGCCGTAGCCTGCGACCGCCGCCTGCACACCCCCATGTACTTCTTCCTGCTCAACCTGGCCCTCCTCGACCTGGGCTTCATCTCCACCACTCTCCCCAAAGCCATGGCCAACGCCCTCTGGGACACCAGGTTTTAAGTTGAAAGAGGGAAGATTTAGGTTGGATGTTAGGGGGAAGTTCTTTATTAGGAGAGTGGTGAGGTTGTGGATGCCCCGTCTCTGGAGGTGTTCAAGGCCAGATTGGATGGGGCCCTGGGCAACATGATCTGTTAAGTGTGGAAGTTTGGTAGCCCTGCCAGGCAGGGGGGTTGGATCTTTATGATTCTTGAGGTGCCTTCCAACCTGGCTCATTCTGTGATTCTGCGATTCTATGATTCTGTGATCCCATTCCAGAAGCAAGAATTGATTTAGGCTGGCTGGGGTTGGCATCTACACCATGGTACTGGTGTTCAGAAGTTGGTGCACAGTTATGAGACGCATTGTGGGGCTGAAATTTGTCCAGCAAGCATTGTCACTACCAGGGCATGGCTTTCCTGAAGGTCCTCAGCTGCATTTGCCAGCTGGTTGGGGTGTGCTGGAGACCCCAGGGAATTGCCATTCCAATGAGAGCCCAGAATAAACAAACATGTCAACTGTGAGAAAATGTAGGTGTGTCACAGCTGTGGAATGCCTTAAGCTCTGGAATTTGCAATAGATGGAGAATAGAGAAAGATCAGTCTCTGCTTCTGCTGAGCTCATCCATTTGGTCAGCTGAATAACGCTGCACTCTCAGGTGCCCATTACTCGAACATCTGATGTCATTTAGGATGGCCAAGAATACTCCCATGCCCTGTCTGGCCCCCAGCTGATGCTCAGGAAGGAGGTGGCTTTCCCAGATGTTGTCTACCACAGCTTGCAGGCACTGCTGTGCACATCTATGAGCACCACAGGCACCTTGTGCTCATTGAATGACTGTTTTTGAGCAAGTCACTTCCATCTTAAGAAAGGCCAAGGATTCAGACCAGAGGCTCACGCATGCAGGCAACTCCTGCTCATCTACTTTGAGCCATGATTAGTCCCATCTCCCATGAGTCCGTGGGGAAGTGAATCTCCTTTCAACCCCAGGGTTTTACATCTGGAGATGAGACACCTACATTGTCTGCCCAGCTGAATGACAGACCTACCAAGGGGAAGTCAGAGAGTCGCTGTCCTTGTCTGTGTGTCTTAATTATTAAGGGCCAGGAGCAGAGCTTTCCAGGTGAGGCATTTGCACTTCTGCTAGGCAAAAATGATCTGTTAAAACAGCCTGATATAGTCAAAGAGTTAAACTCAAAGTTAGAAGTTAGGTATGTGGGCCCACAATGAACTAGGTTGAGTGGTTACGATAAAGAAAGAGCATCCTGCACACTAAATGGAAGACGGCGGCCAGAAGCAGACTACTTCTATCAAACATGATGGGGTAAAAAGGACAGAGAGTGGAAGACATTGAGCCTTTGCACGGAAGATGTCTGATTTCATCCCCATGACCACTACAGGGAGAACCCAGCTACAAACAGCTCAAATGCTGGACAGAGGGGCAGAATGTAAATGAGTACCTGGAAAATAAGGAATATGTAGATGAGTTCCAGGAAATATGTTGAATATGTATTGGCTTGACTTTTAAATATGTAACACTTCTGCTTGCTGGCGTGCAAGATAGGAGTGATCCCTTTTCACCCTGCACTGAATACATGCATTCCTGCTTGATAATTAACTCCAGGTTATAGATTTTGATTCTGCAACTCCAATCCATGCTTCTGGAATCAGTCTGTGCCAACTGTTCAAAAAAATTAACTGACATCCAAATGCCTTTTCCAGAGATGACGCTGCTGTCTATCAGGATCAGGGAGCCTTGGAGACCCAGAGGAAGCAGTGAGGAAGAGAAACTCAAATCCTCTGGTGTGCTGAGCTGGGCTGGGCTCCTGGGATACAGGGAGATCATAAAAGAGGGCAAAGCTGCAGAGAGACAGCTGTGCCCAGGATCATCTCTTGTGCACAGCACAGCCTGCAGGTGACAGAAGGAGAGGAGAGAAAGGCGAGAGAGCTTCCAGGATGTGTGAGGTGTGAGCAGGCTGAGAGCACGCTGCAGGAGAATTGCTCACAGGCAATGGCACGGTGAGTCTCACTTCAGGCCATATAGCTGCTATTCATAGAGGGTTAACTAAATCTGGGACATCCCATAGCAGATCTGGCTGCAGGCACTGCATGATTCTTTCTTGTGGAAAAGGATTTCTGCTCCAGCTGAGGGCTTCCGTGCTTCAGCATCAGAGCACAGTCCTGAGAGCTGCGTGTCCCAGCACGGCTGCAGGCTGTGCATGTGGGGCTGCAGGCGGGTGCCCAGGGCTGTCCTGCAGAGCAGGGTCCCTGCTGTGCCCCAGGGGCTGTGTGCCGGCTATGGGACTCTGCCGCCTGCCAGGCTCAGCACTCAGCCTGCCCGGGGAGCTGTCCAGGGTGCTGCGGGGAGACGTGTGGGGGAAGGAGCCCCCCGGCAGGGCTTGTGCTGCCACAGCTGCTGCCTGGGGCAGGGGGATCACAGCTCCACTACACAGGAGGATGTTTCTAAGGGCTCTTTGCAACAGAAACACCAAGGCAGGGATTTTCCATTTCCTGTTCTTAGAGAGAGAAAAGAGGATTGCAGGTAGCAATCTAAAAGGGGCTGTCAAATCTGAACACAGCTCTGAGACTCCCCAATATCTCTGCAATCCATCTGTTGTTTTGTGAACATTCACACAGGTAGTGCTTTCAGCCTCTCCTTCCTTAAAGGTTCAGTTATAGTTGTTTTCTGAAGACAATAATAGTTCACTTGTCCTGTTAACACACTGATTTCTCTGACACAATTTGAAGTGCACAGAGGCAGAGGCTGGGGTCTCTAAGAGCAGCTGCAGTAAAGAAGAAAATATACAGGAGGCTGTGATACTATTATGAAATGAGAAGAAAGCAAGAGCTCCCTAATCTTCTTAAGGGATGGTGAAGCTCATGAAAATTAATTCAGCTTCTGGAGGTAAATGATCGTTTTCCAAAGGGAAAGGAGAACTTTTATAGTATAGCAGGACTGTCTCTGAGATTGATTTGGACTTGTCATTATCTTCTGCACTCTGAACAGAACTCCAAGCCCAGGAATAGCAGATGCCCAACAGCAGCTCCATCAGCGAGTTCCTCCTGCTGCCGTTGGCAGACACGCGGCAGCTGCAGCTCCTGCACTTCTGGCTCTTGCTGGGCATCTACCTGGCTGCCCTCCTGGGCAACGGCCTCATCAGCACAGCCGTAGCCTGCGACCGCCGCCTGCACACCCCCATGTACTTCTTCCTGCTCAACCTGGCCCTCCTCGACCTGGGCTTCATCTCCACCACTCTCCCCAAAGCCATGGCCAACGCCCTCTGGGACACCAGGGCCATCTCCTACGCAGGATGTGCTGCACAGCTCTGTTTCTTTGTCTTCTTCTTCTCAGCAGAGCTTTCCCTTCTCACCATCATGTCCTATGACCGCTATGTTGCCATCTGCAAGCCCCTGCACTATGGGACCTTGATGGACAGCAGAGTTTGTGCCACCATGGCAGCAGCTGCCTGGGGCGCTGGGGTTCCCAATTCCCTGCTGCACACTGCCTGTACGTTTTCACTACCTCTCTGCCAAGGCAATGCTGTCAACCAGTTTTTCTGTGAAATCCCCCAGATCCTCAAGCTCTCCTGCTCAGGCTCCTACCTCAGGGAACTTGTGGTTATCATTCTTAGTGTCAGTTTAGGCTTTGGGTGTTTTGTTTTCATAGTTGTGTCCTATGTGCAGATCTTCAAGACCGTGCTGAGGATGCCCTCTGAGCAGGGACGGCACAAAGCCTTCTCCACATGTTTTCCTCACCTGGCTGTGGTCTCCCTGTTTGTCAGCACTGGCATTTTTGCCTACCTGAAGCCCCCCTCTCTCTCTTCCCCATCCATGGACCTGATGGTGGCACTTCTATACTCTGTGGTACCTCCAGCAGTGAACCCCCTCATCTACAGCATGAGGAGCCAGGAAGTCAAGGATGCAGTCAGGAAAATGATTACAAAATATGTTTCACAAATATTGAACTGCCCTTCTTTTAGAACTCATGCTGTTTCCTGATGCAAACTCTTTGTTTCTTTTTGTTTTGATCAATTTTTATAACTGTAATGTATTAAGACGTATTGTTTTATATATATATGTATAGGCATATATACTGTATATATATATATATATACTGTATTGCTATTCACTATAACAACATTATTCAAATCAATTTCTCTTTAGCTTGTACCTTTGTAGTGTAGACCAGACGCACTGTTCATAATGAACCAGGCTCTCTGTGAACTTTAACAGAATAAAGGATGTGCAGTAACTCTGTCTGCCCTCCTTCTTGTGAGACATTTCTGGAGCTGCTGGAGATGGATGTTCTCAGAAACCCACAGTCCAGCAGGAAGCACACGGCTGCTCATCAAACTGTGCGGTGACTTCAGCCTGCAACAGCTGACAGGCCATCCCTGGGCTCCTGTCTGGGGTCTGTGCTTTCAGGTTCACATCTGTCAGTGCCTCTGTGTGGTGGTGTTGTGATTTCTATTGTTGATATTCCACAACAGAACATCACGCAGAACAGTGGAAGTTAAAGAGTTAATGTCCTCTTTCTGTGTTACCACTGTTTGGGGCATTTTGGGTTCCCGGTTGGGGGTTGTGGGGTCGGCATCCCCAGGGGACGTGGCATGAAGAGGAAGCAGGGTGGGACTCCGGTGAACGCTTTAGGGCCGCTGATGACTTTACGATCTTGACTCCCTAGAAGTTCGCAGCTAGGCCAGTTACCAAAGTGACACCAAGGAGATGAGAGGTAAAATGGCGATTTATTCAAGCAAACACACACTTATATAAACTATGCCTTTCAAATACGCCTACTACCTTGTACACGTCACTGATCCTTCCAGAAATGGGGGAGGGCCTGCCACGTAACAGCCCGATATTCCCCGTATTTCGCCTAATACACAGCATCTCCCCCTCCCCATGCTAAGAAAGCCTAAATTGTTACAATACTCAACACTATAAACCCACTAATACACCCAACTAATAAACCCCATTCATTCCTAATACCTAATCCCTAATTCTTACCCTAAAGCCTATCCTGCATCTTATGATATTCTATTTGTGTGAAAATAATCTTTTCAGCCAAACACTGTAAGCAACCTAGCAAGCAGTGAAATACACATGGCACACACAACACTAATGCAAAAAGCATAAGAAGCCCTACAACTAACATCTTAAGCAACTGCTTGAACCATGGTGCAATTTTATCAAACCAGCTCTCCAACCAATCCCCAAAAGGATCATCCTGTATTCCAGTTTTTCCCGTATGTTCTTTTAACCACTCCAATTTCTTATGTAAAGATTCACGGTGATCACTCAGATTAAAACAACACATCCCTTCAAAATCCTTGTACCCATGGTTCTGTGCTAGAAGCAAGAAATCAATCGCCGCTCTATTTTGAAGCACGGCATGTCTAATGCTATCAACGTCCACGAGTAGTTCACTTAGCAGTGCGGAAGTTGCATTGGCCTGTCTTATGGACCAACAGGCTAGTCTTTCTATCTCCTTCAGTGCCTGCACTGTGGCAACTCCTGGGGTTAAAATGGATGCGAAGATTCGTGCAGTTGGTCCCCAAAGGCAAACTCCGTCACCGCAGTCCGACTTCAGCGTATGGATGTTCTGCTTCTTCTGAGCTTTAGTCATGTCTCTGGCCAACTGTACCCTCGTGAAGGCACGTGGGGACAGGATGGTTAGCCTTCCCAGATAACAAGGTCCCTCCACAGCATTTGCTGGTACCCCTTGCCATGTCCGGTCACCACAAATCAAAGATATACCTGGCAGTAGTGCCTTTGCAGTGAAGTTGTTCCAGATATATCTCTCCGATCCCTGTCCCTTCGCCCTGTTTGTTTGGCCCAAGTAACCCACAAATTCCCAGGTTGTTGAATCAAATGAACACCCCCCATCGGTGACCAACACAGAGACAAAAGACACAACAGCATTAACATGGTAGTTCTTGTAGGCAGCAGGGGTTGTTTCTCTGGGATCTTAGGTTTCTTTTTCTTCAGTATCCACAAGGAAGTTCTTCTGCGCTCCGTCAGTTCAGGATTCCTTGGGCGTCCGATCAAGAGGTCCTAGAAGAGGATACTCAGCTCTTGTTAATTCCCCGACAATTTCTTTTTCACCACCAACCTCTGGCTTAATTTTTCTTGATGGCACCCAACGTATATCTCCCGTGCCCTTACATTCTATCGCTGCACTCCGGACCGTACCCCAGCTGCTCTCTGACTCTGGCTGTCTCAGCTCCCCGCAGGGAAAAGCACGTGATGCCCTCACACTATCGTCGTTTGACTCCTGTTTTGGGTGCTCTTCTCTCTCTTGCTTTGTTTGATTTGGTTACATTTAGTAAATTACCCTTCCTCCGCAGATTGTTGCCACTGTGTTTTCTCTTTGTTAAAACTATCTGCTCACCCTCTGCCCTTCCCCCTCTCCCGGAGCTCAGGGCTAGCACATGCCAGGTCACAGCAAACCCCTTTGGATTTTTTTGTTTGTTTGTTTGTTTGTTTGTTTTGTTTTGTTTTGTTTTGTTTTTTTCAACTTTACTCCTTAATCTCTCCTTTATTCTTTTCCTGGTCCCTCCATCTTAAGAGCATCGCATAGAGGACTAAGGACCATTACGTTCCTTGGAACTTGCTGATTTCTTTTTAAGCTCCTCATCTGACAGTGGCACTTCTCTACTCTGTGGCTCCTCCAACAGTTAACCCAATTGTCTACAGCATGAGAAACAGGGAGATCAAGCACGCTCTCAGCAGAGTGTTGCAATAAGCACTATTCCAGCTTTCATAAATTGCACATCATTCCATTCCTGCTCTCGTTACACTGCCACAGTGCACTGAGGACTTGAGTCCTCTCCTTTGTGCAGGCCTGAAGGTCTTGTGTGTCTGACAAAGGTCCTGTTGTCTCTACAGCAGCACTGCTGTGCTGCAGTCAGTAGCTGGCAATATGAACAGCTGTGTCAGAGATTGTTGGAAATGACCGCGGGAGACGTGCCTCATATATCATGCTCAGCTGGTCTCAGTTTATTAGGTGTAACAGCGTCTTGTTTATACAGTCAGTAATAAGCTCATACATATTGCAAAAGTAAAGCTCAAGATTGGTGGGTTATACATTACTTCATTTGACCTTTATAGTTAGTCTTATGGTTACTTTTCTTCATAGCTGTGCCTACACATTGCTACACATCTTGTTTTTCCCTTTAGACCGTCCTTGTTTCTCGCTACATATTTTGTCCTTAGCTACATATCCTGTCTTTCACATTCTGATATCTCCTCATTGTTGCCACTAGCCACATACCTTCTCTTACAATTTAACTAATGGAATCTCATCATGTCCTTTCTCACGAAGCCATTCTGCACAAACACTCTCCACACTTACACAGACCCTCTCCACACTTCCCCCGTTTTCTTTTTGGGCAACTAAGAAGGCATTCTATTTTGAGTTGATCATTCTCATTAGTAAATACAACATAACAACATTACTGTTAAACCTACTAAAAAGAACAAACATGTTTGTACTGCAACCTAAGTTTCTGCAACCTGGAAATAAATCCGTGAGGGTCCCATTGTGTTAATCTGTAACCAGTTAAAAAATCTTCAATTTTCATATACTCTGATATATTGAATTTTAATGACCACTAACATTTGTGCAATAAATACTTTTAGGATGCTCATAACCATGCTCTACCGACTGAGCTAGCTGGGCTAATAATTGATTAATGATCATGCAATTTACGAAGTAGCATATCAAATAGAACCAACTTTAGAGGACAAATGTACTAGAATATCACTAGGGGCATTATTACTTATTGACCCTTGAGAAACTATTTGTGGTGAATGCGACAGGTGGTGCCAGCAGGGCGTCCCCTGCTTCAAAGTGCACCTTTCCTCTCTCACCCACCCCAGATTCTCTCCTGCATTCAGGGTCTGAAGGATTTCTTTCAGTTGTACACCATATCCGCGTGGCCAGTGCGTGATATAGAGGCCAAGTGGAACACCTGCTTGGAAAACAAAGTATCAAATTTAGTTCTATTAGCGTGTGCCTTTGTCTCAAATGATGCATGGTTATATTTTAAAATCCCAATTAGTTGGATGTAAGAGAGGTAATCATTTTACGATACAGGGTCATCCCTTTGCCTGGGATTCCTTTCTAGGTTTTTTCCTTGCAAATTAAGAGAAGCTAATTAATCCTGTTTAATACACATTTGAACTATTACTAAAAATAGAAGAAGCACACATCCTAGCTAATGCCTTAAACTCTCTAATCCTTGAGACTGCATATGAGCATATTCACAACTCCAAGTTGTCAGTGGTAGGGGACAGTCCCAAAGTCCTGCGGCCATATTCCAAACATTAACCATAGGCTGTTCCTTGAGCACTGGGGAAGCTTCAAAAGAATGATCCACATAAGCTGTATCTGTACGAACATGATTCAAAAAAATCAGCACAAGCAAAACAAGCAAAACCTTGCATAATATTTCTTGTAGTGTGTCTCCCATATTCCCACTTTTTTGTTTAATAATAACAAGAATGGATTTCAATGTTTGATAAACGTGCTTAGTGATAGCTTGTCCAGTGGGAGAACGAGCAATGGCTGTAGTATGTTCAACAGCCCCTTCTTGGAGGAAAGTTTGAGTGGCCTTAGAGGTATACGCAGGCCCATTATCTGTTTTTGTAATATGTGGGATTCCTATAGCAGCATAAGCTGATAGCCAGTGTTTATGGGCATCGTGACTGTTTTCACTTGTATGTGCTGTGGCAAATATGTAAGAAGAGTGAGTATCTATCGTTACATGTACATACTTTAGACAGCCAAATTCAGGAATGTGAGTGACATCTGCCTGCCACAGTTGAAGAGGTGCTGTGTTACGTGGATTTGTCCCAATTTGAGGCAAAGGGGCAATTGCCTGGCAGTCTGGGCATGTTAGAATAATGTTACGATCCTGATCCACTGTCAGTTGGAACTGTTTTTGTAAGGCTCTCCTGTTATGATGGAAAATTTGATGGGAGAGTCGTGCTTGCTCAAATAATTGAGGGGCAGCAAAAGTGACTGTGGCTCGATCAGCCTTGCAGTTGCCCTCAGTTAAAGGACAAGGCAATGTAGTATGCGATTGAATGTGCATAATAAAATAAGTATGGTGAGTGTCATAATGCAAGACTTGCTTGAGCTGTACAAACAAAACCTTATTAACTTCCTTAAGAAAGGATTCTTTGATCCGTTGAATGATACCTGTAACATACAAAGAGTCAGTTATTATATTAAGCTTCTGTTCTGAAAAAATTTGAAAAGCTCGAACTACTGCAGTGAGTTCTGCAACTTGAGGTGATCTATCAACAACATGTATGTCTGACTGCCATCGTGTAGCAGTCGCACGCCAGAGAACCTCTGCTTGGTGCGCCTTGCCGGAGCCACCTGTAAATACAGTAACAGCATTGGGTATTGGAACATGTGAACATAAAGCATTAGTAGCAAGGGGGATATCAGTCAAATTATGTAGCTGGTATTCAGTCATAAACACAGTGTATTGCATAGGAGAGAGGATCATTCGTAACACAGTTTTCGATCCGTCCGTGTCTTTAACCTCGTTACATGCGGGCTGCAGAGACGCAGACGCAGGAGTCATAGCTGCGGCGGAGAGAGGCAGCGTCCCGACGAGTGACGTGGGCTGGGTGGAAGGCGGCAGCTGGCTGGTAACGGCTGCTTGTGTCGAAGCGCGGCCTCTGTTCTTTCTTGCGCTGGGCTGGAGGTTTCCTGACCAGCGTCGGCAGCTGACGGTGTTGTGGTTGTCCGAGCGGCAGTTCTGGCACCATACACTGGCGGCTTGGCACTCGCGACGGATGTGTCCGGTATTTCCACAACAGTAGCACTTCATGCGGGAGCTGTTCTGCGAGTGGGGGCTTATAGAAACTGCAGCTTGGAGGGGTGCAAGGGCAGCTAACACTTGATTCTGAGAAGCCACACCCTGTGCCTTTAATCCTGCCCCAACCTCCTTAATAGCCTTAACTATGAAAGCCTGAGCCCCTGTGGGCACACTCGATGATCTGTCTAACGCCTCCTCTATTGTCCAATTACTCCTCAAAGTATTTAGAATGCCACGAGCTGTAGTGTTACAGTTTTGAAGTGCACACTGTTTCAGCATTATTTCCTTCATGTATTCTGGTACTCCAGCCTTCTCTATGGCTTCAGCTACCTTATCTATAAACACTCCAAAATCCTCTTTTCTTCTCTGATGGATTCCCATATAAGATGGCAGCCCACCTGGTGCCTTGATCTTATCCATAACCTGTCTGGCCAGATACATTGACTCCCTACATTTAACTGGCCCTAATAAAGCCTGGGCCCCCGTCCGGATGAAAGGACCCACCCCTAAAAGTTCTTCAACGGTTACAGTATACAAGGGATCTCCCGGCTGCCTAACTATCGCCGTGCTCTGTGGGCACATCTCTTCCCAATAAGCATTAAACAGCAGTTGTTGGTGCTGCGAAAAAATCAGCCTAGCTATAGCCCAACAATCTGATGGCAACAAAACTTGAGCACTCCAGATATAATCCAACATCTGTCTCGCTGACTCGCTTTTTACTCCAAACTGACTGACCGTAGACCGCAATTGTGACAACAATTTCCAATCTAAAGCAGTGATAGCAGCCTGTATCCCGCCTGCAGGATTAGGTGCATACACCACCGGAAATGCCATCTGTTGCACAGCTTCCAACGCCTCACCGTCCCCTGCCTCCAAACAAGCCCACGCCAGCGCAGCCCAGCCCCCCCTCCGCTCCCGCGCGACGGCCTCCGCTAGGTCAGTCCCTGCCCCAGGGAGCGGCTCATTGCCAAGGGGGGTCGAGGGGGCCGGCTGTAGCGCCATGGTGGATGCAGGCGGCTCGTCCGACACAGACGTGCCGAGAGGCGGAGACGGGACACTCGGCTCCGGAGCCACTGGCAACGCAGGCTCGGCAGCCAGCGGCAAATTTACGGTGGACACAGCAGGGGGCATCGGGCAATCTGACCACTCACTATAATTCTTATTCCTCCCCTGCACAGCACTAGCTTGCTCTGTCGCTTTCTTTTCTGCCTGATATCGCAACAACTCATTATACACCACACTCATCCACACACTCATCCACACACACATAAACACACACCACCACTTTCCGCATTTTTTAGCCTTTTTCTCCCCTTCTATAATTCCCTGCTTAGTAAGATCATGCACCAAATGCGGATTCTGAAATAACCCTTTAGCATACTCGTACGCTAATAACTTGGGGAGTTCCTTTCCTATGTCTATACCTTTAAAGTGTCTCCTACTTAGAAAAGCGGAGAACAAATTATATGCTGCTTGCCTGTCCATATTTACTCACGTCGGTACCGTTGCAGCCCTCCAGGCTTCGGCAACACGTATCGGTCGAGCCCACCTCTCGTGGTCGCTCGAGACGCGGAGCTTTAATTCGGCTCTTTCGTCGTCCTAGCTGCTTAAGGACCCGAACCCAACGCAGTCCCAACCGTGGCAACTTCCTATTTCCCTGGCAAGGATTCCGTCTTCTTCTTACTTAGCGGAAGAAGATTGTCCCTGTTCGGGCACCATTTGTTGGAATTGACCGCGGGAGACGTGCCTCATATATCATGGTCAGCAGGTCTCAGTTTATTAGGTGTAACAGCATCTCGTTTATACAGTCAGTAATAAGCTCATACATATTGCAAAAGTAAAGCTCAAGATTGGTGGGTTATACATTACTTCATTTGACCTTTATGGTTAGTCTTATGGTTACTTTTCTTCATAGCTATGCCTGCACATTGCTACACATCTTGTTTTTCCCTCTAGGCCGTCCTTGTTTCTTGCTACGTATTTTGTCCTTAGCTACATATCCTGTCTTTCACATCCTGATATCTCCTCATTGTTGATACTAGTCACATACCTTCTCTTACAATTTAACTAATGGAATCTCATCATGTCCTATCTCACGAAGCCATTCTGCATAAACACTCTCCACAAGTCACCTGCTGGGTTCTGCCACCATCGTCTTTTTGGTGCCTGATGTGGGGCTCCAAGGGTTGAGCGCATCTGTCCAGAGCAAGTTAGCACAGGGCTTTGTAGGAGCTGGAGAATTGCTGGCCATGATGCTGATTGTTTCCCTATTTGTAGAGCTCACTGAGACTTCTCATGATGCTGCATTGCACAGCTCCTTGCTTGCTGCTTGTTTTCCCTTCTGCACTGTTTGTCAACTCTGGGGCCATGTTTGGGGTATTTATTTTGCTATGCTGTTTGGCTTTGGTTTATGTTGCGATAAAACTGGCAGCTGTCAAACATTGTCTCCTCAGGGTGCCTGGCTATGGAGGAGAGATGGGAGGACACTTGCCAGCTGTCCCTCAGCCTCCCTCTCACTTATCTTTCCCTGGAACTCCAAATGTAGTTACAACAGCTCCTGAGGATTTTGACTATCCATGGGATGCTCCAACCATCATGCTCCCATTCCTACATGTCATTAATGTGTATCAGGTTGGGTTGTGTCTCAGACTAAAAAATTATTTGAGAATGTCACTGTGGGATCTGCCCCAAGGTGAGACAGCTCTGCATGACAAGGGGTGATGGATGGTCTGGGCAACTGCCTGGAGCGGTGGGCACCACCAGGGCTTTGGAACTTCATCTCTGAGAAACTGAAGGACCCTGAGAAACTGGTGGAATATTGGGGGAAGGTCTGCTGTAACCCTGGTAATCTCCAAGAGAAGCAAATAACTGCAGGTGGCCCATACCTACTGAGCTGTGTTCAACACTCTTCAGCACCCTCAAGGAGAAGAGAGCAGGATCAGCTGGCAGTGCTGCACTCTCTGCAACTCCTGGCACAGACCCTGTAGCAGCTCCAAGGTTTTGCTACACATCCTGCAGTTGCTCTAAGCTCTGGACAGATCTTCCTGTCACTCCATCCCTCATAATGAGCTCTGCAGTCACTCCTGCCATATGTCCTGTAGCTGTTTCAAGTACTGCGATAAGAAAATGAAACAAAACCCTCCCAAGGGAGGTGCACTGTGCCAAGAGGTACAGCCCTGCGGTCGCTCCAACCCCTCCAATGAGCCCAGTGGCTGCTCCAACTTAGTCACAGGTCCTGTGGTGTTTCCAGCTCTGGCAATGAGCTCTGCAGTTGCTCCAGCTCCTGTAACAGCCCGACAGCCACTTCAGCTCCTACAGTGAATCCTGTGACTGTTAAAACCCCTGCAACAAGTCCTGGACTTGCAAACAGATAGGCATAGGGATTAGTATCTTTGCAGATATGTCTGCAACTGCATATGATGTATATGTGTGAAAATGTATTATTTTTGTATAAATATATTTATCATAATTATTATCCTTTTCTTTTTCTCTTTATCTCAACCTATGAACTTTAAACCACAGCACTGCCCTGAGTCGCTTAAAGATCTACTTGGGACTCTTGAATCTGACCAAGTCACGCAAGGAAGAGCACCAAAAGATCTTCTCAGGGAGCAGCTCCTGAGGTATATTCCATGCACCAGCTTTGGAAGAGGTCTCCAGTTCTCTGGTTCTGCTCTGAGGAGTCCTTCTTGTTATGGCAGTGCCAGCAAGGAGACCAGCTCGGGCACAGCCATTCATATTTCCGGCTACTGACTGCAGCACAGGAGTGCTGCTGTAGAGACATCAGAACTGTTGTCAGACACACAAGACCTTCAGGCCTGCACAAATGGAAGTACTCGAGAGAACTGTGGCAGTCTAAATAGAGCAGAAATGAAAGATCATGTTTTGCTGCTGTCCGTGGCTGTACCTCCACCAGATCCAGACAAGGCAAGAAGAGAGAAGAGCTAAGGAAAAGTCTACATTGCAATTTTTATTTATCGCTTAATATATTTAGGGAATCTGGTTACATGTTTACACGAGCTCATGGAGTGAGAAAATATAAAGAAGGTAGAAGTGAGAAAATGTGAAACATATTTCCGCAGATTACGGTATCACACAAAATCAAACTATCAAATATGCAAAAAACATAAAGAACCATCACTGAGAATCATGTGAGGAAGATGTACACTTTATGGAAGCTGAAATAGTGCGTATTGCAACACCTTCCTGAGAGAGTGCTTGATCTCCCTGTTCCTCATGCTGTAGATAATAGGGTTCAGTGTTGGAGGAACCACCGAGTACAGAAGTGACACCAGCAGGTCCATAAATGGGGAAGAGAGAGAGGGGGGCTTCAGGTTGGCAAAAATGCCTGTGCTGACAAACAGGGAGACCACAGACAGGTGAGGGAGGCACGTGGAGAAGGCTTTGTGCCGTCCCTGATCAGAGGGCATCCTCAGCACGGCCATGAAGATCTGCACATAGGACACAACTATGAAAACAAAGCACCCAAAAGCTAAACTGGCACTAAAAATGAGAAGCACAACTTCCCTAAGATTTGAGTCTGAGCAGGAGAGCTTGAGGATCTGGGGGATTTCACAGAAAAACTGGTTGACAACATTGCCTTGGCAGAGAGGCAGTGAAAACGTACTGGCAGTGTGCAGCAGGGAATTGAGAAGCCCAGCGCCCCAGGCAGCTGCTGCCATGGTGGCACAAGCTCTGCTGTCCATCAAGGTCCCGTAGTGCAGGGGCTTGCAGATGGCAACGTAGCGGTCATAGGACATGGTGGTGAGAAGGGAAAACTCTGCTGAGATGAAGAAGAGAAAGCAAAAGAGCTGTGCAGCACATCCTGCGTAGGAGATGGCCCTGGTGTCCCAGAGGGAGTTGGCCATGGCTTTGGGGAGAGTGGTGGAGATGCAGCCCAGGTCGAGGAGGGCCAGGTTGAGCAGGAAGAAGTACATGGGGGTGTGCAGGCGGTGGTCGCAGGCTACGGCTGTGCTGATGAGGCCGTTGCCCAGGAGGGCAGCCAGGTAGATGCCCAGCAAGAGCCAGAAGTGCAGGAGCTGCAGCTGTCGCGTGTCTGCCAACGGCAGCAGGAGGAACTCGCTGATGGAGCTGCTGTTGGGCATCTGCTGTTCCTGGGCTTGGAGTCCTGCTCAGAGTGCAGAAGATAATGACAAGTCCAAATCAATCTCAGACACACTCCTCTTGCTATACTATATAAGTTCTCCTTTGCCTTTGGAAAATGTTCATTTAAGTCCAGAATTTGAATTTATTTTTCATGAGATTCTCCATATAGAAGGTTAGTGTGCTCTTCCTTTCTTCTCATTTCTTAATCACATTTCAGCCTCCTGGATATTTTCCTCTTTACTCCAGCTGCTCTTCGAGGCCCCAGCTCCAGCTTCTGTGCACTTCAAATTGTCTTAGACAAATCAGACAGTTTGCAGGACAAATCATCTATTAATGTCTGCAGAAAGCAATGATAAGTTAAAGTGACTTTATCCTTTTAGGAAGGAGAGGCTGAAAGCACATTCTGTGTGACTGCTCAAAAAACAAACAAACAAAAAAAAAAACAAAACAAAAACAACAAAAAACAAACAAACAAAAACAAAACAAAAAACAAACAAACAAACAAAAACAAACAAACAAAAAAAACCCGATGGATTGAAGAAATATTTGGGAGTCTCAGAGCTGTGCTCAAAATTGACAGCCTTTTAGATTTCTGCTGCCCATCCTTCCTGCCTCCCCTCAGAAAAGGAAATGCAAAATCCCTGCCTTTACTCTCCTCTTGCAAAGTACCCTCACATAAATCCTGCTGTGCAGTGGAGCTGTGATCCCCTGCCCCAGGCAGCAGCTGTGGCAGCACAAGCCCTGCCGGGGGGCTCCTTCCCCCCACACGTCTCCCCGCAGCACCCTGGGCAGCTCACTGGGCAGGCTGAGTGCTGAACCTGGCAGGTGGCAGAGTCCCATAGCCGGCACACAGCCCCTGGGGCACAGCAGGGACCCTGCTCTGCAGGACAGCCCTGGGCACCCGCCTGCAGCCCCATATGCACAGCCTGCAGCCATGCTGGGACACGCAGCCCTCAGGACTGTGCTCTGATGCTGCAGCATGGAAGCCCTCAGCTGGAGCAGAAGGCTTTTTCCACAGTAAAGAAACATGCAGTGCCTGCAGCCAGATCTGCTATGGGATGTCCCGCATTTAGTTAACCCTCTATTAAAAGCAGCTCATGGTCTGCAGTGAAACTTACCATGTCATGGTCTGTGGGCAATGCTCCTGCACCGAGCTCACAGCCCGCTCACACCATTCACATCCTGCAAGCTCTCTCCCCTTTCTCTCCTATCCTTCTGTCACCTGCAGGCTGTGCTGTGCACAAGAGCTGCTCCTGGGCACAGCTGTCTCTCTGCAGCACTGCCCACTTTTATGATCTCCCTGAGTCCCAGAAGCCCAGCCCAGCAGAATAGGATGACACTTTCATCCTTCCCACTCCTCTCCCCTGAGATATCCCTGGGTCCTTATGGCCAACAGCTCCTGAAAGTCAGCAGCATCATGACTGTGTCTAACTCATTTCTTGTACAAATTTTCCCAGTGAAAGACAAACCTCAACAGAAGCGAAATGGACATGGCATGCAGCTGACCACTGTGTTTTAGTGTTCATTCAATTGAAACACTTTTCCTGCTGTTTGTTGGCCAAAAACAAAAGGAATTCTTTCATGGACCATGTGTTTCTGGTTCTCTGTGGAAAGCTAGTTGGAGCTGGTGCATATGAATTTTAACACTGAGCGGGTGAATGCAGAGGAGAAGATTGATGTGAAAAAAAGTGATGCAAGTCCCATGGGGCCAATGTGAGTAGAAATAGGGTGGGGAGGTTGAGGAGGACATTTGCCCACACAGTAACAGAATAGAACTCATTGGGAACATTCCGGATTGATACCAGTTGCACAGTGCTGCTTTAATGACTTGTTTAAACTCAAATATAAATAAATAAACGACTGCTGGCTTCGGCCACTTTAAGCTCTCTCCATATTGCTCTCTATTTTGCTGTACAGGTTCTGAATACCTTAAGATGATGACAGGAAGGCACAAAGCTCAGGAGGCTCTTCAGGTGATAATGGGCCCCAGGCGATACTTGATGACAAGTCCGTCAACCTCCAGTGCAGAGAAAAGTTTGCACAGAGTGCTCAACAAGACAAAGGCAGAAGTAGCAGTGAACTTTCTTGGAGTATTAATGGGCCCACTGAGGGACACTAACAAGCAAGCTTCCCCAGGGACTTGTTAGAGCAGATAATTGGAAGCCATGACTACAGGCAGGCAAAGGCACTGGCATGGTGGCTCTGATGCTGAGAAACCCCTGCTTTTTCTTATGAAGCAGAAAGGCCAAGCCCTGATCCCCAGACACTTGGCAGGGAGAACCTCATGCTGACTAAAGATCCTTCCTGGGGCAGTGGAATAGAGGTCTGTATGATGTTAAAAGAAAGACATGCGGGCAGAAGGTCCCAGGCTCTGCATGGCGTGCAAGGATGCTATGAAGTGCATGTCCCATGTGTGCCATGTGTCTCATCACAGGATGTGGGATGTGAGAATGGCCAAGTCTGAACAATCAGTCAATCCCAGTGAAACTGTGAACTTCAGATCTCTCAGTTCCAGTGCCCACCTTTGCACACCCTCCCATAGTTTGATGTCCTTTATGTTCTGTGTTGCCCAGAAGTGCACCCAGTGCTCCAGATGTGACTGTAGCAATGTAGAGCGGAGAGGGGCGATACTTTCCCTCACCCAGCTGGCAGTACCTTGCTTGATGCACTCCAGGGGACCACTGGCTCTCCTGGCTGCCTGGGCACACTGCTGACTCATGTTCAATTTGATGTTGACCAGGACCCCCAATCCTTTTCAGTCAGACCACTCTCTAGTGTCCCATATCCAGTCAGTGTGTATGTCCAGGGTTGCTCCTACCCAGGTGCACAATCCGGCACTTGCTGTACTTTATGCACTTGGTGCTTTGACCAAACTGGTACCCACTTCTCTGACTTGTCCACATCTCTCTGCAAGTCCTCTCCCCACTCAGTGGCAGCAACAGTACCTCATAACCTGGTATCATTAGCAGACTTGCTCAGAACATCTTTTAGTCCTTCATGCAAGTCATCCGCAAAAACATGAAAGTGGCCCTAAAATGGAGCCCTGGGGAACCCTGATAGTGACCATCTACCTGCCCAATGGAACCCAGTGACTATAGTCCTTCGGCCCTGACCTATTGACTAACTGTTCACCCACCATGTTATATTTGTGCCTAGCCGTATGAAGGACATTCTGCCCAGAGGGGTATCAAAAGCTCTACTGAAATCCTCAAGTATAACTTCAGCTGGCTTCCCTTGATCAACCAATTTGCTAACCTTGTCATAAAAAGTCTGATAGTTAAACAGGACCTTCCCCTCTGGAAGTTGTGTTGGATGTGACCAGTGACAGAATTGTCCTTCAGCTGTTTTTCCATCGCTCCCACCATCATATTCTCCATCATTTCACCAGGCACTGGAGTGAGACTGACAGGTCCATAATTGCCCATGTCATCATTCTTGCTCTTCCTTACAATGAGACAACATTTGTCAGCTTCCTGTCAATGGGCATGACCCCAGAGTTATTTAGTTGCAAGTGAAATGAGAGCCCAGAGAAAATTAAGGTGTCATCAGTGAAAGAACGTACATGTGCCATAGCTTTGCAATGCCTTGAACTCCAGAGTATGCCACAGATGGAGCAGAGAGGAAGATCTGCCTCTTCTGTTGTGACCTCCTCCATTTGGTAAGCAGAATAACACTACATGATACATGGGGACTGTGACTCTGCTGTGATCTTCTCGCAGGGGAAAGGTGAGGAGAGTTGCTCTCATGTCAGTGCAGATAAAATCACTTCCTCTTTATCCCTTTTTTCCTCTGTAAACTATTCCACTATTTGTACCCTCATTTACACTTCCACACACCCTCAAGTACACTTCCATATGCCATCAACAATTACACTTTCTTATACCATCAAAACAGTTTGTCAAACAATACTGTTTTTTAGATCCATATACACCCTTACTACCATATAACTTTTCCATTAAGGGTCTGTATTATTCAGTTATAAACACCAGAACCAGCATTGATTGGCCCACCTCTCTCACACAGTTCCTTGCAAGCAGAACATAGTATTACATAAATTGGTTGACACTCATTAAAAAAGAAAAATAATAAAGATTTATTTATTTATTTATTTATTTATTTTTAAAGTATGTTATGAATAGAAGGAAGACTAGGGAGACTGTGGGTCCCCTACTAAGTGAGGAGGGTATTCTGGTAATGAGGGATGCTGAGACGCTGGAGATACTGAAGGCATTCTTTGCTTCTGCCTTCAGTGAAAAAGCTCTCCCTTAGGAATCCCAGACCCAGTGAGAGGGTCTGGGGAATGGAAGGCTTGCCTTTAGTCAGGGAAGAGGTGGTCCGTGAGCGCCTAGGCCACACCAATGTTCATAAAGCCATGGGATCTGATGGGATGAATCCATGAGTGCTGAGGGAGCTGGCAGAGGTGATTGCTGAACCGCTCTCTATCATTTTTGTGAGGTCTTGGAGAATGAGGGAGGTGCCTGAAGACTGGAGGATAGCCAGTGTCACTCCGGTCTTCTCAAAGGGCAAGAAGGAAGATCTGGGTTATTACAGGCTAGGCCGCCTCACCTCAGTCCCTGGAAAGGTGATGGAACAGCTTGTGCTGGATGCCATCTCCAGACAGCTGGAAGAAAAGGAGGATATCAGGAGTAGTCAGCATGTGTCCACCAAGAGGAGGTCATGCTCAACCACCTGGTCGCCTTCTATGACTTTTTCACTTGCTTGATCGACGGGGCGAGAGTGGTGGACATCATCTATCTTCATTTCAGCAAGGCATTTGATACTGTCTCATATGACATTCTTATAACAAAGCTGAGGAAGTGTGGGATAGATGAGTGGACAGTGAGGTGGGTTGAGAACTGGTTGACTGGCAGAGCACAGAGGATCGTCGTTGGTGGCGCAGAGTCTGGTTGGTGACCTGTAAGTAGTGGTGTTCCTCCGGGGTCAGGGCTGGGTCCAGTCTTGTTCAACATCTTTATCAGTGACCTAGATGAGGGAATAGTGGCCACCAACATCTAGTTTGCTGATGACACGAAGTTGGGAGGATTGGCTGACACGCCTGAAGGCTGTGCTGCCATTCAGCGAGACCTGGACATGCTGGAGAGCTGGGCTGTATGAAACCAGATGAGGTTTAACAAAAGCAAGTGTAGAGTCTTGCACCTAGGAAGAAATAATTGCATGCACCAGGACAGGTTGGGGGAAGACCTGCTGGAGAGGAGCTCTGCTGAGAGGGACCTGGGCATCCTGATGGACAACAGGTTGGCCATGAGCCAGCAGTGTGCCCTCGTGGCCAAAGAGGCCAATGGTGCATGGCCAGCAGGTTGAGGGAGGTGATCCTCCCCCTTTACTCTGCCCTGGTAAGGCCTCATTTGGAGAACAGTGTCCAGTTCTGGGCTCCCTAATACAAAAAAAGACAGGGACCCTTTGGAAACACCCCAGCAGAGGGCCACAAAGGTAGTGAAGGGACTGGAGCATCTCCCCTATGAAGAAAGGCTAAGCAAACTGGGTCAGTTTAGCCTTGAGAAAAGACGACTGAGAGGGGATCTAATCCAGGTTTATAAATATCTGAGGTGTGGGGGCCACAGTGTCGAGGCCAGTCTCTTTTCAGTGACACGTGGTGACAGGACTAGGGGAAATGGGCTGAAACTTCAGCATAGGAAGTTCCGCAAAAATGTGAGCAAGAACTTCTTTGTGGTGAGGGTGATGGAGCACTGGAACAGGCTGCCCAGGAGGGTTGTGGAGTCTCCTTCTCTGGAGAAAGTCAAGACCTGCTTGGACACCTGCCTGTGCACCTACCTGTTGTTCCCCAGGGTTCATTGCTGGGGCCTGTCCTTCTCAGTATCTTTATTGATGACTTGGATGAGGGCATTGAGTGCACCCTCAGTAAGTTCACAGATGACACCAAATTGGCTGGGAGTGTGGTTCTGCCTGGGGTTAGCCAGGCCCTACAGTGGGATCTGGACAGGCTGGAGAGATGGGCTGAAGCCAGTGGGATGAGGTTCAACAAGACCAAATGTCACATCCTGCACTTTGGGACCTGGAACGGACTGCCCATGGGGTTGGTGTAGTCACTGACCATGGAGGTATTCAAGGAATGACTGGATGTTGTATTGAGGGACATGGATTAGTGGGAGCTATTAGTGATAGGTGAACAGTTGGACTGGATAATCTTTTAGGTCTTTTCCAACCTTGGTGATTCTATGGTACTATGATATCCTGTCCTGGTATGTGTGCCCTTTGAGTTTCAGCAAACATTCTGTGGTAGGACTCACCTCATGTCAGGAATTGACTGGTGGTTAATAGAGCAGATTTCAAAGAACAGTTACGATACTGTTGTCTTCCAGCAGCTGATGGCCATGAGGACCCAGGGACATCTCTGGGGAGATGAGTGGGAAGGATAAACATGACATCCTTTGCTGCTGAGCTGAGCTGGGTGGGGCTGGGCTCCTGGGACACAGGGAGCTCTTACAAGTGGGCAGTGCTGCAGAGAGACAGCTGTGATCAGGAGCAGCTCTTGTGCACATCACAGCCTGCAGGTGACAGAAGTAGAGGAAAGAAAGGGGAGAGAGATTCCAGGATGTGTATGGTGTGAGATGACTGCGACCTCACTGCAGGAGCATTGCTCACGGTAAGTCTTACTGCAGAACTTTTTCATGAGGATTAACTAAACTGGGACATTTTGTAGCAGATCTGGCTGCAGGCACTGCGTGCTTCTTTACTGTGGAAAAAGCCTTCTGCTCCAGCTGAGGGCTTCCGTGCTGCAGCATCAGAGCACAGCCTTGAGGGCTGCGTGTCCCTGCACGGCTGCAGGCTGTGCATGTGGGGCTGCAGGCGGGTGCCCAGGGCTGTTGTGCAGAGCAGGGTCCCTGCTGTGCCCCAGGGGCTGTGTGCCGGCTATGGGACTCTGCCGCCTGCCAGGCTCAGCACTCAGCCTGCCCGGGGAGCTGCCCAGGGTGCTGCGGGGAGACGTGTGGGGGGAAGGAGCCCCCCGGTAGAGGGGCTTGTGCTGCCACAGCTGCTGCCTGGGGCAGGGGGATCAGAGCTCCACTGCACAGCAGGATGTTTGAGAGGGTACCTTGCAAGAGGAGAGCCAAGGCAGGGATTTTGCATTTCCTTTTCTGAGGGGAGGCAGGAAGGATGGGCAGCAGAAATCTAAAAAGCTGTCAGTTTTGAGCACAGCTCTGAGACTCCCAAATATTTCTTCCATCCATCTTTTTTTGTTTGTTTGTTTGTTTGTTTTTTGTCTTGGTTTGGTTTGTTTTTTGTTGTTTTTCTTTTGTTTTGTTTTGTTTTTTGAGCAGTCACACAGAATGTGCTTTCAGCCTCTCCTTCCTAAAAGGATAAAGTCACTTTAACTTATCATTGCTTTCTGCAGACATTAATAGATGATTTGCCCTGCAAACTGTCTGATTTGTCTAAGACAATTTGAAGTGCACAGAAGCTGGAGCTGGGGCCTCGAAGAGCAGCTGGAGTAAAGAGGAAAATATCCAGAAGGCTGGAATGTGATTAGGAAATGAGAAGAAAGAAAGAGCACACTAACCTTCTATATGGTGAATCACATGAAAAGTAAATTCAAATTCTGGACTTAAATGAACATTTTCCAAAGGGAAAGGAGAACTTTTATAGTATAGCAGGACTGTCTCTGAGATTGATTTGGACTTGTCATTATCTTCTGTGCTCTGAGCAGGACTCCAAGCCCAGGAACAGCAGATGCCCAACAGCAGCTCCATCAGCGCATTCCTCCTGCTGCCGTTGGCAGACACGCGGCAGCTGCAGCTCCTGCACTTCTGGCTCTTGCTAGGCATCTACCTGGCTGCCCTCCTGGGCAACGGCCTCATCAGCACAGCCGTAGCCTGCGACCAGCGCCTGCACACCCCCATGTACTTCTTCCTGCTCAACCTGGCCCTCCTCGACCTGGGCTACATCTCCACCACTCTCCCCAAAGCCATGGCCAACGCCCTCTGGGACACCAGGGCCATCTCCTACGCAGGATGTGCTGCACAGCTCTTTTTCTTTGTCTTGTTCATGTCAGCAGAGTTTTCCGTTCTCACCATCATGTCCTATGACCGCTACGTTGCCATCTGCAAGCCCCTGCACTACGGGACCTTGATGGACAGCAGAGCTTGTGCCACCATGGCAGCAGCTGCCTGGGGCGCTGGGCTTCTCAATTCCCTGCTGCACACTGCCAGTACGTTTTCACTGCCTCTCTGCCAAGGCAATGTTGTCAACCAGTTTTTCTGTGAAATCCCCCAGATCCTCAAGCTCTCCTGCTCAGGCTCCTACCTCAGGGAAGTTGTGTTTCTCATTTTTACTATCAGTTTAGTCTTTGGGTGCTTTGTTTTCATAGTGGTGTCCTATGTGCAGATTTTCCTTGCCGTGCTGCGGATGCCCTCAGAGAAGGGACGGCACAAAGCCTTCTCCACGTGCCTCCCTCACCTGGCCGTGGTCTCCCTATTTCTCAGCACTGCATTTTTTGCCCACCTGAAGCCCCCCTCCATTTCCTTTCCACTCCTTGATCTGACAGTGGCTCTTCTGTACTCAGTGGTTCCTCCAACACTGAACCCTATTATCTACAGCATGAGGAACAAGGAGATCAAACATGCTCTCAAGAATGTGTTGCTGTACGCACTAATCCAGCTTCAATAAAGTGCTCATCTTCTTCACACAATTCCCAGTGATTGTTTTTTATGTTTAGGTTTGATCATATTTTTGATTGTTTGTGATACAGTAATCTGCAAGAAAAGTTTATTTTAAAAGTTTATTATTAAAAGCAATTTATTTCACTAATTCTTTCCTACCTAATTTCCATTTCCTCACTCCAGGAACCCATGTAAACATGGAACCAGATTCTCTGAACAGGACAAGAGATAAATAAAAAGCTTTAAATATAGACATTTCCTTAGCTCTTCTCTCTTCCTACCTTGTTTGGGTCTGGGGGAGGTACAGCCACGGACAGCAGCACAGTGTGCTCTTTTCATTCCTGTTCTATTTACACTGCCACAGTGCTCTCAAGTCCTCATAGCTGTGCAGGCCTGAAGGTCTTTTTCTTTCTGACAACCGTCTTGCTTTCTCTACAGCAGCACTCTGGGAGAGCAGTTAGTCGCCAGCAACATGAACAGCACTGTCAGAACTGGTCTCCTTGCTAGCACTTTAGTGGAGTTATCTAGATCAGTCTATGTCTATGACAGGGGGGAAAGTAGGCCCTTGGGATGCCTGGCCCCCAGCAAATGGGAAGCAAAAAGGGAATGGGGTAGGGAGATTGGAGCTGTGCCCAAGGAAACCAAAACAGCAGCGGCAATGACCTAAGCAGGAAAAATTTTTACTATAAAATGTGGAATACCAATAGGAAAATTTTCAAAACCATGACATTCCACCCCATATTCTACATCACTACATTATGCGTAGAAAACTTATCTATATAGAAATAAACAATAATTAAAATGCATTACACACACAGGTCTGTATACGTACATATACAAGGAATTACTGACTGTACTCCCCCAAAATCAGATTCTCTTGTGGTACACATTGAACATCCCCATCCTTCTGCATCACCCACCAAGTGCACCCAGGTCCCTGGACAAAAACAGTTCCATGGAGAGGTTTGCCATTTCCAGAGGCTGGAAGGACCCAAACAGCTTTTCCCAACATGTTCTTTACATGTATAACAGGGACCTTATCTCCTTCTATAGTGTGTAGGGGGCTGGATTGGCTAGGACCATCATGATTGACAGATCCTCTAGTATTGACTAAGCAAGTGGCTTCTGAACAATGCTTCTACCAGTGCTTCAATGTTCCACCACCCATTGTTTTCAACATAGTTTTCAACAACCCATTCTTTCGTTCAATTTTACCAGAAACTGGTTCATGTTAGGGGATATGTGTGCCCCGTTGGCGTAGTGGTAGAAGTGCCGCTTGCAACACCTGAGTCCCAGGTTCGAATCCCGCTGTGGAGCAAGTGGTAGAAATGTTGCTCTGCTACACAGAAGGCTCAAATCACGGGAGTTGGACTCGATGATCTCTAAGGTCCCTTCCAACTCACACGATACTGTGATACTGTGATAAGCTACTGTGATACTGTGATACTGTGATATGATAAATCTACTCACTGCTATGATCTTTGGCCCAACTACTTATAAATGAATTTTTGAAAGGGGTCCCTTTATCAGACTCAGTTCTTTCTGGGGTGCCATGTTGCAACAGGACTTGTTTCTCAAGACCTAATATGGTCTTTCCAGAGGTAGCAAGGGGTATTGTGTATGTTTCAAGCCAACCAGTGGTTGCCACCAACATGGTAAGCACATAAGACTTACAATTGAGAGATCGTGGAAAGTGATATCATCAACCTGCCATGCCTCCCCATATTTATACTTTTGCCATCTCCCTTCCCCCCGGACAGGTTTCATTTTCTTGGCGTATTTTTAATTTAATTATGGCACATGTTTCACAGTCATGAATAACCTGAGCAATAGCATCTATAATTAAGTCCACCCTCGGTCTCTAACCCACCTATATGTCATGTCTCTTCCTTGATGGCCTGAGGTCTTATGGGCCCATCAAGCTAGAAGTAATTCACCCTTGTTCTGCCAGGCCAAGTCTATTTGAGCCACCTCAATTCTGGCAGCTCGATCTACCTGATGGTTGTTGTGTTCTTCTTTGGTAGCCCGAATCTTGGGCATGTGTGCATCCACGTGACACACCTTTACAACCATATCTTCTGTTTGAGCAGTAATGTCTTTCCACAGTTCTGCAGCCCAAATAGTTTTACCCTTCTGTTGCCAGTTATATTGTTCCCACTGCTGTAACCACCCCCATAAGGCATTTGCCACCATCCATGAGTCAGGATAAAGATAAAGCATTCGCCACCTCTCCCGTTCAGCAACAAGTAAGGCCAGCTGAACAGCCTTTACCTCTGCCAACTGATTTGATTCTCCTTTACCTTCAGTGACCTCTGCAACCGGTTGTGAGGGGCTCCACACAGCAGCTTTCCATCTGCAATGCTTCCCTACAATACGACATGATCCATCAGTGAACAAGGCATATTTCTTTTCATTTTCTGGTAGTCCGTTGCATGGTGGGGCCTCTTTGGCACGTGACACTTCTTCTGCTGGTGATGTTCCAAACTTTTTACCTTCAGGCCAGTCCATCCTCTAATATTCTTTGAGATCAGTGCAAAGCAGGTGGATGACACTTGATAGCAGTTTCACATGGAAGGTTCTCCGTGGGAAACTCCCTGATACTGACAAGTCCAGACCACTCTCAGAGACACTCCTCCTGCTACACTATCAACGTTTGACTTTCCCTTTGGAAAATATTCATTTAACTCCAGAACTAAAATTTATATTCATGAGCTTCACCATCTGTTAAGGAGCAGAAGATTATGGAGCTCTTAATTTCTTCTCACTTCCTAATCATGTCCCAGCCTCCCCCTCTTCTCTGCTCTGGTGAGGCCTCATCTGGAATACTGTGTCCAGTTCTGGGCTCCCCAGTACAAAAAAGACAGGGATCTCTTGGAAAGAATCCAGTGGAGGGACACAAAGATGTTGAAGGGCCTGGAGCATCTCCCCTATGAGGAGAGACTTAGGGAACTGGGTTTGTTTAGCCTTGAGAAAAGAAGGCTGAGAGGGGACTTGATCCAGGTTTATAAATACCTGAGGTGTGGGAGCCATAGTGTCGAGGCTGGTCTGTTTTCAGTAGTGCGTGGGGACAGGACTAGGGGAAATGGGCTGAAACTTCAGCATAGGAAGTTCCGCACGAATGTGTGCAAGAACTTCTTTACATTGAGGGTGACGGAGCACTGGAACAGGCTGCCCAGGGAGGCGGTGGAGTCTCCTTCTCTGGAGATATTCAAGACCCGCCTGGACGCCTACCTGTGTGACGTGGTGTAGGGAGCTGCTTTGGCAGGGGGGTTGGACTTGATGATCTCTAGAGGTCCCTTCCAACCCCTACAATTCTGTGATTCTGTGATCTTGATGGGGGGATTGTGTGCACCCTCAGTAAGTTCGCAGATGACACCAACTAGGGAGGGAGTATTGATCTGCCTGAGGGGGAAGGGCACTACAGAGGGACCATAGACTCAATCGATGGGCCAAGGTTAACGACATGAGTTTCAACAGGGCCAAGTGTTCGGTCCTGCATTTTGGTCACAACAACCCCAGGCAACCCTACAGGCTTGGGGAGGTGTGTCTGGAAAGCTGCCTGCTGGAAAGGGACCTTGGTGTGCTGATGGACAGTCAGCTGAATATGAGCCAGCAGTGTGCCCAGGTGGCCAAGAGGGCCAATGGCATCCTGACTTGGGTCAGGAATGGTGTGGTGAGCAGGACTAAGGAAGTCATCCTGCCCCTGTACTCGGCATTGGTGAGGCCTCACCTCAAGTGCTGTGTCCAGTTTTGGGCACCTCAGTACAAAAAAGACATAGAGGTAATGAAGCAGGTCCAGAGAAGGGCAAAGAGGCTTGTGAAGGGCTTAGAAAATCAACCCTATGTGGTGAGGCTGAGGAAGCTGGGGCTGTTTAGTCTGGGGAAGAGGAGGCTGAGGGGAGACCTTATCGCTCTCTTCCAGTATCTGAAAGGTGCTTACAGTGAGAGTGGGGCAGGTCTCTTCTCACTAGTGACAAGTTACAGGATGAGGGGAAATGGCCACAAGTTGCACCAAGGTAAGTTTAGGTTGGACATTAAGAAACACTTCTTTACAGAAAGGATAGCTAAAGACTAGAATAGGCTCCCTAGGGAGGTGGTAGTCTCTGGATGTGTTTAAGAGCCATTTGGATGTGGTGCTCAGAGATATGATTTAGCAGAGGGTTGTTAGAGTTGGGGTACTATGGTTAGGCTGCGGTTGGACTTGATGATCTTCAAGGTCTCTTCCAAACTGGGTAATTCTATGATTCTATGATAGCTGATATGATTAGTAATGACACCCTTTACTTTGTGCCCTCAGGGAGCCTGGCTATGGAGGAGAGAAGGGAGGACACTTCCATAGAATCCTAGAATCACAAGGTTGGAAAGGACCTACAAGATCATCCAGTCCACTTTCCAGCAGTCCCAAAGACTTCCTCTCACTTCTTCTTTCCCTGGAGCTCCAGAGCTAGTTGCTCTAACTCCTGAGGATTTTGACTATCTGTGGGATGCTCAAACCAGCATGCTCCCTCTGCTATGTGTCCTTAATGTGTTTCAGGTTATGTCTCAGATTAAACAATTATTCAAGAATGTCCCTGAGAGATCTGCCCTAAGATGATTCCTGTGGTGATTCCAGCTCTGGCGGTGAGCTCTGCAGTTGCTCCAATTCCTGCAACAGCCCAACAGCTGCTCCAGCTCCTGCAGTTAACCCCTTGGCTGTTAAAATCCCTGCAAAAGGTCCTGGACGTGTAAACAGATATGCATATCTATTGGTATCTATGCATATGTTTGTGTATGTGAAAATATACTATATGTATCATATATGCATAGGTCATAATTATTATCCTTTTCTTTTTCCCTGTCTTAGTAAATAGCTTTAACCGAGAAAATTCTAAACCACTGCGCTGCCCTGAGTCCCTTACAGATCTCCTTGGGACTCTTGAATCTATCCAGGTCATGCAGTGAAGAGCACCAGAAAATCTCGAGGTCATCTCAGGGAGCAGCTCCTGAGGTATATTCCTTACACCAGCTTTGGAAGAGGCCTCCAGTTCTCTGGTCCTGCTCTGAAGAGGCCCTCTTGTTATGGCAGTGCCTGCAAGGAGACCAGCTCTGACACAGCTGTTCATATTGCCAGCTACTGACTGCAGCCCCGGAGTGCTGCTGTAGAGACAACAGGACTGTTGTCAGACACACAAGACCTTCAGGCCTGCACAAAGGAGAGGACTCAAGTCCTCAGTGCACTGTGGCAGTGTAACGAGAGCAGGAATGGAATGATGTGCAATTTATGAAAGCTGGAATAGTGCTTATTGCAACACTCTGCTGAGAGCGTGCTTGATCTCCCTGTTTCTCATGCTGTAGACAATAGGGTTAACTGTTGGAGGAGCCACTGAGTAGAGAAGTGCCACTGTCAGATGAGGAGCTTAAAAAGAAACCAGCAAGTTTCAAGGAACGTAATGGTCCTTAGTCCTCTATGCGATGCTCTTAAGATGGAGGGACCAGGAAAAGAATAAAGGAGAGATTAAGGAGTAAAGTTGAAAAAACAAAACAAAACAAAAACAAACAAACAAACAAAAACCAAAAACCAAAGGGGTTTGCTGTGACCTGGCATGTGCTAGCCCTGAGCTCTGGGAGAGGGCAAAGGGCAGAGGGTGAGCAGATAGTTTTAACAAAGAGAAAACACAGTGGCAACAATCTGTGGAGGAAGGTTAATTTACTAAATGTAACCAAATCAAACGAAACAAGAGAGAGAAGAGTACCCAAAACAGGAGTCAAACGACGATAGTGTGAGGGCATCACGTGCTTTTCCCTGCGGGGAGCTGAGACAGCCAGAGTCAGAGAGCAGCTGGGGTACGGTCCGGAGTGCAGCGATAGAATGTAACGGGCACGGGAGATATACGTTGGGTGCCATCAAGAAAAATTAAGCCAGAGGTTGGTGGTGAAAAAGAAATTGTCAGGGAATTAACAAGAGCTGAGTATCCTCTTCTAGGACCTCTTGATCGGACGCCCAAGGAATCCTGAACTGACGGAGCGCAGAAGAACTTCCTTGTGGATACTGAAGAAAAAGAAACCTAAGATCCCAGAGAAACAACCCCTGCTGCCTACAAGAACTACCATGTTAATGCTGTTGTGTCTTTTGTCTCTGTGTTGGTCACCGGTGGGGGGTGTTCATTTGATTCAACAACCTGGGAATTTGTGGGTTACTTGGGCCAAACAAACAGGGCGAAGGGACAGGGATCGGAGAGATATATCTGGAACAACTTCACTGCAAAGGCACTACTGCCAGGTATATCTTTGATTTGTGGTGACCGGACATGGCAAGGGGTACCAGCAAATGCTGTGGAGGGACCTTGTTATCTGGGAAGGCTAACCATCCTGTCCCCACGTGCCTTTGAGTGGGTACAGTTGGCCAGAGACATGACTAAAGCTCAGAAGAAGCAGAACATCCATACGCTGAAGACGGACTGCGGTGACGGAGTTCGCCTTTGGGGACCAACTGCACGAATCTTCGCATCCATTTTAACCCCAGGAGTTGCCGCAGCGCAGGCACTGAAGGATATAGAAAGACTAGCCTGTTGGTCCATAAGACAGGCCAATGCAACTTCCGCACTGCTAAGTGAACTACTTGTGGACGTTGATAGCATTAGACATGCCGTGCTTCAAAATAGAGCGGCGATTGATTTCTTGCTTCTAGCACAGAACCATGGGTACAAGGATTTTGAAGGGATGTGTTGTTTTAATCTGAGTGATCACCGTGAATCTTTACATAAGAAATTGGAGGGGTTAAAAGAACATACGGGAAAAACTGGAATACAGGATGATCCTTTTGGGGATTGGTTGGAGAGCTGGTTTGATAAAATTGCACCATGGTTCAAGCAGTTGCTTAAGATGTTAGTTGTAAGGCTTCTTATGCTTTTTGCATTAATGTTGTGTGTGCCATGTGTATTTCACTGCTTGCTAGGTTGCTTACAGCGTATGGCTGAAAAGATGATTTTCACGCAAATAGAATATCATAAGATGCAGGATAGGCTTTAGGGTAAGAATTAGGGATTAGGTATTAGGAATGAATGGGGTTTATTAGTTGGGTGTATTAGTGGGTTTACAGTGTTGAGTATTGTAACAAGTTAGGCTTTCTTATCATGGGGAGGGGGAGATGTTGTGTATTAGGCAAAATACGGGGAATATCGGGCTGTTACGTGGCAGGCCCTCCCCCATTTCTGGAAGGATCAGTGACGTGTACAAGGTAGTAGGCGTATTTGAAAGGCATAGTTTATATAAGTGTGTGTTTGCTTCAATAAATCGCCATTTTACCGCTCATCTCCTTGGTGTCACTTTGGTAAGTGGCCTAGCTGCGAACTTCTAGGGAGTCAAGATCGTAAAGTCATCAGTGGCCGTAAAGCCTTCACCGGAGTCCCACCCTGCTTCCTCTTCATGCCACGTCCCCTGGGGATGCCGACCCCACAACCCCCAACCGGGAACCCAAAATGCCCCAAACAGTGGTAACACAGAAAGAGGACATTAACTCTTTAACTTCCACTGTTCTGCGTGATGTTCTGTTGTGGAATATCAACAATAGAAATCACAACACCACCACACAGAGGCACTGACAGACGTGAACCTGAAAGCACAGACCCCAGACAGGAGCCCAGGGATGGCCTGTCAGATGTTGCAGGATGAAGTCACCGCACAGCTTGATGAACAGCTGTGTGCTTCCTGCTGGACTGTGGGTTTCTGAGAACATCCAACCCCAACAGCTCCAGAAATGTCTCACAAGAAGGAGGACAGACAGAGTCACTGCACATCCTTTATTCTGTTAAGGTTCACAGACAGCCTGGTTCATTATGTACAGTGCGTCTGGTCTACACTACAAAAGTAAAGAGTAACTGATTTGAATAATGTTGTGATAGTGAATAGCAATACAGTATATATACATACAGTATATATACATATATATATATAAAAGAATAATTTTTAATACATTACAGTTATAAAAACTGATCAAAACAAAAAGAAACAAAGAGTTTGCATCAGAAAAAAGCATGAATTCAAAAAGAAGGGCAGTTCAATATTTGTGAAACATATTTTGTCATCATTTTCCTCACTGCATCCTTGACTTCCTGGCTCCTCATGCTGTAGATGAGGGGGTTCACTGCTGGAGGTACCACAGAGTACAGAAGTGGCACAATCAGGTCCATGGATGTGGAGATAAATGAGGGGGGCTTCAGGTAGGCAAAAATGCCAGTGCTGAAAAACAGGGAGACCACAGCCAAGTGAGGGAGGCACGTGGAGAAGGCTTTGTGCCGTCCCTGATCAGAGGGCATCCTCAGCACAGCAAGGAAGATCTGCACATAGGACACCACTATGAAAACAAAACACCCAAAGCCTAAACTGACACTAAAAATGAGAAGCACAACTTCCCTGAGGTAGGAGCCTGAGCAGGAGAGCTTGAGGATCTGGGGGATTTCACAGAAAAACTGATTGACAACATTGCCTTGGCAGAGAGGCAGTGAAAACGTACTGGCAGTGTGCAGCAGGGAATTGAGAAGCCCAGCGCCCCAGGCAGATGCTGCCATGGTGGCACAAGCTCTGCTGTCCATCAAGGTCCTGTAGTGCAGGGGCTTGCAGATGGCAATGTAGCGGTCATAGGACATGATGGTGAGAACGGAAAACTCTGCTGAGATGAAGAAGACAAAGAAAAAGAGCTGTGCAGCACATCCTGCGTAGGAGATGGCCCTGGTGTCCCAGAGGGCGTTGGCCATGGCTTTGGGGAGAGTGGTGGAGATGCAGCCCAGGTCGAGGAGGGCCAGGTTGAGCAGGAAGAAGTACATGGGGGTGTGCAGGCGGCGGTCGCAGGCTACGGCTGTGCTGATGAGGCCGTTGCCCAGGAGGGCAGCCAGGTAGATGCCCAGCGAGAGCCAGAAGTGCAGGAGCTGCAGCTGCCGCGTGTCTGCCAACGGCAGCAGGAGGAACTCGCTGATGGAGCTGCTGTTGGGCATCTGCTGATCCTGGGCTTGGAGACATGCTCAGAGCACAGAAGATAATGAGCACTACAGATTATTCTCAGAAACTCTGCTCCTGCTATACTATAAAAGTTCTACTTTCCCTTTGGAAAATGTTCATTTAACTCCAGCTTTTGTGAGCTTCACCATCTCTTTAGGAGTAGAAGACTAGGCAGTTCTTAATGTCTTCTCATATTCTTATCATATCTCAGCCTCCTGGAAATTTTCCTCTCTATTCCAGCAGCTCCTCGTGACTCCAGCCCCAGCCTCTGTGTAATTTATTTTTTCTTAGAGAAATCAGCCTGTTTTCAGGACAAGTGTAGTATTAATTTCTGCAGAAAACAACGATAACTTTTATCTTTTTAGGAAGGAGAGGCTAAATGCACATTCTGTGCATTCTGTGTGAGTGTTCACAAAACAACCAAAGGATTGAAGAAATATTCGGGAGTCTCAGAGCTGTGCTCAAAATTAACAGCCTGTTTTAGATTTCTGCAAACAATCCTTTTTGCCTTCCAGCAGAACAGGAAATGGAAAATCCCTGCCTTGGCTGTCTTCTCTTGCAAAGAACCCTCACATAAGTCCTGCTGTGCAGTGGAGCTGAGATCCCCTGCCCCAGGCAGAAGTTGTGGCAGCACAAGCCCTGCCGGGGGGCTCCTTCCCCCCACACGTCTCCCCGCAGCACCCTGGGCAGCTCCCCGGGCAGGCTGAGTGCTGAGCCTGGCAGGCGGCAGAGTCCCATAGCCGGCACACAGCCCCTGGGGCACAGCAGGGACCCTGCTCTGCAGGACAGCCCTGGGCACCCGCCTGCAGCCCCATATGCACAGCCTGCAGCTGTGCAGGGACATGCAACCCTCAGGGCTGTGCTCTGATACTGCAGCACGGAAGCCCTCAGCTGGAGGGGAAGGCTTTTTCCACAATAAAGAAACATGCAGTGCCTGCAGCCAGATTTGCTATGGGATGTCCCAGATTAAGTTCACCCTCTATGAAATGCAGCTGCACCGTCTGCAGTGAAACTTACCTTGTCATGGTCTGTGGGCAATGCTCCTGCAGTGAGCTCACAGCCTGCTCACACCGTTCACATCCTGCATGCTCTCTCCCCTTTCTCTCCTCTCCTTCCTTTAACTGTAGGCTGTGCTGTGCACTAGAGCTGCTCCTGTACACAGCTGTCTCTCTGCAGCCCTGCCCATTTTTAAGAGCTCCCTGTGTCCCAGGAGCCCGGCCCAGCTCAGCAGAAGAATATGTCATGTTTATCCTTCCCACTTGTCTCCCCTGAGATGTCCCTGGATCCTCATGGCAAACAGCTCCTGAAAGACAACAGCATCATGACAGTACATTAAAATCTGTTGAATTTAACACCAGATTTCTAGTGGTCAGTGACTAGTTCCAGACATGTGGTGAGTCCTCCCAGAGAGTGTTTGCTGAAACTAAAAGGGCACCAAGAGAAGGACACAGTATCATAGAATCATAGAATCACCATGGTTTCAAAAGACCTTAAAGAGCATCCAGTCCAACTGTTCACCTACCACCAATAGTTCCCACTAATCCATGTCCCTCAACACAATATCCAGTCATTCCTTGAACACCTCCAGGTCCGGTGACACCACCAACACCCTGAGCAGTCCATCCCAGGTCCCAAAGAGCAGGACATGGCATTTGGACTAGTGAACCTCATCCTATTGGCTTCAGCCCAGCTCTCCAGCCTGTCCGGATCCCTCCGTAGTGCCTTGCTAACCCGAGACAGATCCACACTCCCAGTCAATTTGGTGTAATCCACAAACCTACATAGGATGCCCCCAATGCCCTCATCCCTGACATCAATAAAGATAGTGAAGAGGACAGGCCCCAGCACCAGACCCTTGGGGAGCACAAAGTAGGCGCACAGGTAGGTGTCCATCTTGAATATCTCCAGACAAGGAGTCTCCACAACCCCCTTGAGCAGCCTGTTCCAGTGCTCAGTCACCCTCACTGTTAAGAACTTCTTGCACACATTTTTGCGGAACTTCCAGCGCTCCAGTTTCTGTCCATTACCCCTTGTCCTGACTTCACACACTGCTGAAAAGAGCCTGGTCTTGCCACTTTGACCCCACACCTCAGATATTTATAGACCTGGATCAAGTCCCCTCTCAGTCTTCTTTTCTCAAGGCTAAACAGACCCAGCTCACTTAGCCTTTCTTTATAGGGGAGATGCTTCCGACCCTTCACCGTATTTGTGGACCTCTGTTGAACTCTTTCCAAGAGATCCCTGTCTTTTTTTGTACTGGAGAGCCCAGGACTGGACACAGTACTCCAGATGAGGCCTTACCAGGGCAGTTTAGAGGCGAAGGATCAACTCCCTCAACCTGCTGGCCATGCACTTTTTCATGCACCCCAGAATGCCACTGGAATTTTTGGCCACGACGTCACACTGCTGGCTCATGGCCAACCTGTTGTCCATCAGGATACCCAGGTCCCTCTCGGAAGAGCTCCTATACAGCAGCTCATCCCCCAACCTGTCCTGGTGCATGCAATTATTTCTTCCTAGGTGCAAGACTCTACACTTGCTTTTCTTAAACCTCATCTGGTTTCTTACCGCCTGGCTCTCCAGCCTGTCCAGGTCTTGCTGAATGGCAGCACAGCCTTCAGGCGTGTCAGCCAATCCTCACAACTACGTATCATCAGTAAACTTGCTGAGGGTGGCAACGATCCCCTTGTCAAGGTCACTGATAAAGATGTTGAACAAGACCGGACTCAGCACCAACCCCTGGTATACTACCCAGGAGCTACTTATATGGCTCCAACTGTACTCTGCACTGCCAACAACGACCCTCTGTGCTCTGCCAGTCAGACAGTTCTCAACCCACCTCACTGTTTCCTCATCTTTCCCACTCTTCCTTATCTTTGTTATAAGGATATCGTGGGAGACAATATCAAATGGCTTGCTGAAATCAAGGTAGACGACATCTACCGCTCTCCCCCCCATCCACCCAGCTGGTGACAATGTCATAGAAGGCTGTCAGGTTGGTTGATCATGACCTCTCCTTTGTGGACCCATGCTGACTACTCCTGATAACCTACTTTTCATCCAGCTGTCGGGAAATGGCTTCCAGCACAAGCTGTTCCATCACCTTTCCAGGGACCAAGGTGAGGAGGACTAGCCTGTAATAACTCAGATCTTCCTTCTTGCCCTTTTTGCAGACCGGAGTGACACTGGCTATCCTCCAGTCCTCTGGCACCTACCCCATTCTCCAAGACCTCTCAAAAATGATAGAGAGCGGTTCAGCAATCACCTCTGCCAGCTCCCTCAGCACTCATGTATTCATCCCATCAGATCCCATGGCTTTATGAACATTGGTGTGGCCTAGGCGCTCACGGACCACCTCTTCCCTGACTAAAGGCAAGCCTTCCATTCCCCAGACCCTCTCACTGGGTCTGGGATTCCTAAGGGAGAGCTTTTTCACTGAAGACAGAAGCAAAGAATGCCTTCAGTATCTCCAGCGTCTCAGCATCCCTCATTACCAGAATACCCCCCTCACTTAGTAGGGGTCCCACAGTCTCCCTAGTCTTCCTTCTATTCATAACATACTTTATAAATAAATAAATAAATAAATAAATATTTTATTATTTTTCTTTTTTAATGAGTGTCAACCAATTTATGTAATACTATGTTCTCCTTGCAAGGAACTGTGTGAGAGTTGTGGGCCAATCTGTGCTGTTTCTGGTGTTTATAACTGAATAATACAAACCCTTAATGGAAACGTTATATGGTAGTAAGGGTGTATATGGATCTAAAAAACAGTATTGTTTGACAAACTGTTTTGATGGTATAAGAAAGTGTAATTGTTGATGGCATATGGAAGTGTACTTGAGGGTGTGTGGAAGTGTAAATGAGGGTACAAATAGTGGAATAGTTTACAGAGGAAAAAAGGGATAAAGAGGAAGTGATTTTATCTGCACTGACATGAGAGCAACTCCCCTCACCTTTCCCCTGCAAGCAGATCAGAGCAGAGTCACAGTGCCCATGTATCATGTAGTGTTATTCTGCTTACCAGATGGAGGAGGTCACAACAGAAGAGGCAGGCCTTCCTCTCTGCTCCATCTGTGGCATACTCTGGAGTTCAACGCATTGCAAAGCTATGGCACATGTACGTTCTTTCACTGATGACACCTTAATTTGCTCTGGGCTCTCATTTCACTTGCAACTAAATAACTCTGGGGTCATGCCCATTGACAGGAAGCTGGTAAATGTTGTCTCCTTGTAAGGATGAGCAAGAATGATGACATGGGCAATTATGGACCTGTCAGTCTCAGTCCAGTGCCTGGTAAAATTATGGAGGCAATGGTGATGGGAGTTATGGAAAAACAGCTGAAAGACAATTCTGTCATTGGTCGCAGCCAACACAAGTTCCTGAGGGGACGGTCCTGTTTCACTTCAAATCCTTTTCTGACACGGTTATCCATTTAGCTGACCAAGGTAATCCAGTTGAAAATGGATGAAATCCTTGAGGAATTCAGTAGAGTTTTGATACTATTTCTCACAGCATCCTTCTAGACAGAATGTCCTGCATGCAGCTAGACAGAAACAGAACGTAGTGGGTGAGCAGTTGGCCAACAGGTCAGGCCCAAAAGTTTACAGTCAATGGGATCCATCGGGCAGGTAGATGGTCACTATCAGGGTTCCTTAGGGCTCCATTTTAGGGCCACTTCTCTTTCATGTTTTTGCAGATGACCTGCATGCAGGACTTGGAGTTGTTCTGAGCAAATTTGCTGATTGGAGGTGCTGTTGCATCCAGTGAGTCCTGGTAAACATCAAATTGAACATGAGTCAGCAGTGTGCCCAGGCACCCAGGAAGCTCAGCGGTCCATTGGAGTGCATCAAGCAAGGTATTACCAGGTCAGTGAGGGAAAGGTTTGTCCCTGTCTGCTCTGCACTGCTGCAGCCTCACCTGGAGCACTGGGTGCACTTCTGGGCACCACAGAGCATAAAAGACATCAAACTATGGGAGGGTGTGCAAATGTGGGCACTGGAACTGAGAGATCTGGAGTTCTGAGTTCCACTGGGATTGACTGATTGTTCAGACTTGGCCATTCTCACATCCCACAGCCTGCAAGGACACACAGGGCACACATGGGACATGAACCTCACAGCATCCTTGCACTCCATGCAGAGCCTGGAATCTCTTGTCCCCTTGACTTTCATTTAACATCATACAGACCTCCATCCATTGCTTCAGGAAGGATCTTTAGTCAGCATGAGGTTCTCCCTCAAGTGCCAAGTGGCCTTTCTGCTTCATAAGAAAAAGCAGGGGTTTCTCAGCATCAGAGCCACCATGCCAGTGCCTTTGCCTGCCTGTAGTCATGGCTTCCAATTATCTGCTCTAACAAGTCCCTGGGGAAGCTTGCTTGTTAGTGTCCCTCAGTGGGCCCATTAATACTCCAAGAAAGTTCACTGTTACTTCTGCCTTTGCCTTGTTGAGCACTCTGTGCAAACTTCTCTCTGCACTGGAGGTTGACGGACTCGGCATCAAGTGTCGCCTGGGGCCCATTATCACCTAAAGAGCCTCCTGTGCCTTGTGCCTTCCTGTCATCCTCTTCAAATTTTCATAGCGTGTACAGCAAAATGGGGAGATATCTAGAAAGAGATTAAAGTGGCCGAAGCCAGCAGTCGTTTATTGTTTATTTATTTATATTTGAGTTTAAACAAAACATTAAATCACTACTGTGCAACTGGTATCAATCCTGAATGTTCCCAATGAGTTCTGTTGTGTTACTGTGTGGACAAATTTCCTCCTCAACCTCCCCACCCCATTTCTGCTTACATTGGCCCCATGGGACTTGCATCAATTTTCCTCACATCACTCTTCTCTGCAGCCACCCGCTCAGTGTTAAAACTCCTCTGCACTAACTCCAATTAGCTTTCCACAGAGAACCAGCGGCACATGGGCCAAGAAAGAATTCCCTTTGTTTTTGGCCAACAAACAGAAGGAAAGGTGTTGCAATTGAATGAACAGTAAAACACAGTGATCAACTGCATGCCATGACCAAGCTGCATCTATTGAGGTTTGTCTGTCACAGGGAATATTTGTACAAGAAATGAGTTAGACACAGTCATGATGCTGTTGACTTTCAGGAGCTGTTGGCCGTCAGGACCCAGGGATATCTCAGGGGAGACGAGTGGGAAGGATGAAAATGTCATCCTATTCTGCTGGGCTGGGCTTCTGGGACTCAGAGAGATCATAAAAGTGGGCAGTGCTGCAGAGAGACAGCTGTGCCCAGGAGCAGCTCTTGTGCACAGCACAGCCTGCAGGTGACAGAAAGAGAGGAGAGAAAGGGGAGAGAGCTTGCAGGATGTGAATGGTCAGAGCGGGCTGTGAGCTCAGTGCAGGAGCATTGCTCACAGATCACGACATGGTAAGTCTCACTGCAGACCATGTAGATGCTATTCAAAGAGGGTTAACTAAATGCGGGACTAAATGCGGATAGTTCTGAAGCAGAACTGGCTTCAGGCACTGCATGTTTCTTTTCAGGGGAAAAAGACTTCTGTTTTAGCTGAGGGTTTCCATTCTGCAGTATGAAAGCACAGCCCTGAGGGCTGCGTGTCCCAGCACGGCTGCAGTCTGTGCAGACGGGGCTGCAGGCGGGTGCCAAGGGCTGTCCTGCAGAGCAGGGTCCCTGCTGTTCAGGGGGATGATGTGTGGGTGGAAGGAGCCCCCTGGAAGGGCTTGTGCTGCCACAGCTGCTGCCTGGGGCAGTGGATCACAGCTCCACCGCACAACTGAATGTTTGTGAGGGTGCTTTGCAAGAGGAGAGCCAAGGCAGGGATTTTTCATTTCCTGTTCTGAGGGAAGGCAGAAAGGACTGGTGGCAGAAATCTAAAAGGGGCTGTCACAGCTCTGAGAATTTTTCTTCAGTCAATTGCTTGTTTTGTGAACAGTCACACATGGTGCGCTGTCAGTCTCCTCTTTCTCAAAGGATGGAACCAATTGAAATGATCATCATTTTCAGAAGACATGAATAATTCACTTAACCTGCGAACAAGCAGCTTTTTCAAACTGAAACTGAATGGCACAGAGGTTGGGTTTGGGACGCTAAGAGCAGTTGGGGTAAGGATATGAGGCGTAAAACAGATGAAAATATCCAGGGAGACAGGATAAGATAAGAAAATATGTGGAAGGTTAGAGCTCCAAATGCTGCTTCTGCTTAAGGAATGATGAACTACATGAAATTAAAAGCAAGTAATGGTGCTAAATGTACACTGTTGTAGGAAAATGAAAACATTTCATATAAAAGCAGGAGGAGTATCTCTGAAAATGGTCTGGACTTGTCATTGTCTTCTGCACTCTGAGCAGGACTCCAAGCCCAGAACAGCAGATGCCCAACAGCAGCTCCATCAGCGAGTTCCTCCTGCTGCCGTTGGCAGACACGCGGCAGCTGCAGCTCCTGCACTTCTGGCTCTTGCTGGGCATCTACCTGGCTGCCCTCCTGGGCAACGGCCTCATCAGCACAGCCGTAGCCTGCGACCGCCGCCTGCACACCCCCATGTACTTCTTCCTGCTCAACCTGGCCCTCCTCGACCTGGGCTGCATCTCCACCACTCTCCCCAAAGCCATGGCCAACGCCCTCTGGGACACCAGGGCCATCTCCTACACAGGATGTGCTGCACAGGTGTTTTGCTTTTTCTTCTTCTTCTCAGCAGAGTATTCCCTTCTAACCATCATGTCCTATGACCGCTACGTTGCCATCTGCAAGCCCCTGCACTACGGGACCTTGATGGACAGCAGAGCTTGTGCCACCATGGCAGCAGCTGCCTGGGGCGCTGGGCTTCTCAATTCCCTGCTGCACACTGCCAGTACGTTTTCACTGCCTCTCTGCCAAGGCAATGTTGTCAACCAGTTTTTCTGTGAAATCCCCCAGATCCTCAAGCTCTCCTGCTCAGGCTCCTACTTCAGGGAAGTTGTGCTTATCATTTTTAGTGGCAGTTTATCCTTTGGGTGCTTTGTTTTCATAGTGGTGTCCTATGCACAGATCTGTCTTGCTGTGCTGAGGATGCCCTCAGAGCAGGGACGGCACAAAGCCTTCTCCACGTGCCTCCCTCACCTGGCCGTGCTCTCCCTGCTTGTCATTACTGGCTTTTTTACCTACCTGAAGCCCCCCTCTCTCTCCTCCCCATCCATGGACCTGACGGTGGCACTTCTGTACACAGTGGTGCCTCCATCACTGAACCCTATTATCTACAGCATGAGGAACCAGGAGGTCAAGGATGCAGTGAGGAAAGTGATTACTAAATGTGTTTTAAAAGCTGTGAACTGCCCATCTTTTTGAATTCATGGTTTATAATACAACGTTTTACTGAATCAAGCTAGTAATCCAGCTTTTTTCTAAATCAAGCTCTCTTTTATAGATTGTTCTGTTCATTTTATATGTGTAATTCATTATTACTGTATATATATATATATACTGTAATATTTTTCACTAAAACATCATTTGTCAAATCAGTTTCTACTCAGTTTGTACCTTTCTAGTGTAGCCCATACACACTGTACAGAATGAACCAGGCTCTCTGTGAACCTTACAGAATAAAGGACATGCAGTGACTCTGTCTGTCCTCCTTCTTTTGGAGCTGACGAGGTTGGATGTTCTCAGAAACCCACAGTCCAGCAGGAAGCACACGGCTGTACATCAGAATGTACAGTGACTTCAGCCTGCAACAGCTGATGGGCCATCCCTGGGCTCCTGGCTGGGGTCTGTGCTTTCAGGCTCACATCTGCCAGTGCCTCTGAGAGGCCAGCAGCAGCAGCTGGTTTGCACATTGGTTGTCACGTCCCCTCTTCTTCATTCCCTGTGAGACCCTGCACAGGACAAGTTCTTGGATATGGGTTATCACAACAGATTATTCCAAGCTTCATAGAATCATAGAATGACCCAGGTTGGAAAAGACCTTGAAGATTATCAAGTCCAACCACAGCCTCACCATAGTACCCTAACTCTAACAACTGTCTGCTAAATCATATCCCTGAGTACCACATCCAAAGGGCTCTTTAACATATCCAGGGATGGTGACTCATCCACCTCCCTAGGTAACCTATTCCAGTTTTTAACTACCCTTTCTGTAAAGAAGTGTTTCCTAATGTTCAAACTAAACTTACCTTGGTGCAACTTGAGGCCATTTCCCCTCATCCTGTCACTTGTCACCAGTGAGAAGAGACTTGCCTTGCTCTCACTGTAAGCACTCTTTGGATACTGGAAGAGAGTGATAAGGTCTCCCCTCAGCCTCCTTTTCCCCAGACTAAACAGCCCCAGATTCCTCAGCCTCTCCTCATAAGGTTGATTTTCCAAGCCCTTCACAAGCCTTGTTGCCCTTCTCTGGACCTGCTCCAGCACCTCCATGACTTTTTTGTACTGAGGTGCCCAAAAGTGAACACAGCACTCGAGGTGAGGCCTCACCAATGCTGAATACAGGGGCAGGATGACTTCCTTAGTCCTGCTCACCACACCATTCCTGATTCAAGCCAGGATGCCACTGGCCCGCTTGGCCAGCTGGGCACACTGCTGGCTCATATTCAGCTGACTGTCCATCAGCACACCAAGGTCCCTTTCTGTCTGGGAGCTTTCCAGCCACACCTCCCCAAGCCTGTAGGGTTGCCTGGGGTTGTTATGACCAAAATGCAGGACCCAACACTTGGCCCTATTGAAACTCATTCCATTAACCTTGGCCCATCGATCAAGTCTATCCAGGTCCCTCTGTAGTGCCCTTCTCCCCTCAGGCAGATCAACACTCCCTCCCAGCTTAGTGTCGTCTGCGAACTTACTGAGGGTGCACTCAATCCCCTCATCCAAATCATCAATGAAGATGTTAAACAGAAGCGGCCCAAGCACCGAGCCCTGGGGGACGCCACTTGTGACCGGCCACCAACTGGATTCCACTCCATTGACCACAACTCTCTGGGCCCGGCCATCCAACCAGTTCTTCACCCAGCACAGCGTGCGCCCATCCAAACCACGGGCAGCCAGCTTCTCTACCAGAATGTGATGGGGGACAGTGTCAAAGTCCTTACTGAAGTCCAGGTAGACCATGTCAACAGCCCTTCCTTCATCTACTAAGCGGATCACCGTGTCATAGAATGAAATCAGGTTAGTCATGCAGGATCTACCATTCATAAACTTGTGCTGACTAGGCCTGATCCCTTGGCTGACCTTCAGTTGATCCATGATGATACCTGAGATGATCCTTTCCATAACCTTCCCAGGCACCGAGGTGAGACTGATGGGCCTGTAGCTGCCAGGATCATCTTTCCGGCCCTTTTTGAAGACGGGCATCACATTCGTCAGCCCCCAATCCACCGGGACATCCCCAGTCAGCCAAGACTGCTGGAAAATGATGGACAGTGGTTCTGCGACCACATCCGCCAACTCCCTCAGCACTCTAGGGTGCAACCCATCCGGCCCCATGGACTTATAAACATTCAGCTTTCAAAGTATATGGATACCTATAGAGCCTTATGGATGCCCATTGAGCCTTAAGGCTGCCTATAGAGCCTTATGGATGCCTATAGAGCCTTAAGGCTGCCTATAGAGCCTTATGGATGCCTATAGAACCTTAAGGATGCCTATAGAGCCCTATGGGTACCTATAGAGCCTTGAGGATACCTATAGAGCCTTATGGATGCCTAGAGAGCCTTGAGGATACCTTTAGAGCCTTGAGGACGCCTATAGAGCCTTAAGGATGCCTATAGAGCCCTATGGGTACCTATAGAGCCTTATGGATGCCTATAGAGCCTTATGGATAACTATAGAGCCTTAAGGATGCCTATAGAGACTTATGGATACCTATAGAGCCATACGGATGCCTATAGAGCCCCCCCCCAATTAATCCTATAGGAGATGGGGGATGCCCCCCACACATATTATCCTATAGGAGGTGGGAGAAGCCCCTCCCCCCCACCCCCCCAAATCCCAATAAATAGACAATAACAACACAACTGTCCCTGTCGCGTCCTTCTTACCTCACCTGGCATGACCCTCATTAATGGACACTAATTAACGGACCCTAATTAAGGGACCCTAATTCTAGAACATTGGGCCTCTATGGGTTGACCTGATGGCCAATGCTCCCATAGGGCTCTAAGGGTTGACCTGATGGCTGTGTATTTCCATAGGGCTCTACAGGTTGACCTGATGGTTGATGTTCGCATAGGGCTCTAAGGGTCGACCTGATGGCCCCCATAACAGCACTCAGGTTCCCCCAAGAACAGCATAGGATCTATAAGGACCCCATGTGCATCCAGCCCCATAGATGTGCATCCTGCCCTATAGATTTACACCAAGTTCCATAGATGTGCATCCAGCCCCATATATGTTCATCCAGCCCCATAGATGTGCGTCCAGCCCCATAGATGTTGCTCCTGCCCCATAGATGTGCATCCAGCCCCATAGATGTGTGTCCAGCCCCATAGATGTGCGTCCAGCCCCATAGATGTGCATCCAGCCCCATAGATGTGCATCCAGCCCCATAGATGTACATCCAGCCCCATATAGCTGTTATGGCAACCAGTCCTTCCCACCCCTCGTTTGCCATGGCAGCTCCTGTCAATCAAACCCATCTCCATGACAACTGTCCCACCTCCCGTTGCCATGGCAACCGGCATCCTTCCCTCCCCTCCCTCCCCCCATTCAAACTCCTCCTTTTTAACTCGTTTTTTTTTGCCTTTTATTGCCGCTATTCACCCCAAAATCCCTTTTCCCCCCCAACCTTTTGCCACAGACCCCAATGAGCCCCATAGGCCACCCACAGACCCCCATAGAACCCCATAGGGCCCCATAGGCCCCCATAGACTCCTATAGAACCCTATAGGTTACCATAGGCCCCCATAGACTCCCATAGACCCCCTGTAAGACCCCACAGATCCCCCCTAGTCCCCAATAGACCCCCACAGACCCCTATAGGCCCCCATAATAGCCCCATCGAATTCTATAGACCCCCATAGGGCCCCATAGGCCCCCATAGACTCCCATAGAACCCTATAGGCCCCCATAGGCTCCCATAGACTCCCATAGAACCCTATAGGCTTCCATAGGCCCCCATAGACTCCCATAGAACCCTATAGGTTACCATAGCCCCCATAGACTCCTATAGACCCCCTATAAGACCCCACAGACCCCCCCCTAGGCCCCAATAGACCCCCACAGACCCCTATAGGTCCCCATAATAGCCCCATCGAATTCTATAGACCACCATAGAATCCCATAGGCCCCGATAGTCCCCCCATAGAACACCATAGAATCCCATAGGACCCCCATAGACCCCCCATAAGGCTCCATTGACCCCTCAGGCCCCCATAGACCCCACATAGAACCCGACAGACCCACATAGGAGCACTCAGGACCCCCATAGGCCCCTATAGACCCCCCAAAGGCCCCCCATAGGCCCTCATAGACCCTCATAGGACCTCATAGACCCACAATGGGCCTCATAGACCCCCCCATAAACCTCCATAGACCCCCATAAGCCCCCCATAGACCCCCATAGGACCCATCAGGACTCTCCAGGATGTTGGAATTATGACCGCGGGAGACGTGCCTCATATATCATGGTCAGCAGGTCTCAGTTTATTAGGTGTAACAGCATCTTGTTTATACAGTCAGTAATAAGCTCATACATATTGCAAAAGTAAAGCTCAAGATTGGTGGGTTATACATTACTTCATTTGACCTTTATGGTTAGTCTTATGGTTACTTTTCTTCATAGCTTTGTCTACACATTGCTACACATCTTGTTTTTCCCTCTAGGCCGTCCTTGTTTCTCGCTACATATTTTGTCCTTAGCTACATATCCTGTCTTTCACATCCTGATATCTCCTCATTGTTGCCACTAGTCACATACCTTCTCTTACAATTTAACTAATGGAATCTCATCATGTCCTTTCTCACGAAGCCATTCTGCACAAACACTCTCTACACTTACACAGACCATCTCCACATCTCCCCCGTTTTCTTTTTGGGCAACTAAGGAGGCATTGTATTTTGAGTCGATCATTCTCATTAGTAAATACAACATAACAACATTACTGTTAAACCTACTAAAAAGAACAAACATGTTTGTACTGCAACCTAAGTTTCTGCAACCTGGAAATAAATCCATGAGGGTCCCATTGTGTTAATCTGTAACCAGTTAAAAAATCTTCAATTTTCATATACTCTGATATATTGAATTTTAATGACCACTAAGATTTGTGCAATAAATACTTTTAGGATGCTCATAACCATGCTCTACCGACTGAGATAGCTGGGCTAATAATTGATTAATGATCATGCAATTTACGAAGTAGCATGTCAAATAGAACCAACTTTAGAGGACAAATGTGCTAGAATATCACTAGGGGCATTATTACTTATTGACCCTTGAGAAACTGTTTGTGGTGAATGCGACAGGTGGTGCCAGCAGGGCGTCCCCTGCTTCAAAGTGCACCTTTCCTCTCTCACCCACCACAGATTCTCTCCTGCATTCAGGGTCTGAAGGATTTCTTCCAGTTGTACACCATATCCGCATGGCCAGTGCGTGATATAGAGCCCAAGTAGAACACCTGCTTGGAAACCAAGTATCAAATTTAATTCTATTAGCGTGTGCCTTTGTCTCAAATGATGCATGGTTATATTTTAAAATCCCAATTAGTTGGATGTAAGAGAGGTAACCATTTTACGATACAGGGCCATCCCTTTGCCTGGGATTCCTTTCCAGGTTTTTTCCTTGCAAATTAAGAAAAGCTAATTAATAGATTAGTAACATCATAACTAAGTCCTGTTTAATACACATTTGAACTATTACCATGCTGGAACCCACGTAAGGCCAGTCTCTGTGGAAATATGATCATATTCACAACCCCAAGTTGTCAGTGGTAGGGGACAGTCCAGAGTCCTGCGGCCATATTCCAAACATTAACCATAGGCTGTTCCTTGAGCACTGGGGAAGCTTCAAAAGAATGATCCACATAAGCTGTATCTGTACGAACATGATTCAAAAAATTCAGCACAAGCAAAACAAGCAAAACCTTGCATAATATTTCTTGTAGTGTGTCTCCCATATTCCCACTTTTTTGTTTAATAATAACAAGAATGGATTTCAATGTTTGATAAACGTGCTCAGTGATAGCTTGTCCAGTGGGAGAACGAGCAATGGCTGTAGTATGTTCAACAGCCCCATCTTGGAGGAAAGTTTGAGTGGCCTTAGAGGTATATGCAGGCCCATTATCTGTTTTTGTAATTTGTGGGATTCCTATAGCAGCATAAGCTGATAACCAGTGTTTACGGGCATCGTGACTGTTTTCACTTGTATGTGCTGTGGCAAATATGTAAGAAGAGTGAGTATCTATCGTTACATGTGCATATTTTAGACAGCCAAATTCAGGAATGTGAGTGACATCTGTCTGCCACAGTTGAAGAGGTGCTGTGTTACGTGGATTTGTCCCAATTTGAGGCAAAGGGGCAATCGCCTGGCAGTCTGGGCATGTTAGAGTAATGTTATGATCCTGATCCACTGTCAGTTGGAACTGTTTTTGTAAGGCTCTCCTGTTATGATGGAAAATTTGATGGGAGAGTCGTGCTTGCTCAAATAATTGAGGAGCAGCAAAAGCGACTGTGGCTCGATCAGCCTTATGGTTGCCCTCAGTTAAAGGACAAGGCAATGTAGTATGCGATTGAGTGTCATAATGCAAAACTTGCTTGAGCTGTACAAACAAAACCAAATTATTAACTTCCTTAAGAAAGGATTCTTCAATCTGTTGAATGATACCTGCAACATACAAAGAGTCAGTTATTATATTAAGCTTCTGTTCTGAAAAAATTTGAAAAGCTCGAACTACTGCAGTGAGTTCTGCAACTTGAGGTGATCCATCAATAACATGTACTTCTGATTGCCATCGTGTAGCAGTCGCATGCCAGAGAACCTCTGCTTGGTGCGTCTTGCCGGAGCCACCTGTAAATACAGTAACAGCATTGGGTATTGGAACATGTGAACGTAAAGCATTAGTAGCAAGGGGGATATCAGTCAAATTATGTAGCTGGTATTCAGTCATAAACACAGTGTATTGCATAGGAGAGAGGATCATTCGTAACACAGTTTTTGATCCGTCCGTGTCTTTAACCTCGTTACACGCGGGCTGCAGAGACGCAGACGCAGGAGTCATAGCTGCGGCAGAGAGAGGCAGCGTCCCGACGAGTGACGTGGGCGGGGCGGAAGGCGGCAGCTGGCTGGTAACGGCTGCTTGTGTCCGAGCGCGGCCTCTGTTCTTTCTTGCGCTGGGCTGGAGGTTTCTCGACCAGCGTTGGCAGCTGACGGTGTTGTGGTTGTCCGAGCGGCAGTTCTGGCACCATACACCGGCGGCTTGACAGTCGCGACGGATGTGTCCGGTATTTCCACAACGGTAGCACTTCATGCGGGAGCTGTTCTGCGAGCGGGGGCTTATAGAAACTGCAGCTTGGAGGGGTGCAAGGGCAGCCAACACTTGATTCTGAGAAGCCTCATCCTGTGCCTTTAATCCTGCCCCTACCTCCTTAATAGCCTTAACTATGAAAGCCTTAGCCCCCATGGGCACACTCGATAACCTGTCTAACACCTCCTCTATTGACCAATTACTCCTCAAAGTATTTAGAATGCCACGAGCTGTAGCGTTACAGTTTTGAAGTGCACACTGTTTCAGCATTATTTCCCTCATGTATTCTGGTACTCCAGCCTTCTCTATGGCTCCAGCTACCTTATCTATAAATGCTCCAAAATCCTCATTCCTTCCCTGCTGGATCCCCATATAAGACGGTAGCCCACCTGGTGCCTTGATCTTATCCATAACCTGTCTGGCCAGATACATTGACTCCCTACATTTAACTGGCCCTAATAAAGCCTGGGCCCCTGTCCGGATGAAAGGACCCACCCCTAAAAGTTCTTCAACGGTTACATTATACAAGGGATCTCCAGGCTGCCTAACTATCGCCGTGCTCTGTTGGCACATCTCTTCCCAATAAGCATTAAACAGCCTAGCTATAGCCCGACAATCAGATGGCAACAAAACTTGAGTACTCCAGATATAATCCAACATCTGTCTCGCTGACTCGCTTTTTACTCCAAACTGACTGACCGTAGACCACAATTGTGACAACAATTTCCAATCTAAAGCAGTGATAGCAGCCTGTATCCCGCCTGCAGGATTAGGTGCATACACCACCGGAAATGCCATCTGTTGCACAGCTTCCAACGCCTCACCGTCCCCTGCCTCTAAACAAGCCCACGCCAGCGCAGCCCAGCCCCCCCTCTGCTCCCGCGCGACGGCCTCCGCTAGGTCAGTCCCTGCCCCAGGGAGCGGCTCATTGCTAAGGGGGGTCGAGGGGGCCGGCTGTAGCGCCATGGTGGATGCAGGCGGCTCGTCCGACACAGACGTGCCTGGAGGCGGAGACGGGGCACTCGGCTCCGGGGCCACTGGCAACGCAGGCTCGGCAGCCAGCGGCAAATTTACGGTGGACACAGCAGGGGGCATCGGGCAATTTGACCACTCACTATAATTCTTATTCCTCCCCTGCACAACACTAGCTTGCTCTGTCGCTTTCTTTTCTGCCTGATATCGCAACAACTCATTATAAACCAGACTCATCCACACGCTTATCCACACACTCATCCATACACACATAAACACACGCCACCACTTTCCGCATTTTTTAGCCTTTTTCTCCCCTTCTATCATTCCCTGCTCAGTAAGATCATGCACCAAAAGCGGATTCTGAAATAACCCTTTAGCATATCCGTACGCTAATAGCTTGGGGAGTTCCTTTCCTATGTCTATACCTTTAAAGTGTCTCCTACTTAGAAAAGCGGAGAACAAATTATATGCTGCTTGCCTGTCCATTTTTACTCACGTCGGTACCGTTGCAGCCTTCCAGGCTTCGGCAGCACGTATCGGTCAAGCCCACCTGTCGTGGTCGCTTGAGACGCGGAGCTTTAATTCGGCTCTTTCGTCGTCCTCGCTGCTTAAGGACCCGAACCCATCGCAGTCCCAACCGTGGCAACTTCCTTTTTCCCTGGCAAGGATTTCGTCTTCTTCTTACTTAGCGGAAGAAGATGGTCCCTGTTCGGGCGCCATTTGTTGGAATTATGACCGCGGGAGACGTGCCTCATATATCATGGTCAGCAGGTCTCAGTTTATTAGGTGTAACAGCATCTTGTTTATACAGTCAGTAATAAGCTCATACATATTGCAAAAGTAAAGCTCAAGATTGGTGGGTTATACATTACTTCATTTGACCTTTATGGTTAGTCTTATGGTTACTTTTCTTCATAGCTTTGTCTACACATTGCTACACATCTTGTTTTTCCCTCTAGGCCGTCCTTGTTTCTCGCTACATATTTTGTCCTTAGCTACATATCCTGTCTTTCACATCCTGATATCTCCTCATTGTTGCCACTAGTCACATACCTTCTCTTACAATTTAACTAATGGAATCTCATCATGTCCTTTCTCACGAAGCCATTCTGCACAAACACTCTCTACACTTACACAGACCATCTCCACACCAGGACCCCCATAGGAGTCAATAGGAGTTAGCCGTTGACTCCCATTGACTCCCACTGACCCCCATTGACTCCCATTGACTCCCATTGACTCCCATTGACTCCCATTGACTCCCACTGACCCCCATTGACTCCCATTGACCCTCATTGACCCTCATTGACTCCCATTGACCCCCTTTTACTCCCATTGACCCCCATTGACTCCCATTGACTCCCATTGACCCCCATTGACTCCCATCGACTCCCATTGACCCCCACTGACTCCCATTGACTCCCATTGACCCCCATTGACTCCCATTGACTCCATTGACTCCAATTGACCCCCACTGACTCCCATTGACCCCCATTGACTCCCATTGACCCTCATTGACTCCCATTGACCCTCTTTTACTCCCATTGACCCCCATTGACTCCCATTGACCCCCTTTTACTCCCATTGACCCCCATTGACTCCCATTGACTCCCATTGACCACCATTGACTCCCATTGACTCCCATTGACCCCCTTTGACTCCCATTGAGACCCATTGACCCCCATTGACTCCCATTGACTCCCATTGACTCCCATTGACCCCCATTGACTCCCATTGACCCCATTGACTTCCATTGACCCCCACTGACTCCCATTGACTCCCATTGACTCCCATTGACTCCCATTGACTCCCATTGACCTCCATTGACTCCCATTGACTCCCATTGACCTCCATTGACCCCCATTGACTCTCATTGACCCTCCTAGACTCCCATTGACCCCCATTAACTCCCATTGACCCCCATTGATTCCCATTGACTCTCATTGACCTCCATTGACCCCCATTGACCCCCATTAACTCTCATTGATCCCCATTGACCCCCATTGACTCCCATTGACCCCCATTGACCCCCATTGACCCCCATTAACTTCCATTGACCCCCATTGATTCCCATTGACTCTCATTGACCCTCATTGACCTCCATTGACCCCCATTGACTCCCATTGACTCCCATTGACCCCCATTGACTCCCATTAACTCCCATTGACCCCATTGACTTCCATTGACCCCCATTAACTCCCATTGACCCCCATTGATTCCCATTGACTCTCATTGACCTCCATTGACCCCCATTGACCCCCATTAACTCTCATTGATCCCCATTGACCCCCATTGACTCCCATTGACCCCCATTGACCCCCATTGACCCCCATTAACTTCCATTGACCCCCATTGATTCCCATTGACTCTCATTGACCCTCATTGACCTCCATTGACCCCCATTGACTCCCATTGACTCCCATTGACCCCCATTGACTCCCATTAACTCCCATTGACCCCATTGACTTCCATTGACACCCATTGACCCCCATTGACTCTCATTGACCCTCATTGACTCCCATTGACCCCCTTTTACTCCCATTGACCCCCATTGACTCCCATTGACCCCCATTGACTCCCATTGACCCCTTTTGACTCCCATTGCACCCCATTGACTCCCATTGACCCCCATTGACTCCCATTAAGCCCCATTGACCCCCATTGACTCCCATTGACTCCCATTGACTCCCATTGACCCCCATTGACTCCCATTGACTCCCATTGACTCTCATTGACTCCCATTGACTTCCATTGACCTCCATTGACCCACATTGACTCCCATTGACCCCATTGACTCCAATTGACCCCCACTGACTCCCATTGACTCCCATTGACTCTCATTGACCCTCATTGACCTCCATTGACCCCCATTGACTCCCATTGACTCCCATTGACCCCCATTGACTCCCATTAACTCCCATTGACCCCATTGACTTCCATTGACCCCCATTAACTCCCATTGATCCCCATTGATTCCCATTGACTCTCATTGACCTCCATTGACCCCCATTGACCCCCATTAACTCTCATTGATCCCCATTGACCCCCATTGACTCCCATTGACCCCCATTGACCCCCATTGACCCCCATTAACTTCCATTGACCCCCATTGATTCCCATTGACTCTCATTGACCCTCATTGACCTCCATTGACCCCCATTGACTCCCATTGACTCCCATTGACCCCCATTGACTCCCATTAACTCCCATTGACCCCATTGACTTCCATTGACACCCATTGACCCCCATTGACTCTCATTGACCCTCATTGACTCCCATTGACCCCCTTTTACTCCCATTGACCCCCATTGACTCCCATTGACCCCCATTGACTCCCATTGACCCCCACTGACTCCCATTGCACCCCATTGACTCCCATTGACCCCCATTGACTCCCATTAAGCCCCATTGACCCCCATTGACTCCCATTGACTCCCATTGACTCCCATTGACCCCCATTGACTCCCATTGACTCCCATTGACTCTCATTGACTCCCATTGACTCCCATTGACTCCCATTGACTCCCATTGACCCCCATTGACTCCCATTGACTCCCATTGACTCCCATTGACCCCCATTGATTCCCATTGACCTTCATTGACTCCCATTGACTCCCATTGACTTCCATTGACCCCCATTGACCCTCATTGACTCCCACTGACTCCCATTCACTCCCACTAACTCCCATTTACCCCCATTGACTCCCATTGACTCCCATTGACTCCCATTGACTCCCATTGACTCCCATTGACTCCCATTGACCCCCATTGACCCCCATTGACTCCCACTGACTTGCATTGACCCCCAATGACTTCCATTGACCCTCATTGACTCCCATTGACTCCCATTGATTCCCATTGACTCCCATTGTACCCCATTGACTCCCATTGACCCCCATTGACTCCCATTGACCCCCATTGACTCCAATTGACCCCCATTGATTCCCATTGACTCCCATTCACTCCCACTGACCTTCATTGACTCCCATTGATTCCCATTGACTCCAATTGACTCCCATTGACCCCCATTGACTCCCATTGACTCCCATTGACTTCCATTGACCCCCATTGACTCCCATTGACTCCCACTGACCCGCATTGACCCCCAATGACTCCCATTGACCCCCATTGACTCCCATTGACCCCCACTGATTCCCATTTACTCCCATTGACTCCCATGTGCAACAATCTAATCTTTTAGGCAGGTCCTCCATCCTCTCTCCACTCACATCCTCATTGATTTCCAGTGCCTGAACCCTATTGCTAGTATATTCTGCAACCTATTGCTAGGTCGCAAGTGCAATCGTTTGGTACAAGACCTGAGGGCAAGTAATGGAATTGTTGAGTGGATACACTCAGTGGTGGCAAATCCATGCACCTCATTAACCCAGTTAAGGAATGAACAGGAGGAGTTTACCTTCTGGATTTGAAGCATGTCTCTTCTGCCTGGTTTGGCCAATCTGGGGAGAAGAGACTCAGTGAACCAGCACAGTGTTACCCAGGGCTGTGAGAACAGCTTAATGATTGTTGAGAACTGGTCAACTCGTGAGCCTGAGACCTGGGATCCTCCAGCCCAGGGTGGAACTTAATTGCAGCAGGTGGATGCCACAGCAACAAAAGAGAGCGGTGCAATGGTCTGTGAGTCTGCTGAGTTTCTTGGTTGACGGAAAGCACAAATAACTCAACAGCAAGTGACATATCTGGGAGATTACAGCTGGACTTTGAACCTTAAGGATCACCAGGAAAGAAGCCATCTGACAAACCCCTGAGCCGCACATTGCCAAGGAACTCCATACATTCCCAGGAATGACAGGATGGTGCTGACTGTGGATGCACAGCCATGGACTGGTCGTAAAGCTCCAAACAGCTTGATGAAGTGAGTAAGGGACGGTCAGGGTGTCTGAGGGCGGTGGCTGCACTGGTGCTCAATATTCAAGAAGCCCGTAAATCTACATTGGGCCAAAGGATGCCAGTTTTAATATCTCATACAGTGTTTACTGTATTGGAGGCAAAAGGGGGACATTGGCTCTCACCCCAAAGATCCCTGAAATACCAGGCCCATCCTGACAGAGCAGGATGATGTAGAAATAATTGTAAGTAATATTGTCAACCCAGTATCTTTCCTTTGCGGAACACCTGGAGAACCAGTATCTCCTGACTGCTTTGAAACAACTGGAGCTGCACATTTCAGATGGTCAGTCAGACCTGAAGGACAAAACCCTAGAAGATGTAGAAGTTCCTGGTGGGTTCTATGGGTCCTAAGAGGGTCCTGATGGGTCCTATGGGGGTCCTGTGTTCTCCTAAGGCGGTCCTGATGGGTCCTATGGGAGACCTGCGTACTTCTATGGGGGTCCTGGTGGGTCCTGTGGGATCCAAAATGGGTTCTGACAGCTGCAGTTTTGTGAGACAAGGAGAATGTAAGCAGTTTATGCAGTAACTGCTACTGACCAGGATCCAAGGACTATTAGCACCAACATCATCTTTGAAATCTGTAGTTCACCTATTTCAAGCTGGGGACTGGATCCTGATCCAGACGGGGAAGGAGACAAAGCTGCAGCCTGACTGGGAAGGACCGTTCCAAGTACTTCTAATGACTGAAACAGCTGTGAGGATGCCGAGAAAGGATGGACTCATACACACTGGTAAAGGCATCCACCAGCCCTGAGGCGTGGGAACTGTTGCCACAGAAAAACCTTTAAAAGAAAAGAATTAGAAGGAAATCATGACAAGTTTTTCCATATGCATATATATATATTGAACTATTATTTTAACTAACCTTTAACTTCTCCTCAGATAGGTGAATAAATTGCATATGTAAGTGGGAGAGTATTATAACCTCTATAGAACTAATGCTCACAAAAGTTTTTCCATGTTGTAACGAGGAGTTTTTACTGCTGCACCCATTCGTTATCCTGATAATTATCTGGAAAATGTAAAATTTGACAGTAACACAGGGACCAACTGATAGTTTTGATGTGAATGAGGGACTCTTGTAGTGTATGGAATGATGTATGGTGGACAGCTGCCTATTGAGGCTGGACATATACACTCCTTGAAAATACCCAGAATCACAGAATGACCCGGGTTGGAAGGGACCTCAAGGATCATGTAGTTCCAACCCCCCTGCCTGGCAGGGCCACCAAACATACGCCTTTACTAGATCAGGTTGCCCAAGGCCCCATCCAACCTGGTCTTGAACACCTCCAAGGACGGGGCATCCACAACCTTCCTGAGCAGCCTGTTCCAGGACCTCAGCACTCTCCTAGTAAAGAACTTCCACCCAACATCCAACCTAAATCTTCCCTCTTTCAACTTAAAACCATTTCCCCTAGTCCTGCTATTATCAGCCCTTTCGAAGAGTTTACTCCCCTCCTGGGAGTAAGTTCCCTTCAGGTATTGAAAGGCTGCAATGAGGTCACCCCGCAACCTTCTCTTCTCCAGGCTGAACAAACCCAACTCCTTCAGCCTGTCCTCATAGGGGAGGTGCTCCAGCCCCCTGATCATCTTCGTGGCCCTCCTCTGGACCCTTTCCAACAGCTCCACATCTTTCTTGTACTGAGGGCTCCATACCTGGACACAGTACTCCAGATGGGGCCTCACAAGAGTCAAGAAGAGAGGTTCAACCACCTTCCTATCCCTGCTGACCACCCCTCTCCTGATGGAGCCCAGGATCCCATTTGCCTTCCGGGCTGCCAGAGTGCACTGCTGGCTCATGTTGAGTCTCTCGTCCATCAGGACCCCCAGGTCATTCTCTGCCGAGCTGCTCTCAAGGACTTCTGCTCCCAGCCTGCACAGGTGCCTGAGGTTCTTCCGGCCCAAGTGCAAAACCTTGCACTTTGTTGTGTTGAACCTCATTAGGTTCACCCGAGCCCAGCTTTCCAGTCTGTTGAGGTCTCTCTGGATGGCATCCCTTCCTTCCAACGTATCAACTGTGCCACTCAGTTTGGTGTCGTCAGCAAACTTGCTGAGGGTGCACTCAATTCCCTCATCGATGTCATTAATAAAGATGCTAAAGAGCACCAGTCCCAAGATGGACACTTGGGGGACACCGCTCGTTACCGGCCTCCACCTGGACATAGAGCCATTAACCACCACCCTCTGTCTGTGGCCTTTCAACCTATTTCTTATCCATCGAGTTGTCCACCCATCAAATCCACTTCCCTCCAATTTGGAGATGAGGATGTGGTGGGGGGCCATGTCAGAGGCCTTGCTAACGTCCAGGTACATGACATCGGTCGCCTTCCCTTCGTCCACCATAGCTGTCATTCCATCACAGAAGGTCACAGGATTAGTTAAGCATGACCTTCCCCTGGTGAAGCCGTGCTGGCTGTCTCGGATCACATTCTCATTCTTTATGTGATTGAGCATGTTGTCCAGGAGGATCTGTTCCATGATCTTCCCAGGCATGGAGGTGAGACTCACCTGCCAGTAGTTCCCCGGGTCCTCCCTGCTCACCTTCTTGTATATGGGAGTGACGTGACCCTTCCTCCAGTCATCCAGGTCCTCACCTGACAGCCACAACTTCTCAAATATGATGGAGAGCGGCTCGGCAACCACCTCAGCCAGCTCCTTCAGGACCCTGGGATGCACGCCATCTGGCCCCATAGACTTGTACACATTCAGTCTAAGGAGGCACTCTCGGACTTGCTCTGCCCTTACAGTGGGGAGGGATTTACCTCCTTGGTCCCCACATAGAGGTCTGGGGATGCAGGTCTTAGGGACATGAAAAAGACTAGAATCCTGGCCACCAATGAAGACCGAGGTGAATAACTCATTCAACACCTCAGCTTTCTCTTCATCTGTTGAAGCCAGTTCTCCTTCTAAATTTACCAAAGTAGGTACACCTGTTTTGGCCCGTCTCTTCTGGCCAATGTACCTGTAGAAGGTTTTCTTATTGTTTTTCACATCCCTTGCCAAGTTCAGTTCTGCCTGCGCCTTGGCCTCCCTGATCCAACGTCTGCAAGTCTGGACGGCATCCCTGTATTCTTCTGAGGTGACACAGCCTTGTTTCCAGAGCTTGTACACCCCTTTCTTCGCCCTCAGTTCTCTCAGCAGGTCCTTGCTGAGCCATGCCGGTTTCCTACCTTTCTTATTCAGTGGAGCCCACTTTCTTATTCAGTGGAATGGAGACCTCTTGTGCTTCCAGGAGGGCATCCTTGAAGAGCAGCCAGCTCTCCTCAACATCCTTGTCTTTGAGGGCAGCACGCCAGGGGATCTTGGCTAGCAGTCCATTGAGTAGCTTGAAGTCTGCTCTTCTAAAGTTCAGTGTCCTGATCCTGCTCATTTCCAGACCCACATCGCTTGAGATCACAAGTTGCCAAGTCCTTCACTGTGATTCCATCAATCCCTCCCTATGTCTGTCTAACTCATTTCTTGTACAGTTATTCCCTGTGAATGTCAAACCTCAATAGAAGCAGTTTGGACATGACATGCAGTAGATCACTGTGTTTTACCGTTCATCACCTTTCCTACTGTTTGTTGGCAAAAGAAAAAAAAAAAAAAAAAAAAAAAAAAAGAATTCTTTCCTTGCCCTTGTGCAGCTGATTCTCTGAGGAAAGCCTGTTCGAGTTGCTGAAAGGGAGACTTAACACTGAGCGGGTGGCTGCAGAGGAGGAGAGTGATGTGAGGAAAAGTGATGCAAGTCCCATGGGGCCAATGTGAGTAGAAATGGGGTGGGGTGGTTGAGAAGAACATTTGTCGACACAGAATAGAACGCATTGGGGACATCCTGGATTGATACCAGTTGCACAATGCTGCTTTAAAACTTGTTTATACCCAGCTCTAAATAAATAGACAGTAAATGTCTGCTGGATTCTTTCTCTTTAAGATCTCTCCAGGTACCCCTCCATTTTGCTGCACAAGTTCTGAAAACTTGAAGAAAATAACAGGAAGGCACAAGGCACAGGAGGCTCTTCAGGTTATAATGAGCCCCAGGGTGCATTTGATGCTGAGTCCATCAACCTCCAGTGCAGAGAGAAGTTTGCACAGAGTGCTCAACAAGACAAAGTCAGAAGTAACAGTGAAGTTTCTTGGAGTATTAATGGGCCCACTGAGGAACAATAACAAGCAAGCTTCCCAAGGGACTAGTTAGAGAAGATAATTGGAAGATATGACTACAGGCAATGAAAGGCACTGGCATGGTGGCCTAGATGCTTAGAAACCCCTCCTTTGTCTTATGAAGCAGACAGGCCAAGCCCTGATCCCCAGACCCTTGGTAGAGAGAACCTCATGCTGACTAAGGATCCTTCCTGGGGCAGTGGGTTGGAGGTCAGTATGATGTTAAATGAAAGATATGGGACAGAAGATCCCAGGCTCCGCATGGGCTGCAGGGACACTGTGAAGTCCATGTCCCATGTGTGCCCTGTGTCTCATGGCAGGATGTGGGATGTGAGAAGGGCCCAGTCTGAACAAGCAGTCAATCCCAATGAAACTCTGAACTTCAGCTCTCTCAGTTCCAGTGCCTTCCTTTGCACACCCTCCCATGGTTTAACGTCCTTTATGTTCTGTGGTGCCCTGAAGTGCACCCAGTGCTCCAGGTGAGGCTGCAGCAGTGCAGAGCAGACAGGGACAATCCTTTCCCTCACTGACCTGGTAATACCTTGCTTGATGCACTCCAATGGACTGCTGGCTCTCCTGGCTGCCTGGGCACACTGCTGACTCATGTTCAATTTGATGCTGACCATCACCCCCAATCCTTTTCAGTCAGACCACTCTCTAGTGTCCCATATCCAGTCAGTGTGTATGTCCAGGGTTGCTCCTACCCAGGTGCACAATCAGGCACTAGTTCTTGTTATGCTTTATGCACTTGGTGCTTAGGACCAACTGGTACCCACTTCTCTGACTTGTCCACATCTCTCTGCAAGTCCTCTCCACCCTCACTGGAGGCAACAGCACCTCCAATCAGCAAATTTGCTCAGAACAACTCCAAGTCCTGCATGCAGGTCATCTGCAAAAACATGAAAGAGAAGTGGCCCTAAAATGGAGCCCTAAGGAACCCAGATAGTGACCATCTACCTGCCCGATGGATCCCATTGACTGTAATCCTTTGGGCCTGACCTGTTGGCCAACTGCTCACCCACTACGTTCTGTTTCTGTCTAACTGCATGCAGGACATTCTGTCTAGAAGGATGCTGTGAGAAATAGTTTCAAAAGCTCTACTGAATTCCTCAAGGATTTCATCCATTTTCAACTGGCTTACCTTGGTCAGCTAAATGAATAACCGTGTCATAAAGGGTTTTGAAGTTAAACAGGACCGTCCCCTTAGGAACTTGTGTTGGCTGCGACCAATGACAGAATTGTCCTTCAGCTGTTTTTCCATAACTCCCACCACCATTGCCTCCATAATTTCACCAGGCACTGGAGTGAGACTGACAGGTCCATAATTGCCCATGTCATCTTTCTTGCTCTTCCTTACAAGGAGACAACATTTGCCAGCTTCCTGTCAATGGGCATGACCCCAGAGTTATTTAGTTGCAAGTGAAATGAGAGCCCAGAGCAAATTAAGGTGTCATCAGTGAAAGAACGTAGATGTGCCATAGCTTTGCAATGCCTTGAACTCCAGAGTATGCCACGGATGGAGCAGAGAGGAAGGCCTGCCTCTTCTGTTGTGACCTCCTCCATTTGGTAAGCAGAATAACACTACATGATACATGGGCACTGTGACTCTGCTCTGATCTGCTCGCAGGGGAAAGGTGAGGGGAGTTGCTCTCATGTCAGTGCAGGAAAAATCACTTCCTCTTTATCCCTTTTTTCCTCTGTAAACTATTCCACTATTTGTACCCTCATTTTCACTTCCACACACCCTCAAGTACACTTCAATATACATCAACAATTAAACTTTCTTATACCATCAAAAGAGTTTGTCAAACAATACTGTTTTTTAGATCCATATACACCCTTACTACCATATAACTTTTCCATTAATGGTCTGAAGTATTCAGTTATAAACACCAGAACCAGCACAGATTGGCCCACATTTCTCACACAGTTCCTTGCAAACAGAACATAGTATTACATAAATTGGTTGACACTCATTAAAAAAGAAAAAATAATAAAGATTTATTTATTTATTCTTAAAGTATGTTATGAATAGAAGGAAGACTAGGGAGACTGTGGGTCCCCTACTAAGTGAGGGCGGTATTCTGGTAACAGGGGATGCTGAGACGCTGGAGATACTGAAGGCATTCTTTGCTTCTGTCTTCAGTGAAAAAGCTCTCCCTTAGGAATCCCAGACCCAGTGAGAGGGTCTGGGGAATGGAAGGCTTGCCTTTAGTCAGGGAAGAGGTGGTTCGTGAGTGCCTAGGCCACACCAATGTTCATAAAGCCATGGGATCTGATGGGATGAATCCATGAATGCTGAGGGAGATGGCAGAGGTGATTGCTGAACCGCTCTCTATCATTTTTGAGAGGTCTTGGTGAATGGGGGAGGTGCCTGAAGACTGGAGGATAGCCAGTGTCACTCCGGTCTTCTCAAAGGGCAAGAAGGAAGATCTGGGTTATTACAGGCTAGGCCGTCTCACCTCAGTCCCTGGAAATGTGATGGAACAGCTTGTGCTGGATGCCATCTCCAGACAGCTGGAAGAAAAGGAGGTTACCAGGAGTAGTCAGCATGTGTCCATCAAGAGGAGGTCATGATCAACCAACCTGGTTGCCTTCTATGACTTTTTCACTTGCTTGGTCGACGGGGCGAGAGCGGTGGATGTAGCCTACCTTAATTTCAGCAAGGCATTTGATACTGTCTCATATGACATTCTTACAACAAAGCTGAGGAAGTGTGGGATAGATGAGTGGACAGTGAGGTGGGTTGAGAACTGGCTGACTGGCAGAGCACAGAGGATCGTCGTTGGCGGCGCAGAGTCTGGTTGGTGACCTGTAAGTAGTGGTGTTCCACGGGGGTCAGGGCTGGGTCCAGTCTTGTTCAACATCTTTATCAGTGACCTTGATGAGGGAATAGTGGCCACCAACATCTAGTTTGCTGATGACACGAAGTTGGGAGGATTGGCTGACACGCCTGTAGGCTGTGCTGCCATTCAGTGAGACTTGGACATGCTGGAGAGCTGGGCGGTATGAAACCAGATGAGGTTTAACAAAAGCAAGTGTAGAGTCTTGCACCTAGTAAGAAATAATTGCATGCACCAGGACAGGTTGGGGGATGAGCTGCTGGAGAGGAGCTCTGCTGAGAGGGACCTGGGTGTCCTGGAGGACAAAAGGTTGGCCATGAGCCGGTAGTGTGCCCTCGTGGCCAAAAAGTCCAATGGCATTCTGGGGTGTATGAAAAAGAGCATGGCCAGCAGGTTGAGGGAGTTGATCCTTCACCTCTAAACTGCCCTGGTGAGGCCTCATCTGGAATACTGTGTTCAGTTCTGGGCACTCCAGTACAAAAAAAGACAGGGATCTCTTGGAAAGAGTCCAGCAGAGGTCCACAAATTTGGTGAAGGGTCAGAAGCATCTCCCCTATGAAGAACGGCTAAGTGAGCTGGGTCTGTTTAGCCTTGAGAAAAGAAGGCTGAGAGGGGACGTGATCCAGGTCTATAAATATCTGAGGTGTGGGGTCAAAGTGGCAAGACCAGGCTCTTTTCAGCAGTGTGTGAAGTCAGGACAAGGGGTAATGGACAGAAACGGGAGCGTAGGAAGTTCAACAAAAATGTGTGCAAGAAGTTCTTAAAGGTGAGGGTGACTGAGCACTGGAACAGGCTGCTCAAGGGGGTTGTGGAGTCTCCTTGTCTGGAGATACTCAAGATGGACACCTACCTGTGCGCCTCCCTGGTGTTCCCCAAGAGTCTGGTGCTGGGGCCTGTCCTCTTCACTATCTTTATTGATGACAGGGATGAGGGCACTGGGGGCATCCTATGTAGGTTTGTGGATTACACCAAATTGCCTGGGAGTGTGGATCTGTCTCGGGTTAGCAAGGCCCTACGGAGGGATCTGGACAGGCTGGAGAGCTGGGCTGAAGCCAATGGGATGAGGTTCACTAGGCCAAATGCCATGTCCTGCACTTTGGGACCTGGAATGGACTGCTCAGGGTGTTGGTGGTGTCACCAACCCTGGAGGTCTTCAAGGATTGACTGGATGTTGTGTTGAGGGACATGGATTAGTGGGAGCTATTGGTAGTAGGTGAACAGTTGGACTGGATGCTCTTTAAGGTCTTTTGAAACCATGGTGATTCTATGATTCAATGATATTGTGTCCTTCTTTTGGTGCCCTTTTAGTTTCAGCAAACACTCTCTGGAAGGACTCTCCACATGTCTGGAACTAGTCACTGACCACTAGAAATCTGGTGTTAAATTCAACAGATTTTAATGTACTGTCATGATGCTGTTGTCTTTCAGGAACTGTTTGCCATGAGGATCCAGGGACATCTCAGGGGAGACAAGTGGGAAGGATAAACATGATATATTCTTCTGCTGAGCTGGGCCGGGCTCCTGGGACACAGGGAGCTCTTAAAAATGGGTAGGGCTGCAGAGAGACAGCTGTGCCCAGGAGCAGCTCTAGTGCACAGCACAGCCTGCAGGTAAAGGAAGGAGAGGAGAGAAAGGGGAGAGAGCATGCAGGATGTGTACGGTGTGAGCAGGCTGTGAGCTCACTGCAGGAGCATTGCCCACAGACCATGACAAGGTAAGTTTCACTGCAGACCGTGCAGCTGCATTTCATAGAGGGTTAACTTAATCTGGGACATCCCATAGCAGATCTGGCTGCAGGCACTGCATGTTTCTTTACTGTGGAAAAAGCCTTCTGCTCCAGCTGAGGGCTTGAGTGCTGCAGCATCAGAGCACAGCCCTGAGGGCTGCGTGTCCCAGCACGGCTGCAGGCTGTGCATATGGGTCTGCAGGCGGGTGCCCAGGGTTGTCCTGCAGAGCAGGGTCCCTGCTGTGCCCCAGGGGCTGTGTGCCGGCTATGGGACTCTGCCGCCTGCCAGGCTCAGCACTCAGCCTGCCCGGTGAGCTGCCCAGGGTGCAGCGGGGAGACGTGTGGGGGGAAGGAGCCCCCCGGCAGGGCTTGTGCTGCCACAGCTGCTGCCTGGGGCAGGGGATCACAGCTCAACTGCACAACAGGATGTTACTGAGGGCACTTTGCAAGAGGAGAGCCAAGGCAGGGGGTTTCCATTTCCTATTCTGAGTGAAGACAGCAAGAAAAGGGGGCAGAAATCTAAAAGGGGATGTCTAATTTAAACACAGTTCTGAAACTCAGAAATATTTTGTCCATCTATAAGTTGTTTTCTGAACAGGCAGATAACAAGGTGAAACGTCACACAGGTTATGCTTCCAGACTCTCCTCACTAAAAGGAAACAGTCAGTTTAACTTATCATCATTTTCTGCAGACAGTAATAGCTGATTTGTCCTGCAAGCAGGCTGTTTTCTCTAAGACAAACTGAAGTGCACAGAGGCTGGGGCTGGGGTCTCAATGAACACCTGCAGTAAAGAGGAAAATATCCAGGAGGCTGTGATGTGATTAGGAAATGAAAAGAAAGTAAGAGCTCCCTAATCTACTCCTCCTTAAGGGATGGTGAAGCTCATGAAAAAATACTCAAGTTCTGGAGTTAAATGATCATTATGGTCATTATCTTCTGCACTCTGCACAGGACTCCAAGCCCTGGAACAGCAGATGCCCAACAGCAGCTCCATCAGCGAGTTCCTCCTGCTGCCGTTGGCAGACACGTGGCAGCTGCAGCTCCTGCACTTCTGGCTCTTGCTGGGCATCTACCTGGCTGCCCTCCTGGGCAACGGCCTCATCAGCACAGCCGTAGCCTGCGACCAGCACCTGCACACCCCCATGTACTTCTTCCTCCTCAACCTGGCCCTCCTCGATCTGGGCTGCATCTCCACCACTCTCCCCAAAGCCATGGCCAACGCCCTCTGGGACACCAGGGCCATCTCCTACGCAGGATGTGCTGCACAGCTCTTTTGCTTTGTCTTCTTCTTCTCAGCAGAGTATTACCTTCTCACCATCATGTCCTATGACCGCTACGTTGCCATCTGCAAGCCCCTGCACTACGGGACCTTGATGGACAGCAGAGCTTGTGCCACCATGGCAGCAGCTGCCTGGGGCGCTGGGCTTCTCAATTCCCTGCTGCACACTGCCAGTACGTTTTCACTGCCTCTCTGCCAAGGCAATGTTGTCAACCAGTTTTTCTGTGAAATCCCCCAGATCCTCAAGCTCTCCTGCTCAGGCTCCTACCTCAGGGAAGTTGTGTTTCTCATTTTTAGTGCCAGTTTAGCATTTGGCTGCTTTGTTTTCATAATTGTGTCCTATGTGCAGATCTTCTTTGCAGTGCTGAGGATGCCCTCTGAGCAGGGACGGCACAAAGCCTTCTCCACGTGCCTCCCTCACCTGGCCGTGGTCTCCCTGTTTGTCAGCACTGGCATTTTTGCCAACCTTAAGGCCCCCTCCATTTCTTCCCCACTCCTGGATCTGACAGTGACAGCTATGTACTCAGTGATTCCTCCAACACTGAACCCTATTATCTACTGCATGAGGAACAGGGAGATCAAGCATGCTCTCAGGAAGGTGTTGCAATACACACTATTCCAGCTTCTATAAAGTGCACATCTTCGTCTCAGGATTCCCAGTGATGGTTCTTTATGTTTTATGTATCTTTGATTGTTTGATTGTTTGTGATACAGCAATCCGCAAAATAATATGAGAAATTATTTCATTTCTTTACTACCTGCTTTCCATTTTCTCACTCTGATATCTCATGTAAGCACTGAACCGGAGTCCCTGAATAGGTTAAGAGATAAATAAAGAGCTTTGAATGCTGACTTTTCCTTTTCTCTTCTGTCTTCCTACTTTGTCTGGGTTTGGTGAGGTACAGCCACAGACAGCAGCACAACGTGCTCTTTTCATTCCTGCTTTATTTCACTGCCACAGTGCTCTTAATGAGTCCTCTCATTTGTGCAGGCCTGAACGTCTTGTGTGTCTCATGACAGTCCTGTTGTCTCTACAGCAGCACTCCGGGGCTGCAGTCAGTAGCCGGCAATATGAATGGCTGTGTCAGAGCTGGTCTCCTTGCTGGCACTGCCATAGCAAGAGGGCCCCTTCAGAGCAGGAGGAGATAACTGGAGGTTTCTTCCAAAGCTGGTGTAAGGAATATACCTCATGAGCTGCTCCTTGAGAAGACCTCGAAATTTTCTGGTGCTCTTCACTGAGTGAAGGGGACAGACTCAAGACAGGACTCAAGATGGGGACAGACTCCGTGTTGTGGTTTAAATTATACACATTGAGGTAAAAAGAAAAAGTACAACAATTATGACAAATTTACATATAAAAATACATATATTATATTACTACATATATCATATTATCATAGTATCGTGCAAGTTGGAAGGGACCTTAGAGATCATTGAGTCCATCTCCCGGGTTTTGCGCCCCCTGTGTAGCGAAGCGGCACTTCTACCCCTGCGTCACAGGGGGGATTCGAACCCGGGCCCTCCGGTGCTGCAGGCAGCAGCTTATACCACTGCGCCACTGGGGGCACTATATGCAACATATTCATTTGCAAACACAGATTCATAAATAATAAATGATATGTATATCTGTTTACAAGTCCAGGACATGTTGCAGGGGTTTTAACAGCCTCAAGGTTCACTGTAGGAAACTGGAGTGGCTGTCGGGCTCTTGCAGGAGTTGGGGCAACTGCAGAGCTCATTGCCAGAGCTGGAATCACCACAGAAACTGTGACAGAAGTTGGAGCAGACACTCAGCACATTGGAGGGGTTGGAGTGACCACATGGATGTACCTCCTGGCACAGTGCACCTCCCCTGGGAGGAATTTCTTCCATTTTCTTGTCACAATACTTGGAACAGCTGCAGGACCAGTAGCAGGAGTGACTGCAGAGCTCATTATAAGGGGTGGAGCGGGATCTGTTGCAGCACTTGGAGCAACCACAGAACGTGTAGCAAAACCTTGGAGCTGCTGCAGAGTCGGTGACAGGAGTTGCAGAGGCTGCAGCACTGTCAGCAGATCCAACTCTCTTCCCCTTGAGGATGCTGAAGAGTGTTGAACACAGCTCAGTAGGTGTTGGCCAGGCCCTGGCACACTGCAGTCATTCGTGACTCTTGGGGATTACCAGGGCCACAGCAGACCTTCCCCAATATTCTACCAGTTTCTCAGGATCCTGCAGCTTCTCGGAGATGAAGTTCCAAAGCCCTGGGTTGTGTCCACCGCTCCAGGCAGCTGCCCAGACCTTCCCACACCCCCTGCTATGCAGAGCCATCTCACCTTGGGGCAGATCTCTCAGTGACATTCTTGATTAATTGTTTAATCTGAGACATAACCTGAAACACATTAACGACACGTAGCAATGGAAGCGTGCTGGTTTGAGCTTCCCATGGACAGTCTAACTCCTCAGGAGCTATTGGAACTATCTCTGGAGCTCCAAGGAAAAAAGAAGTGAGAGGGAGGCTGAGGGACTGCTGGAAAGTGTCCGCCCTTCTTACCTCTATTGCTGGGCTCCCTGAGGGGACAACAAAAAGGGTGTAATTCCTAATCATATCGACAGTATTGCTTCCAAAACTCAAAGATGATCGCAGAGCTGAATGTCTTCAAAACTTCACTTTGTCAGCTGCCTATTTTATCATGATATAAACCAAGGTCAAACAGCATACCCAAATCCAGCCCCCAGAGTTGACAAACAGTGCAGCAGGGAAAACAAGCAGCAAGGAAGGAATTATACAATGCAGCTTCATGAGAAGACTCAACAAGCTTCACAAATAAGGAAACAATCAGCATCATGGCCAGCAAATTCTCCAGCTCCTACAAAGCTCTGTGTTAACTCACTCTGGACAGATGTCCCTTGGAGCCCCACATCGGGCACCAAAATGATGGTGGTTGTTGAACCCAACATGTGGCTCAGTAGCACACAGTGCTTTGTGCACTGCCCACTTCCCAGTGGGATGGGGAAGGGAACTGGGGGGAAAAAAAGTACAACTTGTGAGTTGACATGAAGCTATTTACTAAGAGAGATGAAAGGAGAGAGGTAATCGTCATGACTATATATCCAGATATATGGTATAGTACATTACAACTGATTCACATGCACATGCTCAGCATCACCAGACTGATGGCCAGCTGGCTCCTGAGCAGCAGAAGAGAGAGTGAAATGATCTCACACCCCCTTCAGTACGCCTTCTGCTTGCTGTCAGATGGTATGGAACGTCCCTTTGGTCGCTTTAAGACAGCTGTCCTCAGTCTGTTCCCCTCAGTTCCTTGGGCACTCCACTGACCATGGCACTGCCTCTGTACAACACTGCTAAGCAGCAGCTGTAAACATTACAATGTTATCAATGCTTTTCTCCTAGAACCAAAACACTGCACCAGAGCAGACAGTCTGAAGAAAACAATGCCATCCCAGCTGTAACTCAGCTACCTGCCTGTCCCCCTCCTCTTGTTCTTCCTGATCAGGAAGCAAGGAACAGAATCTGCTGCTCTCTATGAGCCCTTTCCATCAGTTCTCAGCTGGCTCCTCTGCCATCCCCAGGCAGAACTCAGTGCACTCTCACAGAGGGCAGCAGCCTTTCCTCATCTTCCTTGGCCACCCGTCATAAAGAGTCCGTACCCCATTTGCTACAGTTCAGAGGTGGGAACCATCCCACAGTGTCTCCGTGAGCCAAACCAGACCCTAGGCCAGCAAATGCACAGAAATTTTGAGCGCACTGAGTGAATGTCTGTGGTCTTCTCATTGGTGTAAAGACTTTCAGAAAGAATCCCATTCCAGAAGCATGATTTGATATAGCCTGGCTGGGCCTCGCATCTACACCATGGTACTGGTGTTCAGAAGATGGCACACAGGTATGAGACACACTGTGGGGCTCACAGTTGTCCAGTGAGCACTGACACTACCAAGGCTTGGCTTTCCTGAAGGTCCTCAGCTGCATTTGTCAGCTGGCTGGGAGTGTGTTGGAGGCCCCATGGAAATGCCATTCAAACGTGAGCCCAGAACAAAGAAAGGTGTCACCAGTGAGAGAATGAAGGTGTGTCACAGCTTTCAAATGCCTTAAGCTCTGGAATTTGCAATAGATGGGGAACAGAGAAAGATCTGTCTCTTCTTCTGGTGAGCTCATCCATTTGGTCAGCTGAATAACGCTGTACTCTCAGGTGCCCATTACTCGAAGAGATGTAGTCATTTAGGATGGCCAAGAATACTCCCATGCCTCGTCTGGCTTCCAGCTGATGCTCAGGAAGGTGGTGACTCTCTTAGATGTCATCTACCACAGCTTGCTGGCACTGCTAAACACATCTATGAGCACCACAGGCACCTTGTGCTCACTGAATGACTGTTTTTGAGCAAGTCATTCCATCTTAAGAAAGGCCAAGGATTCAGACCAGGGGCTCATGCATACAGGCAACCCCTTGTTATCATCTGTTCCAAAGCAAGAGGAGTCCCATTTCCCATGGGTCTGTGGGGAAGTGAATCTCCTTTCAACCCCAGGGTTTTACATCAGGAGATGAGACACCTGCACTGATTGCCTCATCTGAATGACAGCCCTGCAAAAGGGGAGTCAGAGAGTCCCTGTCCTTGTCTGTGTGTTGTTTTTATTAAGGGCCAGGAGCAGAGCTTTCCAGGTGAGGCATTTACACTCCTGCTAGGCAAACACAATCTGTTAGGACAACCTGATACAGTAAAAGAGTTAGCCTCAAAGGTAGAAGACAGGTATATGGGCCCATAAACAGGTAGGATGAGCAGTTACATTGAAGGAATAGCATCCTGCACCCTAAATTGAAAAAGCCAGACAGAACCAGACTACTTCTATCAAACATGATGGGGTAAAAGGGACAGAATGAGGAAGACATTGAGTGTTTGCAAGGAAGATGCCTGATTTCATCCCCACGACCACTGCAGGAAGAACCCAGCTACAAACAGCGCATGTGCCAGAGGGAGGGACAGAATGTAAATGATTTCCTGGAAAATAATGAATATGTAGATGAGTTCCAGGAGATCTGCTGAATATGGATCAGCGTGACAGTAAAATAAGTAACACTTCTGCTTGCTGGTGTGCAAGGAAGGACTGATCCCCTTTGCACCCTGTGCCGAATACATGCATTCCTGCTTTAAAACCTAACTCCAGGTTAGAGAGGTTGTTTCCTCAACTCCAAACCATGCTTCTGGAATCAGTCTGTCCAGTTTATCTGACATCCAAGAGCCTTTTTCAGAGATGACCCTGCTGTCTATCAGGAACATTCAGCTCTGGAGCCCCAGGGAAATCTCCAGAGGAAGCACTGAGGAAGAGAAACTCAAATCCTCTGGTGTGCTGAGCTGGGCTGGGCTTTTGGGACACAGGGAGCTCATAAAAGAGGATGGTGCTGCAGAGACAGCTGTGCCCAGGAGCAGATCTCGTGCACAGCACAGCCTGCAGGTGACAGAAGGAGAGGAGAGAAAGGGGAGAGAGCTTCCAGGATGTGTATGCAGTGAGCAGGCTGAGAGCACGCTGCAGGAGCATTGCTGACAGACAATGACACGGTAAGTCTCACTTCAGGCTATACAGATGCTATTCATAGAGGGTTAACTATAACTGGGACATCCCATAGCAGATCTGGCTGCAGGCACTGCATGTTTCATTAGAGTGGAAAATGCATTCTGCTCCCGCTGAGGGCTTCCATGCTGCAGCATCAGAGCACAGCCCTGAGTGCTGCGTGTCCCAGCACGGCTGCAGGCTGTGCATGTGGGGCTGCAGGCGGGTGCCCAGGGCTGTCCTGCAGAGCAGGGTCCCTGCTGTGCCCCAGGGGCTGTGTGCCGGCTATGGGACTCTGCCGCCTGCCAGGCTCAGCACTCAGCCTGCCCGGGGAGCTGTCCAGGGTGCTGCGGGGAGACGTGTTGAGGGGGGAAGGAGCCCCCCGGTAGAGGAGCTTGTGCTGCCACAGCTGCTGCCTGGGGCAGGGGATCTCAGCTTCTCTGCACAGCAGGATTTATGTGAGGGTACTTTGCAAGAGGAGAGTAAAGGCAGGGATTTTCCATTTCCTTTTCTGAGGGGAGGCAGGAAGGATGGGTGGCAGAAATCTAAAAGGCTGTCAATTTTGAGCACAGCTCTGATACTCCCAAATATTTCTTCAATCCATTGGTTTTTTTTTGTTTGTTTGTTTTCTTTTGTTTTGTTTTGTTTTGTTTTTGTTTTTTGTTGTTTTTGTTTTGTTTTCTTTTGTTTTTTGAGCAGTCACACAGAATGTGCTTTCAGCCTCTCCTTCCTAAAAGGATAAAGTCACTTTAACTTATCATTGCTTTCTGCAGACATTAATAGATGATTTGTCCTGCAAACTGTCTGATTTGTCTAAGACAATTTGAAGTGCACAGAAGCTGGAGCTGGGGCCTCGAAGAGCAGCTGGAGTAAAGAGGAAAATATCCAGAAGGCTGGAATGTGATTAGGAAATGAGAAGAAAGAAAGAGCACACTTACCTTCTATATGGTGAATCACATGAAAAATAAATTCAAATTCTGGACTTAAATGAACATTTTCCAAAGGGAAAGGAGAACTTTTATAGTATAGCAGGACTGTCTCTGAGATTGATTTGGACTTGTCATTGTCTTCTGCACTCTGAACAGGACTCCAAGCCCAGGAACAGCAGATGCCCAACAGCAGCTCCATCAGCGCATTCCTCCTGCTGCCGTTGGCATACACGCGGCAGCTGCAGCTCCTGCACTTCTGGCTCTTGCTGGGCATCTACCTGGCTGCCCTCCTGGGCAACGGCCTCATCAGCACAGCCGTAGCCTGCGACCAGCGCCTGCACACCCCCATGTACTTCTTCCTGCTCAACCTGGCCCTCCTCGACCTGGGCTACATCTCCACCACTCTCCCCAAAGCCATGGCCAACACCCTCTGGGACACCAGGGCCATCTCCTATGCAGGATGTGCTGCACAGCTCTTTTTCTTTGTCTTGTTCATGTCAGCAGAGTTTTCCGTTCTCACCATCATGTCCTATGACCGCTACGTTGCCATCTGCAAGCCCCTGCACTACGGGACCTTGATGGACAGCAGAGCTTGTGCCACCATGGCAGCAGCTGCCTGGGGCGCTGGGCTTCTCAATTCCCTGCTGCACACTGCCAGTACGTTTTCACTGCCTCTCTGCCAAGGCAATGTTCTGAACCAGTTTTTCTGTGAAATCCCCCAGATCCTCAAGCTCTCCTGCTCAGGCTCCTACCTCAGGGAAGTTGTGTTTCTCATTTTTACTATCAGTTTAGTCTTTGGCTGCTTTGTTTTCATAGTTGTGTCCTATGTGCAGATTTTCCTTGCCGTGCTGCGGATGCCCTCAGAGAAGGGACGGCACAAAGCCTTCTCCACGTGCCTCCCTCACCTGGCCGTGGTCTCCCTATTTCTCAGCACTGCATTTTTTGCCCACCTGAAGCCCCCCTCCATTTCCTTTCCACTCCTTGATCTGACAGTGGCTCTTCTGTACTCAGTGGTTCCTCCAACACTGAACCCTATTATCTACAGCATGAGGAACAAGGAGATCAAACATGCTCTCAAGAAAGTGTTGCTGTACGCACTAATCCAGCTTCAATAAAGTGCTCATCTTCTTCACACAATTCCCAGTGATTGTTTTTTATGTTTAGGTTTGATCATATTTTTGATTGTTTGTGATACAGTAATCTGCAAGAAAAGTTTATTTTAAAAGTTTATTATTAAAAGCAATTTATTTCACTAATTCTTTCCTACCTAATTTCCATTTCCTCACTCCAGGAACCCATGTAAACATGGAACCAGATTCTCTGAACAGGACAAGAGATAAATTAAAGCTTTAAATATAGACATTTCCTTAGCTCTTCTCTCTTCCTACCTTGTTTGGGTCTGGGGGAGGTACAGCCACGGACAGCAGCACAGTGTGCTCTTTTCATTCCTGTTCTATTTACACTGCCACAGTGCTCTCAAGTCCTCATAGCTGTGCAGGCCTGAAGGTCTTTTTCTTTCTGACAACCATCCTGCTTTCTCTACAGCAGCACTCTGGGAGAGCAGTTAGTCGCCAGCAACATGAACAGCACTGTCAGAACTGGTCTCCTTGCTAGCACTTTAGTGCTGTTATCTAGATCAATCTATGTCTATGACAGGGGGGAAAGTAGGCCCTTGGGATGCCTGGCCTTCAGCAAATGGGAAGCGAAAAGGGAATGGGGTAGGGAGATTGGAGCTGTGCCCAAGGAAACCAAAACAGCAGCGGCAATGACCTAAGCAGGAAAACTTTTTTTACTAACTATGAAATGTGGAATACCAATAGGAAAAATTTCAGAACCATGACATTCCACCCCATATTCTACATCACTTGTCAAATGAAAGACACTGGGACAGAAGGTCCCAGGCTCTGCATGGGTTGCAAGGAATTTGTTTGTTTGTTTGTTTGTTTGTTTTCCTTTTTTTTTTTAAGTATGTTGTGAATAAAAGGAAGACTAGGGAGACTGTGGGTACCCTACTAAGTGAGGGGGGTATTCTGGTAATGGGGCACGCTGAGACATTGGAGATACTGAAGGCATTCTTTGCTTCAGTCTTCAGATAAAAAGATCTCCCTCAGGAATCGCAGAGCCTGGTGCTTAGTGAGAGGGTCAGGGGAATGGAAGACTTGCCTTTAGTCAGGGATGAGGTGGTCCGTGAGCGCCTAGGCAGCACTAAGGTCCATAAATCCATGGGACCTGATGGGGTGAATACATGCGTGCTGAGGGAGCTGGCAGAGGTGATTGCTGAACCACTCTCTGTAATCTTTGGGAGGTCTCGGAGAATGGGGGAGGTGCCAGAGGACTGGAGGATAGCCAGTGTCACTCTGTTCTTCAAAAAGGGCAAGAAGGAAGATCTGGGTTATTACAGGCTAGGCCTCCTCACCTCAGTCCCTGGAAAGGTGATGGAACAGCTTGTGCTGGACACCATCTCCAGACAGCTGGAAGAAAAGGAGGTTATCACAGTATCACAGTATCGTGTGAGTTGGAAGGGACCATAGAGATCATCGAGTCCAACTCCCGGGTTTCGAGCCCTCTGTGTAGCGAAGCGGCACTTCTACCCCCTGCACCACAGGGGGGATTCGAACCCCAGGCCACCAGTGTTGCAAGCAGCAATTCTACCACTGTGCCACCGGAGCACACAATCAGGAGTTATCAGGAGTAGTCAGCATGTGTCCACCAAGGGGAGGTCATGCTCGACCAACCTGGTAGCCTTCTATGACATTTTCACTGGCTTGGTGGATGGGGTGAGAGCGGTGGTTGTAGTATATCTTGATTTCAGCAAGGCATTTGATACTGTTCCCCATGACATCCATATAACAAAGCTGAGGAAGTGTGGTATAGATGAGTGGAAAGTGAGGTGGGTTAGAGAACTGGTTGACTGGCAGAGCACAGAGGATTGTCGTTGGCGGTGCAGAGTCTGGTTGGTGACCTGTAAGTAGTGGTGTTCCACGGGGGTAAGGGCTGGGTCCAGTCTTGATCAACATCTTTATCAGCAAACTTGACAAGGGGATTGTGGTCACCCTCAGCAAGTTTGCTGATGATACAAAGTTGGGAGGATTGGCTGACACGCCTGAAGGCTGTGCTGCCCTTCAGTGAGACCTGGACAGGCTGGAGAGCTGGGCAGTAAGAAACTAGATGGGGTTTAACAAACGCAAGTGTAGAGTCCTGCACCTAGTGAGGAATAATTGCATGCACCAGGACAGGCTGGGGGATGAGTCGCAGGAGAGAAGCTCAGCAGAGAGACCTGGGTATCCTTCTGGACGACAGGTTGGCCATGAGCCAGCTGTGTGCCCTCGTGGCCAAAAAGGCCGATGGCATTCTGGGGTGCATGAAAAAGAGCGTGGCCAGCAGGTTGAGGGAGGTGATCCTCCCCCTTTACTCTGCCCTGGTAAGGCCTCATTTGGAGAACTGTGTCCAGTTCTGGGCTCCGCACTACAAAAAAGACATGGACCTTTTGGAAACACCCCAGCAGAGGGCTACAAAGGTAGTGAAGGGACTGGAGCATCTCCCCTATGAAGAAAGGCTAAGCAAACTGGGTCAGTTTAGCCTTGAGAAAAGACGACTGAGAGGGGATCTAATCCAGGTTTATAAATATCTGAGGTGTGGGGGCCACAGTGGCGAGGCCGGTCTCTTTTCAGTGACACGTGGTGACAGGAGAAGGGGAAATGGGCTGAAACTTCAGCATAGGAAGTTCCGCAAAAATGTGAGCAAGAACTTCTTTGTGGTGAGGGTGATGGAGCACTGGAACAGGCTGCCCAGGAGGGTTGTGGAGTCTCCTTCTCTGGAGAAAGTCAAGACCTGCCTGGACACCTGCCTGTGCACCTACCTGTTGTTCCCCAGGGTTCATTGCTGGGGCCTGTCCTTATCAGTATCTTTATTGATGACTTGGATGAGGGCATTTAGTGCACCCTCAGTAAGTTCACAGATGACACCAAATTGGCTGGGAGTGTGGTTCTGCCTGGGGTTAGCCAGGCCCTACAGTGGGATCTGGACAGGCTGGAGAGATGGGCTGAAGCCAGTGGGATGAGGTTCAACAAGACCAAATGCCACATCCTGCACTTTGGGACCTGGAACGGACTGCCCATGGGGTTGGTGTAGTCACTGACCATGGAGGTATTCAAGGAATGACTGGATGTTGTATTGAGGGACATGGATTAGTGGGAGCTATTAGTGATAGGTGAACAGTTGGACTGGATAATCTTTTAGGTCTTTTCCAACCTTGGTGATTCTATGATACTATGATATCCTGTCCTGGTATGTGTGCCCTTTGAGTTTCAGCAAACATTCTGTGGTAGGACTCACCTCATGTCAGGAATTGACTGGTGGTTAATAGAGCAGATTTCAAAGAACAGTTAAGATACTGTTGTCTTCCAGCAGCTGATGGCCATGAGGACCCAGGGACATCTCTGGGGAGATGAGTGGGAAGGATAAACATGACATCCTTTGCTGCTGAGCTGAGCTGGGTGGGGCTGGGCTCCTGGGACACAGGGAGCTCTTACAAGTGGGCAGTGCTGCAGAGAGACAGCTGTGATCAGGAGCAGCTCTTGTGCACATCACAGCCTGCAGGTGACAGAAGTAGAGGAAAGAAAGGGGAGAGAGATTCCAGGATGTGTATGGTGTGAGATGACTGCGACCTCACTGCAGGAGCATTGCTCACGGTAAGTCTTACTGCAGAACTTTTTCATGAGGATTAACTAAACTGGGACATTTTGTAGCAGATCTGGCTGCAGGCACTGCGTGCTTCTTTACTGTGGAAAAAGCCTTCTGCTCCAGCTGAGGGCTTGCGTGCTGCAGCATCAGAGCACAGCCTTGAGGGCTGCGTGTCCCTGCACGGCTGCAGGCTGTGCATGTGGTGCTGCAGGCGGGTGCCCAGGGCTGTTGTGCAGAGCAGGGTCCCTGCTGTGCCCCAGGGGCTGTGTGCCGGCTATGGGACTCTGCCGCCTGCCAGGCTCAGCACTCAGCCTGCCCGGGGAGCTGCCCAGGGTGCTGCGGGGAGACGGGTGGGGGGAAGGAGCCCCCCGGTAGAGGGGCTTGTGCTGCCACAGCTGCTGCCTGGGGCAGGGGGATCAGAGCTCCACTGCACAGCAGGATGTTTGTGAGGGTACCTTGCAAGAGGAGAGCCAAGGCAGGGATTTTGCATTTCCTTTTCTGAGGGGAGGCAGGAAGGATGGGCAGCAGAAATCTAAAAAGCTGTCAATTTTGAGCACAGCTCTGAGACTCCCAAATATTTCTTCCATCCATCTTTTTTTGTTTGTTTGTTTGTTTGTTTTTTGTTTTGGTTTGGTTTGTTTTTTGTTGTTTTTCTTTTGTTTTGTTTTGTTTTTTGAGCAGTCACACAGAATGTGCTTTCAGCCTCTCCTTCCTAAAAGGATAAAGTCACTTTAACTTATCATTGCTTTCTGCAGACATTAATAGATGATTTGTCCTGCAAACTGTCTGATTTGTCTAAGACAATTTGAAGTGCACAGAAGCTGGAGCTGGGGCCTCGAAGAGCAGCTGGAGTAAAGAGGAAAATATCCAGAAGGCTGGAATGTGATTAGGAAATGAGAAGAAAGAAAGAGCACACTAACCTTCTATATGGTGAATCACATGAAAAATAAATTCAAATTCTGGACTTAAATGAACATTTTCCAAAGGGAAAGGAGAACTTTTATAGTATAGCAGGACTGTCTCTGAGATTGATTTGGACTTGTCATTATCTTCTGTGCTCTGAGCAGGACTCCAAGCCCAGGAACAGCAGATGCCCAACAGCAGCTCCATCAGCGCATTCCTCCTGCTGCCGTTGGCAGACACGCGGCAGCTGCAGCTCCTGCACTTCTGGCTCTTGCTAGGCATCTACCTGGCTGCCCTCCTGGGCAACGGCCTCATCAGCACAGCCGTAGCCTGCGACCAGCGCCTGCACACCCCCATGTACTTCTTCCTGCTCAACCTGGCCCTCCTCGACCTGGGCTACATCTCCACCACTCTCCCCAAAGCCATGGCCAACGCCCTCTGGGACACCAGGGCCATCTCCTACGCAGGATGTGCTGCACAGCTCTTTTTCTTTGTCTTGTTCATGTCAGCAGAGTTTTCCGTTCTCACCATCATGTCCTATGACCGCTACGTTGCCATCTGCAAGCCCCTGCACTACGGGACCTTGATGGACAGCAGAGCTTGTGCCACCATGGCAGCAGCTGCCTGGAGCGCTGGGCTTCTCAATTCCCTGCTGCACACTGCCAGTACGTTTTCACTGCCTCTCTGCCAAGGCAATGTTGTCAACCAGTTTTTCTGTGAAATCCCCCAGATCCTCAAGCTCTCCTGCTCAGGCTCCTACCTCAGGGAAGTTGTGTTTCTCATTTTTACTATCAGTTTAGTCTTTGGCTGCTTTGTTTTCATAGTGGTGTCCTATGTGCAGATTTTCCTTGCCGTGCTGCGGATGCCCTCAGAGAAGGGACGGCACAAAGCCTTCTCCACGAGCCTCCCTCACCTGGCCGTGGTCTCCCTATTTCTCAGCACTGCATTTTTTGCCCACCTGAAGCCCCCCTCCATTTCCTTTCCACTCCTTGATCTGACAGTGGCTCTTCTGTACTCAGTGTTCCTCCAACACTGAACCCTATTATCTACAGCATGAGGAACAAGGAGATCAAACATGCTCTCAAGAATGTGTTGCTGTACGCACTAATCCAGCTTCAATAAAGTGCTCATCTTCTTCACACAATTCCCAGTGATTGTTTTTTATGTTTAGGTTTGATCATATTTTTGATTGTTTGTGATACAGTAATCTGCAAGAAAAGTTTATTTTAAAAGTTTATTATTAAAAGCAATTTATTTCACTAATTCTTTCCTACCTAATTTGCATTTCCTCACTCCAGGAACCCATGTAAACATGGAACCAGATTCTCTGAACAGGACAAGAGATAAATTAAAGCTTTAAATATAGACATTTCCTTAGCTCTTCTCTCTTCCTACCTTGTTTGGGTCTGGGGGAGGTACAGCCACGGACAGCAGCACAGTGTGCTCTTTTCATTCCTGTTCTATTTACACTGCCACAGTGCTCTCAAGTCCTCATAGCTGTGCAGGCCTGAAGGTCTTTTTCTTTCTGACAACCGTCTTGCTTTCTCTACAGCAGCACTCTGGGAGAGCAGTTAGTCGCCAGCAACATGAACAGCACTGTCAGAACTGGTCTCCTTGCTAGCACTTTAGTGGAGTTATCTAGATCAGTCTATGTCTATGACAGGGGGGAAAGTAGGCCCTTGGGATGCCTGGCCCTCAGCAAATGGGAAGCGAAAAGGGAATGGGGTAGGGAGATTGGAGCTGTGCCCAAGGAAACCAAAACAGCAGCGGCAATGACCTAAGGAGGAAAAATTTTTACTATAAAATGTGGAATACCAATAGGAAAATTTTCAAAACCATGACATTCCACCCCATATTCTACATCACTACATTATGCGTAGAAAACTTATCTATATAGAAATAAACAATAATTAAAATGCATTACACACACAGGTCTGTATACGTACATATACATGGAATTACTGACTGTACTCCCCCAAATTCAGATTCTCTTGTGGTACACATTGAACATCCCCATCCTTCTGCATCACCCACCAAGTGCACCCAGGTCCCTGGGCAAAAACAGTTCCACGGGGAGGTTTGCCAATTCCAGAGGCTGGAAGGACCCAAACAGCTTTTCCCAACATGTTCTTTACACGCACAACAGGGACCTTATCTCCTTCTATAGTGTGTAGGGGGCTGGATTGGCTAGGACCATCATGATTGACAGATCCTCAAGTATCGACTAAGCAAGTGGCTTCTGAACACTGCTTCTACCAGTGCTTCAATGTTCCACCACCCATTGATTTCAACATAGTTTTCAACAACCCATTGTTTCGTTCAATTTTACCAGAAACTGGTTCATGTTAGGGGATATGTGTGCCCCGTTGGCACAGTGGTAGAAGTGCCGCTTGCAACACCTGAGTCCCATTTTCTTGGCTTATTTAATTATGGCACATGTTTCACAGTCATGAATAACCTGAGCAATAGCATCCATAATTAAGTCCACCCTTGGTCTCTAACTCACCTATATGTCGCGTCTCTTCCTTGATGGCCTGAGGTCTTATGGGCCCATCAGGCTAGGAGTAATTCACCCTTGTTCTGCCAGTCCAAGTCTATTTGAGCCACCTCAATTCTGGCAGCTCGATCTACCTGATGGTTGTTTCGTTGTTCTTTGGTAGCCCGAATCTTGGGCATGTGTGCATCCACGTGACACACCTTTACAACCATATCTTCTGTTTGAGCAGTAATGTCTTTCCACAGTTCTGCAGCCCAAATAGTTTTACCCTTCTGTTGCCAGTTATATTGTTCCCACTGCTGTAACCACCCCCATAAGGCATTTGCCACCATCCATGAGTCAGGATAAAGATAAAGCACTGGCCACCTCTCCCGTTCAGCAACAAGTAAGGCCAGCTGAACAGCCTTTACCTCTGCCAACTGATTTGATTCTCCTTTACCTTCAGTGACCTCTGCAACCTGTTGTGAGGGGCTCCACACAGCAGCTTTCCATCTGCAATGCTTCCCTACAATACGACATGATCCATCAGTGAACAGGGCATATTTCTTTTCATTTTCTGGTAGTTCATTGCATGGTGGGGCCTCTTTAGCACGTGACACTTCTTCTGCTGGTGATGTTCTAAACTTTTTACCTTCAGGCCAGTCCATCCTCTAATATTCCTTGAGATCAGTGCAAAGCAGGTAGATGACACTTGATAGCAGTTTCACATGTAAGGTTCTCCGCGGGAAACCCCCTGATAATGATGAGTCCAGACCACTCTCAGAGACACTCCTCCTGCTACACTATCAACATTTGACTTTCCCTTTGGAAAATATTCATTTCACTCCAGAACTAGAATTTAAATTCATGAGCTTCACCATCCTTTAAGGAGCAGAGGATTATGGAGCTCTTAATTTCTTCTCACTTCCTAATCATGTCCCAGCCTCCTGGAGGGTGTGACAGTTCAGAAAACAAGCAATTGACTGAAGAAGAATTTGGGACTCTCAGAGCTGTGTTCAAATTTGACAGCCCCGTTTAGATTTCTGCTTCCAATCCTTTCCCCTTCCTTCCAAACTGAATTTATAGGGAGATTACTGGAATTTGCTCCATCTCCCAAAAGTCTGATGGACTCTGTTGTCAACTCCTTCACTGTGATTCGATCTATACCACCCTATCACTGTCTAACTCATTTCTTGCACAAATATTCCCTGAGATAGATAAGCATCAATAGATGCAGCTTGGACAAGGCATGCAGTTGATCACTGTGTTTTACTGTTCATTCAATTGCATCACCTTTCCTGCTGTTTGTTGGCCAAAATAAATAAATAAATAAAATAGAATTCTTTCCTTGCCCGTGTGCAGCTGGTTCTCTGAGGAAAGCCAGTGGGAGCTGGTGCAAAGGAGGTTTAACACTGAGCGGGTGACTGCAGAGGAGAAGAGTGATGTGAGGAAAAGTGATGCAAGTCCCATGGGGCCAATGTGAGTAGAATTGGGGTGGGGAGGTTGAGGAGGACCATTGTCCACATAGTAACGGAACAGAACTCGTTGGGGACATCCTGGATTGATATCCACTGTACAGTGCTGCTTCAATGTCTTCTTTAAACTCAATTATAAATAGATAATAAATGCCTGCTGGATTCCTGCTCTTTGAGCTCTCGTCAGTTACCTCTCCATTTTGCTGAACAAGTTCTGAAAACCTGAAGAAGATGACAGGAGGGCACAAGGCACAGGAGACTCTTCAGGTGATAATGGGCCCCAGGGTGCATTTGATGCTGAGTCCATCAACCTCCAGTGCAGAGAGAAGATGCACAAAGTGCTTAGCAAGACAAAGTCAGAAGTAACAGTGAAGTTTCTTGGAGTATTAATGGGCCCACTGAGGGACACTAACAAGCAAGCTTCCCTAGATATTAGTTAGAGAAGATAATTGGAAGCCATGACTACAGGCAGGCAAAGGCACTGGCATGGTGTCTCTGATGCTAAGAAACCTCTCCTTTGTCTTATGAAGCAGAAAGGCCAAGCCCTGATTTCCAGACCCTTGGCAGGGAGATCCTGTCTCTCATGTTGGCTCAGGACCTTCCTGGGGCAGTGGATGGAGGTCTGTATGATGTTAAAAGAAAGACATGGGGACAGAAGATCCCAGGCTCTGCATGGGGTGCAAGGATGCTGTGAAGTTCATGTCCCATGTGTGCCCTGTGTCTCATCACAGGATGTGGGATGTGAGAAGGGCCCAGTCTGAACAAGCAGTCAGTCTCATTGAAACTCTGAATTTCACATCTCTCAGTTCTGGTGACATCCAATGAACACTCTCCCATAATTTGATGTCTTTTATGTTCTGCTCCAGGTGAGGATGTTGCACTGCAGAGCAGAGAGGGATGATCCTTTCCCTCACCCAGCTGGCAATAACTTGCTTGCGCTCCAGGGGACCATTGGCCTTTCCGGGTTCCTGAGCACACTGCAGACTCACATTCAATTTGATGCTGAGCAGGACCCCCAATCCTTTTCATTCAGAATGCCCTCCAGTGTTCCATATCCAGTCAGCATGCATGTCCAGTGTTGCCCCTACCCAGGTGCACAATCAGGCACTTGTTCTTGTTATGCTTTATGCAATTGGTGCTTAGTAAAAACTGGTAACCATTTCTCTGACTTGTCCAGATCTCTCTGCATGTCCTGTCCATCCTCAGTGGAGGCAACAGCACCTCCTCATCTGGTATCATCAGCAAACTTGCTCAGAACACCTTCTAGTCCTGCATGCAAGTCATACACAAAAACATGGAAGAGAATAGCTTTTAAATGGAGCCCCGGGGAATCCTGACAGTGACCTGATGAAACCCATTGGCTATAATCTTTTGGGCCTGACCTATTGGCCAACACCTCACCCACCACATTCTATTTCTGTCTAGCCATATGCAGGACATTCTGTCCAGAAGGGTGCTGTGAGAAAAAGTATCAAAAGCTCTACTGAAATCCTCAAGGATAACATCAACTGGCTTCCCTTGTTCAGCTAAAGGGATAAACATGTCACAATAAGACCTTAAGTTAAAGAGGACCTACCCCTCGTGAACTTGTGTTGGCTGCAACCTATGACAGAATTGTCCTTCAGCTGTTTTTCCATAACTCCCATCATCTTTTTCTCCATAATTTTACCAGGCACTGGAGTGAGACTGACAGGTCCATAATTACCCGTGTCATCTTTCTTGCTCTTCCTTACAATGAGACAACATTTGCCAGCTTCCTGTCAACTGGTGTGACCCTAGACTGAATTAGATGCAATTGAAATGAGAGCCCAGTGCATACTAAGGAGTAATCATTGATAGAACTTAGATGTGCCATAGTTTTCCAGTGCCTTGAATTCCAGAGTATGCCACTGATGGAGCAGAGAGGAAGAAATGCCTCTTCTGTTGTGAGCTCATCCATTTGGTAAGCAGAATAACACTACCTGATACATGGGGACGCTGTCTCTTCTTTGCTCTGCTCCACTCACAGAGGAGCGGTGCAGAGGGTTGCTCTCATGTCAGTGCAGATAAACTCACTTTCCCTTTAACTCCTTTTCCTCTGTAAACTATTCCACTATTTGTACCCTCATTTACACTTCCACATCCCCTCAAGTGCACTTCCATATGCACTTCCATATGCACTTTCTTATACCATCAAAAGTGTTTGTCAAACAATACTGTTTTTTTAGTTCCCATATACACCCTTAATACCATCTATCTTTCCATGAACAGTCTGTATTATTCAGTTATAAACACATCACAGCAGAACCAGCACTCATTGGCCCACCTCTCTCACACACTTCCCTGCAAACAGAGCATAGTATTATATAAATGGGTTGACACTCATCGAAAAAGAAAATAAAAAAAATGTATTTATTTATTTATTTAATTATTTGTTTATTTTAAGTATGTTAAGATTAACAGGAAGACTAGTGAGATTGTGGGTCCCCTACTAAGTGAGGGGGGTGTTCTGGTAATGGGGGATGTTGTGATGGTGGAGATACGGAAGGCCTTCTTTGCTTCCATCTTCTGTGAGAAAGCTCTCCCTGAACCATCCCAGACCTTGGAGCTTAGTATGAGGGTCTGTGGAATGGAAGACTTGCCTTTAGTCAGGGAAGAGCTGGTCCGTTAGTGCCTAGGCCACACTGATGTTCGTAAAGACATAGGGCCCAATGGTATGTATCCACGGATGCTGAGGGAGCTAGCAGTGGTGATTTCTGCACCACTCTCTATCATCTTTGAGAGGTCTTGAAGAATAGGGGAAGTGTCTGAAGACTGGAGGATAGCCAGTGTCACTCCGGTCTTCAAAAAGGGCAAGAAGGAAGATCCAGGCAATTGCAGGCTAGGCAGCCTCAGCTCTGTCCCTGGAATGGTGCTGAAACAGCTTGTGCTGGAAGCCATCTCCAGACAGTTGGATGAAAAGGAGGTTGTCAGGAGTAGTCAGCATGGGTTCACCAAGGAGAGGTCATGCTCAATCAACCTGACAGCCTGATATGACATTGTCACCGGCTGTGTGGATGAGGGGAGAGTGGTGGATGTCTTCTACCTTGATTTCAGCAAGGCATTTGATACTGTCTCCTATGAAAGTTTGCTTAGATGAAAGCTGAGGGCATGTGGGATAGATGAATGGATAGTGAGGTGAGTCGAGAACTGGTTGACGGGCAGAGCACAGAGGGTCGTCGTTGGTGGTGCAGAGCCCAGTTGGAGAACTGTTAGTAGCGGTGTTCCCCAGGTGTCAGTGCTGGGTCCAGTCTTTCTCAACTTCTTTATCAGTGTCCTTGAAAGAGAATAGTGGCCACCCTCGGCAAGTTTGCTGATGACAGGAAGTTGGGAGGACTGGCTGACATACCTGAAGTCTGTGCTGTCATTCAGCGAGGCCTGGCAGGCTGGAGAGCTGAGCAGTAATAAACCAGATGAGGTTTAACAAAAGATAGTGGAGAGTCTTGCACCTAGGGAGGTATAATTGCATGCACCAGGACAGGTTGGGGGATGAGTTGCTGCATAGGAGCTCTGCAGAGAGGGACCTGGGTATCCTGATGGACAACAGGTTGGCCGTGAGCTGGCAGTGTGCCCTCGTGGCCAAAAAGGCCAATGGCATTCTGGGGTGCATACAAAATACGGTGGCCAGGGGGTCCAGGGAGGTGATCCTTCGCCTCTAATCTGCCCTGGTAAGGCCTCATCTGGAGTACTGTGTCCAGTTCTGGGCTCACCATTATAAAAAAAATACACGGATCTCTTGGAAAGAGTGATGCAAAGGGCTACAGAGATGGTGAAGGGCCTGGAGCATCTCCCGTATGAAGAAAAACTATGTGAACTGGGTCTGTTTAGCCTTGAGAAAAGAAGACTGAGAGGGGACGTGATCCAGGTCTATAAATATCTGAGGTGTGGGTGGCAAAGTGGCGAGACCAAACTCTTTTCAGCAGTGTGTGGAGACAGGACAAGGGGAAATGTCCAGAAACTGGAGCATAGGAAGTTCCGCATGAATGTGTGCAAGAACTTCTTTACAGTGAGGGTGACGGAACAGGCTGCCCAACGGGGTTGTGGAGTCTCCTTGTCTGGAGATATTCAAGACTGGGCTGGACGCCTACCTGTGCGCCTACTTGGTGTTCCCCAGAGGTCAGTGCTGGTGCCTTTCCTCTTCAATACCTTTATTGTTGATCTGGATGAAGGCATCAAGTGAACCCTAAATAAGTTTACAGATGACACCAAATTGGCTGGGAGTGTGGATCAGCCTGGAGTTAGCAAGGCCCTACTGAGAGATCTGGATAGGCTGGAGAGCTGGGCTGAAGCCAGTGGGATGAGGTTCAACAAGACCAAATGCTGAGTCCTGCACTTTGGGATGTGGAATGGACTTCCCAGGGGGGTGGTGGATTCACCAGTTGATGGTATTCAAGGAATGAATGGATATTGTGTTGAAGGACATGGATTAGTGGGAGCTATTGGTGATAGGTGAACAGCTGAACTGGATGATCTTGTAGGTCTTTGCCAGCCAAGGTGATTTTATGATTCTATGATACTGTGTCCTTATCTGTGTGCCCTTTTAGTTTCAACAAACACTCTCTGGGAGGACATACCACATGTCTGGAATAAGTCACTGACCACTAGAAATCTGGTGTTAAATTCAACAGATTTTAATGTACTGTCATGATGCTGTTGTCTTTCAGGAGCTGTTGACCATGAAGATGCAGAGAAATCTCAGGGGATACGAGTGGGAAGGATAAAAATGATATCCTCTGCTGCTGAGCTGGGCTGGGCTCCTGGGACACAGGAAGCTCATAAAAGTGGATGGTGCTGCAGACAGACAGCTGTGACCAGGAGCACCTCTAGTGCACAGCACAGCCTGCAGGTGACAGAAGGAGAGGAGAGAAAGGGGAGAGAGCTTCCAGGATGCATAAGGTGTGAGCAGCCTTCTGAGCTCACTGCAGCAGCATTGCTCACAGACCATGACACGGTAAGTCTCACTTCAGGCCATGCAGCTGCTGTTCATAGAGGGTTAACTTAATCTGGGACATCCCATAGCAAATCTGGCTGCAGGCACTGCATGTTTCTTTGCTGTAGGAAAAGACTTCTGCTCCAGCTGAGGGCTTGCTTGCTGCAGCGTCAGAGCACAGCCCTGAGGGCTGCGTGTCCCAGCACGGCTGCAGGCTGTGCATGTGGGGCTGCAGGCGGGTGCCCAGGGCTGTCCTGCAGAGCAGGGTCCCTGCTGTGCCCCAGGGGCTGTGTGCCGGCTATGGGACTCTGCCGCCTGCCAGGCTCAGCACTCAGCCTGCCCGGGGAGCTGTCCAGGGTGCTGCGGGGAGACGTGTGGGGGGAAGGAGCCCCCCGGCAGGGCTTGTGCTGCCACAGCTGCTGCCTGGGGCAGGGGATCACAGCTCCACTGCACAACTGAATGTTTGTAAGGGTTCTTGGCAAATGGACAGTCAAGGCGGGGATTTTCCATGTCCTGTTCTTAGGGAAGGAAAGAGGATTTGAGGCAGAAATTTAAAAGGTGGTGTAAACTTTGAAAACAGCTCTGAGACTTCCCAGTATTTCTTCAATCCTTTGGTTGTTTTTTGAACGGTCACACAGAACGTAGTTTCAGCCTTTCCTTCCTCAAAGGATAAAATCAGTTCCAGCTCTCGTGGTTTTCTGCAGACTTTAATTGTTCACCTATCCTGCAAACAGTCTTACTTCTCTAAGAGATGTTGAAGTGCATAGAGGCTGGGGTTGGGATGTTGAAGAGCAGTTGGAGTAAAGAGAAAAATATCCAGGAGGCTGGGATATGATTAGGAAATGAGAAGAAATAAAGAGCTGCCTAATCTTCTACTCCCTAAGGGATGGTGAATCTCATGAAATTAAATTTAAGTTCTGGAGCTAAATGTACATTTTCCAAAGGGAAAGGAAATATTTTGCAGTACAGCAGAAAGCAGAAATGAGGAAAATTATAGTACAGCTGAAGGAGTGTCTCTGAGAGTGTTTTGAATTTGTCATCATCTACTGCTCTCTAAGCAGGACTCCAAGCCCAGGAACAGCAGATGCCCAACAGCAGCTCCATCAGCGAGTTCCTCCTGCTGCCACTGGGAGACACGCGGCAGCTGCAGCTCCTGCACTTCTGGCTCTTGCTGGGCATCTACCTGGCTGCCCTCCTGGGCAACGGCCTCATCAGCACAGCCGTAGCCTGCGATCAGCGCCTGCACACCCCCATGTACTTCTTCCTCCTCAACCTGGCCCTCCTCGACCTGGGCAGCATCTCCACCACTCTCCCCAAAGCCATGGCCAACGCCCTCTGGGACACCAGGGCCATCTCCTACGCAGGATGTGCTGCACAGGTTTTTTGCTTTTTCTTCTTCATCTCAGCAGAGTTTTCCGTTCTCACCATCATGTCCTATGACCGCTACGTTGCCATCTGCAAGCCCCTGCACTACGGGACCTTGATGGACAGCAGAGCTTGTGCCACCATTGTAGTGGCTGCCTGGGGCGCTGGGTTTCTCAATTCCCTGCTGCACACTGCCAGTACGTTTTCACTGCCTCTCTGCCAAGGCAATGTTGTCAACCAGTTTTTTTGTGAAATCCCCCAGATCCTCAAGCTCTCCTTCTCAGGCTCCTACCTCAGGGAAGTTGTGCTTCTCATTTTTAGTGTCAGTTTAGCATTTGGGTGCTTTGTTTTCATAGTTGTTTCCTATGTGCAGATCTTTCTTGCTGTGGTGAGGATGCCCTCAGAGCAGGGACGGCACAAAGCCTTCTCCACGTGCCTCCCTCACCTGGCCGTGGTCTCTCTGTTTCTCTGCAATGTCCTTTTTGCCTACCTGAAGCCCTTCTCCGCTTCTTCTCCATCCATGAACCTGATGGTGGCAGTTCTGTACTCGGTGGTGCCTCCAGCAGTGAACCCCCTCATCTACAGCATGAGGAACAGAGAAGTCAATGATGCAGTGAGGAAAGTGATGGTCAGATGTGTTTCAAAAGCAGTGAAGTGGCCATTTTTTGGAATTCATGTCTTGTAATGCAGCTTTTTACTAAATCAAGCTCTCTTAATTGTTTTCCATTTTGTATGTGTAATTTATTCTTACTCATTTTTTAAAATACTGTAATGTTTTTCACCAAAACATCATTACTCAAGTCAGTTCCTATTCAGCTTGTTCCTTTGTACATTAGCCCACTAATACTCTTTATAATGAACCAGGCTCTCTGTGATCCTGAACAGAACAAGGGACATGCAGTGACTCTGTCTGTCCTCCTTCTTTTGGAGCTGTCAGGGTTGGATGTTCACAGAAACCCACAATCCACAGTCCAGCAGGAAGCACACGGCTGTTCATCAATCTGTGCGGTGCCTTCAGCCTGCAACAGCTGACGGGCCATCCCTGGGCTCCTGGCTGGGCTCTGTGCTTTCAGGCTCACATCTGTCAATGCCTTTTAGAGACCAGCAGCAGCAGTTGCTTTGCGTGTTGCTTGTCACATTCCCTCTTACTCATTTCCTGTGAGACCCTGCATAGTAAAAGTTCTTGGATGTAGGTTATCATGTCAGAAGTTTCCAAGCTTCATAGAGTCATAGAATCATCGAATGACCCAGGTTGGAAAAGACCTTGAAGATTATCAAATCCAACCACAGCCTCACCATAGTACCCTAACTCTAACAACTGTCTGCTAAATCATATCCCTGAGCACCACATCCAAAGGGCTCTTTAACACATCCAGGGACGGTGACTCATCCACCTCCCAGGGGAGCCTATTCCAGTGTTTAACTACCCTTTCTGGAAAGACGTTCTTCCTAATATCCAACCTGAACTTGCCCTGGCGCAACTTGAGGCCATTTCCCCTCATCCTGTCACTTGTCACCAGTGAGAAGAGACCTGCCCCACTCTCACTGTAAGAACCTTTCAGGTACTGGCAGACGGCAATAAGGTCTCCCCTCAGCCTCCTCTTCCCCAGACTAAACAGCCCCAGATCCCTCAGACTCACCACATAGGGTTGATTTTCCAAGCCCTTCACAAGCCTCTTTGCCCTTCTCTGGACCTGCTTCAGCACCTCCATGACTTTTTTGTACTGAGGTGCCCAAAACTGGACACAGTACTCGAGGTGAGGCCTCACCAATGCCGAGTACAGGGGCAGGATGACTTCCTTAGTCCTGCTCAACACACCATTCCTGACCCAAGCCAGGATGCCATTGGCCCTCTTGGCCACCTGGGCACACTGCTGGCTCATATTCAGCCCACTGTCCATCAGCACACCAAGGTCCCTTTCCAGCAGGCAGCTTTCCAGCCACACCTCCCCAAGCCTGTAGGGTTGCCTGGAGTTGTTGTGCCCAAAATGCAGGACCCGACACTTGTCCCTGTTGAAACTCATGCCATTAACCTTGGCCCATCAATCAAGTCTATCCAGGTCCCTCTGTAGTGCCCTTCTCCCCTCAGGCAGATCAACACTCCCTCCCAGCTTAGTGTCGTCTGCGAACTTACTGAGGGTGCACTCAATCCCCTCATCCAAATCATCAATGAAGATGTTAAACAGAAGCGGCCCAAGCACCGAGCCCTGGGGGACGCCACTTGTGACCGGCCGCCAACTGGATTCCACTCCATTGACCACAACTCTCTGGGCCCAGCCATCCAACCAGTTCTTCACCCAGCGGAGCGTGCGCCCATCCAAACCACGGGCAGCCAGCTTCTCTACCAGAATGTGATGGGGGACAGTGTCAAAGGCCTTACTGAAGTCCAGGTAGACCATGTCGACAGCCCTTCCTTCATCTACTAAGCGGGTCACCGTGTCATAGAATGAAATCAGGTTAGTCATGCAGGATCTACCATTCATAAACTTGTGCTGACTAGGCCTGATCCCTTGGCTGACCTTCAGTTGATCCATGATGATACCTGAGATGATCCTTTCCATAACCTTCCCAGGCACCGAGGTGAGACTGATGGGCCTGTAGCTGCCAGGATCATCTTTCCGGCCCTTTTTGAAGACGGGCATCACATTCGTCAGCCCCCAATCCACCGGGACATCCCCAGTCAGCCAAGACTGCGGGAAAATGATGGACAGTGGTTCTGCGACCACATCCGCCAACTCCCTCAGCACTCTAGGGTGCAACCCATCCGGCCCCATGGACTTATAAACATTCAGCTTTCAAAGTATATGGATACCTATAAAGCCTTATGGATGCCCATAGAGCCTTAAGGCTGCCTATAGAGCCTTATGAATGCCTATAGAGCCTTAAGGCTGCCTATAGAGCCTTATGGATGCCTATAGAACCTTAAGGATGCCTATAGAGCCCTATGGGTACCTATAGAGCCTTGAGAATACCTATAGAGCCTTATGGATGCCTAGAGAGCCTTGAGGATACCTATAGAGCCTTGAGGACGCCTATAGAGCCTTAAGGATGCCTATAGAGCCCTATGGGTACCTATAGAGCCTTATGGATGCCTATAGAGCCTTATGGATAACTATAGAGCCTTAAGGATGCCTATAGAGACTTATGGATACCTATAGAGCCATACGGATGCCTATAGAGCCCCCCCCCAATTAATCCTATAGGAGATGGGGGATGCCCCCCACACATATTATCCTATAGGAGGTGGGAGAAGCCCCTCCCCCCCATCCCCCCAAATCCCAATAAATAGACAATAACAACACAACTGTCCCTGTCGCGTCCTTCTTACCTCACCTGGCATGACCCTCATTAATGGACACTAATTAACGGACCCTAATTAAGGGACCCTAATTCTAGAACATTGGGCCTCTATGGGTTGACCTGATGGCCAATGCTCCCATAGGGCTCTAAGGGTTGACCTGATGGCTGTGTATTTCCATAGGGCTCTACAGGTTGACCTGATGGTTGATGTTCGCATAGGGCTCTAAGGGTCGACCTGATGGCCCCCATAACAGCACTCAGGTTCCCCCAAGAACAGCATAGGATCTATAAGGACCCCATGTGCATCCAGCCCCATAGATGTGCATCCTGCCCTATAGATTTGCACCAAGTTCCATAGATGTGCATCCAGCCCCATATATGTTCATCCAGCCCCATAGATGTGCGTCCAGCCCCATAGATGTTGCTCCTGCCCCATAGATGTGCATCCAGCCCCATAGATGTGTGTCCAGCCCCATAGATGTGCGTCCAGCCCCATAGATGTGCATCCAGCCCCATAGATGTGCATCCAGCCCCATAGATGTACATCCAGCCCCATATAGCTGTTATGGCAACCAGTCCTTCCCACCCCTCGTTTGCCATGGCAGCTCCTGTCAATCAAACCCATCTCCATGACAACCGTCCCACTTCCCGTTTCCATGGCAACCGGCATCCTTCCCTCCCCTCCCTCCCCCCATTCAAACTCCTCCTTTTTAACTCGTTTTTTTTTGACTTTTATTGCCGCTATTCACCCCAAAATCCCTTTCCCCCCCCAACCTTTTGCCACAGACCCCATTGAGCCCCATAGGCCACCCATAGACCCCCATAGAACCCCATAGGGCCCCATAGGCCCCCATAGACTCCCATAGAACCCTATAGGTTACCATAGGCCCCCATAGACCCCCATAGAACCCCATAGGGCCCCATAGGCCCCCATAGACTCCCATAGAACCCTATAGGTTACCATAGGCCCCCATAGACTCCCATAGACCCCCTATAAGACCCCACAGACCCCCCCTAGGCCCCAATAGACCCCCACAGACCCCTATAGGCCCCCATAATAGCCCCATCGAATTCTATAGACCACCATAGAACCCCATAGGGCTCCATAGGCCCCCTTAGACTCCCATAGAACCCTATAGGTTACCATAGGCCCCCATAGACTCCCATAGAACCCTATAGGTTACCGTAGGCCCCCATAGACTCCCATAGAACCCTATAGGTTACATAGGCCCCCATAGACTCACATAGACCCCCTATAAGACCCCACAGACCCCCCCTAGGCCCCAATAGACCCCCACAGACCCCTATAGGTCCCCATAATAGCCCCATCGAATTCTATAGACCACCATAGAATCCCATAGGCCCCGATAGTCCCCCCATAGAATACTATAGACCCCCATAGGACCCCCATAGACCCCCCATAGGGCTCCATTGACCCCTCAGGACCCCATAGACCCCACATAGAACACGACAGACCCACATAGGAGCACTCAGGAACCCCATAGGCCCCTATAGACCCCCCAAAGGCCCCCCATAGGCCCTCATAGACCTAATAGGACCCCATAGACCCCCAATGGGCCTCATAGACCCCCCCATAAACCTCCATAAACCCCTATAAGCCCCCCCATAGACCCCCATAGGACCCATCAGGACTTGCCAGGACCCCCTTAGGAGAACCCAGAACCCACTTTGGACCCCTCAGGACCCACCAGGACCCCATAGGAGTCAATAGGAGTTAGCCGTTGACTCCCATTGACTCCCATTGACCCCCATTGACTCCCATTGATCCTCATTGGCTCCCATTGACTCCCATTGACTCCCATTGACTCCCATTGACCCCCATTGACTCCCATTGACTCCCATTGACCCCCATTGACTCCCATTGACCCCCATTGACTCCCATTGACTCCCATTGACTCCCATTGACTCCCATTGACCCCCATTTACCCCCACTGACTCCCACTGACGTCCATTGACTCCCATTGACCCCCATTGACTCCCATTGACTCCCATTGACTCCCACTGACTTGTAAATTCTCCTGGCTCAAACTGCATGTCATAGGTTACCCTAAAATCTACCTGCACCCATGACAGGGGGGCAGTCGGCCCGCAGGCCGCTGGCCCACAAGGAGAAGAAAACAGGGAAAAAGGAAATAAATACAGTGGCAACAATCTAATCTTTTAGGCAGGTCCTCCATCCTCTCTCCACTCACATTCTCATTGATTTCCAGTGCCTGAAACCTATTGCTAGTATATTCTGCAACCTATTGCTAGATCGCAAGTGCAATCATTTGGTACAAGACCTGAGGGCAAGTAATGGAATTGTTGAGTGGATACACTCAGTGGTGGCAAATCCATGCACCTCATTAACCCAGTTAAGGAATGAAGAGGAGGAGTTTACCTTCTGGATTTGAAGCATGTCTCTTCTGCCTGGTTTGGCCAATCTGGGGAGAAGAGACTCAGTGAACCAGCACAGTGTTACCCAGGGCTGTGAGAACAGCTTAATGATTGTTGAGAACTGGTCAACTTGTGAGCCTGAGACCTGGGATCCTCCAGCCCAGGGTGGAACTTAATTGCAGCAGGTGGATGCCACAGCAACAAAAGAGAGCGGTGCAATGGTCTGTGAGTCTGCTGAGTTTCTTGGTTGACGGAAAGCACAAATAACTCAACAGCAAGTGACATATCTGGGAGATTACAGCTGGACTTTGAACCTTAAGGATCGCCAGGAAAGAAGCCATCTGACAAACCCCTGAGCCGCACATTGCCAAGGAACTCCATACATTCCCAGGAATGACAGGATGGTGCTGACTGCGGATGCACAGCCATGGACTGGTCGTAAAGCTCCAAACAGCTTGATGAAGTGAGTAAGGGACGGTCAGGGTGTCTGAGGGCGGTGGCTGCACTGGTGCTCAATATTCAAGAAGCCCATAAATCTACATTGGGCCAAAGGATGCCAGTTTTAATATCTCATACAGTGTTTACTGTATTGGAGGCAAAAGGGGGACATTGGCTCTCACCCCAAAGATCCCTGAAATACCAGGCCCATCCTGACAGAGCAGGATGCTGCTCTATTCTCCTGCAGAAGCTGGCAGCCCGTGGCTTGGATGGGTACAGTCTCGGCTGGGTAAGGAGCTGGCTGGAGGGCTGGGCCCAGAGAGTGGTGGTAAATGGATTTAAATCCAGTTGGACACCAGTCATGAGTGGTGTCCCCCAGGGGTCGGTGCTGGGGCCTGTCCTCTTCAACATCTTGATTGATGACCTGGATGAGGGCATCGAGTGCACCCTCAGTAAGTTCGCAGATGACACTAAACTGGCTGGGAGTGTGGATGTACCTGGGGGTAGCGAGGCCCTACAGAGGGATCTGGACAGGCTGGAGAGCCGGGCTGAAGCCAATGGGATGAGGTTCAACAAGAGCAAATGCCGGGTCCTGCACTTTGGCCACAACAACCCCAGGCAGCGCTATAGGCTTGGGGCGGAGTGGCTGGAGGACTGTGTGGAGGAAACGGAGCTGGGGGAACTGATTGATGCTCGGCTGAACATGAGCCCACAGTGTGCCCAGGTGGCCAAGAAGGCCAACGGCATTCTGGCTTGCATCACAAACAGTGTTACCAGCAGGAACAGGGAGGTGATTGTCCCCCTGTACTCGGCACTGGTGAGGCCGCACCTCCGAGGGCTGTGTTCAGTTTTGGGCCCTACACTGCAAGAGAGACATTGAGGCTCTGGAATGCGTTCAGAGGAGGGCTACGAAGCTGGTGAGGGGTCTGGAGCACAGACCGTATGAGGAGAGGCTGAAGGAGCTGGGATTGTTCAGCCTGGAGAAGAGGAGGCTTGGGGGAAACCTTATAGCTCTCTGTAACTTCCTGAAGGCAGGTTGTAGTGAGCTTGGGGTCGGCCTCTTCTCTCGTGTAGACAGTGATAGAACTAGAGGGGAGGTTCAGGCTGGACATTTGGAAGTATTTCTTCTTGGAAAGTTTAGTCAGGCATTGGAATGCACTGCCCGGGGAGGGGGTAGAGTCACCGACCATGGGGGTGTTCAAGAAACGTTTGGATGTTGCGTTGAGGAATATGGTTTAGCTGGGAAGTATTGGTGATGGTTGGACTGGATGATCTTCTGGGTCTTTTCCAACCTGAAAAATTCTGTGATTCTGTGATGATGTAGAAATAATTGTGACTAATATTGTCAACCCAGTATCTTTCCTTTGCGGAACACCTGGAGAACCAGTATCTCCTGACTGCTTTGAAACAACTGGAGCTGCACATTTCAGACGGTCAGTCAGACCTGAAGGACAAACCCCTAGAAGATGTAGAAGTTCCTGGTGGGTTCTATGGGTCCTAAGAGGGTCCTGATGGGTCCTATGGGGGTCCTGTGTTCTCCTAAGGCGGTCCTGATGGGTCCTATGGGGGTCCTGTGTTCTCCTAAGGCGGTCCTGATGGGTCCTATGGGAGACCTGCGTACTTCTATGAGGGTCCTGGTGGGTCCTGAGGGGTCCAAAGTGGGTTCTGGGTTCTCCTAAGGGGGTCCTGGCGAGTCCTGATGGGTCCTATGGGGGTCCTGGGTTCTCCTAAGGCGGTCCTGATGGGTCCTATGGGAGACCTGAGTACTTCTATGGGGGTCCTGGTGGGTTCTATGGGTCCTAAGAGGGTCCTGATGGGTCCTATGGGGGTCCTGTGTTCTCCTAAGGCGGTCCTGATGGGTCCTATGGGGGTCCTAAGAGGGTCCTGATGGGTCCTATGGGGGTCCTGGGTTCTCCTAAGGCGGTCCTGATGGGTCCTATGGGAGACCTGCGTACTTCTATGGGGGTCCTGGTGGGTTCTATGGGTCCTAAGAGGGTCCTGATGGCTCCTATGGGGGTCCTGTGTTCTCCTAAGGCGGTCCTGATGGGTCCTATGGGGGTCCTGGGAGGGTCCTGATGGGTCCTATGGGGGTCCTGGGTTCTCCTAAGGCGGTCCTGATGGGTCCTATGGAAGACCTGAGTACTTCTATGGGGGTCCTGGTGGGTCCTGAGGGGTCCAAAGTGGGTTCTGGGTTCTCCTAAGGGGGTCCTGGCGAGTCCTGATGGGTCCTATGGGGGTCCTGTGTTCTCCTAAGGCGGTCCTGATGGGTCCTATGGGAGACCTGCGTACTTCTATGGGGGTCCTGGTGGGTCCTGAGGGGTCCAAAGTGGGTTCTGACAGCTGCAGTTCTGTGAGACAAGGAGACTGTAAGGCAGTTTATGCAGTAACTGCTACTGACCAGGATCCAAGGACTATTAGCACCAACATCATCTTTGAAATCTGTAGTTCTCCCATTTCAAGCTGGGGACTGGATCCTGATCCAGACGGGGAAGGAGACAAAGCTGCAGCCTGACTGGGAAGGACCGTTCCAAGTACTTCTAATGACTGAAACAGCTGTGAGGATGCCGAGAAAGGATGGGCTCACTACACACTGGTAAAGGCACCCACCAGCCCAGAGGCGTGGGAACTGCTGCCACAGAAAAACCTTTAAAAGATAAGAATTAGAGGGAAATCATGACAAGTTTTTCTATACGCATATATATATATTGTACTATTATTTTAACTAACCTTTAACTTCTCCTCAGATAGGTGAATAAATTGCATATGTAAGTGGGAGAGTATTATAACCTCTATTGAACTAATGCTCACAAAAGGTTTTCCATGTTGTAACGAGGAGTTTTTACTGCTGCACCCATTCGTTATCCTGATAATTATCTGGAAAATGTAAAATTTGACAGTTATGCAGGGACCAACTGATAGTTTTGATATGAATGAGGGACTCTTGAAGTGTATGGAATGATGTATGGTGGACAGCTGCCTATTGAGGCTGGACATATACACGCCTTGAAAATACCCAGAATCACAGAATGACCCAGGTTGGAAGGGACCTCAAGGATCATGTAGTTCCAACCCCCTGCCTGGCAGGGCCACCAAACATACGCCTTTACTAGATCAGGTTGCTCAGGGCCTCATCCAACCTGGCTTTGAACACCTCCAGGAACAGGGCATCCACAACCTCCCTGGGCAGCCTGTTCCAGGGCCTAACCACTCTCCTAGTAAAGAACTTCCCCCTAACATCCAACCTAAATCTTCCCTCTTTTAACTTAAAACCATTTCCCCTAGTCCTGCTATTATCAGCCCTTTCAAAGAGTTTGCTCCCCTTCTGGGTATAGGTTCCCTTCAGGTATTGAAAGGCTGCAATGAGGTCACCCCGCAACCTTCTCTTCTCCAGGCTGAACAAACCCAACTCCCTCAGCCTGTCCTCATAGGGGAGGTGCTCCAGCCCCCTGATCATCTTCGTGACCCTCCTCTGGACCCTTTCCAACAGCTCTCTGTCTTTTTTGTACTGAGGGCTCCACACCTGGACACAGTACTCCAGATGGGGCCTCACAAGAGCAGAGTAGAGAGGGACAACCACCTTCCTATCCCTGCTGACCACCCCTCTCCTGATGGAGCCCAGGATCCCATTTGCCTTCCGGGCTGCCAGAGCGCACTGCTGGCTCATGTTAAGTTTCTCATCTATTAGGACCCCTAGGTCCTTCTCTGCCGAGCTGCTCTCAAGGACAACTCCTCCCAGCCTGTACAGGTGCCTGGGGTTCTTCCAGCCCAAGTACAAAACCTTGCACTTTGCCGTGTTGAACCTCATTAGGTTCACCCGAGCCCAGCTTTCCAGCCTGTCAAGGTCCCTCTGAATGGCATCCGTTCCCTCCACCGTATCGACTGCACCACTCAGCTTGGTGTCATCAGCAAACTTGCTGAGGGTGCACTCCATTCCCTCATCGATGTCATTAATAAAGATGTTAAAGAGCACCGGTCCCAAGACAGACCCTTGAGGGACACCGCTCGTTACCGGCCTCCACCTGGACATAGAGCCATTAACCACCACCCTCTGTCTGCGGCCTTTCAACCAATTGCTTATCCATCGAGTTGTCCACCCATCAAATCCACTTCCCTCCAATTTGGAGATGAGGATGTGGTGGGGGACCATGTCAAAGGCCTTGCTCAGGTCCAGGTAAATGACATCGGTCGCCTTTCCTTCGTCCACCATAGCTGTCACTCCATCACAGAAGGCCACAGGATTGGTCAAGCATGACCTTCCCCTGGTGAAGCCGTGCTGGCTGTCTCAGATCACATTCTCATTCTTTATGTGATTGAGCATGTTGTCCAGGAGAATCTGTTCCATGATCTTCCCAGGCACGGAGGTGAGACTCACCGGCCTGTAGTTCCCCGGGTCCTCCCTGCTCCCCTTCTTGTATATGGGAGTGACGTGACCCTTCCTCCAGTCATCCGGGACCTCACCTGACAGCCACGACTTCTCAAATATGATGGAGAGCGGCTCGGCAACCACCTCAGTTAGCTCCTTCAGGACCCTGGGATGCACGCCATCTGGCCCCATAGACTTGTACACATTCAGTCTAAGGAGGCATTCTCAGACTTGCACTGCCCTTACAGTGGGGAGGGATTTACCTCCTTGGTCCCCACATAGAGGTTTGGGGATGCAGGGCTTAGGGACGTGGAAAAGACTAGAATCCTGGCCACCAGTGAAGACCGAGGTGAAGAACTCATTCAGCACCTCAGCTTTCTCTTCATCTGTTGAAGCCAGTTCTCCTTTTAAATTTACCAAAGTTGGTACGCCTGTTTTGGCCTGTCTCTTCTGGCCAATGTACCTGTAGAAGGTTTTCTTATTGTTTTTCACGTCCCTTGCCAAGTTCAGTTCTGCCTGCGCCTTGGCTTCCCTGATCCAACGTCTTCAAGTCCGGGCAGCATCCCTGTATTCTTCTTTGGTGACACAGCCTTGTTTCCAGAGCTTGTACACCCCTTTCTTCGCCCTCAGTTCTCTCAGCAGGTCCTTGCTGAGCCATGCTGGTTTCCTACCTTTCTTATTCAGTGGAGCCCACTTTCTTATTCAGTGGAATGGAGAACTCTTGTGCTTCCAGGAGGGCATCCTTGAAGAGCAGCCAGCTCTCCTCAACATCCTTGTCTTTGAGGGCAGCACGCCAGGGGATCTTGGCTAGCAGTCCATTGAGTAGCTTGAAGTCTGCTCTTCTAAAGTTCAGTGTCCTGGTCCTGCTCATTTCCAGACCCACATCGCTTGAGATCACAAGTTGCCAAGTCCTTCATTGTGATTCCATCAGTCCCTTCCTATCTTTGTCTAACTCATTTCTTGTACAGTTATTCCCTGTGAATGTCAAACCTCAATAGAAGCAGTTTGGACATGACATGCAGTAGATCAGTGTGTTTTACCGTTCATTCAATTGCATCACCTTTCCTACTGTTTGTTGGCAAAAAAAAAAAAAAAAAATTCTTTCCTTGCCCGTTTGCAGCTGATTCTCTGAGAAAAGCCAGTTGGAGTTGCTGCAAAGGAGACTTAACACTGAGCGGGTGGCTGCAGAGGAGAAGAGTGATGTGAGGAAAAGTGATGCAAGTCCCATGGGGCCAATGTGAGTAGAAGTGGGGTGGGGTGGTTGAGAAGAACATTTGTCGACACAGAATAGAACGCATTGGGGACATCCTGGATTGATACCATTTGCACAGTGCTGCTTTAAAACTTGTTTATACCCAGCTCTAAATAAATAGACAGTAAATGTCTGCTGGATTCTTCCTCTTTAAGATCTATCCAGGTACCCCTCCATTTTGCTGCACAAGTTCTGAAAACTTGAAGAAGATAACCGGAAGGCACAAGGCACAGGAGGCTCTTTAGGTTACAATGAGCCCCAGGGTGCATTTGATGCTGAGTCCATCAACCTCCAGTGCAGAGAGAAGTTTGCACAGAGTGTTCAACAAGACAAAGTCAGAAGTAACAGTGAACTTTCTTGGAGTATTAATGGGCCCACTGAGGAACATTAACAAGCAAGCTTCCCCAGGGACTAGTTAGAGAAGATAATTGGAAGATATGACTACAGGCAATGAAAGGCACTGGCATGGTGGCTTAGATGCTTAGAAACCCCTCCTTTGTCTTATGAAGCAGACAGGCCAAGCCCTGATCCCCAGACCCTTGGTAGAGAGAACCTCATGCTGACTAAGGATCCTTCCTGGGGCAGGGGGTTGGAGGTCAGTATGATGTTAAATGAAAGACATGGGACAGAAGATCTCAGGCTCTGCATGGGCTGCAGGGACACTGTGAGGTTCATGTCCCACATGTGTCCTGTGTCTCATGGCAGGATGTGGGATGTGAGAAGGGCCCAGTCTGAACAAGCAGTCAATCCCAATGAAACTCTAAACTTCAGCTCTCTCAGTTCCAGTGCCTTCCTTTGCACACCCTCCCATGGTTTAACGTCCTTTATGTTCTGTGGTGTCCAGAAGTGCACCCAGTGCTCCAGGTGAGGCTGCAGCAGTGCAGAGCAGACAGGGACAATCCTTTCCTTCACCCTGCTGGCAATGCCTTGCTTGATGCACTCCAATGGACCGCTGAGCTTTCTGGTTGCCTGGGCACACTGCTGACTCATGTTCAATTTGATGCTGACCAGGACCCCCAATCCTTTTCAGTCAGACCACTCTCTAGTGTCCCATATCCAGTCAGTGTGTATGTCCAGGGTTGCTCCTACCCAGGTGCACAATCAGGCACTTGCTATACTTTATGCACTTGGTGCTTAGGACCAACTGGTACCCACTTCTCTGACTTGTCCACATCTCTCTGCAAGTCCTCTCCCCACTCAGTGGAGGCAACAGCACCTCCTCATCTGGTCTCATCAGCAAACTTGCTCAGAACATCTTCTAGTCCTGCATGCAAGTCATCCACAAAAACATGAAAGAGAAGTGGCCCTAAAATGGCGCCCTGGAGAACCCTGATAGTGACCATCTACCAACCTGATGGAACCCAGTGACTATAGTCCTTTGGGCCTGACCTATTGACTAACTGTTCACCCACCATGTTATATTTCTGCCTAGACGAATGAAGGACATTCTGCTCAGAAGGGTGTTGTGAGAAATAGTATCAAAAGCTCTACTGAAATCCTCAAGTATAACACCAACTGGCTTCCCTTGATCAACCAATTTGCTAACCTTGTCATAAAAAGTCTGATAGTTAAACAGGACCTTCCCCTCTGGAAGTTGTGTTGGCTGTGGCCAATGACAGAATTGTTCTTCAGCTGTTTTTCCATAACATCCACCATCACTTTCTCCATAATTTTACCTGGCACTGGAGTGAGACTGACAGGTCCATATTGCCTGTGTCACCTTTCTTGCTCTTTCTTACAATGAGACAACATTTGACAGCTTCCTGTCAACTGGCATGACCCTAGACTTATTTAGAAGCCATTGAAATGGGAGCCCAGAGCAAACTAAGGTGTCATCAGCAAAAGAACGTAGACGTGCCATAGCTTTGCAATGCCTTGAACTCTGGAGTATGCCACAGATGGAGCAGAGAGGAAGAAATGCCTCTACTGTTTTGAGCTCATCCATTTAGTAAGCTGAATAACACTACCTGATACATGGGGACTGTATCTCTGCTCTGCACTGCTAAGTTCGTAGAGGAATGGTGCGGGGGGTTGTTCTCATTTCAGTGCAGATGAGCTCACTTTCTCTTTAACTCTTTTTCCTCTGTAAACTATTCCAATATTTGTACCCTCATTTACACTTCCACATACCCTCAAGTACACTTCCATATGCCATTAACAATTATACTTACTTATACCATCAAAACAGTTTGTCAAACAATACTGTTATTTAGTTCCCATAAGCACCCTTAGTACCATATACCTTTCCTTTAACAATCCCTATTGTTCAGTTATAAACACTTCACTACATTACCAGCACTGATTGAACCACATCCCTCACACACTTCTGCAGAAGCAGTTGTCATGGTTTTGCAATGTTGTAATTTTGCTATCAGTATTCCACATCATAACATCATGTTAAGCATAGATAAGTTTGTCGAATCTGCTGCTCAAAAAAGAAGACTGAATGTCCCAGGGAACACCACAGTCAGTCATATGACACGGGCTCTATATAATCTCACTTCAGTGCTGGACTTGCTCTCTTGGACCTTGCCAGCCAGGGGGGAGCCTTGTGGGAGCGTTCCAGCTGTTTCGCCTAGAGTTACAGTAGGCCTCTCGGTTTCAGGACTCACTCTCTCTTATTTTACTTGATTCGTTAGCCTTAGTTCCAATTATATTGTGTTATATTGTGTTATTCTGTATTCTGATATAGTATTTAGTAAATAAGTGTGCCTCCTTAGATTGTTGCCGCTGTATTTATTTCCCTTTTTCCCTTTTCCTTTTGGGATAGCGGCCCTGCAGGCCGTCTATTCTCCTGTCATGGGTGCAGGTAGATTTTCGGTTAACCCTTGACAGCAGTACATAGTATTGCATAAATGGGTTGACACTCATTTGTCGGGTGGAATGTACACTTCTCCTCATGACCCACTTCCCAATCTATAGAGTACAAACTCCCGTCTTCTTACATACAAGCAGCAAGTTCATATGAGTGGACAGACAACACAGAGTCTTTCACCTCATCATCTCTGGCCATTTACCTCGCAGGAGGAAGGAAACACTGATCGGAACTCAGCACTCAACCCACAGCTCACCTCCTTAGGTGCAGCATGGATGGCTGCACCCTGTGTAGGATGTCTGCTCAGGACATATGGGCTCCCCTTACCATACACATATACCCGGTCTGCCTATGGATGGTCCTTGTCTGTCCCTGTAGTGATCTGTTGAGGAAGGGAATCCTTCTGAGAAATGTCAGGGTGCGCCAGAAGTGTCTCTCTCTCAGCTGGTCCTTCCGCCGAATAGAGCTGGTTCCATCTGGGCCACCAAATTGACTTGAGGAATTAAACTCTATAACCCAGTGTTGTATTATAAAGCAGGTATGCATTTATTCAGAGCTGGGTTCAAGGAGGATCACTCCTCCTGTCTTGCACACTAGGAAGCAGAAGCATTACATATTTCAAAGCCAAGCTCATACATATCCAATAGATTTCCTGGAACCCAACTACTTATTCATTGTTTCCAGTAACTCTTTTACATACTGCCTCTCCCTCTGGCACATGCACAGTTTGTAGCGGGGGGTCTCCCTCCAGTGCTCGTGGGGATGAAGTCAGATGTCTTTCTCGCGAAGGCTCAAAGTCTTCCTTTCTCTGTCCTTTTTACCCTGTCATGTTTGATAGAAGTTGTCTGGTACTGGACACCTTCTTGGGCAATGTTCTCTTTAGTATGCAGGATGTTCTTCCTTTATGTTAGCTACACATCCTACTTGGTTTTGGGCCCACATACCTAACTTCTGACTATGAGATGAACTGTTTTACTGTATCAGTTTGTCCTAACAGATCGTGTTTGCCTAGCAGAAGTGGAAATGCCTCATCTGGAAAGCCCTGCTCCTGGCCCTTAATAAAAAAGACATGCAGACTGAAAGGAAGAATCAGGTAAATGGGGGCCTTTCATGAAGATGAAGTATCCTAGGCTTTGGGGAATGTCAGAAGTAAAGGACTAGTGGAACATGTCAACATTGCTATAGTTATAATACAGTTGGGATAACACAGCTGGGACAATACAGCTGGGTGTACAGCTAAGACAATACCGTTGGGGTATGCATAAGGGAAAGGTAGCCAAATAAACTGGCTTTGACTGATTGAGTAGAGGAACTGGGTCAAAGAAACCCAAGGAAGACTTCTGACTTCTTCCCAACGACCACCAGAGTGAGACCCCCACTACAGACTGCGCACGCGTCAGTAGGAGGGACAGCATGTGCATGAGTTCCCAGAAAAACAATGGATATGTTAATGATTTCTTGGAAATTTGATGAATGTGTATATGCTTGCTCTACAACTTTCTAACGCTTCTGTCCATTGGTGCACATGATAGGAGGAGCCATCCCCCATGTGCCCAGCGCTGAATAAACACGTACCTACTTTGTAACCTAACTCTGGTTATAGAGTCAGATTCCGCACATCAGACAAGGACAGGGACCCTCTGAATTCCCCTTTGCAGGGTGGTCATTCAGCTGAGGCAATCAGTGTGGGTGTTTCATCTCCAGATGTAAAACCCCGGGGTTGAAAGGGGATTCAGTTCCCCACAGCTGTTCCAAATATTGTGATGAGAAAATGAATCAAGTTCTTCCCAAGGAAGATGCACTATGCCAGGAGGTACAGCCCTATGGTCACTCCAACCCCTCCAATGATCCCAGTGGCTGCTCCAAATTCAATCACAGGTCCTGTGGTGATTCCAGCTCTGGCAATGAGCTCTGCAGTTGCTCCAACTACTGCAATAGCCCAGCAGCCACTCCAGCTCCTACAGTGAACCATGCGGCTGTTAAAGCCCCTACAGTGGATCCTGGACTTGCAAACAGATACACATACATATTAGTATCTATTCATATCTATTTGCAACAGCATATATTGTATATATGTGAAAATCTATTATATATATTATATATGTATGCATATGCATGTGCCATAATAATTATCCTTCTCTTTTTCTCTGTCTTAGTAAATAGTTGTAACATAACGCGCAAATTCTAAACCAATGCACTGCCTCAAGTCCCTTCCTGATCTCCTCAGGGCTCATGAAACTAACATTGTCAGTCAGTGAAGAGCAACAGAAGATCTCGAGGTCTTCTCAGGGAGCAGCTCCTGAGGTACATTCCTTACACCAGCTTTGGAAAACGCCTCCAGTTCTCTGGTCCTGCTCTGAGGGGGCCCACTTGTTATGGCAGTGCCTGCAAGGAGACCAGCTCTGACACAGCCGTTCATATTGCCGGCTACTGACTGCAGCACAGCAGTGCTGCTGTAGAGACAACAGGACTGTAGTCAGACACACGAAATCTTCAGACTTGCACAAATGAGAGAATGTGAGAGCACTGTGGCAGTGTAAAGAGAGCAGGAATGAAAAGAGCACGTTGTGCTGCTGTTTATGGCACCCTTCCCCGTAGCCAGACAAGGTAGGAAGAGAGAAGAGCTAAGGAAAATCTATTCTGAGTACACTTAAAAATCCCTTAACCAGTTCAGGGAATCTGGTTCCATGTTTACATATGCTCTTGGAGTGAGAAATGGAAATTAGGTAGGAAAGAAGTGAAATACAATTGTATTTATAAGTTCGAGCATTTTTTTTATATTTTTATTTATTATTTATTTATTTATTTATTTATTTATTGTGGGTTGCTATATCACACACAGTCAAACAATCAAAGATGCATAAAACATAAAGAACCATCACTGGGAATCCTGAGACGAAGATGTGCACTTTCTGGAAGCTGGAAGAATGTGTATTGCAACACCTTCCTGATAGTGTGCTTGATCTCCCTGTTCCTCATGCTGTAAATAATAGGGTTCAGTGTTGGAGGAACCACTGAGTACAGAAGTGCCACTGTCAGATCCAGGAGTGGGGAGGAAATGGAGGGGGGCTTCAGGTTGGCAAAAAATGCAGTGCTGAGAAACAGGGAGACCACAGCCAGGTGAGGGAGGCACGTGGAGAAGGCTTTGTGCCTTCCCTGCTCAGAGGGCATCGTGAGCACGGCAAGGAAGATCTGCACATAGGAAACAACAATGAAAACAAAGCACCCAAAGGCTAAACTGACACTAAAAATGAGAAACACAACTTCCCTGAGATTTGATTCTGAGCAGGAGAGCTTGAGGATTTGGGGGATTTCACAGAAAAACTGGTTGACAACATTGCCTTGGCAGAGAGGCAGTGAAAACGTACTGGCAGTGTGCAAAATGGAATTGAGAACCCCAGCGCCCCAGGCAGCTGCTGCCATGGTGGCACAAGCTCTGCTGTCCATCAAGGTCCCGTAGTGCAGGGGCTTGCAGATGGCAACGTAGCGGTCATAGGACATGATGGTGAGAAGGTAACACTCTGCTGAGGCAAAGAAGACAAAGAAAAAGAGCTGTGCAGCACATCCTGCGTAGGAGATGGCCCTGGTGTCCCAGAGGGCGTTGGCCATGGCTTTGGGGAGAGTGGTGGAGATGAAGCCCAGGTCGAGGAGGGCCAGGTTGAGCAGGAAGAAGTACATGGGGGTGTGCAGGCGGCGGTCGCAGGCTACGGCTGTGCTGATGAGGCCGTTGCCCAGGAGGGCAGCCAGGTAGATGCCCAGCAAGAGCCAGAAGTGCAGGAGCTGCAGCTGCCGCGTGTCTGCCAACGGCAGCAGGAGGAACTCGCTGATGGAGCTGCTGTTGGGCATCTGCTGTTCCTGGGCTTGGAGTCCTGTTCAGAGTGCAGAAGATAATGACAAGTTCAGACCATTCGCAGAGATACTCCTCCTGCTGCAATAGGACATGATTTCATTCTCCTACAACAGTGTACATTTAGCACCATTAGTTGCATTTCATTTCATGTCGTTCAGCATTCCTTAAGCAGAAGCAGCATTTGGAGCTCTAAACTTCCTCTTATTTTATTATATTATCCCATCTCCCTGGATATTTTCATCTGTTTCATGTCTCATATCCTTACCCCAACTGCTCTTACAACTCCAAACCCAGTCACTGTGCCTTTCAACTTCAGTTAGAAAAAGCTGCCTGTTGCCAGGTTAAGTGAATTATTCATGTCTGCTGAAAATGATGATCATTTCAATTGGTTCCATGCTTTGAGAAAGAGGAGACTGACAGCACATCATGTGTGACTGTTCAAAAAACAAGCAATTGATTGATTAAAAATTCTCAGAGCTGTGACAGCCCCTTTTAGACTTCTTCCACCAATTTTTCTCCCTTCCCTCAGACTAGGAAATAGAAAATCCCTGCCTTGGCTCTCCTCTTGCAACGCACCCTTACAAACATTCAGTTGTGCAGTGGAGCTGTGATTTCCCTGCCCCAGGCAGCAGCTGTGGCAGCAGAAGCCCTGCCGTGGGACTCCTTCCCCCCACACATCTCCCTGTGCACAGAGGGTCCCTGCTCTGCAGGGCAGCCCTGGGCACCGGCCTGCAGCCCCGTCTGCACAGACTGCAGCCGTGCTGGGATACGCAGCCCTCAGGGCTGTGCTTTCATACTGCAGAATGGAAACCGTCAGCTAAAACAGAAGTCTTTTTCCCCTGAAAAGAAACATGCAGTGCCTGAAGCCAGTTCTGCTTCAGAACTATCCGCATTTAGTCCCGCATTTAGTTAACCCTCTTTGAATAGCATCTACATGGTCTGCAGTGAGACTTACCGTGTCGTGATCTGTGAGCAATGCTCCTGCACTGAGCTCACATCCCGCTCAGACCATTCACATCCTGCAAGCTCTCTCCCCTTTCTCTCCTCTCCTTCTGTCACCTGCAGGCTGTGCTGTGCACAAGAGCTGCTCCTGGGCACAGCTGTCTCTCTGCAGCACTTCCCATTTGTATGAGCTTCCTGAGTCCCAGGAGCCCAGCCCAGCACAACAGAATACCATGACATTTTCAGCCTTCCCACTCCTCTCCCCTGAGATATCCCTGGGTCCTGATGGCCAACAGCTCCTGAAAGTCAACAGCATCATGACTGTGTCTAACTCATTTCTTGTACAAATATTCCCTGTGACAGACAAACCTCAATAGATGCAGCTTGGTCATGGCATGCAGTTGATCACTGTGTTTTACTGTTCATTCAATTGCAACAATTTTCCTGCTTTTGTTGGCCAAAAACAAAAGGAATTCTTTCATGGACCATGTGCCTCTGGTTCTCTGTGGAAAGCTAATTGGAGCTGGTGCATATGAATTTTAACACTGAGCGGGTGAATGCAGAGGAGAAGATTGATGTGAAAAAAAGTGATGCAAGTCCCATGGGGCCAATGTGAGTAGAAATAGGGTGGGGAGGTTGAGGAGGACATTTTCCCACACAGTAACAGAATAGAACTCATTGGGAACATTCCGGATTGATACCAGTTGCACAGTGCTGCTTTAATGACTTGTTTAAACTCAAATATAAATAAATAAACAATAAACGACTGCTGGCTTCGGCCACTTTAAGCTCTCTCCATATTGCTCTCTATTTTGCTGTACAGGTTCTGAATACCTTAAGATGATGACAGGAAGGCACAAGGCTCAGGAGGCTCTTCAGGTGATAATGGGCCCCAGGCGATACTTGATGCCGAGTCCTTCAACCTGCAGTGCAGAGAGAAGACTGCACAAAGTGCTCAACAAGACAAAGGCAGAAGTAGCAGTGAACTTTCTTGGAGTATTAATGGGCCCACTGAGGAGGACACTAACAAGCAAGCTTCCCCAGGGACTTGTTAGAGCAGATAATTGGAAGCCATGAGTACAGGCAGGCAAAGGCACTGGCATGGTGGCTCTGATGCTGAGAAACCTCTCCTTTGTCTTATGAAGCAGACAGGCCAAGCCCTGATCCCCAGGCCCTTGGCAGGGAGAACCTCATGCTGACTAAGGATCCTTCCTGGGGCAGTGGATGGAGGTCTGTATGATGCTAAATAAAAGACATGAGAACAGAAGATCCCAGGCTCTGCATGGGCTGCAGGGACACTGTGAGATTCATGTCCCATGTGTGCCCTGTTTCTCATCACAGGATGTGGGATGTGAGAAGGGCCCAGTCTGAACAAGCAGTCAATCCTAATGAAACTCTAAACTTCACATCTCTCAGTTCTGGTGACATCCTATGCACACTCTCCCATAATTTGATGTCTTTTATGCTCTTCAGTGCCCAGAAGTGCACTCAGTGCTCCAGGTGAGGCTGCAGCAGTGCATTGTAGAAAGGGACAATCCTTTCCCTCACTGACCTGGTAATACCTTGCTTGATGCACTCCAATGGACTGCTGAGCTTCCTGGGTGCCTGGGCACACTGCTGACTCATGTTCAATTTGATGTTGACCAGGACCCCCAATCCTTTTCAGTCAGTCCACTCTCTAGTGTCCCATATCCAGTCAGTGTGTATGTCCAGGATTGCCCCTACCCAGGTGCACAATCTGGCACTTGTTCTAGTTATACTTTATGCACTTGGTGCTTAGGACCAACTGGTAACCACTTCTCTGACTTGTCCACATCTCTCTGCAAGTCCTCTCCACCCTCACTGGAGGCAACAGCACCTCCTCATCTGGTCTCATCAGCAAACTTGCTCATAATATCTTCTAGTCCTGCATGCAAGTCATCCACAAAAACATGAAAGAGAAGTGTCCCTTAAATTGAGCCCTGGGGAACCCTGATAGTGACCATCTACCAGCCTGATGGAACCCAGTGACTATAGTCCTTTGGGCCTGACCTATTGACTAACTGTTCACCCACCATGTTATATTTCTGCCTAGCGGAATGAAGGACATTCTGCTCAGAAGGGTGTTGTGAGAAATAGTATCAAAAGCACTACTGAAATCCTCAAGGATAACACCAACTGGCTTCCCTTGATCAACCAATTTGCTAACCTTGTCATAACAAGTCCGATAGTTAAACAGGACCTTCCCCTCAGGAAGTTGTGTTGGCTGTGACCAATGACAGAATTGTCCTTCAGCTGTTTTTCCATAACATCCACCATCATTGTCTCCATAATTTTACCAGGGACTGGATTGATTTGTAATTGCCCCTTCACCTTTCTTGCTCTTCCTTACAATGAGACAACATTTGCCAGCTACCTGTCAACTGGCATGACCCTAGATTTATTTTGATGCAATTGAAATGAGAGCCCTGAGCATACTAAGGTGTCATCAGTGAAAGAACGTAGACGTGCCATAGCTTTGCAATGCCTTGAACTCCAGAGTATGCCACAGACGGAGCAGAGAGGAAGATCTGCCTCTTCTGTTGTGACCTCATCCATTTGGTGAGTAGAATAACACTGCATGCTACATGGGGAGTCTGTCTCTGCTTTGCTCACAGAGGAACGGTGCGGGGGGCTGCTCTCATGTCAGTGCAGATAAACTCACTTCCTCTTTATCCCTTTTCCCTCTGTAAACTATTCCACTATTTGTACCCTCATTTACACTTCCACATACTCTCAAGTACACTTCCATGTGCCATCAACTATTACACTTTCTTATACCATCAAAACAGCTTGTGAAACAATACTGTTTTTTAGATCCCATATACACCCTTAATACCATATAACTTTCCCTCAACAATCCCCTAATCCACCTGAACCTTAACTTTCCCTTAACCACCTCCCTCACACACTTCCTCGCAATTAGTACATAGTATTACATAAATGGGTTGACATTCATTGACACTCATTTTTCGGGTTGAATGTACACCTCTCCTCAGGACCCTCTTCCTAATCTATAGAGTACAAACTCCTGTCTTCTTACATACAAGCAGAACATACATATGAGTGGACAGACAACACAGAGTCTTTCACTTCATTTGTCTCTGCCCATTTCCTTTGCAGGAGGAAGGAAACACGGATTGGGACTCGGCACTCGCCCCACAGCTCACCTCCCTAGGGGCAGCATGGATGGCTATACCCTGAGTAGGATGTCTCCTCAAGACTTATGGGCTCCCCTTACCATACACATATACTTGGTCTGCCTATGGATGGTCCTTGTCTGTCCCTGCAGTGATCAGGAGAGGAAGGGAGTCCATCAGAGAAATCTCAGGGTGCGCCAAAAGTGTCCCCCCTCTCAGCTGGCCCTGCCGCCGAATAGAGCTGGTCCCATCTGGGCCACCAAATTGACCTGAGGAATCAAACTCTATAACCCAGTGTTAAGTTATAAAGCGGGATTGCATTTATTGGATGCTGGGTGCAAAGGGGGATCACTCCATCTGTCTTGCAAACTAGCAAGCAGAAGCATTACATATTTCAAAGCCAAGCTCATACATATTCAGCAAATTTCCTGGGACACATCTACATATTCACATGCAGCAGCTCCAAGACTTTGCTACACATCCTGCGGTTGCTCCATGCTCTGGGAAAGATCCCGCTGTCACTCCACCCCTCATAATGAGCTCTTCAGTCACTCCTGCTGCAGGTCCTGTAGCTGTTCCAAGTATTGCGATAAGATAATAAAAGAAATTCCTCCCAAGGGAGGTGCACTGTGCCAGGAGGTACAGCCCTGTGGTCACTCCAACCCCTCCAATGAGCCCAGTGGCTGCTCCAAATTCATTGACAGATCCTGTGGTGATTCCAGCTCTAGCAATGAGCTCTGCAGTTACTCCAGCTCCTGCAACAGCCTGACAGCCACTTCAGCTCCTACAGTGAACCCTGTGGCTGTTAAAACCCCTGCAACAACTCCTGGACTTGTGAACAGATATGCATATGTGTCAGTATCTATGCAAATATTTTGCAGCTGCATATGTTATATATATGTGAAAATATACCGTATGTTAGCATGTGTTTATATATATAGATACAGATCTATGTCATAATCATAATCCCTTCCCTTTTCTCTGTCACAGTAAATAGATTTAACTCAACAAATTCTAAACACAGCACTGCCCTCAGTCTCTTACAGATCTCCTAGGGACTCTTGAAACTATTCCTGCCACTCAGTGAAGAGCACCAGAAGATCTCGAGGTCTACTCAGGGAGCAGCTCCTGAGGTATATTCCTTACACCAACTTTGGAAGAGGCCTCCAGTTCTCTGGTCCTGCTCTGAAGTGGCTCTCTTGTTATGGCAGTGCCAGCAAGGAGACCAGCTCTGACACAGCCGTTCATATTGCTGGCTACTGACCGCAGCACAGCAGTGCTGCTGTAGAGACAACAGGACTGTTGTCAGACACACGAAATCTTCAGGCTTGCACAAATGAGAGAATGTGAGAGCACTGCGGCAGTGTAAAGAGAACAGGAATGAAAAGAGCACGTTGTGCTGCTGTCTGTGGCTACCTTCTCCATAGACAGACAAGGTAGGAAGAGAGAAGAGCTAAGGAAAATCTATTTTGAGTGCATTTAAAAATCCCTTAACCAGTTCAGGGAATCTGGTTCCATGTTTACATCTGCTCTTGGACTGAGAAATGGAAATGAGGTAGGAAAGAAGTGAAATAAATTTTTATTTATAAGTTCGTTCACTTTTTTTTTTTTTTTTTTTTTTTTTTTTTTTTTTCAGGCTGCTATATCACACAATATCAAACAATCAAAGATGCATAAAACATAAAGAACCATCACTGGGAATCCTGAGACGAAGATGTGCACTTTATGGAAGCTGAAATAGTGCGTATTGCAACACCTTCCTGAGTGCGTGCTTGATCTCCCTGTTCCTCATGCTGTAGATAATAGGGTTCAGTGCTGGAGGAACCACTGAGTACAGAAGTGCCACCATCAGGTCCATGGATGGGGAGGAGATGGATGGGGGCTTCAGGTAGGCAAAAAAGGCAGTGCTGAGAAACAGGGAGACCACGGCCAGGTGAGGGAGGCACGTGGAGAAGGCTTTGTGCCGTCCCTGCACAGAGGGCATCCTCAGCACGGCCATGAAGATCTGCCCATAGGACACAACAATGAAAAAAAAGCACCCAAAACCTAAACTGGCACCAAAAAAGAGAAGCACAACTTCCCTGAGGTAGGAGCCTGAGCAGGAGAGCTTGAGGATCTGGGGGACTTCACAGAAAAACTGGTTGACAACATTGCCTTGGCAGAGAGGCAGTGAAAACGTACTGGCAGTGTGCAGCAGGGAATTGAGAAGCCCAGCGCCCCAGGCAGCTGCTGCCATGGTGGCACAAGCTCTGCTGTCCATCAAGGTCCCATAGTGCAGGGGCTTGCAGATGGCAACGTAGCGGTCATAGGACATGATGGTGAGAAATGAAAACTCTGCTGAGACAAAGTAGAAATAGAAAAAGATCTGTGCAGCACATCCTGCGTAGGAGATGGCCCTGGTGTCCCAGAGGGCGTTGGCCATGGCTTTGGGGAGAGTGGTGGAGATGCAGCCCAGGTCGAGGAGGGCCAGGTTGAGCAGGAAGAAGTACATGGGGGTGTGCAGGCGCTGGTCACAGGCTACGGCTGTGCTGATGAGGCCGTTGCCCAGGAGGGCAGCCAGGTAGATGCCCAGCAAGAGCCAGAAGTGCAGGAGCTGCAGCTGCCGCGTGTCTGCCAACGGCAGCAGGAGGAACTCGCTGATGGAGCTGCTGTTGGGCATCTGCTGTTCCTGGGCTTGGAGTTCTGTTCAGAGTAAAGAAAATAGTGACAAATGCAGACCATTCGCTGAGACACTCCTACAGCTATACTATAAAAGTTCTCCTTTCTGCTCACTGCTGTTCTATAAAAAATTGCCTTTCCCTTTGGAAAATGTTCATTTAACTCCAGAACTTGAATTAATTTTCATGCGAAACCATGACAATGACATTCACAGTCACTTAATGAGTAGAAGATTAGGGACCTCTTACTTTCTTCTCATTTCCAAATATTAGCTCAGACTTCTGGATATTTTCCTGTTTACTTCAACTGCTCTTCGAGACTCCAGCACCAGTCTCTGTGAACTTCAGCTTCTCGTAGGGAAATCAGACTATTTGCAGTACGTGAGAAATATTAATGTCTGCAGAAAAACACAAGAACTGAAACTGATTGTATCCTTTTAGGAAGGAGAGGCTGAATCTACTTTCTTTGTCACTGTTCACAAAACAAACGATGGATTGAAGAAATACTGGGGAGTCTCAGAGTTGTGTTTAAATTTGACAGCCCCTTTTAGATTTCTCCCTGGTATCCTCTTTCCTTCTCTGAGAACAGGAAAAAGAAAATCCCTGCCTTGGCTCTCCTCTTGCAAAGAACACTCAGAAACATTCAGTTGTGCAGTTCAGCTGTGATCCCCCTGCCCCAGGCAGCAGCTGTGGCAGCACAAGCCCCTCTACCGGGGGGCTCCTTCCCCCCACACGTCTCCCCGCAGCACCCTGGACAGCTCCCCGGGCAGGCTGAGTGCTGAGCCTGGCAGGTGGCAGAGTCCCATAGCCGGCACACAGCCCCTGGGGCACAGCAGGGACCCTGCTCTGCAGGACAGCCCAGGGCACCCGCCTCCAGCCCCACATGCACAGCCTGCAGCCGTGCTGGGACACGCAGCCCTCAGGGCTGTGCTTTCGTACTGCAGAATGGAAACCCTCAGCTAAAGCAGAAGTCTTTTTCCACAATAAAGAAACATGCAGTGCCTACAGCCAGATCTGCTATGGGATGTCCCGCATTTAGTTAACCCTCTATGGAAAGCAGCTCAGAGTCTGCAGTGAGACTTACCATGTCGTGATCTGTGAGCAATGCTCCTGCACCGAGCTCACAGCCTGCGCACTGCATACACATCCTGCAAGCTCTCTCCCCTTTCTCTCCTCTCCTTCTGACACCTGCAGGCTGTGCTGTGCACGTGATCTGCTCCTGGGCACAGCTGTCTCTGCAGCACCATCCTCTTTTATGAGCTCCCTGTGTCCCAGGAGCCCAGCCCAGCTCAGCACACCAGAGTATTTGAGTTTCTCTTCCTCAGTGCTTCCTCTGGAGATTTCCCTGGGACTCCAGAGCTGAATGTTCCTGATAGACAGCAGGGTCATCTCTGAAAAAGGCTCTTGGATGTCGGATAAACTTGACTGACTGATTCCAGAAGCATGGTTTGGAGTTGAGGAAACAACCTCTCTAACCTGGAGTTAGGTTTTAAAGCAGGAATGCATGTATTCGGCGCTGGGTGCAAAGGGGATCAGTTCTTCCTTGCACACCAGCAAGCAGAAGTGTTACTTATTTTACTGTCACGCTGATCCATATTCAGCAGATCTCCTGGAACTCATCTACATATTCATTATTTTCCAGGAACTCATTTACATTCTGTCCCTCCCTCTGGCACATGCGCTGTTTGTAGCTGGGTTCTTCCTGCAGTGGTCGTGGGGATGAAATCAGGCATCTTCCTTGCAAACACTCAATGTCTTCCTCATTCGGTCCCTTTTACCCCATCATGTTTGATAGAAGTAGTCTGGTTCTGTCTGGCTTCTTCCATTTAGAGTACAGGGTGCTATTCCTTTAATGTAACTGCTCATCCTACGTGTTTATGGGCCCATATACCTGTCTTCTACCTTTGAGACTAACTCTTTTACTGTATCAGGTTGTCCTAACAGATTGTGTTTGCCTAGCAGGAGTGTAAATGCCTCACCTGGAAAGCTCTGCTCCTGGCCCATAATAAAAAAGACACACAGACAAGGACAGGGACTCTCTGACTCCCCCTTTGCAGGGCTGTCATTCAGATGAGGCAATCAGTGCAGGTGTCTCATGTCCAGATGTAAAACCCTGGGGTTGAAAGGAGATTCACTTCCCCACAGACCCATGGGAGATGGTACTCCTCTTGACTCGAAGCAGATGTGCACAAGGAGTTGACAGTATGCATGAGCCCCTGGTCTGAATCCTTGGCCTTTCTTAAGATGGAATGACTTGCTCAAAAACAGTCATTCAATGAGCACAAGGTGCCTGTGGTGCTCATAGATGTGCACAGCAGTGCCTGCAAGCTGTAGTAGACAACATCTGGGAAAGCCACCTCCTTCCTGAGCATCAGCTAGGGGCCAGACGGGGCATGGGAGTATTCTTGGCCATCCTAAATGACATCAGATGTTCGAGTAATGGGCACCTGAAAGTGCAGCGTTATTCAGCTGACCAAATGGATGAGCTCAGCAGAAGCAGAGACTGATCTTTCTCTATTCTCCATCTATGGCAAATTCCAGAGCTTAAGGCATTCCACCACTGTGACACACCTACATTTTCTCACAGTTGACATGTTTGTTTATTCAGGGCTCTCATTGGAATGGCAGTTCCCTGGGGTCTCCAGCACACCCCCAGCCAGCTGGCAAATGCAGCTGAGGACCTTCAGGAAAGCCATGTCCTGGTAGTGACAATGCTTGCTGGACAAATTTGCGCCACCTTTCAAAGAGTTTACTCCCCTCCTGGGTGTAGGTTCCCTTCAGGTACTGAAAACTGCAATGAGGTCACCCCACAGCCTTCTCTTCTCCAGGCTGAGCAAGCCTAACTCCTTCAGCCTGTCCTCATAGGGGAAGTGCTCCAGCCCCCTGATCATCTTCATGACCCTCCTCTGGACCCTTTCCAACAGCCCCATGCCTTTCTTGTACTGAGGGACCCACACCTGGACACAGTACTCCAGATGGGGCCTCACAAGAGCATAGTAGAGAGGGACAATTACCTCCCTATCCCTGCTGACCACCCTTCTCCTGATGGAGCCCAGGATCCCATTTGCCTTCCGAGCCGCCAGAGCGCACTGCTGGCTCATGTTGAGTCTCTCATCCATCAGGACCCCCAGGTCCTGCTCTGCCGAGTTGCTCTCAAGGATCACTGCTCCCAGCCTGTACAGGTGCCTGGGGTTCTTCCGGCCCAAGTGCAAAACCTTGCACTTTGTTGTGTTGAACCTCATTAGGTTCACCCGAGCCCAGCTTTCCAGTCTGTTGAGGTCTCTCTGGATGGCATCCCTTCCTTCCATCCTAACAACTGTGCCACTCAGCTTGGTGTCATCAGCAAACTTGCTGAGGGTGCACTCAATTCCCTCATCGATGTCATTAACAAAGATGTTAAAGAGCACCGGTCCCAAGACAGACCCTTGGGGGACACCACTCGCTACCAGACTCCACCTGGACATAGAGCCATTGACCACCACCCTCTGTCTGCAGCCTTCAGGTCCAGGTAAATGAGATCGGTCGCCTTCCCTTCATGCACCATAGCTGTCACTCCATCACAGAAGGCCACAGGATTTAGTTAAGCATGACCTTCCCCTGGTGAAGCTGTGCTGGCTGTCTGGGATCACATTCTCATTCTTTATGTGATTGAGCATGTTGTCCAGGAGGATCTGTTCCATGATCTTCCCAGGCACGGAGGTGAGACTCACCGGCCTGTAGTTACCCGGGTCCTCCGTGCTCCCCTTCTTGTATATGGGAGTGACGTGACCCTTCCTCCAGTCATCCGGGACCTCACCTGACAGCCACGACTTCTCAAATATGATGGAGAGCGGCTCAGCAACCACCTCAGCCAGCTCCTTCAGGACCCTGGGATGCACGCCATCTGGCCCCATAGACTTGTACACATTCAGTCTAAGGAGGCACTCTCGGACTTGCTCTGCCCTTACAGTGGGGAGGGATTTACCTCCTTGGTCCCCACATAGAGGTATGGGGATGCAGGGCTTAGGGACATGAAAAAGACTAGAATCCTGGCCACCAGTGAAGACCGAGGTGAAGAACTCATTCAGCACCTCAGCTTTCTCTTCATCTGTTGAAGCCAGTTCTCCTTTTAAATTTACCAAAGTTGGTACGCCTGTTTTGTCCCGTCTTTTCTGGCCAATGTACCTGTAGAAGGCTTTCTTATTGTTTTTCACATCCCTTGCCAAGTTCAGTTCTGCCTGCGCCTTGGCTTCCCTGATCCAACGTCTGCAAGTCCAGGCGGCATCCCTGTATTCTTCTGAGGTGACACAGCCTTGTTTTCAGAGCTTGTACACCCCTTTCTTCGCCCTCAGTTCTCTCAGCAGGTCCTTGCTGAGCCATGCCGGTTTCCTACCTTTCTTATTCAGTGGAGCCCACATTCTTATTCAGTGGAATGGAGACCTCTTGTGCTTCCAGGAGGGCATCCTTGAAGAGCAGCCAGCTCTCCTCAACAACCTTGTCTTTGAGGGCAGCACGCCAGGGGATCTTGGCTAGGAGTCCATTGAGTAGTTTGAAGTCTGCTCTTCTAAAGTCCACTGTCCTGATCCTGCTCATTTCCAGGCCCACATCGCTTGAGATCACAAGTTGTCAAGTCCTTCAATGTAATTCCATCAATCTCTTCCTATCTCTGTCTAACTCATTTCTTGTACAGTTATTCCCTGTGAATGTCAAACCTCAATAGAAGCAGCTTGGACATGACATGCAGTAGATCACTGTGTTTTACCGTTCATTCAATTGAATCACCTTTCCTACTGGTTGTTGGCAAAAAAGAAAAAAAAAAAAAAAAAAAATTCTTTCCTTGCCCGTTTGCAGCTGATTCTCTGTGAAAAGCCAGTTGGAGTTGCTGCAAAGGAGACTTAACACTGAGCGGGTGGCTGCAGAGGAGAAGAGTGATGTGAGGAAAAGTGATGCAAGTCCCATGGGGCCAATGTGAGTAGAAATGGGGTGGGGTGGTTGAGAAGAACATTTGTCGACACAGAATAGAACGCACTGGGGACATCCTGGATTGATACCAGTTGCACAGTGCTGCTTTAAATCTTGTTTATATCCAGCTCTAAATAAATAGACAGTAAATGTCTGCTGAATTCTTCCTCTTTAAGATCTATCCAGGTACCCCTCCATTTTGCTGCACAAGTTCTGAAAACTTGAAGAAGATAACAGGAAGGCACAAGGCACAGGAGACTCTTCAGATTATAATGAGCCCCAGGGTGCATTTGACGCTGAGTCCATCAACCTCCAGTGCAGAGAGAAGTTTACACAGAGTGCTCAGCAAGACTAAGTCAGAAGTAACAGTGAACTTTCTTGGAGTATTAATGGGCCCACTGAGGAACATTAACGAGCAAGCTTCCCAAGGGACTAGTTAGAGAAGATAATTGGAAGATATGACTACAGGCAATGAAAGGCACTGGTATGGTGGCCTAGATGCTTAGAAACCCCTCCTTTGTCTTATGAAGCAGACAGGCCGAGCCCTGATTCCCAGACCCTTGGTAGAGAGAACCTCATGCTGACTAAGGATCCTTCCTGGGGCAGTGGGTTGGATGTCAGTATGATGTTAAATGAAAGACATGGGGACAGAAGATCCCAGGCTCTGCATGGGCTGCAGGGACACCGTGAGGTTCATGTCCCATCTGTGCCCCGTGTCTCATCGCAGGCTGTGGGATGTGAGAAGGGCCCAGTCTAAAAAAGCAGTCAATCCCAATGAAACTCTGAACTTCAGCTCTCTCAGTTCCAGTGCCTTCCTTTGCACACCCTCCAATAGTTTGATGTCTATTATGCTCTTCAGTGCCCAGAAGTGCACCCAGTGCTCCAGGTGAGGCTGCAGCAGTGCAGAGCAGACAGGGACAATCCTTTCCCTCACTGACCGGGTAATACCTTGCTTGATGCACTCCAATGGACCGCTGAGCTTCCTGGGTGCCTGGGCACACTGCTGACTCATGTTCAATTTGATGTTGACCAGGACTCACTGGATGCAACAGCACCTCCAATCAGCAAATTTGCTCAGAACAACTATAAGTCCTGCATGCAGGTCATCTGCAAAAACATAAAAGAGAAGTGGCCCGAAAATGGAGCCCTAAGGAACCCTGATAGTGACCATCTACCTGCCTGATGGATCCCATTCACTGTAATCCTATGGGCCTGACCTGTTGGCCAACTGCTCACCCACTACGTTCTGTTTCTGTCTAGCTGCATGCAGGACATTCTGTCTAGAAGGATGCGGTGAGAAATAGTATCAAAAGCTCTACTGAATTCCTCAAGGATTTCATCCATTTTCAACTGGCTTACCTTGGTCAGCTAAATGGATAACCGTGTCATAAAAGGACCTGAAGTTAAACAGGACCGTCCCTTCAGGAACTTGTGTTGGCTGCGACCAATGACAGAATTGTCCTTCAGCTGTTTTTCCATAACTCCCACCATCATTGTCTCCATCATTTTACCAGGCACTGGAGTGAGACTGACAGGTCCATAATTGCCCATGTCATCTTTCTTGCTCTTCCTTACAAGGAGACAACATTTGCCAGCTTCCTGTCAATGGGCATGACCCCAGAGTTATTTAGTTGCAATTGAAATGAGAGTCCAGAGCAAATTAAGGTGTCATCAGTGAAAGAACGTACATGTGCCATAGCTTTGCAATGCCTTGAACTCTAGAGTATGCCACGGATGGAGCAGAGAGGAAGGCCTGCCTCTTCTGTTGTGACCTCCTCCATTTGGTAAGCAGAATAACACTACATGATACATGGGCACTGTGACTCTGCTCTGATCTGCTCGCAGGGGAAAGGTGAGGAGAGTTGCTCTCATGTCAGTGCAGATAAAATCACTTCCTCTTTATCCCTTTTTTCCTCTGTAAACTATTCCACTATTTGTACCCTCATTTACACTTCCACACACCCTCAAGTACACTTCCATATGCCATCAACAATTACACTTTCTTATACCATCAAAACAGTTTGTCAAACAATACTGCTTTTTAGATCCATATACACCCTTACTACCATATAACTTTTCCATTAAGGGTCTGTATTATTCAGTTATAAACACCAGAAACAGCACAGATTGGCCCACATCTCTCACACAGTTTCTTGCAAGCAGAACATAGTATTACATAAATTGGTTGACACTCATTAAAAAAGAAAAATAATAAAGATTTATTTATTTATTTATTTATTTATTTATTTATTTATTTATAAAGTATGTTATGAATAGAAGGAAGACTAGGGAGACTGTGGGTCCCCTACTAAGTGAGGGGGGTATTCTGGTAATGAGGGATGCTGAGACGCTGGAGATACTGAAGGCATTCTTTGCTTCTGTCTTCAGTGAAAAAGCTCTCCCTTAGGAATCCCAGACCCAGTAAGAGGGTCTGGGGAATGGAAGGCTTGCCTTTAGTCAGGGAAGAGGTGGTCCGTGAGCGCCTAGGCCACACCAATGTTCATAAAGCCATGGGATCTGATGGGAAGAATCCATGAGTGCTGAGGGAGCTGGCAGAGGTGATTGCTGAACCGCTCTCTATCATTTTTGAGAGGTCTTGAAGAGTGGGGGAGGTGCCTGAAGACTGGAGGATAGCCAGTGTCACTCTGGTCTTCAAAAAAGTCAAGAAGGAAGATCTGGGTTATTACAGGATAGGCCGCATCACCTCAGTCCCTGGAAAGGTGATGGAACAGCTTGTGCTGGATGCCATCTCCAGATAGCCGGAAGAAAAGGAGGATATCAGGAGTAGTCAGCATGTGTCCACCAAGAGGAGGTCATGCTCGAACAACCTGGTCGCCTTCTATGACTTTTTCACTTGCTTGGTCGACGGGGCGAGAGCGGTGGATGTAGCCTACCTTAATTTCAGCAAGGCATTTGATACTGTCTCATATGATATTCTTATAACAAAGCTGAGGAATGTGGGATAGATGAGTGGACAGTGAGGTGGGTTGAGAACTGGTTGACTGGCAGAGCACAGAGGATCGTTGCTGGCGGTGCAGAGTCGGGTTGGTGACCTGTAAGTAGTGGTGTTCCCCAGGGGTCAGGGCTGGGTCCAGTCTTGTTCAACATCTTTATCAGTGACCTTGACAAGGGGGTAGTGGCCACCAACATCTAGTTTGCTGATGACACAAAGTTGGGAGGATTGGCTGACATGCCTGTAGGCTGTGCTGCCATTCAGCGAGACCTGAACAGGCTGGAGAGCTGGGCGGTAAGAAACCAGATGAGGTTTAACAAAAGCAAGTGTAGAGTCTTGCACCTAGGAAGAAATAATTGCATGCACCAGGACTGGTTGGGGGATGAGCTGCTGGAGATGAGCTCTGCTGAGAGGGACCTGGACATCCTGGAGGACAAAAGGTTGGCCATGAGCCAGCAGTGTGCCCTCATGGCCAAAGAGGCCAATGGCATTCTGGGGTGCATGAAAAAGAGAATGTCTAGCAGGTCGAGGGAGGTGATCCTACCCCTTTACTCTGCCCTGGTAAGGCATCATTTGGAGAACAGTGTCCAGTTCTGGGCTCCCCAGTACAAAAAAAGACAGGGACCTCTTGGAAACACCCCAGCAGAGGGCCACAAAGGTAGTGAAGGGACTGGAGCATCTCCCCTATGAAGAAAGGGAAGGCCCTACAGAGGGATCTGGACAGGCTGGAGAGCTGGGCTGAAGTCAATGGGATGAGGTTCAACAAGACCAAAGGCTACGTCCTGCACTTTGGGACCTGGAACGGACTGCCCATGGGATTGGTGTAGTCACTGACCATGGAGGTGTTCAAGGAATGACTGGATGTTGTATTGAGGGACATGGATTAGTGGGAGCTATTAGTGATAGGTGAACAGTTGGACTGGATAATCTTTTAGGTCTTTTCCAACCTTGGTGATTCTATGATACTATGATACCCTGTCCTGGTATGTGTGCCCTTTGAGTTTCAGCAAACATTCTGTGGTAGGACTCACCTCATGTCAGGAGTTGACTGGTGGTTAATAGAGCAGATTTCAAAGAGCAGTTATGATACTGTTGTCTTCCAGCAGCTGATGGCCATGAGGACCCAGGGACATCTCCGGGGAGATGAGTGGGAAGTATAAACATGATATCCTTTGCTGCTGAGCTGGGCTGGGCGGGGCTGGGCTCCTGGGACACAGGGAGCTCTTACAAGTGGGCAGTGCTGCAGAGAGACAGCTGTGCTCAGGAGCAGCTCTTGTGCACACCACAGCCTGCAGGTGACAGAAAGAGAGGAGAGAAAGGCAAGAGAGCTTGCAGGATGTGAACGATGTGAGAGGACTGTGACCTCACTGCAGGAGCATTGCTCACGGTAAGTCTTACTGCAGACCTTTTTCATGAGGATTAACTAAACTGGGACATTTTGTAGCAGATCTGGCTGCAGGCACTGCGTGCTTCTTTACTGTGGAAAAAGCCTTCTGCTCCAGCTGAGGGCTTCCGTGCTGCAGCAACAGAGCACAGCCCTGAGGGCTGCGTGTCCCAGCACGGCTGCAGGCTGTGCATGTGGGGCTGCAGGCAGGTGCCCAGGGCTGTTGTGCAGAGCTGGGTCCCTGCTGTGCCCCAGGGGCTGTGTGCCGGCTATGGGACTCTGCCGCCTGCCAGGCTCAGCACTCAGCCTGCCCGGGGAGCTGTCCAGGGTGCTGCGGGGAGACGTGTGGGGGGAAGGAGCCCCCCGGTAGAGGGGCTTGTGCTGCCACAGCTGCTGCCTGGGGCAGGGGGATCACAGCTCCACTGCACAACTGAATGTTTGTAAGGGTACTTTGCAAGAGGAGAGTAAAGGCAGGGATTTTCCATTTCCTTTTCTGAGGGGAGGCAGGAAGGATGGGCAGCAGAAATCTAAAAAGCTGTCAATTTTGAGCACAGCTCTGAGACTCCCAAATATTTCTTCAATCCATCGTTTTGTTTTTGTTTTTGTTTTTGTTTTGTTTTGTTTTTGTTTTGTTTTTGTTTGTTTGTTTGTTTTTTGTTGTTTTTGTTTTGTTTTGTTTTGTTTTTTGAGCAGTCACACAGAATGTGCTTTCAGCCTCTCCTTCCTAAAAGGATAAAGTCACTTTAACTTATCATTGCTTTCTGCAGACATTAATAGATGATTTGTCCTGCAAACTGTCTGATTTGTCTAAGACAATTTGAAGTGCACAGAAGCTGGAGCTGGGGCCTCGAAGAGCAGCTGGAGTAAAGAGGAAAATATCCAGGAGGCTGGAATGTGATTAGGAAATGAGTAGAAAGGAAGAGCACACTAACCTTCTATATGGTGTATCTCATGAAAAATAAATTCAAATTCTGGACTTAAATGAACATTTTCCAAAGGCAAATAAGAACTTATATAGTATAGCAAGAGGAGTGTGTCTGAGAATGGTCTAGACTGGTCATTATCTTCTGTGCTCTGAGCAGGACTCCAAGCCCAGGAACAGCAGATGCCCAACAGCAGCTCCATCAGCGAGTTCGTCCTGCTGCCATTGGCAGACACGCGGCAGCTGCAGCTCCTGCACTTCTGGCTCTTGCTGGGCATCTACCTGGCTGCCCTCCTGGGCAACGGCCTCATCAGCACAGCCGTAGCCTGCGACCAGCGCCTGCACACCCCCATGTACTTCTTCCTCCTCAACCTGGCCCTCCTCGACCTGGGCTGCATCTCCACCACTCTCCCCAAAGCCATGGCCAACGCCCTCTGGGACACCAGGGCCATCTCCTACGCAGGATGTGCTGCACAGATCTTTTTCTTTCTCTTATTCGCCTCAGCAGAGTTTTCCCTTCTCACCATCATGTCCTATGACCGCTACGTTGCCATCTGCAAGCCCCTGCACTATGGGACCTTGATGGACAGCAGAGCTTGTGCCACCATGGCAGCAGCTGCCTGGGGCGCTGGGGTTCTCAATTCCCTTCTGCACACTGCCAGTACGTTTTCACTGCCTCTCTGCCAAGGCAATGTTGTCAACCAGTTTTTCTGTGAAATCCCCCAGATCCTCAAGCTCTCCTGCTCAGGCTCCTACTTTAGGGAAGTTGTGCTTATCATTTTTAGTGTCAGTTTAGGCTTTGGGTTCTTTGTTTTCATAGTTGTGTCCTATGTGCAGATCTTCACGGCCGTGCTGAGGATGCCCTCTGATCAGGGACGGCACAAAGCCTTCTCCACGTGCCTCCCTCACCTGGCTGTGGCCTCCCTCTTTCTCAGCACTGCCTCTTTTGCCTACATGAAGCCCTCCTCTGTCTCCTCTCCATCCATGGACCTGATGGTGGCAGTTCTGTACTCCATGGTACCTCCTACAATGAACCCTCTCATCTACAGCATGAGGAACCAGGAAGTCAAGGATGCAGTGAGGAAAGTGAGGACCAAATTTGTTTCAAGAACACTGAACTGCCCATCTTTTTGAATTCATGTCATGTAATGCAGCTTTTTACTGATTCAATTGCTTTGTTTTGTTTTGATCAATTTTTATAAATTTAATGTATTAAAACTTATTCTTTTATTATTATTATCATTGTTATTATTATTATTGTTTTAGTACTGTAATGTTTTTCACTAAAACATCATTACTCAAATCAATTCCTAGTCAGCTTGTACCTTTGTAGTGTAGCCCAGACACACTGTCTGTTCTCCTTGTGAGACATTTCTGGAGCTGTCGGGGTCGGATGTTCTCAGAAACCCACAGCCCAGCAGGAAGCACACAACTGATCATCAAACTGTGCTTTGCCTTCAGCCTGCAACAGCTGACAGGCCATCCCAGGGCTCCTGGCTGGGGTCTGTGCTTTCAGCCTCACATCTGTCGGTTCCTCTGAGAGGCCAGCAGCAGCAGCTGGTTTGCACGCTGGTTGTCAGGTCCCCTCTTCCTCATTCCTTGTGAGACCCTACACAGGAAAAGTTTGTGGATATGGGTTATCATATCAGAAGTTTCCAAGCTTCATAGAATCATAGAATGACCCAGGTTGGAAAAGACCTCAAAGATCATCGAGTCTAACCACAGCCTAATCATAGTATCCCAACTCTAACAACTGTCTGCTAAATCATATCCCTGAGTACCACATCCAAACGGCTCTTAAACACATCCAGAGACGCTGACTCAACCACCTCCCAAGGGAGATTATTCCCGTGTTTATCTACCCTTTCTGTATAGAAGTGTTTCTTAATGCCCAACCAAACTTACCTTGGTGCAACTTGTGGCAATTTCCCTTCATCCTGTAACTTGTCACTAGTGAGAAGAGACATGCCCCGCTCTCACTGTAAGCACCTTTCAGATACTGGAAGAGAGCGATAAGGTCTCCCCTCAGCCTCCTCTTCCCCAGACTAAACAGCCCCAGCTTCCTCAGCCTCACCACATAGGGCTGATTTTCTAAGCCCTTCACAAGCCTTTTTGCCCTTCTCTGGACCTGCTTCATTATCTCTATGTCTTTTTTGTACTGAGGTGCCCAAAACTGGACACAGTACTCGAGGTGAGGCCTCACCAATGCCGAGTACAGGGGCAGGATGACTTCCTTAGTCCTGCTCACCACACCATTCCTGACCCAAGCCAGGATGCCATTGGCCCTCTTGGCCACCTGGGCACACTGCTGGCTCATATTCAGCCCACTGTCCATCAGCACACCAAGGTCCCTTTCCAGCAGGCAGCTTTCCAACCACACCTCCCCAAGCCTGTAGGGTTGACTGGGGTTGTTGTGACCAAAATGCAGGACCCGACACTTGGCCCTGTTGAAACTCATGCCGTTAACCTTGGCCCATCGATTGAGTCTATGTTCCCTCTGTAGTGCCCTTCTCCCCTCAGGCAGATCAACACTCCCTCCCTAGTTGGTGTCATCTGCGAACTTACTGAGGGTGCACACAATCCCCCCATCAAGATCACAGAATCACAGAATTGTAGGGGTTGGAAGGGACCTCTAGAGATCATCGAGTCCAACCCCCCTGCCAAAGCAGGCTCCCTACACCACGTCACACAGGTAGGCGTCCAGGCGGGTCTTGAATATCTCCAGAGAAGGAGACTCCACCGCCTCCCTGGGCAGCCTGTTCCAGTGCTCCGTCACCCTCACCGTAAAGAAGTTCTTGCTCACATTCATGTGGAACTTCCTATGCTGAAGTTTCAGCCCATTTCCCCTAGTCCGGTCCCCACGCACTACTGAAAACAGACCAGCCTCGCCACTATGGCTCTCACACTTCAGGTATTTACAAACCTGGATCAAGTCCCCTCTCAGCCTTCTTTTCTCAAGGCTAAACAGACCCAGTTCCCTAAGTCTCTCCTCATAGGGGAGATGCTCCAGGCCCTTCACCATCTTTGTGGCCCTCCGCTGGACTCTTTCCAAGAGATCCCTGTCTTTTTTTGTACTGGAGAGCCCAGGACTGGACACAGTATTCCAGATGAGGCATCACCAGAGCAGAGAAGAGGGGGAGGATCACCTCCCTTGACCTGCTGGACATGCTCGTTTTCATGCATCCCAGGATGCCATTGGCCTTTTTGGCTACAAGTGCACAGGCTGCCTCATGGCCAACCTGTCATTAACCAGGACGCCCAGGTCCCTCTCAGCAGAGCTCCTCTCCAGCAGGTCTTCCTGCAGCCTGTACTGGTGCATGCAGTTATTTCTTCCTAGGTGCAAGACTCTACACTTGCTTTTGTTAAACCTCATCTGGTTTCTTACTGCCCAGCTCTCCAGCCTGTCCAGGTCTTGCTGAATGGCAGCACAGCCTTCATGTGTGTCAGCCAATCGTCCCAAATTCGTGTCATCCTCAAACTTGCTGAGGGTGGTCACTATTCCCTCGTGAAGGTCGTTGACGAAGATGTTGAACAAGACCGGACCCAGCACAGACCCCTAAGGGACGCCGCTAGTTAAAGGCCTCCAGCCAGACACCGCACCACCAACGACAACCCTCTGCTCTCTGCCAGTCAGCCAGTTCTCAACTCACCTCACAGTTCACTCATCTATCCCACACTTCTTCAGCTTTGTTCAAAGGATGTCCTGGGAGACAATATCCAATGTCTTGCTGAAATCAAGGTAGACAACGTCCACCGCTCTCCCCCCATCTACCCAGCCAGTGAAAGTGTCACAGATGGCTACCAAGTTGATTGAGCATGACCTCCCCTTTGTGAACCAATGCTGACTACTCCTGATAACCTCCTTTTCTCCCAGTTGTCTGGAGATGGCATCCAGTACCAGCTGTTCCATCACCTTTCCAGGGACAGAGGTGAGGCTGCCTGGCCTGCAATTACCCAGATCTTTCTTCTTTCTCTTTTTGAAGACCAGAGTGACATTGTCTGTCGTCCAGTCTTCAGGCACCTCCCCCATTCCCCAAGACCTCTCAAAGATGATAGCGAGTGGTTCAGCAATCACTTCTGCCAGCTCCCTCAGCACCCATGGATGCACCCCATCAGGTCCCACGGATTAATGAACATTAAGTTCATTAGTGTGGCCTAGTTGCTCACGGTCTACCTCTTTCCTGACTGAAGGGAAGTCTTCCATTCCCCAGAACCGCTCACTAAGCACCAGGGTCTGGGATTCCTGAGGGAGAGATTTTTCACTGAAGACAGAAGCAAAGATGGACTTCAGTATCATCACAAGGTAGGGGACTGAACAGTGGGGGGTGCCCTACAACATCACATCCCGAATCCTCGGTAACGCCTACAACATCTCCCCCTCCCCATGCTCAATATAGCTTTGCCCCTGTTCAGGCGCTGCCGAAATAGCTGCTTCAGGCTTGGAATGTCCCACATGAAAAGCCCTATTGGAGATGATACAGGAGAAGCTCAAAATCCCTTCTGATTGGCAAAGTGTGGCCAGGGCAGTCCCATCGCCCACCCAAAAGGTGCTTTTGAAAGTAAATGGGAGTCATTAGGACTGGACTTAGCATCCAGCCTTTCTAGTAACTAGAACTGTGTGTCTCTTGCCTAGTGGTATTGCTTTGAAACTTGAGGTGTTATAGATAATCTTAGTAATGGTTTGACATATTGTGTGATATTCTGTGTTACCAATGCAGTCTCAAGAATTAGAATTTTAGGCATTATCCAGGTTGTTGTGTGCTTCTTCTATTTTAGTAAAAGATCAAATGCATATTAAACAGAATTTGATGTGATCAGCGCTAGAATCTATGGGAATAGCTCTTTTAGTATATTAGTAATGCTCGGTTATGATGTTGTTAGTCTATTAATTAACTTCTACTAATTTGCAAAACAAAACCTGGAAAGGAATCCCAGGCAAAGAGATGACCCTGTCTCACAGAATGAATACCTCTCTTTTACCCTACTAATCAAAAGTTTTAAGATATGACCATGCATCATTTGAGGCCAAGGTGCACGCTAAGACAGCTAAATTTGATAGTTTAATTTGTTTTCCAAGCAGGTGTTCCACTTGGGCTCTGTATCACGCACTGGCCAAGAGGATATGGTGTACAACTGGAAGAAATCCTACAAGCCCTGAAAGCAGGAGAGAATCTGTGATGGGTGAGAGAGGAAAGGTGCACTTTGAAGCAGAGGACGCCCTGCTGGCACTGCCTGTCGCATCCACCACCAACCCGGTTTGCTGTTTCTCAAGGGTCAATAAGTAATAATGCCCCTAGTGACACTCTAGCACATCTGTCCTCTGATATTGGTTCTATTTGACATGCTAATTCATAAAGCTGCACGATCATTAATCATTATTATAATCATTATTAGCCCAAATACATGGTTATTAGCATCCTAAAAGCATTTGTTGCACAAATTTTAGTGGTCATTAAAAATCAATATAACAGAGTAGATGAATGTTGAAAAATTTTCCTAACTAGATACAGATTAACACAATGGGACCCTCATGGATTTATTTCCAGGTTGAAGAAACTTAGGTTGCAGAGTAAACATGTTTGTTCTTTTAAGTGGGCTTAACAGTAATGTTGTTATGCTGTGTTTGACTTGTTGCTTTTTTCACTTTTAGACTACTGTCAGTCAAGGCCTTGATTGAGTTAAAATGGTTATGTTATTAGTATAAGTAGTGTTGTTATTCTATAGGCAGTAGCTTGCTAATTAGTAAAAATAAATAAATAAATAAATAAATTAGGTGGAATTGTTGTAATACAAGAATAATTTTACAGAGCAGCAGCCATGGATCAAGATAAGCACTTCACAGAGCAGCAGCTGTGGAGCAGGATAAACAGCATGAGAACCAAGGACGCCTCTAGGATAAGAATGAATGGCTTGCAGCTTTGAAGGGGGGTTTTAGGGTTGTTATTGCAGTAGCTTTCCTTCAATTAGTCTGTGTGATTTTTTGAAGCCCTCGTTTGTCTGGTATAAAAGTATGGCTTTTTGGGCAATAAATGGACACAGCAATAATTAACCATATTGGTGTATGGCTGCTTTTCAGTGCCCACTGACTTTTTATCTTCATGTTCGCCAACAGGTTGGCAAGTTGACAGACCTAGGTTGGTCTCTCCTACAGGACTGGGATAAAGTTGATATCCTGTGAAATGGTAACCTGGGTTCTCCTTGCTGTAATCATGGGGCTTATAGGTTGTATGTCCACTATTATTATCTGCTGTAAGTGTTCATAACTGTCTATCTAATCATTACAGGTCAAGCTGACTGGGAAACACCTTAAAGTTTGCAACTGGTCTAGAAGGGTATGAGCCTTATTAAGATTACAGCTAAAAGATGTTGTCAGCATTGTGTATTATGAATAAACCATGGTTATTGATCTAAATGTCAGAGTACCTGCGGTGTGAGTGAGACACAGCATGGCTCAGGGGTGAGTGTGGAGCCTCGATCCACAGTTCCTCCCTCTTGAGAGGGAAATGGCCGAAGACGGATGAAGTGAAAGACTCTGGTTGTCTGTCTACACATATGTACTTTCTGCTTATATGTAAGAAGACGTGAGTTTGTACTCTAGAGTTTAGGAAGAGGGTCCTGAGGAGAGGTGTATGTTCCAACCGTCAAATGAGTGTCAACCCATTTATGTAGTACTATGTACTGCTTGCGAGGAAGTGTGTGAGGGATGTGGTTCAATCACTGCTGCTTCTGTGGCAAAGTGTTTATAAGTTTATGGTTAAGAGAAAGTTGTATGGTAATAAGGGTGTTTATGGGAACTGAAGAACTGTATTGTTTCACAAACTGTTTTGATGATATAAGAACTTGTAATTGTTAGTGGCATATGGAAGTGTACTTGAGGGTATGTGGAAGTGTAAATGAAGGTACAAATAGTGGAATAGTGTACAGAGGATAAAAGGTTTAATAGAAAGTGAGTTTGTCTGCACTGACATGAGAGCAACCCTCCTCACCATTCCGCCTGCAAGCTGAGCAGAGCAGACTCTGTCCCCATGTATCAGGTACTGTTATTCTACTCACCAAATGGATGAGCTCACAGCAGAAGAGGCAGATCTTCCTCTCTGCTCCATCTGTGGCATACTCCAGAGTTCTAGGCATTGCAAAGCTATGGCACATCTATGTTCTTGCACTGATGACACCTTATTTTGCTCTGGGCTCTAATTTCAGTGGCATCTAAAAAAGCCTGGGGTCATGCCAGCTTACAAGAAGCAGGCAAATGTTGTCTCATTGAAAGGAAGAGCAAGAAAGATGACAGGGGCAATTATGGACCTGACAGTCTCACAACAGTGCTTGGTAAGATGATGGAGAAAGTGATGATGGGAGTGATGGAAAAACACCTGAAGAACAATTCTGTCATTGGTCACAGCCAACACAGCTTCCAGAGGGGAAGGTCCTGTTTAACTATGGGACTTTTTATGACAAGGTTAGCAAATTGGTTGATCAAGGGAAGCCAGCTGATATTATACTTGAGGATTTCAGTAGAGCTTTTGATACTATTTCTCACAACACCCTTCTGAGCAGAATGTCCTTCATACAGCTAGGCACAAACATAACGTGGTAGGTGAACAGTTGGTCAGTATGTCAGGCCCAAAGGACTGTAGTCACTGGGTTCCATCAGGCTGGTAGATGGTCACTATCAGGGTTCCCCAGGGCTCCATTTTAGGGCCACTTCTCTTTCATGTTTTTGTGGATGACTTGCATGCAGGACTAGAAGATGTTCTGAGCAAGTTTGCTGATGAGACCAGATGAGGAGATGCTGTTGCCTCCAATGAGTGGGAAGAGATGTGGACAAGTCAGAGAAGTGGGTACCAGTTGGTCCTAAGCACCAAGTGCATAAAGTATAACTAGAACAAGTGCCTGATTGTGCACCTGGGTAGGGGCAATCCTGGACATACACACTGACTGGATATGGGACACTAGAGAGGGGTCTGACTGAAAAGGATTGGGGGTCCTGGTCAGCATCAAATTGAACATGAGTCTGCAGTGTGCCCAGGCACCCAGGAAGCTCAGCGGTCCATTGGAGTGCATCAAGCAAGGTATTACCAGGTCAGTGAGGGAAAGGATTGTCCCTGTCTGCTCTGCACTGCTGCAGCCTCACCTGGAGCACTGGGTGCACTTCTGGGCACTGAAGAGCATAAAAGACATCAAATTATGGGAGAGTGTGCATAGGATGTCACCAGAACTGAGAAATGTGAAGTTTAGAGTTTCATTAGGATTGACTGCTTGTTCAGACTGGGCCCTTCTCACATCCCACATCCTGTGATGAGACACAGGGCACACATGGGACATGCACTTCACAGCATCCTTGCACCCCATGCAGAGCCTGGGATCTTCTGTCCCCATGTCTTTCTTTTAACATCATACAGACTTCCATCCACTGCCCCAGGAAGGATCCTTAGTCAGCATGAGGTTCTCCCTGCCAAGGGCCTGGGAATCAGGGCTTGGCCTTTCTGCTTCATAAGACAAAGCAGGGGTTTCTCAGCATCAGAACCACCATGCCAGTGCCTTTGCCTGCCTGTAGACATGGCTTCCAATTATCTGCTCTAACAAGTCCCTGGGGAAGCTTGCTTGTTAGTGTCCCTCAGTGGGCCCATTAATACTCCAAGAATCTTCACTGCTACTTTTGCCTTTGTCTTGTTGAGCACTTTGTGCAGTCTTCTCTCTGCACTGGAGGTTGACGGACTTGTCATCAAGTATCGCCTGGGGCCCATTATCACCTGAAGAGCCTCCTGAGCCTTGTGCCTTCCTGTCATCATCTTAAGGTATTCAGAACCTGTACAGCAAAATAGAGAGCAATATGGAGTGAGCTTAAAGTGGCCAAAGCCGGCAGTTTTTTATTGTTTATTTATTTATATTTGAGTTTAAACAAGTCATTAAAGCAGCACTGTGCAACTGGTATCAATCCAGAATGTTCCCAATGAGTTCTATTCTGTTACTATGTGGGCAAATGTCCTCCTCAACCTCCCCACCCTATTTCTACTCACATTGGCCCCATGGGACTTGCATCACTTTTTTTCACATCAATCTTCTCCTCTGCATTCACCCGCTCAGTGTTAAAATTCATATGCACCAGCTCCAACTAGCTTTCCACAGAGAACCAGAAACACATGGTCCATGAAAGAATTCCTTTTGTTTTTGGCCAACAAAAGCAGGAAAAGTGTTGCAAGTGAATGAACAGTAAAACACAGTGGTCAACTGCATGCCATGTCCATTCCGCTTCTGTTGAGGTTTGTCTTTCACTGGGAAAATTTGTACAAGAAATGAGTTAGACACAGTCATGATGCTGTTGACTTTCAGGAGCTGTTGGCCATCAGGACCCAGGGATATCTCAGGGGAGACGTGTGGGAAGGATGAAAATGTCATCCTATTCTGTTGTGCTGGGCTTCTGGGACTCAGGGAGATCATAAAAGTGGGCAGTGCTGCAGAGAGACAGCTGTGCCCAGGAGCAGCTCTTGTGCACAGCACAGCCTGCAGGTGACAGAAAGAGAGGAGAGAAAGTGAGAGAGCTTGCAGTATGTGAACGGTCTGAACGGGATGTGAGCTCAGTGCAGGAGCACTGCTCACAGATCACGACATGGTAAGTCTCACTGCAGACCGTGAGCAGCTTTTCATAGAGGGTTAACTAAAAGCGGGACTAAATGCAGGTAGTTCTGAAGCAGAACTGGCTTCAGGCACCGCATGTTTCTTTTCAGGGGAAAAAGACTTCTGTTTTAGCTGAGGGTTTCCATTCTGCAGTATGAAAGCACAGCCCTGAGGGCTGTGTGTCCCAGCACGGCTGCAGTCTGTGCAGACGGGGCTGCAGGCGGGTGCCAAGGGCTGTCCTGCAGAGCAGGGTCCTGCTGTTCAGGGGGAGATGTGTGAGTGGAAGGAGTCCCCAGGCAGGGCTTCTGCTGCCACAGCTGCTGCCTGTGGCAGGGAAATCACAGCTCCACTGCACAACTGAATGTTTGTAAGGGTGCTTTGCAAGAGGAGAGCCAAGGCAGGGATTTTCTATTTCCTAGTCAAAGGGAAGGAAAGAGGATTGGAGGGAGAAATCTAAAAGGGGCTTTCAAACATAAACACAGCTCTGAGGCTCCCACATTCTTCTACAGTCAAATGCTTGTTTCGTGAACTGTCACATAAATATCCAGGAGGCTGATATATGATTAGGAAAAGAGAAGGAATTAAGAGCTCCATAATCATCCGCTTATTAAGTGATGGTGAAGATCATGAAAATAAATTCAAGTTCTGGAGTTAAATGAACATTTTCCATTTTTCTGTCATTTATAGTGTAGCGAGAGGAGTGTCTCTGAGAATGGTGTGGACTTGTCATCATCTTCTGCACTCTGAACAGGACTCCAAGCCCAGGAACAGCAGATGCCCAACAGCAGCTCCATCAGCGAGTTCCTCCTGCTGCCGTTGGCAGACACGCGGCAGCTGCAGCGCCTGCACTTCTGGCTCTTGCTGGGCATCTACCTGGCTGCCCTCCTGGGCAACGGCCTCATCAGCACAGCCATAGCCTGCGACCGCCGCCTGCACACCCCCATGTACTTCTTCCTGCTCAACCTGGCCCTCCTCGACCTGGGCTGCATCTCCACCACTCTCCCCAAAGCCATGGCTAACGCCCTCTGGGACACCAGGGCCATCTCCTATGCAGGATGTGCTGCACAGATCTTTTTCTTTTACTTCTTCATCTCAGCAGAGTATTCCCTTCTCACCATCATGTCCTATGACCGCTACATTGCCATCTGCAAGCCCCTGCACTACGGGACCTTGATGGACAGCAGAGCTTGTGCCACCATGGCAGCAGCTGCCTGGGGCGCTGGGCTTCTCTATTCCCTGCTGCACACTGCCAGTACGTTTTCACTGCCTCTCTGCCAAGGCAATGTTGTCAACCAGTTTTTCTGTGAAATCCCCCAGATCCTCAAACTCTCCTGCTCAGACTCAAATCTCAGGGAAGTTGTTCTTATCATCTTTAGTGGCAGTTTAAGCTTTGGGTGCTTTGTTTTCATAGTTGTGTCCTATGTGCAGATCTTCCTTGCCGTGCTGAGGATGCCCTCTGAGCAGGGACGGCACAAAGCCTTCTCCACGTGCCTCCCTCACCTGACCGTGGTCTCCCTGTTTCTCAGTACTGGCTTTTTTGCTTATCTGAAGCCCCCCTCCATCTCCTCCCCACTCCTGGATCTGACAGTGTCTCTTCTGTACTCTGTGTTTCCTCCAACACTAAACCCTATTATCTATGGCATGAGGAACAGGGATGTCAAGCATGCTCTCAGCAGGGTGTTGCAATACACACTTCTCCACCTTCTGTAAAGTGCACATCTTCCTCACATGATTCCCTTTGATGTTTCTTTATGTTTTAGGCTATTTTCTATTTTTGATTCTTTGTGATACAGTAATCTGCAAAAAAACCTGCAATTTATTTCACTAATTCTTTCCAATCTGCTCTCCATTTTCTCAATCCAAGGGTTCATGTAAATATGAAACCAGATTCTCTAATTGGTTAAAAGGTACCTAAATAGCATTGAAAATAGATGTTTTCTTAGCTGTTCTCTCTTCCTACCTTGTCTGAGTCTGGGGCAACTACAGCCACGGTCAGCAGCACAACGTGCTCTTTTCATTCCTGCTCTCTTTACACTGCCACAGTGCTCTCAAGTCCTCGCATTTGAGCAGGCCTGAAGATCATGTGTGTTTAACAACAGCCCCGTTGTCTCTTCAGCAGCTCTCTGGAACAGAAGTCAGTAGCCAGCAATATGATCGGCTGTGTCAGGGCTGGTCTCCTTGGTGGCACTTTAGTGGAGTTATCTAGATCTATCTACGTCTATGACAAAAGCGACAGTAGGGCCGTGGGTCCCCTTGCCCCCAAACAAATTGGAATGGCAAAAGGAACGGGGTACGGAGATGGGAGGTGGGCTCAAGGAAACAAACAGATCAATGGCAGTGACCTAAAGAGGAAAACTTGTTTTACTAACTATGATATGTGGAGTACCAATAGGAAAAATTACAAAACCATGATATTCCAACCCTTATTCTACATCACTACATCATGCTTAGAAAACATATCTATATAGAAATAAACAATAATTAAAATGCATTACACACACAGGTCTGTATACATATATGTACACGGAATTACTGACTACACTCCCCAAAACATCAAATTCCCTTGTGGTACACATTGAACATCCCCATCCTTCTGCATCACCCACCAGGTGCACCCAGGTCCCTGGGCAAAAACAGTTCCATGGAGAGGTTTGCCATTTCCAGAGGCTGGAAGGACCCAAACAGCTTTTCCCAACATGTTCTTTACATGTATAACAGGGACCTTATCTCCTTCTATAGTGTGTAGGGGGCTGGATTGGCTAGGACCATCATGATTGACAGATCCTCTAGTATCGACTAAGCAAGTGGCTTCTGAACAATGCTTCTACCAGTGCTTCAATGTTCCACCACCCATTGCTTTCAACATAGTTTTCAACAACCCATTCTTTCGTTCAATTTTACCAGAAACTGGTTCATGTTAGGGGATATGTGTGCCCCGTTGGCACAGTGGTAGAAGTGCCGCTTGCAACACCGGAGTCCCAGGTTCGAATCCCGCTGTGGAGCAAGTGGTAGAAATGTTGCTCTGCTACACAGAAGGCTCGAATCCCGGGAGTTGGACTCGATGATCTCTAAGGTCCCTTCCAACTCACACGATACTGCGATACTGTGATACTGTGATATGATAAATCTACTCACTGCTATGATCTTTGGCCCAAGTACTTATAAATGAATTTTTGAAAGGGGTCCCTTTATCAGACTCAGTTCTTTCTGGGGTGCCATGTTGAAACAGGACTTGTTTCTCAAGACCTAATATGGTCTTTCCAGAGGTAGCAAGGGGTATTGTGTATGTTTCAAGCCAACCAGTGGTTGCCACCAACATGGTAAGCACATAAGACTTACAATTGAGAGATCGTGGAAAGTGATATCATCAACCTGCCATGCCTCCCCATATTTATACTTTTGCCATCACCCTTCCCCCCAGAGAGGTTTCATTTTCTTGGCTTATTTTTAATTTAATTATGGCACATGTTTCACAGTCATGAATAACCTGAGCAATAGCATCTATAATTAAGTCCACCCTCAGTCTCTAACTCACCTATATGTCGCGTCTCTTCCTTGATGGCCTGAGGTCTTATGGGCCCATCAAGCTAGGAGTAATTTACCCTTGTTCTTCCAGTCCAAGTCTATTTGAACCACCTCATTTCTGGCAGCTCGATCTACCTGATGGTTGTTTCGTTGTTCTTTGGTAGCCCGAATCTTGGGCATGTGTGCATCCACGTGACGCACCTTTACAACCATATCTTCTGTTTGAGCAGTAATGTCTTTCCACAGTTCTGCAGCCCAAATAGTTTTACCCTTCTGTTGCCAGTTATATTGTTCCCACTGCTGTAACCACCCCCATAAGGCAATGGCCACCATCCATGAGTCAGGATAAAGATAAAGCACTGGCCACCTCTCCCGTTCAGCAACAAGTAAGGCCAGCTGAACAGCCTTTACCTCTGCCAACTGATTTGATTCTCCTTTACCTTCAGTGACCTCTGCAACCTGTTGTGAGGGGCTCCACACAGCAGCTTTCCATCTGCAATGCTTCCCTACAATACGACATGATCCATCAGTGAACAGGGCATATTTCTTTTCATTTTCTGGTAGTTCGTTGCATGGTGGGGCCTCTTTGGCACGTGACACTTCTTCTGCTGGTGATGTTCTAAACTTTTTACCTTCAGGCCAGTCCATCCTCTAATTTTCTTTGAGATCAGTGCAAAGCAGGTGGATGACACTTGATAGCAGTTTCACATGTAAGGTTCTCCTCAGAAAACCCCCTGATACTGACGAGTCCAGACCACTCTCAGAGACACTCCTCCTGCTACACTATCAACGTTTGACTTTCCCTTTGGAAAATATTCATTTAACTCCAGAACTAAAATTTATATTCATGAGCTTCACCATTTGTTAAGGAGCAGAAGATTATGGAGCTCTTAATTTCTTCTCACTTCCTAATCATGTCCCAGCCTCCCCCTCTTCTCTACTCTGGTGAGGCCTCATCTGGAATACTGTGTCCAGTTCTGGGCTCCCCAGTACAAAAAAGACAGGGATCTCTTGGAAAGAATCCAGTGGAGGGACACAAAGATGGTGAAGGGCCTAGAGCATCTCCCTTATGAGGAGAGACTTAGGGAACTGGGTCTGTTTAGCCTTGAGAAAAGAAGGCTGAGAGGGGACTTGATCCAGGTTTATAAGTACCTGAGGTGTGGGAGCCATAGTGTCGAGGCTGGTCTGTTTTCAGTAGTGCGTGGGGACAGGACTAGGGGAAATGAGCTGAAACTTCAGCATAGGAAGTTCCGCACAAATGTGTGCAAGAACTTCTTTACAGTGAGGGTGACGGAGCACTGGAACAGGCTGCCCAGGGAGGTGGTGGAGTCTCCTTCTCTGGAAATATTCAAGACCCAACTGGACGCCTACCTGTGTGACGTGGTGTAGGGAGCCTGCTTTGGCAGGGGGGTTGGACTTGATGATCTCTAGAGGTCCCTTCCAACCCCTACAATTATGTGATTCTGTGATCTTGATGGGGGGATTGTGTGCACCCTCAGTAAGTTTACAGACGACACCAACTAGGGAGGGAGTATTGATCTGCCTGAGGGGGAAGGGCACTACAGAGGGACCATAGACTCAATCGATGGGCCAAGGTTAACGACATGAGTTTCAACAGGGCCAAGTGTCGGGTCCTGCATTTTGGTCACAACAACCCCAGGCAACCCTACAGGCTTGGGGAGGTGTGGCTGGAAAGCTGCCTGATGGAAAGGGACCTTGGTGTGCTGATGGACAGTCGGCTGAATATGAGCCAGCAGTGTGCCCAGCTGGCCAAGAGGGCCAATGGCATCCTGGCTTGGGTCAGGAATGGTGTGGTGAGCAGGACTAAGGAAGTCATCCTGCCCCTGTACTCGGCATTGGTGAGGCCTCACCTAGAGTACTGTGTCCAGTTTTGGGCACCTCAGTACAAAAATGACATAGAGGTAATGAAGCAGGTCCAGAGATGGGCAAAGAGGCTTGTGAAGGGCTTAGAAAATCAACCCTATGTGGTGAGGCTGAGGAAGCTGGGGCTGTTTAGTCTGGGGAAGAGGAGGCTGAGGGGAGACCTTATCGCTCTCTTCCAGTATCTGAAAGGTGCTTACAGTGAGAGTGGGGCAGGTCTCTTCTAACTAGTGACAAGTTACAGGATGAGGGGAAATGGCCACAAGTTGCACCAAGGTAAGTTTAGGTTGGACATTAAGAAACACTTCTTTACAGAAAGGATAGCTAAACACTAGAATAGCCTCCCAAGGGAGGTGGTAGTCTCTGGATGTGTTTAAGAGCCATTTGGATGTGGTGCTCAGAGATATGACTTAGCAGAGGGTTGTTAGAGTTAGGGTACTATGGTTAGGCTGTGGTTGGACTTGATGATCTTCAAGATCTCTTCCAAACTGGGTAATTCTATGATTCTATGAGAGTTGATATGATTAGTAATGACACCCTTTACTTTGTGCCCTCAGGGAGCCTGGCTATGGAGGAGAGAAGGGAGGACACTTTCATAGAATCACAGAATCACAAGATTGGAACGGACCTACAAGATCATCCAGTCCACTTTCCAGCAGTCCCAAAGCCTCCCTCTCACTTCTTCTTTCCCTGGAGCTCCAGAGCTAGTTGCTCTAGCTCCTGAGGATTTTGACTATCTGTGGGATGCTCAAACCAGCATGCTCCCACTGCTATGTGACCTTAATGTGTTTCAGGTTATGTCTCAGATTAAACAATTATTCAAGAATGTCCTTGAGAGATCTGCCCTAAGATGATTCCTGTGGTGATTCCAGCTCTGGCGGTGAGCTCTGCAGTTGCTCCAATTCCTGCAACAGCCCAACAGCTGCTCCAGCTCCTGCAGTTAACCCCTTGGCTGTCAAAACCCCTGCAAAAGGTCCTGGACGTGTAAACAGATATGCATATCTATTGGTATCTATGCATACGTTTGTAACTGCCTATATGGTATGTATGTGAAAATATACTATATGTATCATATATGTATACATGCATAGGTCATAATTATTATCCTTTTCTTTTTCTCTGTCTTAGTAAATAGCTTTAACCGAGAAAATTCTAAACCACTGCACTGCCCTGAGTCCCTTACAGATCTCCTTGGGACTCTTGAATCTGTCCAGGTCATGCAGTGAAGAGCACCAGAAAATCTCAAGGTCATCTCAGGGAGCAGCTCCTGAGGTATATTCCTTACACCAGCTTTGGAAGAGGCCTCCAGTTCTCTGGTCCTGCTCTGAAGAGGCCCTCTTGTTATGGCAGTGCCTGCAAGGAGACCAGCTCTGACACAGCCTTTCATATTGCCGGCTACTGACCGCAGCACAGCAGTGCTGCTGTAGAGACAATAGGACTGTTGTCAGACACACAAGACCTTCAGGCCTGCACAAAGGAGAGGACTCAAGTCCTCAGTGCATTGTGGCAGTGTAACGAGAGCAGGAATGGAATGATGTGCAATTTATGAAAGCTGGAATAGTGCTTATTGCAACACTCTGCTGAGAGCGTGCTTGATCTCCCTGTTTCTCATGCTGTAGACAATAGGGTTAACTGTTGGAGGAGCCACTGAGTAGAGAAGTGCCACTGTCAGATGAGGAGCTTAAAAAGAAATCAGCAAGTTCCAAGGAACGTAATGGTCCTTAGTCCTCTATGCGATGCTCTTAAGATGGAGGGACCAGGAAAAGAATAAAGGAGAGATTAAGGAGTAAAGTTGAAAAAACAAAACAAAACAAAAACAAACAAACAAACAAAAACCAAAAACCAAAGGGGTTTGCTGTGACCTGGCATGTGCTAGCCCTGAGCTCTGGGAGAGGGCAAAGGGCAGAGGGTGAGCAGATAGTTTTAACAAAGAGAAAACACAGTGGCAACAATCTGTGGAGGAAGGGTAATTTACTAAATGTAACCAAATCAAACAAAACAAGAGAGAGAAGAGTACCCAAAACAGGAGTCAAACCACGATAGTGTGAGGGCATCACGTGCTTTTCCCTGCGGGGAGCTGAGACAGCCAGAGTCAGAGAGCAGCGGGGATACGGTCCCGAGTGCAGCGATAGAATGTAAGGGCACGGGAGATATACGTTGGGTGCCATCAAGAAAAATTAAGCCAGAGGTTAGTGGTGAAAAAGAAATTGTCAGGGAATTAACAAGAGCTGAGTATCCTCTTCTAGGACCTCTTGATCGGACGCCCAAGGAATCCTGAACTGACGGAGCGCAGAAGAACTTTCTTGTGGATACTGAAGAAAAAGAAACCTAAGATCCCAGAGAAACAACCCCTGCTGCCTACAAGAACTACCATGTTAATGCTGTTGTGTCTTTTGTCTCTGTGTTGGTCACCGGTGGGGGGATTTGATTCAACAACCTGGGAATTTGTGGGTTACTTGGGCCAAACAAACAGGGCGAAGGGACAGGGATCGGAGAGATATATCTGGAACAACTTCACCGCAAAGGCACTACTGCCAGGTATATCTTTGATTTGTGGTGACCGGACATGGCAAGGGGTACCAGCAAATGCTGTGGAGGGACCTTGTTATCTGGGAAGGCTAACCATCCTGTCCCCACGTGCCTTCGGGTGGGTACAGTTGGCCAGAGACATGACTAAAGCTCAGAAGAAGCAGAACATCCATACGCTGAAGTCGGACTGCGGTGACGGAGTTTGCCTTTGGGGACCAACTGCACGAATCTTCGCATCCATTTTAACCCCAGGAGTTGCTGCAGCGCAGGCACTGAAGGAGATAGAAAGACTAGCCTGTTGGTCCATAAGACAGGCCAATGCGACTTCCGCACTGCTAAGTGAACTACTCGTGGACGTTGATAGCTTTAGACATGCCGTGCTTCAAAATAGAGCGGCGATTGATTTCTTGCTTCTAGCACAGAACCATGGGTACAAGGATTTTGAAGGGATGTGTTGTTTTAATCTGAGTGATCACCGTGAATCTTTACATAAGAAATTGGAGTGGTTAAAAGAACATACAGGAAAAACTGGAATACAGGATGATCCTTTTGGGGATTGGTTGGAGAGCTGGTTTGATAAAATTGCACCATGGTTCAAGCAGTTGCTTAAGATGTTAGTTGTACGGCTTCTTATGCTTTTTGCATTAATGTGGTGTGTGCCATGTGTATTTCACTGCTTGCTAGGTTGCTTACAATGACAATTCTGTCATTGGTCACAGCCAACACAAGTTTCCAAAGGAAAAGTCCTGTTAAAATACCGGTCTTTTTATGACACGGTTATCCATTTAGTTGACCAAAGGAAGCTAGTTGATGTTATCCTTGGAGGATTTCAGTAAAGATTTTGATCCTATTTCTCACAGCACCCTTCTGGACAGAATGTCCTGCATACGGTTGGACAGAAACAGAAAGTGATGGGTGAGCAGTAGGCCAATAGGTCAGGCCAAAATAATTACAGTCAGTGGGTTCCATCAGGCTGGTAGATGGTCACTGTCAGGGTTCCCTAGGGCTCCATTTTAGGGCCACTTCTCTTTCATGCTTTTGTGGATGACTTGCATGCAGGACTAGAAGTTGTTCTGAGCAAGTCTGCTAATGATACCAGGTTATGAGGTGCTGTTGCCTCCACTGAGGGTGAAGAGGACTTGCAGAGAGATGTGGACAAGTCAGAGAAGTGGGTACCAGTTGGTACTAAGCAGCAAGTGCATAAAGCAGAACAAGAACAAGTGCCTGATGCCCAGGAAGGTGGTGTTTATCTCATGGATTTCCCACACGGTTTACAAGCACTGGCACTCATCCAGGATCACCCTAGGCACTGTGGGCATCACACGGTGTCTGTGTGAGAGCAACTGCCTCCCTGCTGAAGGGCTGAGGACTCAGAGCAGGAACTCACATGCAGGCAACTCCTTGTGCACATCTGAGCTGAAGCAGAGGAATCCCAGCTCCTGTGGGTCTGTGTGGAGCTGAATCCCATTTCAGCCCCAGGGTTTCCATCTGGGGATGAGGTGCCTGCACGGCCTGCACTGGATCACTGCCCTGCACAAGGAAGTCCAAACCTCCTTTTTCTTGTCTGGGTGCCCTTTGTGTTTCATCTAACACTCACTAGTAGGACTCCACATAAGTCTACAATCAGTCGCTGACCACTGGACATCTGGTGGTTAACTGAGTGGATTTCAAAGCACAGTCATGATGCTGTTGTCTTTCAGGAGCTGATGGCCATGAGGACCCAGGGACATATCAAGGGCGATGAGAGGGAAGGATAAAAATGACATCATCTTCTGCTGAGCATGTCTGGGCTCCTGGGACACAGGGAGCTTATAAAAGTGGGCAGAGCTTCAGAGAGACAGCAGTGTCCAGGAGCAGCTCTTGTGCACAGCACAGCCTGCAGGTGACAGAGTGGAGAGAAACTGAAGAGAGCTTACAGGATGTGAATGGTGTGAGCAGGCTGTGAGCTCACTGCAGGAGCATTGCTCACAGATCATGACACGGTAAGTCTCACTGCAGACCGTGAGCTGCTTTTAATAGAGGGTTAACTAAATTAAGACATCCTATAGCAGATCTGGCTGTAGGCACTGCATGTTTCTTTACAGTAGAAAAAGACTTCTGTTCCAGCTGAGGGCTTCTGTGCTGCAGCGTCAGAGCACAGCCCTGAGGGCTGCGTGTCCCAGCACAGCTGCAGGCTGTGCATGTGGGGCTGCAGGCGGGTGCCCAGGGCTGTCCTGCAGAGCAGGGTCCCTGCTGTGCCCCAGGGGCTGTGTGCCGGCTATGGGACTCTGCCGCCTGCCAGGCTCAGCACTCAGCCTGCCCGGGGAGCTGCCCAGGGTGCTGCGGGGAGACGTGTGGGGGGAAGGAGCAGCCCAGCAGGGCTTGTGCTGCCACAGCTGCTGCCTGGGGCAGGGGATCACAGCTCCACTTCACAGCAGGATTTATGTGAGGGTACTTTGCAAGAGGAGAGTAAAGGCAGGGATTTTCCATTTCCAGTTCTGAGGGGAGGCAGGAAGGATGGGCGGCAGAAATCTAAAAGGCTGTCAATTTTGAGCACAGCTCTGAGACTCCCAAATATTTCTTCAATCCATCTTTTTTTGTTTGTTTGTTTGTTTGTTTTTTGTTTTGTTTTTGTCTGTTTTTTGTTGTTTTTGTTTTGTTTTGTTTTGTTTTTTGAGCAGTCACACAGAATGTGCTTTCAGCCTCTCCTTCCTAAAAGGATAAAGTCACTTTAACTTATCATTGCTTTCTGTAGACATTAATAGATGATTTGTCCTGCAAACTGTCTGATTTGTCTAAGACAATTTGAAGTGCACAGAAGCTGGAGCTGGGGCCTCGAAGAGCAGCTGGAGTAAAGAGGAAAATATCCAGAAGGCTGGAATGTGATTAGGAAATGAGAAGAAAGGAAGAGCACACTAACCTTCTATATGGTGAATCACATGAAAAATAAATTCAAATTCTGGACTTAAATGAACATTTTCCAAAGGGAAAGGAGAACTTTTATAGTATAGCAGGACTGTCTCTGAGATTGATTTGGACTTCTCATTATCTTCTGCACTCTGAGCAGGACTCCAAGCCCAGGAACAGCAGATGCCCAACAGCAGCTCCATCAGCGAGTTCCTCCTGCTGCCGTTGGCAGACACGCAGCAGCTGCAGCTCCTGCACTTCTGGCTCTTGCTGGGCATCTACCTGGCTGCCCTCCTGGGCAACGGCCTCATCAGCACAGCCGTAGCCTGCGACCAGCGCCTGCACACCCCCATGTACTTCTTCCTGCTCAACCTGGCCCTCCTCGACCTGGGCTACATCTCCACCACTCTCCCCAAAGCCATGGCCAACGCCCTCTGGGACACCAGGGCCATCTCCTACGCAGGATGTGCTGCACAGCTCTTTTTCTTTGTCTTGTTCATGTCAGCAGAGTTTTCCGTTCTCACCATCATGTCCTATGACCGCTACGTTGCCATCTGCAAGCCCCTGCACTATGGGACCTTGATGGACAGCAGAGCTTGTGCCACCATGGCAGCAGCTGCCTGGGGCGCTGGGGTTCTCAATTCCCTGCTGCACACTGCCAGTACGTTTTCACTGCCTCTCTGCCAAGGCAATGTTGTCAACCAGTTTTTCTGTGAAATCCCCCAGATCCTCAAGCTCTCCTGCTCAGGCTCCTACCTCAGGGAAGTTGTGTTTCTCATTTTTACTATCAGTTTAGTCTTTGGGTGCTTTGTTTTCATAGTTGTGTCCTATGTGCAGATTTTCCTTGCCGTGCTGCGGATGCCCTCAGAGCAGGGACGGCACAAAGCCTTCTCCACGTGCCTCCCTCACCTGGCCGTGGTCTCCCTATTTCTCAGCACTGCATTTTTTGCCCACCTGAAGCCCCCCTCCATTTCCTTTCCACTCCTTGATCTGACAGTGGCTCTTCTGTACTCTGTGTTTCCTCCAACACTGAACCCTATTATCTACAGCATGAGGAACAAGGAGATCAAACATGCTCTCAAGAAAGTGTTGCTGTACACACTAATCCAGCTTCAATAAAGTGCTCATCTTCTTCACACAATTCCCAGTGATTGTTTTTTATGTTTAGGTTTGATCATATTTTTGATTGTTTGTGATACAGTAATCTGCAAGAAAAGTTTATTTTAAATGTTTATTATTAAAAGCAATTTATTTCACTAATTCTTTCCTACCTAATTTCCCTTTCCTCACTCCAGGAACCCATGTAAACATGGAACCAGATTCTCTGAACAGGACAAGAGATAAATAAAAAGCTTTAAATATAGACATTTCCTAGCTCTTCTCTCTTCCTACCTTGTTTGGGTCTGGGGGAGGTACAGCCACGGACAGCAGCACAGTGTGCTCTTTTCATTCCTGTTCTATTTACACTGCCACAGTGCTCTCAAGTCCTCATAGCTGTGCAGGCCTGAAGGTCTTTTTCTTTCTGACAACCGTCTTGCTTTCTCTACAGCAGCACTCTGGGAGAGCAGTTAGTCGCCAGCAACATGAACAGCACTGTCAGAACTGGTCTCCTTGCTAGCACTTTAGTGGAGTTATCTAGATCAGTCTATGTCTATGACAGGGGGGAAAGTAGGCCCTTGGGATGCCTGGCCCTCAGCAAATGGGAAGCGAAAAGGGAATGGGGTAGGGAGATTGGAGCTGTGCCCAAGGAAACCAAAACAGCAGCGGCAATGACCTAAGGAGGAAAAATTTTTACTATAAAATGTGGAATACCAATAGGAAAATTTTCAAAACCATGACATTCCACCCCATATTCTACATCACTACATCATGCTTAGAAAACTTATCTATATAGAAATAAACAATAATTAAAATGCATTACACACACAGGTCTGTATACGTACATATACAAGGAATTACTGACTGTACTCCCCCAAAATCAGATTCCCTTGTGGTACACATTGAACATCCCCATCCTTCTGCATCACTCACCAAGTGCACCCAGGCCCCTGGGCAAAAACAGTTCCACGGAGAGGTTTGCCAATTCCAGAGGCTGGAAGGACCCAAACAGCTTTTCCCAACATGTTCTTTACATGTACAGCATGGACCTTATCTCCTTCTATAGTGTGTAGGGGGCTGGATTGGCTAGGACCATCATGATTGACAGATTCTCTAGTATTGACTAAGCAAGTGGCTTCTGAACAATGCTTCTACCAGTGCTTCAATGTTCCACCACCCATTGATTTCAACATAGTTTTCAACAACCCATTCTTTCGTTCAATTTTACCAGAAACAGGTTCATGTTAGGGGATATGTGTGCCCCGTTGGCGCAGTAGTAGAAGTGCCGCTTGCAACACCGGAGTCCCAGGTTTGAATCTCACTGTGGAGCGAGTGGTAGAAATGCTGCTCTGCTACACAGAAGGCTTGAATCCCGGGAGTTGGACTCGATGATCTCTAAGGTCCCTTCCAACTCACATGATACTGTGATACTGTGATACTGTGATATGATAAATCTACTCACTGCTATGATCTTTGGCCCAAGTATTTATAAGGGAATTTTTGAAATGAGGTTCATTTATCAGACTCAGTTCTTTCTGGGGTGCCATGTTGCAACAGGACTTGTTTCTCAGGACCTAATATGGTCTTTCCAGAGGTAGCAAGGGGTATTGTGTATGTTTCAAGCCAACCAGTGGTTGCCACCAACATGGTAAGCACATAAGACTTACAATTGAGAGATCGTGGAAAGTGATATCATCAACCTGCCATGCCTCCCCATATTTATACTTTTGCCATCACCCTTCCCCCCAGAGAGGTTTCATTTTCTTGGCTTATTTTTAATTTAATTATGGCACATGTTTCACAGTCATGAATAACCTGAGCAATAGCATCCATAATTAAGTCCACCCTTGGTCTCTAACTCACCTATATGTCGCGTCTCTTCCTTGATGGCCTGAGGTCTTATGGGCCCATCAAGCTAGGAGTAATTCACCCTTGTTCTGCCAGTCCAAGTCTATTTGAGCCACCTCAATTCTGGCAGCTCGATCTACCTGATGGTTGTTTTGTTCTTCTTTGGTAGCCCGAATCTTGGGCATGTGTGCATCCACGTGATGCACCTTTACAACCATATCTACTGTTTGAGCAGTAATGTCTTTCCACAGTTCTGCAGCCCAAATAGTTTTACCCTTCTGTTGCCAGTTATATTGTTCCCACTGCTGTAACCACCCCCATAAGGCAATGGCCACCATCCATGAGTCAGGATAAAGATAAAGCACTGGCCACCTCTCCCGTTCAGCAACAAGTAAGGTCAGCTGAACAGCCTTTACCTCTGCCAACTGATTTGATTCTCCTTTACCTTCAGTGACCTCTGCAACATGTTGTGAGGGGCTCCACACAGCAGCTTTCCATCTGCAGTGCTTCCCTACAATACGACATGATCCATCAGTGAACAGGGCATATTTCTTTTCATTTTCTGGTAGTTCGTTGCATGGTGGGGCCTCTTTGGCACGTGACACTTCTTCTGCTGGTGATGTTCCAAACTTTTTACCTTCAGGCCAGTCCATCCTCTAATATTCTCTGAGATCAGTGCAAAGCAGGTGGATGACACTTGATAGCAGTTTCTCCGCGGGAAACCCCCTGATAATGACAAGTCCAGACCACTCTCAGAGACACTCCTCCTGCTACACTATCAACATTTGACTTTCCCTATGGAAAATATTCATTTAACTCCAGAACTAGAATTTAAATTCATGAGCTTCACCATCCTTTAAGGACCAGAGGATTATGGAGCTCTTAATTTCTTCTCATTTCCTAATCATGTCCCAGCCTCCTGGAGGGTGTGACAGCTCAGAAAACAAGCAATTGCCTAAAGAAGAATTTGGGAGTCTCAGAGCTGTGTTCAAATTTGACAGCCCCTTTTAGATTTCTGCTTCCAGTCCTTTCCCCTTCCTTCCAAACTGACTTTACAGGGACATTACTGGAATTTGCACCATCTCCCAAAAGTCTGATGGACTCCATTGTCAACTCCTTCACCGTGATTCGATCTATCCCATCCTATCACTGTCTAACTCATTTCTTGTACAAATATTCCCTGAGATAGGTAAGCATCAATAGATGCAGCTTGGACATGGCATGCAGTTGATCACTGTGTTTCACTGTTCATTCAATTGCATCACCTTTCCTTCTGTTTGTTGGCCAAAATAAATAAATAAATAAAATAGAATACTTTCCTTGCCCATGTGCAGCTGGTTCTCTGAGGAAAGCCAGTGGGAGCTGGTGCAAAGGAGGTTTAACACTGAGCGGGTGACTGCAGAGGAGAAGAGTGATGTGAGGAAAAGTGATGCAAGTCCCATGGGGCCAATGTGAGTAGAATTGGGGTGGGGAGGTTGAGGAGGACCATTGTCCACATAGTAACGGAACAGAACTCGTTGGGGACATCCTGGATTGATATTCACTGTACAGTGCTGCTTCAATGTCTTCTTTAAACTCAACTATAAATAGATTAAAAATGTCTGCTGGATTCTTTCTCTTAAATCTCTCTCCAGATAACTCTCCATTTTGCTGAACAAGTTCTGAAAACCTGAAGAAGATAACAGGAAGGCACAAGGCACAGGAGGCTCTTCAGGTGATAATGGGCCCCAGGGTGCTTTTGGTGCCGAGTCCATCACCTCCAGTGCAGAGAGAAGATACACAAAGTGCTCAGCAAGACAAAGTCAGAAGTAACAGTGAAGTTTCTTGGAGTATTAATGGGCCCACTGAGGGCCATTACCAAGCAAGCTTCCCTAGGTAATTGTTAGAGAAGATAATTGGAAGCCATGACTACAGGCAGGCAAAGGCACTGGCATGGTGTCTCTGATGCTAAGAAACCTCTCCTTTGTCTTATGAAGCAGAAAGGCCAAGCCCTGATTCCCAGACCCTTGGCAGGGAGATCCTGTCTCTCATGTTGGCTCAGAACCTTCCTGGGGTGGTGGGATGGAGGTCTGTATGATGTTGAAGGAAAGACACTGGGACAGAAGATCGCAGCCTCTGCATGTGGTGTAAGGATGCTGTGAAACTCATATCCAATGTGTGCCCTGTATCTCATGGCAGGATGTGGGATGTGAGAAGGGCCCAGTCTGAACAAGCAGTCAGTCTCAGTGAAACTCTGAACTTCACATCTCTCAGTTCTGGTAACATCCAATGCACACTCTCCCATAATTTGATGTCTTTTATGTTCTGAGGTGCCCAGAAGTGCCCCTACTGCTCCAGGTGAGCCTGTTGCACTGCAGAGCAAAGAGGGATGATCCTTTCCCTCACACAGCTGGCAATAACTTGCTTGCGCTCCAGGGGACCGTTGGCCTTCCCGGCTTCCTGAGCACACTGCAGACTGACATTCAATTTGATGCTGAGCAGGACCCCCAATCCTTTTCATTCAGAATGCCCTTCAATGTTCCATATCCAGTCAGCATGCATGTCCAGTGTTGCCCCTACCCAGGTGCACAATCAGGCACTTGTTCTTGTTATGCTTTATGCACTTGGTGCTTACTACCAACTGGTACCCATTTCTCTGACTTGTCCAGATCTCTCTGCATGTCCTGTCCATCCTCAGTGGAGGCAACAGCACCTCCTCATCTGGTATCATCAGCAAACTTGCTCAGAACATCTTCTAGTCCTGCATGCAAGTCATACACAAAAACATGGAAGAGAATAGCTTTTAAATGGAGCCCCGGGGAATCCTGACAGTGACCTGATGAAACCCAGTGGCTATAATCTTTTGGGCCTGACCTATTGGCCAACACCTCACCCACCACGTTCTATTTCTGTCTAGCCATATGCAGGACATTCTGTCCAGAAGGGTGCTGTGAGAAAAAGTATCAAAAGCTCTACTGAAATCCTCAAGGATAACATCAACTGGCTTCCCTTGTTCAGCTAAAGGGATAAACATGTCACAATAAGACCTTAAGTTAAAGAGGACCTACCCCTCGTGAACTTGTGTTGGCTGCAACCTATGACAGAATTGTCCTTCAGCTGTTTTTCCATAACTCCCATCATCTTTTTCTCCATAATTTTACCAGGCACTGGTGTGAGACTGACAGGTCCATAATTACCCGTGTCATCTTTCTTGCTCTTCCTTACAATGAGACAACATTTGCCAGCTTCCTGTCAACTGGTGTGACCCTAGACTGAATTAGATGCAATTGAAATGAGAGCCCAGTGCATACTAAGGAGTAATCATTGATAGAACTTAGATGTGCCATAGTTTTCCAGTGCCTTGAATTCCAGAGTATGCCACTGATGGAGCAGAGAGGAAGAAATGCCTCTTCTGTTGTGAGCTCATCCATTTGGTAAGCAGAATAACACTACCTGATACATGGGGACGCTGTCTCTTCTTTGCTCTGCTCCACTCACAGAGGAGCGGTGCAGAGGGTTGCTCTCATGTCAGTGCAGATTAACTCACTTTCCCTTTAACTCCTTTTCCTCTGTAAACTATTCCACTATTTGTACCCTCATTTACACTTCTACATCCCCTGAAGTGCACTTGCATATGCCATCAACAATTACACTTTCTTATACCATCAAAAGTGTTTGTCAAACAATACTGTATTTAGTTCCCATATACACCCTTAATACCATCTATCTTTCCATGAACAGTCTGTATTATTCAGTTATAAACACATCACAGCAGAACCAGCACTCATTGGCCCACCTCTCTCACACACTTCCCTGCAAACAGAGCATAGTATTATATAAATGGGTTGACGCTCATTAAAAAAGGATAATAAAAAAGGTTTATTTATTTATTTATTTATTTGTTTATTTTAAGTATGTTAAGATTAACAGGAAGACTAGTGAGATTGTGGGTCCCCTACTAAGTGAGGGGGGTGTTCTGGTAATGGGGGATGTTGTGTAGGTGGAGATACTGAAGGCCTTCTTTGCTTCCATCTTCTGTGAAAAAGCTCTCCCTCAATAATCCCAGACCTTGGAGCTTAGTATGAGGGTCCGGGGAATGGAAGACTTGCCTTTAGTCAGGGAAGAGCTGCTCCGTGAGCGCCTAGGCCACACTGATGTTCATAAAGACATAGGGCCCAATGGGGTGCATCCACGGATGCTGAGGGAGCTAGCAGTGGTGATTTCTGCACCACTCTCTATCATCTTTGAGAGGTCTTGAAGAATAGGGGAGGTGTCTGAAGACTGGAGGATAGCCAGTGTCACTCTGTTCTTCAAAAAGGGCAAGAAGGAAGAACCGGGCAATTACAGGCTAGGCAGCCTCAGCTCTGTCCCTGAAAATGTGCTGAAACAGCTTGTGCTGGAAGCCATCTCCAGACAGTTGGATGAAAAGGAGGTTGTCAGGAGTAGTCAGCATGGGTTCACCAAGGAGAGGTCATGCTCAATCAACCTGACAGCCTTCTATGACATTGTCACCAGCTGTGTGGATGAGGGGAGAGTGGTGGATGTCTTCTACCTTGATTTCAGCAAGGCATTTGATACTGTCTCCTACGAAAGTTTGCTTAGAAGAAAGCTGAGGGCGTGTGGGATAGATGAATGGATAGTGAGGTGAGTCGAGAACTGGTTGACGGGCAGAGCACAAAGGGTCGTCGTTCGTGGTGCAGAGCCCAGTTGGAGAACTGTTAGTTCAGTGTCCTTGACAGCTGATGACAGGAAGTTGGGAGGATTGGCTGACATACCTGAAGGCTGTGCTGTCATTCAGCGAGGCCTGGCAGGCTGGAGAGCTGAGCAGTAATAAACCAGATGAGGTTTAACAAAAGATAGTGGAGAGTCTTGCACCTAGGGAGGAATAATTGCATGCACCAGGACAGGTTGGGGGATGAGTTGCTGGAGAGGAGCTCTGCAGAGAGGGACCTGGGTATCCCGATGGACAACAGGTTGGCCATGAGCCGGCAGTGTGTTCTCATGGCCAAAAAAGCCAATGGCATTCTGGGGTGCATACAAAATACGGTGGCCAGGGTGTCAAGGGAGATGATCCTTCGCCTCTAATCTGCCCTTGTAAGGCCTCATCTGGAGTACTGTGTCCAGTTCTGAGCTCACCATTATAAAAAAAAATACACAGATCTCTTGGAAAGAGTGATGCAAAGGGCTACAGAGATGGTGAAGGGTCTGGAGCATCTCCCCTATGAAGAAAAACTATGTGAACTGGGTCTGTTTAGCCTTGAGAAAAGAAGACTGAGAGGGGACGTGATCCAGGTCTATAAATATCTGAGGTGTGGGTGGCAAAGTGGCGAGACCAAACTCTTTTCAGCAGTGTGTGGAGACAGGACAAGGGGAAATGTCCAGAAACTGGAGCATAGGAAGTTCCGCACGAATGTGTGCAAGAACTTCTTTACAGTGAGGGTGACGGAGCACTGGAACAGGCTGCCCAAGGGGGTTGTGGAGTCTCCTTGTCTGGAGATATTCAAGACTGGGCTGGACGCCTACCTGTGCGCCTACTTGGTGTTCCCCAGAGGTCAGTGCTGGTGCCTTTCCTCTTCAATACCTTTATTGTTGATCTGGATGAAGGCATCAAGTGCACCCTAAGTAAGTTTACAGATGACACCAAATTGGCTGGGAGTGTGGATCAGCCTGGAGTTAGCAAGGCCCTACTGAGGGATCTGGATAGGCTGGAGAGCTGGGCTGAAGCCAGTGGGATGAGGTTCACCAAGACCAAATGCTGAGTCCTGCACTTTGGGATGTGGAATGGACTTCCCAGGGGGGTGGTGGATTCACCAGTTGATGGTATTCAAGGAATGAATGGATATTGTGTTGAAGGACATGGATTAGTGGGAGCTATTGGTGATAGGTGAACAGCTGGACTGGATGATCTTGTAGGTCTTTGCCAACCAAGGTGATTTTATGATTCTATGATACTGTGTCCTTATCTGTGTGCCCTTTTAGTTTCAACAAACACTCTCTGGGAGGACATACCACATGTCTGGAATAAGTCACTGACCACTAGAAATCTGGTGTTAAATTCAACAGATTTTAATGTACTGTCATGATGCTGTTGTCTTTCAGGAGCTGTTGACCATGAAGATGCAGAGAAATCTCAGGGGATACGAGTGGGAAGGATAAAAATGATATCCTCTGCTGCTGAGCTGGGCTGGGCTCCTGGGACACAGGAAGCTCATAAAAGTGGATGGTGCTGCAGACAGACAGCAGTGACCAGGAGCACCTCTAGTGCACAGCACAGCCTGCAGGTGACAGAAGGAGAGGAGAGAAAGGGGAGAGAGCTTCCAGGATGCATAAGGTGTGAGCAGCCTTCTGAGCTCACTGCAGCAGCATTGCTCACAGACCATGACACGGTAAGTCTAACTTCAGGCCATGCAGCTGCTGTTCATAGAGGGTTAACTTAATCTGGGACATCCCATAGCAGATCTGGCTGAAGGCACTGCATGTTTCTTTGCTGTAGGAAAAGACTTCTGCTCCAGCTGAGGGCTTGCTTGCTTCAGCGTCAGAGCACAGCCCTGAGGGCTGTGTGTCCCAGCACGGCTGCAGGCTGTGCATGTGGGGCTGCAGGCGGGTGCCCAGGGCTGTCCTGCAGAGCAGGGTCCCTGCTGTGCCCCAGGGGCTGTGTGCCGGCTATGGGACTCTGCCGCCTGCCAGGCTCAGCACTCAGCCTGCCCGGGGAGCTGTCCAGGGTGCTGCGGGGAGACGTGTGGGGGGAAGGAGCAGCCCGGCAGGGCTTGTGCTGCCACAGCTGCTGCCTGGGGCAGGGAGATCACAGCTCCACTGCACAACTGAATGTTTGTAAGGGTTCTTGGCAAATGGACAGTGAAGGCGGGGATTTTCCATGTCCTGTTCTTAGGGAAGGAAAGAGGATTTGAGGCAGAAATTTAAAAGGTGGTGTAAACTTTGAAAACAGCTCTGAGACTTCCCAGTATTTCTTCAATCCTTTGGTTGTTTTCTGAACAGTCACACAGAACGTAGTTTCAGCCTTTCCTTCCCCAAAGGATAAAATCAGTTCCAGCTCTCGTGGTTTTCTGCAGACTTTAATCGTTCACCTATCCTGCAAACAGTCTTACTTCTCTAAGAGATGTTGAAGTGCATAGAGGCTGGGGTTGGGGTGTTGAAGAGCAGTTGGAGTAAAGAGAAAAATATCCAGGAGGCTGGGATATGATTAGGAAATGAGAAGAAATAAAAAGCTGCCTAATTGTCCACTCCCTGAGGGATGGTGAATCTCATGAAATTAAATTTAAGTTCTGGAGCTAAATGTACATTTTCCAAAGGGAAAGGAAATATTTTGCAGTACAGCAGAAAGCAGATGAGGAAAATGATAGTACAGCTGAAGGAGTGTCTCTGAGAGTTTTTTGAACTTGTCATCATCTACTGCTCTCTCAGCAGGACTCCAAGCCCAGGAACAGCAGATGCCCAACAGCAGCTCCATCAGCGAGTTCCTTCTGCTGCCACTGGGAGACACGCGGCAGCTGCAGCTCCTGCACTTCTGGCTCTTGCTGGGTATCTACCTGGCTGCCCTCCTGGGCAACGGCCTCATCAGCACAGCCGTAGCCTGCGACCAGCGCCTGCACACCCCCATGTACTTCTTCCTGCTCAACCTGGCCCTCCTCGACCTGGGCTGCATCTCCACCACTCTCCCCAAAGCCATGGCCAACGCCCTCTGGGACACCAGGGCCATCTCCTACACAGAATGTGCTGCACAGCTCTTTTTCTTTGTCTTCTTCATGTCAGCAGAGTTTTCCCTTCTCACCATCATGTCCTATGACCGCTACGTTGCCATCTGCAAGCCCCTGCACTACGGGACCTTGATGGACAGCAGAGCTTGTGCCACCATTGTAGTGGCTGCCTGGGGCGCTGGGTTTCTCAATTCCCTGCTGCACACTGCCAGTACGTTTTCACTGCCTCTCTGCCAAGGCAATGTTGTCAACCAGTTTTTTTGTGAAATCCCCCAGATCCTCAAGCTCTCCTGCTCAGGCTCCTACCTCAGGGAAGTTGTGCTTCTCATTTTTAGTGTCAGTTTAGCATTTGGGTGCTTTGTTTTCATAGTTGTGTCCTATGTGCAGATCTTTCTTGCTGTGGTGAGGATGCCCTCAGAGCAGGGACGGCACAAAGCCTTCTCCACGTGCCTCCCTCACCTGGCCGTGGTCTCTCTGTTTCTCTGCAATGTCCTTTTTGCCTACCTGAAGCCCTTCTCCGCTTCTTCTCCATCCATGGACCTGATGGTGGCAGTTCTGTACTCGGTGGTGCCTCCAGCAGTGAACCCCCTCATCTACAGCATGAGGAACAGAGAAGTCAATGATGCAGTGAGGAAAGTGATGATCGGATGTGTTTCAAAAGCAGTGAACTGCCCATCGTTTTTGAATTCATGACATTTAATGCAGCTTTTTACTAAATTGATCTGTATTTTAATGTTTTTGTTTGTTTGTTTGTTTGTTTTTGTGCCATTTTGTATTTGTAATATATGCTTGTTCATTTTTTAAAATACTGTGATGTTTTTCTCCAAAACATCATTACTCATGTCAATTCCTGTTCAGCTTGTTCCTTTCTACATTAGCCCAGACATACTCTATATAATGAACCAGGCTCTCTGTGATCCTTAACAGAATAAAGGACATGCAGTGAATCTGTCTGTCCTTGTTCTGGAGCTGTTGGGGTTGGATGTTCTCAGAAGCCCACAGTCCAGCAGGAAGCACACAGCTGTTCATCAAACTGTGCGGTGCCTTCAGCCTGCAAAAGCTGAGTGGCCATCCCTGGGCTCCTGGCTGGGGTCTGTGCTTTCAGGCTCACATCTGTCTGTGCCTCTGAGAGGCCAGCAGCAGCAGCTGGTTGGCACGTTGGCTTTCATGTCCCGTCTTCCTCATGTCCTGTGTGTTTTGTCTCCAAGATCTGAGAATTTCTCCACTTAACATTAATTTATGTCAAAATTTAGACATTTTTCTCTCGAATATCAATTTTTATCCCAGAAATTACAAATTTTCTCTGATAGATATCACACTTGACCTCACCAAAGAGACAGTTTCTCCTCAAAATACTGCTTTTCATCCCCAAAAGAAGACATTTTCTACACACAATTACTCTTTTTAGCACAATATGATGCTTTCATCCCTAATTGCCCTTTTTTGTCTCCAGTATATGACAGTATCTCCCCTGAGTATCGATTTGCAACAATATTTTGACATTTTTCCCTGAATATCACTATTTGTCCAAAAAATAAAGCATTTTCTCTGTTAAATATCACACTTGATCCCACCAAAAAGACATTTTCTCCCCAAAATGTCAGCGCTCAGTCAGGTTAGGGAGCTCTCTTAGTTTCTTGTAGCATCAGAACAGTGTGTCTTTCTTGTGTTCAACATACATCTTATATACCATTCACTTTCAAGCAAGACATTCCTGTTCCTCTAACAGTTCCTCCAAACAGTTAATTGGTCCCAGCTTCTCCCAAACAACAGTGACAAAGGATGAAAGGTTTCTTAAGAGTAACAGGATTAACAATGCATATCAGTGGAACCTCCTGTCCACCCTTAGAAGCAAACAGACACTGCTTGCTCTTGTCTCACACTCTGGTCTCCCAAGGTTTCACAGTGATAAGATCTATTAAAGAGTCTGATAAGCTCTTTGGTGACTTGCTCACAGTTACATCTTCCCCCACACTACATCACCCTCCTTTTACCCCCTCTCTTACTGCAGCCACTTGTCCCTCCTTTGGATCTACTTTAGTCTTCTTGCTTCAGTGCCCCATCACCCAGAACAAAGTCTGCACATGCCCTCCCATGGACACCTCAAATCTCCTGATGATCAGTGAAGCCCTTTGATGACCAGTGACACCCTCTCCTGATCAGTGAAGCTTTCTGATGGTTAATGAACATCTCTGACAACCAGTGGAGCCATACATTGTGGTTTTATTAAAAAAACATGCATTCTCCAAATTCTCCACTATGCCCAGAAGAGACTGTGCCTGTTTCTTGCTCATGGGTGGAAACACAGCCCAACCATTGCCGTGGGTTAGTCCAAACTGTACTGGAACAGGGTGGTGCTTCTGAGCACCTGCAGTACACTGATGGTATTGTTGTGTGGGGCAATAAAGCAGAAGAAGCTTTCACGAAAGGAGAGCAAATCATCCAAATTCTTCTGCCAGCTGGTTTTGCTACTAAGCGAAGCAAAGTAAAAGGGCCTGCATTGAACATTCAGTTCCTAAGTATAAAGTGTCAGGATGGACGTTGTCACATCCCAACAGATGTGATCAACAAAATCACTTCCTTGTCTCCACCCACTAGCAAGAAAAAGACACAATCTTTCCTGGGCAAAGTGGACTTTTGGAGGACTTGTGTTCCCAACTACAGCCTCACTGTAAGCCCCCTTTACCAGGTGACACAGAAGAAGTAGGATTTTACACGAGGCCCTGAGCAGCAGCAGGCTTTTGAGCAGATTAAACAAGAGATAGCCCGTGCCGTGGCTGTGGGGCCAGTACGGATGGGTGAAGAACATTCCAGCAATGGGTGGTAGAGCATTTAAGCACTGGGAGAAGCATCTGGCAGAAGCCACTTGGTTGGTCAATACTAGAGGATCTGTCAAACGTGATGGTCCTAGCCAATCCAGTCCCCTCCATACTATAGAGGGAGATAAGGTCTCTGTTTTACATGTAAAGAACATGCTGGGAAAAGTTGTTTGGGTCCTTCCAGCCTCTGGAAATGGCAAACCTCTCCGTGGAACTGTTTTTGCCCAGGGACCTGGGTGCACTTGGTGGGTAATGCAGAAGGATGGGGATGTTCAAAGTATACCATAAGGGAACTTGATGCTGGGGGAGTGCAGTCAGTAATTCTATGTATGTATGTATATATATGCATGTGTAGTGTATTTTAGTTATTATAGTTATACATTTTGTTATATTGCACCACGTTTTACAACTTTACATTGATTTTACTCACATTTTACTGTGGGTTTTTCTCACACTTTACTTGTTTAGTTGTTGTAGCTCTTAAGACCATCAACCAGAGCCAGCCAAGTGTTTACCAGCCTGACCCAAGTCAAAGAAAATCAAGATGACAGCCTTCATCTGAAAGACCACCAATGAACCACCAAGAGATTTGCATGTGTAAAAGAACTGAGACTTGGGGAGGGAAAAATGTCCATCGTTTTGGGGACTCATTGTTGTGCGAGATGGAGAGGTCAGCTTGGCCTCACTGAATGACAGTGACAGAAACTAAACTGGGTGACAGTGAGGATCCGGAAAAGAGACAGGAGGTCTGAAGAAATGGGGGTGTGTTGTACCTCAGCATTCAATAAGCTCTCTGCTTGACTTGAGGAATCAAACTCGATAGCCCGAGAGATATAGAGCAGGTATGTTTATTTCAGCGTTGCTGAAATTTCCATGCTGGGTGCAAGAGGGATCACTCTTTCTAACTGGCACACCAGCAAGCAAAAGTGTTTCATGTTTGGGAGCCAAGCTCATACATATTCAGCAGATGTCCTGGAAGCCATCTACATACTCATAATTTTCCCAGTGATTTATTTGCATACTGCCCCTCCCCTGTCCATAGCACTGTCCATAGCAGGGGGCTCCTCCTGGTGGTTGCTGGATGAAGGCGCGATGTCTTCCTGGCGAAGGCTGGAAGTCTTCCTCACCCTGCCCTTTTCACCCCGCTGCAGCTTCACAGAAACAATCCGTTTCCAGCTGGTCCCTTGCCCAGTGTTCCCCATAACTCTGACAATGGAGTTTCAAAGTATTCTTTTCTTTTCTGGCCTGACATCCTGCTTACACAGTCCCTGTGCAATAGTTAAGCCTTAGATTGTCCCCTTGTTCGAACTCAGTCCCTCCTTTTCTTGGACCTAGCAAATACTTATGCTAGATTACCACATTCCGGGAAAGGGAAGATTCCAAATAACTTCCACTCTCCACTTTCTGTCTTAGTTTGCACTGTTTCTATTCTTCATAGCTATTCCCACAGGTTTTACACTGCCGTAATACACACCTCATTTCAACGTACATTGATACAAGCAAGATGACTGCAGAAATACAATGCAATAAAAAGTTGCTTTAGCAATGCAAAATTCAGTAGGAAATCAGATAGTTTTTCCATTTTCTGTGAATCCAAATGAAGTGTCATCTGTGAATCCAAATGAAGTATCATCTATCAATACTTGATGAAGTAGTTTAGTATGTTTCCATATAGACTGTAGATTGGATTCTCTCTTTTTTTTTCTATTTAGAAATGTACTTAATCCAATCCACATTGTTGTTAATTGTCACCTACCAGAACAGTGATTCAAACCCTTCAGCAATTGGATTTCTCGACTTAAATTTACCAGAGATACCTCTGGGCACTCCAACTGAATCTATATCTATATACAGCATCATCAAATGAGAACCCTAAGCTCCTTTTGTTCCTTCTGGGTGTGTGTGACATCCCCTTCCTGAATGCCAGGGTGAATGGTCTATTTGTTCCACAGAACACTGGGGCCTGTTCTAGGATTATTCTGTAAACAAACCTCACATTGCTGTGCTACCTATTCAGTGGTGGTGTATAACTTCAGAGCCATAATCCATTGGCTCAACTATTGATACAGAGCCTCTGTTCCCCTAAGAGTTTTTCTGTGCTCAGCCATGATTATGGCCCCTAATAGGGATGTAGGAACTATTATTTTGTTTTGAACCCTAACCCACCCTCCTTCGCCCACCTGCCCTCCTGAGACCTCTATCAATTTTTGTTATCTTGGTTTTTAATCTCATTTTAAATGTTTACTGTCTGGAACCAAATCCTGCGCCTCCATGTCCTCTGTTTCTGTATACTCTCCGACCCCCAACACCACCCTTCTTCCCCCCCTCCCCAATTAATTTCAGCAGACATGGAGGGAGAAAACTGAAAGACTGTAACTATCCACACCAGACAGATCCTCTCAACATAATCACGAGACGCCTAGTGTGGGTGTTAGCACATACTATAAAGACCATTGAAAAGCCTCACCAATACTGAGGTGGCTTGAAATGAGTGGTAAGGAGCCATGGGTTCATGTCTGACAAAGGAGCAGATGGCAAATACAGAGGAACAGACAGCAGAGTGCCAAACGGTGGCAGAGGAGCAGACGGTGGATTGCCAAATGGTGTAAGATCCCATCACTTGTGCGTGGAACCCACTCTATGTCGTCCTGGTCAGGACAATGGGGGGAGACGTCAGGGGGAGACGAGCTGTGCAAAAAGAGGTGAGCATGAACATGGAGCTGCATCTCACGCGGGAATGGTTCCATGGCAGGCTGGAAGCAGGACAGAATGGGCGGCACATTGCTGAGTGGCTTCTGACAGAGTGCTGTTCTGAGATGGGGGTCCCCGATGGCTCCTTTCTTGTCAGGGAGAGCAAAACATTCGCTGAGGACTGCATTCTGTCCATCTGGCGTAATAGGAAGGTGCAGCATTGTCACATCTGCCAGCGGCAGGACGCCAGCATCCACAGGTTCTTTCTGACTGACAGCTGAGACTTTGACAGCCTCTATGACCTCATCACCCACCACCGGGAGACGCCGCTGTGGTACAACAAAATTGAGATGAGGCTGACAGAGCTGGTGCCTCAGTCCAACCCTTGCAGCAACACAGACTGGGTGCCACAGGATGGCACAAGAGGGACCATGCCAATTCCCATGATAATTTTGTAAGCACTGTATATGGATATGCTACCAATGGATATAAATCCTCCACTATTCTATTGATAGACATTGAATCTTGTAGTCTCCAGTAGTTCCTGTACAGTTTTATAACCCAGAGGATGGGTGTGTTGTATTTTTGACTCACACTCCACCAACAACCCGAGTTTCTGAAAATGATCAATTACTGGCTGGATTGCTCTCCTGTCTTTGAATATGAGGGAGTACTGTTTAATCCAAACCGGCTGAGCTCCCTGCTTCATTCTGAATACCATTGGAGCTGCATCCTTAGCCCTTCCTTGGGTTTGCACCACACACACCCCATGATGAACTAGACCACGTTCTTCATCTGAAATCCCAGTCCCTGCAGAGGTAGTGATTAGTGCTAAACTAAGCACCTCTATTAAATGTTCTTCTTTTACCTCAGACTCCAATTGTCCTTTAGACTTTATTTCAACTTACATTTGTTCTAGTAAACCTTGCCATAGCAAAGGCTTTGGTGAATGTGGTGGTGGTCAATGGCTCTATGGCTCTATGTCCAGGTGGAGGCCGGTAACGAGCGGTGTCCCTCAAGGGTCTGTCTTGGGACCGGTGCTCTTTAACATCTTTATTAATGACATCGATGAGGGAATGGAGTGCACCCTCAGCAAGTTTGCTGATGACACCAAGCTGAGTGGTGCAGTCGATACGGTGGAGGGAACGGATGCCATTCAGAGGGACCTTGACAGGCTGGAAAGCTGGGCTCGGGTGAACCTAATGAGGTTCAACACGGCAAAGTACAAGGTTTTGCACTTGGGCCGAAAGAACCCCAGGCACTTGTACAGGCTGGGAGGAGTTGTCCTTGAGAGCAGCTCAGCAGAGAAAGACCTGGGGGTCCTGATGGACGAGAGACTCAACATGAGCCAGCAGTGCGCTCTGGCAGCTCGGAAGGCAAATGGGATCCTGGGCTCCATCAGGAGAGGGGTGGTCAGCTGGGATAGGGAGGTGATTGTCCCTCTCTACTCGGCTCTTGTGAGGCCCCATCTGGAGTACTGTGTCCAGTGTGGAGCCCTCAGTACAAGAAAGACAGAGAGCTGTTGGAAAGGGTCCAGAGGAGGGTCACGAAGATGATCAGGGGGCTGGAGCACCTCCCCTATGAGGACAGGCTGAGGGAGTTGGGTTTGTTCAGCCTGGAGAAGAGAAGGTTGCGGGGTGACCTCATTGCAGCCTTTCAATACCTGAAGGGAACTTACTCCCAGGAGGGGAGCAAACTCTTCGAAAGGGCTGATAATAGCAGGACTAGGGGAAATGGTTTTAAGTTAAAAGAGGGAAGATTTAGGTTGGATGTTAGGGGTTAGGGGGAAGTTCTTTACTAGGAGAGTGGTTAGGCCCTGGAACAGGCTGCTCAGGGAGGTTGTGGATGCCCCGTCCTTGGAGGTGTTCAAGGCCAGGTTGGACGGGGCTCTGGGCAACCTGATCTAGTAAAGGCGTATGTTGGTGGCCCTGCCAGGCAGGGGGGTTGGAACTACATGATCCTTGAGGTCCCTTCCAACCCGGGTCATTCTGTGATTCTGTGATTCTGTGACTTATTAAGAGCACTGTGGCAGTGAAAATAGAGCAGGAAAGAAAAGAGCACGTTGTGCTGCTGTCTGTGGCTGTACCTCGCCAAACCCAGACAAAATATGAAGATAGAAGAGAAAAGGAAAAGTCTGCATTAAAAGCTTTTTATTTATCTCTTAACCTATTCAGGGACTCTGGTTCAGTGCTTGCACGAGCTATTAGAGTGAGAAGATGGAAAGCAGATAGGAAAGAAATGAAATAATTTGTTATCATATTTTGCAGATTGCTGTATCATATGCAATCAAATAATCAAATATGCATGAAACATGAAGAACCATTAATGGGAATCGTGAGAGGAAGATGTGCACATTATGGGATCTGGAATAGAGCGGACTGTAACACCTTGCTGAGAGCATGCTTGATCTCCCTGTTCCTCATGCTGTAGATAATAGGGTTCAGTGTTGGAGGAACCACTGAGTACAGAACTGCCACCAGCAGGTCCAGGACTGGGGAGGAAATAGAGGGGGGCTTCAGGTGGGCAAAAGCACCAGTGCTGACAAATAGAGAGACCACGGCCAGGTGAGGGAGGCACGTGGAGAAGGCTTTGTGCCGTCCCTGCTCAGAGGGCATCCTCAGAACAACCTTGAAGATCTGCACATAGGACACAACAATGAAAACAAAGCACCCAAAGGCTAAACTGCCACTAAAAATAAGAAGCACAACTTCCCTGAGATTTGATTCTGAGCAGGAGAGCTTGAGGATCTGGGGGATTTCACAGAAAAACTGGTTGACAACATTGCCTTGGCAGAGAGGCAGTGAAAACGTACTGGCAGTGTGCAACAGGGAATAGAGAACCCCAGTGCCCCAGGCAGCTGCTGTCATGGTGGCACAAGCTCTGCTGTCCATCAAGGTCCCGTAGTGCAGGGGCTTGCAGATGGCAACGTAGCGGTCATAGGACATGATGGTGAGAAGGGAAAACTCTGCTGAGGCAAAGAAGAAAAAGAAAAAGAGCTGTGCAGCACATCCTGCGTAGGAGATGGCCCTGGTGTCCCAGAGGGCGTTGGCCATGGCTTTGGGGAGAGTGGTGGAGATGCAGCCCAGGTCGAGGAGGGCCAGGTTGAGCAGGAAGAAGTACATGGGGGTGTGCAGGCGCTGGTCGCAGGCTACGGCTGTGCTGATGAGGCCGTTGCCCAGGAGGGCAGCCAGGTAGATGCCCAGCAAGAGCCAGAAGTGCAGGAGCTGCAGCTGCCGCGTGTCTGCCAATGGCAGCAGGAGGAACTCGCTGATGGAGCTGCTGTTGGGCATCTGCTGTTCCAGGGCTTGGTGTCCTGCTCAGAGTGCAGAAGATAATGACAAGTCCAGACCATTCTCAGAGACACTCCTCCTGCTTTAGTATATTATTGGAATACAAGAAAAGCTGTTCAGAGCAGTAGCTGTGGAGCAAGATAAATAGCAGTATATAAGTTCTTCTTTCCCTTTGGAAAATGATTATTTAACTCCAGAACTTTTATTTATTTTCATGAGTTTCACCATCTCTTAAGGAGTAGAAGATTAGGGAGCTCTGACTTCTCATTTCCTAGTCATATCCCAGCCTCCTGGCTATTTTCCTCTTTACTGCAGGTGTTCTTTAAGACCGCAGCCCCAGCCTCAGTGCACTTCAAAATGTCTTAGGGAAGTCTCCCTGCTTGCAGGACAAATCATCTATTAATGTCTGCAGAAAGCAATGATAAATTAAAGTGATTGTTTCCTTTTAGAAAGGAGAGGCTGAAAGCAAATTCTGTGTTTTCACCTTGTTCTCTGACTGTCCACAAAAACACTAACTGACTGCAGAAATATTTGGGTGTAACATAGCTATGTTAAATTAGACATCCCCTTTAGATTTTTGCCCCAGTCCTTTCTGACTTCCCTCAGAACAGGAATAGGAAAATCCATGCCTTGGCTCTCCTCTGGCAAAATACCCTCACAAACATTCAGTTGTGCAGTGGAGCTGTGATCCCCCTGCCCCAGGAAGCAGCTGTGGCAGCAGAAGCCCTGCCAGGGGACTCCTTCCACCTGCACATCTCCCCCTGCACAGCAGGGACCCTGCTCTGCAGGACAGCCCTGGGCACCCGCCTGCAGCTGTGCTGGGACACGCAGCCATCAAGGCTGTGCTTTCATACTGCAGCATGGAAACCCTCAGCTGGAGCACAAGTCTTTTTCCCCTGAAAAGAAACATGCAGTGCCTGAAGCCAGTTCTGCTATGGGATGTCCCGCATTTAGTTAACCCTCTTTGAATAGCATCTACATGGTCTACAGTGAGACTTACCGTGTCATGATCTGTGAGCAGTGCTCCTGCACTGAGATCACAGCCCGCTCTGACCGTTCACATCCTGCAAGCTCTCTCCCCTTTCTCTTCTCTCTTTCTGTCACCTGCAGGCTGTGCTGTGCACAAGAGCTGCTCCTGGACACAGCTGTCTCTCTGCAGCACTGCCCATTTGTATGAGCTCCCTGAGTCCCAGGAGCCCAGCCCAGCACAACAGAATAGCATGACATTTTCATCCTTCCCACTCCTCTCCCCTGAGGTATCCCTGGGTCCTCATGGCCAACAGCTCCTGAAAGTCAACAGCATCATGACTGTGTCTAACTCATTTCTTGTACAAATATTCCCTGTGACAGACAAACCTCAATAGATGCAGCTTGGTCATGGCATGCAGTTGATCACTGTGTTTTCCTGTTCATTCAATTGCAACACCATTCCTTCTGTTTGTTGGCCAAAAACAAAGGGAATTCTTTCTTGGCCCATGTGCCGCTGGTTCTCTGTGGAAAGCTAATTGGAGTTGCTGCAAAGGAGACTTAACACTGAGCGGGTGGCAGCAGAGAAGAGTGATGTGAGGAAAATTGATGCAAGTCCCATGGGGCCTATGTAAGCAGAAATGGGGTGGGGAGGTTGAGGAGGAAATTTGTCCACACAGTAACACAACAGAACTCATTGGGAACATTCAGGATTGATACCAGTTGCACAGTGCTGATTTAATGTTTTGTTTAAACTCACATATAAATAAATAAACAGTAAACGCCTGCCGGCTTCGGCCACTTTAAGCACTTTCTAGATATCTCCCCATTTTGCTGTACACGCTATGAAAATTTGAAGAGGATGACAGGAAGGCACAAGGCTCGGGAGGCTCTTCAGGTGATAATGGGCCCCAGGCGACACTTGATGCCGAGTCCGTCAACCTCCAGTGCAGAGAGAAGTTTGCACAGAGTGCTCAACAAGACAAAGGCAGAAGTAACAGTGAACTTTCTTGGAGTATTAATGGGCCCACTGAGGGACACTAACAAGCAAGCTTCCCCAGGGACTTGTTAGAGCAGATAATTGGAAGCCATGAGTACAGGCAGGCAAAGGCACTGGCATGGTGGCTCTGATGCTGAGAAACCCCTGCTTTTTCTTATGAAGCAGAAAGGCCACTTGGCACTTGAGGGAGAACCTCATGCTGACTAAAGATCTATCCTGAAGCAATGGATGAAGGTCTGTATGATGTTAAATGAAAGACATGAGGACAAGAGATCCCAGGCTCTGCATGGAGTGCAAGGATGCTGTGAGGTTCATGTCCCATGTGTGCCCTGTGTGTCCTTGCAGGCTGTGGGATGTGAGAATGGCCAAGTCTGAACAAGCAGTCAATCCCAGTGAAACTCTGAACTTCAGATCTCTCAGATCCAGTGCCCACCTTTGCACACCCTCCCATAGTTTGATGTCCTTTATGTTCTGCGCTGCCCAGAATTGCACCCAGTGCTCCAGATGTGGCTGTAGCAATGCAGAGCAGAGAGGGGCGATACTTTCCCTCACCCAGCTGGCAGTACCTTGCTTGATGCACTCCAGGGGACCACTGGCCTTCCTGGCTGCCTGGGCAAATCGCTGACTCACATTCAATTTGATGCTGACCATGACCTCCAATCTTTTCAGTCAGACTTCTCTAGTGTCCCATATCCAGTCAGTGTGTATGTCCAGGGTTGCTCCTACCCAGGTGCACAATCAGGCACTTGTTCTTGTTCTGCTTTATGCACTTGGTGCTTAGGACCAACTGGTACCCACTTCTCTGACTTGTCCACATCTCTCTGCAAGTCCTCTCCACCCTCACTGGACGCAACAGCACCTCCAATCAGCAAATTTGCTCAGAAAAACTCCAAGTCCTGCATGCAGGTCATCTGCAAAAACATGAAAGAGAAGTGGCCCTAAAATGGAGCCCTAAGGAACCCTGATAGTGACCATCTACCTGCCCGATGGATCCCATTTGGCTGTAATCCTTTGGGACTGACCTGTTGGCCAACTGCTCACCCACTACGTTCTGTTTCTGTCTAGCTGCATGCAGGACATTCTGTCTAGAAGGATGCTGTGAGAAATAGTATCAAAAGCTCTACTGAATTCCTCAAGGATTTCATCCATTTTCAACTGGATTACCTTGGTCAGCTAAATGGATAACCGTGTCATAAAAGGACCTGAAGTTAAACAGGACCGTCCCCTCAGGAACTTGTGTTGGCTGCGACCAATGACAGAATTGTCTTTCAGCTGTTTTTCCATAACTCCCACCACCATTGCCTCCATAATTTTACCAGGCACTGCAGTGAGACTGACAGGTCCATAATTGCCCATGTCATCATTCTTGCTCTTCCTTACAATGAGACAACATTTGCCAGCTTCCTGTCAATGGGCATGACTCCAGACTTATTTAGTTGCAAGTGAAATGTGAGCCCAGAGCAAATTAAGGTGTCATCAGTGAAAGAACGTACATGTGCCATAGCTTTGCAATGCCTTGAACTCTAGAGTATGCCACAGATGGAGCAGAGAGGAAGGCCTGCCTCTTCTGTTGTGACCTCCTCCATTTGGTAAGCAGAATAACACTATATGATACATGGGCACTGTGACTCTGATGTGATCTGCTCGCAGGGGAAAGTTGACGGGAGTTGCTCTCATGTCAGTGCAGATAAACTCACTTCCTCTTTATCCCTTTTTCCTCTGTAAACTATTCCACTATTTGTACCCTCATTTACACTTCCACACACCCTCAAGTACACTTCCATATGCCATCAACAATTACACTTTCTTATACCATCAAAACAGTTTGTCAAACAATACTATTTTTTAGATCCATATACACCTTTACTACCATATAACTTTTCCATTAACAGTCTGTATTATTCAGTTATAAACACCAGAACCAGCATTGATTGGCCCACCTCTCTCACACAGTTCCTTGCAAGCAGAACATAGTATTACATAAATTGGTTGACACTCATTAAAAAAGAAAAATAAAAAAGATTTATTTATTTATTTTTAAAGTATGTTATGAATAGAAGGAAGACTAGGAAGACTGTGGGTCCCCTACTAAGTGAGGGGGGTATTCTGGTAATGAGGGATGCTGAGATGCTGGAGATACTGAAGGCATTCTTTGCTTCTGTCTTCAGTGAAAAAGCTCTCCCTTAAGAATCCCAGACCCAGTGAGAGGGTCTGGGGAATGGAAGGCTTGCCTTTAGTCAGGGAAGAGGTGGTCCATGAGCACCTAGGCCACACCAATGTTCATAAAGCCATTCATAAAGCCTGGGTTATTACAGGCTAGGCCGCATCACCTCAGTCCCTGGAAAGGTGATAGAACAGCTTGTGCTGCAAGCCATCTCCAGACAGTTGCATGAAAAGGAGGTTGTCAGGAGTAGTCAGCATGGGTCCACAATGGAGAGGTCATGATCACCAACCTGACAGCCTTCTATGACATTGTCACCAGCTGGGTGGATGGGGGCGAGAGCGGTAGATGTCGTCTACCTACCAAGCCATTTGATATTGTCTCCCACGATATCCTTATAACAAAGATAAGGAAGAGTGGGAAAGATGAGGAAACAGTGAGGTAGGTTGAGAACTGTCTGACTGGCAGAGCACAGAGGGTTGCTGTTGGCAGTGCAGAGTACAGTTGGAGTCATGTAAGTAGCTCCTGGGTAGTATACCAGGGGTTGGTGCTGAGTCCGGTCTTGTTCAACATCTTTATCAGTGACCTTGACAAGGGGATAGTGGCCACCCTCAGCAAGTTTACTGATGATATGTAGTTGGGAGGATTGGCTGACACACCTGAAGTCTGTGTTGCCATTCAGTGAGATCTGGACAGGCTGGAGAGCTGGGCAGTAAGAAACTAGATGAGGTTTAACAAAAGCAAGTGTAGACTCTTGCACCTAGGAAGAAATAATTGCATGCACCAGGACAGGTTGGGGGATGAGCTGCTGTATAGGAGCTCTGCAGAGAGGGACCTGGGTATCCTGATGGACAACAGGTTGGCCATGAGCCGGCAGTGTGCCCTTGTGGCCAAAAAGTCCAATGGCATTCTGGGGTGCATACAAAATACGGTGGCCAGGGTGTCGAGGGAGATGATCCTTCGCCTCTAATCTGCCCTGGTAAGGCCTCATATGGAGTACTGTGACCAGTTCTGGGCTCATCATTATAAAAAAAATACACGGATCTCTTGGAAAGAGTGATGCAAAGGGCTACAGAGATGGTGAAGGGCCTGGAGCATCTCCCCTATGAAGAAAAACTATGTGAACTGGGTCTGTTTAGCCTTGAGAAAAGAAGACTGATAGGGGACGTGATCCAGGTCTAGAAATATCTGAGGTGGGTGGTCAAGGTGGCAAGACCAGGCTCTTTTCAGCAGTGTGTGAAGTCAGGACAAGGGGTAATGGACAGAAACTGGAGCGTAGGAAGTTCTGCAAAAATGTGTGCAAGAAGTTCTTAACAGTGAGGGTGACTGAGCACTGGAACAGGCTGCTCAAGGGGGTTGTGGAGTCTCCTTGTCTGGAGATACTCAAGATGGACACCTACCTGTGCGCCTCCCTGGTGTTCCCCAAGGGTCTGGTGCTGGGGCCTGTCCTCTTCACTATCTTTATTGATGTCAGGGATGAGGTCACTGGGGGCATCCTATGTAGGTTTGTGGATTACACCAAATTGCCTGGGAGTGTGGATCTGCCTGGAGTTAGCAAGGCCCTACGGAGGGATCTGGACAGGCTGGAGAGCTGGGCTGAAGCCAATAGGATGAGGTTCACTAGGCCAAATGCCATGTCCTGCACTTTGGGACCTGGGATGGACTGCTCAGGGTGTTGGTGGTGTCACCGGACCTGGAGGTGTTCAAGGAATGACTGGATGTTGTGTTGAGGGACATGGATTAGTGGGAGCTATTGGTGGCAGGTGAACAGTTGGACTGGATGCTCTTTAAGGTCTTCTGAAACCATGGTGATTCTATGATTCAATGATACTTTGTCCTTGTCTGTGTTCCCTTTTAGTTTCAGCAAACACTCTCTGGGAGGACTCACCACATGTCTGGAATTAGTCACTGACCACTAGAAATCTGGTGTTAAATTCAACAGATTTTAATGTACTGTCATGATGCTGTTGTCTTTCAGGAGCTGTTTGCCATGAGGATCCAGGGACATCTCAGGGGAGACAAGTGGGAAGGATAAACATGACATATTCTTCTTCTGAGCTGGGCCAGGCTCCTGGGACACAGGGAGCTCTTAAAAATGGGCAGGGCTGCAGAGAGACAGCTGTGCCCAGGAGCAGCTCTAGTGCACAGCACAGCCTGCAGGTAAAGGAAGGAGAGGAGAGAAAGGGGAGAGAGCATGCAGGATGTGTACGGTGTGAGCAGGCTGTGAGCTCACTGCAGGAGCATTGCCCACAGACCATGACAAGGTAAGTTTCACTGCAGACGGTGAAGCTGCATTTCATAGAGGGTTAACTTAATCTGGGACATCCCATAGCAGATCTGGCTGCAGGCACTGCATGTTTGTTTATTGCGGAAAAAGCCTTCTGCTCCAGCTGAGGGCTTCTGTGCTGAAGCGTCAGAGCACAGCCCTGAGGGTTGCATGTAGCAGCAGGGCTGCAGGCTGTGCATATGGGGCTGTAGGCGGGTGCCCAGGGCTGTTGTGCAGAGCAGGGTCCCTGCTGTGCCCCAGGGGCTGTGTGCCGGCTATGGGACTCTGCCGCCTGCCAGGCTCAGCACTCAGCCTGCCCGGTGAGCTGTCCAGGGTGCTGCGGGGAGACGTGTGGGGGAAGGAGCCCCCCGGCAGTTCTTGTGCTGCCACAGCTGCTGCCTGGGGCAGGGGATCTCAGCTCCACTGCACAGCAGGATATTCTTAAGGGTACTTTGCAAGAGGAGAGCCAAGGCAGGGATTTTCCATTTCCTGTTCTGCTGGAAGGCAAAAAGGATTGTTTGCGGAAATCTAAAAGGGGCTGTCAATTTTGAGCACAGCTCTGAGACTCCCAAATATTTCTTCAATCCTTTGGTTGTTTTGTGAACAGTCACACAGAATGCACAGAATGTGCATTTAGCCTCTCCTTCCTATCGCTGTTTTCTGCAGACATTAATACTACACTTGTCCTGAAAACAGGCTGATTTCTCTAAGAAAAACTAAATTGCACAGAGGCTGGGGCTGGGGTCATGAGGAGCTGCTGGAATAGATAGGAAAATATCCAGGAGGCTGGGATATGATAAGAATATGAGAAGACATTAAGAACTGCCTAGTCTTCTACTCCTAAAGAGATGGTTGAAGCTGGAGTTAAATGAACTTTTTCCAAAGGGAAAAGGAGAACTTTTATAGTATAGCAGGAACAGAGTTTCTGAGAATAATCTGTAGTGGTCATTATCTTCTGTGCTCTGAGCAGGACTCCAAGCCCTGGAACAGCAGATGCCCAACAGCAGCTCCATCAGCGAGTTCCTCCTGCTGCCGTTGGCAGACACGCGGCAGCTGCAGCTCCTGCACTTCTGGCTCTTGCTGGGCATCTACCTGGCTGCCCTCCTGGGCAACGGCCTCATCAGCACAGCCGTAGCCTGCGACCGCCACCTGCACACCCCCATGTACTTCTTCCTCCTCAACCTGGCCCTCCTCGACCTGGGCTTCATCTCCACCACTCTCCCCAAAGCCATGGTCGACACCCTCTGGGACACCAGGGCCATCTCCTATGCAGGATGTGCTGCACAGATCTTTTTCTTTCTCTTCCTCATCTCAGCAGAGTGTTCCCTTCTCACCATCATGTCCTATGACCGCTACGTTGCCATCTGCAAGCCCCTGCACTACGGGACCTTGATGGACAGCAGAGCTTGTGCCACCATGGCAGCAGCTGCCTGGAGCGCTGGGGTTCTCAATTCCCTGCTGCACACTGCCAGTACGTTTTCACTGCCTCTCTGCCAAGGCAATGTTGTCCACCAGTTTTTCTGTGAAATCCCCCAGATCCTCAAGCTCTCCTGCTCAGGCTCCTACTTCAGGGAAGTTGTGCTTATCATTTTTAGTGTCAGTTTAGGCTTTGGGTGCTTTGTTTTCATAGTGGTGTCCTATGTGCAGATCTTCCTTGCTGTGCTGAGGATGCCCTCTGAGCAGGGACGGCACAAAGCCTTCTCCACGTGCCTCCCTCACCTGGCTGTGGTCTCCCTGTTTTTCAGCACTGGCATTTTTGCCTACCTGAAGCCCCCCTCATTTATCTCCACATCCATGGACCTGATTGTGCCACTTCTGTACTCTGTGGTACCACCGGCTGTGAACCCCCTTATCTACAGCATGAGGAGCCAGGAAGTCAAGGATGCAGTGAGGAAAATGATGACAAAATATGTTTCACAAATATTGAACTGCCCTTCTTTTTGAATTCATGCTTTTTACTGATGCAAACTCTTTGTTTCTTTTTGTTTTGATCAGTTTTTATAACTGTAATTTATTAAAACTCATTCTTTTTTCTTTTTATACATATATATATATATACTGCAATGCTATTCACTAAAACAACATTATTCAAGTCAATTACTCTTTAGCTTGTACCTCTGTAGTGTAGCCCAAATGCACTGTACATAATGAACCAGGATCTCTGTGTATCTTAACAGAATAAAGGACGTGCAGTGACTCTGTCTGTTCTCCTTCGTGTGAGACATTTCTGGAGCTGTTGGGGTTGGATGTTCTCAGAAACCCACAGTCCAGCAGGAAGCACACAGCTGTTCATCAAGCTGTGCGCTGACTTCCTGACATCTGACAGGCCATCCCTGGGCTCCTGGCTGGGGTCTGTGCTTTCAGGTTCACATCTGTCAGTGCCTCTGTGTGGTGGTGTTGTGATTTCTGTTGTCGGTATTCCACCACAGATCATCATGCAGAACAGTGGAAGTTAAAGAGTTAATGTCCTCTTTCTGTGTTACCGTCGTTTGGGGCATTTTTTTTTGGGGGGGAAGGGGATGCATCCTCGGAGGACTTGGCATGAAGATTAAGAAGGGTGGGACTCCAGACCAGATCCCAGCTGCTCTCTGCCTCTGGCTGTCTCCACTCCCTGCGCAGAAAAGCACGTGCTACCCTCGCACTATCGTGGTTTGACTTCTGTTTTGCGTACTCTTCTCTCTCTTGTTTTGTTTGATTTGGTTACATTTAATAAATAACCCTTCCTCCTCAGATTGTTGCCACTGTGTTTTCTCTTTGTTAAAACTATCTGCTCACTTTCTGCCCTTTCCCCTCTCCCACAGCGTGTGGTCAGCACATGCCAGGTCACAGCAAACCCCTTCCATTTTATTTAATTATTATTGTTGTTATTATTTTCCCCTTTGTTTATTTCTCTCTCCTTTTTTAATTTCCTGGGGCCTGTGCCGCCCAGCCATGGACTTTCATTTAGGGGTAACCCCGTGACAATTATTCATGGAGAATGCAAGCAACTATGGGCATCTACTTCATCTTAAGAGGATTGTATAGAGGATTATGGACCATTATGTTCCTTGGAACTTGCTGGTTTCTTTTTAAGCTCCTCATGTTCTGTGTCAGAGTTGCACATACCTATAATCAAGTAAGGGCATGGATGGAGATACCTGCCTGGTCCCTCTCCATCCTAGTTAATTTAACTGACAATACAGTGTTTGGACTGGTCACCAGGTGCTCATCCCAGTTCCTTATGCATGTTCAGGGTGCCAGCTTAAGTACCATGCTGTCAGTCTCTCTGAATGCATTCCTTGTAATTGTAATTTACATTATGTCGGGGAAGCCTTACCCAGAACCAGAGAATGCTGAGTGGTACGGAAAATGGAGAGGTTTAGGAGAGAGCTTAGAAGTGTGCGGACACCCAGTGTCATGGGATTTTACTCTTGAACACCCATGGGACCCTGAGGAATGAAGCAAGTATCTGAGTAAGGGATGGTGCAGCTCAGAAAGATCTGAGGAGGAATGACTTATTTGGGGCTTAGCTTGTGCTTACCGAATTCCGTATAATACTTTTATGGTGAGAGAGATTCTCCAAACTGAGACCCAAACCAAAACGGGAAACCTCCAAGTCGATCTTGGTCAGTCTCAGGAGGCAGCAGTATCAGTGTTAGTTGCCCCTGTGGAAGGCCTGAAATGGAAACAGGTGTCCTCATGTCTGGAACAGAAAGAAGAAGAAATGGAGGAAGAAGAGGAAGATCCAGGCGAGGGGCCCTCCTCAAAAACTCGCACCCAGAAAGGCAACAGAGAGAAGTAAGAGGCATGGAGAGCAGAGTGATGGGTAGGGAGTCACTGTTACCACTATTTGCCAACCCCTGAAAATGACTGAAATCCAAGGCACAAGAAAGGAGTTTATGAGATACCCGCATGAAACTGTTGTCGCCTGGTTGCTTTGATGTTGGGACAATGGGGCCAGTAATGTGTCCCCAAATAGTACTGAAGCTCATCAAGTAGGAAACATTGCCCAAGACTCAGCTATTGACAGAGGGATTAGTAGATGTCTGGGTGAAGTCACAACCCTCTGGGAAAGAATGTTCTTGGTTGTGAAGTAAAGATATGTGTTAGGTAAAGATTGTGTGCCTCCGGTGGCGCAGTGGTATAAGTTGCTGCTTGCAACACCAGAGGTGCGGAGTTCGAATCCCCCCCGTGGCATAAGTGGCAGAAATGCCACTCTGCTACACAGAGGGCTCGAATCCCAGGAGCTGGACTTGATGATCTCTAAGGTCCCTTCCAACTCGCACGATACTGTGATACTGTGATACTGTGATATCCTTTCAAAGTCGAGCTGGAGCCTGGGCTGAGAAGATGGAATACTGTTGAGAAAGGCATCCAGTATTTGAGAGAAAAAGGCATAGATCCCACATTTGTTTCTAATGATCCACACCAAGACCATGATCCTGAGAGAGTGACGAGTACAATGGAAATATGGTGGAAGCATACAAGAACAAGACCAGAGAGGTATACCATTTCTCTGGTAGCAACTACTAATAGATTTGAAGACCTAGACAGAAGACCCCCAATTTATGAACTGATTCTAACACTTCAAAAATTGGAACAAAAATTACCACCATCCCATGCCTCCATACTTGCCATCTGCCAAATGACAGAAATACTAGATAAAATGGAGAAGAGCCAGGATGGCTTGCAGGAGGAATTGTCCCTGGTGATTAATCGTGATGAACCTGTGGCAGTATCAGAAACACCTGATGAAGACTAGGACGATCAAAAGAATCTGCTGAAGGAGCTGGTGAAACTGATAAAAGTCTCAGCTATCAAAGGCAAACGTCCCTGTCACAGAGTTACCTAGATCAATCTATGTCCGTGATGTGGGGGGGAAATGGGAGAGGGAACAGTAGGCCTATGGGCCCCCCTGGCCTCCAAAAAAAAATGGGAAGGGAAAAAGAGAAAGGGGTAGGGAGATGGGAGCTGGGATCAAGGAAGCTAACAGAGAAACAGCAACAATCTAAGGAGGAAAACTTATTTTACTAACTATGATATTGGAATACAAGATAACAAAATTTAATAAAATCTAATTGAAATTGAGGCTAATAAATCAAGTAAAAAAAGAGAGAGAGAGAAAGTTTTCCAAAGACTGAGAAGCCTACTTTGAAATTGAAGTTGCACAGCTTGGAAGCACACACACACCCATGTGCTCCTCAGGGAAGTGTGGAGCACATCTGTGCTCCACATGATATTAAGATGTGGAATACCAATAGCAAAAATTACAAAACCATGACACCTAGAAATCTGGCTAGAAAGCCAAAGCAGTGGACCTGATGCCCCTCCACCCTTTGGAAAACTATAACTCTGAGTGATGACCTGGTCTTTAAAATATGTTCACTCAAACTTCTCAGTCAGGATGGAATTCACATCTCCTTTGCCCCTTCCTTTCTTTCCTCCCTTCTCTGTCCCCAAGAGCCATTCAGGTGAGAGAATTCCTTGGAGAGTGTTGAAGAGAGGTCCGTAAAAGGTTTAATTCTCAGAGCTGCTTTCTGTTGTGGGGCTGTGAACACACCACTCTGTGCACCCATTATCCAGGCAGAGCAGTTCACCTGTAGTTCACCCATATCCAAGAAGGTGAGCAGGGAGGACCTAGGGAACTAAAGGCCAGTGAGTCTCACCTCTGTGCCTGGGAAGATTGTGGAACACATCCTTCTGGACGACATCCTCAATCACATGAGGAATGAGCATGTGATGCGAGAAAGCCAGCATGGCTTCACCAAGGGAAACTCATGTTTAACCAATCTTGTAGCCTTCTATGATAGAGCAATGGCATTGGTTGACCGATGTCATTTACCTGCACTTGAGTAAGGCCTCTGACATGGTCCCCCACCACATCCTCATCTCCAAATTGAAAGCATATGTTTTTGATGGGAGGACCACTCGATGGATAGGAAATTGGTTGAAAGGCTGCAGACAGAGGGTGGTGATCAATGGCTCTATGTCCTGGTGGAGGCTGGTAACGAGCGGTGTGCCCCAGGGGTCTGTCTTGGGACCCGTGCTATTTAGCAGCTTTATCAATTACATTGATGATGGAATTGAGTGCACTCTCAGCAAGTTTGCTGATGACACAATGCTGAGTGGTGCAGTAGACGTGGAGGAAGGGAGAGATGCCATTCAGGGGGACCTTGACCGGCATGAAAGTTGGGCCTGTGTGAACCAAATGAGGTTCAACACAGCAAAGTGCAAGGTTTTGCACTTGGGCTGGAAGAAACCCAGGCACCTGTACAAACTAGGAGGAGTGATCCTTGAGAGCAGCTCAGCAGAGAAGGACCTGGGGGTCCTGATGGATGAGAAACTTAACATGAGCCAGCAGTGCGCTCTGGCAGCCCGGAAGGCAAATTGTATCCTGGGCTCCATCAGGAGAGGGGTGGCCAGCAGGGTTAGGGAAGTGATTGTCCCTCTCTACTGTGCTCTTGTGAGTCCCTATCTGGAGTGCTGTGTCCAGGTATGAAGCCCTCAGTACAACTCAAAGTTAGAAGTTAGGTATGTGGGCCCACAATGAAGTAGGTTGTGCGGTTACGATAAAGAAAGAGCATCCTGCACACTAAATGGAAGAAGGCGGCCAGAAGCAGACTACTTCTATCAAACATGATGGGGTAAAAAGGACAGAGAGTGGAAGTCATTGAGCCCTTGCACGGAAGATGTCTGATTTCATCCCCATGACCACTACAGGGAGAACCCAGCTACAAACAGCTCAAATGCTGGACAGAGGGGCAGAATGTAAATGAGTACCTGGAAAATAATGAATACGTAGATGAGTTCCAGGAAATATGTTGAATATGTATTGGCTTGACTTTTAAATATGTAACACTTCTGCTTGCTGGCGTGCAAGATAGGAGTGATCCCTTTTCACCCTGCACCGAATACATGCATTCCTGCTTGATAATTAACTCCAGGTTATAGATTTTGATTCTGCAACTCCAATCCATGCTTCTGGAATCAGTCTGTGCCAACCGTTAAAAAAAATTAACTGACATCCAAATGTCTTTTCCAGAGATGACGCTGCTGTCTATCAGGATCAGGGAGCCTTGGAGCCCCAGAGGAAGCAGTGAGGAAGAGAAACTCAACTCCTCTGGTGTGCTGAGCTGGGCTGGGCTCCTGGGATACAGGGAGATCATAAAAGAGGGCAAAGCTGCAGAGAGACAGCTGTGCCCAGGATCATCTCTTGTGCACAGCACAGCCTGCCGATGATAGAATGAGAAGAGAGAAAGGCGAGAGAGCTTCCAGGATGTGGGAGGTGTGTGCAGGCTGAGAGCACGCAGCAGGAGAATTGCTCACAGGCAATGGCACGGTGAGTCTCACTTCAGGCCATATAGCTGCTGTTCATAGAGGGTTAACTATAACTGGGACATCCCATAGCAGATCTGGCTGCAGGCACTGCATGTTTCTTTACTGTGGAAAAAGCCTTCTGCTCCAGCTGAGGGCTTCCATGCTGAAGCATCAGAGCACAGCCCTGAGGGCTGCTTGTCCCAGTAAGGCTGCAGGCTGTGCATGTGGGGCTGCAGGCGGGTGCCCAGGTCTGTCCTGCAGAGCAGGGTCCCTGCTGTGCCCCAGGGGCTGTGTGCCGGCTATGGGACTCTGCCGCCTGCCAGGCTCAGCACTCAGCCTGCCCGGTGAGCTGCCCAGGGCGCTGCGGGGAGACGTGTGGAGGGAAGGAGATGTCCGGCAGGGCTTGTGCTGCCACAGCTGCTGCCTGGGGCAGGGGATCACAGCTCAACTGCACAACTGAATGTTTCTAAGAGTTCTTTGCAAGAGGACAGCTTAGCGTAGACAGGGACTTTTCATCTCCTGTTCTTAGGGAAGGCAAGAAGGATTGGAGGCGTAAATCTAAAATAGGCTGCCTCATCTGGACACAGCTCTGAGATTCCTGAAATTTTCTTTAGTCTGCTGTTTATTTTGAGAACAGTCACATGTGCTGTGCTTCAGCTTCTCCTCTCTCAGAGGGTGGAATTAGTTGAAATTATTATACATTCATCTAGACATGAATAATGCACTTAACTTGCAAACAGGCATGTTTATCTTATAAATACTAAAAGGCACAGAGGTTGGGTTTGGGGGCTCTAAGAGCTGTATGGGTAAAGTTATGAGACAAGAAACAGATTAAAATAACCACGGAGATGGAATAAGACTGTAAGATCATTGGAAGGTTACAGCTTCATATGCTTTTTCTGCTTATCGAATGCTGAACATCATGAAATTAAATAAAGCTGGGGTGCTAAATGAACATTGTCATAGGAGATTGAAAACATTTCATAGTAGAGCAGAAGGAGTGTCTCTGAGAATGCTTTGAACCTGTCATTATCTTCTGCACTCTGAACAGAACTCCAAGCGCAGAAACAGCAGATGCCCAACAGCAGCTCCATCAGCGAGTTCCTCCTGCTGCCGTTGGCAGACACATGGCAGCTGCAGCTCCTGCACTTCTGGCTCTTGCTGGGCATCTACCTGGCTGCCCTCCTGGGCAACGGCCTCATCAGCACAGCCGTAGCCTGCGACCGCCGCCTGCACACCCCCATGTACTTCTTCCTGCTCAACCTGGCCCTCCTCGACCTGGGCTGCATCTCCACCACTCTCCCCAAAGCCATGGCCAATGCCCTCTGGGACACCAGGACCATCTCCTACGCAGGATGTGCTGCACAGCTCTTTTTCTTTCTCTTCTTCATCTCATCAGAGTTTTCCGTTCTCACCATCATGTCCTATGACCGCTACGTTGCCATCTGCAAGCCCCTGCACTACGGGACCTTGATGGACAGCAGAACTTGTGCCACCATGGCAGCAGCTGCCTGGGGCGCTGGGGTTCTCAATTCCCTGCTGCACACTGCCAGTACGTTTTCACTGCCTCTCTGCCAAGGCAATGTTGTCAACCAGTTTTTCTGTGAAGTCCCCCAGATCCTCAAACTCTCCTGCTCAGAATCAAATCTCAGGGAAGTTGTGCTTATCATTTTTAGTGCCAGTTTAGTCTTTGGGTGCTTTGTTTTCATAGTTGTGTCCTATGTGCAGATCTTCATGGCCGTGCTGAGGATGCCCTCTGAGCAGGGACGGCACAAAGCCTTCTCTACGTGCCTCCCTCACCTGGCTGTGGTCTCCCTGTTTGTCAACACTGGCATTTTTGCCAACCTGAAGCCCCCCTCTCTCTCTTCCCCATTTATGGACTTGTTGGTGGCACTTCTGTACTCGGTGGTGCCTCCAGCACTGAACCCTATTATCTACAGCATGAGGAACAGGGAGATCAAGCACTCTCTCAGGAAGGTGTTGCAATACGCACTATTTCAGCTTCCATAAAGTGTACATCTTCCTCACATGATTCCCAGTGATGGTTCTTTATGTTTTTTGCATATTTGATAGTTTGATTTTGTGTGATACAGTAATCTGCAGAAATATGTTTCACATTTTTATACTTCTACCTTCTTTATATTTTCTCACTCCATGAGCTCCTGTAAACATGGAACCTGATTCCCTAAATATATTAAGAGATAAATAAAAATTGCAATGTAGACTTTTCCTTAGCTCTTCTCTCTTCTTGCCTTGTCTGGATCTGGTGGAGGTACAGCCACAGACAGCAGCAAAACATGATCTTTTCATTTCTGCTCTATTTAGACTGCCACAGTTCTCTCGAGTACTTTCATTTGTGCAGGCCTGAAGGTCTTGTGTGTCTGACAACAGTTCTGATGTCTCTACAGCAGCACTCCTGTGCTGCAGTCAGTAGCCAGAAATATGAATGGCTGTGCCAGAGCTGGTCTCCTTGCTGGCACTGCCATAACAAGAAGGACTCCTCAGAGCAGGACCTGAGAACTGGAGACCTCTTCCAAAGCTGGTGCATGGAATATACCTCAGGAGCTGCTCTCTGAGATCTTTTGGTGCTCTTCCTTGCGTGACTGGGTCAGATTCAAGAGTCCCAAGTAGATCTTTAAGCGACTCGGGGCCGTGCTGTGGTTTAAAGTTTATGGGTTGAGATAAAGAGAAAAAAAAAAGGATAATAATTATGATAAATATATTTATACATAAATAATATATTTAGTACATTTTCACACATATACATCATATGCAGTTGCAGGCATATCTGCAAAGATACTAATCCCTATGCCTATCTGTTTGCAAGTCCAGGACTTGTTGCAGGGTGTTTAACAGTCACACGGTTCACTGTAGGAGCTGAAGTGGCTGTCGGGCTGTTACAAGAGCTGGAGCAACTGCAGAGCTCATTGCCAGGGCTGGAATCACCACAGGACTTGAGACTGAAGTTCGAGCAACCACTGGGCTCATTGGAGGGGTTGGAGAGACCGCAGGGCTGTACCTCTTGGCACAGTGCACCTCCCTTGGGAGGAATTTGTTTGATTTTCATATCGCAATACTTGGAACAGCTACAGGACATGTGGCAGAAGTGACAACAGAGCTCATTATGAGGGATGGAGTGACAGGAAGATCTGTCCAGAGCTTGGAGCAACCACAGGATGTGTAGCAAAATCTTGGAGCTGCTGCAGGGCCTGTGCCAGGAGTTGCAGAGGCTGCAGCACTGTCAGCAGATCCAGCTCTCTTCTCCTTGAGGGTGCTGAAGAGTGTTGAACACCGCTCAGTAGGTATGGGCCACCTGCAGTCATTTGCGCCTCTTGGAGATTACCAGGGCTACAGCAGACCTTCCCCCAATATTCCACCAGTTTCTCAGGATCCTTCAGTTTCTCAGAGATGAAGTTCCAAAGCCCTGGGAGTGCCCAACGCTCCAGGCAGCTGCTCAGACCATCCATCACCCCTTGTCATGCAGAGCTGTCTCACCTTGGGGCAGATCACACAGTGACATTCTCAAATAATTTTTTAGTCTGAGACACAACCCAACTTGATACACATTAATGACATGTAGCAATGGGAGCATGATGGTTGGAGCATCCCATGGATAGTCAAAATCCTCAGGAGCTGTTGTAACTACATTTGGAGTTCCAGGGAAAGATAAGTGAGAGGAAGGCTGAGGGACAGCTGGAAAGTGTCCTCCCATCTCTCCTCCATAGCCAGGCACCCTGAGGAGACAATGTTTGACAGCTGCCAGTTTTATCGCAACATAAACCAAAGCCAAACAGCATAGCAAAATAAATACCCCAAACATGGCCCCAGAGTTGACAAACAGTGCAGAAGGGAAAACAAGCAGCAAGCAAGGAGCTGTGCAATGCAGCATCATGAGAAGTCTCAGTGAGCTCTACAAATAGGGAAACAATCAGCATCCTGGCCAGCAATTCTCCAGCTCCCACAAAGCCCTGTGTTAACTTGCTCTGGACAGATGTGGTGTTATCTCAATCCTTGGAGCCCCACATCAGGCACCAAAAAGACAGTGGTGGCAGAACCCAGCAGGTGACTCAGCAGCACACAGTGCTTTGTGCACTGCCCTCTTCCCAGTGGGATGGGGAAGAGCATTGGGAAACAAAGTACAATTTGTGGGTTGAAATGGAGCTATTTACTAAGAGAGATACAAGGAGAGGTGTAATAGTCATCAGTATGAATCCATTTATATGGAACAGTACGTAACAACTGATGCACAAGCAGTTGCTCAGCACCACCAGACTGATGCCCAGCTGGGCCTTGGGCAGCAGAAGAGAGTGAGATGAACTCCCACCCCTTTCAATACTCCTTTTACTCGCTCTAATTTGGTACGGAACATCCCTTTGGCCACTTTCAGTCAGCTGTCCTCACTCTGTTCCCTCCCAGTTCCATGTGCCCTCCACTGACCATGGCACTGGCTCTGTACAACACTGCTTAGCAGCAGCTGTAAACACTACAATGTTATCAATACTTTTCTCCTAGAACCAAAACGCTGCACCAGAGCAGACAGTCTGAAGGAAATAATGCCATCCCAGCTGTAACTCAGCTACCTGCCTGTCCCCCTCCTCTTGTTCTTCCTGATCAGGAAGCAAGGAACAGAATCTGCTGCTCTCCTCTCTGAGCCCTTTCCATCAGCTCTCAGCTGGCTCCTCTGCCATCCCCAGGCAGAGCTCAGTGCACTCTCACAGAGGGCAGCAGCCTTTCCTCATCTTCCTTGCCCATCCATCATGAAGAGTCTGAATCTGCTTTGCTACAGTTCAGAGGTGAGAATCAACCCACCATGTCTCTGTGAGCCAAACAAGACCCTAGGCCTGCAAATGCACAGCGATTTCAGTCTCGCTGAGTGAATGATTGTGGTCCTCTCCTTAGTGTAAAGACTCTTCAGAAAGCATCCCCTTCCAGAAGCATGTTTTGATTTAGCCTGGCTGGGCCTTGCATCTACACCGTGGTACTGATGATCAGAAGGTGGCACACGGGTACGAGACGCATTATGGAACTCACAGTTGTTCATCAAGCACTGACACTATCAGGGCATGGATTTCCTGAAGGTCCTCAGCTGCATTTTCCAGCTGGCTGGGGGTGTGCTGGAGACCCCATGGAACTGCCATTCTGTTGTAATACAAGAAGAATTTTACAGAGCAGCACCCATGGATCAAGATAAGGACTTCACAGAGCAGCAGCTACGGAGCAGGATAAACTGCATGAGGACCAAGGACACCTGTAGGAAAAGAATGAATGGCTCTCGGCTTTGAAGCTGGGGGGGAGGGCGGGAGGGTAGGTTTGTTATTGCAGTAGCTTTCCTCCAGTTATTGTGTGTGATTTTTGGACGCCCTCTTCTGTTTGCTATAAAAGTACAGCTTTTCGGGCAATAAATGGATGCAGCTATATTTAACCTTATTGGTGTGTGGCTGTTTGTCCCAGTGCTCTGAGTTTTTGCCCTCACACTCACCATCAATTGGCGCTCAATGTGGGGCACTTTAAGGTTGGACCTCAAAACTTCACTGAAGGAACGGGAGAGTGAAGTTGGAGAAACCGGGACCTGAGCTGATGTGACAGGGTCCCGAAGCACTGTCTGGAACAAAGATAGTGGGTAAACTGCGAGAGGACAGCGGTCGCAGCAGATGGTTGGCATTGGCTAGCGAAAAACTGTGTGTTGTGGTAGCTGGAAGCGGGGTCGCATCCCGCCCTCTGAAAGCCACGATGGAGTGGGAAGCTGCGGAGAAACTGCTCATAAGTATTCTCTCTAAGAGAGGGGAGCAGGTATCTCCTATAGGCAAATCTGAGCTGGTAAAATTTGTTCGGAAGAGTGGACATCTTCAGGAGTTGGCACTGATGTTCAGCGTAACCATATGGTGAGAAATAGGGGACCGTATGTGGGACTCTGTTATCTTGGAAAATAAGGAACCTAAGCATTTGCAAGGCTTGGGTCCTACATGGAAGCTGATTATAAATACATCAAAGAATATGCAAGTCAAGCATCAGATTGCTGCTACAGTACAAGCCCTATCTGGACCTAGTGCTCAGTCAAGGTCAGAATTTAACTCCCTGTTACCAGGAGTCTCGTACTCAGTTTGCTCATCAGCCTCACAAGTTAGGGCTTCTGCAGAAGCTCTGAATACTCCCCTGACCTCGACCTCTTTGATGTCCCAGCAGGGCCAGTGGCAGCAAGTGAGGAAGGTATGGGGAGGGACTAAGGGGGGGAGGAGTGTGCAGAGCAGCAAGAAGATCCTGAGAGAGAAAGCAACTCAGATAATGGTGAGAATGGAAAGTGTTAGAGGAATATATTAAAACATTAACTGAGAATCTTCAGGACTTGGAACTGCATATGAAGGAGGCAATAGTCTCTACGAGCACTGATGTCTTTACAGACCCTGCCTATGCCACTTTTACCCCAGACATAGCAGCCCTCCATCTTCACATTGGTCTGGGCCTATTAGAGATGCAATATTGTAGGGACAGTGGCAAGCTGCGTCTCAGCTCGCTTGTCTGGTGATATACGATCAGCAGGGAGCTGCTTGGTGGGAAGTGCATGACTGGAAATTGTTACAACAGGCTCGTAGGACTGTGACTGACTATGGGATAAAATCTAAAGCTTCTAAGCAAATTATTCAATGGATTTTCACTGCGGATGTGCAAATGCAGCTGGACACTCGTAATATTGCTTGGTTGTTACTAACGCCATCAGAATATGTGTTGTTTATTCTGGAATGGATGGAAGGGTTTAAACAAATTAGACAAGGAATAAACTCTTCTGACTGTTCCCCACTGCCCTCCCTCCCACCCTCGCTGCTGCTCCTCAGAGCCGAAAACAGTCCCTGCCCAGATTCGATCCATGGCTCCGACCCCCCCCAATGGTGAGGAGAAAGAGAAATCGTGACCCCGCTGCACGCCCGTGCCTTCTGCTGCCACTCTGGCCCTAATGCTGGCGGTGCCACAGCTGCCTTCCACCCCACCCACGTCGCTCACTGTGACGCTGCCTCTCTCTGCCGCGTCTACATCATTTGCTGCTTCGTCTCTGCAGCCTACACATAACTTGGTTAAAAACAAGGATGGACCGACCAGTCAAACTTTCCTCCAAGAATGGGGGATTAAACACATTACATGCATTGCTCATTCTCCCATGGGACAAGCTATCACTGAGCGCACTCATCAAACATTGAAGTCCATTATTATACAAAAAAGGAGAACATGGGGGACACACCACAAGAAAAATTATGTAAGGCTTTGCTTGTGCTGAATTTTTTGAATCGTGATCATACATATACAGCTCGTGGATCAAGACAAAGACTTCACAAAGCAGCAGCTGCGGAGCAGGATAAACAGCATGAGAACCAAGGGCACCTCTAGGAAAAGAATGAATGGCTCGTGGCTTTGAAGGGGTGTTTATGGTAGTTATTGCAGTGGCTTTCCTCCAATTAGTGTGCGTGATTTTTGGATGTCCTTATCTGTCTGCTATAAACGTATGGCTTTTTGGGCAATAAATGGACGCAGCTATATTTAACCTTATTGTTGTATGGCTGTTTGTCTGTGCATGCTGACCTACTGCCTTCAGGTTCTCCAACAAGTATATGTGAATATATGCATGCTCATGCATATATTGTATATGTTTGAAAATATACTAAATATATTATAAATGTATAAATACATTTATCATAATTATCCTTTTCTTTTTCTCTTTATCTCAGCCCATAAACTTTCAACCTCAGCACTGCCCCGAGTTGCTTGCAGATCTCCTTGGGACAGTTCAGTCTTACCAGGTCACACAGTGAAGGGTAACAAAAGACCTCGAGGCCTCCTAATGGAGCAGCTCCTGAGGTATATTCCTTACAAAATCTTTGGAAGAGACCTCCAGTTCTCTGGTCCTGCTCTGAAGTGGCTCTCTTGTTATGGCAGTGCCAGCAAGAAGACCAGCTCTGACACAGCCATTCATATTGCCGGCAACTGACTGCAACCCCAGAGTGCTGCTGTAGAAACAAAGGACTGTCGTGAGACACACAAAACCTTCAGGCCAGCAGAAATGAGAGGACTTGAGAGCACTGTGGCAGTGTGAAGAGAGCAGGATAGAAAAGAGCACGTTGTGCTGCTGTCTGTGGCTGTACCTCCTCCAGTCCCAGACAAGGCAGGAAGAGAGAAGAGCAAAGGAAAAGTCTGCTTTAAAAGCTTTTTATTTATCTCTTTACCTATTCAGGGAATCTGGTTCCATGTTTACATGAGCTCTTGGAGGTAGAAATTGGAGATTAGGTAGGAAAGAAGTGAAATAATTTTTTTATTTATAAGCTCAATAACATTTTTGTGCGGGTTAATATATCACACACAATCAAACAATAAACAATGCTTAAAACATAAGGAACCATCACTGGGAATTCTATAAGGAAGATGTGCACTTTATGGAAGCTGGAATAGTGCATACTGCAACACCTTGCTGAGAGCATGCTTGATCTCCCTGTTCCTCATGCTGTAGATAATTGGATTCAGTGTTGGAGGAACCACTGAGTACAGAAGTGCCACTGTCAGATCCAGGAGTGAGGAGGAGGCAGAGGTGGGCTTCAGGTAGGCAATAGAGGCAGTGCTGACAAGCAGTGAGAGCACAGCCAGGTGAGGGAGGCACGTGGAGAAGGCTTTGTGCCATCCCTGCTCTGAGGGCATCCTCAGCACAGTCTTGAAGATCTGCACATAGGACACAACTATGAAAACAAAGCACCCAAAGGCTAAACTGAAACTAAAAATGATAAACACAACTTCCCTGAGGTAGGAGGCTGAGCAGGAGAGCTTGAGGATCTGGGGGATTTCACAGAAAAACTGGTTGACAGCATTGCCTTGGCAGAGAGGCAGTGAAAACGTACTGGCAGTGTGCAGAATGGAATTGAGAAGCCCAGCGCCCCAGGCAGCTGCTGCCATGGTGGCACAAGCTCTGCTGTCCATCAAGGTCCCGTAGTGCAGGGGCTTGCAGATGGCAACGTAGCGGTCATAGGACATGATGGTGAGAAGGGAATACTCTGCTGAGAGGAAGAAGAAAAAGCAAAACACCTGTGCAGCACATCCTGCGTAGGAGATGGCCCTGGTGTCCCAGAGGGCGTTGGCCATGGCTTTGGGGAGAGTGGTGGAGATGCAGCCCAGGTCGAGGAGGGCCAGGTTGAGCAGGAAGAAGTACATGGGGGTGTGCAGGCGGCGGTCGCAGGCTACGGCTGTGCTGATGAGGCCGTTGCCCAGGAGGGCAGCCAGGTAGATGCCCAGCAAGAGCCAGAAGTGCAGGAGCTGCAGCTGCCGCGTGTCTGCCAATGGCAGCAGGAGGAACTCGCTGATGGAGCTGCTGTTGGACATCTGCTGTTCCTGGGCTTGGAGTCCTGCTTAGAGAGCAGTAGATGATGACAAGTTCAAAACACTCTCAGAGACACTCCTTCAGCTGTACTATAATTTTCCTCATTTCTGCTTTCTGCTGTACTGCAAAATATTTCCCTTCCCTTTGGAAAATGTACATTTAGCTCCAGAACTTAAATTTAATTTCATGAGATTCACCATCCCTTAGGGAGTAGACGATTAGGCAGCTCTTTATTTCTTCTCATTTCCTAATCATATCCCAGCCTCCTGGATATTTTTCTCTTTACTCCAACTGCTCTTCAACATCCCAACCCCAGCCTCTATGCAATTCAACATCTCTTAGAGAAGTAAGACTGTTTGCAGGATAGGTGAACAATTAAAGTCTGCAGAAAACCACGAGAGCTGGAACTGATTTTATCCTTTGAGGAAGGAAAGGCTGAAACTACGTTCTGTGTGACTGTTCAGAAAACAACCAAAGGATTGAAGAAATACTGGGAAGTCTCAGAGCTGTTTTCAAAGTTTACACCACCTTTTAAATTTCTGCCTCAAATCCTCTTTCCTTCCCTAAGAACAGGACATGGAAAATCCCCGCCTTGACTGTCCATTTGCCAAGAACCCTTACAAACATTTAGTTGTGCAGTGGAGCTGTGATCCCCTGCCCCAGGCAGCAGCTGTGGCAGCACAAGCCCTGCCGGCGGGCTCCTTCCCCCCACACGTCTCCCCGCAGCACCCTGGACAGCTCCCCGGGCAGGCTGAGTGCTGAGCCTGGCAGGCGGCAGAGTCCCATAGCCGGCACACAGCCCCTGGGGCACAGCAGGGACCCTGCTCTGCAGGACAGCCCTGGGCACCCGCCTGCAGCCCCACATGCACAGCCTGCAGCCGTGCTGGGACATGCAGCCCTCAGGGCTGTGCTGCAGCAAGCAAGCCCTCAGCTGGAGCAGAAGTCTTTTCCTACAGCAAAGAAACATGCAGTGCCTTCAGCCAGATTTGCTATGGGATCTCCCAGATTAAGTTAACCCTCTATGAACAGCAGCTGCATGGCCTGAAGTGAGACTTACCGTGTCACGGTCTGTGAGCAATGCTGCTGCAGTGAGCTCAGAAGGCTGCTCACACCTTATGCATCCTGGAAGCTCTCTCCCCTTTCTCTCCTCTCCTTCTGTCACCTGCAGGCTGTGCTGTGCACTAGAGGTGCTCCTGGGCACAGCTGTCTGTCTGCAGCACCATCCACTTTTATGAGCTTCCTGTGTCCCAGGAGCCCAGCCCAGCTCAGCAGCAGAGGATATCATTTTTATCCTTCCCACTCGTATCCCCTGAGATTTCTCTGCATCTTCATGTTCAACAGCTCCTGAAAGACAACAGCATCATGACAGTACATTAAAATCTGTTGAATTTAACACCAGATTTCTAGTGGTCAGTGACTTATTCCAGACATGTGGTAAGTCCTTCCAGAGAGTGTTTGTTGAAACTAAAAGGGCACACAGATAAGGACACAATATCATAGAATCATAAAATCACCTTGGTTGGCAAAGACCTACAAGATCATCCAGTTCAGCTGTTCACCTATCACCAATAGCTCCCACTAATCCATGTCCTTCAACACAATATCCATTCATTCCTTGAATACCATCAACTGGTGAATCCACCACCCCCCTGGGAAGTCCATTCCACATCCCAAAGTGCAGGACTCTGCATTTGGTCTTGTTGAACCTCATCCCACTGGCTTCAGCCCAGCTCTCCAGCCTATCCAGATCCCTCAGTAGGGCCTTGCTAACTCCAGGCTGATCCACACTCCCAGCCAATTTGGTGTCATCTGTAAACTTACTTAGGGTTCACTTGATGCCTTCATCCAGATCAACAATAAAGGTATTGAAGAGGAAAGGCACCAGCACTGACCTCTGGGGAGCACCAAGTAGGTGCACAGGTAGGCGTCCAGCCGAGTCTTGAATATCTCCAGACAAGGAGACTCCACAACCCCATTGGGCAGCCTGTTCCAGTGCTCCGTCACCCTCACTGTAAAGAAGTTCTTGCACACATTCATGCGGAACTTCCTATGCTCCAGTTTCTGGACATTTCCCCTTGTCCTGTCTCCACACACTGATGAAAAGAGTTTGGTCTCACCACTTTGCCACCCACACCTCAGATATTTATAGACCTGGATCAGGTCCCCTCTCAGTCTTCTTTTCTCAAGGCTAAACAGACCCAGTTCACATAGTTTTTCTTCATAGGGGAGATGCTCCAGGCCCTTCACCATCTCTGTAGCCCTTTGCATCACTCTTTCCAAGAGATCCGTGTATTTTTTTTTATAATGGTGAGCCCAGAACTGGTCACAGAACTCCAGATGAGGCCTTAAGAGGGCAGATTAGAGGCGAAGGATCATCTCCCTTGACACCCTGGCCACCGTATTTTGTATGCACCCCAGAATGCCATTGGCCTTTTTGGCCACGAGGGCACACTGCTGCCTCATGGCCAACCTGTTGTCCATCAGGATACCCAGGTCCCTCTCTGCAGAGCTCCTATACAGCAGCTCATCCCCCAACCTGTCCTGGTGCATGCAATTATTCCTCCCTAGGTGCAAGACTCTCCACTATCTTTTGTTAAACCTCATCTGGTTTATTACTGCTCAGCTCTCCAGCCTGCCAGGCCTCGCTGAATGACAGCACAGACTTCAGGTATGTCAGCCAATTGTTGTAGATGCTAACGAGGCTGAACCTTGCAGTATTCGGAGGGGGGGAGATGTTGTAAACATATAGGCGGTAGCGGGGCTTTTCGAGATGTCACGTGACAGTGGCCCCCCCTCGTTTCCAGCTACACCTTGTGAAGTACCTTTTGGCGCGCATTTCAAACGTGTGCCCTAGGGGGCGTAGACGAAGTAGTAAGGTATATAAGGTGTTGATTACTCCTAATAAATGCCATTTTGCCACCTTTCTTGATGAGTCACGGTGGTCCTTTTGGCCCTAGCGAGGGTCTCGCTAGCACCTGGGCAAGTATGCGGTTTGGATTATAATTGTGCACGGCAACATATGGTGCTCCTGTGTGAGGCCATAAACTCCGGTGTGCCTTTTCGTTTTCTTTTTGGGGATTTTTCTTATTAGGCGTGTTTTCGGTTTATTTTTTTTGTTTGTTTGTTTTTTATATAGGGGTGTACTGAGGGGACGGCAGTGCATTCCTCCTCCAGCTGCTCGGGGGGACGACGAGTGTGCCTGGGGGTTTTTTAATCTGGGGTGTAGTGAGGTGACGGCATTGCATCCCGCAAGGGAGCGCCTCGGGGGGACGACGAGCGTGCTTTCTTGTCTTTGTAGAGATTGCCTGGGGGGGCAAGGGTCTCTTTTTTCTCTTTTTGCAGTGCAGGTACTCGTGGATTGCGATCGGGGGCGCTATATTTGCGGCAAGAGTTCCGGGGGGACGACGGGACGGGGCGGGACGACGATTATGGAATTTATCAGTGAGGTATCGTTTTCTTTTTGTAAAGAATACTGTGGCGAGACTGCTCCTTCTTTGCAGGAGATTGCTGCAGTACTTACTTATCTTGAACGGGACGGGGAACTTTCATCCCCCCGCGAGATCCTTGACTGTCGTAAATGGGATCCGCTCACTGTTCTGCTTGCAGAGCATGCAGCGACAGCCCAGGCGGCTGCCGAGCTTGTGACCTGGGGCGTAATCCTGGGTGCTCTTAAAGCAGCCAGGGAGGAGGGGAAACTTGTTGAATCGTGTTTGTTAGTTGGGCTTGTGTTTGACCCGGAGCAGCCGGGAGGGCGGCCGGGAAAAGCGGCTGAGGACGGTGGGACCCAGGAGAGCCGTCTGGGGAGGAGGCGGGGAGATGGGACGGGGTCTGGGAGAAGCGGAGAAGAAAAAGTTAAAGACGGCGAAGATGGGACGGGGTCCGGGAGAAGCGGAGAAGAAAAGGTTAAAGATGGCGAATTCCAATCGACCACACACCCTCTCGACTGCCAAGTGGACACTTCAGTCCCATATCCTTTGTCATTGGGGGGTGGGGAGTGCGGGCGCACGGCTAATTCGAGTGGTTGGAGAAGTAGGCGTGTTCCAGACCCGGGGGGAGCGCAAACGTGGTGCTATCCCGGGGGGGGGAGTAGCGGGCGTGCAGCTAATTCGAGTGGTTGGGGAAGTAGGCGGTACGGCTGCTGGCGGCGGCGGGGGAGCTCGCTGCTGCGATCAGTCCGAGGGCCGCCTGATCGGACCCGGGCCCAACTCCTGCTGCGCTGCGCCAACGGGACAGGACCGACAGAGCTTGCAGCTGCAAGTTGTTCGCTCGCTGTGGCTCCTGTTGCCTGCCAGTCATGCAGGGGACCGGGGCTCGATTCGCCGGCGCGGAGCCGCTCCGCCTTCCGGCATCGGGCTGCCGGCTGCTGCCGCGAGTTCCGTTTACCCCTGGCTTTAAACACACTAAAGACTTTAACGGCGCATGACCCTGTGCTCCCTCACAACACTGAAAGCCTCACATGTGTGATTCTCAAGCTGGTGCAATATACATTCTGGAAAGAGGGGTGGATGACTGAGCTTGGGAGGGTTGTGGCAGCTGAACAAGATGATCCCTTTCACTCTGTGCATGGTATAGACATGCAAGAGGGAATTAAAGCAGAGTGCTTGCAGCTGGTGGGTTTTGATATTCAACCATGTGTTAAGAAACTATGGAATATGCAGAAACTGGTAGGAGCCCTCCAGTGGGTTCGGGGTGCTTTGGGGATACCTGCTCGATTGATGAAGCCCTTGTATGGTCAGCTAAAGGGATCCGACCCAAAAGAACCCCAAAATCCGTCTAGCAAAATGGCTGCAGCTTGGCAAAAGATCTTACAGAGCTGCATGGACACTGCTCAAGGTCTTGAAATGGCCCAGCTAGCTCAGTTGGTAGAGCATGAGACTCTTGATCTCAGGATGGTGGTTTGGCAGGATTCCAACCATAGTTCACAGGCTGCTGTCTTCACAAACCGAATGGTCAGCGTGCAGATGCTTGAGGTGATGGCTGTGACGGTCGCAGTGCACCTCTGGCGAATGATACCCTCTAACATTGTTGCTGACTCCATCTTTGCAGCCAAGCTGTTGGCCTGGATGGGCCGGGAGGACTTCCCAAGTTCAGAGGCTGCTGGAATTTTAGATGAGACCTTGACCTCTCACACAGCTCCTGTTGCATCCTTATATGTGTGTGGTCACTCTGAGGTGCCAAGCCTTTTTACCAGAGGTAATGCAATAGCAGATAAAGTTGCCAGCACTCCTGTCTTTGGCCTAGGGTCACTGCAGATCTGGCAAACTGGTATCATCTGGGAGTCTTGCTTGTCTCCCCGTCAAGGGCTGGCTGTTGCTATGAGTGCCTCCTCTGTTGTCATCACGGCCACTGAGCATGTCGGGTCTGGCTTGACTGCAGTCCGATACCATTTGGCAACCGCTGTTGCTATGGTCGGTTTGCCCAGTCACGTTGAGACTGACAATGGGTCCTGCTTCACTTCTCGTTTTACTCAGGAATGGTTGGTGAAGACTGACTATGGGAAGTGGGATAAGAGTTCTTTCCTTACAGGAGCAGTTGGTGGGGAGTCCGAATCTGGTACCTGAGACTGTTCTGCTGCTGTTGGTCTCGGTGATTAGTACCGCTCGAACAACAAGCGCGGGGACCTTCTGGATTCAGTCTAGAATTGTCGGGTCTCAGCCAACAGTAGATTCACACTTATCTGTATTTGCAACTTCACTTATCTTTTAGGATGTGTTCTTCTTATCCTATAGTGTGATTCTAGTTACCTAGTCACTACATATCGATTACACGCTAATGTAATGATGGTGCATGTTGCCGTGTGCTGATGAGCTGATGGACGCTATCGAGGCTACGGACAGAAGACTTTGACTACTGTTCACCATACAGAGAAGATGCATCATGCAAGAATGATGAAGAATAGAAAGAAGAATGACAAAGAATGAAGAAGAATAGAAAACATCACGGATGAGAACTGTTTCTCGGATGGTTCCAGACATCAAAGGGACTATCTTAATATACACTTCATTTAGTTGTGGTATTGTTTTCTTTTGCACAAATGTAACTTGCACTACTCATTATATCAGATAGAGCTTTTAAGGTTTATATAAAGTTTATAGAGAGTAAGTTATATTAAGAGTAATATATTAATAGATCTTAAGGTTTATATAAATTTATAGAGTAAGTTATATTAAGAGTAAAATATTAATAGAGTAATAGAGTTATGATAAGAGTAATATATTAATATCGTTAGAGTTGCATTAAGATTAGTATTAGTCTTATTAAGGTTAGATTTGACTAAGTAGATAAGTAATTCAGTTAAACTGAGTACAATAGTATAAGTATATTGCATAGAACATATAGAATAATATCAAATTTATAGTAGATTATACTTGGGATTTTAGTGTTCACATTGAAAAGGGATAAATTGTTGTCTTGGGGGGCGGGGAGATGTTGTAGATGCTAACGAGGATGAACCTTGTAGTACAAGCATATAGGCGGTAGCGGGGCTTTTTCGGGATGTGACGGTGATAGTAATCCAGCCTCTTCCGTCTCAAGGTACATTGGCGCGCATTTCAAACGTGCCCTAGGGGGCGTAGACGAAGTAGTAAGGTATATAAGATATTGATTACTCCTAATAAACACCATTTTGCCACGTTTCTTGATGAGTCACGGTGGTCTTTTGGCTCTGGCAGAGGTTTCGCAAGAAGCTGGGAAATTGGGGGTTTCCGAGTCACGGCAACATCAGAGCTAATGGAAATGGCAAACAGAGGAGACCAACAGTGTCTGTTCCCAGCTTTCTGATCAGGGAGTGCAAGTGGAAGGCGCCCTTTGCAGGCAGATGGGAGCCTGATGTTGTCAGGCCTGTATCCCCTTTAGGGGCCTTTTTCACTCCAGGAACAGCACAGCAGGGCATGTGCCATCCAGGAGATCCGAGGAGAGCACAGATGGCAGCTTCTTGACCAAGCCGTGGTGGTACCAAAGAGGAGAGGTGCTCTGCTGGATCTCATACTCTCCGTCAAGGAAGGTCTGGGGTTAACTGTGAAGGTCAAAGGGGCATCAGGCCATGTGCAAGACACAAATGGATCTCTTTCTATTAATTAATTAATTAATAAATGTTGAGGCTGTAAGCTTAAATGATGATCATAAATGTCAATAAAACAGACAAAGAATTGAAGCCCCGGTGGCTCAGCGGTAGGATTGCCGCTTGCAACACCAGGGGGCCCGGGTTCGAATCCCCCCTGTGGCGCAAGGGGTAGAAGTGCCGCTCTGCTACACAGAGGGCTCGAATCCCGGGAGTTGGACTCGATGATCTCTAAGGTCCCTTTCAACTCGCACAATACTATGATGATACTATGATGAAGACACAGATAGAAATCAATGAAAATGTGTTAACCCTTCTCAACATGAGAAAATCTCATGTGTCCTGTCCATTTTGAGTTGTAAATATGAGTACTTGAGGGGATTTTGTGTCTGTTTTTCTTTTCCCATATTTGCGATCTTTTCCAGAACCGTGTTTTCAGGACACAGATGCCTTCATGTTCAGGGACACAGACAGCGGTGCCAGTGCCAATGCCCTGTGACTAAAGCCCGGTGTCCGCCGCTGCTCTTCCCTGCTGCCTATTTGATGTCCCTCATCCTCCAGGTGTCTCCAGCTGTCCTAAATAAATGGCCGTGGTTAAGGCCACGTTTTCAGCAGGCCATCTGGACACACGCTCCTCCCACTGCCCTCCAGATTGCTCCATCCCTTGCATTTTGTTCAGTCAGATACCTCCCAATTATTATCCATCTGATTTCTGACTTTCAGGGGGATTACTCAAATTTGCTCCATCTTTCCAAAGTCTGATGGACTGTGTTGTCAACTCCTTCACCATGATTCTGTCAATCCCTTCCTATTTATACTTTTTCTTTTTCTTCTCCTTTTTTTCTTTTTCTTCCTTTCTTTTTCTTTCACTTATTTTCCTTTTCCTTTTTTTCTTTCTTATTAAAGCACAAAGTCTGAAAGATGTTTATTAATGTCAGTAAAGGTGAATAAAAGTGTTGAAGACAAAGATAGAAATCAATGAGAATGTATTAACCCTTCTCAATGTGTGAAATACTCACAAGTCCTGTTCAGTTTTAAGTTGATACCTCCCAACTACCTGGCTGATTTATCCAAGGAAGATTACTGGAATTTGATCCATTCCTCAAAAGTCTGATGGATTCTGTTGTTAACTCCTTCACCGTGATTCTATCTATAACATCCTATCTGTCTCTGGCTTATTTCTTCTACAAATATTCCCTGTGAAAGAAAAAACTCAATAGAAGCAGCTTGGACATGGCATGGAGCTGATCACTGTGTTTTACTGTTCATTCATTTGCATCATCTTTCCTTTTGTTTTCTGGCTAAAAAGATGGAGAACTCTTTCTTTGCCCTTGTGCAGCTGGTTCTCTGTGGAAAACCAGTGGGAGTTGGTGCAAAGCAGGTTTAACAATGAGTGGGTGGCTGCAGAGGAAAAGAGTGATGTAAGGAAAAGTGATGCAAGCCCCATGGGGTCAATGTGAGCAGAAGTGGGTTGAGAAGGACTTCTGTCCACACAGTAACAGAATAGAATGCATTGGGGACATCCTGGATTGCTACCAGTTGCACAGTGCTGCTTTAAAGACTTGCTTATAAACAAGTATAAATAAATAGATAGTAAATGTCTGCTGGATCCCTCCTCTTCAAGATATGTCCAGGTACCCCTCCATTTTGCTGAACAACTTCTGAAAACCTGAAGAATATGACAGGAAGGCAAAAGGCACAGGAGGCTCTTCAGGTTATAATGGGCCCAAGGGTGCATTTGATGCTGAGTCCATCAACCTGCAGTGCAGAGAGAAGACTGAACAACAAGAATAGTGCTCAACAAGACAAAGGCAGAAGTAACAGTGAAGTTTCCTGGAGTATTAATGGGCCCACTGAGAGGCACTAACAAGCCATCTTCCCAAGGGACTTGTTAGAGCAGATAATTGGAAGCCATGAGTACAGGCAGGCAAAGGCACTGGCATGGTGGCTCAGTTGGTGAGAAACCCCTCTTTTGCCATACAAAGCAAACAGGCCAAATCCTGATTCCCAGACCCTTGGCAAGGGGATCCTGTCCGTCATGTTTGCTCAGGGCCCTTCCTGGGGCAGTGTGATGGAGGTCTGTATGATGCTAAATGAACGACATGGGGACAGAAGATTCCAGGCTCTGCATGGGATGCAAGGATGATGTGGGGTTCATGTCTCATGTGTGCTCCGTCTCTCATCACAGGCTGTGGGATGTAAGAAAGGCCCAATCTGAACAAGCAGTCAATCCTAATGAAACTCTGAACTTCAGATCACTCAGTTCCAGTGTCCTCCTTTGTACACCCTCCCATAGATTGATGTCCTTTATGTTCTGCGGTGCCCAGGAGTGAACCCAGTGCTCCAGGTGAGGCTGTAGCAATGCAGAGCAGAGAGGGACAGTCCTTTCTCTCACCCAGCTGGCAATAACTTGCTTGATGCACTTAAGGGGACAGCTGAGTTTCCTGGCTGCCTGGGCACACTGCTGATTCACGTTCAATATGATGCTTATCAGGACCCCCAGTCCTGTTCAGTCAGTCTGCTCTCCAGTGTCCCATATCCAGTCAGTGTGTATGTCCAGGATTGCCCCTACCCAGGCTCACAATCAGGCACTTGTTCTTGTTATGGTTTATGCACTTGGTGCTTAGGACCAACTGGTACCCACTTCTCTGACTTGTCCGCATCTCTCTGCAAGTCCTGTCCCCCCTCAGTGGAGGCAACAGCATCTCCTCATCTGGTATCATCAGCAAACTTGCTCAGAACATCTTCTAGTCCTGCATGCAAAAACATGAAAGAGAAGTGGCCCTAAAATGGAGCCCTGGGAACCCTGATAGTGACCATCTACCAGCCCGATGGAACCCATTGACTATAATCCTTTGGGCCTGACTTATTGGCCAACTGCTCACTGACCACATCCTGTTTCTGTCTAACGGTATGCTTGACATTCTGTCCAGGAGGGTGCTGTGAGAAACAGTATCAGAAGCTCTACTGAAATCCTCAAGGATAACATCAACTGGCTTCTCTTGGTCAGCTAAGTGGGTAACCTTGTCAGAAATGGACCATAATTAAACAGGACCTTCCATTCAGAAACTTGTGTTGGCTGTGACCAGTTACAGAATTGTCCTTCAGCTGTTTTTCAGTCACTCCCACCATCATTGTCTCCATAATTTTACCAGGCTCTGGAGTGAGACTGACAGGTCCATAATTGCCCCTGTAACATTTCTTGTTCTTCCTTACAATGAGAGAACATTTGCCAGCTTCCTGTCATCTGGCATGACCCCAGACTTATGTAGATGCAATTGAAATGAGAGCCCAGAGCAAACTAAGGTTTCATCAGCGAACAAACGTAGATGTGCCATAGCTTTGCAATGCCTTGAACTCCAGAGTATGCCACAGATGGAGCAGAGAGGAAGATCTGCCTCTTCTGTTGTGACCTCACCCATTTTCTAAGTAGAATACCACTACATGATACATGGGGACTGTGGCTCTGCTTTGCTCTGCTCACAGAGGAGAAGTGCAGGGCGTTGCTCTCATGTCTGTGTAGATAAACTCACTTCCTCTTAAACCCTTTTCCCTCTGTAAACTATTCCACTATTTGTACCCTCATTTACACTTCCACATACCCTCTGGTACACTTCCATATGCCATTAACAATTACACTTTATTATACCATCAAAACAGTTTGTCAAACAATACTGTTTTTTAGATCCCATGCACGCCCTTACTACCATATAACTTTTCCATTAACAGTCTTTATTGTTCAGTTTTAAACACCTGAACCAGCCCTGATTGGCCCACCTCTCTCACACAGTTCCTTGCAAGCAGAACATAGTATTACATAAATTGGTTGACACTCATTAATTTTTTTATTTTATTTTATTTTATTTTATTTTATTTTATTTTATTTTATTTTATTTTATTTTATTTTATTTTATTTTATTTTATTTTATTTTATTTTATTTTATTTTATTTTATTTAAAGTATGTTATGAATAAAAGGAATACTAGGGAGACAGTGGGTACCCTACTAAGTGAGGGTGGTATTCTGTTAACAAGAGATGCTGAGATGCTGTAGATACTGAAGGCCTTCTTTGCTTCTGTCTTCAGTGAAAATGCTCTCCTTCAGCATCCAAACGGTGGATGTGAGCAGTGTGAGGCAGTGCGAGGTGTGTTTCAGCAGTGCTAAGTGTGGGTAACCTTTGCTTGGAACATTTGCTTATGAGCATGGTATGCAGGCTCCTCTTCCCTCCCCTCAGTTTCCCATCGGTGTTCTCCAGGCTTCTCCTGACCTCCTCATGTCAGTCATCTCATTAGGGGCAGCTTTCCACCTACCAGCCTAGGCTCCAGAATGGCTCCTGTGGAACCTGGGTAACTTTAATCCGACCTTTGTGCAGGATTCCTCAACCACAGACCATCCTGGAGGCAGCAACCACCTCTGTGTCCAAAATGGAAGAAGCCATGAAGAAAGCTGTGATCAACGGAGTGGAATTGTGGACAGTGAAGTAAAATCCAGTTGGCGGCTGGTCACAAGCGGTGTCCCCCAGTGCTCAGTGCTGGGACTGCTTCTGTTTAACATCTTCATTGATGATCTGGATGGGGGGATTGAGTGCACCCTCAGTAAGTTTGCAGACAACACCAAGTTGGGAGGGAGTGTTGATCTGCCTGAGCGGGGAAGGGCACTACAGAGGGACCTGAATAGGCTTGATCGATGGGCCAAGGTTAACGGAATGTGTTTCAATAGGGCCAAGTGTCAGGTCCTGCATTTTGGTCACAACAACCCCAGGCAACCCTACAGGCTTGGCGAGAATTGCCTGGAAAGCTGCCTGATGGAAAGGGACCTTGGTGTGCTGATGGACAGTCGGCTAAATACAAGCCAGCAGTGTGCACAGGTGGCCAAGAGGGCCAATGGCATAATGCCTTGGATCAAGAATGGAGTGGTGAGCAGGACTAAGGAAGTCATCCTGCTCCTGTACATTGGTGAGGCCTCACCTTGATTACAGTGCCCAGTTTTGGGCACCTCAGTACAAAAAGTCATAGAGGAACTGGAGTAGGTCCAGAGAAGGGCAACAAGGCTTGTGAAGGGCTTGGAAAATCAACCCTATGAGGAGAGGCTGAGGAAGCTGGGGCTGTTTAGTCTGGGGAAAAGGAGGCTGAGGGGAGACCTTAATGCTCTCTTCCAGTATCAGTAAGGTGCTTACAGAGAGAACAGGGCAAGTCTCTTCTCACTGGTGACAAGTGACAGGACAAGGGGAAGTGGCCTCAAGTTGTGCCAGGGTAAGTTCAGGTTCGACGTTAGGAAACACTTCTTTACAGAAGGGGTAGCTAAACACTGGAACGGGCTCCCAGGGAGGTGGTTGAGTCACCATCACTGGGTGTGTTTAAGAGCTGTTTGGATGAGGTGCTCAGGGATATGATTTAGCTGACGGTTGTTAGAGTTAGGGTACTATGGTTAGGCTGTGGTTGGACTTGATGATCTTCTAAGTCTTTTACAACCTGGGTAATTTTATGATTCTATGATTCTATGAAGCTTGGAAAATTATGATGTGATAACCCATATCCAAGAACTTGTCCTGTGCAGGGTCTCACAGGGAATGAGCAAGAGGGGACGTGACAAACAACATGCAATCCAGCTGCTGCTGCTGGCCTCTCAGAGGCACTGGCAGATGTAAGCCTGAAAGCACAGACCCCAGCCAGGAGCCCAGGGATGGCCCGTCAGCTGTTGCAGGCTGAAGTCACTGTATATTCTGATGAACAGCTTTGTGTTTCCTACCAGACTGTGGGTTTCTGAGAACATCTGACCCTGACAGCTCCAAAAGAAGGAGGACAGACAGAGTCACTGCATGTCCTTTATTCTGCAAGGTTCACAGAGAGCCTGGTTCGTTATGTACAGTGTGTATGGGCTACACTAGAAAAATACAAACAGAGTAGGAATTCATTTGACTAATGATGATTTAGTGAAAAACATTACAGTACACATATATATAAAGAATAATTATAAATTACACATATGAAATGAACGGAACAATCAATAAAAGAGAGCTTGATTCAGAAAAAAAGCTGGATTACATTATATGAATTCCAAAAGATGGGAAGTTCACAGCTTTTGAAACACATTTAGTAATCACTTTCCTCACTGCATCCTTTATCTCCCTGTTCCTCATGCTGTAGATAATAGGGTTCAGTGTTGGAGGTACCACCGAGTACAGAACTGCCACCATCAAGTCCATGGATGGAGAGGAAGCAGAGGGTGGCTTCAGGTAGGCAAAAGAGGCAGAGATGAGAAACAGGGAGACCACGGCCAGGTGAGGGAGGCACGTGGAGAAGGCTTTGTGCCGTCCCTGCTCTGAGGGCATCATCAGCACAGCAAGGAAGATCTGCACATAGGACACCACTATGAAAACAAAACACCCAAAGAATAAACTGATACTAAAAATGACAAGCACAAATTCCCTGAGGTAGGAGCCTGAGCAGGAGAGCTTGAGGATTTGGGGGATTTCACAGAAAAACTGGTTGACAACATTGCCTTGGCAGAGAGGCAGTGAAAACGTACTGGCAGTGTGCAGCAGGGAATAGAGAATCCCAGCACCCCAGGCAGCTGCTGCCATGGTGGCACAAGCTCTGCTGTCCATCAAGGTCCTGTAGTGCAGGGGCTTGCAGATGGCAACGTAGCGGTCATAGGACATGATGGTGAGAAGGGAAAACTCTGCTGAAGCGAAGAAGACAAAGAAAAAGAGCTGTGCAGCACATCCTGTGTAGGAGATGGCCCTGGTGTCCCAGAGGGCGTTGGCCATGGCTTTGGGGAGAGTGGTGGAGATGCAGCCCAGGTCGAGGAGGGCCAGGTTGAGCAGGAAGAAGTACATGGGGGTGTGCAGGTGGCGGTCGCAGGCTACGGCTGTGCTGATGAGGCCGTTGCCCAGGAGGGCAGCCAGGTAGATGCCCAGCAAGAGCCAGAAGTGCAGGAGCTGCAGCTGCCGCGTGTCTGCCAACGGCAACAGGAGGAACTCGCTGATGGAGCTGCTGTTGGACATCTGCTGTTCCTGGGCTTGGAGTCCTGCTCAGAGTGCAGAAGATAATAACAGGTTCAAACCATTCTCAGAGACGCTCTTTCTGCTGTATTATGAAATCTTTTAATTCTCCTATGACATTGTTCATTTAGCACCATAACTTCAATTTCATTTCATGAAGTTCAACATTCCCTTATCAGAAGAAGCATATGGAGTTGTAGCCTTCCTATCATCTTCTAATCTTATCCCATCTCCGTGGTTATTCTCATCTGTTTCTTGTCTCATATCTTTTCCCACACAGTTCTTAGAGCCCCCAAACCCAACCTCTGTTCCTTTCAGTATCTATAGGATAAACATGCCTGTTTGCAAGATAAGTGCATTATTCTTGTCAAGAGGAAATGATAATAATTTCAACTAATTCCACCCTTTGAGAGAGAAGAAGCTGAAACACAACACATGTGACTGTTCTCAAAACAAACAATAGACTGAAGAGAATTTCATGAATCTCAGAGCTGTGTGCAGATTAGGCAGCCCATTTTAGATTTCTGCCTACAATCCTTCTTGCCTTCCCTCAGAGCAGGAGATGGAAAGTCCCTTCCTGGTCTCTCCTCTTGCAAAGTGCCCTCAGATGCATTCAGTTTTGCAGTGGAGCTGTGATCCCCCTGCCCCAGGCAGCAGCTGTGGCAGCACAAGCTCCTCTACCGGGGGGCTCCTTCCCCCCTCAACACGTCTCCCCGCAGCACCCTGGACAGCTCCCCGGGCAGGCTGAGTGCTGAGCCTGGCAGGCGGCAGAGTCCCATAGCCGGCACACAGCCCCTGGGGCACAGCAGGGACCCTGCTCTGCAGGACAGCCCAGGGCACCCGCCTGCAGCCCCACATGCACAGCCTGCAGCCGTGCTGGGACACGCAGCACTCAGGGCTGTGCTCTGATGCTGAAGCACGGAAGCCCTCAGCTGGAGCAGAAGGCTTTTTCCACAGTAAAGAAACATGCAGTGCCTGCAGCCAGATCTGCTATGGGATATCACAGTTATAGTTAACCCTCTATGAGTAGCAACTGTATGGCCTGAAGTGAGACTTACCGTGTCATTGTCTGTCAGCAATGCTCCTGCAGCATGTTCCAAGCCTGCTCACTGCATACACATCCTGGAAGCTCTCTCCCCTTTCTCTCCTCTCCTTCTGACACCTGCAGGCTGTGCTGTGCACGAGATCTGCTCCTGGTCACAGCTGTCTGTCTGCAGCACCATCCTCTTTTATGAGCTACCTGTGTCCCAGGAGCCCAGCCCAGCTCAGCACACCAGAGGATTTGAGTTTCTCTTCCTCAGTGCTTCCTCTGGAGATTTCCCTGGGGCTCCTGAGCTGAATGTTCCTGATAGACAGCAGGGTCATCTATGAAAAAGGCTCTTGGATGTCGGATAAACTTGACTGACTGATTCCAGAAGCATAGTTTGGAGTTGAGGAAACAACCTCTCTAACCTGGAGTTAGGTTTTAATGCAGGAATGCATGTATTCGGCACAGGATGCAAAGGGGATCAATCCTTCCCTGCACACCAGCAAGCAGAAGTGTTACTTATTTTAATGTCAGGCTGATCCATATTCAGCAGATCTCCTGGAACTCATCTACATATTCATTATTTTCCAGGAACTCATTTACATTCTGTCCCTCCCTCTGGCACATGCGCTGTTTGTAGCTGGGTTCTTCCTGCAGTGGTCGTGGGGATGAAATCAGGCATCTTCCTTGCAAACACTCAATGTCTTCCTCATTCTGTCCCTTTTACCCCATCATGTTTGATAGAAGTAGCCTGGTTCTGTCTGGCTTCTTCCATTTAGGGTGCAGGATGCTATTCCTTTAATGTAACTGCTCATCCTACCTGTTTATGGGCACATATACCTGTCTTCTACCTTTGAGGCTAACTCTTTTACTGTATCAGGTTGTCCTAACAGATTGTGTTTGCCTAGCAGGAGTGTAAATGCCTCACCTGGAAAGCTCGACTCCTGGCCCTTAATAAAAACAACACACAGACAAGGACAGGGACTCTCTGACTCCCCCTTTGCAGGGCTGTTATTCAGATGAGGCAATCAGTGCAGGTGTCTCATGTCCAGATGTAAAACCCTGGGGTTGAAAGCAGATTCACTTCCCAAAGACCCATGGGAGATGGTACTCCTCTTGACTCGAAGCAGATGTGCACAAGGAGATGACAGTATGCATGAGCCCCTGGTCTGAATCCTTGGCCTTTCTTAAGATGGAATGACTTGCTCAAAAACAGTCATTCAATGAGTACAAGGTGCCTGTGGTGCTCATAGATGTATGCAGCAGGGCCTGCAGGCTGTGGTAGACATCTGAGAGAGCCACCTCCTTCCTGAGCATCAGCTGGTGGCCAGACAAGGCATGGGAGCATTCTTGGGCATCCTGAATGACATCAGATGTTCGAGTAATGGGCACCTGAGAGTGCAGCGTTATTCAGAACTGATCGTTCTATATTCTCCATCTATTGCAAATTCCAGAGCTTAAGGCATTCCACCGCTGTGACACACCTACATTTTCTCACAGTTGACATGTTTGTTTATTCTGGGCTCTAATTGGAATGGCAATTCCCTGGGGTCTCCAGCACACCCCCTGCCAGCTGGCAAATGCAGATGAGAACCTTCAGGAAAGCCATGCCCTGGTAGTGACAATGCTTGCTGGACAAATTTCAGCCCCACAATGCGTCTCATAACTGTGCGCCACATTCTGAACACCAGTACCATGGTGTAGATGCCAGCCCCAGCCAGCCTAAATCAAATCCTGCTTCTGGAATGGGATCACAAAATCAAAGAATCACAGAATTACAGAATGAGCCAGGTTGGAAGGCACCTCAAGGATCATGAAGATCCAACCCCCCTGCCTGGCAGGGCTACCAAACTTCCACACTTAACAGATCATGTTGCCCAGGGCCCCATCCAACCTGGCCTTGAACACCTCCAGAGACGGGGCATCCACAACCTCCCTGGGCAGCCTGTTCCAGGATCTCACCACTCTCCTAGTAAAGAACATCCCCCCAACATTCAACCTAAATCTTCCCTCTTTCAACTTAAAACCATTTCCCCTTGTCCTGCTATTTTCGGCCCTTTCAAAGAGCTTACTCCCCTCCTGATTATAGGATCCCTTCTCGTAGTGAAAGGCTGCAATGAGGTCACCCCTCAGCCTTCTTTCCTCCAGGCTGAACAAGCACAGGTCCTTCAGCCTGTCTTCAAAGGGGAGATGCTCCAGCCCCCTGATCATCTTTGTGACCCTCCTCTGGACCTTTTCCAAAATCTCCATGTCTTTCTTGTACTGAGGGCTCCACACCTGGACACAGTACTCCAGATGGGGCCTCACAAGAGCCGAGTAGAGAGGTTCAACCACCTCCCTATCCCTGCTGGCCACCCCTCTCCTGATGGAGCCCAGGATCCCATTTGCCTTCCGGGCTGCCAGAGCGCACTGCTGGCTCATGTTGAGTCTCTCATCCATCAGGACCCCCAGGTCCTGCTCTGCCGAGTTGCTCTCAAGGATCACTGCTCCCAGCCTGTACAGGTGCCTGGGGTTCTTCCGGCCCAAGTGCAAAACCTTGCACTTTGTTGTGTTGAACCTCATTAGGTTCACCTGAGCCCAGCTTTCCAGTCTGTTGAGGTCTCTCTGGATGGCATCCCTTCCTTCCATCGTATCAACTGTGCCACTCAGCTTGGTGTCGTCAGCAAACTTGCTGAGGGTGCACTCAATTCCCTCATCGATGTCATTAATAAAAATGTTAAAGAGCACGGGTCCGAAGACAGACCCTGGGGGGACACCGCTCGTTACCGGCCTCCAACTGGACATAGAGCCATTGACCACCACCCTCTGTCTGCGGCCTTTCAACCTATTTCTCATCCATCGAGTTGTCCACCCATCAAATCCACTTCCCTCCAATTTGGAGATGAGGATGTGGTGGGGGGCCATGTCAGAGGCCTTGCTCAGGTCCAGGTAAATGACATTGGTCGCCTTCCCTTCGTCCACCATAGCTGTCATTCCATCACAGAAGTTCACAGGATTGGTCAAGCATGACCTTCCCCTGGTGAAGCTGTGCTGGCTGTCTCGGATCACATTCACATTCTTTATGTGATTGAGCATGTTGTCCAGGAGGATCTGTTCCATGATATTCCCAGGCACGGAGGTGAGACTCACCGGCCAGTAGTTCCCCGGGTCCTCCCTGCTCCCCTTCTTGTATATGGGAGTGACGTGACCCTTCCTCCAGTCATCCAGGACCTCACCTGACAGCCACGACTTCTCAAATATGATGGAGAGCGGCTCGGCAACCACCTCAGCCAGCTCCTTCAGGACCCTGGGATGCACGCCATCTGGCCCCATAGACTTGTACACATTCAGTCTAAGGAGGCACTCTCGGACTTGCTCTGCCCTTACAGTGGGGAGGGATTTACCTTCTTGGTCCCCACATAGAGGTTTGGGGATGCAGGGCTTAGGGACGTGGAAAAGACTAGAATCCTGGCCACCAGTGATGACCGAGGTGAAGAACTCCCTGTGAATGTCAAACCTCAATAGAAGCAGCTTGGACATGGCATGCAGTAGATCACTGTGTTTTACCGTTCATTCAATTGCATCACCTTTCCTACTGTTTGTTGGAAAAAAAAAAGAAAAAAAAAAAAAAAAAGAAAAAAAAAAAAGAAAAAAAAAAGAAAAAAAAAAAAGAAAATTAAAAAAAAAGAAATAGTGATGTGAGGAAAAGTGATGCAAGTCCCATGGGGCCAATGTGAGTAGAAACGGGGTGGGGGGGTTGAGAAGAACATTTTTCGACACAGAATAGAACGCATTGGGGACATCCTGGATTGATACCAGTTGCACAGTGCTGCTTTAAATCTTGTTTATATCCATCTCTAAATAAATAGACAGTAAATGTCTGCTGGATTCTTCCTCTTTAAGATCTATCCAGGTACCCCTCCATTTTGCTGCACAAGTTCTGAAAACTTGAAGAAGATAACAGGAAGGCACAAGGCACAGGAGACTCTTCAGATTATAATGAGCCCCAGGGTGCATTTGACGCTGAGTCCATCAACCTCCAGTGCAGAGAGAAGTTTGCAGAGAGTGCTCAGCAAGACAAAGTCAGAAGTAACAGTGAAGTTTCTGGGAGTATTAATGGGCCCACTGAGGAACATTAACAAGCAAGCTTCCCAAGGGACTCGTTAGAGAAGATAATTGGAAGATATGACTACAGGCAATGAAAGGCATGGTGGCCTAGATGCTTAGAAACCCTTTCTTTGTCTTATGAAGCAGACAGGCCATGTCCTGATCCCCAGACCCTTGGTAGAGAGAACCTCATGCTGACTAAGGATCCTTCCTGGGGCAGTGGGTTGGAGGTCAGTATGATGTTAAATGAAAGACATGGGGACAGAAGATCCCAGGCTCTGCATGGGCTGCAGGGACACTGTGAGGTTCATGTCCAATCTGTGCCCCGTGTCTCATCGCAGGATGTGGGATGTGAGAAGGGCCCAGTCTGAACAAGCAGTCAATCCCGATGAAACTCTGAACTTCAGATCTCTCAGGTCCAGTGCCTTCCTTTGCACACCCTATCTTGGTTTAACGTCCTTTATGTTCTGTGGTGCCCTGAAGTGCACCCAGTGCTCCAGGTGAGGCAGCAGCAGTGCAGAGCAGACAGGGACAAACCTTTCCCTCACTGACCTGGTAATACCTTGCTTGATGCACTCCAATGGACCGCTGAGCTTCCTGGGTGCCTGGGCACACTGCTGACTCATGTTCAATTTGATGTTTACCAGGACTCACTGGATGCAACAGCACCTCCAATCAGCAAATTTGCTCAGAACAACTCCAAGTCCTGCATGCAGGTCATCTGCAAAAACATGAAAGAGAAGTGGCCCTAAAATGGAGCCCTAAGGAACCCTGATAGTGACCATCTACCTGCCCGATGGATCCCATTGACTGTAATCATTTGGGCCTGACCTGTTGGCCAACTGCTCACCCACTACGTTCTGTTTCTGTCTAGCTGCATGCAGGACATTCTGTCTAGAAGGATGCTGTGAGAAATAGTATCAAAAGCTCTACTGAATTCCTCAAGGATTTCATCCATTTTCAACTGGATTACCTTGGTCAGCTAAATGGATAACTGTGTCATAAAAGAACCTGAAGTTAAACAGGACCATCCCCTCAGGAACTTGTGTTGGCTGCGACCAATGACAGAATTGTCTTTCAGCTGTTTTTCCATAACTCCCACCACCATTGCCTCCATAATTTTACCAGGCACTGGAGTGAGACTGACAGGTCCATAATTGCCCATGTCATCATTCTTGCTCTTCCTTACAAGGAGACAACATTTACCAGCTTCCTGTCAATGGGCATGACCCCAGAGTTATTTAGTTGCAATTGAAATGAGAGCCCAGAGCAAATTAAGGTGTCATCAGTGAAAGACCGTACATGTGCCATAGCTTTGCAATGCCTTGAACTCTAGAGTATGCCACAGATGGAGCAGAGAGGAAGGCCTGCCTCTTCTGTTGTGACCTCCTCCATTTGGTAAGCAGAATAACACTACATGATACATGGGCACTGTGACTCTGCTCTGATCTGATCGCAGGGGAAAGGTGAGGAGAGTTGCTCTAATGTCAGTGCAGATAAAATCACTTCGTCTTTATCCCTTTTTTCCTCTGTAAACTATTCCACTATTTGTACCCTCATTTACACTTCCACACACCCTCAAGTACACTTCCATATGCCATCAACAATTACACTTTCTTATACCATCAAAACAGTTTGTCAAACAATACTGTTTTTTAGATCCATATACACCCTTACTACCATATAACTTTTCCATTAAGGGTCTGTATTATTCAGTTATAAACACCAGAAACAGCACAGATTGGCCCACATCTCTCACACAGTTCCTTGCAAGCAGAACACAGTATTACATAAATTGGTTGACACTCATTAAAAAAGAAAAATAATAAAGATTTATTTATTTATTTATTTATTAGTTTATAAAGTATGTTATGAAGAGAAGGAAGACTAGGGAGACTGTGGGACCCCTACTAAGTGAGGGGGGTATTCTGGTAATGAGTGATGCTGAGACGCTGGAGATACTGAAGGCATTCTTTGCTTCTGTCTTCAGTGAAAAAGCTCTCCCTTAGGAATCCCAGACCCAGTGAGAGGGTCTGGGGAATGGAAGGCTTGCCTTTAGTCAGGGAAGAGGTGGTCCGTGAGCGCCTAGGCCACACCAATGTTCATAAAGCCATGGGATCTGATGGGATGAATCCATGAGTGCTGAGGGAGCTGGCAGAGTTGATTGCTGAACCGCTCTCTATCATTTTTGAGAGGTCTTGAAGAGTGGGGGAGGTGCCTGAAGACTGGAGGATAGCCAGTGTCACTCCGGTCTTCAAAAAGGGCAAGAAGGAAGATCTGGGTTATTACAGGCTAGGCCGCCTCACCTCAGTCCCTGGAAAGGTGATGGAACAGCTTGTGCTGGAAGCCGTCTCCAGACAGCTGGAAGAAAAGGAGGATATCAGGAGAAGTCAGCATGTGTCCACCAAGAGGAGGTCATGCTCGACCAGCCTGGTCGCCTTCTATGACTTTTTCACTTGCTTGGTCGATGGGGCGAGAGTGGTGGATGTAGCCTACCTTAATTTCAGCAAGGCATTTGATACTGTCTCATATGACATTCTTATAACAAAGCTGAGGAAGTGTGGGATAGATGAGTGGACAGTGAGGTGGATTGAGAACTGGTTGACTGGCAGAGCACAGAGGATCGTCGTTGGCGGCGCAGAGTCTGGTTGTTGACCTGTAAGTAGCGGTGTTCCTCCGGGGTCAGGGCTGGGTCCAGTCTTTCTCAACTTCTTTATCAGTGACCTTGATGAGGGAATAGTGGCCACCAACATCTAGTTTGCTGATGACACAAAGTTGGGAGGATTGGCTGACACGCCTGTAGGCTGTGCTGCCATTCAGCGAGACCTGGACATGCTGGAGAGCTGGGCGGTATGAAATCAGATGAGGTTTAACAAAAGCAAGTGTAGAGTCTTGCACCTAGGAAGAAATAATTGCATGCACCAGGACAGGTTGGGGGAAGACTTGCTGGAGAGGAGCTCTGCAGAGAGGGACCTGGGCATCCTGGAGGAGAAAAGTTTGGCCATGAGCCAGCAGTGTGCCCTCGTGGCCAAAGAGGCCAATGGCATTCTGGGGTGCATGAAAAAGAGAATGTCTAGCAGGTCAAGGGAGGTGATCCTACCCCTTTACTCTGCCCTGGTAAGGCATCATTTGGAGAACAGTGTCCAGTTCTGGGCTCCCCAGTACAAAAAAAGACAGGGACCTCTTGGAAACACCCCAGCAGAGGGCCACAAAGGTAGTGAAGGGACTGGAGCATCTCCCCTATGAAGAAAGGGGAGGCCCTACAGAGGGATCTGGACAGGCTGGAGAGCTGGGCTGAAGTCAGTGGTATGAGGTTCAACAAGACCAAATGCCACGTCCTGCACTTTGGGACCTGGAATGGACTGCCCATGGGGTTGGTGTAGTCACTATCCCTGGAGGTGTTCACGGAATGACTGGATGTTGTGTTGAAGGACATGGATTAGTGGGAGCTATTGGTAGTAGGTGAACAGTTGGACTGGATGCTCTTTAAGGTCTTTTGAAACCATGGTGATTCTATGATTCAATGATATTATGTCCTTCTTTTGGTGCCCTTTTAGTTTCAGCAAACACTCTCTGGAAGGACTCACCACATGTCCGGAATTAGTTACTGACCACTAGAAATCTGGTGTTAAATTAAACAGACATTAATGTACTGCTATGACGCTGTTGTCTTTCAGGAGATGTTCACCATGAAGATGCAGGGACATCTCAGGGGAGAGGAGTGGGAAGGATAAAGATGACATCCTCTGCTGCTGAGCTGGGCTGGGCTCCTGGGACACAGCAAGCTCATACAAGTGGGCAGTGCTGCAGAGAGACAGCTGTGCCCAGGAGCAGCTCATGTGCACAGCACAGCCTGCAGGTGACAGAAAGAGAGGAGAGGAAGGGGAGAGAGCTTCCAGGATGTGAACGGTGTGAGCGGGCTGTGAGCTCACTGCAGGAGCATTGCTCACAGACCACGACATGGTAAGTCTCACTGCAGACCGTGAGCTGCTTTTAATAGAGGGTTACCTAAATTAAGACATCCCATAGCAGATCTGGCTGTAGGCACTGCATGTTTCTTTATTGTGGAAAAAGCCTTCTGCTCCAGCTGAGGGCTTCCGTGCTGAAGCATCAGAGCACAGCCCTGAGGGCTGCGTGTCCCTGCACGGCTGCAGGCTGTGCAGCCGGGGCTGCAGGCGGGTGCCCAGGGCTGTCCTGCAGAGCAGGGTCCCTGCTGTGCCCCAGGGGCTGTGTGCCGGCTATGGGACTCTGCCGCCTGCCAGGCTCAGCACTCAGCCTGCCCGGGGAGCTGTCCAGGGTGCTGCGGGGAGACGTGTGGGGGGAAAGATGCCCCCCGGCAGGGCTTGTGCTGCCACAGCTGCTGCCTGGGGCAGGGGGATCACAGCTCCACTGCACAGCAGGATGTTTCTATGGGCTCTTTGCAACAGAAGCACCAAGGCAGGGATTTTCCATTTCCTGTTCTTAGAGAGAGAAAAGAGGGTTGCAGGTAGCAATCTAAAAGGGGCTGTCAAATCAGAACACAGCTCTGAGACTCCCCAATATCTCTGCAATCCATCTGTTGTTTTGTGAACATTCACACAGGTAGTGCTTTCAGCCTCTCCTTCCTTAAAGGTTCAGTTATAGTTGTTTTCTGCAGACAATAATAGTGCACTTGTCCTGTTAACACACTGATTTCTCTGACACAATTTGAAGTGCACAGAGGCAGGGGCTGGGGTCTCTAAGAGCAGCTGCAGTAAAGAAGAAAATATACAGGAGGCTGGGATACTATTATGAAATGAGAAGAAAGCAAGAGCTCCCTAATCTTCTTAAGGGATGGTGAAGCTCATGAAAATTAATTCAGCTTCTGGAGGTAAATGATCGTTTTCCAAAGGGAAAGGAGAACTTTTATAGTATAGCAGGACTGTCTCTGAGATTGATTTGGACTTGTTATTATCTTCTGCACTCTGAGCAGGACTCCAAGCCCAGGAACAGCAGATGCCCAACAGCAGCTCCATCAGCGAGTTCCTCCTGCTGCCGTTGGCAGACACGCGGCAGCTGCAGCTCCTGCACTTCTGGCTCTTGCTGGGCATCTACCTGGCTGCCCTCCTGGGCAACGGCCTCATCAGCACAGCCGTAGCCTGCGACCAGCGCCTGCACACCCCCATGTACTTCTCCCTGCTCAGCCTGGCCCTCCTCGACCTGGGCAGCATCTCCACCACTCTCCCCAAAGCCATGGCCAACACCCTCGGGGACACCAGGGCCATCTCCTACAAAGGATGTGCTGCACAGATCTTTTTCCTTCTCTTCTTCCTCTCAGCAGAGCTTTCCCTTCTCACCATCATGTCCTATGACCGCTACGTTGCCATCTGCAAGCCCCTGCACTACGGGACCTTGATGGACAGCAGAGCTTGTGCCACCATGGCAGCAGCTGCCTGGGGCGCTGGGCTTCTCAATTCCCTGTTGCACACTGCCAGTACGTTTTCACTGCCTCTCTGCCAAGGCAATGTTGTCAACCAGTTTTTCTGTGAAATCCCCCAGATCCTCAAGCTCTCCTGCTCAGACTCAAATCTTAGGGAAGTTGTGCTTATCATTTTTAGTTGCAGTTTAGCATTTGGGTGCTTTGTTTTCATAGTTGTGTCCTATGTGCAGATCTTCCTTGCTGTGCTGAGGATGCCCTCTGAGCAGGGACGTCACAAAGCCTTCTCCACGTGCCTACCTCACCTGGCCGTGGTCTCCCTGTTTGTCAGCACAGGCATTTTTGCCAACCTGAAGCCCCCCTCTCTCTCTTCCCCATTTATGGACCTGATGGTGGCACTTCTGTATTCGGTGGTGCCTCCAACACTGAACCCAATTATCTACAGCATGAGGAACAGGGAGATCAAGCACTCTCTCAGGAAGGTGTTGCAATACGCACTATTTCAGCTTCCATAAAGTGTACATCTTCCTCACATGATTCCCAGTGATGGTTCTTTATGTTTTTTGCATATTTGATAGTTTGATTTTGTGTGATACCGTAATCTGCGGAAATATGTTTCACATTTTCTCACTTCTACCTTCTTTATATTTTCTCACTCCATGAGCTCGTGTAAACATGGAACCTGATTCCCTAAATATATTAAGCGATAAATAAAAATTGCAATGTAGACTTTTCCTTAGCTCTTCTCTCTTCTTGCCTTGTCTGGATCTGGTGGAGGTACAGCCACGGACAGCAGCAAAACATGATCTTTCATTTCTGCTCTATTTAGACTGCCACAGTTCTCTTGAGTACTTCCATTTGTGCAGGCCTGAAGGTCTTTTGTGTCTGACAACAGTTCTGATGTCTCTACAGCAGCACTCCTGTGCTGCAGTCAGTAGCCGGAAAAATGAATGGCTGTGCCAGAGCTGGTCTCCTTGCTGGCACTGCCATAACAAGAAGGACTCCTCAGAGCAGGACCTGAGAACTGGAGACCTCTTCCAAAGCTGGTGCATGGAATATACCTCAGGAGCTGCTCCCTGAGATCTTTTGGTGCTCTTCCATGTGTGACTGGGTCAGATTCAAGAGTCCCAAGTAGATCTTTAAGCGACTCGGGGCCGTGCTGTGGTTTAAAGTTTATGGGTTGAGATAAAGAGAAAAAAAAAAGGATAATAATTATGATAAATATATTTATACATAAATAATATATTTAGTACATTTTCACACATATACATCATATGCAGTTGCAGGCATATCTGCAAAGATACTAATCCCTATGCCTATCTGTTTGCAAGTCCAGGACTTGTTGCAGGGTGTTTAACAGCCTCAGGGTTCACTGTAGGAGCTGAAGTGGCTGTCAGGCTGTTACAAGAGCTGGAGCAACTGCAGAGCTCATTGCCAGGGCTGGAATCACCACAGGACCTGTGACTAAGTTGGAGCAGCTACTGGGATCATTGGAGGGGTTGGAGCGACCGCAGGGCTGTACCTCTTGGCACAGTGCACCTCCCTTGGGAGGGTTTTGTTTCATTTTCTTATCGCAATACTTGAAACAGCTACAGGACATGTGGCAGGAGTGACTGCAGAGCTCATTATGAGGGATGGAGTGACAGGAAGATCTGTCCAGAGCTTGGAGCAACTGCAGGATGTGTAGCAAAACCTTGGAGCTGCTACAGGGTCTGTGCCAGGAGTTGCAGAGAGTGCAGCACTGCCAGCTCTCTTCTCCTTGAGGATGCTGAAGAATACTGAACACAGTTCAGTATGAGGGGGCCAGGCCCTGGCACAATTCAGTCATTTGAACCTGTTTAGTATTACCAGGGACACAGCAGTCTTTCCCCCAATATTCTACCCGTTTCTCAGGATCCTTCAGTTTCTCAGAGAAGAAGTTCCTAAGCCCTGGTGGTGCCCACCGCTCCAGGCAGTTGCCCAGACCATCCAACACCCCTTGTCATGCAGATCTGTCTCACCTTGGGGCAGATCCCACAGTGACATTCTCAAATAATTTTTTAGTCTGAGACACAACCCAACCTGATACACATTAATGACATGTAGCAATGGGAGCATGATGGTTGGAGCATCCCATGGATAGTCAAAATCCTCAGGAGCTGTTGTAACTACATTTGGAGTTCCACGGAAAGGTAAGTGAGAGGAAGGCTGAGGGGCAGCTGGAAAGTGTCCTCCCATCTCTCCTCCATAGCCAGGCACCCTAAGGAGACAATGTTTGACAGCTGCCAGTTTTATCGCAACATAAACCAAAGCCAAACAGCATAGCAAAATAAATACCCCAAACATGGCCCCAGAGTTGACAAACAGTGCAGAAGGGAAAACAAGCAGCAAGCAAGGAGCTGTGCAATGCAGCATCATGAGAAGTCTCAGTGAGCTCTACAAATAGGGAAACAATCAGCATCATGGCCAGCAATTCTCCAGCTCCTACAAAGCCCTGTGCTAACTTGCTCTGGACAGATGCGCTCAACCCTTGGAGCCCCACATCAGGCACCAAAAAGACGGTGGTGGGAGAACCCAGCAGGTGACTCAGCAGCACACAGTGCTTTGTGCACTGCCCTCTACCCAGTGGGATGGGGAAGAGCACTGGGAAACAAAGTACAATTTGTGGGTTGAAATGGAGCTATTTACTAAGAGAGATACAAGGAGAGGTGTAATAGTTATCAGTATGAATCCATTTATATGGAACAGTACGTAACAACTGATGCACAAGCAGTTGCTCAGCACCACCAGACTGATGCCCAGCTGGGCCTTGGGCAGCAGAAGAGAGTGAGATGAACTCCCACCCCTTTCAATACTCCTTTTACTCACTCTAATTTGGTACGGAACATCCCTTTGGCCACTTTCAGTCAGCTGTCCTCACTCTGTTCCCTCCCAGTTCCATGTGCCCTCCACTGACCATGGCACTGGCTCTGTACAACACTGCTTAGCAGCAGCTGTAAACATCAGAGTGTCATCAACGTTGTTTTTCTCCTAGAACCAAAACTGCACCAGAGCAGACAGTCTGAAGGAAACAATGCCATCCCAGCTGTAACTCAGATACCTGCCTGTCCCCCTCCTCTTGTTCTTCCTGATCAGGAAGCAAGGAACAGAATCTGCTGCTCTCTATGAGCCCTTTCCATCAGCTCTCAGCTGGCTCCTCTGCCATCCCCAGGCAGAGCTCAGTGCACTCTCACAGAGGGCAGCAGCCTTTCCTCATCTTCCTTGCCCATCCATCATGAAGAGTCTGAATCTGCTTTGCTACAGTTCAGAGGTGAGAATCAACCCACCATGTCTCTGTGAGCCAAACAAGACCCTAGGCCTGCAAACGCACAGCGATTTCAGTCTCGCTGAGTGAATGATTGTGGTCCTCTCCTTAGTGTAAAGACTCTTCAGAAAGCATCCCCTTCCAGAAGCATGTTTTGATTTAGCCTGGCTGGGCCTTGCATCTACACCATGGTACTGATGATCAGAAGGTGGCACACGGGTACGAGATGCATTATGGAACTCACAGTTGTTCATCAAGCACTGACACTATCAGGGCATGGATTTCCTGAAGGTCCTCAGCTGCATTTTCCAGCTGGCTGGGGGTGTGCTGGAGACCCCATGGAACTGCCATTCTGTTGTAATACAAGAAGAATTTTACAGAGCAGCACCCATGGATCAAGATAAGGACTTCACAGAGCAGCAGCTACAGAGTAGGATAAACTGCATGAGAACCAAGGACACCTGTAGGAAAAGAATGAATGGCTCTTGGCTTTGAAGCTAGGGGGGAGGAGGGGGGGGTAGGTTTGTTATTGCAGTAGCTTTCCTTCAGTTATTGTGTGTGATTTTTGGACGCCCTCTTCTGTCTGCTATAAAAGTACAGCTTTTCGGGCAATAAATGGATGCAGCTATATTTAACCTTATTGGTGTGTGGCTGTTTGTCCCAGCGCTCTGACTTTTTGCCCTCACACTCACCATCAATTGGCGCTCAATGTGGGGCACTTTAAGGTTGGACCTCAAAACTTCACTGAAGGAACGGGAGAGTGAAGTTGGAGAAACCGGGACCTGAGCTGATGTGACAGGCTCCCGAAGCACTGTCTGGAACAAAGATAGTGGGTAAACTGCGAGAGGACAGCGGTCGCAGCAGATGGTTGGCATTGGCTAGCGAAAAGCTGTAAGTGTTGTGGTAGCTGGAAGCGGGGTCGCATCCCGCCCTCTGAAAGCCACGATGGAGTGGGAAGCTGCGGAGAAACTGCTCATAAGTATTCTCTCTAAGAGAGGGGAGCAGGTATCTCCTATAGGCAAATCTGAGCTGGTAAAATGGGTTCGGAAGAGTGGACATCTTCAGGAGTTGGCACTGATGTTCAGCGTAACCATATGGTGAGAAATAGGGGACCGTATGTGGGACTCTGTTATCTTGGAAAATAAGGAACCTAAGCATTTGCAAGGCTTGGGTCCTACATGGAAGCTGATTATAAATACATCAAAGAATATGCAAGCCAAGCGTCAGATTGCTGCTACAGTACAAGCCCTATCTGGACCTAGTGCACAGTCAAGGTCAGAATTTAACTCCGTTACTAGAAGTCTCGTACTCAGTTTGCTCATCAGCCTCACAAGCTAGGGCTTCTGCAGAAGCTCCGAATACTCCCCTGACCTCGACCTCTTTGATGTCCCAGCAGGGCCAGTGGCAGCAAGTGAGGAAGGTAGGGGGGGTGGCTAAGGGGTGGGGAGGAGTGTGCAGAGCAGCAAGAAGATCCTGAGAGAGAAAGCAACTCAGATAATGGTGGGAATGGGAAAGCGTTAGAGGAATATATTAAAACATTAACTGAGAATCTGCAGGACTTGGAACTGCATATGAAGGAGGCAATAGTCTGTATGAGCCGTGATGTCTTTACAGACCCTGCCTATGCCACTTTTACCCCAGACATAGCAGCCCTCCATCTTCACATTGGTCTGGGCCTATTAGAGATGCAATATTGTAGGGACAGTGGCAAGCTGCGTCTCAGCTCGCTTGTCTGGTGATATACGATCAGCAGGGAGCTGCTTGGTGGGAAGTGCATGACTGGAAATTGTTACAACAGGCTCGTAGGACTGTGACTGACTACGGGATAAAATCCAAAGCTTCTAAGCAAATTATTCAATGGATTTTCACTGCGGATGTGCAAATGCTGCTGGACACTCGTAATATTGCTTGGTTGTTACTAACGCCATCAGAATATGTGTTGTTTATTCTGGAATGGATGGAAGGGTTTAAACAAATTGGACAAGGAAAAAACTCTTCTGACTGTTCCCCACTGCCCTCCCTCCCACCCTCGCTGCTGCTCCTCAGAGCTGAAAACAGTCCCTGCCCAGATTCGATCCATGGCTCCGACCCCCCCCGATGGTGAGGAGAAGAGAAATTGCGAACTCCCTGCATGCCCGTGCCTTCTGCTGCCACTCTGGCCCTAACACTGGCGGTGCCACAGCTGCCTTCCACCCCACCCACGTTGCTCACTGTGATGCTGCCTCTCTCTGCCGCGTCTACATCATTTGCTGCTTCGTCTCTGCAGCCTACACATAACTTGGTTAAAAACAAGGATGGACCGACCAGTCAAACTTTCCTCCAAGAATGGGGGATTAAACACATTACATGCATAGCTCATTCTCCCATGGGACAAGCTATCACTGAGCGCACTCATCAAAACATTGAAGTCCATTATTATACAAAAAAGGGGAACATGGGGGACACACCACAAGAAAAATTTTGTAAGGCTTTTCTTGTGCTGAATTTTCTGAATCGTGATCATACATATACAGCTCGTGGATCAAGATAAAGACTTCACAAAGCAGCAGCTGCGGAGCAGGATAAACAGCATGAGAACCAAGGGCACCTCTAGGCTCTAGGAAAAGAATGAATGGCTCGTGGCTATGAAGGGGTGTTTATGGTAGTTATTGCAGTAGCTTTCCTCCAATTAGTGTGTGTGATTTTTGGATGCCCTTATCTGTCTGCTGTAAACGTATGGCTTTTTGGGCAATAAATGGATGCAGCTATATTTAACCTTATTGGTGTGTGGCTGTTTGTCTGTGCATGCTGACCTTCTGCCTTCAGGTTCTCCAACAAGTATAAGTGAATATATGCATGCTCATGCATATATTGTATATGTTTGAAAATATACTAAATATATTATAAATGTATAAATACATTTATCATAATTATCCTTTTATTTTTCTCTTTATCTCAGCCCATAAACTTTCAACCTCAGCACTGCCCCGAGTTGCTTGCAGATCTCCTTGGGACAGTTCAGTCTCACCAGGTCACACAGTGAAGAGTAACAAAAGACCTCGAGGCCTCCTAATGGAGCAGCTCCTGAGGTACATTCCTTACAAAAGCTTTGGAAGAGACCTCCAGTTCTCTGGTCATGCTCTGAAGTGGCTCTCTTGTAATGGCAGTGCCAGCAAGGAGACCAGCTCTGACACAGCCGTTCATATTGCCGGCTACTGACTGCAGCCCCAGAGTGCTGCTGTAGAGAGAAAAGGACTGTCGTGAGACACACAAGACCTTCAGGCCAGCAGAAAAGAGAGGACTTGAGAGCACTGTGGCAGTGTAAAGAGAGCAGGATAGAAAAGAGCACGTTGTGCTGCTGTCTGTGGCTGTACCTCTTCCAGACCCAGACAAGGCAGGAAGAGAGAAGAGCAAAGGAAAAGTCTGCTTTAAAAGCTTTTTATTTATCTCTTTACCTATTCAGGGAATCTGGTTCCATGTTTACATGAGCTCTTGGAGGGAGAAATTGGAGATTAGGTAGGAAAGAAGTGAAATAATTTTTTATTTATAAGCTCAATAACATTTTTTTGTGGGTTAATATATCACACACAATCAAACAATAAACGATGCTTAAAACATAAAGAACCATCACTGGGAATCCTATAAGGAAGATGTGCACTTTATGGAAGCTGGAATAGTGCATACTGCAACAGCTTGCTGAGAGCATGCTTGATCTCCCTGTTCCTCATGCTGTAGATAATTGGATTCAGTGTTGGAGGAAGCACTGAGTACAGAAGTGCCACTGTCAGATCCAGGAGTGAGGAGGAGGCAGAGGTGGGCTTCAGGTAGGCAATAGAGGCAGTGCTGACAAGCAGTGAGAGCACAGCCAGGTGAGGGAGGCACGTGGAGAAGGCTTTGTGCCATCCCTGCTCTGAGGGCATCCTCAGCACAGTCTTGAAGATCTGCACATAGGACACAACTATGAAAACAAAGCACCCAAAGGCTAAACTGAAACTAAAAATGATAAACACAACTTCCCTGAGGAAGGAGGCTGAGCAGGAGAGCTTGAGGATCTGGGGGATTTCACAGAAAAACTGGTTGACAACATTGCCTTGGCAGAGAGGCAGTGAAAACGTACTGGCAGTGTGCAGAATGGAATTGAGAAGCCCAGCGCCCCAGGCAGCTGCTGCCATGGTGGCACAAGCTCTGCTGTCCATCAAGGTCCCGTAGTGCAGGGGCTTGCAGATGGCAACGTAGCGGTCATAGGACATGATGGTGAGAAGGGAATACTCTGCTGAGAGGAAGAAGAAAAAGCAAAACACCTGTGCAGCACATCCTGCGTAGGAGATGGCCCTGGTGTCCCAGAGGGCGTTGGCCATGGCTTTGGGGAGAGTGGTGGAGATGCAGCCCAGGTCGAGGAGGGCCAGGTTGAGCAGGAAGAAGTACATGGGGGTGTGCAGGCGGCGGTCGCAGGCTACGGCTGTGCTGATGAGGCCGTTGCCCAGGAGGGCAGCCAGGTAGATGCCCAGCAAGAGCCAGAAGTGCAGGAGCTGCAGCTGCCGCGTGTCTGCCAACGGCAGCAGGAGGAACTCGCTGATGGAGCTGCTGTTGGGCATCTGCTGTTCTGGGCTTGGAGTCCTGTTCAGAGTGCAGAAGACAATGACAAGTCCAGACCATTCTCAGAGATACTCCTCCTGCTTTTATATGAAATGTTTTCATTCTCCTACAACAGTGTACATTTAGCACCATTACTTGCTTTTAATTTCATGTAGTTCATCATTCCTTAAGCAGAAGCAGCATTTGGAGCTCTAACCTTCCACATATTTTCTTATCTTATCCTGTCTCCCTGGATATTTTCATCTGTTTTATGCCTCATATCCTTACCCAAACTGCTCTTAGCGTCCCAAACCCAACCTCTGTGCCTTTCAGTTTCAGTTTGAAAAAGCTGCTTGTTCGCAGGTTAAGTAAATTATTCATGTCTGCTGAAAATGATGATCATTTCAATTGGTTCCATCCTTTGAGAAAGAGGAGACTGACAGCGCACCATGTGTGACTGTTCAGAAAACAAGCAATTGACTGAAGAAAAATTCTCAGAGCTGTGACAGCCCCTTTTAGATTTCTGCCACCAGTCCTTTCTGCCTTCCCTCAGAACAGGAAGTGAAAAATCCCTGCCTTGGCTCTCCTCTTGCAAAGCACCCTCACAAACATTCAGTTGTGCGGTGGAGCTGTGATCCACTGCCCCAGACAGCAGCTGTGGCAGCACAAGCCCTGCCAGGGGGCTCCTTCCACCCACACATCATCTCCCTGAACAGCAGGGACCCTGCTCTGCAGGACAGCCCTGGGCACCCACCTGCAGCCCCGGCTGCACAGCCTGCAGCCGTGCTGGGACATGCAGACCTCAGGGCTGTGCTCTGATGCTGCAGCATGCAAGCCCTCAGCTGGAGCAGAAGGCTTTTTCCACAGTAAAGAAACATGCAGTGCCTGCAGCCAGATCTGCAATGGGATGTCCCAGTTTAGATAACCCTCTATGATAGCAGCTACATGGTCTGCAGTGAGACTTACCGTGTCATAGTCTTTGAGCAATGCTCCTGCAGTGAGATCACAGCCCACTCACACCGTTCACATCCTGCATGCTCTCTCGCCTTTCTCTTCTCTCTTTCCTTTTTGTGCTGTACTGTGCACAAGAGCTGCTCCTGGGCACAGCTGTCTCTCTGCAGCTCTGCCCATGTGTATGAGCTCCCTGAGTCCCAGGAGCCCAGCCCAGCAGAATAGGATGACATTTTCATCCTTCCCACTCGTCTCCCCTGAGATATCCCTGGGTCCTGATGGCCAACAGCTCCTGAAAGTCAACAGCATCATGACTGTGTCTAACTCATTTCTTGTACAAATTTTCCCAGTGAAAGACAAACCTCAACAGAAGCGGAATGGACATGGCATGCAGTTGACCCCTGTGTTTTACTGTTCATTCACCTGCAACACTTTTCCTGCTTTTGTTGGCCAAAAACAAAAGGAATTCTTTCATGGACCATGTGCCTCTGGTTCTCTGTGCAAAGCTAGTTGGAGCTGGTGCATATGAATTTTAACACTGAGCGGGTGAATTCAGAGGAGAAGATTGATATGAAAAAAGTGATGAAAGTCCCATGGGGCCAATGTGAGTAGAAATAGGGTGGGGAGGTTGAGGAGGACATTTGCCCACACAGTAACAGAATAGAACTCATTGGGAACATTCCGGATTGATACCAGTTGCACAGTGCTGCTTTAATGACTTGTTTAAACTCAAATATAAATAAATAAACAATAAACGACTGCTGGCTTCGGCCACTTTAAGCTCTCTCCATATTGCTCTCTATTTTGCTGTACAGGTTCTGAATACCTTAAGATGATGACAGGAAGGCACCATGCTCAGGAGGCTCTTCAGGTGATAATGGGCCCCAGGCGATACTTGATGATAAGTCCGTCAATCGCCAGTGCAGAGAGAAGACTGCACAAAGTGCTCAACAAGACAAAGTCAGAAGTAGCAGTGAAGTTTCTTGGAGTATTAATGGGCCCACTGAGGGACACTAACAAGCAAGCTTCCCCGGGGACTTGTTAGAGCAGATAATTGGAAGCCATGACTACAGGCAGGCAAAGGCACTGGCATGGTGGCTCTGATGCTGAGAAACCCCTGCTTTTTCTTATGAAGCAGAAAGTCCAAGCCCTGATTCCCAGGCCCTTGGCAGGGAGAACCTCATGCTGACTAAGGATCCTTCCTGGGGCAGTGGATGGAGGTCTGTATGATGTTAAAAGTAAGACATGGGGACAGAAGATCCCAGGCTCTGCATGGGGTGCAAAGATGCTGTGAAGTCCATGTCCCATGTGTGTCCTGTGTCTCATCACAGGATGTGGGATGTGAGAAGGGCCCAGTCTGAACAAGCAGTCAATCCCAATGTAACTCTGAACTTCACATCTCTCAGTTCTGGTGACATCCAATGCACACTCTCTCATAATTTGATGTCTTTTATGCTCTTCAGTGCCCAGAAGTGCACCCAGTGCTCCAGGTGAGGCTGCAGCAGTGCAGAGCAGACAGGGACAATCCTTTCCCTCACCCTGCTGGCAATGCCTTGCTTGATGTACTCCAATTGACCACTGAGCTTCCTGGGTGCCTGGGCACACTGCTGACTCACATTCAATTTGATGTTGACCAGGACCCCCAATCCTTTTCAGTTAGACCACTCTCTAGTGTCCCATATCCAGTCAGTGTGTATGTCCAGGATTGCCCCTACCCAGGTGCACAATCAGGCACTTGTTCTAGTTATACTTTATGCACTTGGTGCTTTGGACCAACTGGTACCCACTTCTCTGACTTGTCCACATCTCTCCCCACTCATTGGAGGCAACAGCACCTCCTCATCTGGTCTCATCAGCAAACTTGCTCAGAACATCTTCTAGTTCTGCATGCAAGTCATCCACAAAAACATGAAAGAGAAGTGGCCCTAAAATTGAGCCCTGGGGAACCCTGATAGTGACCATCTACCAACCTGATGGAACCCAGTGACTATAGTCCTTTGGGCCTGACCTATTCACTAACTGTTCACCCACCATGTTATATTTGTGCCTAGCCGTATGAAGGACATTCTGCCCAGAAGGGGGTCAAAAGCACTACTGAAATCCTCAAGTATAACTTCAACTGGCTTCCCTTGATCAACCAATTTGCTAACCTTGTCATAAAAAGTCTGATAGTTAAACAGGACCTTCCCCTCTGGAAGTTGTGTTGGCTGTGACCAATGACAGAATTGTTCTTCAGGTGTTTTTCCATCACTCCCATCATCACTTTCTCCATCATTTTACCAGGCAATGTTGTGAGACTATCAGGTCCATAATTGCCCCGTCATCTTTCTTGCTCTTTCTTACAATGAGACAACATTTGCCTGCTTCTTGTAAGCTGGCATGACCCCAGGCTTTTTTAGATGCCACTGAAATTAGAGCCCAGAGCAAAATAAGGTGTCATCAGTGCAAGAACATAGATGTGCCATAGCTTTGCAATGCCTAGAACTCTGGAGTATGCCACAGATGGAGCAGAGAGGAAGATCTGCCTCTTCTGCTGTGAGCTCATCCATTTGGTGAGTAGAATGACAGTACCTGATACATGGGGACAGTGTCTCTGCTCTGCTCAGCTTGCAGGCGGAATGGTGAGGAGGGTTGCTCTCATGTCAGTGCAGACAAACTCACTTTCTATTAAACCTTTTATCCTCTGTACACTATTCCACTATTTGTACCTTCATTTACACTTCCACATACCCTCAAGTACACTTCCATATGCCACTAACAATTACACGTTCTTATATCATCAAAACAGTTTGTGAAACAATACAGCTCTTCAGTTCCCATAAACACCCTTAATACCATACAACTTTCCCTTAACCATAAACGTATAAACACTTTGCCACAGAAGCAGCAGTGATTGAACCACATCCCTCACACACTTCCTCGCAAGCAGTACATAGTACTACGTAAATGGGTTGACACTCATTTGACGGTTGGAACATACACCTCTTCTCAGGACCCTCTTCCTAAACTCTAGAGTACAAACTCACGTCTTCTTACATATAAGCAGAAAGTACATATGTGTAGACAGACAACCAGAGTCTTTCACTTCATCCGTCTTCGGCCATTTCCCTCTCAAGAGGGAGGAACTGTGGATCGGGGCTCCACACTCACCCCTGATCCATGCTGTGTCTCACTCACACCACAGGTACTCTGACATTTAGATCCAAAACCATGGTTTATTCATAATACACAATGCTGACAACATCTTTTAGCTGTAATCTTAATAACGCTCATACCCTTCTAGACCAGTTGCAAACTTTAAGGTGTTTCCCAGTCAGCTTGACCTGTAATGATTAGACAGTTCTGAACACTTACAGCAGATAATAATAATGGCCATACAACCTATAAGCCCCATGATTACAGCAAGAAGAACCCAGGTTACCATTTCACAGGATATCAACTATATCCCAGTCCTGGAGGAGAGACCAACCTAGGTCTGTCAACTTGCCAACCTGTTGGCGAACATGAAGATAAAAGGTCAGTGGGCACTGAAAAGCAGCCATACACCAATATGGATAATTATTGCTGTGTCCATTTATTGCCCCAAAAGCCATACTTTTATACCAGACAGACGAGGGCTTCAAAAAATCACACAGACTAATTGAAGGAAAGCTACTGCAATAACAACCCTAAAACCCCCCTTCAAAGCTGCAAGCCATTCATTCTCATCCTAGAGGTGTCCTTGGTTCTCATGCTGTTTATCCTGCTCCACAGCTGCTGCTCTGTGAAGTGCTTATCTTGATCCATGGCTGCTGCTCTGTAAAATTATTCTTGTATTACAACAATTCCACCTAATTTATTTATTTATTTATTTATTTATTTATTTTCATTAATTAGCAAGCTACTGCCTATAGAATAACAACACTACTTATATTAATAACTTAACCATTTTAACTCAGTCAAGGCCTTGACTGACAGTACTCTAAAAGTGAAAAAAGCAACAAGTCAAACACAGCATAACAACATTACTGTTAAGCCCACTAAAAAGAACAAACATGTTTGCTCTGCAACCTAAGTTTCTTCAACCTGGAAATAAATCCATGAGGGTCCCATTGTGATAATCTGTATCTAGTTAGGAAAATTCTTCAACATTCATCTACTCTGTTATATTGATTTTTAATGACCACTAAAATTTGTGCAACAAATGCTTTTAGGATGCTAATAACCATGTATTTGGGCTAATAATGATTATAATAATGATTAATGATCGTGCAGCTTTATGAAGTAGTATGTCAAATACAACCAATATCAGAGGACAGATGTGCTAGAGTGTCACTAGGGGCATTATTACTTATTGACCCTTGAGAAACAGCAAACCGGGTTGGTGGTGGATGCGACAGGCAGTGCCAGCAGGGTGTCCTCTGCTTCAAAGTGCACCTTTCCTCTCTCACCCATCACAGATTTTCTCCTGCTTTCAGGGCTTGTAGGATTTCTTCCAGTTGTACACCATATCCTCTTGGCCAGTGCGTGATACAGAGCCCAAGTGGAACACCTGCTTGGAAAACAAATTAAACTATCAAATTTAGCTGTCTTAGCGTGCACCTTGGCCTCAAATGATGCATGGTCATATCTTAAAACTTCTGATTAGTAGGGTAAAAGAGAGGTATTCATTCTGTGAGACAGGGTCATCTCTTTGCCTGGGATTCCTTTCCAGGTTTTGTTTTGCAAATCAGTAGAAGTTAATTAATAGACTAATAACATCATAACCGAGCATAGCTAATATACTAAAAGAGCTATTCCCATAGATTCTAGCGCTGATCACATCAAATTCTGTTTAATATGCATTTGATCTTTTACTAAAATAGAAGAAGCACACAACAACCTGGATAATGCCTAAAATTCTAATTCTTGAGACTGCATTGGTAACACAGAATATCACACAATATGTCAAACCATTACTAAGATTATCTATAACACCTCAAGTTTCAAAGCAATACCACTAGGCAAGAGACACACAGTTCTAGTTACTAGAAAGGCTGGATGCTAAGTCCAGTCCTAATGACTCCCATTTACTTTCAAAAGCACCTTTTGGGTGGGCGATGGGACTGCCCTGGCCACACTTTGCCAATCAAAAGGGCTTTTGAGCTTCTCCTGTATCATATCCAATAGAGCTTTTCATGTGGGACATTCCAATCCTGAAGCAGCTATTTCGGCAGCGCCTGAACAGGGGCAAAGCTATATTGAGCATGGGGAGGGGGAGATGTTGTAGGCGTTACCGAGGATTCGGGATGAGATGTTGTAGGACCCCCCCCCACTGTTCCGTCCCCTACCTTGTGATGATACTGAAGTCCATCTTTGCTTCTGTCTTCAGTGAAAAAGCTCTCCCTCAGGAATCCCAGACCATGGTGATAAGTGAGAGGTTCTGGGGAATGGAAGACTTCCCTTTAGTCAGGAAAGAGGTAGACCGTGAGCAACTAGGCCACACTGATGTTCATAAATCTGTGGGACCTGAAGGGGCGCATCCATGGGTGCTGAGGGAGCTGGCAGAAGTGATTGCTGAACCACTCGCTATCATCTTTGAGAGGTCTTGGGGAATGGGGGAGGTGCCTGAAGACTGGACGACAGACAATGTCACTCTGGTCTTCAAAAAGAGAAAGAAGAAAGATCTGGGTAATTGCAGGCCAGGCAGCCTCACCTCTGTCCCTGGAAAGGTGATGGAACAGCTGGTACTGGATGCCATCTCCAGACAACTGGGAGAAAAGGAGGTTATCAGGAGTAGTCAGCATGGGTTCACAAAGGGGAGGTCATGCTCAATCAACTTGGTAGCCATCTGTGACACTTTCACTGGCTGGGTGGATGGGTTGAGAGCGGTGGATGTTGTCTACCTTGATTTCAGCAAGACATTTGATACTGTCTCCCAGGACATCCTTTGAACAAAGCTGAAGAAGTGTGGGATAGATGAGTGAACTGTGAGGTGAGTTGAGAACTGGCAGACTGGCAGAGATCATAGGGTTGTCGTTGGTGGTGCGGTGTCTGGCTGGAGGCCTTTAACTAGCGGCATCCCTTAGGGGTCTGTGCTGGGTCCGGTCTTGTTCAACATCTTTGTCAACGACCTTCACGAGGGAATAGTGACCACCCTCAGCAAGTTTGAGGATGACACTAATTTGGGACGATTGGCTGACACACATGAAGGCTGTGCTGCCATTCAGCAAGACCTGGACAGGCTGGAGAGCTGGGCAGTAAGAAACCGGATGAGGTTTAACAAAAGCAAGTGTAGAGTCTTGCACCTAGGAAGAAATAACTGCATGCACCAGTACAGACTACGGGAAGACCTGCTGGAGAGGAGCTCTGCAGAGAGGGACCTGGGCATCCTGGTGAACGACAGGTTGGCCATGAGGCAGCCTGTGCACTTGTAGCCAAAAAGGCCAATGGCATCCTGGGATGCATGAAAACGAGCATGTCCAGCAGGTCAAGGGAGGTGATCCTCCCCCTCTTCTCTGCTCTGGTGAGGCCTCATCTGGAATATTGTGTCCAGGTCTGGGCTCCTCAGTACAAAAAAGACAGGGATCTCTTGGAAAGAGTTCAACAGAGGTCCACAAAGATGGTGAAGGGCCTGGAGCATCTCCCCTATGAGGAGAGACTTAGGGAACTGGGTCTGTTTAGCCTTGAGAAAAGAAGGCTGAGAGGGGACTTGATCCAGTTTTATAAATACCTGAAGTGTGGGAGCCATAGTGGCAAGGCTGGTCTCTTTTCAGTAGTGCGTGGGGACCGGACTAGGGGAAATGGGCTGAAACTTCAGCATAGGAAGTTCCACATGAATGTGTGCAAGAACTTCTTTATGGTGAGGGCGACGGAGCACTGGAACAGGCTGCCCAGGGAGGCAGTGGAGTCTCCTTCTCTGGAGATATTCAAGACCCGCCTGGATGCCTACCTGTGTGACTTGGTGTAGGGAGCTGCTTTGGCAGGGGGGTTGGACTTGATGATCTCTAGAGGTCCCTTCCAACCCCTACAATTCTGTGATTCTGTGATCTTGATGGGGGGATTGTGTGCACCCTCAGTAAGTTCGCAGATGACACCAACTAGGGAGGGAGTGTTGATCTGCCTAAGGGGAGAAGGGCACTACAGAGGGACCATAGACTCAATCGATGGACCAAGGTTTACGGCGTGAGTTTCAACAGGGCCAAGTGTCGTGTCCTGCATTTTGGTCACAACAACCCCAGGCAACCCTACAGGTATGGGGAGGTGTGTCTGGAAAGCTGCCTGCTGGAAAGGGACCTTGGTGTGCTGATGGACAGTCAGCTGAATATGAGCCAGCAGTGTGCCCAGGTGGCCAAGAGGGCCAATGGCATCCTGGCTTGGGTCAGGAATGGTGTGGTGAGCAGGACTAAGGAAGTCATCCTGCCCCTGTACTCGGCATTGGTGAGGCCTCACCTCAAGTACTGTGTCCAGTTTTGGGCACCTCAGTACAAAAAAGACATAGAGGTAATGAAGCAGGTCCAGAGAAGGGCAAAGAGGCTTGTGAATGGCTTAGAAAATCAACCCTATGTGGTGAGGCTGAGGAAGCTGGGGCTGTTTAGTCTGGGGAAGAGGAGGCTGAGGGGAGACCTTATCGCTCCCTTCCAGTATCTGAAAGGTTCTTACAGTGAGAGCGGGTAACGTTTCTTCTCACTAGTGACAAGTTACAGGAGGAGGGGAAATGGCCACAAGTTGCACCAAGGTAAGTTTAGGTTGGGCATTAAGAAACACTTCTTTACAGAAAGGATAGTTAAACACTAGAATAGGCTCCCTAGGGAGGTGGTAGTCTCTGGATGTGTTTAAGAGCCATTTGGATGTGGTGCTCAGAGATATGACTTAGCAGAGGGTTGTTAGAGTTAGGGTACTATGGTTAGGCTGTGGTTGGACTTGATGATCTTCAAGATCTCTTCCAAACTGGGTAATTCTATGATTCTATGATAGTTGATATGATTAGTAATGACACCCTTTACTTTGTGCCCTCAGGGAGCCTGGCTATGGAGGAGAGAAGGGAGGACACTTCCATAGAATCCTAGAATCACAAGGTTGGAAAGGACCTACAAGATCATCCAGTCCACTTTCCAGCAGTCCCAAAGCCTCCCTCTCACTTCTTCTTTCCCTGGAGCTCCAGAGCTAGTTGCTCTAGCTCCTGAGGATTTTGACTATCTGTGGGATGCTCAAACCAGCATGCTCCCACTGCTATGTGTCCTTAATGTGTTTCAGGTTATGTCTCAGATTAAACAATTATTCAAGAATGTCCCTGAGAGATCTGCCCTAAGATGATTCCTGTGGTGATTCCAGCTCTGGCGGTGAGCTCTGCAGTTGCTCCAATTCCTGCAACAGCCCAACAGCTGCTCCAGCTCCTGCAGTTAACCCCTTGGCTGTTAAAACCCCTGCAAAAGGTCCTGGACGTGTAAACAGATATGCATATCTATTGGTATCTATGCATACGTTTGTAACTGCCTATATGGTATGTATGTGAAAATATACTATATGTATCATATATGTATATATGCTTAGGTCATAATTATTATCCTTTTCTTTTTCTCTGTCTTAGTAAATAGCTTTAACCGAGAAAATTCTAAACCACTGCGCTGCCCTGAGTCCCCTGACAGATCTCCTTGGGACTCTTGAATCTGTCCAGGTCATGCAGTGAAGAGCACCAGAAAATCTCAAGGTCATCTCAGGGAGCAGCTCCTGAGGTATATTCCTTACACCAGCTTTGGAAGAGGCCTCCAGTTCTCTGGTCCTGCTCTGAAGAGGCCCTCTTGTTATGGCAGTGCCTGCAAGGAGACCAGCTCTGACACAGCCTTTCATATTGCCGGCTACTGACCGCAGCACAGCAGTGCTGCTGTAGAGACAATAGGACTGTTGTCAGACACACAAGACCTTCAGGCCTGCACAAAGGAGAGGACTCAAGTCCTCAGTGCATTGTGGCAGTGTAACGAGAGCAGGAATGGAATGATGTGCAATTTATGAAAGCTGGAATAGTGCTTATTGCAACAATCTGCTGAGAGCGTGACTGATCTCCCTGTTTCTCATGCTGTAGACAATAGGGTTAACTGTTGGAGGAGCCACTGAGTAGAGAAGTGCCACTGCCAGATGAGGAGCTTAAAAAGAAACCAGCAAGTTCCAAGGAACGTAATGGTCCTTAGTCCTCTATGCGATGCTCTTAAGATGGAGGGACCAGGAAAAGAATAAAGGAGAGATTAAGGAGTAAAGTTGAAAAAACAAAACAAAACAAAAACAAACAAACAAACAAAAACCAAAAACCAAAGGGGTTTGCTGTGACCTGGCATGTGCTAGCCCTGAGCTCTGGGAGAGGGCAAAGGGCAGAGGGTGAGCAGATAGTTTTAACAAAGAGAAAACACAGTGGCAACAATCTGTGGAGGAAGGGTAATTTACTAAATGTAACCAAATCAAACGAAACAAGAGAGAGAAGAGTACCCAAAACAGGAGTCAAACCACGATAGTGTGAGGGCATCACGTGCTTTTCCCTGCGGGGAGCTGAGACAGCCAGAGTCAGAGAGCAGCTGGGATACGGTCCCGAGTGCAGCGATAGAATGTAAGGGCACGGGAGATATACGTTGGGTGCCATCAAGAAAAATAAAGCCAGAGGTTAGTGGTGAAAAAGAAATTGTCAGGGAATTAACAAGAGCTGAGTATCCTCTTCTAGGACCTCTTGATCGGACGCCCAAGGAATCCTGAACTGACGGAGCGCAGAAGAACTTTCTTGTGGATACTGAAGAAAAAGAAACCTAAGATTCCAGAGAAACAACCCCTGCTGCCTACAAGTACTACCATGTTAATGCTGTTGTGTCTTTTGTCTCCGTGTTGGTCCTCGGTGGGGGGTGTTCATTTGATTCAACAACCTGGGAATTTGTGGGTTACTTGGGCCAAACAAACAGGGCGAAGGGACAGGGATCGGAGAGATATATCTGGAACAACTTCACCGCAAAGGCACTACTGCCAGGTATATCTTTGATTTGTGGTGACCGGACATGGAAAGGGGTACCAGCAAATGCTGTGGAGGGACCTTGTTATCTGGGAAGGCTAACCATCCTGTCCCCACGTGCCTTTGAGTGGGTACAGTTGGCCAGAGACATGACTAAAGCTCAGAAGAAGCAGAACATCCATACGCTGAAGTCGGACTGCGGTGACGGAGTTTGCCTTTGGGGACCAACTGCACGAATCTTCGCATCCATTTTAACCCCAGGAGTTGCCGCAGCGCAGGCACTGAAGGAGATAGAAAGACTAGCCTGTTGGTCCATAAGACAGGCCAATGCGACTTTCGCACTGCTAAGTGAACTACTCGTGGACGTTGATAGCATTAGACATGCCGTGCTTCAAAATAGAGCGGCGATTGATTTCTTGCTTCTAGCACAGAACCATGGGTACAAGGATTTTGAAGGGATGTGTTGTTTTAATCTGAGTGATCACCGTGAATCTTTACGTAAGAAATTGGAGTGGTTAAAAGAACATATGGGAAAAACTGGAATACAGGATGATCCTTTTGGGGATTGGTTAGAGAGCTGGTTTGATAAAATTGCACCATGGTTCAAGCAGTTGCTTAAGATGTTAGTTGTAGGGCTTCTTATGCTTTTTGCATTAATGTTGTGTGTGCCATGTGTATTTCACTGCTTGCTAGGTTGCTTACAGCGTATGGCTGAAAAGATTATTTTCACGCAAATAGAATATCATAAGATGCAGAATAGGCTTTAGGGTAAGAATTAGGGATTAGGTATTAGGAATGAATGGGGTTTATTAGTTGGGTGTATTAGTGGGTTTACAGTGTTGAGTATTGTAACAAGTTAGGCTCTCTTAGCATGGGGAGGGGGAGATGTTGTGTATTAGGCAAAATACGGGGAATATCGGGCTGTTACGTGGCAGGCCCTCCCCCATTTCTGGAAGGATCAGTGACGTGTACAAGGTAGTAGGCGTATTTGAAAGGCATAGTTTATATAAGTGTGTGTTTGCTTCAATAAATCGCCATTTTACCGCTCATCTCCTTGGTGTCACTTTGGTAACTGGCCTAGCTGCGAACTTCTAGGGAGTCAAGATCGTAAAGTCATCAGCGGCCGTAAAGCCTTCACCGGAGTCCCACCCTGCTTCCTCATCACGCCACGTCCTCTGGGGATGCCAACCCCACAACCCCCAACCGGGAACCCAAAATGCCCCAAACAGTGGTAACACAGAAGGAGGACATTAACTCTTTAACTTCCACTGTTCTGCGTGATGTTCTGTTGTGGAATATCAACAATAGAAATCACAACACCACCACACAGAGGCACTGACAGACGTGAACCTGAAAGCACAGACCCCAGCCAGGAGCCCAGGGATAGCCCATCAGCTGTTGCAGGATGAAGTCACCGCACAGCTTGATGAGCAGCCGTGAGCTTCCTGCTGGACTGTGGGTTTCTTAGAACATCCATCTCCAGCAGCTCCAGAAATGTCTCACAAGAAGGAGGACAGACAGAGTCACTGCACATCCTTTATTCTGTTAAGGTTCACAGAGAGCCTGGTTCATTATGTACAGTGCATCTGGGCTACACTATGAAGTTACAAGTTAAAGAGTAATTGACTTGAATAATGTTGTTTTAGTGAATTACAGTGTGTATATATATATATATATATGTATAAAATAAAAAAGAATAAGTTTTAATACATTACAGTTATAAAAACTGATCAAAACAAAAAGAAACAAAGAGTTTGCATCAGTAAAAAGCATGAATTCTAAAAGAAGGGCAGTTCAAAATTTGTGAAACACATTTTGTCATCATTTTCATCGCTGCATCCTTGACTTCCTGGCTCCTCATGCTGTAGATGAGGGGGTTCACTGCTGGAGGTACCACAGAGTACAGAAGTGCCACCAGCAGGTCCATGGATGGGGAAGAGAGAAAGGGGGGTTTCAGGTAGGCAAAAATGCCACTGATGACAAGCAAAGAGACCACAGCCAGGTGAGGGAGGCACGTGGAGAAGGCTTTGTGCCGTCCCTGATCAGAGGGCATCCTCAGCACAGCAAGGAAGATCTGCACATAGGACACAACTATGAAAACAAAACACCCAAAGCCTAAACTGACACTAAAAATGAGAAGCACAACTTCCCTGAGGTAGGAGCCTGAGCAGGAGAGCTTGAGGATCTGGGGGACTTCACAGAAAAACTGGTTGACAACATTGCCTTGGCAGAGAGGCAGTGAAAACGTACTGGCAGTGTGCAGCAGGGAATTGAGAAACCCAGCGCCCCAGGCAGCTGCTGCCATGGTGGCACAAGCTCTGCTGTCCATCAAGGTCCCGTAGTGCAGGGGCTTGCAGATGGCAATGTAGCGGTCATAGGACATGATGGTGAGAACGGAAAACTCTGCTGAGACAAAGTAGAAGTAGAAAAAGATCTGTGCAGCACATCCTGCGTAGGAGATGGCCCTGGTGTCCCAGAGGGCGTTGGCCATGGCTTTGGGGAGAGTGGTGGAGATGAAGCCCAGGTCGAGGAGGGCCAGGTTGAGGAGGAAGAAGTACATGGGGGTGTGCAGGCGCTGGTCGCAGGCTACGGCTGTGCTGATGAGGCCGTTGCCCAGGAGGGCAGCCAGGTAGATGCCCAGCAAGAGCCAGAAGTGCAGGAGCTGCAGCTGCCGCGTGTCTGCCAATGGCAGCAGGAGGAAGTCGCTGATGGAGCTGCTGTTGGGCATCTGCTGTTCCTGGGCTTGGAGACCTGCTCAGAGTGCAGAAGATAATGACAAGTCCACACCATTCTCAGACTCACTCCTCCTGCTATACTATATAAGTTCCCCTTTGCCTTTGGAAAATGTTCATTTAGCTCCAGAACTTGTATTTGTTTTCATGAAATTCAGCATACCTTAAGGAGCAGAAGATTAGGGAGCTCTTACTTTCTTCTCATTTCCTAATCGTATCTCAGCCTCCTGAATACTTTCCTCTTAGGAACTATTTACATGTCTCATATCTTTACTTCATCAGGTCTTAGAGTCCCCAATCCCAGCTTCTTTGCACTTCAATTTGTCTTAGACCAAGATGCTTGTTTTCATGATAAGTGCATTTATTAATGTCTGTAGAAAAGTAAGAAAACTTAAACGGATTATTTCTTTTTAGAAGCAGGACGCTGAAAGCAAAACCTGTGTGACCGTCCACGAAGCAAGCGATTGATTGAAGAAGTATTTGGGAGTAACGTAGTTTTGTTTTAAATTTTACAAACCCTATTAGATTTCTGCCTCCAATCCTTATTGCCTTCCCTATAAACAGAAAATGGAAAATCTCTGACTTGGCACTCTCCTCTTTCAAAGTACCCTTACAGACATACTGCTGTGCAGTGGAGCTGTGATCCCCTGCCCCAGGCAGCAGCTGTGGCAGCACAAGCCCCTCTACCGGGGGGCTCCTTCTCCCCACACGTCTCCCCGCAGCACCCTGGACAGCTCCCCGGGCAGGCTGAGTGCTGAGCCTGGCAGGCGGCAGAGTCCCATAGCCGGCACACAGCCCCTGGGGCACAGCAGGGACCCTGCTCTGCAGGACAGCCCTGGGCACCCGCCTGCAGCCCCACATGCACAGCCTGCAGCCGTGCAGGGACACGCAGCCCTCAGGGCTGTGCTCTGATGCTGCAGCATGGAAGCCCTCAGCTGGAGGAGAAGGCTTTTTCCACAGTAAAGAAACATGCAGTGCCTGCAGCCAGATCTGCTATGGGATGTCGCAGTTTTAGTTAACCCTCTATGAATAGCATCTGTATGGACTGAAGTGAGACTTACCGTGTCATTGTCTGTCAGCAATGCTCCTGCAGTGAGCTCTCAGCCTGCTCACACCGTACACATCCTGGAAGCTCTCTCCCCTTTCTCTCCTCTCCTTCCTTTACCTGCAGGCTGTGCTGTGCACTAGAGCTGCTCCTGGGCACAGCTGTCTCTCTGCAGCCCTGCCCATTTTTAAGAGCTCCCTGTGTCCCAGGAGCCCGGCCCAGCTCAGCAGAAGAATATGTCATGTTTATCCTTCCCTCTCCTCTCCCCTGAGATGTCCCTGGGTCCTCATGGCAAACAGCTCCTGAAAGACAACAGCATCATGACAGTACATTAAAATCTGTTGAATTTAACACCGGATTTCTAGTGGTCAGTGACTAGTTCCAGACATGCGGTGAGTCCTCCCAGAGAGTGCTGAAACTAAAAGGGCACCCAGAGAAGGACACAATATCATTGAATCATAGAATCACCATGGTTTCAAAAGACCTTAAAGAGCATCCAGTCCAACTGTTCACCTGCCACCAATAGCTCCCACTAATCCATGTCCCTCAACACAACATCCAGTCATTCCTTGAACACCTCAAGGGTTGGTGACACCACCAACACCCTGAGCAGTCCATCCCAGGTCCCAAAGAGCAGGACGTGGCATTTGGCATAGTGAACCTCATCCCACTGGCTTCAGCCCAGCTCTCCAGCCTGTCCAGATCCCTCCGTAGGGCCTTGCTAAACTGAGACAGATCCACACTCCCAGCCAATTTGGTGTAATCCACAAACCTACATAGGATGCCTCCAATGCCCTCATCCACGCCATCAATAAAGATAGTGAAGAGGACAGGCCCCAGCACCAGACCCTTTGGTAACACCAGGGAGGCGCACAGGTAGGTGTCCATCTTGAATATCTCCAGACAAGGAGACTCCACAACCCCCTTGAGCAGCCTGTTCCAGTGCTCAGTCACCCTCACCATTAAGAACTTCTTGCACACATTTTTGCAGAACTTCCTACGCTCCAGTTTCTGTCCATTACCCCTTGTCCTGACTTCACACACTGCTGAAAAGAGCCTGGTCTTGCCACCTTGACCCCACACCTCAGATATTTATAGACCTGGATCACGTCCCCTATCAGTCTTCTTTTCTCAAGGCTAAACAGACCCAGCTCACTTAGCCTTTCTTCATAGGGGAGATGCTTCCGACCCTTCACCATATTTGTGGACCTCTGTTGAACTCATTCCAAGAGATCCCTGTCTTTTTTTGTACTGGAGAGCCCAGGACTGGACACAGTACTCCAGATGAGGCCTTACCAGGGCAGTTTAGAGGTGAAGGATCAACTCCCTCAACCTGCTGGCCATGCTCTTTTTCATGCACCCCAGAATGCCATTGGACTTTTTGGCCATGAGGGCACACTGCTGGCTCATGGCCAACCTGTCATCCATCACGACATCCAGGTCCTCTCTGCAGAGCTCCTCTCCAGCAGCTCATCCCCCAACCTGTCCTGGTGCATGCAATTATTTCTTCCTAGGTGCAAGACTCTACACTTGCTTTTCTTAAACCTCATCTGGTTTCTTGCCGCCCAGCTCTCCAGCCTGTCCAGGTCTCGCTGAATGGCAGCACAGCCTTCAGGCGTGTCAGCCAATCCTCACAACTACGTATCATCAGTAGACTTGCTGAGGGTGGCCACTACCCCCTTGTCAAGGTCACTGATAAAGATGTTGAACAAGACCGGACTCAGCACCAACCCCTGGTATACTACCCAGGAGCTACTTACATGACTCCACTGTACTCTGCACTGCCAACAACGATCCTCTGTGCTCTGCAAGTCAGACAGTTCTCAGACCACCTCACTGTTCCCTCATCTTTCCCACTCTTCCTTATCTTTGTTATAAGGATATCATGGGAGATAATATCAAATGGCTTGCTGAAATCAAGGTAGACGACATCTACCGCTCTCCCCCCCATCCACCCAGCTGGAGACAATGTCATAGAAGGCTGTCAGGTTGGTCGATCATGACCTCTCCTTTGTGGACCCATGCTGACAACTCCTGACAACCTCCTTTTCATCCAACTGTCAGGAAATGACTTCCAGCACAAGCTGTTCCATCACATTTCCAGGGACAGAGCTGAGGCTGCCTAGCCTGTAATTGCTCGGATCTTCATTCTTGCCCTTTTTGCAGACCAGAGTGACATTGTCTGTCGTCCAGTCTTCAGGCACCTCCCCTATTCTCCAAGACCTCTCAAAGATGATCGTGAGTGGTGCAGAAATCACCTCTGCTAGCTCCCTCAGCATCCATGGATACAACCCGTAATGTCCCATGGCTTTATGAACATTGTTGTGGCCTAGGCGCTCATGGACCAGCTCTTCCCTGACTAACGGCACTTCTTCCATTCCCTAGACCCTCATACTAATCACCAGGGTCTGGGATTCCTGAGGGAGAGCTTTTTCACAAAAGACAGAAGCAAAGAAGGCCTTCAGTATCTACAGCTTCTCAGCACACTCCGTTACCATAACACCACCCTCACTTAGTAGGGGACCCACAGTCTCCTTAGTTTTTACTCTTAACATAGTCTAAAAAGCCTTTTTTATTATTCAGTTAAATAAGTGTCAACCTATTTATGTAATACGATGTACTGCCTGTGAGAAAATGTGTTAGGTAGGTGGGCCAGTCAGTGCAGGTTCTGTGGCGAGATGTTTGTAACTGAACTATACAAACTGTTAATGGAAAGATAGATGGTATTAAGGCTGTTTATGGGAAGAACTGTATTGTTTGACAAACTGTTTTGAAGGTATAAGAAACTGCAGTTGTTGATGGCATATGGAAGTGTACTTGAGGGTATGTGGAAGTATAAATGAGGGTTCAAATAGTGGAAGAGTTTACAGAGGAAAAAAGGGTTAAAGAGGAAGTGAGTTTCTCTGCACTGACATGAGAGCAACCCCCTGCACCGCTCCTCTGTGAGCAGAGCAGAGCAAAGAAGAGACAGAGTCCCCATGTATCAGGTAGTGTTATTCTACTTCCACATGGATGAGCTCAAAAGAGAAGAGGCGGAAATTCCTCTCTGCTCCATCTGTGGCATACTCCAGAGTTCAAGGCATTGCAAAGCTATGGCACGTCTACGTTCTTTCAATGATGATACCTTAGTATGCTCAGGGCTCTCATTTCAATTCCATCTCAATAAATCTAGGGTCATGCCAGTTGACAGGAAGCTGGCAAATGTTGTCTCATTGTAAGGAAGAGCAAGAAAGGTGACAGGGGCAATTATGGATCAGTCCAGTGCCTGGTAAAATGATGGAGACAATGATGGTGGGAGTTATGGAAAATCAGCTGAAGGACAATTCTGTCATTGGTCACAGCCAACACAAGTTTCCAAGGGAAAGGTCCTGTTAAAATACAGGTCTCTTCATGACACGGTTATCCATTTAGTTGACCAAAGGAAGCTAGTTGATGTTATCCTTGAGGATTTCAGTAAAGATTTTGATCCTATTTCTCACAGCACCCTTCTGGACAGAATGTCCTGCATACGGCTGGACAGAAACAGAAAGTGATGGGTGAGCAGTTGGCCAATAGGTCAGGCCAAAATAATTACAGTCAGTGGGTTCCATCAGGCTGGTAGATGGTCACTATCAGGGTTCCCCAGGGCTCCATTTTAGGGCCACTTCTCTTTCATGTTTCTGCGGATGACTTGCATGAAGGACTAGAAGATGTTCTGAGCAAGTCTGCTAATGATACCAGGTTATGAGGTGCTGTTGCCTCCACTGAGTGGGGAGAGGACTTGCAGAGAGATGTGGACAAGTCAGAGAAGTGGGTACCAGTTGGTACTAAGCAGCAAGTGCATAAAGTACAGCAAGTGCCTGATTGTGCACCTGGGTAGGAGCAACCCTGGACATACACACTGTCTGGATATGGGACACTAGAGTGTCTGACTGAAAAGATTGGGTTCCTGGTCAGCATCAAATTGAACATGAGTCAGCACTGTGCCCAGGCAGCCAGGAAGCTCAGCGGTCCATTGGAGTGCATCAAGCAAGGTATTACCAGGTCAGTGAGGGAAAGGATTGTCCCTGTCTGCTCTGCACTGCTGCTGCCTCATCTGGAGCACTGGGTGCACTTCTGGGTGTAATCGGGTTATCTAGATTTATCCGTGATAGAGGCTGCTGCCCCTAGAAGGGGGAAATGAACAAAGACAACGGCAGCAATCTAAGGAAAGAACTTATTTTACTAAATACGAGACACAATATGATACAATATAACTACAACTACTATATCAAACAAGGCAGAGAAAAAGAAAGAGAGAAAAAGAGTCCCGGAGAACCGGGGGCCTACTGCAATCTCTAGGTGACAGGCTGGAACGTTGCTGATAGAGCGAGACGGCAGGGATGGAGCGCTCCAAAGCGATAGACAGGGCGAAAAGAGGGACGTTCCAGCCTGGGAGCGAGATTATATGTGTGTCCTCCTCCTCTGGTGATTCGTCTCTGGCCGCGTTGTCCCCTGGGATATGTAGTTTCCTCCAAGAGCTGAGTACTCGGGATGCTGCCATTCCACAGATCTGGAGCATGAACCTTCCACACTTCCGCATACCCTCTGTTACACTTCCACATACCCTCTGTTACACTTCCACATACCCTCTATTACACTTCCACATACCCTCTGTTACACTTCCACATACCCTCTGTTACACTTCCACATACCCTCTGTTACACTTTCTTATACCACCAAAACAGTTCATACCGCACATGATGTCATGATGTAGAATATTGACAGCACAAAACCATGACAACGAGAGACTCAACATGAGCCAGCAGTGCGCTCTGGCGGCTCGGAAGGCAAATGGGATCCTGGGCTCCATCAGAAAAGGGGTGGTCAGCAGGGATAGGGAGGTGATTGCACCTCTCTACTCGGCTCTTGTGAGGCCCCATCTGGAGTACTGTGTTCAGGTATGGAGCCCTCAGTACAAGAAAGACATGGAGATTTTGGAAAGGGTCCAGAGGAGGGTCACAAAGATGATCAGGGGGCTGGAGCACCTCCCCTTCGAAGACAGGCTGAAGGACCTGTGCTTGTTCAGTCTGGAGGAAAGAAGGCTGAAGGGTGACCTCATTGCAGCCTTTCACTACGAGAAGGGATCCTATAATCAGGAGGGGAGTAAGCTCTTTGAAAGGGCCGATAATAGCAGGACAAGGGGGAATGGATTTAAGTTGAAAGAGGGAAGATTTGGGTTGGATGTTAGGGGGAAGTTCTTTACTAGGAGAGTGGTGAGATTCTGGAAGAGGCTACCAAGGGAGGTTGTGGATGCCCTGTTCCTGGAGGTGTTCAAGGCCAGGTTGGACAGGGCCCTGGGCAGCATGATCTGTTAAGTGTGGAATTTTGGTAGCCCTGCCAGGCAGGGGGGTTGGATCTTCATGATCCTTGAGGTGCCTTCCAACCTGGGTCATTCTGTGATTCTGTGATTCTTTGATTCTTTGATCCCATTCCAGAAGCAGGATTTGATTTAGGCTGGCTGGGGCTGGCATCTACACCATGGTACTAGTGTTCAGAAGTTGGCGCACAGTTATGAGACGCATTGTGGGGCTGAAAGTTGTCCAGCAAGCATTGTCACTACCAGGGCATGGCTTTCCTGAAGGTTCTCATCTGCACTTGCCAGCTGGCAGGGGGTGTGCTGGAGGCCCCAGGGAATTGCCATTCCAATGAGAGCCCAGAATAAACAAACATGTCAACTGTGAGAAAATGTAGGTGTGTCACAGCTGTGGAATGCCTTAAGCTCTGGAATTTGCAATAGATGGAGAATATAGAACAATCAGTTCTGAATAACGCTGCACTCTCAGGTGCCCATTACTCGAACATCTGATGTCATTCAGGATGCCCAAGAATACTCCCATGCCTTGTCTGGCCCCCAGCTAATGCTCAGGAAGGAGGTGGTTCTCTCAGATGTCAACCACAGCCTGCAAGCACTGCTGCATACATCTATGAGCACCACAGGCACCTTGTGCTCACGGAATGACTGTTTTTGAGCAAGTCATTCCATCTTAAGAAAGGCCAATGATTCAGACCAGGGGCTCATGCATACTGTCAACTCCTTGTGCACATCTGCTTCGAGTCAAGAGGAGTACCATCTCCCATGGGTCTGTGGGGAAGTGAATCTGCTTTCAACCCCAGGGTTTTACATCTGGACATGAGACACCTGCACTGATTGCCTCATCTGAATGACAGCCCTGCAAAGGGGGAGTCAGAGAGTCCCTGTCCTTGTCTGTGTGTTGTTTTTATTAAGGGCCAGGAGCAGAGCTTTCCAGGTGAGGCATTTACACTCCTGCTAGGCAAACACAATCTGTTAGGACGACCTGATACAGTAAAAGAGTTAGTCTCAAAGGTAGAAGACAGGTATATGGGCCCATAAACAGGTAGGATGAGCAGTTACATTAAAGGAATACCATCCTGCACTCTAAATGGAAGAAGCCAGACAGAACCAGACTACTTCTATCAAACATGATGGGGTAAAAGGGACAGAATGAGGAAGACATTGAGTGTTTGCAAGGAAGATGCCTGATTTCATCCCCACGACCACTGCAGGAAGAACCCAGCTACAAACAGCGCATGTGCCAGAGGGAGGGACAGAATGTAAATGAGTTCCTGGAAAATAATGAATATGTAGATGAGTTCCAGGAGATCTGCTGAATATGGATCATCCTGACATTAAAATAAGTAACACTTCTGCTTGCTGGTGTGCAGGGAAGGACTGATCCCCTTTGCACCCAGCGCCGAATACATGCATTCCTGCTTTAAAACCTAACTCCAGGTTAGAGAGGTTGTTTCCTCAACTCCAAACTATGCTTCTGGAATCAGTCTGTCCAGTTTATCTGACATCCAAGAGCCTTTTTCAGAGATGACCCTGCTGTCTATCAGGAACATTCAGCTCAGGAGCCCCAGGGAAATCTCCAGAGGAAGCACTGAGGAAGAGAAACTCAAATCCTCAGGTGTGCTGAGCTGGGCTGGGATCCTGGGACACAGGGAGCTCATAAAAGAGGATGGTGCTGCAGAGACAGCTGTGCCCAGGAGCAGATCTCGTGCACAGCACAGCCTGCATGTAAAGGAAGGAGAGGAGAGAAAGGGGAGAGAGCTTCCAGGATGTGTATCCAGTGAGCAGGCTGAGAGCACGCTGCAGCAGCATTGCTGACAGACAATGACACGGTAAGTCTCACTTCAGGCTATACAGATGCTATTCATAGAGGGTTAACTATAACTGCGATATCCCATAGCAGATCTGGCTGCAGGCACTGCATGTTTCTTTATTGTGGAAAAAGCCTTCTGCTCCAGCTGAGGGCTTCCATGCTGCAGCATCAGAGCACAGCCCTGAGGGCTGCGTGTCCCAGCACAGCTGCAGGCTGTGCATATGGGGCTGCAGGCGGGTGCCCAGGGCTGTTGTGCAGAGCAGGGTCCCTGCTGTGCCCCAGGGGCTGTGTGCCGGCTATGGGACTCTGCCGCCTGCCAGGCTCAGCACTCAGCCTGCCCGGAGAGCTGTCCAGGGTGCTGCGGGGAGACGTGTTGAGGGGGGAAGGAGCCCCCCGGTAGAAAGGCTTGTGCTGCCACAGCTGCTGCCTGGGGCAGGGGGATCACAGCTTCACTGCAAAACTGAATGCATCTGAGGGCACTTTGCAAGAGGAGAGACCGGGAAGGGACTTTCCATCTCCTGTTCTGAGGGAAGGCAAGAAGGATTGCAGGTGGAAATCTAAAATGGGCTGCCTAATCTGGACACAGCTCTGAGATTCCTGAAATTCTCTTCAGTCTATTGTTTGTTTTGAGAGCAGTCACATGTGTTGTGTTTCAGCTTCTTCTCTCTCAAAGGGTGGAATTAGTTGAAATTATTATCATTTCCTCTTGACAAGAATAATGCACTTATCTTGCAAACAGGCATGTTTATCCTATAGATACTGAAAGGAACAGAGGTTGGGTTTGGGGGCTCTAAGAACTGTGTGGGAAAAGATATGAGACAAGAAACAGATGAGAATAACCACGGAGATGGGAAAAGATTAGAAGATGATAGGAAGGCTACAACTCCATATGCTTCTTCTGATAAGGGAATGTTGAACTTCATGAAATGAAATTGAAGTTATGGTGCTAAATGAACAATGTCATAGGAGAATTAAAAGATTTCATAATACAGCAGAAAGAGTGTCTCTGAGAATGGTTTGAACCTGTTATTATCTTCTGCACTCTGAGCAGGACTCCAAGCCCAGGAACAGCAGATGTCCAACAGCAGCTCCATCAGCGAGTTCCTCCTGATGCCGTTGGCAGACACGCGGCAGATGCAGCTCCTGCACTTCTGGCTCTTGCTGGGCATCTACCTGGCTGCCCTCCTGGGCAACGGCCTCATCAGCACAGCCGTAGCCTGCGACCGCCGCCTGCACACCCCCATGTACTTCTTCCTGCTCAACCTGGCCCTCCTCGACCTGGGCTGCATCTCCACCACTCTCCCCAAAGCCATGGCCAACGCCCTCTGGGACACCAGGGCCATCTCCTACGCAGGATGTGCTGCACAGGTCTTTTGCATTTTCTTCTTCCTCTCAGCAGAGTGTTCCCTTCTCACCATCATGTCCTATGACCGCTACGTTGCCATCTGCAAGCCCCTGCACTACAGGACCTTGATGGACAGCAGAGCTTGTGCCACCATGGCAGCAGCTGCCTGGGGCGCTGGGTTTCTCAATTCCCTGCTGCACACTGCCAGTACGTTTTCACTGCCTCTCTGCCAAGGCAATGTTGTCAACCAGTTTTTCTGTGAAGTCCCCCAGATCCTCAAGCTCTCCTGCTCAGGCTCCTATTTCAGGGAAGTTGTGCTTCTCATTTTTAGTGCCAGTTTAGGCTTTGGGTGTTTTGTTTTCATAGTTGTGTCCTATGTGCAGATCTTCATGGCTGTGCTGAGGATGCCCTCTGAGCAGGGACGGCACAAAGCCTTCTCCACGTGCCTCCCTCACCTGTCCGTGGTCTCCCTTTTTATCATTACTGGCATGTATGCCTACCTGAATCCCCACACTTTGTCCTTTCCATCCATGAACCTGATGGTGGCACTTCTGTACTCAGTGGTGCCCCCAGTAATGAACCCCCTCATCTACAGCATGAGGAACAGGGAAGTCAAAGATGCAGTGAGGAAAGTGATGGTCAGATGTGTTTCAAAAGCAGTGAAGTGGCCATTTTTTGGAATTCATGTCTTGTAATGCAGCTTTTTACTAAATCAAGCTCTCTTAATTGTTTTCCATTTTGTATGTGTAATTTATTCTTACTCATTTTTTAAAATACTGTAATGTTTTTCACCAAAACATCATTACTCAAGTCAGTTCCTATTCAGCTTGTTCCTTTGTACATTAGCCCACTAATACTCTTTATAATGAACCAGGCTCTCTGTGATCCTGAACAGAACAAGGGACATGCAGTGACTCTGTCTGTCCTCCTTCTTTTGGAGCTGTCAGGGTTGGATGTTCACAGAAACCCACAATCCACAGTCCAGCAGGAAGCACACGGCTGTTCATCAATCTGTGCGGTGCCTTCAGCCTGCAACAGCTGACGGGCCATCCCTGGGCTCCTGGCTGGGCTCTGTGCTTTCAGGCTCACATCTGTCAATGCCTTTTAGAGACCAGCAGCAGCAGTTGCTTTGCGTGTTGCTTGTCACATTCCCTCTTACTCATTTCCTGTGAGACCCTGCATAGTAAAAGTTCTTGGATGTAGGTTATCATGTCAGAAGTTTCCAAGCTTCATAGAGTCATAGAATCATCGAATGACCCAGGTTGGAAAAGACCTTGAAGATTATCAAATACAACCACAGCCTCACCATAGTACCCCAACTCTAACAACTGTCTGCTAAATCATATCCCTGAGCACCACATCCAAAGGGCTCTTTAACACATCCAGGGATGGTGACTCATCCACCTCCCAGGGGAGCCTATTCCAGTGTTTAACCACCCTTTCTGGAAAGACGTTCTTCCTAATATCCAACCTGAACTTGCCCTGGCGCAACTTGAGGCCATTTCCCCTCATCCTGTCACTTGTCACCAGTGAGAAGAGACCTGCCCCACTCTCACTGTAAGAACCTTTCAGGTACTGGCAGACGGCAATAAGGTCTCCCCTCAGCCTCCTTTTCCCCAGACTAAACAGCCCCAGATCCCTCAGACTCACCACATAGGGTTGATTTTCCAAGCCCTTCACAAGCCTCTTTGCCCTTCTCTGGTCCTGCTTCAGCACCTCCATGACTTTTTTGTACTGAGGTGCCCAAAACTGGACACAGTACTCGAGGTGAGGCCTCACCAATGCCGAGTACAGGGGCAGGATGACTTCCTTAGTCCTGCTCACCACACCATTCCTGATACAAGCCAGGATGCCATTGGCCCTCTTGGCCACCTGGGCACACTGCTGGCTCATATTCAGCCCACTGTCCATCAGCACACCAAGGTCCCTTTCCAGCAGGCAGCTTTCCAGACACACCTCCCCAAGCCTGTAGGGTTGCCTGGGGTTGTTGTGACCGAAATGCAGGACCTGACACTTGTCCCTGTTGAAACTCATGCCATTAACCTTGGCCCATCGATCAAGTCTATCCAGGTCCCTCTGTAGTGCCCTTCTCCCCTCAGGCAGATCAACACTCCCTCCCAGCTTAGTGTTGTCTGAAAACTTACTGAGGGTGCACTCAATCCCCTCATCCAAATCATCAATGAAGATGTTAAACAGAAGCTGTCCCAGCACTGAGCACTGGGGGACGCCACTTGTGACCGGCCGCCAACTGGATTCCACTCCATTGACCACAACTCTCTGGGCCCGGCCATCCAACCAGTTCTTCACCCAGCGGAGTGTGTGCCCATCCAAAACACGGGCAGCCAGCTTCTCCGCAAGAATGTTATGGGGGACAGTGTCAAAGGCCTTACTGAAGTCCAGGTAGACCACGTCGACAGCCTTACCTTCATCCACCAAGCGGGTCACCTTGTCATATGATGAAATCAGGTTTGTCAGACAGGATCTACCATTCATAAACTTGTGCTGACTAGGCCTGATCCCTTGTCTGACCTTCAGTTGATCCATGATGATACCTGAGATTATCCTTTCCATAACCTTCCCAGGCACCGAGGTGAGACTGATGGGCCTGTAGCTGCCAGGATCGTCTTTCCGGCCCTTTTTGAAGACGGGCATCACATTCGTCAGCCCCCAATCCACCGGGACATCCCCAGTCAGCCAAGACTGCTGAAAAATGATGGACAGTGGTTCTGCGACCACATCCGCCAACTCCCTCAGCACTCTAGGGTGCAACCCATCCAGCCCCATGGACTTATAAACATCCAGCTTTTGAAGTAGGTCCAGAACCATCTCATCGCGGATCATGCAGGGCTCGTTGTGTTCCCCCTTCCTATCTACCAGCGCAGGGGACTGTGTTCCCAGCGAGTTACAAGTGTTACTATTGAAGAACGAGGCAAAGAAGGTATTAATTACCTCAGCCTTATCTCAATACTTGGTGACCAAGTTGCCCTCAGTATCCAAAAGGAATGGAGATTTTCCCTAGCCTTCCTCTTGCCGCTGATGTTTGTAAAATATTTACTGTTCTCCTTAACCTTAGCAGCCAAGCTCAGTTCTAGCTTGCCTTGCTTCCCTAACTTTCTCCCTGCACAGCCTCACTACATACCTGTAATCTTCATAAGTAGCTTGCTGTCATGGTTTTGCAATGTTGTAATTTTGCTATCAGTATTCCATGTCATAACATCATGATAAAGCATGTATAATTTTGACGAATCTGCTTACAAAAGAAGACTGAATGTCCCAGAGAACACCACGGTCAGTCATATGACACAGACTCTATATAATCTCACTTCAGTGCTGGACTCGCTCTCGTGGACCTTGCCAGCCAGGGGGAGAGCCATGTGGAGCCTTCCAGCCATTTCGCCTAGAGTTACAGTAGGCCTCTCTGTTTCGGGACTCACTCTCTCTCATTTTACTTGATTCGTTAGCCTTAATTCCGATTATATTGTATTATATTGTGTTATTCTGTATTCCGATATAGTATTTAGTAAAATAGTGTGCCTCCTTAGATCGCTGCCGCTGTATTTATTTCCTTTTCCCTGTTTTTCTTTTCCTTCTGGGCCAGCGGCCTGCGGGCCGACTGCCCCCTGCCATGGGTGCAGGTAGATTTTAGGGTAACCTGTAACATTTTAGTGGAGAATGCGGGCAAGTTGCCGTTTTTTTTTTTTTTTTTTTTTTTTTTCTGCTGTGGCAAGTTGCCTTTTTTTTTTTTTTTTTTTTTTTTTTTTTTTTTTTTTCTGCTGTTCTTTTAGCTTCTTACAGAGCTGCAGAGTTTTTACAGAGTTTTTTCTCGTTAAGGAGCTATTTAATTTTACGTTTCTGCACCTGGGAGCTTGACCTTGAAAGTCCAGGCGGACCGCCAATACCCTGGAATAGTTTACAAACTTTGAGGTCTTGAAATCCAGGCAGACTGCCAACAGCCCAGTATATTTTGTAAACATTAAGCTCTACTTTGTAAACTTGAGCCCTACCTTTTTTTTTTTTTTTTTTTCCCCCGCTGTTGATGAAAATAAATAAATAAATAAAAATGTGGCCTCTAATTAAATTATTTTACAAAGGACTGCATGCTATTGGTTCTTCCTTTGTAATGATCCAAACCTATTGGGCCATAATTTAGCTCACCACTTTTATCTATGGGGCTATAGGCATATACAATCGATTGAAAACATTTTTAGAAATGCTTACTTGGTACCTGCATACAGCTCCAGAAGCTCCAGAAGGAGCAACTAATATTACAGAAATGGTGGTTTTCGAGCATGTTCCTCATTTCTTTTTTGAATCTTTTATGCAGTTTTGGAAAGCCTAGTTGACCACACTGTCAATGTTGTCAATCGTGTCAATCTCCCTGAACTTGCTGTTGATTATCGGTTTCTGGATTTATTACATTCTGAGGAAGTCTTCCCCAGAACCAGAGAATACTGAATGGCAGGGAGTGTGGAGAGGTCTTGGAGAGATTTTTAAGGGAAAGACATCTTCAGTGTCATGGAGCTTTACTCCTGAACACTTGAAGAATCCTGAGAGTTTGATTGCATATTTGAGGCAGGAATGTTGTGGCTCAGGCAGATCTCAGGAGGCACAAATGATTTGGGGCCTGGCTAAAGCTTATTGGGCCCTATTCAATACCATTCCAAAGAGTCTCGGAGCTGAGAGAGAGAGTCTCAGAGCTGAGAGAGAGAGTCTCAAAGCTGAAAAGGCAGAGAGAGAAAAAGTTTTGGAAGCTGAGAGAGAGAGTCTTAGGGCTGAGAAAAGGAGTCTCCTTGCTGAGAGAAATGGTCTCCTACAACAACGAGACGCATTCCGGCATGTGGGAGAGGCTCTCCAATCTGAGCGAGACACCCTGCAGTCCGAGCGTGATGCTCTCCGGTCCGAACGTGATGCCCTCCAGTCCGAGTGCGACACTCTCCAGTCTGAACTCAACACTCTCCAGTCTGAGCGCGACACTCTCCAGTCCGAGCACGACACCCTCCAGTCCAAACACGACACTCTCCAGCCCAAGCGCGACATTTTCCGGTCCAAGTACAACGCCCTCCGGTTCGAGCACAACGCCCTCCAGTCCGAGCGTAATACTCTCTGATCCGAGTGAGACGCCCTCTGGTCCGAGTATAACGCCCTCCAGTCCGAGCACAATGCCCTCCAGTCCGAGCGTAATACTCTCCGATCCGAGCGAGACGCCCTCTGGTCCGAGATTGACGCCCTCCAGTCTGAGCGCAACTCCCTCTTTTCAAAGTGTAACGCTCTTCAATCTGAGCGAGATGCCCTCCAGTCTGAGCACAACATCCTCCAGTTCAAGCGTAACACCCTCCGATCTGAGCGAGACACCCTCCGGTTTGAGCGCGACAACCTCTGGACTGAGTACAGTACCATCCTGTTTGATCGTAACTCCCTACGGAAGGACATAACTGCCCTCCAGTCCATGTATGATACCCTCCAGTCTGAGAGGGACATCCTTGAGTCTGAACTGAACGCCCTCAGAGATGGACTCCAAGCTAAATTGGAGGGCATTAAAATCAGCCAACCTGATCAACCACAGGGGGCACCAGATTCAATGTTGGTTGCCCCTGTAAGAGGATGAAAAACGAAACGAGTTTCAACTCAGTTAGAAGAACCAGAGGAGGTAGAAGAGCAGAGGGTGATAGAAGAGCAGGAGGAGGCAGAAGAAAAGAGAAAAGAAAGGGAGGGTGAACTGGAGGAAATAGAGGAAGTAGGAGAGGAGGAGCCAAAAATTAGATTTTCTATGCGAGAATTTTTTGTCCCCAAAACTTCAAATGGGGGGGGCTCATCAACACAGTTGCCGCCATCAACACCAAGGACTCCTGGAAGAGCAAAAGGTGAGGAAAAAATCACAACTCTTACTGATCGATCTTTAAAACTGAGTGAAATTCGGGATCTAAGAAAGGACTATGCACGCCACCCAAAAGAATCTATAGCCGCTTGGTTACTTCGATGTTGGGACAATGGGGCCAACAGTGTATGGCTCGATGGCAATGATGCTCGCCAACTGGGTAGCGTTTCCAGGGACTCACGTGTGGATAGAGGTATTAGCACATGCCAAGATGAGTACTACACCCTCTGGAAGAGGATGCTGTTAGCAGTAAAAGAAAGATTTCCCCTTAAACAGGACTTGACACCTGAGGAAAAGAAATGGACTGATATAGAGACCGGTATTCGACATTTGAGAGAACGTGCTGTGGTGGAAATGCTATACAACCCTAACTTCAGACATGATGATCCCAACCAATTACATGATCCTGAGACAGTCCATGTTTCACGGCTTATGTGGCGTGCATTTACAAGGACTGCACCAAGAGAGCATGCTAGTGCACTAGCAATAATATATGGCACAGGGGCAAGGGAACCCCTTGTGAGTGAACTGATTGATAAAATTCATGGAATTGAGTTATTTATAAATACTATAGAAGTTTGCTGAAATTAAAGGGTTAGATAAAGTGGAAAACACAATTAAAAGGTTAGATAAGATGGAAAACACACAGAATGATATTATAGATATATTGACTACCGTGCCCGATATTGATGAATCCATGGTGGTACCAGATGATGGGGACCAGGATTCCCACAATGGCCTATCGGGAAAACTAAACAAAGCAAGATCCTCCCATCCTGTACCATTGAAGATCTCAACCATAAAAAAGAGACGTCTTCATGTTGGAGCAAATGACAACAGTAAGGTCATACGTTTTGCCTTGTTGTTTTTCCTGCGTAGTCATGGGGAGGATATAAAGAAGTGGAGTAATTCATCCACTTCTGCACTCCAGGCACGAGTGAAAGAATTACAACGCAAGTCAGTCATCAAGGCGGACCCTTCCAGAAGGGGGAAGGCTCCAGTTGCCGCAAGCCGCCGAGGTAACCAATAGAGGGGCCCTGACCCCGGCCAGGGGGGGGAAAGGGACAATAGAGTATACTGGACTATGTGGATTAGGTGGCCTGGCACATCTCAACCACAGAAATATAAGGCCCTGGTGGACACTGGTGCACAGTGCACCCTAATGCCCTCCAGTCACCAAGGGACACAATCAAGACATATCCATGGAGTGACTGGGGGTTCCCAAGAATTGACTATATTGGAGGCCGAAATAAGCCTCACTGGTAAAGACTGGCAAAAACATCCTATAGTGACTGGTCCAGAGGCTCCATGTATATTGGGTATCAATTACCTCAGAATGGGATATTTTAAGAATCCCAACGGGTATCGATGGGCCTTTGGAATAGCTGCTGTTAACACAAACGGTGTTAAGCAGCTGTCAGTTATACCTGATCTGTCAGATGATCCTTCTGCTGTGGGGTTGCTCCAGGTAAAAGACCAAGAGGTACCAATTGCCACCAAAGTGGTGCACAGACGGCAATACCACACCAACAGGGACTCATTACTTCCCATTCACAAGTAAATTCGTCAACTAGAAAATCAGGGAGTGATTAGCAAAACTCACTCGCCTTTTAACAGTCCCATATGGCCAGTGCGTAAAGCCACTGGAGAATGGAGGCTGACAGTGGATTACCATGGTCTGAATGAAGTCACACCCCCATTGAGTGCTGCTGTACCAGACATGCTAGAACTCCAGTATGAACTGAAGTCAAAAGAAGCCAAGTGGTATGCCACCACTGACATTGCTAATGCCTTCTTTTCCGTCCCATTGGCTGCAGAATGTAGGCCACAGTTTGCTTTTACCGGGAGAGGTGTTCAGTACACCTGGAACCGTCTACCCCAGGAGTGGAAACACAGCCCAACCATTTGCCATGGGTTGATCCAAACTGTTTTGGAGCAGGGTAATGCTCCCGAGCACTTGCAGTATATTCATGATATTGTTGTGTGGGGTGATACAGCAGCGGAAGTTTTCAAGAAAGGAAAGCAAATAATCCAAATTCGTTTGCAAGCTGGTTTTGCTATTAAGCGCAGCAAAGTGAAGGGGCCTGCCCAGGAAATTCAATTCTTAGGTATAAAATGGCAAGATGGGCGTCATCACATTCCAGCAGATGTGATTGACAAAATCATTGCTATGTCTCCGCCCACCAATAAGACAGAGACACAATCTTTCTTGGGAGTAGTGGACTTTTGGAGAATGCATGTCCCAAACTACAGCCACATTGTGAGCCCCCTCTATCAGGTGACACGGAAAAGAATAATTTCTCATGGGGTCCTGAGAAGCAGCAGGCTTTTGAGCAGATAAAACAAGAGATAGCCCGTGCCGTGGCCTTGGGGACAGTACGGACACGACAGGATGTAAAGAACATCCTCGACACTGCTGCTGGAGAGAAAGGTCCCACTTGGAGTTTGTGGCAGAGAGCCTCAGGAGAGACCCGAGGCCGACCCCTAAAATTTTGGAGCTGAGCCTACAAGGGATCTGAAGAGTGCTACACTGCAACTGAGGAGATCTTAGCTGTGTATGAGGGGGTTCGGGCTACTTCTGAAGTAGTTGGTACCGAAGTACAGCTCCTTCTAGCACCTCGCTTGCCAGTAATAAATTGGATCTATAAAGGACAGGTTCCCTCCACAAATCATGCTACTGATGCCACTTGGAGTAAGTGGATTTCACTAATCACATAACCAGCTCGGATGGGGAAACTCAGCTGTCCTGGAATCCGAGAGGTGATCATGAACTGGCCTGAGGGTAAAAAGTTTGTGACATCACCTGCAGAGGAGGTGCCACATGCTAAAGAGGCCCCACCATACAATGAGCTACCAGAAAATGAAAAGAAATTTGCCCTATTCACAGACGGATCGTGTCATATTGTAGGGAAACGTTGCAGTTGGATAGCTGCTGTATGGAGTCCCACATGACAAGTTGCAGAGGTCACTGAAGGTAAAGGAGAATCAAATCAGTTGGCAGAGTTAAAGGCTGTTCAGCTAGCTCTAGATGTGGCTGAACGGGAGAGGTGGCCAATGCTTCATCTTTATACTGACCCATGGGTGGTGGCAAATGCCTTATGGGGGTGGTTACAGCAGTGGGAACAAAACAACTGGTAATGAAGGGGAAAACCTATTTGGGCTGCTGAACTGTGGAAAGACATTGCTGCCCAAATAAGGAACATTGTTGTAAAGGTGTGCCATGTAGATGCTCACGTGCCTAAGAGTAAGGCTACTGAAGAACATAAAAATAACCATCAGGTTGATCGAGCTGCCAGAACTGAGGTGGCTCAAACAGACTTGGACTAGCAGAACAAGGGTGAATTATTCCTAGCTCGGTGGGCCCATGAGACTTCAGGACATCAAGGAAGAGACTCAACATAGAAGTGGGCAAGAGACCAAGGGTGGACTTAGCTATGGATGCTATTGCTCAGGTTATTCATGCCTGTGAAACATGGGCCATAATTAAACAAGCCAAGAGAATGAAACCACTCTGGGATGAAGGGCGACGGCAAAAGTATAAATATGGGGAGGCGTGGCAGGTTGATGATTTCCCCTTGCCACGATTTCGCAGTGGTAAGCTTTATGCTCTTACCATGGTGGTGACAACCACTGGGTTGCTTGAAAGATAAGCAGTACCCCATGCTATCACTCAAAACACCATATTGGGTCTTGAGAAACAAGTCCTGTGGCAACATGGCACCCCAGAAAGAACTGAGTCTGAAAATGGGACACCTTTCAAAAATTACCTTAGAAATACTGGGGTCAAAGGCATTGAGTGGATTTATCATATCCCCTACTGTGCACCAGCTGCTGGTAAAAGTGAATGATACAATGGGTTGTTGAATACTATGTTGAAATCAATGAGTGGCAGAACATTTAAACACTGGGAGAAGCATCTGGCAGAAGCCACTTGGTTGGTCAATACTAGAGGATCTGTCAATCGTGATGGTCCTAGCCAATCTAGCTCCCTACACACTATAGAAGGAGATAAGGTCCATGCTGTACATGTAAAGAATGTGCTGGGAAAAGCTGTTTGGGTCCTTCCAGCCTCTGGAAATGGCAAACCTGTCCGTGGAACTGTTCTTGCCCAGGGACCTGGGTGCACTTGGTAGGTGATGCAGAAAGATGGGCATGTTCAACGTGTGCCACAAGGGAATCTGATGTTGGGGGAGTGCAGTCAGTAATTCCATGTATATAGATATATACAGGCCTATGTGTGAAATGCACTTTAAATATTGTTTATTTGTATATAGATATGTTTTCTAAGCATGATGTAATGATGTAGAATCAGGGGTGGAATGTCATGGTTTTGTAGTTTTTCCGATTGGTATTCCACATATTATGGTTAGTAAAACTAGTTTTCCTCCTTAGGTCGTTGCCGCTCTTCTGTTGGATTCCTTGAGCCTAGCTCCCATCTGCCCACCCTGTTCCCTTTTAATTTGTTGGGGCCCACGGGGGCCACAGGCCTACTGCCCCCTCTGTCATGGACATAGATTGATCTAGATAACTCCAAGACAGTGCCAGCAAGGAGAACAGCCCTGGCGCAGCCATTCATTTTACCGACTACTGACTGCTGTCCCAGAGTGCTGCTGTAGAGAAAACAGGGCTTTAGTGAGACACGCAAGACCTCTCAGGCCTGCACATATGCGAGGACTTGAGAGCAGTGTGGCACTGTAAAGGGAGCAGGATTGAAAGGATTACATTGTGCAGCTGTCTGTGGCTATGCCTGTACCTGACCCAGACACATACAAGGTACGAAGAGAGAAGAGCGAAGGGAAAGTCAACTTTGAAAGCTTTTTATTTATCTCTTAACCTGTTCATAAAATCCAATTCATTGTTTACACGAGATCTTGGAGTGAGAAAACGGAAAGAAGGCAGGATAGAAGTGAAATAATTTGCAACATTTTTCTGCAGATTGCTGTATCATCTGCAATCAAACAATCACAGACGCATAAAACACAAAGAACCACAACAGAGAACTGTGTAAGGAAGATTAGCACTTTATGGAAGCTGGAATATTGTGCATTGCAACACCTTCCTGAGAGCGTGCTTGATCTCCCTGTTCCTCATACTGTAGATAACAGGGTTCAATGTTGGAGGAACCACCGAGTACAGAAGTGCCACCATCAGGTCCATGGACGGAAAAGAGATGGAGGGAGGCTTCAGGTAGGCATAAAAGACAGTGCTGAGAAAGAAAGAGACCACAGCGAGGTGAGGGAGGCACGTGGAGAAGGCTTTGTGCCTTCCCTGCTCAGAGGGCATCCTCAGCACAGTCTTGAAGATCTGCACATAGGACACAACTATGAAAACAAAGCACCCAAAGACTAAACTGGAACCAAAAAAGAGAAGCACAACTTCCCTGAGATAAGAGGCTGAGCAGGAGAGCTTGAGGATCTGGGGGACCTCACAGAAAAACTGGTTGACAACATTGCCTTGGCAGAGAGGCAGTGAAAACGTACTGGCAGTGTGCAGCAGGGAAATGAGAACCCCAGTCCCCCAGGCAGCTGCTGCCATGGTGGCACAAGCTCTGCTGTCCATCAAGGTCCCGTAGTGCAGGGGCTTGCAGATGGCAATGTAGCGGTCATAGGACATGATGGTGAGAAATGAAAACTCTGCTGAGAGGAAGAAGAACAAGAAAAAGAGCTGTGCAGCACATCCTGCATAGGAGATGGCCCTGGTGTCCCAGAGGGCGTTGGCCATGGCTTTGGGGAGAGTGGTGGAGATGCAGCCCAGGTCGAGGAGGGCCAGGTTGAGCAGGAAGAAGTACATGGGGGTGTGCAGGCGCTGGTCGCAGGCTACGGCTGTGCTGATGAGGCCGTTGCCCAGGAGGGCAGCCAGGTAGATGCCCAGCAAGAGCCAGAAGTGCAGGAGCTGCAGCTGCCGCGTGTCTGCCAACGGCAGCAGGAGGAACTCGCTGATGGAGCTGCTGTTGGGCATCTGCTGTTCCTGGGCTTGGAGTCCTGTTCAGAGTGCAGAAGACGATGACAAGTCCACACCATTCTCAGAGACACTCCTCTCGCTACAATATGAATGACAGAAAAATGGAAAATATTCATTTAACTCCAGAGCTTGAATTTATTTTCATGATCTTCACCATCACTTAAGGAGCGGAAGATTATGGAGCTCTTAATTCCTTCTCATTTCCTAATCATATATCAGCCTCCTGGATATTTATGTGACAGTTCACGAAACAAGCATTTGACTGTAGAAGAATGTGGGAGTCTCAGAGCTGAGTTTATGTTTGAAAGCCCCTTTTAGATTTCTCCCTGCAATCCTCTTTCCTTCCCTCAGACCAGGAAATAGAAAATCCCTGCCTTGGCTCTCCTCTTGCAAAGCAGCCTTATAACATTCAGTTGTGCAGTGGAGCTGTGATCTCCCTGCCACAGGCAGCAGCTGTGGCAGCAGAAGCCCTGCCGGGGGACTCCTTCCACTCACACATCTCCCCCTGAACAGCAGGGACCCTGCTCTGCTGGACAGCCCTTGGCACCTGCCTGCAGCCCCGTCTGCACAGACTGCAGCCGTGCTGGGACACGCAGCCCTCAGGGCTGTGCTTTCATACTGCAGAATGGAAACCGTCAGCTAAAACAGAAGTCTTTTTCCCCTGAAAAGAAACATGCAGTGCATGAAGCCAGTTCTGCTTCAGAACTATCCGCATTTAGTCCCGCTTTTAGTTAACCCTCTTTGAATAGCATCTACATGGTCTGCAGTGAGACTTACCGTGTCGTGATCTGTGAGCAATGCTCCTGCACTGAGCTCACATCCCGCTCAGACCATTCACATCCTGCAAGCTCTCTCCCCTTTCTCTCCTCTCCTTCTGTCACCTGCAGGCTGTGCTGTGCACAAGAGCTGCTCCTGGGCACAGCAGTCTCTCTGCAGCACTGCCCATTTGTATGATCTCCCTGAGTCCCAGAAGCCCAGCACAACAGAATCGGATGACACTTTCATCCTTCCCACTCATCTCCCCTGAGATATCCCTGGGTCCTGATGGCCAACAGCTCCTGAAAGTCAACAGCATCATGACTGTGTCTAACTCATTTCTTGTACAAATATTCCCTGTGACAGACAAACCTCAATAGATGCAGCTTGGTCATGGCATGTAGTTGATCACTGTGTTTTACTGTTCATTCAATTGCAACAATTTTCCTGCTTTTGTTGGCCAAAAACAAAAGGAATTCTTTCATGGACCATGTGTTTCTGGTTCTCTGTGGAAAGCTAGTTGGAGCTGGTGCATATGAATTTTAACACTGAGCGGGTGAATGCAGAGGAGAAGACTGATGTGAAAAAAAGTGATGCAAGTCCCATGGGGCCAATGTGAGTAGAAATAGGGTGGGGAGGTTGAGGAGGACATTTGCCCACACAGTAACAGAATAGAACTCACTGGGAACATTCCGGATTGATACCAGTTGCACAGTGCTGCTTTAATGACTTGTTTAAACTCAAATATAAATAAATAAACAGTAAACGACTGCTGGCTTCGGCCACTTTAAGCTCTCTCCATATTGCTCTCTATTTTGCTGTACAGGTTCTGAATACCTTAAAATGATGTCAGGAAGGCACAAGGCTCAGGAGGCTCTTCAGGTGATAATGGGCCCCAGGCGATACTTGATGATAAGTCCGTCAATCGCCAGTGCAGAGAGAAGACTGCACAAAGTGCTCAACAAGACAAAGGCAGAAGTAGCAATGAACTTTCTTGGAGTATTAATGGGCCCACTGAGGGACACTAACAAGCAAGCTTCCCCAGGGACTTGTTAGAGCAGATAATTGGAAGCCATGAGTACAGGCAGGCAAAGGCACTGGCATGGTGGCTCTGATGCTGAGAAACCCCTGCTTTTTCTTATGAAGCAGACAGGCCAAGCCCTGATTCCCAGGCCCTTGGCAGGGAGAACCTCATGCTGACTAAGGATCCTTCCTGGGGCAGTGGATGGAGGTCTGCATGATGTTAAAAGAAAGACATGGGGGCAGAAGGTCCCAGGCTCTGCATGGGGTGCAAGGATGCTGTGAAGTCCATGTCCCATGTGTGTCCTGTGTCTCATCACAGGATGTGGGATGTGAGAAGGGCCCAGTCTGAACAAGCAGTCAATCCCAATGTAACTCTGAACTTCACATCTCTCAGTTCTGGTGACATCCAATGCACACTCTCCCATAATTTGATGTCTTTTATGCTCTTCAGTGCCCAGAAGTGCACCCAGTGCTCCAGGTGAGGCAGCAGCAGTGCAGAGCAGACAGGGACAATCCTTTCCCTCACCCAGCTAGCAATGCCTTGCTTGATGCACTCCAATTGACCGCTGAGCTTCCTGGCTGCCTGGGCACACTGCTGACTCACGTTCAATTTGATGTTGACCAGGACCCCCAATCCTTTTCAGTCAGACCACTCTCTAGTGTCCCATATCCAGTCAGTGTGTATGTCCAGGATTGCCCCTACCCAGGTGCACAATCAGGCACTTGTTCTAGTTATACTTTATGCACTTGGTGCTTAGGACCAACTGGTACCCACTTCTCTGACTTGTCCACATCTCTCCCCACTCATTGGAGGCAACAGCACCTCCTCATCTGGTCTCATCAGCAAACTTGCTCAGAACATCTTCTAGTCCTGCATGCAAGTCATCCGCAAAAACATGAAAGAGAAGTGGCCCTAAAATGGCGCCCTGGGGAACCCTGATAGTGACCATCTACCAGCCTGATGGAACCCAGTGACTATAGTCCTTTGGGCCTGACATACTGACCAACTGTTCACCCACCACGTTATGTTTGTGCCTAGCTGTATGAAGGACATTCTGCTCAGAAGGTTGTTGTGAGAAATAGTATCAAAAGCTCTACTGAAATCCTCAAGTATAACTTCAACTGGCTTCCCTTGTTCAACCAATTTGCTAACCTTGTCATAAAAAGTCTGATAGTAAAACAGGACCTTCCCCTCTGGAAGTTGTGTTGGCTGTGACCAATGACAGAATTGTCCTTCAGCTGTTTTTCCATAACTGCCACCATCATTGTCTCCATAATTTTACCAGGCACTGGATTGATCCGTAATTGCCCCTTCACCTTTCTTACTCTTCCTTACAATGAGACAACATCTGCCAGCTACCTGTCAACTGGCATGACCCTAGATTTATTTAGATGCATTTGAAATTAGAGCCCTGAGCAAATTAAGGTGTCATCAGTGCAAGAACGTAGACGTGCCATAGTTTTGCAATGCCTTGAACTCCAGAGTATGCCACAGATGGAGCAGAGAGGAAGATCTGCCTCTTCTGTTGTGACCTCATCCATTTGGTGAGTAGAATAACACTGCATGCTACATGGGGAGTCTGTCTCTGCTTTGCTCACAGAGGAACGGTGCGGGGGGCTGCTCTCATGTCAGTGCAGATAAAATCACTTCCTCTTTATCCCTTTTCCCTCTGTAAACTATTCCACTATTTGTACCCTCATTTACACTTCCACATACCCTCAAGTACACTTCCATGTGCCATCAACTATTACATTTTCTTATACCATCAAAACAGTTTGTGAAACAATACTGTTTTTTAGATCCCATATACACCCTTAATACCACATAACTTTCCCTCAACAATCCCCTAATCCACCTGAACCTTAACTTTCCCTTAACCACCTCCCTCACACACTTCCTCGCAATTAGTACATAGTATTACATAAATGGGTTGACACTCATTAACACTCATTTTTCGGGTTGAATGTACACCTCTCCTCAGGACCCTCTTCCTAATCTATAGAGTACAAACTCCCGTCTTCTTACATACAAGCAGAACATACATATGAGTGGACAGACAACACAGAGTCTTTCACTTCATTTGTCTCTGCCCAATTCCTTTGCAGGAGGATGGAAACATGGATCGGGCCTCGGCACTCGCCCCACAGCTCACCTCCCTAGGGGCAGCATGGATGGCTATACCCTGAGTAGGATGTCTCCTCAAGACGTATGGGCTCCCCTTACCATACACATATACTTGGTCTGCCTATGGACGGTCCTTGTCTGTCCCTGCACTGATCAGGAGAGGAAGGGAGTCCATCAGAGAAATCTCAGGGTGCGCCAAAAGTGTCCCCCCTCTCAGCTGGCCCTGCCGCCGAATAGAGCTGGTCCCATCTGGGCCACCAAATTGACCTGAGGAATCAAACTCTATAACCCAGTGTTAAGTTATAAAGCGGGATTGCATTTATTGGGTGCCGGGTGCAAAGGGGGATCACTCCATCTGTCTTGCAAACTAGCAAGCAGAAGCATTACATATTTCAAAGCCAAGCTCATACATATTCAGCAAATTTCCTGGAACACATCTACATATTCACATGCAGCAGCTCCAAGATTTTGCTACACATCCTGCAGTTGCTCCATGCTCTGGGAAGGATTCCACTGTCACTCCACCTCTCACAAAGAGCTCTGCAGTCACTCCTGCTGCAGGTCCTGTAGCTGTTCCAAGTATTGCGATAAGATAATAAAAGAAATTCCTCCCAAGGGAGGTGCACTGTGCCAGGAGGTACAGCCCTGTGGTCACTCCAACCCCTCCAATGAGCCCAGTGACTGATCCAACTTAGTCACGTGTCCTGTGGTAATTCCAGCTCTGGCAATGAGCTCTGCAGTTGCTCCAGCTCATGCAACAGCCCAACAGCCTCTTCAGCTCCTACATATAACCATGTGGCTGCTAAAACCCCTGCAACAACTCCTTGACTTTCAAACAGGTACACATAGGGATAAGTATCCATGAATATATGTTTGCAACTGCATATGTTGTATATGTGTGAAAATATACTAAATATATTAGATATGTATAAATAAATTTGTCATAATTATAATCCTTTTCTTTATCTCCTTATCTCAGCCCATAAATTTGAAACAACAGCACTGCCCTGAGTCGCTTATAGATCTCCTTGGGAATATTAAATTAGATCAAGTCACTCAGAGAAGAGCACCAAAAGATCTCAAGGTCATCTCATGGGGCAGCTCCTGAGGTATATTCCTTACACAAGCTCTGGAAGAGGCCTCCAGTTCTCTGGTCCTGCTCTGAAGGGGCCCTCTTGTTTTGGCAGTGCCAGCAAGAAGACCAGCTCTGACACAGCCGTTCGTATTGCCGGCTACTGACTGCAGCCCTGGATTGCTGCTGTAGAGACAACAGGGATACTGTGAGACACACAAAACCCTCAGGCCTGCACAAATGAGAGGACTTATTAAGAGCACTGTGGCAGTGAAAATTGAGCAGGAAAGAAAAGAGCACGTTGTGCTGCTGTCTGTGGCTGTACCTCACCAAACCCAGACAAAATACGAAGATAGAAGAGAAAAGGAAAAGTCTGCATTAAAAGATTTTATTTATCTCTTAACCTATTCAGGGACTCTGGTTCAGTGCTTGCACGAGCTATTAGAGAGAGAAGGTGGAAAGCAGATAGGAAAGAAATGAAATAATTTGTAATCATATTTTGCAGATTGCTGTATCATATGCAATCAAATAATCAAATATGCATGAAACATGAAGAACCATTAATGGGAATCGTGAGAGGAAGATGTGCACATTATGGAATCTGGAATAGTGTGGACTGTAACACCTTCCTGAGAGAGTGCTTGATCTCCCTGTTCCTCATGCTGTAGATAATAGGGTTCAGTGTTGGAGGAACCACTGAGTACAGAAGTGCCACTGTCAGGTCCATGGATGGAGAAGAGAGTGAGAGCGGCTTCAGGTTGACAAAAGCACCAGTGCTGACAAAAAGAGAGACCACAGCCAGGTGAGGGAGGCACGTGGAGAAGGCTTTGTTCCGTCCCTGCACAGAGGGCATCCTCAGCACGGCCTTGAAGATCTGCACATAGGACACAACTATGAAAACAAAGCAGCCAAAGCCTAAACTGACACTAAAAATGAGAAACACAACTTCCCTGAGATTTGATTCTGAGCAGGAGAGCTTGAGGATCTGAGGGATTTCACAGAAAAACTGGTTGACAACATTGCCTTGGCAGAGAGGCAATGAAAACGTACTGGCAGTGTGCAGAAGGGAATAGAGAAGCACAGTGCCCCAGGCAGCCGCTACAATGGTGGCACAAGCTCTGCTGTCCATCAAGGTCCCGTAGTGCAGGGGCTTGCAGATGGCAACGTAGCGGTCATAGGACATGATGGTGAGAAGGAAATACTCTGCTGAGAGGAAGAAGACAAAGAAAAAGAGCTGTGCAGCACATCCTGTGTAGGAGATGGCCCTGGTGTCCCAGAGGGCGTTGGCCATGGCTTTGGGGAGAGTGGTGGAGATGCAGCCCAGGTCGAGGAGGGCCAGGTTGAGGAGGAAGAAGTACATGGGGGTGTGCAGGTGCTGGTCGCAGGCTACGGCTGTGCTGATGAGGCCGTTGCCCAGGAGGGCAGCCAGGTAGATGCCCAGCAAGAGCCAGAAGTGCAGGAGCTGCAGCTGCCGCGTGTCTCCCAGTGGCAGCAAGAGCAACTCGCTGATGGAGCTGCTGTTGGGCATCTGCTGTTCCTGGGCTTGGAGTCCTGTTCAGAGCACAGAAGATAATGACAAGTCCAGACCATACTCAGAGACACTCCTCCTGCTTTAGTATATTATTGGAATACAAGAAAAGCTGTTCAGAGCAGCAGCTCTGGAGCAAGATAAACAGCAGTATATAAGTTCTCATTTCCCTTTGAAAAATGGTCATTTAACTCCAGAAATTTTATTTATTTTCATGAGTTCCACCATCCCTTAAGGAGTAGGAGATTAGGGAGCTCATACTTTTTTCTCATTTCCTAATAATATCCCAGCCTCCTGGCTATTTTCCTCTTTACTGCAGCTGTTCATTAAGACCCCAGCCCCAGCCTCAGTGCACTTCGAAATGTCTTAGGGAAGTCTTCCTGCTTGCAGGACAAGTCATCTATTAATGTCTGCAGAAAGCAATGATAAATTAAAGTGATTGTTTCCTTTTAGAAAGGAGAGGCTGAAAGCACATTCTGTGTTTTCACCTTGTTCTCTGACTGTTCACAAAAACACCAACTGACTGCAGAAATATTTGGGTGTAACATAGCTATGTTAAATTAGACATCCCCTTTAGATTACTGCCCCCAGTCCTTTCTGACTTCCCTCAGAACAGGAAATGGAAAATCCCTGCCTTGGCTCTCCTCTTGCAATGAACCCTCAAAAACATCCTGCTGTGCAGTGGAGCTGTGATCCCCCTGCCCCAGGCAGCAGCTGTGGCAGCACAAGCCCTGCCGGGGGGCTCCATCCCCCCACACGTCTCCCCGCAGCACCCTGGACAGCTCCCCGGGCAGGCTGAGTGCTGAGCCTGGCAGGCGGCAGAGTCCCATAGCCGGCACACAGCCCCTGGGGCACAGCAGGGACCCTGCTCTGCAGGACAGCCCTGGGCACCCGCCTGCAGCCCCACATGCACAGCCTGCAGCCGTGCTGGGACACGCAGCACTCAGGGCTGTGCTCTGATGCTGAAGCACGGAAGCCCTCAGCTGGAGCAGAAGGCTTTTTCCACTCTAATGAAACATGCAGTGCCTGCAGCCAGATCTGCTATGGGATGTCGCAGTTATAGTTAACTCTCTATAAATAGCATCTGTATGGCCTGAAGTGAGACTTACCGTGTCATTGTCCGTCAGCAATGCTCCTGCAGCGTGCTCTCAGCCTGCTCACTGCATACACATCCTGGAAGCTCTCTCCCCTTTCTCTCCTCTCCTTCCTTTACCTGCAAGCTGTGCTGTGCACGAGACCTGCTCCTGGGCACAGCTGTCTGTGCAGCACCATCCTCTTTTATGAGCTCCCTGTGTCCCAGGAGCCCAGCCCAGCTCAGCACACCAGAGTATTTGAGTTTCTCTTCCTCAGTGCTTCCTCTGGAGATTTCCCTGGGGCTCCAGAGCTGAATGTTCCTGATAGACAGCAGGGTCATCTCTGAAAAAGGCTCTTGGATGTCGGATAAACTGGACAGACTGATTCCAGAAGCATGGTTTGGAGTTGAGGAAACAACCTCTCTAACCTGGAGTTAGGTTTTAAAGCAGGAATGCATGTATTCGGCGCTGGGTGCAAAGGGGATCAGTTCTTCCTTGCACACTAGCAAGCAGAAGTGTTACTTATTTTACTGTCACGCTGATCCATATTCAGCAGATCTCCTGGAACTCATCTACATATTCATTATTTTCCAGGAACTCATTTAAATTCTGTCCCTCCCTCTGGCACATGCGCTGTTTGTAGCTGGGTTCTTCCTGCAGTGGTCGTGGGGATGAAATCAGGCATCTTCCTTGCAAACACTCAATGTCTTCCTCATTCTGTTCCTTTTACCCCATCATGTTTGATAGAAGTAGCCTGGTTCTGTCTGGCTTCTTCCATTTAGGGTGCAGGATGCTATTCCTGTAATGTAACTGCTCATCCTACCTGTTTATGGGCCCATATACCTGTCTTCTACCTTTGAGGCTAACTCTTTTACTGTATCAGGTTGTCCTAACAGATTGCATTTGCCTAGCAGAAGTGTAAATGCCTCACCTGGAAAGCTCTGCTCCTGGCCCTTAATAAAAACAACACACAGACAAGGACAGGGACTCTCTGACTCCCCCTTTGCAGGGCTGTCATTCAGATGAGGCAATCAGTGCAGGTGTCTCATCTCCAGATGTAAAACCCTGGGGTTGAAAGGAGATTCACTTCCCCACAGACCCATGGGAGATGGTACTCCTCTTGACTCGAAGCAGATGTGCACAAGGAGATGACAGTATGCATGAGCCCCTGGTCTGAATCCTTGGCCTTTCTTAAGATGGAATGACTTGCTCAAAAACTGTCATTCAATGGGCACAAGGTGCCTGTGGTGCTCATAGATGTATGCAGCAGTGCCTGCAGGCTGTGGTAGACAACATCTGAGAGAACCACCTCCTTCCTGAGCATCAGCTGGTGGCCAGACAAGGCATGGGAGCATTCTTGGGCATCCTGAATGACATCAGATGTTCGAGTAATGGGCACCTGAGAGTGCAGCGTTATTCAGAACTGATCGTTCTATATTCTCCATCTATTGCAAATTCCAGAGCTTAAGGCATTCCACAGCTGTGACACACCTACATTTTCTCACAGTTGACATGTTTGTTTATTCTGGGCTCTCATTGGAATGGCAATTCCCTGGGGTCTCCAGCACACCCCCTGCCAGCTGGCAAATGCAGATGAGAACCTTCAGGAAAGCCATGCCCTGGTAGTGACAATGCTTGCTGGACAAATTTCAGCCCCACAATGCGTCTCATAACTGTGCGCCACATTCTGAACACCAGTACCATGGTGTAGATGCCAGCCCCAGCCAGCCTAAATCAAATCCTGCTTCTGGAATGGGATCACAGAATCAAAGAATCACAGAATCACAGAATGACCCAGGTTGGAAGGCACCTCAAGGATCATGAAGATCCAACCCCCCTGCCTGGCAGGGCTACCAAACTTCCATACTTAACAGATCATGTTGCCCAGGGCCCCATCCAACCTGGCCTTGAACACCTCCAGAGACGGGGCATTCACAACCTCCCTGGGCACCCAGTGCCAGGATCTCACCACTCTCCTAGTAAAGAACTTCCCCCCAACATTCAACCTAAATCTTCCCTCTTTCAACTTAAAACCATTTCCCCTTGTCCTGCTATTTTCGGCCCTTTCAAAGAGCTTACTCCCCTCCTGATTATAGGATCCCTTCTCGTAATGAAAGGCTGCAATGAGGTCACCCCTCAGCCTACTTTCCGCCAGGCTGAACAAGCACAGGTCCTTCAGCCTGTCTTCAAAGGGGAGGTGCTCCAGCCCCCTGATCATCTTTGTGACCCTCCTCTGGACCCTTTCCAAAATCTCCACGTCTTTCTTGTACTGAGGTCTCCACACCTGGACACAGTACTCCAGATGGGGCCTCACAAGAACCGAGTAGAGAGGGACAATCACCTCCCTATCCCTGCTGACCACCCCTCTCCTGATGGAGCCCAGGATCCCATTTGCCTTCCGAGCCGCCAGAGCGCACTGCTGGCTCATGTTGAGTCTCTCGTCCATCAGGACCCCCAGGTCTTTCTCTGCCGAGCTGCTCTCAAGGACAACTCCTCCCAGCCTGTACAGGTGCCTGTGGTACTTCGGGCCCAAGTGCAAAACCTTGCACTTTGCCGTGTTGAACCTCATTAGGTTCACCTGAGCCCAGCTTTCCAGTCTGTTGAGGTCTCTCTGGATGGCATCCCTTCCTTCCATCGTATCAACTGTGCCACTCAGCTTGGTGTCATCAGCAAACTTGCTGAGGGTGCACTCAATTCCCTCATCGATGTCATTAACAAAGATGTTAAAGAGCACCGGTCCCAAGACAGACCCTTGGGGGACACCACTCGCTACCAGCCTCCACCAGAACATAGAGCCACTGACCACCACCCTCTGTCTGCAGCCTTTCAACCAATTGCTTATCCATCGAGTTGTCCACCCATCAAATCCACTTCCCTCCAATTTGGAGATGAGGATGTGGTGGGGGACCATGTCAAAGGCCTTGCTCAGGTCCAGGTAAATGACATCGGTCGCCTTCCCTTCATCCACCATAGCTGTCACTCCATCACAGAAGGCCACAGGATTGGTCAAGCACGACCTTCTTCTGGTGAAGCCGTGCTGGCTGTCTCGGATCACATTCACATTCTTTATGTGATTGAGCATGTTGTCCAGGAGGATCTGTTCCATGATATTCCCAGGCACGGAGGTGAGACTCACCGGCCAGTAGTTCCCCGGGTCCTCCCTGCTCCCCTTCTTGTATATGGGAGTGACGTGACCCTTCCTCCAGTCATCCGGGACCTCACCTGACAGCCACGGCTTCTCAAATATGATGGAAAGCGGCTCGGCAACCACCTCAGCCAGCTCCTTCAGAACCCTGGAATGCACGCCATCTGGCCCCATAGACTTGTACACATTCAGTCTAAGGAGGCACTCTCGGACTTGCTCTGCCGTTACTGTGGGGAAGGATTTACCTCCTTGGTCCCCACATAGAGGTTTGGGGATGCAGGGCTTAGGGACGTGAAAAAGACTAGAATCCTGGCCACCAGTGAAGACCGAGGTGAAGAACTCATTCAGCACCTCAGCTTTCTCTTCATCTGTTGAAGCCAGTTCTCCTTTTAAATTTACCAAAGTTGGTACGCCTGTTTTGGCTTGTCTCTTCTGGCCAATGTACCTGTAGAAGGTTTTCTTATTGTTTTTCACATCCCTTGCCAAGTTCAGTTCTGCCTGCGCCTTGGCTTCCCTGATCCAACGTCTGCAAGTCCGGGCGGCATCCCTGTATTCTTCTGAGGTGACACAGCCTTGTTTCCAGAGCTTGTACACCCCTTTCTTCGCCCTCAGTTCTCTCAGCAGGTCCTTGCTGAGCCATGCCGGTTTCCTACCTTTCTTATTCAGTGGAGCCCACTTTCTTATTCAGTGGAATGGAGACCTCTTGTGCTTCCAGGAGGGCATCCTTGGAGAGCAGCCAGCTCTCCTCAACATCCTTGTCTTTGAGGGCAGCACGCCAGGGGATCTTGGCTAGCAGTCCATTGAGTAGCTTGAAGTCTGCTCTTCTAAAGTTCAGTGTCCTGGTCCTGCTCATTTCCAGACCCACATCGCTTGAGATCACAAGTTGCCAAGTCCTTCATTGTGATTCCATCAGTCCCTTCCTATCTTTGTCTAACTCATTTCTTGTACAGTTATTCCCTGTGAATGTCAAACCTCAATAGAAGCAGCTTGGACATGACATGCAGTAGATCACTGTGTTTTACCGTTCATTCAATTGCATCACCTTTCCTACTGTTTGTTGGCAAAAAAAAAAAAAAAAAAATTCTTTCCTTGCCCGTTTGCAGCTGATTCTCTGAGAAAAGCCAGTTGGAGTTGCTGCAAAGGAGACTTAACACTGAGCGGGTGGCTGCAGAGGAGAAGAGTGATGTGAGGAAAAGTGATGCAAGTCCCATGGGGCCAATGTGAGTAGAAATGGGGTGGGGTGGTTGAGAAGAACATTTGTCGACACAGAATAGAACACATTGGGGACATCCTGGATTGATACCAGTTGCACAGTGCTGCTTTAAAACTTGTTTATACCCAGCTCTAAATAAATAGTAAATGTCTGCTGGACACTTCCTCTTTAAGATCTATCCAGGAACCCCTCCATTTTGCTGCACAAGTTCTGAAAACGTGAAGAAGATAACAGTAAATCACAAGGCACAGGAGGCTCTTCAGGTTATAATGAGCCCCAGGGTGCATTTGATGCTGAGTCCATCAAAGTCCAGTGCAGAGAGAAGTTTGCACAGAGTGTTCAACAAGACAAAGTCAGAAGTAACAGTGAACTTTCTTGGAGTATTAATGGGCCCACTGAGGAACATTAACAAGCAAGCTTCCCCAGGGACTAGTTAGAGAAGATAATTGGAAGATATGACTACAGGCAGGCAAAGGCACTGGCATGGTGGCCTAGATGCTGAGAAAACCATCCTTTGTCTTATGAAGCAGACAGTCCAAGCCCCGATCCCCAGACCCTTGGTAGAGAGAACCTCATGCTGACTAAGGATCCTTCCTGGGGCAGTGGGTTGGAGGTCAGTATGATGTTAAATGAAAGACATGGGACAGAAGATCCCAGGCTCTGCATGGGCTGCAGGGACACTGTGAGGTTCATGTCCCATCTGTGCCCCGTGTCTCATGGCAGGCTGTGGGATGTGAGAAGGGCCCAGTCTGAACACGCAGTCAATCCCAATGAAACTCTGAACTTCAGATCTCTCAGTTCCAGTGCCTTCCTTTGCACACCCTACCTTGTTTTAACGTCCTTTATGTTCTGTGTTGCCCAGAAGTGCACCCAGTGCTCCAGGTGAGGCTGCAGCAGTGCAGAGCTGACAGGGACAATCCTTTCCCTCACTTACCTGGTAATACCTTGCTTGATGCACTCCAATGGACCGCTGAGCTTCCTGGGTGCCGGGGCACACTGCTGACTCATGTTCAATTTGATGCTGACCAGGACCTCCAATCTTTTCAGTCAGACCACTCTCCAGTGTCCTATATCCAGTCAGTGTGTATGTCCAGGGTTGCTCCTACCCAGGTGCACAATGAGGCACTTGTTCTTGTTATGCTTTATGCACTTGGTGCTTAGGACCAACTGGTACCCACTTCTCTGACTTGTCCACATCTCACTGCAAGTCCTCTCCACCCTCACTGGAGGCAACAGCACCTCCAATCAGCATATTTGCTCAGAACAACTCCAAGTCCTGCATGCAGGTCATCTGCAAAAACATGAAAGAGAAGTGGCCCTAAAATGGAGCCCTAAGGAACCCTGATAGTGACCATCTACCTGCCCGATGGATCCCATTGACTGTAATCCTTTGGGCCTGACCTGTTGGCCAACTGCTCACCCACTACGTTCTGTTTCTGTCTAGCTGCATGCAGGACATTCTGTCTAGAAGGATGCGGTGAGAAATAGTATCAAAAGCTCAACGGAATTCCTCAAGGATTTCATCCATTTTCAACTGGATTACCTTGGTCAGCTAAATGGATAACCGTGTCAGAAAAGGATTTGAAGTTAAACAGGACCGTCCCCTCTGGAACTTGTGTTGGCTGCGACCAATGACAGAATTGTCTTTCAGCTGTTTTTCCATAACTCCCATCACCATTGCCTCCATAATTTTACCAGGCACTGGAGTGAGACTGACAGGTCCATAATTGCCCATGTCATCATTCTTGCTCTTCCTTACAAGGAGACAACATTTGCCAGCTTCCTGTCAATGGGCATGACCCCAGAGTTATTTAGTTGCAATTGAAATGAGAGCCCAGAGCAAATTAAGGTGTCATCAGTGAAAGAACGTACATGTGCCATAGCTTTGCAATGCCTTGAACTCTAGAGTATGCCACGGATGGAGCAGAGAGGAAGGCCTGCCTCTTCCGTTGTGACCTCCTCCATTTGGTAAGCAGAATAACACTACATGATACATGGGGACTGTGACTCTGCTCTGATCTGCTTGCAGGGGAAAGATGAGGAGAGTTGCTCTCATGTCAGTGCAGATAAAATCACTTCCTCTTTATCCATTTTTTCCTCTGTAAGCTATTCCACTATTTGTACCCTCATTTACACTTCCACACACCCTCAAGTACACTTCCATATGCCATCAACAATTACACTTTCTTATACCATCAAAACAGTTTGTCAAACAATACTGTTTTTTAGATCCATATACACCCTTACTACCATATAACTTTTCCATGAACAGTCTGTACTATTCAGTTATAAACACCAGAACCAGCACTGATTGGCCCACCTTTCTCACACAGTTCCTTGCAAGCAGAACATAGTATTACATAAATTGGTTGACACTCATTAAAAAAGAAAAATAAAAAAGATTTATTTATTTATTTATTTATTTATTTATAAAGTATGTTATGAATAGAAGGAAGACTAGGAAGACTGTGGGTCCCCTACTAAGTGAGAGGGGTGTTCTGGTAATGAGGGATGCTGAGACGCTGGAGATACTGAAGGCATTCTTTGCTTCTGCCTTCAGTGAAAAAGCTCTCCCTCAGGAATCCCAGACCCAGTGAGAGGGTCTGGGGAATGGAAGGCTTGCCTTTAGTCAGGGAAGAGGTGGTCCATGAGCGCCTAGGCCACACCAATGTTCATAAAGCCATGGGATCTGATGGGATGAATCCATGAGTGCTGAGGGAGCTGGCAGAGGTGATTGCTGAACCGCTCTCTATCATTTTTGAGAGGTCATGGAGAATGGGGGAGGTGCCATAGGACTGGAGGATAGCCAGTGTCACTCCGGTCTGCAAAAAGGGCAAGAAGGAAGATCTGGGTTATTACAGGCTAGGCCGCATCACCTCAGTCCCTGGAAAGGTGATGGAACAGCTTGTGCTGGATGCCATCTCCAGACAGCTGGAAGAAAAGGAGGATATCAGGAGTAGTCAGCATGGGTCCACAAAGGAGAGGTCATGATCAACCAACCTGACAGCCTGATATGACATTGTCACCAGCTGGGTGGATGGGGGGGAGAGCGGTAAATGTCGTCTACCTTGATTTCAGCAAGCCATTTGATATTGTCTCCCACAATTTCCTTATAACAAAGATAAGGAAGTGTGGTATAGATGAGTGGACAGTGAGGTGGGTTGAGAACTGTCTGACTGGCAGAGCACAGAGGGTCATCATTGGCAGTGCAGAGTACCGTTGGAGTCATGTAAGTAGCTCCTGGGTAGTATACCAGGGGTTGGAGTCCGGTCTTGTTCAACATCTTTATCAGTGACCTTGACAAGGGGGTAGTGGCCACCCTCAGCAAGTTTACTGATGATATGTAGTTGTGAGGATTGGCTGACACGCCTGAAGGCTGTGCTGCCATTCAGCGAGACCTGGACAGGCTGGGGAGCTGGGCAGTAAGAAACTAGATGAGGTTTAACAAAAGCAAGTGTAGAGTCTTGCACCTAGGAAGAAATAATTGCATGCACCAGGACAGGTTGGGGGATGAGCTGCTGGAGAGGAGCTCTGCAGAGAGGGACCTGGGCATCCTGATGGACAACAGGTTGGCCATGAGCCAGCAGTGTGACGTCGTGGCCAAAAATTCCAGTGGCATTCTGGGGTGCATGAAAATTGCATGGCCAGCAGGTTGAGGGAGTTGATCCTTCGCCTCTAAACTGCCCTGGTAAGGCCTCATCTGGAGTACTGTGTCCAGTTCTGGGCTCTCCAGTACAAAAAAAGACAGGGATCTCTTGGTAAGAGTTCAACAGAGGTCCACAAATATGGTGAAGGGTCGGAAGCATCTCCCCTATAAAGAAAGGCTAAGTGAGCTGGGTCTGCTTAGCCTTGAGAAAAGAAGACTGAGAGGGGACTTGATCCAGGTCTATAAATATCTGAGGTGTGGGGTCAAAGTGGCAAGACCAGGCTCTTTTCAGCAGTGTGTGAAGTCAGGACAAGGGGTAATGGACAGAAACTGGAGCATTGGAAGTTCCGCAAAAATGTGTGCAAGAAGTTCTTAATGGTGAGGGTGACTGAGCACTGGAACAGGCTGCTCAAGGGGGTTGTGGAGACTCCTTGTCTGGAGATATTCAAGATGGACACCTACCTGTGCGCCTACTTTGTGCTCCCCAAGGGTCTGGCGCTGGGGCCTGTCCTCTTCACTATCTTTATTGATGTCAGGGATGAGGGCATTGGGGGCATCCTATGTAGGTTTGTGGATTACACCAAATTGACTGGGAGTGTGGATCTGTCTCGGGTTAGCAAGGCACTACGGAGGGATCCGGACAGGCTGGAGAGCTGGGCTGAAGCCAATAGGATGAGGTTCACTAGTCCAAATGCCATGTCCTGCTCTTTGGGACCTGGGATGGACTGCTCAGGGTGTTGGTGGTGTCACCGGACCTGGAGGTGTTCAAGGAATGACTGGATATTGTGTTGAGGGACATGGATTAGTGGGAACTATTGGTGGTAGGTGAACAGTTGGACTGGATGCTCTTTAAGGTCTTTTGAAACCATGGTGATTCTATGATTCTATGATACTGTGTCCTTCTCTTGGTGCCTTTTTAGTTTCAGCAAACACTCTCTGGGAGGACTCACCACATGTCTGGAACTAGTCACTGACCACTAGAAATCTGGTATTAAATTCAACAGATTTTAATGTACTGTCATGATGCTGTTGTCTTTCAGGAGCTGTTTGCCATGAGGATCCAGGGACATCTCAGGGGAGACAAGTGGGAAGGATAAACATGACATATTCTTCTGCTGAGCTGGGCCGGGCTCCTGGGACACAGGGAGCTCTTAAAAATGGGCAGGGCTGCAGAGAGACAGCTGTGTACAGGAGCAGCTCTAGTGCACAGCACAGCCTGCAGTTAAAGGAAGGAGAGGAGAGAAAGGGGAGAGAGCATGCAGGATGTGAACGGTGTGAGCAGGCTGTGAGCTCACTGCAGGAGCATTGCCCACAGACCATGACAAGGTAAGTTTCACTGCAGACGGTGCAGCTGCATTTCATAGAGGGTGAACTTAATCTGGGACATCCCATAGCAAATCTGGCTGCAGGCACTGCATGTTTCTTTATTGTGGAAAAAGCCTTCCCCTCCAGCTGAGGGCTTCCGTGCTGCAGCATCAGAGCACAGCCCTGAGGGTTGCATGTCCCTGCACAGCTGCAGGCTGTGCATATGGGGCTGCAGGCGGGTGCCCAGGGCTGTCCTGCAGAGCAGGGTCCCTGCTGTGCCCCAGGGGCTGTGTGCCGGCTATGGGACTCTGCCGCCTGCCAGGCTCAGCACTCAGCCTGCCCGGGGAGCTGTCCAGGGTGCTGCGGGGAGACGAGTGGGGGGAAGGAGCCCCCCGGCAGGGCTTGTGCTGCCACAGCTGCTGCCTGGGGCAGGGGATCTCAGCTCCACTGCACAGCAGGATGTCTGTGAGGGTTCTTTGCAAGAGAAGAGAGCCAAGGCAGGGATTTTCCATTTCCTGTTCTGCTGGAAGGCAAAAAGGATTGTTTGCAGAAATCTAAAAGGGGCTGTGAATTTTGAGCACAGCTCTGAGACTCCCGAATATTTCTTCAATCCTTTGGTTGTTTTGTGAACAGTCACACAGAATGCACAGAATGTGCATTTAGCCTCTCCTTCCTAAAAAGATAAAAGTTATTGTTGTTTTCTGCAGAAATTAATACTACACTTGTCCTGAAAACAGGCTGATTTCTCTAAGAAAAACTAAATTACACAGAGGCTGGGGCTGGGGTCACGAGGAGCTGCTGGAATAGAGAGGAAAATTTCCAGGAGGCTGGGATATGTAAAGAATATGAGAAGACATTAAGAACTGCCTAGTCTTCTACTCCTAAAGAGATGGTGAAGCTCACAAAAGCTGGAGTTAAATGAACATTTTCCAAAGGGAAAAGTATAACTTTTATAGTATAGCAGGAGCAGAGTTTCTGAGAATAATCTGTAGTGCTCATTATCTTCTGTGCTCTGAGCAGGTCTCCAAGCCCAGGAACAGCAGATGCCCAACAGCAGCTCCATCAGCGAGTTCCTCCTGCTGCCGTTGGCAGACACGCGGCAGCTGCAGCTCCTGCACTTCTGGCTCTTGCTGGGCATCTACCTGGCTGCCCTCCTGGGCAACGGCCTCATCAGCACAGCCGTAGCCTGCGACCAGCGCCTGCACACCCCCATGTACTTCTTCCTGCTCAACCTGGCCCTCCTCGACCTGGGCTGCATCTCCACCACTCTCCCCAAAGCCATGGCCAACGCCCTCTGGGACACCAGGGCCATCTCCTACACAGGATGTGCTGCACAGCTCTTTTTCTTTCTCTTCTTCCTCTCAGCAGAGTTTTCCCTTCTCACCACCATGTCCTATGACCGCTACGTTGCCATCTGCAAGCCCCTGCACTACGGGACCTTGATGGACAGCAGAGCTTGTGCCACCATGGCAGCAGCTGCCTGGGGCGCTGGGGTTCTCAATTCCCTGCTGCACACTGCCAGTACGTTTTCACTGCCTCTCTGCCAAGGCAATGTTGTCAACCAGTTTTTCTGTGAAATCCCCCAGATCCTCAAGCTCTCCTGCTCAGACTCAAATCTTAGGGAAGTTGTGCTTCTCATTTTTAGTTGCAGTTTAGCTTTTGGGTGCTTTGTTTTCATAGTTGTGTCCTATGTGCAGATCTTCCTTGCCGTGCTGAGGATGCCCTCTGAGCAGGGACAGCACAAAGCCTTCTCCACGTGCCTCCCTCACCTGGCCGTGCTCTCCCTGCTTGTCATCACCAGCTTTTTTGCCTACCTGAAGCCCCCCTCTGTCTCCTCCCCATCCATGGACCTGACGGTGACACTTCTGTACACAGTGGTGCCTCCATCACTGAACCCTATTATCTACAGCATGAGGAACCTGGAGGTCAAGGATGCAGTGTGGAAAGTGATTACTAAATGTGTTTCAAAAGCTGTGAACTGCTCATCTTTTTGAATTCATGATTTATAATGCAACGTTTTACTGAATCAAGCTAGTAATCCAGGTTTTTTCTAAATCAAGCTCTCTTTTATAGATTGTTCTGTTCATTTTATATGTGTAATTCATTATTACTGTATATATATATATACTGTAATATTTTTCACTAAAACATCATTAGTCAAATCAGTTCCTACTCAGCTTGTACCTTTCTAGTGTAGCCCATACACACTGAGCATAATGAACCAGGTTCTCTGTGAACCTTACAGAATAAAGGACATGCGGTGACTCTGTCTGTCCTCCTTCTTTTGGAGCTGACGAGGTTGGATGTTCTCAGAAACCCACAGTCCAGCAGGAAGCACACGGCTGTACATCAGAATGTACAGTGACTTCAGCCTGCAACAGCTGATGGGCCATCCCTGGGCTCCCTGCTGGGGTCTGTGCTTTCAGGCTCACATCTGCCAGTGCCTCTGAGAGGCCAGCAGCAGCAGCTGGTTTGCACATTGGTTGTCACGTCCCCTCTTCATTCCCTGTGAGACCCTGCACAGGACAAGTTCTTGGATATGGGTTATCACAACAGATTATTCCAAGCTTCATAGAATCATAGAATGACCCAGGTTGGAAAAGACCTTGAAGATTATCAAGTCCAACCACAGCCTCACCATAGTACCCCAACTCTAACAACTGTCTGCTAAATCATATCCCTGAGTACCCCATCCAATAAGCTCTTTAACACATCCAGGGATGGTGACTCATCCACCTCCCAGGGGAGCGCATTTCAGTGTTTAACTACCCTTTCTGTAAAGAAGTTCTTCCTAATATCCAACCTGAACTTGCCCTGGCGCAACTTGAGGCCATTTCCCCTCGTCCTGTCACAAGTCGGTAGTGAGAAGAGACCTGCCCCACTCTCACTGTAAGAACCTTTCAGGTACTGGCAGACGGCAATAAGGTCTCCCGTCAGCCTCCTCTTCCTCAGACTAAACAGCCCCAGCTTCCTTAGTCTCTCCTCGTAGGGCTGATTCTCCAAGCCCTTCACGAGCCTCGTTGCCCTTCTCTGGACCTGCTCCAGTACCTCCATATCTTTCTTGTGCTGAGGTGCCCAAAACTGGACACAGCACTCGAGGTGAGGCCTCACCAATGCCGAGTACAGGGGCAGGATGACTTCCCTAGTCCTGCTCACCACACCATTCCTGATCCAAGCAAGGATGCCATTGGCCCTCTTGGCCACCTGGGCACACTGCTGGCTCATATTCAGCTGACTGTCCATCAGCACACCAAGGTCCCTTTTCAGCAGGCAGCTTTCCAGACACACCTCCCCAAGCCTGTAGGGTTGCCTGGGGTTGTTATGACCAAAATGCAGGACCCGACACTTGGCCCTGTTGAAACTCATGCCATTAACCTTGGCCCATCGATTGAGTCTATGGTCCCTCTGTAGTGCCCTTCTCCCCTCAGGCAGATCAACACTCCCTCCCAGCTTAGTGTCGTCTGCGAACTTACTGAGGGTGCACTCAATCCCCTCTTCCAAATCATCAATGAAGATGTTAAACAGAAGCTGTCCCAGCACCGAGCCCTGGGGGACGCCACTTGTGACCGGCCGCCAACTGGATTCCACTCCATTGACCACAACTCTCTGGGCCCGGCCATCCAACCAGTTCTTCACCCAGTGGAGCGTGCGGCCATCCAAACCACGGGCAGCCAGCTTCTCTACCAGAATGGGGACAGTGTCAAAGGCCTTACTGAAGTCCAGGTAGACCATGTCTACAGCCCTTCCTTCATCTACTAAGCGGGTCACCGTGTCATAGAATGAAATCAGGTTAGTCATGCAGGATCTACCATTCATAAATCCATGCTGACTAGGCCCGATCCCTTGGCTGACCTTTAGTTCATCCATGATGATACCTGAGATGATCCTTTCCATAACCTTCCCAGGCACCGAGGTGAGACTGATGGGCCTGTAGCTGCCAGGATCATCTTTCCGGCCCTTTTTGAAGACGGGCATCACATTCGTCAGCCCCCAATCCACCGGGACATCCCCAGTCAGCCAAGACTGCTGGAAAATGATGGACAGTGGTTCTGCGACCACATCCGCCAACTCCCTCAGCACTCTAGGGTGCAACCCATCCGGCCCCATGGACTTATAAACATTCAGCTTTCAAAGTATATGGATACCTATAGAGCCTTATGGATGCCATAAGGCTGCCTATAGAGCCTTATGGATGCCTATAGAGCCTTAAGGCTGCCTATAGAGCCTTATGGATGCCTATAGAAACATAAGGATGCCTATAGAGCCCTATGGGTACCTATAGAGCCTTGAGGATACCTATAGAGCCTTATGGATGCTTAGAGAGCCTTGAGAATACCTATAGAGCCTTGAGGACGCCTATAGAGCCTTAAGGATGCCTATAGAGCCCTATGGGTACCTATAGAGCCTTATGGATACATATAGAGCCTTATGGATAACTATAGAGCCTTAAGGATGCCTATAGAGACTTATGGATACCTATAGAGCCACACGGATGCATATAGAGTCCCCCCCCCCAATTAATCCTATAGGAGATGGGAGATGCCCCCCCACACACATTATCCTATAGGAGGTGGGAGAAGCCCCTCCCCCCCATCCCCCCAAATCCCAATAAATAGACAATAACAACACAGCTGTCCCTGTCGCGTCCTTCTTACCTCACCTGGCATGACCCTCATTAATGGACACTAATTAACGGACCCTAATTAAGGGACCCTAATTCTAGAACATTGGGCCTCTATGGGTTGACCTGATGGCTGTGTATTTCCATAGGGCTCTAAGGGCTGACCTGATGGCTGTGTGCTCCCATAGCGCTCTATGGGTTGACCTGATGGCTGTGTATTTCTATAGGGCTCTATGGGTTGACCTGATGGCTGTGTCTTACCATAGGGCTCTAAGGGTTGACGTGATGGTCGATGCTCCCTTAGGGCTCTACAGGTTGACCTGATGGTTGATGTTCCCATAGGGCTCTAAGGGTTGACATGACGGCTGTGTGCTCCTATAGGGCTCTAAGGGTTGACCTGATGGCCCCCATAACAGCACTCAGGTCCCCCCAAGAACTCCATAGGATCTATAAGGACCCCATGTGCATCCAGCCCCATAGATCTGCATCCAGCCCCATAGATGTGCATCCAGCTCCATAGATGTGCATCCAGCCCCATAGATGTCCACCCAGCCCCATAGATGTGCATTCTGCCCCATATATGTACATCCAGCCCCATAGATGTGCATCCAGCCCCATAGATGTGTGTCCAGACCCAAAGATGTGCGTCCAGCCCCATAGATGTGTATCCTGCCCCATAGATGTGCGTCCAGCCCCATAGATGTACATCCAGCCCCATATATCTGTTATGGCAACCAGTGCTTCCCACCCCCCGTTCGCCATGGCAGCTCCTGTCAATCAAACCCATCTCCATGACAACCGTCCCACCTCCCGTTGCCATGGTCACCGGCATCCTTCCCTCCCCCCCCTACCCCCATTCAAACTCCTCCTTTTTAACTCGCTTTTTTTTTTGCCTTTTATTGCCGCTATTCACCCCAAAATCCCTTTCCCCCCCCAACCTTTTGCCACAGACCCCATTGAGCCCCATAGGCCACCCATAGACCCCTATAGAACCCCATAGGGCCCCATAGGCCCCCATAGACTCCCATAGAACCCTATAGGTTACCATAGGCCCCCATAGACTCCCATAGAAGCCTATAGGTTACCATAGGCCCCCATAGACTCCCATAGAACACTATAGGCCCCCATAGGCCTCCACAGACTCCTATAGAACCCTATAGGTTACCATAGGCCACCCATAGACCCCCATAGAACCCCATAGGGCCCCATAGGCCCCCATAGACTCCCATAGAACCCTATAGGTTACCATAGGCCCCCATAGACTCCCATAGACCCCCTGTAAGACCCCACAGACCCCCCCTAGGCCCCAATAGACCCCCACAGACCCCTATAGGTCCCCATAATAGCCCCATAGAATTATATAGACCACCATAGAATCCCATAGGCCCCGATAGTCCCCCCAAAGAATACTATAGACACCCATAGGACCCCCTTAGACCCCCCATAGGGCTCCATTGACCCCTCAGGCCCCTAAAGACCCCACATAGAACCCGACAGACCCACTTAGGAGCACTCAGGACCCCCATAGGCCCCTATAGACCCCCCAAAGGCCCACCCATAGGCCCTCATAGACACTCATAGGACCCCATAGACCCCCAATGGGCCTCATAGACCCCCCCATAAACCATTGACCCCATTGACCCCCATTAACTCCCATTGACTCCCATTGATCCCCATTGACCCCCATTGACCTCCATTGACCCCCATTGAATCCCATTGACTCCCATTGACTCCCATTGACTCTAATTGACCCCCATTGACCCCCATTGACTCCCATTGACTCCCATTGACTCCCATTGACCCCCATTAACTCCCATTGACCCCCATTGACTCCCATTGACTCACATTGACTCCCATTGACCCCCATTAACTCCCATTAACCCCCACTGACTCCCATTGACTCCCATTGACTCCCATTGACCCCCATTAACTCCCATTGACCCCCATTGACTCCCATTGACCCCCATTAACTACCATTGATTCCCATTGACTCCCATTGACCCCCATTGACTCCCATTGACCACCATTGACTCCCATTGACTCGCATTGACCCCCATTGACTCCCATTGACTCCCATTGACTCCCATTGACCCCCATTGACTCCCATTGACTCCCATTGACCCCATTGATTCCCATTGACCCCCATTGACTCCCATTGAACCCCATTAACTCCCATTGACTCCCATTGATCCCCATTGACCCCCATTGACCTCCATTGACTACCCATTGACTCCCACTGACTCTAATTGACACCCATTGACCCCCAATGACTCCCATTGACCCCCCTTGACTTCCATTGCCTCCCATTGACTCCAATTAACCCCCATTGACACCCATTGACCCCCACTGAATCTCATTGACCCTCATTGACACCCATTGACTCCCATTGACCTGGATTGACCCCCATTGACTCCCATTGACTCCCATTGACCCCCATTGACTCCCATTGACTCCCATTGACTCCCATTGACCCCCATTGACTCCCACTGAACCCCATTGACCCCCTTAGACCCCCATTGACTCCCATTGACTCCCATTGACTCCCATTGATTCCCATTGACTCCCATTGACCCCCATTGACTCCCATTGTCCCCCATTGACTCCCATTGACCCCCATTGACTCCCATTGACCCCCATTGACTCCCATTGGCTCCCATTGACTCCCATTGACCCCCATTGACTCCCATTGACTCCCATTGACCCCATTGACCCCCATTGACTCCCAATGAATCCCATTGACCCCATTGACTTCCATTGACCTCCATTGACTCCCATTGACTCCCATTGACCCCCTTTGACTCACATTGACCCCCATTAACTCCCATTGACTCCCATTGTTCCCCATTGACCCCCTTTGATCTCCATTGACTCCCATTGATTCCCATTGACTCCCATTGACCCCCTTTGACTCTCATTGACTCATTGACTCCCATTGACCTCGATTGACTCCCATTGAATCCCATTGTCCTCCATTGACTCCCATTGACTCCCATTGACTCCCATTGACCCCCACTGACTCCCATTGACTCCCATTGACCCCCATTGACCTTCATTGACTTCCATTGACTCCCACTGACCCTCATTGACTCCCATTGACTCCCATTGACTCCCATTGACCCCCATTGAATCCCATTGACTCCCACTGACCACCATTGACTCCCATTGACTCCCATTGACTCCCATTGACCCCCATTGACTCTCATTGAATCCCATTGACCCTCATTGACTCCCATTGACTCCCATTGACCCCCATTGACTCCCATTGACCCTTATTGAACCCCATTGATTCCCATTGACCCCCATTGACTCGCATTGACCTCCATTGACTCCCATTGACCCCATTGACTCCCATTGACCCCCACTGACTCCCACTGACTCCCATTGACTCCCAATGAGTCCCATTGACTCCCATTGACCTGGATTGACCCCCATTGACTCCCGTTGACTCACATTGACTCCCATTGATTCCCATTGACCCCATTGACTTCCATTGACCTCCATTGACTCCCATTGACTCCCATTGATCCCCATTGACCCCCATTGACCTCCATTGACCCCCAATGACTCCCATTGACTCCCATTGACCCCAATTGACTCCCATTGACAGCAATTGACTCCCAATGACCCGCATTCACCCCCAATATCTCCCATTGACTCCCACTGACCCCCATTGACCGTCATTGATTCCCATTGACCCCCATTGAATCCCATTGACTCCCATTGACTCCCAATGACTCCCATTGACTCCCATTGACCTGGATTGACCCCCATTGACTCCCATTGACTCCCATTGACCCCCATTGACTCCCATTGACTCCCATTGACCCCCATTGACTCCCATTGACTCCCATTGACCCCCATTGACTCCCATTGACTCCCATTGACTCCCATTGACTCCCATTGACCTCAATTGACTCCCATTGATTCCCATTGACCCCCATTGATTCTCATTGACCCCCATTAACTTCCATTGACTTCCATTGATGCCCATTGACCCCCATTGACCTGCATTGACCCCCATTGACTCCCACTGACTCCCATTTAACCCCATTGACCTCTATTGACCCCTATTGACTCCCATTGACCCCCATTGACCCCCAATGACTCCCATTGACCCCCCTTGACTCCCATTGACTCCCATTGACTCCCATTGACCCCCTTTGACTCCCATTGACCCCCATTGACCTCCATTGACTTCCATTGAACCCCACTGACCCCCATTGACCCCCACTGACTCCCATTGACTCCCATTGACCCCCATTGATTCCCATTGACCCCCATTGATTCCCATTGACTCCCATTGACCCCCTTTGACTCTCACTGAACCCCATTGACCCCCATTGATTCCCATTGACCCCAATTGACTCCCATTGACTCCCATTGATTCCCATTGACTCCCATTGACCCCCATTGACTCCCATTGACCCTCATTGACTCTTATTGACCCCCATTGTCTCCCATTGACTCCCATTGACCCCCATTGACTCCCATTGGCTCCCATTGACTCCCATTGACTCCCATAGACTCTCATTGACCCCCCTTGACTTCCTTTGACTCTCATTTACTCCCATTGACCTCGATTGACTTTCATTGACTCCCATTGACCCCCATTAACTCCCATTGACTCCCATTGATCCCTATTGACCCCCTTTGATCTCCATTGACTCCCATTGATTCCCATTGACTCCCATTGACTCTCATTGACTCCCATTGACCTCGATTGACTCCCATTGACTCCCATTGACCTCCATTGACTCCCATTGACCTCCATTGACTCCCATTGACGCCCATTGACTCCCATTGACCCCCAGTGACTCCCACTGACTCCCATTGACCCCCATTGACCTTCATTGACTCCCATTGATTCCCACTGGTATTCTTTGACTCCCATTGATTCCCATTGATTCCCATTGACCCCGATAGACTCCCATTGACCCCTATTGACTCCCATTGAATCCCATTGACTCCCATTGACCCCCATTGACTCCCATTGACTCCCATTGACTCTCATTGACTCCCATTAACTCCCACTGACCCCCATTGACCCCCATTGACTCACATTGACTCCCATTGACTCCCATTGATACCCATTGACCCCCTTTGAACTCCATTGACTCCCATTGATTCCCATTGACTCCCATTGACCCCCATTGACTCCCATTGACTCTCATTGACTCCCATTGACCTCGATTGACTCCCATTGATTCCCATTGACCCCCATTGATTCCCATTAACTCCCATTGACCCTTATTGACCTCGATTGACTCCCATTGACTCCCATTGACACCCATTGACTCTCACTGACTCCCATTGACTCCCACTGTCCCCCATTGACCCCCATTGACTCTTATTGACCCCCATTGACTCCCATTGAATCCCATTGACTCCCATTGACCCCCATTGACTCCCATTGACTTCCATTGACTCCCATTCACCCCCATTGACTCCCATTGACTCCCATTGAACCTCATTGACTCCCATTGACCCCCATTGACTCCCATGGACTCCGATTGACTCCCAATGACCCACATTCACCCCCAATGTCTCCCATTGACTCCCACCGACCCCCATTGAGCGTCATTGATTCCCATTGACTCCCATTGACTCCCATTGACTCCCAATGTCTCCCATTGACTCCCATTGACCTGGATTGACCCCCATTGACTCCGATTGACTCTTATTGACCCCCATTGACTCCCATTGACCCCCATTGACTCCCATTGACTCCCATTAACCCCCATTGACTCCCATTGACTCCCATTGACTCCTATTGACCCCCATTGACTCCCATTGACCCCCATTGACTCCCATTGACTCCCATTGACTCCCATTGACTCCCATTGACCTCGATGGACTCCCATTGATTCCCATTGACCCCCATTGATTCCCATTGACCCCCATTAAATTCCATTGACTCCCATTGATCCCCATTGACCCCCATTGACCTGCATTGACCCCCATTGACTCCCATTGACTCCCATTGACCCCCATTGACCTCTATTGACATTTATTGACCCCCATTGACCCCCATTGACCCCCAATGACTCCCATTGACCCCCCTTGACTCCCATTGCCTCCCATTGACTCCCATTGACCCCCATTGACTCTTATTGACCCCCATTGAATCTCATTGACCCTCATTTACTCCCATTGACTCCCAATGACTCCCATTGACCCCCATTGTCTCCCATTGACCTCGATTGACTCCCATTGACTCCCATTGACCTCCATTGATTCCCATTGACCTCCATTGACTCCCATTGACTCCCATTGACTCCCATTGACCCCCACTGACTCCCACTGACTCCCATTGACCCCCATTGAATCTCATTGACCCTTATTTACTCCCATTGACTCCCATTGACTCCCATTGACCTCCATTGATTCCCATTGACCTCCATTGACTCCCATTGACTCCCATTGACTCCCATTGACCCCCACTGACTCCCACTGACTCCCATTGACCCCCATTGACCTTCATTGACTCCCATTGACTCCCACTGACCCTTTTTGACTCCCATTGCCTCCCATTGACTCCCATTGACCCCCATTGACTCCCATTGACCCCCATTGAATCTCATTGACCCTCATTTACTCCCATTGACTCCTATTAACTCCCATTGACCCCCATTAACTCCCATTGACCCCCATTGACCTCCATTGACTCCCATTGACCCCCATTGACTCCCATTGACCCCCATTCATTCCCATTGACTCTAATTGACCCCCATTGACACCCACAGAACTTCATTGACCCCCTTTGACCCCCATTGACTCCCATTGACTCCCATTGACTCCCATTGATTCCCATTGACTCCCATTGACCCCCATTGACTCCCATTGACCCTCATTGACTCTTATTGACCCCCATTGTCTCCCATTGATTCCCATTGACCCCCATTGACTCCCATTGGCTCCAATTGACACCCATTGACCCCCATTGACTCCCATTGACTCCCATTGACTCCCATTGACTCCCATGGACCCCCATTGACTCCCATTGACTCTCATTTACTCCCATTGACCTCGATTGACTCCCATTGGCTCCCATTGACCCCCTTTGACTCCCATTGACCCCCATTAACTCCCATTGACTCCCATTGATCCCTATTGACCCCCTTGGATCTCCATTGAATCCCATTGATTCCCATTGACTCCCATTGACTCTCATTGACTCCCATTGACCTCGATTGACTCCCATTGACTCCCATTGACTCCCATTGACTCCCATTGACCCCCACTGACTCCCACTGACTCCCATTGACCCCCATTGACCTTCATTGACTCCCATTGACTCCCACTGACCCTCTTTGACTCCCATTGATTCCCATTGACTCCCATTGACCCCGATAGACTCCCATTGATTCCTATTGACTCCCATTGACTTCCATTGACTCCCATTGACCCCCATTGACACCCATTGACTCCTATTGACTCCCATTGACCCTTGTTGACTCCCATTGACTCCCATTGACCTCCATTGACTCCCATTGACTCCCATTGACTCCCATTGACCCTTATTGACCCCCATTGATTCCCATTGACCCCCTTGATTCCCATTGATCCCTATTGACCCCCTTTGATCTCCATTTACTTCCATTGATTCCCATTGACTCCCATTGACTCTCATTGACTCCCATTGACCTCGATTGTCTCCCATTGATTCCCATTGACCCCCATTGATTCCCATTGACCCCCATTAAATCCCATTGACTCCCATTGATCCCCATTGACCCCCATTGACCTGCATTGACCCCCATTGACTCCTATTGACTCCCATTGACTCCCATTGACTCCCATTGACCCCCATTGACTCCCATTGACTCCTATTGACCCTCATTGACTCCCATTGACTCCCATTGACCCCCATTGACTCCCATTGACTCCCATTGACCCCCATTGACTTCCATTTTCCCCCATTGACCCCCATTGATTCCCATTGACCCCCATTGACTCCCATTGACTCCCATTGACTCCCATTGACCCCCATTGACTGCCATTGACTCCCATTGCCTCCCATTGGCCCTCATTGACCTCGATTGACTCCCATTGACCCTCATTGACCCCCATTGTTTCCTATTGACCCCCATTGACTCCTGTTGACCCCCATTGACTTTCATTGACTCCCATTAACTCCCATTGACTCCCATTGACCCCTACTGACTTTTGAATTCTCCTGGCTCAAACTGCATGTCATAGGTTACCCTAAAATTTACCTGCACCTATGACAGGGGGGCAGTCGGCCCGCAGGCCGCTGGCCCAGAAGGAGAAGAAGACAGGGAAAAAGGAAATAAATACAGCGGCAACAATCTAATCTTTTAGGCAGGTCCTCCATCCTCTCTCCACTCACATCCTCATTGATTTCCAGTGCCTGAAAACTATTGCTAGTATATTCTGCAACCTATTGCTAGATCGCAAGTGCAATCGTTTGGTACAAGAATTGAGGGCAAGTAATGGAATTGTTGAGTGGATACACTCAGTGGTGGCAAATCCATGCACCTCATTAACCCAGTTAAGGAATGAACAGGTGGAGTTTACCTTCTGGATTTGAAGCATGTCTCTTCTGCCTGGTTTGGCCAATCTGGGGAGAAGAGACTCAGTGAACCAGCACCGTGTTACCCAGGGCTGTGAGAACAGCTTAATGACTGTTGAGAACTGGTCAACTCGTGAGCCTGAGACCTGGGATCCTCCAGCCCAGGGTGGAACTTAATTGCAGCAGGTGGATGCCACAGCAACAAAAGAGAGCGGTGCAATGGTCTGTGAGTCTGCTGAGTTTCTTGGTTGACGGAAAGCACAAATAACTCAACAGCAAGTGACATATTTGGGAGATTACAGCTGGACCTTGAACCTTAAGGATCGCCAGGAAAGAAGCCATCTGACAAACCCCTGAGCCGCACATTGTCAAGGAACTCCATACATTCCCAGGAATGACAGGATGGTGCTGACTGCGGATGCACAGCCATGGACTGGTCGTAAAGCTCCAAACAGCTTGATGAAGTGAGTAAGGGATGGTCAGGGTGTCTGAGGACGGTGGCTGCACTGGTGCTCAATATTCAAGAAGCCTGTAAATCTACATTGGGCCAAAGGATGCCAGTTTAAATATCTCATACAGTGTTTACTGTATTGGAGGCAAAAGGGGGACATTGGCTCTCACCCCAAAGATCCCTGAAATACCAGGCCCATCCTGACAGAGCAGGATGATGTAGAAATAATTGTAACTAATATTGTCAACCCAGTATCTTTCCTTTGCGGAACACCTGGAGTACCAGTATCTCCTGACTGCTTTGAAACAACTGGAGCTGCACATTTCAGATGGTCAGTCAGACCTGAAGGACAAACCCCTAGAAGATGTAGAAGTTCCTGGTGGGTTCTATGGGTCCTAAGAGGGTCCTGATGGGTCCTATGGGGGTCCTGTTTTCTCCTAAGGCGGTCCTGATGGGTCCTATGGGAGACCTGCGTACTTCTATGGGGGTCCTGGTGGGTCCTGTGGGGTCCAAAGTGGGTTCTGACAGCTGCAGTTCTGTGAGACAAGGAGACTGTAAGGCAGTTTATGCAGTAACTGCTACTGACCAGGATCCAAGGACTATTAGCACCAGCATCATCTTTGAAATCTGTAGTTCACCTATTTCAAGCTGGGGACTGGATCCTGATCCAGACGGGGAAGGAGACAAAGCTGCAGCCTGACTGGGAAGGACCGTTCCAAGTACTTCTAATGACTGAAACAGCTGTGAGGATGCCGAGAAAGGATGGACTCACTACACACTGGTAAAGGCATCCACCAGCCCTGATGCGTGGGAACTGCTGCAACAGATAAACCTTTAAAAGAGAAGAATTAGAAGGAAATCATGACAAGTTTTTCTATATGCATATATATATATTGTACTATTATTTTAACTAACCTTTAACTTCTCCTCAGATAGGTGAATAAATTGTATATGTAAGTGGGAGAGTACTATAACCTCTATAGAACTAATGCTCACAAAAGGTTTTCCATGTTGTAACGAGGAGTTTTTACTGCTGCACCCATTCGTTATCCTGATAATTATCTGGAAAATGTAAAATTTGACAGTAATGCAGGGACCAACTGATAGTTTTGATGTGAATGAGGGACTCTTGAAGTGTATGGAATGATGTATGGTGGACAGCTGCCTATTGAGGCTGGACATATACACTCCTTGAAAATACCCAGAATCACAGGATGACCAGGGTTGGAAGGGACCTCGAGGATCATGTAGTTCCAACCCCCTGCCTGGCAAGGCCACCAACATAAGCCTTTACTAGATCAGGTTGCCCAGAGCCCCGTCCAACCTGGCCTTGAACACCTCCAGAGACAGGGCATCCACAACCTCCCTGGGCAGCCTGTTCCTGGACCTAACCACTCTCCTAGTAAAGAACTTCCCCCTAACATCCAACCTAAATCTTCCCAATTTTAACTTAAATCCATTTCCCCTAGTCCTGCTATTGTCAGCCCTTTCAAAGAGTTTACTCCCCTCCTGATTATAGGTTCCCTTCTGGTACTGAAAACTGCAATGAGATCACCCCTCAGCCTTCTCTTCTCCAGGCTGAACAAGCCGAACTCCTTAGGCCTGTCCTCATAGGGGAAGTGCTCCAGCCCCCTGATCATCTTCATGGCTCTCCTCTGGACCCTTTCCAACAGCTCTCTGTCTTTCTTGTACTGAGGGCTCCACACTGGACACAGTACTCCAGATGGGGCCTCACAAGAGCAGAGTAGAGAAGGACAATTACCTCCCTATCCCTGCTGGCCACCCCTTTCCTGATGGAGCCCAGGATCCCATTTGCCTTCCGGGCTGCCAGAGCGCACTGCTGGCTCATGTTGAGTCTCTCGTCCATCAGGACCCCCAGGTCCTTCTCTGCCGATCTGCTCTCAAGGACTTCTGATCCCAGCCTGTACAGGTGCCTGAGGTTCTTCCAGCCCAAGTGCAAAACCTTGCACTTTGCTGTGTTGAACCTCATTAGGTTCACCCGAGCCCAGCTTTCCAGTCTGTTGAAGTCTCTCTGGATGGCATCCCTTCCTTCCATCGTATCAACTGTGCCACTCAGCTTGGTGTCGTCAGCAAACTTGCTGAGGGTGCAGTCAATTCCCTCATCGATGTCATTAACAAAGATGTTAAAGAGCACCGATCCCAAGACAGACCCTTGGGGGACACCACTCGCTACCAGCTTCCACCAGAACATAGAGCCACTGACCACCACCCTCTGTCTGCGGCCTTTCAACCAATTGGTTATCCATCGAGTTGTCCACCCATCAAATCCACTTCCCTCCAATTTGGAGATGAGGATGTGATGGGGGACCATGTCAAAGGCCTTGCTCATGTACAGGTAAATGACATTGATCGCCTTCCCTTCGTCCACCATCACCGTCACTCCATCACAGAAGGCCACAGGATTAGTTAAGCACGACCTTCCCCTGGTGAAGCCGTGCTGGCTGTCTCGGATCACATTCACATTCTTTATGTGATTGAGCATGTTGTCCAGGAGGATCTGTTCCATGATCTTCCCAGGCACGGAGGTGAGACTCACCAGCCTGTAGTTCCCTGGGTCCTCCGTGCTCCCCTTCTTGTATATGGGGGTGACGTGACCCTTCCTCCAGTCATCCGGGACCTCACCTGACAGCCACGACTTCTCAAATATGATGGAGAGCGGCTCGGCAACCACCTCAGCCAGCTCCTTCAGGACCCTGGGATGCACGCCATCTGGCCCCATAGACTTGTACACATTCAGTCTAAGGAGGCACTCTCGGACTTGCTCTGCCCTTACAGTGGGGAGGGATTTACCTCCTTGGTCCCCACATAGAGGTTTGGGGATGCAAGGCTTAGGGACATGAAAAAGACTAGAATCCTGGCCACCAGTGAAGACCGAGGTGAAGAACTCATTCAGCACCACAGCTTTCTCTTCATCTTTTGAAGCCAGTTCACCTTTTAAATTTACCAAAGTTGGTACGCCTGTTTTGGCCCGTCTCTTCTGGCCAATGTACCTGTAGAAGGTTTTCTTATTGTTTTTCACATCCCTTGCCAAGTTCAGTTCTGCCTGCGCCTTGGCTTCCCTGATCCAACGTCTTCAAGTCCGGGCGGCATCCCTGTATTCTTCTTTGGTGACACAGCCTTGTTTCCAGAGCTTGTACACCCCTTTCTTCACCCTCAGTTCTCTCAGCAGGTCCTTGCTGAGCCATGCCGGTTTCCTACCTTTCTTATTCGGTGGAGCCCACTTTCTTATTCAGTGGAATGGAGACCTCTTGTGCTTCCAGGAGGGCATCCTTGAAGAGCAGCCAGCTCTCCTCAACATCCTTGTCTTTGAGGGCAGCACGCCAGGGGATCTTGGCTAGCAGTCCATTGAGTAGCTTGAAGTCTGCTCTTCTAAAGTTCAGTGTCCTGATCCTGCTCTTTGCCAGGCCCACATCGCTTGAGATCACAAGTTGCCAAGTCCTTCACTGTGATTCCATCAATCCCTTCCTATCTCTGTCTAACTCATTTCTTGTACAGTTATTCCCTGTGAATGTCAAACCTCAATAGAAGCAGCTTGGAGATGACATGCAGTAGATCAGTGTGTTTTACCGTTCATTCAATTGCATAACCTTTCCTACTGTTTGTTGGCAAAAAAAAAAAAAAAAGAATTCTTTCCTTGCCCTTGTGCAGCTGATTCTCTGAGGAAAGCCTGTTCGAGTTGCTGAAAGGGAGACTAAACATTGAGCGGGTGGCTGCAGAGGAGAAGAGTGATGTGAGGAAAAGTGATGCAAGTCCCATGGGGCCAATGTGAGTAGAAATGGGGTGGGGTGGTTGAGAAGAACATTTGTTGACACAGAATAGAACGCATTGGGGACATCCTGGATTGATACCAGTTGCTCAGTGCTGCTTTAAAACTTGTTTATACCCAGCTCTAAATAAATAGACAGTAAATGTCTGCTGGATTCTTCCTCTTTAAGATCTCTCCAGGTACCCCTCCATTTTGCTGCACAAGTTCTGAAAACTTGAAGAAAATGACAGGAAGGCACAAGGCACAGGAGGCTCTTCAGATTATAATGAGCCCCAGGGTGCATTTGGTGCTGAGTCCATCAACCTCCAGTGCAGAGAGAAGTTTGCACAGAGTGCTCAGCAAGACAAAGTCAGAAGTAACAGTGAACTTTCTTGGAGTATTAATGGGCCCACTGAGGAACAATAACAAGCAAGCTTCCCTAGGGACTAGTTAGAGCAGATAATTGGAAGATATGACTACAGGCAGGCAAAGGCACTGGCATGGTGGCCTAGATGCTTAGAAACCCCTTCTTTGTCTTATGAAGCAGACAGGCCAAGCCCTTATCCCCAGGCCCTTGGTAGAGAGAACCTCATGCTGACTAAGGATCCTTCCTGGGGCAGTGGGTTGGAGGTCAGTATGATGTTAAATGAAAGACATGGGGACAGAAGATCCCAGGCTCTGCATGGGCTGCAGGGACACTGTGAGGTTCATGTTCCATGTGAGTCCTGTGTCTCATGGCAGGATGTGGGATGTGAGAAGGGCCCAGTCTGAACAAGCAGTCAATCCCAATGAAACTCTGAACTTCAGCTCTCTCAGTTCCAGTGCCTTCCTTTGCACACCCTCCCATGGTTTAACGTCCTTTATGTTCTGTGGTGCCCAGAAGTGCACCCAGTGCTCCAGGTGAGGCAGCAGCAGTGCAGAGCAGACAGGGACAATCCTTTCCCTCACCCTGCTGGCAATGCCTTGCTTGATGTACTCCAATGGACCGCTGAGCTTCCTGGCTGCCTGGGCACACTGCTGACTCATGTTCAATTTGATGTTGACCAGGACCCCCAATCCTTTTCAGTCAGACCACTCTCTAGTGTCCCATATCCAGTCAGTGTGTATGTCCAGGATTGCCCCTACCCAGGTGCACAATCAGGCACTTGTTATGCTTTATGCACTTGGTTCTTAGGACCAACTGGTACCCACTTCTCTGAGTTGTCCACATCTCTCCCCACTCATTGAAGGCAACAGCACCTCCTCATCTGGTCTCATCAGCAAACTTGCTCAGAACATCTTCTAGTCCTTCATGCAAGTCATCCGCAGAAACATGAAAGAGAAGTGGCCCTAAAATGGTGCCCTGGGGAACCCTGATAGTGACCATCTACCAGCCTGATGGAACCCAGTGACTACAGTCCTTTGGGCCTGACCTATTGACTAACTGTTCACCCACCATGTTATATTTGTGCCTAGCCGTATGAAGGACATTCTGCCCAGAAGGGTATCAAAAGCTCTACTGAAATCCTCAAGTATAACTTCAGCTGGCTTCCCTTGATCAACCAATTTGCTAACCTTTTCATAAGAGGTCCGATAGTTAAACAGGACCTTCCCCTCTGGAAGTTGTGTTGGATGTGACCAATGACAGAATTGTCCTTCAGCTGTTTTTCCATCGCTCCCACCATCATTTTCTCCATCATTTTACCAGGCACTGGAGTGAGACTGACAGGTCCATAATTGCCCCTGTCGCCTTTCTTGCTCTTCCTTACAATGAGACAACATTTGCCAGCTTCCTGTCAACTGGCATGACCCTACATTTATTTAGATGCAATTGAAATGACAGCCCTGAGAACACTAAGGTGTCATCATTGAAAGAACATAGACATGCCATAGCTTTGCAATGCCTTGAACTCTGGAGTATGCCACAGATGGAGCAGAGAGGAATATCCACCTCTTCTCTTTTGAGCTCATCCTTGTATAAGTAGAATAACACTACCTGATACATGGGGACGCTGTCTCTTCTTTGCTCTGCTCTGCTCTCAGAGGAGCGGTGCAGGGGGTTGCTCTCATGTCAGTGCAGATAAACTCACTTCCTCTTTAACCCTTTTTTCTCTGTAAACTCTTCCACTATTTGAACCCTCATTCATACTTCCACATACCCTCAAGTACACTTCCATATGCCATCAGCAATTGCAGTTTCTTATACCTTCAAAACAGTTTGTCAAACAATACAGTTCTTCCACAAACAGCTTTAATACCATCTATCTTTCCATTAACAGTCTGTATTGTTCAGTTACAAACATCTCGCCACAGAACCTGCACTGACTGGCCCACCAACCTCACACACTTTCTCATAGGCAGTACATCGTATTACATAAATGGGTTGACACTTATTATATTGGATAATAAAAAAGGCTTTTTACACTATGTTAAGAGTGAAAACTAAGGAGACTGTGGGTCCCCTACTAAGTGAGGGGGGTGTTATGGTAATGGAGTGTGCTGAGAAGCTGTAGATACTGGAGGCCTTCTTTGCTTCTGTCTTTTGTGAAAAAGCTCTCCCTCAGGAATCCCAGACCCTGGTGATTAGTATGAGGGTCTAGGGAAGGGAAGAAGTGCCGTTAGTCAGGGAAGAGCTGGTCCATGAGTGCCTAGGCCACACCGATGTTCATAAAGCCATGGGACATTACGGGGTGTATCCATGGATGCTGAGGGAGCTAGCAGCGGTGATTTCTGCACCACTCACGATCATCTTTGAGAGGTCTTGGAGAATAGGGGAGGTGCCTGAAGACTGGACGACAGACAATGTCACTCTGGTCTGCAAAAAGGGCAAGAACGAAGATCCGGGCAATTGCAGGCTAGGCAGCCTCAGCTCTGTCCCTGGAAATGTGATGGAACAGCTTGTGCTGGAAGCCATTTCCCGACAGCTGGATGACAAGGAGGTTGTCAGGAGTAGTCAGCATGGGTCCACAAAGGAGAGGTCATGATCAACCAACCTGACAGCCTTCTATGACATTGCCACCAGCTGGGTGGATGGGGGGGGAGAGCAGTAGATGTCGTCTACTTTGATTCCAGCAAGCCATTTGATATTGTCTCTCACAATATCCTTATAACAAAAATAAGGAAGAGTGGGAAAGATGAGGGAACAGTGAGGTGGGTTGAGAACTGTCTGACTGGCAGAGCACAAAGGGTCATCGTTGGCAGTGCAGAGAACAGTTGGAGCCATGTAAGTAGCTCCTGGGTAGTATACCAGGGGTTGGTGCTGAGTCCGGTCTTGTTCAACATCTTTATCGGTGACCTTGACAAGGGGATAGTGGCCAAACTCAGCAAGTTTACTGATGATATGTACTTGGCAGGATTGGCTGACACACCTGAAGGTTTTGCTGCCATTCAGCGAGACCTGGACAGGCTGGAGAGCCAGGCAGTAAGAAACCAGATGAGGTTTAACAAAAGCAAGTGTAGAGTCTTACACCTAGGTAGAAATAATTGCATGCACCAGGACAGGTTGGGGGATGAGCTGCTGGAGAGGAGCTCTTCCAAGAGGGACCTGGGTGTCCTGATGGACAACAGGTTGGCCATGAGCCAGCAGTGTGCCCTCGTGGCCAAAAAGTCCAATGCCATTCTGGGGTGCATGAAAAAGAGCATGGCCAGCAGGTTGAGGGAGTTGATCCTTCGCCTCTAAACTGCCCTGGTAAGGCCTCATCTGGAGTACTGTGTCCAGTCCTGGGCTCTCTAGTACAAAAAAAGACAGGGATCTCTTGGAAAGAGTTCAACAGAGGTCCACAAATATTGTGAAGGTTCGGAAGTATCTCCCCTATGAAGAAAGGCTAAGTGAGCTGGGTCTGCTTAGCCTTGAGAAATGAAGACTGATAGGGGACCTGATCCAGATCTATAAATATCTGAGGTGTGGAGTCAAGGTGGCAAGACCAGGCTCTTTTCAGCAGTGTGTGTAGTCAGGACAAGGGGTAATGGACAGAAACTGGAGCGTAGGAAGTTCCGCATAATGTGTGCAAGAAGTTCTTAATGGTGAGGGTGACTGAGCACTGGAACAGGCTGCTCAAGGGTGTTGTGGAGTCTCCTTGTCTGGAGATATTCAAGATGGACACCTACCTGAGCACCTCCCTGGTGTTCCCCAAGGGTCTGGTGCTGGGGCCTGTCATCTTCACTATCTTTATTGATGTCAGGGATGAGGGCATTGAGGGCATCCTATGTAGGTTTGTGGATTACACCAAATTGACTGGGAGTGTGGATCTGTCTCGGGTTAGCAAGGCCCTACGGAGGGATCTGGACAGGCTGGAGAGCTGGGATGAAGCCAATGGGATGAGGTTCACTAGGCCAAATGCCATGTCCTGCACTTTGGGACCTGGAATGGACTGCTCAGGGTGTTGGTGGTGTCACCAACCCTGGAGGTGTTCAAGGAATGACTGGATGTTGTGTTGAGGGACATGGATTAGTGGGAGCTATTTGTGGTAGGTGAACAGTTGGACTGGATGCTCTTTAAGGTCTTTTGAAACCATGGTGATTCTATGATTCTATGATACTGTGTCCTTCTCTTGGTGCCCGTTTAGTTTCAGGACTCACCACATGTCTGGAACTAGTCACTGACCACTAGAAATCCGGTGTTAAATTCAACAGATTTTAATGTACTGTCATGATGCTGTTGTCTTTCAGGAGCTGTTTGCCATGAGGATCCAGGGACATCTCAGGGGAGACAAGTGGGAAGGATAAACATGGCATATTCTTCTGCTGAGCTGGGCCGGGCTCCTGGGACACAGGGAGCTCTTAAAAATGGGCAGGGCTGCAGAGAGACAGCTGTGCCCAGGAGCAGCTCTAGTGCACAGCACAGCCTGCAGGTAAAGGAAGGAGAGGAGAGAAAGGGGAGAGAGCATGCAGGATGTGAACGGTGTGAGCAGGCTGTGAGCTCACTGCAGGAGCATTGCCCACAGACCATGACAAGGTAAGTTTCACTGCAGACCGTGCAGCTGCATTTCATAGAGGGTTAACTTAATCTGGGACATCCCATAGCAAATCTGGCTGCAGGCACTGCATGATTCTTTACTGTGGAAAAAGCCTTCTGCTCCAGCTGAGGGCTTCCGTGCTGCAGTATCAGAGCACAGCCCTGAGGGTCGCATGTCCCAGCACGGCTGCAGGTTGTGCATGTGGGGCTGCAGGCGGGTGCCCAGGGCTGTCCTGCAGAGCAGGGTCCCTGCTGTGCCCCAGGGGCTGTGTGCCGGCTATGGGACTCTGCCACCTGCCAGGCTCAGCACTCAGCCTGCCCGGGGAGCTGTCCAGGGTGCTGCGGGGAGACGTGTGGGGGAAGGAGCCCCCCGGCAGGGCTTGTGCTGCCACAGCTGCTGCCTGGGGCAGGGGATCTCAGCTCCACTGCACAGCAGTATGTCTGTAAGGGTTCTTTGCAAGAGAAGAGCCAAGGCAGGGATTTTCCATTTCCTGTTCTGCTGGAAGGCAAAAAGGATTGGGGGCAGAAATCTAAAAGGGGCTGTCAATTTTAAGCACAGCTCTGAGACTCCCAAATATTTCTTCAATCCTTTGTTTGTTTTGTGAACAGTCACACAGAATGCACAGAATGTGCATTTAGCCTCTCCTTCCTAAAAAGATAAAAGTTATCACTGTTTTCTGCAGACATTAATACTACACTTGTCCTGAAAACAGGCTGATTTCTCTAAGAAAAACCAAATTGCACAGAGGCTGGGGCTGGGGTCACGAGGAGCTGCTGGAATAGAGAGGAAAATTTCCAGGAGGCTGGGATATGATTAGAATATGAGAAGACATTAAGAACTGCCTAGTCTTCTACTCCTAAAGAGACGGTGAAGCTCACAAAAGCTGCAGTTAAATGAACATTTTCCAAAGGGAAAGTAGAACTTTTATAGTAGAGCAGGAGCAGAGTTTCTGAGAATAATCTGTACTGGTCATTATCTTCTGTGCTCTGAGCAGGACTCCAAGCCCAGGAACAGCAGATGCCCAACAGCAGCTCCATCAGCGAGTTCCTCCTGCTGCCGTTGGCAGACACGCGGCAGCTGCAGCTCCTGCACTTCTGGCTCTTGCTGGGCATCTACCTGGCTGCCCTCCTGGGCAACGGCCTCATCAGCACAGCCGTAGCCTGCGACCGCCGCCTGCACACCCCCATGTACTTCTTCCTGCTCAACCTGGCCCTCCTCGACCTGGGCTTCATCTCCACCACTCTCCCCAAAGCCATGGTCGACGCCCTCTGGGACACCAGGGCCATCTCCTACGCAGGATGTGCTGCACAGATCTTTTTCTTTCTCTTCCTCATCTCAGCAGAGTGTTCCCTTCTCACCATCATGTCCTATGACCGCTACGTTGCCATCTGCAAGCCCCTGCACTACGGGACCTTGATGGACAGCAGAGCTTGTGCCACCATGGCAGCAGCTGCCTGGGGCGCTGGGTTTCTCAATTCCCTGCTGCACACTGCCAGTACGTTTTCACTGCCTCTCTGCCAAGGCAATGTTGTCAACCAGTTTTTCTGTGAAGTCCCCCAGATCCTCAAGCTCTCCTGCTCAGGCTCCATCCTCAGGGAAGTTGTGCTTCTCATTTTTAGTGTCAGTTTAGGCTTTGGGTGCTTTGTTTTCATAGTTGTGTCCTATGTGCAGATCTTCCTTGCTGTGCTGAGGATGCCCTCTGAGCAGGGACGGCACAAAGCCTTCTCCACGTGCCTCCCTCACCTGGCTGTGGTCTCTTTGCTTGTCATCACTGGCATTTTTGCCTACCTGAAACACCCCTCTTTCTCTTCCCCATCCATGGACCTGATGGTGGCACTTCTGTACTCTGTGGTACCTCCAGCAGTGAACCCCCTCATCTACAGCATGAGGAGCCAGGAAGTCAAGGATGCAGTGAGGAAAATGATGACAAAATGTGTTTCACAAATATTGAACTGCCCTTCTTTTAGAATTCATGCTTTTTACTGATGCAAACTCTTTGTTTCTTTTTGTTTTGATCAGTTTTTATAACTGTAATGTATTAAAACTTATTCTTTTTTATTTTATACATATATATATATATATACACACTGTAATTCACTAAAACAACATTATTCAAGTCAATTACTCTTTAAATTGTAACTTCATAGTGTAGCCCAGATGCACTGTACATAATGAACCAGGCTCTCTGTGAACCTTAACAGAATAAAGGATGTGCAGTGACTCTGTCTGTCCTCCTTCTTGTGAGACATTTCTGGAGCTGCTGGAGATGGATGTTCTAAGAAACCCACAGTCCAGCAGGAAGCTCACGGCTGCTCATCAAGCTGTGCGGTGACTTCATCCTGCAACAGCTGATGGGCTATCCCTGGGCTCCTGGCTGGGGTCTGTGCTTTCAGGTTCACGTCTGTCAGTGCCTCTGTGTGGTGGTGTTGTGATTTCTATTGTTGATATTCCACAACAGAACATCACGCAGAACAGTGGAAGTTAAAGAGTTAATGTCCTCCTTCTGTGTTACCACTGTTTGGGGCATTTTGGGTTCCCGGTTGGGGGTTGTGGGGTTGGCATCCCCAGAGGACGTGGCGTGATGAGGAAGCAGGGTGGGACTCCGGTGAAGGCTTTACGGCCACCGATGACTTTACGATCTTGACTCCCTAGAAGTTCGCAGCTAGGCCAGTTACCAAAGTGACACCAAGGAGATGAGCGGTAAAATGGCGATTTATTCAAGCAAACACACACTTATATAAACTATGCCTTTCAAATACGCCTACTACCTTGTACACGTCACTGATCCTTCCAGAAATGGGGGAGGGCCTGCCACGTAACAGCCCGATATTCCCCGTATTTTGCCTAATACACAACATCTCCCCCTCCCCATGCTAAGAGAGCCTAACTTGTTACAATACTCAACACTGTAAACCCACTAATACACCCAACTAATAAACCCCATTCATTCCTAATACCTAATCCCTAATTCTTACCCTAAAGCCTATTCTGCATCTTATGATATTCTATTTGCGTGAAAATCATCTTTTCAGCCATACGCTGTAAGCAACCTAGCAAGCAGTGAAATACACATGGCACACACAACATTAATGCAAAAAGCATAAGAAGCCCTACAACTAACATCTTAAGCAACTGCTTGAACCATGGTGCAATTTTATCAAACCAGCTCTCTAACCAATCCCCAAAAGGATCATCCTGTATTCCAGTTTTTCCCATATGTTCTTTTAACCACTCCAATTTCTTATGTAAAGATTCACGGTGATCACTCAGATTAAAACAACACATCCCTTCAAAATGCTTGTACCCATGGTTCTGTGCTAGAAGCAAGAAATCAATCGCCGCTCTATTTTGAAGCACGGCATGTCTAATGCTATCAACGTCCACGAGTAGTTCACTTAGCAGTGCGGAAGTCGCATTGGCCTGTCTTATGGACCAACAGGCTAGTCTTTCTATCTCCTTCAGTGCTTGCGCTGCGGCAACTCCTGGGGTTAAAATGGATGCGAAGATTCGTGCAGTTGGTCCCCAAAGGCAAACTCCGTCACCGCAGTCCGACTTCAGCGTATGGATGTTCTGCTTCTTCTGAGCTTTAGTCATGTCTCTGGCCAACTGTACCCACTCGAAGGCACGTGGGGACAGGATGGTTAGCCTTCCCAGATAACAAGGTCCCTCCACAGCATTTGCTGGTACCCCTTGCCATGTCCGGTCACCACAAATCAAGAATATACCTGGCAGTAGTGCCTTTGCAGTGAAGTTGTTCCAGATATATCTCTCCGATCCCTGTCCCTTCGCCCTGTTTGTTTGGCCCAAGTAACCCACAAATTCCCAGGTTGTTGAATCAAATGAACACCCCCCACCGGTGACCAACACAGAGACAAAAGACACAACAGCATTAACATGGTAGTTCTTGTAGGCAGCAGGGGTTGTTTCTCTGGGATCTTAGGTTTCTTTCTCTTCAGTATCCACAAGAAAGTTCTTCTGCGCTCCATCAGTTCAGAATTCCTTGGGCGTCCGATCAAGAGGTCCTAGAAGAGGATACTCAGCTCTTGTTAATTCCCTGACAATTTCTTTTTCACCACCAACCTCTGGCTTAATTTTTCTTGATGGCACCCAACGTATATCTCCCGTGCCCTTACATTCTATCGCTGCACTCCGGACCGTACCCCAGCTGCTCTCTGACTCTGGCTGTCTCAGCTCCCCGCAGGGAAAAGCACATGATGCCCTCACACTATCGTGGTTTGACTCCTGTTTTGGGTACTCTTCTCTCTCTTGTTTTGTTTGATTTGGTTACATTTCGTAAATTACCCTTCCTCCACAGATTGTTGCCACTGTGTTTTCTCTTTGTTAAAACTATCTGCTCACCCTCTGCCCTTCCCCCTCTCCCGGAGCTCAGGGCTAGCACATGCCAGGTCACAGCAAACCCCTTTGGATTTTTTTGTTTGTTTGTTTGTTTGTTTGTTTGTTTTGTTTTGGTTTGGTTTGGTTTGGTTTGGTTTTTTCAACTTTACTCCTTAATCTCTCCTTTATTCTTTTCCTGGTCCCTCCATCTTAAGAGCATCGCATAGAAGACTAAGGACCATTACGTTCCTTGGAACTTGCTGATTTCTTTTTAAGCTCCTCATCTGACAGTGGCACTTCTCTACTCAGTGGCTCCTCCAATAGTTAACCCTATTGTCTACAGCATGAGAAACAGGGAGATCAAGCACGCTCTCAGCAGAGTGTTGCAATAAGCACTATTCCAGCTTTCATAAATTGCACATCATTCCATTCCTGCTCTCATTACACTGCCACAGTGCACTGAGGACTTGAGTCCTCTCCTTTGTGCAGGCCTGAAGGTCTTGTGTGTCTGACAACAGTCCTGTTGTCTCTACAGCAGCACTGCTGGGCTGCAGTCAGTAGCCGGCAATATGAACAGCTGTGTCAGAGCTGGTCTCCTTGCAGGCACTGCCATAACAAGAGGGCCTCTTCAGAGCAGGACCAGAGAACTGGAGGCCTCTTCCAAAGCTGGTGTAAGGAATATATCTCAGGAGCTGCTCCCTGAGATGACCTCGAGATTTTCTGGTGCTCTTCACTGCATGACCTGGATAGATTCAAGAGTCCCAAGGAGATCTGTAAGGGACTCAGGGCAGCGCAGAGGTTTAGAATTTTCTCGGTTAAAGCTATTTACTAAGACAGGGAAAAAGAAAAGGATAATAATTATGACCTAAGCATATATACATATATGATACATATAGTATATTTTCACATGCATACCATATAGGCAGTTGCAAACGTACGCATAGATACCAATAGATATGCATATCTGTTTACACGTCCAGGACCTTTTGCAGGGGTTTTAACAGTCAAGGGGTTAACTGCAGGAGCTGGAGCAGCTGTTGGGCTGTTGCAGGAATTGGAGCAACTGCAGAGCTCACCGCCAGAGCTGGAATCACCACAGGAATCACCTTGGGGCAGATCTCTCAGGGACATTCTTGAATAATTGTTTAATCTGAGACATGACCTGAAACACATTAAGGACACATAGCAATGGGAGCATGCTGGTTTGAGCATCCCACAGATAGTCAAAATCCTCAGGAGCTAGAGCAACTAGCTCTGGAGCTCCAGGGAAAGAAGAAGTGAGAGGGAGGCTTTGGGACTGCTGGAAAGTGGACTGGATGATCTTGTAGGTCCTTTCCAACCTTGTGATTCTGTGATTCTATGAAAGTGTCCTCCCTTCTATCCTCCATAGCCAGGCTCCCTGAGGGCACAAAGTAAAGGGTGTCATTACTAATCGTATCAACTATCATAGAATCATAGAATTACCCAGTTTGGAAGAGATCTTGAAGATCATCAAGTCCAACCGCAGCCTAAACATAGTACCCCAACTCTAACAACCCTCTGCTAAATCATATCTCTGAGCACCACATCCAAATGGCTCTTAAACACATCCAGAGACTACCACCTCCCTTGGGAGGCTATTCTAGTGTTTAGCTATCCTTTCTGTAAATAAGTGTTTCTTAATGTCCAACCTAAACTTACCTTGGTGCAACTTGTGGCCATTTCCCCTCATCCTGTAACTTGTCACTAGTGAGAAGAGACCTGCCCCACTCTCACTGTAAGCACCTTTCAGATACTGGAAGAGAGCGATAAGGTCTCCCCTCAGCCTCCTCTTCCCCAGACTAAACAGCCCCAGCTTCCTCAGCCTCACCACATAGGGTTGATTTTCTAAGCCCTTCACAAGCCTCTTTGCCCTTCTCTGGACCTGCTTCATTACCTCTATGTCTTTTTTGTACTGAGGTGCCCAAAACTGGACACAGTATTCTAGGTCAGGCCTCACCAATGCCGAGTACAGGGGCAGGATGACTTCCTTAGTCCTGCTCACCACACCATTCCTGATACAAGTCAGGATGCCATTGGCCCTCTTGGCCAGCTGGACACACTGCTGGCTCATATTCAGCTGACTGTCCATCAGCACACCAAGGTCCCTTTCCAGCAGGCAGCTTTCCAGCCACACCTCCCCAAGCCTGTAGGGTTGCCTGGGGTTGTTGTGACCAAAATGCAGGACACGACACTTGGCCCTATTGAAACTCATGCCATTAACCTTGGCCATCGATTGAGTCTATGGTCCCTCTGTAGTGCCCTTCTCCCCTTAGGCAGTTCAACACTCCCTCCCTAGTTGGTGTCATCTGCGAACTTACTGAGGGTGCACACAATCCCCCCATCAAGATCACAGAATCACAGAATTGTAGGGGTTGGAAGGGACCTCTAGTAATCATCAAGTCCAATCCCCCTGCCAAAGCAGGCTCCCTACACCACGTCGCACAGGTAGGCGTCCAGGCGTGTCTTGAATATCTCCAGAGAAGGAGACTCCACCGCCTCCCTGGGCAGCCTGTTCCAGTGCTCCGTCACCCTCACTGTAAAGAAGTTCTTGCACACATTCATGTGGAACTTCCTATGCTGAAGTTTCAGCCCATTACCCCTAGTCCTGTCCCCACGCACTACTGAAAAGAGATCAGCCTCGCCACTATGGTTCCCAGACCTCAGGTATTTATAAACCTGAATCAAATCCCCTCTCAGCCTTCTTTTCACAAGGCTAAACTGACCCAGTTCCCTAAGTCTCTCCTCATAAGGGAGATGCTCCAGGCCCTTCACCATCTTTGTGGCCCTCCACTGGATTCTTTCCAAGAGATCCCTGTCTTTTTTGTACTGGGGAGCCCAGAACTGGACACAGTATTCCAGATGAGGCCTCACCAGAGCAGAGAAATGGGGGAGACTGGGACATGATTAGGAAGTGAGAAGAAATTAAGAGCTCCATAATCTTCTGCTCCTTAACAGATGGTGAAGCTCATGAATATAAATTTTAGTTCTGGAGTTAAATGAATATTTTCCAAAGGGAAAGTCAAACGTTGATAGTGTAGCAGGAGGAGTGTCTCTGAGAGTGGTCTGGACTTGTCAGTATCAGGGAGTTTCCTGAGGAGAACCTTACATGTGAAACTGCTATCAAGTGTCATCCACCTGCTTTGCACTGATCTCAGAGAATATTAGAGGATGGACTGGCCTGAAGGTAAAAAGTTTGGAACATCACCAGCAGAAGAAGTGTCACGTGCTAAAGAGGCCCCACCATGCAACGGACTACCAGAAAATGAAAAGAAATATGCCTTGTTCACTGATGGATCATGTCGTATTGCATGGAAGCATTGCAGATGGAAAGCTGCTGTGTGGAGCCCCTCACAACAGGTTGCAGAGGTCACTGAAGGTAAAGGAGAATCAAATCAGTTGGCAGAGGTAAAGGCTGTTCAGCTGGCCTTACTTTTTGCTGAACGGGAGAGGTGGCCAGTGCTTTATCTTTATCCTGACTCATGGATGGTGGCAAATGCCTTATGGGGGTGGTTACAGCAGTGGGAACAATATAACTGGCAACAGAAGGGTAAAACTATTTGGGCTGCAGAACTGTGGAAAGACATTACTGCTCAAACAGAAGATATGGTTGTAAAGGTTTGTCACGTGGATGCACACATGCCCAAGATTCGGGCTACCAAAGAACAACGAAACAACCATCAGGTAGATAAAGCTGCCAGAACTGAGGTGGCTCAAATAGACTTGGACTGGAAGAACAAGGGTAAATTACTCCTAGCTTGATGGGCCCATAAGACCTCAGGCCATCAAGGAAGAGACGCGACATATAGGTGAGTTAGAGACCGAGGGTGGACTTAATTATAGATGCTATTGCTCAGGTTATTCATGACTGTGAAACATGTGCCATAATTAAACAAGCCAAGAAAATGAAACCTCTCCGGGGGGAAGGGTGATGGCAAAAGTATAAATATGGGGAGGCATGGCAGGTTGATGATATCACTTTCCCACGATCTCTCAATTGTAAGTCTTATGTGCTTACCATGTTGGTGGCAACCACTGGTTGGCTTGAAACATACACAATACCCCTTGCTACCTCTGGAAAGACCACATTAGGTCTTGAGAAACAAGTCCTGTGGCAACATGGCACCCCAGAAAGAACTGAGTCTGATAAAGGGACCCCTTTCAAAAATTCCCTTATAAATACTTGGGCCAAAGATCATAGCAGTGAGTAGGTTTATCATATCACAGTATCACAGTATCACAGTATCATGTGAGTTGGAAGGGACCTTAGAGATCATCGAGTCCAACTCCCGGGATTCGAGCCTTCTGTGTAGCAGAGCAGCATTTCTACCAATTGCTCCACAGGGGGATTCGAACCTGGGACTCCGGTGTTGCAAGCGGCACTTCTACTACTGCGCCAACGGGGCACACATATCCCCTAACATAAACCAGTTTCTGGTAAAATTGAATGAAAGAATGGGTTGTTGAAAACTATGTTGAAATCAATGGGTGGTGGAACATTGAAGCACTGGTAGAAGAATCTGGCAGAAGCCACTTGGTTGGTCAATACTAGAGGATCTGTCAATCACGATGGTCCTAGCCAATCCAGCCCCCTACACACTATAGAAGGAGATAAAGTCCCTGTTGTGCATGTAAAGAACATGTTGGGAAAAGCTGTTTGGGTCCTTCCAGCCTCTGGAATTGGCAAACCTCTCCGTGGAACTGTTTTTGCCCAGGGACCTGGGTGCACTTGGTGGGTGATGCAGAAGGATGGGGATGTTCAATGTGTACCACAAGAGAATCTGAATTTGGGGGAGTACAGTCAGTAATTCCATGTATATGTACGTATACAGACCTGTGTGTGTAATGCATTTTAATTATTGTTTATTTCTATATAGATAAGTTTTCTACGCATAATGTAGTGATGTAGAATATGGGGTGGAATGTCATGGTTTTGAAAATTTTCCTATTGGTATTCCGCATTTTATAGTAAAAATTTTTCCTCCTTTGGTCATTGCCGCTGCTGTTTTGGTTTCCTTGGGCACAGCTCCAATCTCCCTACCCCATTCCCTTTTCGCTTCCCATTTGCTGAGGGCCAGGCATCCCAAGGGCCTACTTTCCCCCCTGTCATAGACATAGACTGATCTAGATAACTCCACTAAAGTGCTAGCAAGGAGACCAGTTCTGACAGTGCTGTTCATGTTGCTGGCGACTAACTGCTCTCCCAGAGTGCTGCTGTAGAGAAAGCAGGATGGTTGTCAGAAAGAAAAAGACCTTCAGGCCTGCACAGCTATGAGGACTTGAGAGCACTGTGGCAGTGTAAATAGAACAGGAATGAAAAGAGCACACTGTGCTGCTGTCCGTGGCTGTACCTCCCCCAGACCCAAACAAGGTAGGAAGAGAGAAGAGCTAAGGAAATGTCTATATTTAAAGCTTTTTATTTATCTCTTGTCCTGTTCAGAGAATCTGGTTCCATGTTTACATGGGTTCCTGGAGTGAGGAAATGGAAATTAGGTAGGAAAGAATTAGTGAAATAATTTGCTCTTAATAATAAACTTTTTAAATAAACTTTTCTTGCAGATTACTGTATCACAAACAATCAAAAATATGATCAAACCTAAACATAAAAAACAATCACTGGGAATTGTGTGAAGAAGATGAGCACTTTATTGAAGCTGGATTAGTGTGTACAGCAACACCTTCTTGAGAGCATGTTTGATCTCCTTGTTCCTCATGCTGTAGATAATAGGGTTCAGTGTTGGAGGAACCACAGAGTACAGAAGAGCCACTGTCAGATCAAGGAGTGGAAAGGAAATGGAGGGGGGCTTCAGGTGGGCAAAAAATGCAGTGCTGAGAAATAGGGAGACCACGGCCAGGTGAGGGAGGCACGTGGAGAAGGCTTTGTGCCGTCCCTTCTCTGAGGGCATCCGCAGCACGGCAAGGAAAATCTGCACATAGGACACAACTATGAAAACAAAGCACCCAAAGACTAAACTGATAGTAAAAATGAGAAACACAACTTCCCTGAGGATGGAGCCTGAGCAGGAGAGCTTGAGGATCTGGGGGATTTCACAGAAAAACTGGTTGACAACATTGCCTTGGCAGAGAGGCAGTGAAAACGTACTGGCAGTGTGCAACAGGGAATTGAGAAGCCCAGCGCCCCAGGCAGCTGCTGCCATGGTGGCACAAGCTCTGCTGTCCATCAAGGTCCCGTAGTGCAGGGGCTTGCAGATGGCAACGTAGCGGTCATAGGACATGATGGTGAGAATGGAAAACTCTGCTGACATGAACAAGACAAAGAAAAAGAGCTGTGCAGCACATCCTTTGTAGGAGATGGCCCTGGTGTCCCAGAGGGCGTTGGCCATGGCTTTGGGGAGAGTGGTGGAGATGTAGCCCAGGTCGAGGAGGGCCAGGTTAAGGAGGAAGAAGTACATGGGGGTGTGCAGGCGGCGGTCGCAGGCTACGGCTGTGCTGATGAGGCCGTTGCCCAGGAGGGCAGCCAGGTAGATGCCCAGCAAGAGCCAGAAGTGCAGGAGCTGCAGCTGCCGCGTGTCTGCCAGCGGCAGCAGGAGGAACTCGCTGATGGAGCTGCTGTTGGACATCTGCTGTTCCTGGGCTTGGAGTTCTGTTCAGAATGGAGAAAATAGTGACAAATGCAGACCATTCGCTGAGACACTCCTCCAGCTATACTATAAAAGTTCTCCTTTCTGCTCACTTCTGTTCTATAAAAAATGGCCTTTCCCTTTGGAAAAAGTTCATTTAATTCCAGAACTTGAATTTATTTTCATGCAAAACCATGACAATGAAATTCACAGTCACTTAATGAGTAGATGATTAGGGACCTCTTACTTTCTTCTCATTTCCTAATCATAGCTCAGCCTCCTGGATATTTTCCTGTTTACTTCAAGTTCTCTTCGAGACTCCTGCACCAGTCTCTGTGAACTTCAGCTTCTCGTAGGGAAATCAGACTATTTGCAGTACGTATGAAATATTAATGTCTGCTGAAAACCATAAGAACTGAAACTGGTCGTATCCTTTCAGGAAGGATAGGCTGAATCTACTTTCTTTGTCACTGTTCACAAAACAAACGATGGATTGAAGAAATACTGGGGAGTCTCAGAGTTGTGTTTAAATTTGACAGCCCCTTTTAGATTTCTGCCTGGTATCCTCTTTCCTTCTCTGAGAACAGGAAAATGAAAATCCCTGCCTTGGCTCTCCTCTTCAAAAGAACACTCAGAAACATTCAGTTGTGCAGTGGAGCTGTGATCCCCCTGCCCCAGGCAGCAGCTGTGTCAGCACAAGCCCCTCTACCAGGGGCTCCTTCCCCCCACCCGTCTCCCCGCAGCACCCTGGGCAGCTTCCTTGGCAGGCTGAGTGCTGAGCCTGGCAGGCGGCAGAGTCCCATAGCCGGCACACAGCCCCTGGGGCACAGCAGGGACCCTGCTCTGCACAACAGCCCTGGGCACCCGCCTGCAGCCCCATATGCACAGCCTGCAGCCCTGCTGGGACATGCAGCACTCAGGGCTGTGCATTCATACTGCAGAATGAAACCCTCAGCTAAAGCAGAAGTCTTTTTCCACAATAAAGAAACATGCAGTGCCTACAGCCAGATCTGCTATGGGATGTCCCGCATTTAGTTAACCCTCTATGGAAAGCAGCTCACGGTCTGCAGTGAGACTTACCATGTCGTGATCTGTGAGCAATGCTCCTGCACTGAGCTCACAGCCCGCTCACACCATTCACATCCTGCAAGCTCTCTCCCCTTTCTCTCCTCTCTTTCTGTCACCTGCAGGCTGTGCTGTGCACATGAGCTCCTCCTGAGCACAGCTGTCTCTGCAGCACCATCCTCTTTTATGATCTCCCTGAGTCCCAGGAGCCCAGCCCAGCTCAGCAGCAGAGGATGTCATCTTTATCCTTCCCACTCCTCTCCCCTGAGATGTCTGCATCTTCATGGTCAACATCTCCTGAAAGACAACAGCATCATGACAGTACATTAATATCTGTTTAATTTAACACCAGATTTCTAGTGGTCAGTAACTAATTCCAGACATGTGGTGAGTCCTTCCAGAGAGTGTTTGCAGAAACAAAAAGGGCACACATACAAGGACAGGATATCATAGAATCACCAAGGTTGGAAAAGACCTAAAAGATTATCCAGTCCAACTGTTCACCTATCACCAATAGCTCCCACTAATCCATGTCCTTTAACACAACATCCAGTCATTCCTTGAATACCTCCATGGTCAGTGACTACACCAACCCCCTGGGCAGTCCGTTCCAGGTCCCAAAGTGCAGGATGTGGCATTCGGTCCTGTTGAACCTCATCCCATTGACTTCAGCCCAGCTCTCCAGCCTGTCCAGATCCCTCTGTAGGGCCTCCCCTTTCTTCATAGGGGAGATGCTACAGTCCCTTCACTACCTTTGTGGCCCTCTGCTGGGGTGTTTCCAAGAGGTCCCTGTCTTTTTTTGTACTGGGGAGCCCAGAACTGGACACTGTTCTCCAAATGATGCCTTAACAGGGCAGAGTAAAGGGGTAGGATCACCTCCCTCGACCAGCTGGACATGCTCTTTTTCATGCACCCCAGAATGCCATTGGCCTCTTTGGCCACGAGGGCACACTGCTGGCTCATGGCCAACCTTTTGTCCTCCAGGATGCCCAGGTCCCTCTCTGCAGAGCTCCTCTCCAGCAGCTCATCCCCCAACCTGTCCTGGTGCATGCAATTATTTCTTCCTAGGTGCAAGACTCTACACTTGTTTTTGTTAAACCTCATCTGGTTTCTTACCGCCCAGCTCTTCAGCATGTCCAGGTCTCGCTGAATGGCAGCACAGCCTTCAGGCGTGTCAGCCAATCCTCCCAACTTTGTGTCATCAGCAAACTAGATGTTGGTGGCCACTATTCCCTCATCAAGGTCAGTGATAAAGATGTTGAACAAGACTGGACCCAGCCCTGACCCCGGAGGAACACCGCTACTTACAGGTCACCAACCAGACTCTGCGCCACCAACGACGATCCTCTGTGCTCTGCCAGTCAACCAGTTCTCAACCCACCTCACTGTCCACTCATCTATCCCACACTTCCTCAGCTTTGTTATAAGAATGTCATATGAGACAGTATCAAATGCCTTGCTGAAATTAAGGTAGGCTACATCCACCGCTCTCGCCCCGTCGACCAAGCAAGTGAAAAAGTCATAGAAGGCGACCAGGTTGTTCAAGCATGACCTCCTCTTGGTGGACACATGCTGACTACTCCTGATATCCTCCTTTTCTTCCAGCTGTCTGGAGATGGCTTCCAGCACAAGCTGTTCCATCACCTTTCCAGGGACTGAGGTGAGGCGGCCTAGCCTGTAATAACCCAGATCTTCCTTCTTGACTTTTTTGAAGACCAGAGTGACACTAGCTATCCTCCAGTCTTCAGGCACCTCCCCCACTCTTCAAGACCTCTCAAAAATGATAGAGAGCGGTTCAGCAATCACCTCTGCCAGCTCCCTCAGCAGTCATGGATTCATCCCATCAGATCCCATGGCTTTATGAACATTGGTGTGGCCTAGGCGCTCACGGACCACCTCTTCCCTGACTAAAGGCAAGTCTTCCATTCCCCAGACCCTCTTACTGGGTCTGGGATTCCTAAGGGAGAGCTTTTTCACTGAAGACAGAAGCAAAAGAATGCCTTCAGTATCTCCAGCGTCTCAGCATCTCTCATTACCAGAATACCCCCCTCACTTAGTAGGGGACCCACAGTCTCCCTAGTCTTCCTTCTATTCATAACATACTTTATAAATAAATAAATAAATAAATAAATAAATAAATAAATAAATATTTTATTATTCTTCTTTTTTAATGAGTGTCAACCAATTTATGTAATACTATGTTCTGCTTGCAAGGAACTGTGTGAGAGAGGTGGGCCAATCAATGCTGTTTCTGGTGTTTATAACTGAATAATACAGACCCTTAATGGAAAAGTTATATGGTAGTAAGGGTGTATATGGATCTAAAAAGCAGTATTGTTTGACAAACTGTTTTGATGGTATAAGAAAGTGTAATTGTTGATGGCATATGGAAGTGTACTTGAGGGTGTGTGGAAGTGTAAATGAGGGTACAAATAGTGGAATAGTTTACAGAGGAAAAAAGGGATAAAGACGAAGTGATTTTATCTGCACTGACATGAGAGCAACTCTCCTCACCTTTCCCCTGCGAGCAGATCAGAGCAGAGTCACAGTGCCCATGTATCATGTAGTGTTATTCTGCTTACCAAATGGAGGAGGTCACAACAGAAGAGGCAGGCCTTCCTCTCTGCTCCATCTGTGGCATACTCTGGAGTTCAAGGCATTGCAAAGCTATGGCACATGTACGGTCTTTCACTGATGACACCTTAATTTGCTCTGGGCTCTCATTTCAATTGCAACTAAATAACTCTGGGGTCATGCCCATTGACAGGAAGCTGGTAAATGTTGTCTCCTTGTAAGGAAGAGCAAGAATGATGACATGGGCAATTATGGACCTGTCAGTCTCACTCCAGTGCCTGGTAAAATTATGGAGGCAATGGTGGTGGGAGTTATGGAAAAACAGCTGAAGGACAATTCTGTCATTGGTCGCAGCCAACACAAGTTCCCGAGTGTGTGCCTCCGGTGGCGCAGCGGTAGAATTCCCGTCTGCAACACCAGGGGGCCCGGGTTCGAATCCCCCCCTGTGGAGCAGGGGGTAGAAGTGCCGCTCTGCTACACAGAGGGCTCGAATCCCGGGAGTTGGACTCGATGATCTCTAAGGTCCCTTCCAACTCGCACGATACTATGATACTATGATGATGAAACACATATATAAACTCATGTTTATATACAGCATATTTTCACATATATAATATATTTAGTTGCAAACAATTATGCATAGATACTAATATGTATGCATATCTGTATGCAAGTCCAGGACTTGTTGCAGGGGTTTTAGCAGCCACATGGTTATATGTAGGACCTGAAGAGGCTGTTGGGCTGTTGCAGGAGCTGGAGCAACTGCAGAGCTCATTGCCAGAGCTGGAATCACCACAGGACCTGTGTCTGAAGTTGGAGCAGCCACTGGGCTCATTGAAGTGTTTGGACTTACCAAAGGGCTGTACCTCTTGGCACAGTGCACCTCCCTTGGGAGGAATTTGTTTCATTTTATTATTGCAATACTTGGAACATCTACAGGACCTGTAGCAGCAGTGACTGCAGAGCTCATTATGAAGGGTGGAGTGACAGCAGGATCTGTCCAGAGCTTGGAGCAACTGCAGGATGTGTAGTAAAAACTTGGAGCTGCTGCAGGGTCTATGCCAGGAGTTGCAGAAGCTGCAGCACTGTCAGCAGATCCAACTCTCTTCCCCTTGAGAATGCTGAATAATGTTGAACACAGCTCACTAGGTGTGGGCCAGGCCCTGGCTCACTGCAGTCACTTGTGCCTCTTGTGGATTACCAGGGCCACAGCAGACCTTCCCCCAATATTCTACCAGTTTCTCAGGATCCTGCAGTTGCTCGGAGATGAAGTTCCAAAGCCCTGGTGGTGCCCACTGTTCCAAGTAGCTGCCCAGACCATCCAACAACCCCTGCCATGCACAGCCATCTCACACTGGGGCAGATCTCTCAGTGACATTCTCAAATAATTGTTTAATCTGAGACATAACCTGAAACACATTAATGACATGTAGCAATGGGGGCATGATGGTTTGAGCATCCCACAGATAGTCAAAATCCTCAGGTGCTGTTGTAACTACCTTTGGAGCTCTAGGAAACAAAGAAGTGAGAGGGAGGCTGAGGGACAGATGGAAATTGTTCTCCCTTCTCTCCTTCATAGCCAGGCTCAATGAGGAGACAAAGTAAAGGGTGTAATTACTAATCATATCAACAATATTGCTTCCAAAACACAAAGATGAGCACAGAGCTGAATGTGCACAAAACTTCAGTTTGTCAGCTGCCAATTTTATCACGACATTAGGTTTCTATGTCAAAAAGTATAGCAAAATAAATACCCCAATCCAGCCCCAGAGTTGACAAACCATACAGCAAGGAAAACAAGCACCAAGCAAGGAGCTGTGCAGTGAATCTTCACGAGAAGGCTCAACGAGCTCCACAGATATAGATACAATCAGCATCATGGCCAGCAATTCTCCAACTCCCACAAAGCCCTGTGCTAACTCGCTCTGGACAGATGTGCTGTCATCTCAGTCCTTGGAGCCCCACATCGGGCACCAAAATGACGATGGTGCTTGAACCGAGCAGGTGGATCAGCTGCACACAGTGCTTTGTGCACTGCCCCTTCCCAGTTGGATGGGAAAGAGAATTGGGAAAAAAAGTAGAACTCGTTTGTTGAAATGAAGCAATTTACTAAGAGAGATAAAAGGGTAGGAGTAATAGTTATCACAATATATCCATGTATATGGAATAGTACGTAACAGCTGATGCACAAGCATTAGCTCAGCACCACCAGACTGATGCTCAGATGGGCCCTGTGCAGTCAAGAGAGTTGGATGAACACCCACACCTTTCAGTACTCCTGCTTGCTGTCAGGTACCTTTGGCCACTTTCAGTCAGCTGTTCTCACTCTGTTCCCTTCCAGCTCTTTGAACCCTCCACTGACCATGGCCTTGGCTCTGTACAACACTGCTTAGCAGCAGCTGTAAACACCAGAGTGTCATCAATGTTGCTTTTCTACTAGAAACAAAACACTGCACTATGGCAGACAGTCTGAAGAAAACAATTCCATCCCCGCTGTAACTCAGATACTTGCCTGTCCCCCTCCTCTTGTTCTTCCTGGTCAGGAAGCAAGGAACAGAATCTGCTGCTCTTCTTTTTGAGACCTTTCCATCAGTTCTCAGTTGGCTCCTCTGCCATCCCCAGGCTGAGCTCAGTGCACTCCCACAGAGGTCAGCAGCCTTTCCCCATCTTCATTGGCCATTTATCATAAAGAGTCAGTGCCCCATTTGCTACAGTTCAGAGATGGGAACCATCCCACCATGTCTCTGTGAGCCCAACAAGACCCTAGGCCTGCAAAGGCACAGAGATTTCGAGCTCAGTGAGTGACTGTTTCTGGTGCAGAAGATCCTATGCTCCAGTTTCTGGCCATTACCCCTTGTCCTGTTTCCACACACTGCTGAAAAGAACCTAGTCTCTCCACTTTGACCCCACACCTCAGATATTTATAGGCCAGGATCAGGTCCCCTCTCAGTCTTCTTTTCTCAAGGCTAAACAGACCCATCTCACTTAGCCTTTTTTCATAAGAGAGATGCTCCCGACCCTTCACCATCTTTGTACTCTTTGCTGCACTCTTTCCAAGAGATCCATGTATTTCTTTTTATTTTTTTTATTTTTTTAATGGTGAGCCCAGAACTGGACACGGTACTCCAGATGAGGCCTTACCAGGGCAGAGTAGAGGGGAGGATCTCCTCCCTTGACCTGCTGGACACAGTTTTTTCATGCACCCCATAATGCCATTGGCCTTTTTTGCCCATGAGGGCACTCTGCTGCCTCTTAGCCAACCTGTTGTCCATCAGGATACCCAGGTCCCTCTCTGCAGAGCTCCTCTCCAGCAGCTCATCCCCCAACCTGTCCTGGTGCATGCAATTATACCTCCCTAGGTGCAAGACTCTCCACTATCTTTTGTTAAACCTCATCTGGTTTATTACTGCTCAGCTCTCCAGCCTGCCAGGCCACGCTGAATGACAGCACAGACTTCAGGTATGTCAGCCAATCCTCCCAACTTCCTGTCATCAGCAAACTTGCTGAGGGTGGCCACTATCCTCTTGTTAAGGACACTGATAAAGATGTTGAGAAAGACTGGACCCAGCACTGACACCTGGGGAACACCGCTACTAACAGTTCTCCAACTGGGCTCTGCACCACCAACGACGACCCTCTGTGCTCTGCCCATCAACCAGTTCTCGACTCACCTCACTATCCATTCATCTATCCCACATGCCCTCAGCTTTCTTCTAAGCAAACTTTCGTAGGAGACAGTACCAAATGCCTTGCTGAAATCAAGGTAGAAGACATCCACCACTCTCCCCTCATCCACACAGCTGGTGACAATGTCATATCAGGCTGTCAGGTTGATTGAGCATGACCTCTCCTTGGTGAACCCATGCTGACTACTCCTGACAACCTCCTTTTCATCCAGCTGTCGGGAAATGGCTTCCAGCACAAGCTGTTTCAGCACCTTTCCAGGGACAGAGCTGAGGCTGCCTAGCCTGTAATTGCCCATATCTTCATTCTTGCCCTTTTTGAAGAACAGAGTGACACTGTCTGTAGTCCAGTCTTCAGACACCTCCCCTGTACTCCAAGACCTCTCAAAGATGATAGAGTGGTGCAGAAATCACCACTGCTAGCTCCCTCAGCATCCGTGGATACACCCCATTGGGCCCTATGTCTTTATGAACATTGGTGTGGCCTAGGCGCTCACGGATCAGCTCTTCCCTGACTAAAGGCAAGTCTTCCATTCCACAGACCCTCATACTAAGCTCCAAGGTCTGGGATGGTTCAGGGAGAGCTTTTTCACAGAAGATGGAAGCAAAGAAGGCCTTCAGTATCTCCACCTTCACAGCATCCCCCATTACCAGAACACCCCCCTCACTTAGTAGGGGACCCACAATCTCACTAGTCTTCCTTTTAATCTTAACATACTTAAAACAAACAAACAAACAAATAAATAAATAAACCTTTTTTATTATCCTTTTTTAATGAGTGTCAACCCATTTATATAATACTATGCTCTGTTTGCAGGGAAGTGTGTGAGAGAGGTGGGCCAATGAGTGCTGGTTCTGCTGTGATGTGTTTATAACTGAATAATACAAACTGTTCATGGAAAGATAGATGGTATTAAGGATGTATATGGGAACTATAAAACAGTATTGTTTGACAAACACTTTTGATGGTATAAGAAAGTATAATTGTTGATGGCATATGGAAGTGCACTTGAGGGTATGTGGAAGTGTAAATGAGGGTACAAATAGTGGAATAGTTTACAGAGGAAAAGGAGTTAAAGGGAAAGTGAGTTTATCTGCACTGACATGAGAGCAACCCCCCGCACCACTCCTCTGTGAGAAGAGCAGAGAAGAGGCACAGTCCCCATGTATCAGGTAGTGTTATTCTGCTTACCAAATGGATGAGATCACAACAGAAGAGGCAGTTCTTCCTCTCTGCTCCATCAGTGGCATACTCTGGAGTTCAAGGCACTGGAAAACTATGGCACATCTAAGTTCTATCATTGATTACCCCTTAGTATGCACTGGGCTCTCATTTCAATTGCATCTATATTAGTCTAGGGTCATACCAGTTGACAGGAAGCTGGCAAGTGTTGTCTCATTGTAAGGAAGAGCAAGAAAGATGACAGGGGCAATTATGGACCTGTCAGTCTCACTCCAGTGCTTGGTAAAATTATGGAGAAAATGATGATGGGAGTTATGGAAAAACAGCTGAAGGACAATTCTGTCATAGGTTGCAGCCAACACAAGTTCACGAGGGGTAGGTCCTGTTTAACTTAAGGTCTTATTGTGACACGTTTATCCCTTTAGCTGACCAAGGGAAGCCAGTTGATGTTATCCTTGAGGATTTCAGAAGAGCTTTTGATACTGTTTCTCACAGCAACCTTCTGGACAGAATGTCCTGCATATGGCTAGACAGAAATAGAACGTGGTGGGTGAGGAGTTGGCCAATAGGTCTGGCCCAAAAGATTATAGCCAATGGGTTTCATCGGGTCACTGTCAGGGATCCCCGGGGCTCCATTTAAAAGCTATTCTCTTTCATGTTTTTGTGGATGACTTGCATGCAAGACTAGAAGATGTTCTGAGCAAGTTTGCTGATGATACCAGATGAGGAGGTGCAGTTGCCTCCAGTGAGGGTGGACAGGACATGCAGAGAGATCTGGACAAGTCAGAGAAATGGTTACCAGTTGGTCCTAAGCACCAAGTGCATAAAGCATAACAAGAACAAGTTCCTGATTGTGTACTTGGGTAGGGGCAACACTGGACATGCATGCTGACTGGATATGGAACACTGGAGGGCATTCTGAATGAAAATGATTGGGGGTCCTGCTCAGCATCAAACTGAATGTGAGTCTGCAGTGTGCCCAGGAAGCCGGGAAGGCCAACGGTCCCCTGGAGCACAAGCAAGTTATTGCCAGCTGGGTGAGGGAAAGGATCATCCCTCTCTGCTCTGCATTGCAACATCCTCACCTGGAGCAGTAGGGACACTTCTGGGCAGTAGGGACACTTCTGGAACTGTTTTTGCCCTGGGACCTGGGTGCACTTGGTGGGTGATGAAGAAGGATGGGGATGTTCAGTGTGTTCCACAAGGGAATTTGATGCTGGGGGAGTGCAGTCAGTAATTCCATGTATCTATGTATATATTTGCTTGTGTAGTGTATTTTAGTTGTTAGAGTTATATTACATTTAATTGTACTATTTAGTTATCATAGTTTTATATACGTGTATATATGTATATATAATAACCTTGATGTAATAATGTAGAGTAAGGGGTGGAATATCATGGTTTTGAAATTTTCCTACTGGTATTCCACATATCACAGTTAGTAAAACAAGTTTTCTTCCTTAGGTAGTTACCACTGCTCTGTGTGTTTCCTTAAGTCCAGCTCCCATCTCCCAACCCTGTTACCTTACCCTTCCCACTTGCTGGAGCCAGGCATCCCACGGGCCTACTGCCCCCCTGTCATGGACAGAGACAGATCCGTTCATATTGCTGGCTACTGACTGCTCTCCTGGAGTGCTGCTGTAGAGAAAACAGGACTGTTGTGAGGCACACAAGACCTTCAGGCCTGCACAAATATGAGGACTTGAGAGCACTGTGGAAATGTAAATAGAGCAGGAATGAAAAGAGGACACTGGCCAGCTGTCCATGTCTGTACCTCCCCCAGATCCAGACAAGGCAGGAAGAGAGAAGAGCTAAGGAAAACTACCTTGAAAGCTTTTTATTTATCTCTTAACCTATTCAGGGAATCTGGTTCAATGTTTACACGAGCTCTTGGAGTGAGAAAATGGAAAGTAGTTAGGAAAAAAAGTGAATAATTTGCAACATTTTTCTGCAGATTGCTGTATCACACGAAATAAAACAAGCAAATAAGCATAAAATATAAAGAACCATCACAGGGAATTGTGTGAGGAAAACGTGTACTTTATGGAAGTTGGAATAGTGCATACTGCAACACCTTCCTGAGAGCGTGCTTGATCTCCCTGTTCTTCATGCTGTAGATGAGGGGGTTCAGTGTAGGAGGCACCACTGCATACAGAAGTGCCACTGTCAGATCCAAGAGTGGGGAGGAAACAGAGGGGGGCTTCAGGTAGGCAAAAAAGGCAGTGCTAAAAAACAGGGAGACCACGGCTAGGTGAGGGAGGCACGTGGAGAAGGCTTTTTGCCGTCCCTGCTCAGAGGGCATCCTCAGAACGGCCTTGAAGATCTGCACATAGGACACCACTATGAAAACAAAGCACCCAAAGCCTAAACTGGCACTAAAAATGAGAAGCACAACTTCCCTGAGGTAGGAGCCTGAGCAGGAGAGCTTGAGGATCTGGGGGACTTCACAGAAAAACTGGTTGACAACATTGCCTTGGCAGAGAGGCAGTGAAAACGTACTGGCAGTGTGCAGCAGGGAATAGAGAACCCCAGTGCCCCAGGCAGCTGCTGCCATGGTGGCACAAGCTCTGCTGTCCATCAAGGTCCCGTAGTGCAGGGGCTTGAAGATGGCAACATAGCGGTCATAGGACATGATGGTGAGAACGGAAAACTCTGATGAGACAAAGTAGAAATAGAAAAAGACCTGTGCAGCACATCCTGCGTAGGAGATGGCCCTGGTGTCCCAGAGGGCGTTGGCCATGGCTTTGGGGAGAGTGGTGGAGATGCAGCCCAGGTCGAGGAGGGCCAGGTTGAGCAGGAAGAAGTACATGGGGGTGTGCAGGCGCTGGTCACAGGCTACGGCTGTGCTGATGAGGCCGTTGCCCAGGAGGGCAGCCAGGTAGATGCCCAGCAAGAGCCAGAAGTGCAGGAGCTGCAGCTGCCGCGTGTCTGCCAACGGCAGCAAGAGGAACTCGCTGATGGAGCTGCTGTTGGGCATCTGCTGTTCCTGGGCTTGGAGTCCTGTTCAGAGTGCAGAAGATGATGACAAGTCCACACCATTCTCAGAGACACTCCTCTTGCTACAATATGAATGACAGAAAAATGGAAAATATTCATTTAACTCCAGAGCTTGAATTTATTTTCATGATCTTCACCATCACTTAAGGAGCGGAAGATTATGGAGCTCTTAATTCCTTCTCTTTTCCTAATCATATATCAGCCTCCTGGATATTTATGTGATAGTTCACGAAACAAGCATTTGACTGTAGAAGAATGTGGGAGCCTCAGAGCTGTGTTTATGTTTGAAAGCCCCTTTTAGATTTCTCCCTCCAATCCTCTTTCCTTCCCTCAGACCAGGAAATAGAAAATCCCTGCCTTGGCTCTCCTCTTGCAAAGCACCCTTACGAACATTCAGTTGTGCAGTGGAGCTGTGATCTCCCTGCCACAGGCAGCAGCTGTGGCAGCAGAAGCCCTGCCTGGGGACTCCTTCCACTCACACATCTCCCCCTGAACAGCAAGGACCCTGCTCTGCTGGACAGCCCTTGGCACCCGCCTGCAGCCCCATCTGCACAGACTGCAGCCGTGCTGGGACACACAGCCCTCAGGGCTGTGCTTTCATACTGCAGAATGGAAACCCTCAGCTAAAACAGAATTCTTTTTCCCCTGAAAAGAAACATGCAGTGTCTGAAGCCAGTTCTGCTTCAGAACTATCCGCATTTAGTCCCGCTTTTAGTTAACCCTCTATGAAAAGCAGCTCACAGTCTGCAGTGAGACTTACCATGTCGTGATCTGTGAGCAATGCTCCTGCACTGAGCTCACATCCCGCTCAGACCGTTCACATCCTGCATGCTCTCTCGCCTTTCTCTCCTCTCTTTCTGTCACCTGCAGGCTGTGCTGTGCACAAGAGCTGCTCCTGGGCACAGCTGTCTCTCTGCAGCACTGCCCATTTGTATGAGCTCCCTGAGTCCCAGGAGCCCAGCACAACAGAATCGGATGACACTTTCATCCTTCCCACTCGTCTCCCCTGAGATATCCCTGGGTCCTGATGGCCAACAGCTCCTGAAAGTCAACAGCATCATGACTGTGTCTAACTCATTTCTTGTACAAATTTTCCCAGTGAAAGACAAACCTCAACAGAAGCGGAATGGACATGGCATGCAGTTGACCCCTGTGTTTTACTGTTCATTCAATTGCAACACTTTTCCTGCTGTTTGTTGGCCAAAAACAAAAGGAATTCTTTCATGGACCATGTGCCTTTGGTTCTCTGTGGAAAACTAGTTGGAGCTGGTGCATATGAATTTTAACACTGAGCGGGTGAATGCAGAGGAGAAGATTGATGTGAAAAAAAGTGATGCAAGTCCCATGGGGCCAGTGTGAGTAGAAATAGGGTGGGGAGGTTGAGGAGGACATTTGCCCACACAGTAACAGAATAGAACTCATTGGGAACATTCCGGATTGATACCAGTTGCACAGTGCTGCTTTAATGACTTGTTTAAACTAAAATATAAATAAATAAACAATAAACGACTGCCGGCTTCGGCCACTTTAAGCTCTCTCCATATTGCTCTCTATTTTGCTGTACAGGTTCTGAATACCTTAAGATGATGTCAGGAAGGCACAAGGCTCAGGAGGCTCTTCAGGTGATAATGGGCCCCAGGCGATACTTGATGACAAGTCCATCAACTTCCAGTGCAGAGAGAAGTTTGCACAGAGTGCTCAACAAGACAAAGGCAGAAGTAACAGTGAACTTTCTTGGAGTATTAATGGGCCCACTGAGGGACACTAACAAGCAAGCTTCCCAAGGGACTTGTTAGAGCAGATAATTGGAAGCCATGACTACAGGCAGGCAAAGGCACTGGCATGGTGGCTCTGATGCTGAGAAACCCCTGCTTTTTCTTATGAAGCAGAAAGGCCAAGCCCTGATTCCCAGGCCCTTGGCAGGGAGAACCTCATGCTGACTAAGGATCCTTCCTGGGGTAGTGGAATGGAGGTCTGCATGATGTTAAATGAAAGACAAGGGACAGAAGATACCAGACTCTGCATGGGGTGCAAGAATGCTGTGAAGTGCATGTCCCATGTGTGCCCTGTGTCTCATCACAGGATGTGGGATGTGAGAATGGCCAAGTCTGAACAAGCAGTCAATCCCAGTGAAACTGTGAACTTCAGATCTCTCAGTTCCAGTGCCCACCTTTGCACACCCTCCCATAGTTTGATGTCCTTTATGTTCTGTGGTGCCCAGAATTGCACCCATTGCTCCAGGTGTGGCTGTAGCAATGCAGAGCAGACAGGGACAATCCTTTCCCTCACCCTGCTGGCAGTACCTTGCTTGATGCACTCCAGGGGACCACTGGCTCTCCTGGCTGCCTGGGCACACCGCTGACTCTCATTCAATTTGATGCTGACCATGACCTCCAATCTTTTCAGTCAGACCACTCTCCAGTGTCCTATATCCAGTCAGTGTGTATGTCCAGGGTTGCTCCTACCCAGGTGCACAATCAGGCACTTGTTCTTGTTCTGCTTTATGCACCTGGTGCTTAGGACCAACTGGTACCCACTTCTCTGACTTGTCCACATCTCTCTGCAAGTCCTCTCCACCCTCACTGGAGGCAGCAGCACCTCCAATCCGCAAATTTGCTCAAAACAACTCCAAGTCCTGCATGCAGGTCATCTGCAAATACATGAAAGAGAAGTGGCCCTAAAATGGAGCCCTAAGGAACCCTGATAGTGACCATCTACCTGCCCGATGGATCCCATTGACTGTAATCCTTTGGGCCTGACCTGTTGGCCAACTGCTCACCCACTACGTTCTGTTTCTGTCTAGCTGCATGCAGGGCATTCTGTCTAGAAGGATGCTGTGAGAAATAGTATCAAAAGCTCTACTGAATTCCTCAAGGATTTCATCCATTTTCAACTGGCTTACCTTGGTCAGCTAAATGGATAACCGTGTCATAAAGGGACCTGAAGTTAAACAGGACCGTCCCCTCAGGAACTTGTGTTGGCTGCGACCAATGACAGAATTGTCTTTCAGCTGTTTTTCCATAACTCCCACCACCATTGCCTCCATAATTTTACCAGGCACTGGAGTGAGACTGACAGGTCCATAATTGCCCATGTCATCATTCTTGCTCTTCCTTACAAGGAGACAACATTTGCCAGCTTCCTGTCAATGGGCATGACCCCAGACTTATTCAGTTGCAATTGAAATGAGAGCCCAGAGCAAATTAAGGTGTCATCAGTAAAAGAACGTACAAGTGCCATAGCTTTGCAATGCCTTGAACTCCAGAGTATGCCACGGATGGAGCAGAGAGGAAGGCCTGCCTCTTCTGTTGTGACCTCCTCCATTTGGTAAGCGGAATAACACTACATGATACATGGGGACTGTGACTCTGCTGTGATCTGCTCGCAGCGGAAAGGTGAGGAGAGTTGCTCTCATGTCAGTGCAGATAAAATCACTTCCTCTTTATCCCTTTTTTCCTCTGTAAACTCTTCCACTATTTATACCCTCATTTACACTTCCACACACCCTCAAGTACACTTCCATATGCCATCAACAATTACACTTTCTTATACCATCAAAAGAGTTTGTCAAACAATACTGTTTTTTAGATCCATATACACCCTTACTACCATATAACTTTTCCATTAAGGGTCTGTATTATTCAGTTATAAACACCAGAAACAGCACAGATTGGCCCACCTCTCTCACACAGTTCCTTGCAAACAGAACATAGTATTACATAAATTGGTTGACACTCATTAAAAAAGAAAAATAAAAAAGATTTACTTATTTATTTATTTATTTATTTTTTATAAAGTATGTTATGAATAGAAGGAAGACTAGGGAGACTGTGGGTCCCCTACTAAGTGAGGGGGGTATTCTGGTAATGAGGGATGCTGAGACGCTGGAGATACTGAAGGCATTCTTTGCTTCTGTCTTCAGTGAAAAAGCTCTCCCTCAGGAATCCCAGACCCAGTGAGAGGGTCTGAGGAATGGAAGGCTTGCCTTTAGTCAGGGAAGAGGTGGTCCGTGAGCGCCTAGGCCACACCAGTGTTCATAAAGCCATGGGATCTGATGGGAAGAATCCATGAGTGCTGAGGGAGATGGCAGAGGTGATTGCTGAACCGCTCTCTATCATTTTTGAGAGGTCTTGGAGAATGGGGGAGGTGCCTGAAGACTGGAGGATAGCCAGTGTCACTCCGGTCTTCAAAAAGGGCAAGAAGGAAGATCTGGGTTATTACAGGCTAGGCCGCCTCACCTCAGTCCCTGGAAAGGTGATGGAACAGCTTGTGCTGGAAGCCATCTCCAGACAGCTGGAAGAAAAGGAGGATATCAGGAGTAGTCAGCATGTGTCCACCAAGAGGAGGTCATGCTTGAACAACCTGACAGCCTTCTATGACTTTTTCACTTGCTTGGTCGACGAGGCGAGAGCGGTGGATGTAGCCTACCTTAATTTCAGCAAGGCATTTGATACTGTCTCATATGACATTCTTATAACAAATCTGAGGAAGTGTGGGATAGATGAGTGGACAGTGAGGTGGGTTGAGAACTGGTTGACTGGCAGAGCACAGAGGATCGTCGTTGGCGGCGCAGAGTCTGGTTGGTGACCTGTAAGTAGTGGTGTTCCCCAGGGGTCAGGGCTGGGTCCAGTCTTGTTCAACATCTTTATCAGTGACCTTGATGAGGGAATAGTGGCCACCAACATCTAGTTTGCTGATGACACAAAGTTGGGAGGATTGGCTGACACGCCTGAAGGCTGTGCTGCCATTCAGTGAGACCTGGACTTTCTGAAGAGCCAGGCGGTAAGAAACCAGATGAGGTTTAACAAAAGCAAGTGTAGAGTCTTGCACCTAGGAAGAAATAATTGCATGCACCAGGACAGGTTGGGGGATGAGCTGCTGGAGATGAGCTCTGCTGAGAGGGACCTGGGTATCCTGGAGGACAAAAGGTTGGCCATGAGCCAGCAGTGTGCCCTCGTGGACAAAGAGGCCAATGGCATTCTGGGGTGCATGAAAAAGTGCATGGCCAGCAGGTTGAGGGAGGTGATCCTACCCCTTTACTCTGCCCTGGTAAGGCCTCATTTGGAGAACTGTGTCCAGTTCTGGGCTCCCTAATACAAAAAAAGACAGGGACCTTTTGGAAACACCCCAGCAGAGGGCCACAAAGGTAGTGAAGGGACTGGAGCATCTCCCCTATGAAGAAAGGCTAAGCAAACTGGGTCAGTTTAGCCTTGAGAAAAGACGACTGAGAGGGGATCTAATCCAGGTTTATAAATATCTGAGGTGTGGGGGCCACAGTGGCGAGGCCGGTCTCTTTTCAGTGACACGTGGTGACAGGACTAGGGGAAATGGGCTGAAACTTCAGCATAGGAAGTTCCGCAAAAATGTGAGGAAGAACTTCTTTGTGGTGAGGGTGATGGAGCACTGGAACAGGCTGCCCAGGAGGGCTGTGGAGTCTCCTTCTCTGGAGAAAGTCAAGACCTGCCTGGACACCTGCCTGTGCACCTACCTGTTGTTCCCCAGGGTTCATTGCTGGGGCCTGTCCTTATCAGTATCTTTATTGATGACTTGGATGAGGGCATTGAGTGCACCCTCAGTAAGTTCACAGATGACACCAAATTGGCTGGGAGTGTGGTTCTGCCTGGGGTTAGCCAGGCCCTACAGTGGGATTTGGACAGGCTGGAGAGATGGGCTGAAGCCAGTGGGATGAGGTTCAACAAGACCAAATATCACATCCTGCACTTTGGGACCTGGAACGGACTGCCCATGGGGTTGGTGTAGTCACTGACCATGGAGATATTCAAGGAATGACTGGATGTTGTATTGAGGGACATGGATTAGTGGGAGCTATTAGTGATAGGTGAACAGTTGGACTGGATAATCTTTTAGGTCTTTTCCAACCATGGTGATTCTATGATACTATGATATCCTGTCCTTGTATGTGTGCCCTTTGAGTTTCAGCAAACATTCTGTGGGAGGACTCACCACATGTCTAGAACTAGTCACTGACCACTAGAAATCTGGTGTTAAATTCAACAGATTTTAATGTACTGTCTTGATGCTGTTGTCTTTCAGGAGCTGTTTGCCATGAGGATCCAGGGACATCTCAGGGGAGACAAGTGGGAAGGATAAACATGACATATTCTTCTGCTGAGCTGGGCCGGGCTCCTGGGACACAGGGAGCTCTTAAAAATGGGCAGGGCTGCAGAGAGACAGCTGTGCCCAGAAGCAGCTCTAGTGCACAGCACAGCCTGCAGGTAAAGGAAGGAGAGGAGAGAAAATGGAGAGAGCTTGCAGGATGTGTACACAGTGAGCAGGCTGAGAGCACTCTGCAGGAGCATTGCCCACAGACCATGACAAGGTAAGTCTCACTGCAGACCATGGAGCTGCTTTTCATAGAGGGTTAACTTAATCAGGGACATCCCATAGCAGATCTGGCTGCAGGCACTGCATGTTTCTTTACTGTGGAAAAAGCCTTCTGCTCCAGCTGAGGGCTTCCGTGCTGCAGCGTCAGAGCACAGCCCTGGGGGCTGCGTGTCCCAGCACGGCTGCAGGCTGTGCATGTGGGGCTGCAGGCGGGTGCCCAGGGCTGTCCTGCAGAGCAGGGTCCCTGCTGTGCCCCAGGGGCTGTGTGCCGGCTATGGGACTCTGCCGCCTGCCAGGCTCAGCACTCAGCCTGCCCGGGGAGCTGCCCAGGGTGCTGCGGGGAGACGGGTGGGGGGAAGAAGCCCCTAAGTAGAGGGGCTTGTGCTGCCACAGCTGCTGCCTGGGGCAGGGGGATCACAGCTCCACTGCACAGCAGGATGTCTGTGAGGGTACTTTGCAAGAGGAGAGCCAAGGCAGGGATTTTCCATTTCCTTTTCTGAGGTGAGGCAGGAAGGATGGGCGGCAGAAATCTAAAAGGCTGTCAATTTTGAGCACAGCTCTGAGACTCCCAAATATTTCTTCAATCCATCGTTTTGTTTTGTTTTTTTGTTTTTTTTTTTTTGTTTGTTTCTTTGTTTGTTTTTTGTTGTTTTTGTTTTGTTTTGTTTTGTTTTTTGAGCAGTCACACAGAATGTGCTTTCAGTCTCTCCTTCCTAAAAGGATAAAGTCACTTTAACTTATCATTGCTTTCTGCAGACATTAATAGATGATTTGTCCTGCAAACTGTCTGATTTGTCTAAGACAATTTGAAGTGCACAGAAGCTGGAGCTGGGGCCTCGAAGAGCAGCTAGAGTAAAGAGGAAAATATCCAGGAGGCTGGAATGTGATTAGGAAATGAGAAGAAAGGAAGAGCACACTAACCTTCTATATGGTGAATCTCATGAAAAGTAAATTCAAATTCTGGAGTTAAATGAACATTTTCCAAAGGGAAAGGAGAACTTTTATAGTATAGCAGGACTGTCTCTGAGATTGATTTGGACTTGTCATTATCTTCTGCACTTCGAACAGGACTCCAAGCCCAGGAACAGCAGATGCCCAACAGCAGCTCCATCAGCGAGTTCCTCCTGCTGCCGTTGGCAGACACGCGGCAGCTGCAGCTCCTGCACTTCTGGCTCTTGCTGGGCATCTACCTGGCTGCCCTCCTGGGCAACGGCCTCATCAGCACAGCCGTAGCCTGCGACCGCCGCCTGCACACCCCCATGTACTTCTTCCTGCTCAACCTGGCCCTCCTCGACCTGGGCTGCATCTCCACCACTCTCCCCAAAGCCATGGCCAACGCCCTCTGGGACACCAGGGCCATCTCCTACACAGGATGTGCTGCACAGGTTTTTTTCTTTCTCTTCTTCATCTCAGCAGAGTTTTCCCTTCTCACCATCATGTCCTATGACCGCTACGTTGCCATCTGCAAGCCCCTGCACTACGGGACCTTGATGGACAGCAGAGCTTGTGCCACCATGGCAGCAGCTGCCTGGGGCACTGGGCTTCTCTATTCCCTGCTGCACACTGCCAGTACGTTTTCACTGCCTCTCTGCCAAGGCAATGTTGTCAACCAGTTTTTCTGTGAAATCCCCCAGATCCTCAAGCTCTCCTGCTCAGGCTCCTACCTCAGGGAAGTTGTGCTTCTCTTTTTTGGTGCCAGTTTAGGCTTTGGCTGCTTTGTTTTCATAGTGGTGTCCTATGTGCAGATCTTCCTTGCTGTGCTGAGGATGCCCTCTGAGCAGGGAAGGCACAAAGCCTTCTCCACGTGCCTCCCTCACCTGGCCGTGGTCTCCCTCTTCCTCAGCACTGCATTTTTTGCCAACCTGAAGCCCCCATCCATTTCCTCCCCACTCCTGGATCTGACAATGGCACTTCTGTACTCAGTGGTTCCTCCAACACTGAACCCTATTATCTACAGCATGAGGAACAGGGAGATCAAGCACGCTCTCAGGAAGGTGTTGCAATACGCACTGTTCCAGCTTCAATAAATTGCACATCTTCCTCACATGATTCCCAGTGATGGTTCTTTATGTTTTATGCATCTTTGACTGTTTGATTGTGTTTGATATAGCAACCCACAAAAAATGTCATTGAACATATAAATAAAAATTTATTTCACTTCTTTCCTACCCAATTTCCATTTTCTCACTCCAAGAGCTCATGTAAACATGGAACCAGATTCCCCGAATAGGTTAAGAGGTAAATAAAATCTTTCAATATAGACTTTCCTTAGCTCTTCTCTCTTCCTGCCTTGTCTGGTTCTGGGGGAGGTACAGCCACTGACAGCAGCACGACGTGCTCTTTTCATTCCTGCCCCATTTACACTACCACAATGCTCTCAAGTCCTCTCATTTGTGCAGGCCTGAAGGTCTTGTGTGTCTCATGACAGTCCTGTTGTTTCCACAGCAGCACTCCAGGACTTCAGTCAGTAGCCGGCAGTATAAACAGCTGTGTCAGAGCTGGTCTCCTTGCAGGCACTGCTGTAACAAGAGGGCCCATTCAGAGCAGGACCAGAGAACTGGAGGCCTCTTCCAAAGTTGGTGTAAGGAATATACCTCAGGAGCTGCTCCCTGAGAAGGCCACAAGATCTTTTGGTGCTCTTCACTGCGTGACCAGGTCAGTTTCAAGAGTGCCAAGGAGATCTGTAAGCGACTCAGGGCAGTGCTGTGGTTTAAAGTTTATGGGTTGAGATAAAGAGAAAATGGATAATAATTATAGCAAATGTATTTATACATATATAATATACTTATTATATTTTCAAATGTATGCAACAGATGCAGTTGCAAACAGATATGCATAGATACTGACACGTATGCATATCTATTGCAAGTCCAGGACTTGTTGCAGGGGTCTTAACAGCCTCAGGGTTCACTGTAGGAGCTGAAAGGGCTGTCGGGTTGTTGCAGGAGTTGGAGCAATTGCAGAGCTCATTGCCAGAGCTGGAATCACCACAGGACCTGTGACAAAGTTGGAGCAGCCACTGGGCTCATTGGAGGGGTTGGAGCGGCCACAGGGCTGTACCTCCTGGCACAGTGCACCTCCCAGCGTCCTACCTCAGGGAAGTTGTGCTTGTCATTTTTAGTGCCAGTTTAGTCTTTGGGTGCTTTGTTTTCGTAGTGGTGTCCTATGTGCAGATCTTCCTTGCCTTGATGAGGATGACTTCAGAGCAGGGACGGCACAAAGCCTTCTCCACGTGCCTCCCTCACCTGGCTGTGGTCTCCCTGTTTCTCAGTACTCTCTTTTATGCCTACCTGAAGCCCCATGGATCTGATGGTGGCAGTTCTGTACTCAGTGGTGCCTCCAGCAGTGAATCCCCTCATCTACAGCATGAGGAACCAGAAAGTCAAGGATGCAGTATGGAAAGTGATTACCAAATGTGTTTCACAAACATTCGACTGCCCGTCTTTTGGAATTCATGACATGAAATGCAGCTTCTTACTGGTGCAAACTCTTGGTTTTGTTTTGATCAACTTTTGTAACTGTAATGTAGTAAATCTTATTCTTTTTTTTTTTTTTTTTTTTTTTTAATACTGTAATATTTTTCACTAAAACATCATTACTCAAAACAGTTCCTCTTTAACTTGTAACTTCATAGTGTAGCCCTGATGCACTGTAGATAATGAACCAGGCTCTCTGTGAAGCTTAACAGAATAAAGGACGTGCAGTGACTCTGTCTGTCCTCCTTCTTGTGAGACATTTCTGGAGCTGTCGAGGTCGGATGTTCTCATAATCCCACAGTCCAGCAGGAAGCACACGGCTGTTCATCAAACTGTGTGGTGACTTCATCCTGCAACAGCTGATGGGCCATCACTGGGCTCCTGGCTGGGGTCTGTGCTTTGAGGTTCACGTCTGTCAGTGCCTCTGTGTGGTGGTGTTGTGATTTCTGTTGTCGGTATTCCACAACAGAACATCATGCAGAAGAGTGGCACTCAAGGATTTAATATTCTCTTTCTGTGTTACCACCATTTGGGGCATTTTGGGTTCCTGGCGGGGGGTGTGTGTGTGGGCTTAGCATCCCTGGAGGACTTGGTGTGAAGAGGAAGCAGGGTGGGACTCTGGACTGGATTCCAGCCGCTCTCTGCCCTGGCTCCTCATGTTCTGCGTCAGAGTTGCACATACCTATAATCAATTAAGGGCATGGATGGAGATACCTGCCTGGTCCCTGTCCATCCTAGTTCATGTAACTGACAATACAGTGTTTGGACTGGTCTCCAGGTGCTCATCCCAGTTCCTTATGCATGCTTAGGGTGCCAGCTTAGGTACCAAGCTGTCAGTCTCTCTGAGTGCATTCCTTGAAACTGTCATTTACATTCTGTGGGGGAAGCCTTCCCCAAAACTGGAGAATGCTGAGTGGTGCAGAATATGGAGAGGTTTAGGAGAGAGCTTAGAAGTGTGTGGACACCCAGTGTCATGGGATTTTACTTTTGAACAGCCGTGGGACCCTGAGAAATGAAACAAGTATCTAAGTAAGGGATGGTGCAGCTCAGAAGGATCTGAGGAGGAATGTCGACTCTGGGCCTTAGCTTATGCTTACTGAACTCTATATAATACTACTGTGGAGAGAGTTTCAAAAATTGACCCAAACCAAAACGGGAAACCTCCAAGTGGATCTTGGTCAATCACAGGAGGCATCAGTATCAGTGTCAGTTGCCCCTGTTGTCATGGTTTTGTAATGTTGCTGTCAATATTCCACATCATAACATCATGTGCAGTATGGGTCATTAAAAGGTTCATACTCCAGTTCCGTGGAATAACAATGTCCCGAATACTCAGCTCTCAGAAGAAATCTACATATCCCAGAGGACTTCACGGCCAGAGATAAGTCATGATAGGAGAACAAATATAATTTCGCGCCCAGGCTGGAGCTCTCTCTCTCAGACTCACAGAGAGTAAGAAGCGTTACAGCCGTGTCGCCTAGAGTTTACAGTAGGCCTCTCGTATTTCGGGCACTCTCTCTCTCTGTTTTGTTTGATTTATTTACCTCAATCATATTGTATTATATTGTGTTATCTTGTATTCCGATATCATATTTAGTAAAATAGGTTTTCCTCCTTAGATTGCCGCTGCTGTTCTCTTTTCCCATTCCCCTTTTCCTTTCTATTTTTGGGCCAGGGGCCCTACGGGGCGGCTGACCCTATCATGGCCACAGGTAAATCTAGGTAACCTGTGACACTGCTTTATAACCAATCTCTGGATTATAGAGTTTGTTTCTGCAAGTCAGTCACAGCTGTGAAATGCCGTAAGCTCTGGAATTTGCAATAGATGAGGAATACAGCAAGAACTGTCTCTTCTGCTGAGCTCATCCCTGTGGTCAGGTAAATAACTCTACAGTCTCAGGTGCCCATTATTCACAGAAACACAGAATCACAGAATCACTGGGGTTGGAAGGGCCCACCAGAGATCATGGAGTTCAACCCCCTCCGCCACAGCAGGTTCCCTACACCAGGTAGGTTCACACAAGGCCTACAGGCAGGTCTTGAATATCTCCAGAGATGGAGACTCCACAACACCCTGGAGCAGCCTGTTCCAGTGCTCCATCAACCTTACCATAAAGAAGTTCTTGCACATATTCGTGTAGAACATCCTATGACCGAGTTTCCCCATGTCCTGTCTCCACAAACTGCTGAAAAGAGCCTGGTCTCTCCACTTTGACCCTACACCACAGATATTTCTAGACCTGGATCAGGTCCCCTCTCAGTCTTCTTTTCTCAAGGCTAAACAGACCCAGCTCACTTAGCCTTTCTTCATACGGGAGATGCTCCGGGCCCTTCACCATCTTTGTGGCACTCTGCTGAACTGTTTCCAAGAGATCCCTGACTTTTTGTACTGGAGAGCCCAGAACTGGACACAGTACTCCAGATGAGGCCTTACCAGGGCAGAGTAGAGGGGGAGGATCACCTCCCTCAACCTGCTGGCCATGCTCTTTTTCATGCACCCCAGAATGCCATTGGCCTTTTTGGCCACGAGGGCACACTGCTGGCTCATGGCCAACCTGTTGTCCATCAGGATACCCAGGTCCCTCTCTGCTGAGCTTCTCTCCTGCTACTCATCCCCCAGCCTGTCCTGGTGCATGCAATTATTCTTCCCTAGGCGCAAGACTTTACGCTGGCTTTAGTTAAACCTCATCTGGTTTCTTACTGCACAGCTTTCCTGCCTGTCCAGTTCATGCTGAATGGCAGCACAGCCTACAGGCATGTCAGCCAATCCGTCCAATTTCATATCATCAGCAAACTTGCTGAGGGTGGCCACTATCCTCTTTCAAGTACACTGATAAAGATGTTGAACAAGACCAGACCCAGCACCAACCCCTGGGGAACACCACTACTTACAGGTCCCTAACCGGACTCAATGACGACCCTCAGTGTTCTGCCAGTCAGCCAGTTCTCAACCCACCTCACTGTCCACTCATCTATCCCACACTTCTTAGGCTTTGTTATAAGGATGTCATGGTAGACAGTATCAAAAGCCTTGCTGAAATCAAGATAGATGATGTCCACCGCTCTCCCCCTATCCACCAAGCCAGCGAAAATGTCATAGAAGGCTACCAGCCTTCTATGTCGAGCATGACATCCCCTTGGTGGACCTATGCTGACTACTCCTGATATCCTCCTTTTCTTCCAGCTGTCTGGAGATGGCTTCCAGCACAAGCTGTTCCATCACATTTCCAGGGACCGAGGTGAGGCGGCCTAGCCTGTAATAACCCAGATCTTCCTTCTTGACTTTTTTGAAGACCGGAGTGACACTGGCTATCCTCCAGTTCTCTGGCACCTTCCCCATTCTCCAAGACCTCCCAAAGATTACAGAGCGTGGTTCAGCAATCACATCAGCCATCTCCCTCAGCACTCACGGATGCACCCCATCAGGTTCCATGGCTTTATGGACCTTAGTGCTGCCAAGACACTCATGGACCACCTCATCCCTGACTAAAGGCAAGTCTTCCATTCCTCAGATTCTCTCACTAGGCCCCAGGCTTTGCGATTCCTGAGGGAGATCTTTTTCTCTGAAGACAGAAGCAAAGAATGCCTTCAGTATCTCCAGCGTCTCAGCATCCCCTGTTACCAGAATACTCCCCTCACTTAGTAGGGGACCCACAGTCTCCCTAGTCTTCCTTCTATTCATAACATACTTTAAAAATAAATAAATAAATCTTTATTATTTTTCTTTTTTAATGAGTGTCAACCAATTTATGTAATACTGTGTTCTGCTTGCAAGGAACTATGTGAGAGAGGTGGGCCAATCTGTGCTGTTTCTGGTGTTTATAACTGAATAATACAGACCCTTAATGGAAAAGTTATATGGTAGTAAGGCTGTATATGGATCTAAAGAACAGCATTGTTTGACTGTTTTGATGGCATAAGAAAGTGTAATTGTTGATGGCATATGGAAGTGTACTTGAGGGTGTGTGGAAGTGTAAATGAGGGTACAAATAGTGGAATAGTTTACAGAGGAAAAAAGGGATAAAGAGGAAGTGAGTTTATCTGCACTGACATTAGAGCAACTCCCCTCACCCTTCCCCTGTGAGCAGATCACAGCAGAGTCACAGTCCCCATGTATCATGTAGTGTTATTCTGCTTACCAAATGGAGGAGGTCACAACAGAAGAGGCAGGCCTTCCTCTCTGCTCCATCTGTGGCATACTCTAGAGTTCAAGGCATTGCAAAGCTATGGCACATGTATGGTCTTTCACTGAAGACACCTTAATTTGCTCTGGGCTCTCATTTCAATTGCAACTAAATAAGTCTGGGGTCATGCCCATTGACAGGAAGCTGGTAAATGTTGTCTCCTTGTAAGGAAGAGCAAGAATGATGACATGGGCAATTATGGACCTGTCAGTCTCACTCCAGTGCCTGGTAAAATGATGGAGGCAATGGTGATGGGAGTTATGGAAAAACAGCTGAAAGACAATTCTGTCATTGGTCGCAGCCAACACAAGTTCCTGAGGGGACGGTCCTGTTTAACTTCAAATCCTTTTCTGACACGGTTATCCATTTAGCTGACCAAGGTAATCCAGTTGAAAATGGATGAAATCCTTGAGGAATTCCGTAGAGCTTTTGATACTATTTCTCACCGCATCCTTCTAGACAGAATGTCCTGCATGCAGCTAGACAGAAACAGAACGTAGTGGGTGAGCAGTTGGCCAACAGGTCAGGCCCAAAAGTTTACAGTCAATGGGATCCATCGGGCTGGTAGATGGTCACTATCAGGTTTCCTTAGGGCTCCATTTTAAAGCCACTTCTCTTTCATGTTTTTGCAGATGACCTGCATGCAGGACTTGGAGTTGTTCTGAGCAAATTTGCTGATTGGAGGTGCTGTTGCCTCCAGTGAGGGTGGAGAGGACTTGCAGAGAGATGTGGACAAGTCAGAGAAGTGGGTACCAGTTGTTCCTAAGCACCAAGTGCATAAAGCATAACAAGAACAAGTGCCTGATGGTGCACCTGGGTAGGAGCAACCCTGGCCATACACACTGACTGGATATGGGACGCTGGAGAGATGTCTGACTGAAAAGATTGGAGGTCATGGTCAGCATCAAATTGAACATGAGTCAGCGATGTGCCCAGGCAGCCAGGAGAGCCAGTGGTCCATTGGAGTGCATCAAGCAAGGTATTGCCAGCTGGGTGAGGGAAAGGATCGTCCCTGTCTGCTCTGCATTGCTACAGCCACACCTCGAGCACTGGGTGCAATTCTGGGCAACACAGAACATAAAGGACATCAAACTATGGGAGGGTGTGCAAAGGAAGGCACTGGAACTGAGAGATCTGAAATTCACAGTTTCACTGGGATTGACTGATTGTTCATACTTGGCCATTCTCACATCCCACATCCTGTGATGAGACACAGGGCACACATGGGACATGAACTTCTCAGCATCCTTGCACCCCATGCAGAGCCTGGGATCTTCTGTCCCCATGTCTTACTTTTAACATCATACAGACCTCCATTCCACTGCCCCAGGAAGGATCTTTAGTCAGCATGAGGTTCTCCCTGCCAAGTGTCTGGGAATCAGGGCTTGGCCTGTCTGCTTCATAAGAAAAAGCAGGGGTTTCTCAGCATCAGAGCCACCATGCCAGTGCCTTTGCCTGCCTGTAGTCATGGCTTCCAATTTTCTGCTCTAACAAGTCCCTGGGGAAGCTTGCTTGTTAGTGTCCCTCAGTGGGCCCATTAATACTCCAAGAAAGTTCATTGCTACTTCTGCCTTTGTCTTGTTGAGCACTTTGTGCAGTCTTCTCTCTGCACTGGCGATTGACGGACTTATCATCAAGTATCGCCTGGGGCCCATTATCACCTGAAGAGCCTTCTGAGCCTTGTGCCTTCCTGACATCATCTTAAGGTATTCAGAACCTGTACAGCAAAATAGAGAGCAATATGGAGAGAGCTTAAAGTGGCCGAAGCCAGCAGTCGTTTATTGTTTATTTATTTATATTTGAGTTTAAACAAGTCATTAAAGCAGCACTGTGCAACTGGTATCAATCCGGAATGTTCCCAATGAGTTCTATTCCGTTACTGTGTGGGCAAATGTCCTCCTCAACCTCCCCACCCTATTTCTACTCACATTGGCCCCATGGGACTTGCATCACTTTTTTTTCACATCAATCTTCTCCTCTGCATTCACCCGCTCAGTGTTAAAATTCATATGCACCAGCTCCAACTAGTTTTCCACAGAGAACCAGAAACACATGGTCCATGAAAGAATTCCTTTTGTTTTTGGCCAACAAACAGCACGAAAAGTGTTGCAATTGAATGAACAGTAAAACACAGTGATCAACTGCATGCCATGACCAAGCTGCATCTATTGAGGTTTGTCTGTCACAGGGAATATTTGTACAAGAAATGAGTTAGACACAGACATGATGCTGTTGACTTTCAGGAGCTGTTGGCCATCAGGACCCAGGGATATCTCAGGGGAGATGAGTGGGAAGGATGAAAATGTCATCCTATTCTGCTGGGCTGGGCTCCTGGGACTCAGGAAGCTCATACAAATGGGCAGTGCTGCAGAGAGACAGCTGTGCCCAGGAGCAGCTCTTGTGCAAAGCACAGCCTGCAGGTAAAGGAAGGAGAGAAGAGAAAGGGGAGAGAGCGTGCAGGATGTGAACGGTGTGAGTGGGCTGTGATCTCACTGCAGGAGCATTGCTCAAAGACTATGACACGGTAAGTCCCACTGCAGACCATGTAGCTGCTATCATAGAGGGTTATCTAAACTGGGACATCCCATAGCAGATCTGGCTGCAGGCACTGCATGTTTCTTTACTGTGGAAAAAGCCTTCTGCTCCAGCTGACGGCTTGCGTGCTGCAGGATCAGAGCACAGCCCTGAGGTCTGCATGTCCCAGCACGGCTGCAGGCTGTGCATGTGGGGCTGTAGGCGGGTGCCCAGGGCTGTCCTGCAGAGCAGGGTCCCTGCTGTTCAGGGGGATGATGTGTAGGTGGAAGGAGCCCCCTGGCAGGGCTTGTGCTGCCACAGCTGCTGCCTGGGGCAGTGGATCACAGCTCCACCGCACAACTGAATGTTTGTGAGGGTGCTTTGCAAGAGGAGAGCCAAGGCAGGAATTTTTCATTTCCTGTTCTGAGGGAAGGCAGAAAGGACTGGTGGCAGAAATCTAAAAGGGGCTGTCACAGCTCTGAGAATTTTCTGCATAAAACAGATGAAAATATCCAGGGAGACAGGATAAGATAAGAAAATATGTGGAAGGTTAGAGCTCCTAATGCTGCTTCTGCTTAAGGAATGATGAACTGCATGAAATTAAAAGCAAGTAATGGTGCTAAATGTACACTGTTGTAGGAGAATGAAAACATTTCATATAAAAGCAGGAGGAGTATCTCTGAGAATGGTCTGGACTTGTCATTATCTTCTACACTCTGAGCAGAACTCCAAGCCCAGGAACAGCAGATGCCCAACAGCAGCTCCATCAGCGAGTTCCTCCTGCTGCTGTTGGCAGACACGCGGCAGCTGCAGCTCCTGCACTTCTGGCTCTTGCTGGGCATCTACCTGGCTGCCCTCCTGGGCAACGGCCTCATCAGCACAGCCGTAGCCTGCGACCGCCGCCTGCACACCCCCATGTACTTCTTCCTGCTCAACCTGGCCCTCCTCGACCTGGGCTGCATCTCCACCACTCTCCCCAAAGCCATGGCCAACGCCCTCTGGGACACCAGGGCCATCTCCTATGCAGGATGTGCTGCACAGCTCTTTTTCTTTGTTTTCTTCCTCTCAGCAGAGTATTTCCTTCTCACCATCATGTCCTATGACCGCTATATTGCCATCTGCAAGCCCCTGCACTACGGGACCTTGATGGACAGCAGAGCTTGTGCCACCATTGTAGCGGCTGCCTGGGGCACTGTGCTTCTCTATTCCCTGCTGCACACTGCCAGTACATTTTCACTGCCTCTCTGCCAAGGCAATGTTGTCAACCAGTTTTTCTGTGAAATCCCCCAGATCCTCAAGCTCTCCTGCTCAGAATCAAATCTCAGGGAAGTTGTGCTTCTCATTTTTAGTGTCAGTTTAGGCTTTGGCTGCTTTGTTTTCATAGTTGTGTCCTATGTGCAGATCTTCAAGGCCGTGCTGAGGATGCCCTCTGTGCAGGGACGGAACAAAGCCTTCTCCACGTGCCTCCCTCACCTGGCCGTGGTCTCTCTTTTTGTCAGCACTGGTGCTTTTGTCAACCTGAAGCCGCTCTCACTCTCTTCTCCATCCATGGACCTGACAGTGGCACTTCTGTACTCAGTGGTTCCTCCAACACTGAACCCTATTATCTACAGCATGAGGAACAGGGAGATCAAGCACTCTCTCAGGAAGGTGTTACAGTTCGCACTATTCCAGATTCTGTAATGTGCACATCTTCCTCTCACGATTCCCATTAATGGTTCTTTATGTTTCATGTATATTTGATTATTTGATTGCATATAATACAGCAATCTGCATAATATTATAACAAATTATTTCATTTTTTTTCATATCTGCTTTCCATTTTCTCACTCTAATAGCTCGTGCAAGCACTGAACCAGAATCCCTGAATAGGTTAAGAGATAAATAAAAAGCTTTTAATGCAGACTTTTCTATCTTCGTATTTTATCTGGGTTTGGCGAGGTACAGCCACAGACAGCAGCACAACGTGCTCTTTTCATTCCTGCTCTATTTTCACTGCCACAGTGCTCTTAATAAGTCCTCTTTTTTGTGCAGGCCTGAGGGTTTTGTGTGTCTCACAGTATCCCTGTTGTCTCTACAGCAGCAATCCAGGGCTGCAGTCAGTAGCCGGCAATACGAATGGCTGTGTCAGAGCTGGTCGTCTTGCTGGCACTGCCAAAACAAGAAGGCCCCTTCAGAGCAGGACCAGAGAACTGGAGGCCTCTTCCAGAGCTTGTGTAAGGAATATACCTCAGGAGCTGCTCCATGAGATGACCTTGAGATCTTTTGGTGCTCTTCTCTGAGTGACTTGATCTAATTTAATATTCCCAAGGAGATCTATAAGCAACTCAGGGCAGTGCTGTTGTTTCAAATTTATTGGCTGAGATAAGGAGATAAAGAAAAGGATTATAATTATGACAAATTTATTTATACATATATAATATATTTAGTATATTTTCACACATATACAACATATGCAGTTGCAAACATATATGCATAGATACTGACACATATGCATATCTGTTCACAAGTCCAGGAGTTGCTGCAGGGGTTTTAGCAGCCACATGGTTATATGTAGGAGCTGAAGAGGCTGTTGGGCTGTTGCATGAGCTGGAGCAACTGCAGAGCTCATTGCCAGAGCTGGAATCACCACAGGACACATGACTAAGTTGGATCAGTCACTGGGCTCATTGGAGGGGTTGGAGTGACCACAGGGCTGTACCTCCTGGCACAGTGCACCTCCCTTGGGAGGAATTTCTTTTATTATCTTATCGCAATACTTGGAACAGCTACAGGACCTGCAGCAGGAGTGACTGCAGAGCTCATTATGAGGGGTGGAGTGACAGCGGGATCTTTCCCAGAGCATGGAGCAACCGCAGGATGTGTAGCAAAGTCTTGGAGCTGCTGCATGTGAATATGTAGATGTGTTCCAGGAAATTTGCTGAATATGTATGAACTTGGCTTTGAAATATGTAATGCTTCTGCTTGCTAGTTTGCAAGACAGATGGAGTGATCCCCCTTTGCACCCAGCACCCAATAGATGCAATCCCGCTTTATAACTTAACACTGGGTTATAGAGTTTGATTCCTCAGGTCAATTTGGTGGCCCAGATGGGACCAGCTCTATTCGGCAGCAGGGCCAGCTGAGAGGGGGCCACTTTTGGCGCACCCTGAGATTTCTCTGATGGACTCCCTTCCTCTCCTGATCACTGCAGGGACAGACAAGGACCATCCATAGGCAGACCAAGTATATGTGTATGGTAAGGGGAGCCCATAAGTCTTGAGGAGACATCCTACTCAGGGTATAGCCATCCATGCTGCCACTAGGGAGGTGAGATGTGGGGTGAGTGTCGAGTCCCGATCCGTGTTTCCTTCCTCCTGCAAAGGAAATGGGCAGAGACAAATGAAGAGAAAGACTCTGTGTTGTCTGTCCACTCATATGTATGTTCTGCTTGTATGTAAGAAGACAGGAGTTTGTACTCTATAGATTAGGAAGAGGGTCCTGAGGAGAGGTGTACATTCAACCCGAAAAATGAGTGTCAATGAATGTCAACCCATTTATGTAATACTATGTACTAATTGCGAGGAAGTGTGTGAGGGAGGTGGTTAAGGGAAAGTTAAGGTTCAGGTGGATTAGGGGATTGTTGAGGGAAAGTTATATGGTATTAAGGGTGTATATGGGATCTAAAAAACAGTATTGTTTCACAAGCTGTTTTGATGGTATAGGAAAGTGTAATAGTTGATGGCACATGGAAGTGTACTTGAGAGTATGTGGAAGTGTAAATGAGGGTACAAATAGTGGAATAGTTTACAGAGGGAAAAGGGATAAAGAGGAAGTGAGTTTATCTGCACTGACATGAGAGCAGCCCCCCGCACCGTTCCTCTGTGAGCAAAGCAGAGATCCCCATGTAGCATGCAGTGTTATTCTACTCACCAAATGGATGAGATCACAACAGAAGAGGCAGATCTTCCTCTCTGCTCCATCTGTGGCATACTCTGGAGTTCAAGGCATTGCAAAACTATGGCACGTCTACGTTCTTGCACTGATGACACCTTATTTTGCTCTGGGCTCTAATTTCAAATGCATCTAAATAAATCTAGGGTCATGCCAGTTGACAGGTAGCTGGCAGATGTTGTCTCATTGTAAGGAAGAGTAAGAAAGGTGAAGGGGCAATTACGGATCAATCCAGTGCCTGGTAAAATTATGGAGACAATGATGGTGGCAGTTATGGAAAAACAGCTGAAGGACAATTCTGTCATTGGTCACAGCCAACACAACTTCCTGAGGGGAAGGTCCTGTTTAACTATCAGACTTTTTATGACAAGGTTAGCAAATTGGTTGATCAAGGGAAGCCAGCTGAAGTTATACTTGAGGATTTCAGTAGAGCTTTTGATACCCTTCTGGGCAGAATGTCCTTCATACGGCTAGGCACAAGTATAACATGGTGGGTGAACAGTTAGTCAGTAGGTCAGGCCCAAAGGACTATAGTCACTAGATTCCATTGGGCAGGTAGATGGTCACTATCAGGGTTCCCCAGGGCTCCATTTTAGGGCCACTTCTCTTTCATGTTTTTGCGCATGACTTGCATGCAGGACTAGAAGATGTTCTGAGCAAATCTGCTAATGATACCAGGTTATGAGGTGCTGTTGCCTCCACTGAGTGGGGAGAGGACTTGCAGAGAGATGTGGACAAGTCAGAGAAGTGGGTACCAGTTGATCCTAAGCACCAAGTGCATAAAGTATAGCAAGTGCCTGATTGTGCACCTGGGTAGGAGCAATCCTGGACATACACACTGACTGGATATGGGACACTAGAGAGTGGTCTGACTGAAAAGGATTGGGGGTCCTTTTCAGCATCAAATTGAACATGAGTCAGCAGTGTGCCCAGGCACCCAGGAAGCTCAGCGGTCCATTGGAGTGCATCAAGCAAGGCATTGCCAGCTTGGTGAAGGAAAGGACTGTCCCTGTCTGCTCTGCACTGCTGCAGCCTCACCTGGAGCACTGGGTGCACTTCTGGGCACCACAGAACATAAAGGACGCTAAACCATGGGAGGGTGTGCAAAGGAAGGCACTGGAACTGAGAGATCTGAAGTTCAGAGTTTCACTGGGATTGACTGCTTGTTCAGACTGGGCCCTTCTCACATCCCACAGCCTGCCATGAGACACAGGACACACAGGGGACATGAACCTCACAGTGTCCCTGCAGCCCATGCAGAGCCTGGGATCTTCTGTCCCCATGTGTTTCATTTAGCATCATACTGACCTCCAACCCACTGCCTCAGGAAGGATCCTTAGTCAGCATGAGGTTCTCCCTGCCAAGGGTCTGGGGATCAGGGCTTGGCCTGTCTGCTTCATAAGACAAAGGAGGGGTTTTTCAGCATCTAGGCCACCATGCCAGTGCCTTTCATTGCCTGTAGTCATATCTTCCAATTATCTTCTCTAACTAGTCCCTTGGGAAGCTTGCTTGTTAATGTTCCTCAGTGGGCCCATTAATACTCTAAGAAAGTTCACTGTTACTTCTGACTTTGTCTTGCTGAACACTCTGTTCAAACTTCTCTCTGCACTGGAGGTTGATGGACTCAGCACCAAATGCACCCTGGGGCTCATTATAACCTGAAGAGCCTCCTGTGCCTTGTGCCTTCCTGTTATCTTTTTCAGGTTTTCAGAACTTGTTCAGCAAAATGGAGGGGTACCTGGACATAGCTTAAAGAGGAAGAATCCAGCAGACATTTATTGTCTATTTATTTATAGTTGGGTATAAACAAGTCTTTAAAGCAGCACTGTGCCACTGGTATCAATCCAGGATGTCTACAATGAGTTCTATTTTGTTACTGTGTGGACAAATGTCCTCCTCTACCTCCCTACCCCCATTTCTACTCACAATGGCCCCATGGGACTTGCATCACTTTTCCTCACATCACTCTTCTCCTCTGAAGTCACCCACTCAGTGTTAAACCTCCTTTGCTTCAACTCCCACTGGCTTTCCACAGATAACCAGCAGCACATGGAAAAGATTTCTCTTTTATTTTGTCCAACAAACAGAAGGAAAGGTGACGCAATTGAATGAACAGTAAAATACATTGAACAATTGCATGCCTTGTCCAAGCTGCGTCTGTTGAGGTTTGTCTTTCACAGGGAATATTTGTACTAGAAATGAGTTAGAGACAGATAGGATGGGATGGATAGAATCACAGTGAAGGAGTTGACAACAGATTCCATCAGACTTTTGAGGAATGGAGAGAATTCCAGTAATCTCCCTGGGATGTATCAGCCAGGTAGTTATGAGGTATCAACTTAAAACTGAACAGGAATCATGAGTATTTCACCCATTCGGAAACGTTAACACATTCTTATTGATTTCTATCTTTGTCTTCAAATCTTTTTTTCACTTTTACTGACATTAATGAACATCTTTTAAAATTCGCGATTTAAAAAAAGAAAAAGGAAAAGGGAAAGAAAAAGAAAAAGAAAAAGAAAAAGAAAAAGAAAAAGAAAAAGAAAAAGAAAAAGAAAAAGAAAAAGAAAAAGAAAAAGAAAAAGAAAAAGAAAAAGAAAAAGGAAAAAGAAAAAGAAAAAGAAAAAGAAAAAGAAAAAGGAAAAGGAAAAGGGAAAGGAAAAGGAAAAGGAAAAGGAAAAGGAAAAGGAAAAGGAAAAGGAAAAGGAAAAGGAAGAGGAAAAGGAAAAGGGAAAGGAAAAGGAAGAGGAAGAGGAAGAGGAAGAGGAAGAGGAAGAGGAAGAGGAAGAGGAAAAGGAAGAGGAAAAGGAAAAGGAAAAGGAAAAGGAAAAGGAAAAGGAAAAGGAAAAGGAAAAGGAAAAGGAAAAGGAAAAGGAAAAGGAAAAGGAAAAGGAAAAGGAAAAGGAAAAGGAAAAGGAAAAGGAAAAGGAAAAGAGAATGAAAGAAAAAGGAATGGAAAAAAGAAAAAGAAAGAAATAGAAAAAGGAAAAAAAAAGGGAAAAAAAAAGGAAAAAAAAAGGGAAGGGAAAGGAAAGGAAAGGAAAGGGAAAGGGAAAGGGAAAGGGAAAGGAAAAGGGAAAGGGAAAGGGAAAGGGAAAGGGAAAGGGAAAGGAAAGGGAAAGGGAAAGGGAAAGGGAAAGGATAGGAAATCATAGAATTACCCAGGTTGGAAAAGATCTTGAAGATCATGAAGTCCAACCACAGCCCTAACCATTAAGGGAAAGAAAAGTGAAGGGAAGTGGAAAGGGAAGAGAAACAGAAAGGAAGAGGGTAAGGGAAAAGGAAAGAGAAAGGGAAAGGGAAAAGGAAAAGGGAAATGGAAAGAGAAAGGAAAGGAAAAAAAAGGAAAGGGAAAGGGAATGGGAAAGGGAAAAGGAAATAAATAAATAAATAAACAAATAAAAGATCCATTTGTGTCTCTCACATGGCCTGGTGCCTGTTTTGCCATCACATTCTCCACCAGCCCTTCCTTGCTGGTGAGTATGAGATTCAGTAGAGAACCTCAGAGTGCACTGGCACTGGCACCGCTGTCTGTGTCCCTGAACCTGAAGGCATCTGTGTTCTGCAAACACAGTTCTGGAAAACATCGTAAATTGTCATAGGTTACCCTAAAATCGACCGGTACCCATGACAGGGGTATAGACGGCCTGCAGGGCCGCTATCCCAAAAGGAAAAGAAAACAGGGAAAGAGAAAATAAATACAGCGGCAACGATCTAAGGAGGCACACTATTTTACTAAATACTATATCGGAATACAAAATAACACAATATAATACAATATAATTGGAACTAAGGCTAACGAATCAAGTAAAATAAGAGAGAATGAGTCCTGAAACCGAGAGGCCTACTATAACTCTAGGCGAAACAGCTGGAACGCTCCCACACGGCTCTCCCCCTGGCTGGCAGGATCCAAGAGAGCGAGTCCAGCACTGAAGTGAGATTATATAGTCCTGGTCATATGACTGACCGTGGTGTTCCCTGGGACATTCAGTCTTTCTGTGACCAGCAGATTCGTCAAAATTATCTATGCTTACCCTGATGTTATGATGTGGAATACTGATAGCAAAATTACAAAATTGCAAAACCAGTAAAAGGAAAAAAAAGACACAAAATTCCCTCAAAGACTCATGTATGCAGCTCAAAATGGAACAGGACTCATGAGATTTTCTCATCTTGAGTAGGGTTAACATTTTTTCATTTTTATCTTTGTCTTCAATTCTTTGTCTCAGTTTTATTGACATTTATGATCATCTTCTAAGCTTACTGCCTCAAAATAAATAAATTAATAAATAAATAAGATACCCAACTGCGTCTTCCACATGGCCCGATGCCCCTTTGACATTCACAGTTCCCACCAGCCCTTCCTTGCTGGTGAGTATGAGATCCAGCAGAGAACCTCTCCTCTTTGGTTCCTCCATGGCTTAGTCAACAAGCTGCCATCTGTGCTCTCCAGGGATCTCCTGGATGGCACATGCCCTGCTGTGCTGTCCCTACAGCAGATACTGGAGTGAAAAAGGCCCCCAAATGGGACAAGGGCGAGAAAACATCAGGCTCCAATCTGTTTGCAGAGGGCATCTTCCACTTGCTCTCCCTGATGAGGAAGACAGGAACAGGCACTGTTGGTCTTCTCTGTTTGCCATTTCCATTAGCTCTGACCTGGCTGCTCTACCATGCCCAGGCAGAGCTCAGTGCACTCTCACAGAGGGCAGAAGCCTTTCCTTGTCTCCTCGCCCATCCATCCTAAAGACTCTGTATCTCCCTTGTGCTACACTGCAGTTGTGGAAGCCATTCAACTGTGTCCCTGTGGTCCAAACAGCAGCTCAGGCCTGCAGCTCTACCAAGATTTCTAGCTTATTGTGTGTTGGTGTTTGCATTAGTACTGAAGTAAACATCCTAATTGGAAAGCATCATTGGACATAGCCTGACTGGATTGCTCATCTATGGTATTAGTGTGCAGAAGGTGACACACAGGCATTAGACTGATCGTGGGCCTTGGAGGTGACGTAGCAGCACAGACACTCCTCAGGCATGGCTTTCCTGAAGGCCGATCTGTATTTGCAGCTGCATGTGAGTGTGATGAAAAAGAACTGACATGACACCGGGCTGTTTCTGATGCCATTCAGCTGAGAGTCCATAGAAAACCAAGGTTTTGTCTGTTGATGAATAAAGACTTAGGTTTGTATTGCCTTCAGCTCCAGATTATGAAGCAGATGGAGAAAGGAGAAAGATCTGGCTCTTCTTTTGTGAGCTCATCCATTTAGTCAGCTGAGTAACTCTGCAAGCTCCGTGGAGATGGGTGACAAAAGCACTTTCAGGTGCCCTAACTGCTGTGGTCTGTTGTCATTTAGGATGGTCAAGAATACCTCTGATCCCTCTCTGCCCAGCAGCTGATGTTCAGGAAGGAGGTGTCTATCTCAGGGATTTCCCACACAGTTTACAAGCACTGGCACACATCCAGGAGCAGCCCAGGCACGGTGGGCATCACCCAGTGTCTGTATGTGAGCAACTGCCTCCCTGCTGAAGGACCAAGGACTCAGAGCAGGAGCTCACATGCAGCCAACTCGTTGTGCACTTCTGAGCTGAACCAGAGGAATCCCAGCTCCTGTGGGTCTGTGGGGAGCTGAATCCCATTTCAGCCACAGGGTTTCCCTTTAGGGATGAGATGCCTGCAGTAACTCAGCTGGATCACTGCCCTGCAGAGGGGAAGTCCACCCATCTCTGTCCTTGCCTGTATGCCCATTTTGTTTCAGCAAAGAATCTCAGGTATCAGGTCTGGAATCAGTCACTGACCACTGGACACCTGGTATTTAATTCATCAGATTTCAAAGCACAGTAATGATACTGATGTTTTTCAGGAGCTGTTAGCCAAAAAGACCCAGGGACATCTCAGGGGAGACAAATGGGAAGGATAAACATGACATCCTTTGCTGCTGAGCTGGGTCAGGCTCCTGGGACACCGGGAGCTCATAAAAGTGGGAAGAGCTGCAGACAGACAGCTGTGCTCGGAAGCAGCTCTTGTGCACAGCACAGCCTGCAGGTGACAGAAGGAGAGGAGAGAAACTGGAGAGAGCTTCCAGGATGTGTGAGCTGTGAGCAGGCTGTGAGCTCACACCTGCAGGAGCGTTGCTCACAGACCATGACACGGTAAGTCTCACTGCAGACCTTGCAGTTGCTTCTCATAGAGGGTTAACTTAATCAGGAACATCCCACGGCAGATCTGGCTGCAGGCACTGCATGTTTCTTTACAGTGGAAAAAGCCTTAGCTGAGGGCTTGCGTGCTGCATTGTCAGAGCACAGCCCTGAGGGCTGCATGTCCCAGCACAGCTGCAGGCTGTGCATGTGGGGCTGCAGGCGGGTGCCCAGGGCTGTCCTGCAGAGCAGGGTCCCTGCTGTGCCCCAGGGGCTGTGTGCCGGCTTTGGGACTCTGCCGCCTGCCAGGCTCAGCACTCAGCCTGCCCGGGGAGCTGTCCAGGGTGCTGCGGGGAGACGTGTGGGGGGAAGGAGCCCCCCGGCAGGGCTTGTGCTGCCACAGCTGCTGCCTGGGGCAGGGGATCACAGCTCCACTATAAAACTGAGTGCATCTGAGGGCACTTTGCAAGAGGAGAGACCGGGAAGGGACTTTCCATCTCCTGCTCTGAGGGAAGGCAAGAAAGATTGTAGGCGGAAATCTAAAATGGGCTGCCTAATCTGGACACAGCTCTGAGATACCTGAAATTCTCTTCAGTCTATTGTTTGTTTTGAGAACAGTCACATGCGCTGTGCTTCAGCTTCTTCTCTCTCAAAGGGTGGAACTAGTTAAAATTATTATCATTTCCTCTTGACAAGAATAATGCACTTATCTTGCAAACAGGCATGTTTATCTTATAAATATTGGAAGGAACAGAGGTTGGGTTTGGGGGCTCTAAGAGCTGTGTGGGAAAAGATATGAGACAAGAAACAGATGAGAATAACCACGGAGATGGGATAAGATTAGAAGATGATAGGAAGGCTACAACTCCATATGCTTCTTCGGCTTATGGAATGTTGAACTTCATGAAATTAAAGTTGTGGTGCTAAATGAACAATGTCATAGGAGAATTAAAAGATTTCATAATACAGCAGAAAGAGTGTCTCTGAGAATGGTTTCAACTTTTCCTTATATTCTGCACTCTGAACAGGACTTCAAGCCAAGGAAGAAAAGCAGATGCCCAACAGCAGCTCCAACAGTGAGTTCCTCCTGCTGCCATTGGCAGACACGCGGCAGCTGCAGCTCCTGCACTTCTGGCTCTTGCTGGGCATCTACCTGGCTGCCCTCCTGGGCAACGGCCTCATCAGTACAGCCGTAGCCTGCGACCAGCACCTGCACACCCCCATGTACTTCTTCCTGCTCAACCTGGCCCTCCTCGACCTGGGCTGCATCTCCACCACTCTCCCCAAAGCCATGGCCAACGCCCTCTGGGACACCAGGGCCATTTCCTACACAGGATGTGCTGCACAGGTTTTTTTCTTTCTCTTCTTCCTCTCAGCAGAGTTTTCATTTCTCACCATCATGTCCTATGACCGCTACGTTGCCATCTGCAAGCCCCTGCACTACGGGACCTTGATGGACAGCAGAGCTTGTGCCACCATGGCAGCAGCTGCCTGGGGCGCTGGGCTTCTCAGTTCCCTGTTGCACACTGCCAGTACGTTTTCACTGCCTCTCTGCCAAGGCAATGTTGTCAACCAGTTTTTCTGTGAGGTCCCCCAGATCCTCAAGCTCTCCTGCTCAGAATCAAATCTTAGGGAAGTTGTGCTTCTCTTTTTTGGTTCAAGTTTAGTCTTTGGGTGCTTTGTTTTCATAGTTGTGTCCTATGTGCAGATCTTCCTTGCCGTGCTGAGGATGCCCTCTGAGCAGGGACGGCACAAAGCCTTCTCCACGTGCCTCCCTCACCTTGCTGTGGTCTCTTTCTTTCTCAGCACTGTCTTTTATGCCTACCTGAAGCCTCCCTCCATCTCTTTTCCATCCATGGACCTGATGGTGGCACTTCTGTACTCGGTGGTGCCTCCAACATTGAACCCTGTTATCTACAGTATGAGGAACAGGGAGATCAAGCATGCTCTCAGGAAGGTTTTGCAATACACACTATTCCAGCTTCCATAAAGTGCTAATCTTCCTCACACAGTTCTCTGTTGTGGTTCTTTGTGTTTTATGCATCTGTGATTGTTTGATTGCAGATGATACAGCAATCTGCAGAAAAATGTTGCAAATTATTTCACTTCTTTCCTGCCTTCTTTCCGTTTTCTCACTCCAAGATCTCGTGTAAACAATGAACTAGATTCAGTGAACAGGTTAAGCGATAAATAAAAAGCTTTCAAAGTTGACTTTCCCTTAGCTCTTCTCTCTTCCTACCTTGTCTGCGTCTGGGTCAGGTACAGCCATAGCCACAGACAGCTGCACAATGTAACCCTTTCAATCCTGCTCCCTTTATAGTGCCACAGTGCTCTCAAGTCCTCGCATTTCTGCAGGCCTGAAAGGTCTTGCGTGTATCACTAAAGCCCTGTTTTCTCTACAGCAGCACTCTGGGACAGCAGTCAGTAGTCGGTAAAATGAATGGCTGCGCCAGGGCTGGTCTCCTTGCTGGCACTGTCTTGGGGTTATCTAGATCAATCTATGTCCATGACAGATGGGGCAGTAGGCTTGTGGCCCCCTTGGGCCCCAACAAATTAAAAGGGAACAGGGTGGGCAGATGGGAACTAGGCTCAAGGAAACCAACAAAACAGCGGCAACGACCTAAGGAGGAAAACTAGTTTTACTAACCATAATATGTGGAATACCAATAGGAAAAACTACAAAACCATGACATTCCACCCCTGATTCAACATCATTACATCATGCTTAGAAAACATATCTATATACAAATAAACAATATTTAAAGTGCATTTCACACATAGGCCTGTATATATCTATATACATGGAATTACTGACTGCACTCCCCCAACATCAGATTCCCTTGTGGTACACATTGAACATGCCCATCTTTCTGCATTACCTACCAAGTGTACCCAGGTCCCTGGGCAAGAACAGTTCCACGGAGAGGTTTGCCATTTCCAGAGGCTGGAAGGACCCAAACAGCTTTTCCTAGCACGTTCTTTACATGTACAGCATGGACATTATCTCCTTCTATAGTGTGTAGGGAGCTAGATTGGCTAGGACCATCACGATTGACAGATCCTCTAGTATTGACCAACCAAGTGGCTTCTGCCAGATGCTTCTCCCAGTGTTTAAATGTTCTGCCACCCATTGCTTTCAACATAGTATTCAACAACCCATTGTATCATTCACTTTTACAAGAAGCTGGTGCACCGTAGGGGATATGATAAATCCACTCAATGCCTTTGACCCAAGTATTTCTAAGGTAATTTTTGAAAGGTGTCCCATTTTCAGACTCAGTTCTTTCTGGGGTGCCATGTTGCCACAGGACTTGTTTCTCAAGACCCAATATGGTGTTTTGAGTGGTAGCATGGGGTACTGCTTATCTTTCAAGCCACCCAGTGATTGTCACCACCATGGTAAGAACATAAAGCTTACCACTGCGAAATCGTGGCAAGGGGAAATCATCAACCTGCCACGCCTCCCCATATTTATACTTTTGCCGTTGCCCTTCATCCCAGAGAGGTTTCATCCTCTTGCCTTGTTTAATTATGGCTCATGTTTCACAAGCTTGAATAACCTGAGCAATAGCATCCATAGCTAAGTCCACCCTTGGTCTCTTGCCCACTTCTATGTTGAGTCTCTTCCTTGATGTCCTGAAGTCTCATGGACCCACCGAGCTTGGAATAATCCACCCTTGTTCTGCTAGTCCAAGTCTGTTTGAGCCACCTCAGTTCTGGCAGCTCGATCAACCTGATGGTTATTTTGTTGTTCTTCAGTAGCCTTACTCTTAGGCACGTGAGCATCTACATGGCACACCTTTACAACAGTGTTCCGTATTTGGGCAGCAATATCTTTCCACAGTTCAGCAGCCCAAATAGGTTTACCCTTTCGTTGCCAGTTGTTTTGTTCCCACTGCTGCAACCAGCCCCATAAGGCATTTGCCACCACCCATGACTCAGTATAAAGATGAAGCATTGGCCACCTCTCCCGTTCAGCTACATCTAGAGCTAGCTGAACAGCCTTTACCTCTGCAAATTGGCTTGACTCTCCTTTGCCTTCAGTGGCCTCTGCAACTTGTCATGTGGGACTCCATACAGCAGCTTTCCATCTGCAACGTTTCCCTACAATATGACACGATCCGTCTGTGAATAGGGCAAATTTCTTTTCATTTTCTGGTAGCTCGTTGTATGGTGGGGCCTCTTTAGCATGTGACACCTCCTCTGCAGGTGATGTCACAAACTTTTTACCCTCAGGCCAGTTCATGATCACCTCTCGGATTCCAGGACAGCTGAGTTTCCCCATCCGAGCTGGTTATGTGATTAGTGAAATCCACTTACTCCAAGTGGCATCAGTAGCATGATTTGTGGAGGGAACCTGTCCTTTATAGATCCAATTTATTACTGGCAAGCGAGGTGCTAGAAGGAGCTGTACTTCGGTACCAACTACTTCAGAAGTAGCCCAAACCCCCTCATACACAGCTAAGATCTCCTCAGTTGGAGTGTAGCACTCTTCAGATCCCTTGTAGGCTCAGCTCCAAAATTTTAGGGGTCGGCCTCGGGTCTCTCCTGAGGCTCTCTGCCACAAACTCCAAGTGGGACCTTTCTCTCCAGCAGCAGTGTCGAGAATGTTCTTTACATCCTGTCGTGTCCGTACTGTCCCCAAGGCCACGGCACGGGCTATCTCTTGTTTTATCTGCTCAAAAGCCTGCTGCTGTTCAGGACCCCATGAGAAATTATTCTTTTTTAGTGTCACCTGATAGAAGGGGCTCACAATGTGGCTGTAGTTTGGGACATGCATTCTCCAAAAACCCACTACTCCCAAGAAAGATTGTGTCTCTGTCTTGTTGGTGGGCGGAGACATAGCAATGATTTTGTCAATCACATCTGCTGGGATGTGACGACGCCCATCTTGCCATTTTATACCTAAGAATTGAATTTCCTGGGCAGGCCCCTTCACTTTGCTGCGCTTAATAGCAAAACCAGCTTGCAAACGAATTTGGATTATTTGCTTTCCTTTCTTGAAAACTTCCGCTGCTGTATCACCCCACACAACAATATCATGAGTATACTGCAAGTGCTCGGGAGCATTACCCTGCTCCAAAACAGCTTGGATCAACCCATGGCAAATGGTTGGGCTGTGTTTCCACCCCTGGGGTAGACGGTTCCAGGTGTACTGAGCACCTCTCCAGGTAAAAGCAAACTGTGCCCTACATTCTGCAGCCAATGGGACGAAAAAGAAGGCATTAGCAGTGTCAGTGGTGGCATACCACTTGGCTTCTTTTGACTTCAGTTCATACTGGAGTTCTAGCATGTCTGGTACAGCAGCACTCAATGGTGGTGTGACTTCATTCAGACCACGGTAATCCACCGTCAGCCTCCATTCTCCACTGGCTTTACGCACTGGCCATATGGGACTGTTAAAAGGCGAGTGAGTTTTGCTAATCACTCCCTGATTTTCTAGTTGACGAATTAACTTGTGAATGGGAAGCAAGGAGTCCCTATTGGTACAGTACAGCCGTATGTGCACCACTTTGGTGGCAATTGGTACCTCTTGGTCTTTTACCTGGAGCAACCCCACAGCAGAAGGATCATCTGACAGATCAGGTAAAACTGACAGCTGCTTAACACCGTTTGTCTTAACAGCAACTATCCCAAAGGCCCATCGATACCCCTTGGGATCCTTGAAATATCCCATCCTGAGGTAATCGATACCCAATATACATGGAGCCTCTGGACCAGTCACAATAGGGTGTTTTTGACAGTCTTTACCAGTGAGGCTTATTTCGGCCTCCAGTATAGTCAACTCTTGGGAGTCCCCAGTCACTCCATAGATATGGATTGATTGTGTCCCTTGGTGACTGGAGGGCATTAGGGTGCACTGTGCACCAGTGTCCACCAGGGCCCTATATTTCTGTGTTTGGGATGTGCCAGGCCACCTAATCCACATAGTCCAGTATACTCTATTGTCCCTTTCCCTCCACCTGGCTGGGGGCAGGGCCCCTCTATTGGTTACTTTGGTTGCTTGCAGCAACTGGAGCCTTCCATTTTTTGGAAGAGTTCACCTTGGTGGTGGATCTGCCTTGTAATTCTTTCACTCGTGCCTGGAGTGCAGAAGTGGGTGATTTATGCCACTTCTTCATATCCTCCCCATGATCATGCAGGAAAAGCCACAAGGCACAATGTACAGCCTTACTGTTGTCATTTGCTCAGACATGAGGCTGTCCCCTTTTTATGACTGAGATATCTGATGATACAGGTTGGGAGGAAATCACGTTGTTTAGCTCTCCCAATAGGCACTCGTGGGAATCCTGGTCCCCATCATCTGGTACCACCATGGATCCATCAACAACAGGCATGGTAGTCAAACTATCTATAATATCCTTTTGTGTATCCTCCATTTTGTTTAATCTTTCAGTTACCTTGACAATGGCTGAAATATAACCTTCAACTTCTATAGAGCTTACAAATAACTCAAGATCATGACGTCTACCAACCAGTTCATTCAAATGGGGTCTCCTTGCCTCTTTGCCATATATTATTGCAAGTGCACTGGCATGCTTTTCTGGTTCAGCCCTTGTAAATGCACGCCACATATTTTGCGTAACATGGATTGTCTCAGGATCATGTAATTGGTCTGGGTCATTATGAGTGAAGTGGGGGCTGTGTAGCATTTCCACCAAAGCATTTTCTCTCAAATATTGGATATCTTTCTCCATATCAGTCCATTTCTTTTTCTCAGGCATCAAGTCATCTTTGAAGGGGTATCTTTCTTTTACTGCTAACAACATTCGCTTCCAGAGGGTGTAGGTCCGATCTTGGCATGTGCCAATACCTCTGTCCACACCTGAGTCCCTGGCAATGCCACCCAGTCAGCGAGCTTCATTGCCATTATCATGGTTTTGCAATGTTGTAATTTTGCTATCAGTATTCCACGTCATAACATCACGATAAAGCATGTATAATTTTGATGAATGCGCTGTGCACAGAAAGAAGACTGCATGTCCCAGAGAACATCTCTGTCAGTCATATGACACGGACTCTATATAATCTCACTTCAGTGCTGGACTCGCTCTCTTGGATCCTTCCAGCCATGGGGGAGTGTGTGGAAGCGTTCCAGCCGTTTTGACTAGAGTTACAGTAGGCCTCTTGGTTTCGGGACTCATTCTCTCTTATTTTACTTGTTTCGTTAGCCTTAATTCCAATTATATTGTATTATTCTGTGTTATTCTGTATTCCGACATAGTATTTAGTAAATAAGTGTGCCTCCTTAGATCGTTGCTGCTGTATTTATTTTCCTTTTCCCTTTTTCCCTTTTCCTTTTGGGATAGCGGCCCTGCAGGCTGTCTATTCCCCTGTCATGGGTGCAGGTAGATTTTAGGTTAACCCACGACAATGGCTTTTGTTCAGTCAGAGGAAAATGAGCTATAAAAGCAGAGATAGGAAGGAGTTAACCAGCTTCCATTTGATGTGGGATGAGTCAATTCCTAAAAAAGCTGCATTTGCTGGCAACAGAGTGTATCAGGATGAGATGCAGAGATCGGGGGTGACCATCACTGACACAGTCCCCAGCTGTGGTGGCACTTGATGTAACAGCTACTTTAGCACGGGTTTGACTTGAGGCTTGTGGGCAGTCCTGTGGGCTTCAGTATGAAAGGCAGGTCCTTCCGTGCTGCTCGCGTTGAGGAGCAGTTAGGGACAGCCAGAAATAACACACAAAGCTTTTCCTTTGTAAGCACCTGAGCATCTTACCTGGTGTGGGGAACAGCCTTAGACCCTGCTACACAGATACTGAGGAGGAGGCAGGGGCTGTGTCTTCTCATAGCAAGCAGAACCTGTTGTTCTCTCTCCTGCGTAGCTGTGGCCAACACGATAGCTTTGTCAGCTCTCACATGCAGCAGTTCACAACCCCCTCTGATTCACCAGAGCAGTCTTTCAAAGGTCTGTAGTGTAAAACACATCACCCTAAAGTTACAGATTCACCTCTTTGAAGAGATTTGTTTTTCACATGGTCCCATTTGCAATACAGTTCCCCATATGACAGCAGGCTGAGCAGTGCTTACCATATGACAGCAGGCTGAGCAGTGCTTACCATATGAGTGATGCTATCTAAGCACATCCAAACCCATGATTGCTTCCGAGCAGAGATGGAGAAATGGACATCAACAAATGCAATTCTGGTTTGCCAGGAAGACCTGGTGTGCAAGTTCTAACACGTACCACACAGCAGGCAGGAGAAAAGAAACTCCAGATTAGCTGAATTCCTTCTGCAGCCAAACCTGTGTATTTGAAAGAGCCTGCTTCAGCACACAAGTGTTTGCAGGAGATCAGTCCTCATTAACTAATAACCTTGAATTATGTTTATTCCCACAGCTGTTTTGCTCAGGTGTTTGTCACAGGGAAGCAGAAATACGCTTTGGTGACACAGCTTGTTCATGGTTCAGCCTACAGTTTTGTGATTTCTTGGCACCTGAGTGATGGATTACTCTTTTCTGAATGAATCTCTTCTCAGAAAGGCCTTCCATGCAAGGGCTCTGGGGCTGTGTTAATCCAAGAAGAATTTTATAGAGCAGCAGCTATGGTTCAAGATAAGGACTTGACTGAGCAGATAAACAGAGTGAGAACCAAGGACACCTCTAGGAAAAGAATGAATAGCTCGTGGCTTTGAAGAGGGGTTTTAGGGTTGTTATTGCAGCAGCTTTTCTCCAATTAATGTGTGTGATTTTTGAACACCCTCGTCTGTCTGCTGTAAAAGTATGGCTTTTCGGGCAATAAAGTTGGAGCTTTTGATGTGCTCATATTGAGTCATGTCATCACTTCCCACCCATCTGGTATAGTGAACTGACTAGATCTTGGAACCAAACTCTGGGAACTCCACAGCAAGTGTTGCCCAAATAGGGACCCAGGATCGAATGTCAGCATGTTCACAAAGTGTGAATCAGACAAAGAGCAGATACGTCAGGGGGCAGAGGCGCCTAGACTGACTGAGAGGGGTCTGCATGGTCCAGAGGGCAAGTGGAGGATGCGTCCAGAGGATCTCCAATTTGGGTACTGCAGGTGGTGGGACGCGGAGCTGCAGTGCACCATGGAAAGAGAGGTAGCCCTAAGTCTTTTACAAGACTTTTTAGAAAAGAGGGGAATTAAAAGGTTTAAGCATGTACCAGGGCTTATAGCCTTTGTGACTGCAAAGAGTGATTTAACAATGACAAATCGTATATTGAGGTAGATGAATGGAGGAATTTCTGGGACTCTTTATGGAACTTAGTAGTTGATGATGATAAGACAGCAAAGAAACTGATGAAGCCATGGCAGGAGGTTATAAATAGTTTAAAAAAGTATAACGTAGAACAGCAAGAAGCTAGTGAGAGCAAAAGCAACTTGGACGATGGTGGGAATGGGAAAGTGTTAGAGGAAGATAGTAAAACCTTGAGAAGCTGCAGGACTTGGAACTGCATATGAAGGAGGCATTGGTCTCTCCGAGCACTCCACCAATGTCTTTACAGCCCCTGTCTATGCTGCTTCCCCGCTCCACATAGCGATCCTCCATCTTTGCGTTGGTCTGGTTACTAAAGACGCAATATTGGTGGGACAGTGGCAAGCTGTGTCTCAGCTCGCTTGCCTGGTTATATGCAACCTGCAGGGAGCTGCTCGGTCGGAGCATATAACTTTGTTAAAGACAAGGATGGACCGGCCTCTCAAAGTTTCCTCCAAGAATGAGGGCTTAAACATGTTACAGGCATTGCTCATTCTCCCATGGGACATGCTATCACTGAGCACACTCATCAAACATTGAAATCCATTCTTAGAAAACAAAACAAAAACAAAAACAAAAAAAAAAAAAAAAAAAAAAACAACAAAAAACAAAAAAAACCAAACAAACAAACAAAAAAAACAAAAACAAACAAACAAACAAACAAAAAACAGGAGACACACCTCAAGAAAGTTTATGTAAGGCTTTGCTTGTACTGAATCTTTTGAATCGTGACCATACAGATACAGATCACGGATCATCATTGTGGGGCCTCCCCAATGCTCAAGGAGTGGCCAATGGTTAATGTTTGGAATATGGCCACAGGACTTGGGAAGGTCCTTTACCACTGATAACTTGGAAGTTGTGGATATGCTTGTATTTCCACAGGGACTGGCCGTATGTGGGTTCCAGCATGATATGTTAGGCCTCATCTCAAAGCGGAAAATAGCATCCAGCCTTTATAGTAACTGGAATTGTGTGCCTCTTACAGAGTGGTATTGCTTTGTAACTTGTTGTGTTATAGATAATATTAGTAATGATTTGACATATTGTGTGATTTTCAGTGTTACCAGGGCAGTCACAAGAATTAGAATTTTAGGCAAATTTTAGCATTATCTAGGATGTGCGCCCCCAGTGGCGCAGTGGTATAAGCTGCTGCCTGCGGCACTGGAGGGCCCGGGTTCGAATCCCCCCTGTGGTGCAAGGGGTAGAAGTGCCACTTCGCTACACAGGGGGCTCGAAACCTGGGAGTTGGACTCGATGATCTCTAAGGTCCCTTCCAACTCGCACGATACTATGATATGTGTGTTTTTTTGTTTTGTTATGTTTGGTTTTGTTTGTTGTTGTTTTCTTTTCTATGTTAGTAATAGATCGAATGTGAATTAATCAGGATTTGATGTAATCAATGCTAGAATCTACAGGAATAGACCTTTTAATAGCACTTTTAATGTGTTAGTACTGCTCGGCTATGATGTCATCAGCCTACTAATTAGGTTTTTACTAAATTTGCAAAAACAAAACCTGGAAAGGAATCCCGGGCAAAGGGACAACCCTGTATCATAGAATTAATGCTTCTCAGGGAGCTGGGTGCACTTGGTGGGTGATGCAGAAAGATGGGGATGTTCAATATGTACCACAAGGGAATCTGATGTTGGGGGAGTGCAGTCAGTAATTCCGTGTACATATATGTATACAGACCTGTGTGTGTAATGCATTTTAATTATTGTTAATTTTTATAAAGATATGTTTTCTAAGCATGATATAGTGATGCAGAATAAGAGGTGGAATGTCATGGTTTTGTAATTTTTCCTATTGGTATTACACATATCATAGTTAGTAAAACAAGTTTTCCTCCTTAGGTCATTGCCGTTGATCTGGTTGTTTCCTTGAGCCCAGCTCCCATCTCCCTACACCGTTCCTGTTGTCATTCCTATTTGTTTGGGGTAAGGGGGCCCATGGCCCTACTGTCGCTTCTGTCATGGACATAGATCTAGATAAGTCCATGACAGTACCAGCAAGGAGACCAGCGCTGACACAGACGTTCATATTGCTGGCTACTGACTGCTGTTCCAGAGAGCTGCTGTAGAGACAGCAGGGCTGTTGTTAAACACACAAGATCTTCAGGCCTGCTCAAATGCGAGGACTTGAGAGCACTGTGGCAGTGTAAAGAGAGCAGGAATGAGAAGAGCATGTTGTGCTGCTGTCCGTGGCTGTAGCTGCCCCAGACCCAGGCAAGGTAGGAAGAGAGAAGAGCTAAGAAAAAGTCTATTTTGAAAGCTTTTATTTATCTCTTAACCTATTCAGGGAATCAGGGTCCATGTTTCCATGAGCTCTTGGAGTGAGAAAATCAAAAGCGGATTGGAAAGAATTCGTGAAATAAATTGCAAGATTATTGCAGATTACTGCATCACAAACAATCAAAAATAGACACTAGCCTAAAACATAAAGAAACAGCACAGGGAATCACGTGAGGAAGATGTGCACTTTATTGATGGTGGAGAAGTGTGTATTGCAACACCCTGCTGAGAGCATGCTTGATCTCCCTGTTCCTCATGCCGTAGATAATAGGGTTTAGTGTTGGAGGAACCACTGAGTACAGAAGTGCCACTGTCAGATCCATGGATGTGGAGGAAACAGAGAAGGGCTTCAGGTAGGCAAAAAAGCCAGTACTGAGAAATAGGGAGACCACAGCCAGGTGAGGTAGGCACGTGGAGAAGGCTTTGTGCCTTCCCTGCTCAGAGGGCATCCGCAGCACAGTCTTGAAGATCTGCACATAGGACACAACTATGAAAACAAAGCACCCAAAGACTAAACTTAAAGTAAAAATGATAAGCACAACTTCCCTGAGGTAGAAGGCTGAGCAGGAGAGCTTGAGGATCTGGGGGATTTCACAGAAAAACTGGTTGACAGCATTGCCTTGGCAGAGAGGCAGTGAAAACGTACTGGCAGTGTGCAGCAGGGAATTGAGAAGCCCAGCGCCCCAGGCAGCTGCTGCCATGGTGGCACAAGCTCTGCTGTCCATCAAGGTCCCGTAGTGCAGGGGCTTGCAGATGGCAACGTAGCGGTCATAGGACATGATGGTGAGAAGGGAAAACTCTGATGAGATGAAGAAGACAAAGAAAAAGAGCTGTGCAGCACATCCTGCATAGGAGATGGCCCTGGTGTCCCAGAGGGTGTTGGCCATGGCTTTGGGGAGAGTGGTGGAGATGCAGCCCAGGTCGAGGAGGGCCAGGTTGAGCAGGAAGAAGTACATGGGGGTGTGCAGGCGGCGGTTGCAGGCTACGGCTGTGCTGATGAGGCCGTTGCCCAGGAGGGCAGCCAGGTAGATGCCCAGCAAGAGCCAGAAGTGCAGGAGCTGCAGCTGCCGCGTGTCTGCCAATGGCAGCAGGAGGAACTCGCTGATGGAACTGCTGTTGGGCATCTGCTGTTTTTGACCATGGAGTCCTGTTCACTGTGTAGAAGATAATGACAAGTCCAGACTATTCTCTGAGACACTCCTCCAGCTATACTATAAAAGTTCTCCTTTCTGCTCACTGCTGTTCTATAAAAAAATTCTGTTCCCTTTGGAAAATGTTCATTGAACTCCACAACTTGAATTTTTTTTTTATTTATTTTTTTTTTTTTTTCATGAGCTTCATCATCCCTTAAGAAGATTAGGCAGCTCTTACTTTCTTCTCATTTCCTATATCATATCCCAGCCTCCTGGATATTTTCCTCCCTACTCCAATTGTTCTTTGTGACTGCAGCCCCAGCCTCTGTGCACTTAAACTTCTATTTGAGAAATCAGCCTCTTTGCAGGATAAGTGAACTGTTAATGTCTGCAGAAAACAACAAGAAATGAAACTGGATTGAAGAAATACTGGGGAGTCTCAGAGCTGTGTTCAAGTTTGACAGACCCTTTTAGATATTTGCCTGCAATGCTCTTTCCTTCCCTAAGAAAAGGAAATGGAAAATCCCTGCCTTGGCTCTCCTCTTCAAAGAACCCTCAGAAACATCCTGTTGTGCAGTGGAGCTGTGATCCCCCTGCCCCAGGCAGCAGCTGTGGCAGCACAAGCCCTGCCGGGGGGCTCCTTCCCCCCACACGTCTCCCCGCAGCACCCTGGACAGCTCCCCGGGCAGGCTGAGTGCTGAGCCTGGCAGGCGGCAGAGTCCCATAGCCGGCACACAGCCCCTGGGGCACAGCAGGGACCCTGCTCTGCAGGACAGCCCTGGGCACCCGCCTGCAGCCCCATATGCACAGCCTGCAGCCATGCTGGGACACGCAGCACTCAGGGCTGTGCTCTGACGCTGCAGCACGGAAGCCCTCAGCTGGAGCAGAAGTCTTTTTCCACAGCAAAGAAACATGCAGTGAGAGAAGCCAGATCTGCTATGGGATGTCCCAGTTATAGTTAACCCTCAATTAAAAGCATCTGCATTGCATACTGCCAGAGTCTTACTGTGTTGTGTTCCATGAGCATTGCTCCTGCAGTGAGTTCACAGCCCGCTCACACCGTACACATCCTGGAAGCTCTCTCCAGTTTCTCTTTTCTCTCCTATCACCTGCAGGCTGTGCTGTGCAGGATAGCTGCTCTTGAGCACAGTTGTCCTCTTTTATCAGCTCCCTGTGTCCCCAGAGCCTAGGCCAGCACAGCAGCAGATAATGTCATTTGCATCCTTCCCACACATCTCCCTTGAGATGTTCCTGGGTCCTCATTGCCATCAGCTCCTGAAAGACAACAGTATCATAACAGTTCTTTGAAATCTGCTGAGTTATCCACCAGTCAATTCCAGACATCTGGTGAGTCCTACCAGAGAGTGTTTGATGAAACAAAAAGGGCACCCACAGAAGGACAGGGAGGGTTGGACTTCCCCTGTGCAGGGCTGTGATCCAGATGAGGTACTGCATGCATCTCATTCCTAGATGCAGACCTGGGGACTGAAATGGGATTCAGCTCCCCACAGACCCACAGGAGCTGGGATTCCTCTGCTTCAGCTCAGATGTGTACAAGGAGTTGCCTGCATGTGAGTTCCTGCTCTGAGTCCTCGGCCCTTCAGCAGGGAGGCAGTTGCTCTCACAGAGATACTCCGTAATGCTCAAGGTGCCTGGGGTGCTCCTGGATGTGTGCCATTGCTTGTAAACCGTGTGGGAAATCCCTGAGATAGACACCTCCTATCTGAGCATCCTGAGAATTGAGGAGCGAGAAGTAGTTGTAAAGTTACAGGCCTGAGCTCTTGTTTGGACAACAGTGGCACAGTTTATTGGCTTCCACAAATACACTGTAGCACAAGAGGGATACAGAGTCTTGAGTATGGATGGGCGAGGAGAGAGGGAAGTGAGACTGTCCTCTGTTGGACTGCACTGATCTCTGCCTGGGGTCGGCAGAGCAGCCAGGTCAGAGCTAATGGGAATGACAAACAGAGGAGACCAACAGCGACTGTTCCCAGCTTCCTAATCAGGAAGAGCAAGTGGAAGATGCCTTCTGCAGACAGATGAGAGTCTCGTGTTGTCAGGCCCATGTCCCCTTTGGGGGCCTCTTTCAGTCCAGTATGTGCTGCAGGGACAGCACAGCAGGGCATGTGCCATCCAGGAGATCCCTGGAGAACACAGATGGCAGCTTCTTGACCAAGCTGTAGAGGAAAAAAGAAAAAGGAGAGGTGCTCTTTTGGATCTCATACTCACCAGCATGGAAGGGCTGGTGGCTGGTAGGAAATGTGAACATCCAAGGAGCACCGGGTCATGTGAGAGACACAAATGGATCTTTATTTATTTATTTATTTATTTATTTATTTATTTATTTATTTATTTATTAAATATAACATTTTAAATTTTAAGTATGAATCTTTGAGGGAATTTTGTGTTTTATTTTTTTCTTTTCCTGTATTTACGATGTTTTCCAGAACTGTGTTTGTAGGACACATATGCCTTCAGGTACAGAGACACAGAGAGCGGAGCCAGTGCCAATGCCCTGTGTCTAATGCCCAGCATCCACTGCTGCTCCAACCTGCAGCCTATTTGATGCCACTCATGCTCCAGTTGTCTCCCGCTCACGTAAATAAATGGCTGTGGTTCAGGGCATGTTTTCAGCAGGCCATTTGGACACTTGCTCCTCCCACTGCCCTCCAGATTGCCGCATCCATTGCTCTTTGTTTAGTCAGATACCTCCCAACTGTCTGGCTGATCTCTGACTTTCAGGGAAACTACTGGAATTTGCTCCTTCTCCCCAAAGTCTGATGGACTCTGTTGTCACAGAATCGCAGAACCACAGAATGACCCGGGTTGGAAGGGACCTCAAGGATCATGTAGTTCCAACCCCCCTGCCTGGCAGGGCCACCAAACATACACCTTTACTAGATCAGGTTGCTCAGGGCCCCATCCAACCTGGCCTTGAACACCTCCAGGAACGGGGCATCCACAACCTCCCTGGGCAGCCTGTTCCAGGGACTAACCACTCTCCTAGTAAAGAACTTCTCCCTAACATTCAACCTAAATCTTCCCTCCTTTAACTTGGATCCATTTCCCCTAGTCCTGCTATTGTCAGCCCTTTCAAAGAGTTTACTCCCCTCCTGATTATAGGATCCCTTTTCGTAGTGAAAGGCTGCATTGAGGTCACCCCTCAGCCTTCTCTTCTCCAGGCTGAACAAGCCTAACTCCTTCAGCCTATCTTAACAGGGGAGATGATCCAGCCCCCTGATCATTTCTGTGGCCCTCCTCTGGACCCTTTCCAAAATCTCCACATCTTTCTTGTACTGAGGGATCCACACTGGACACAGTACTCCAGATGGGGCCTCACAAGAGCATAGTAGAGAGGAACAATCACCTCCCTATCCCTGCTGGCCACTCCTTTCCTGATAGAGCCCAGGATCCCATTTGCCTTCCAAGCTGCCAGAGCGCACTGCTGGCTCATGTTGAGTCTCTCGTCCATCAGGACCCCCAGGTACTTCTCTGCCGAGCTGCTCTCAAGGATCACTGCTCCCAGCCTGTACAAGTGCCTGGGGTTCTTCTGGCCCAAGTGCAAAACCTTGCACTTTGTTGTGTTGAACCTCATTAGGTTCTCCGGAGCCCAGCTTTCCAGTCTGTTGAGGTCCCTCTGGATGGCATCCCTTCCTTCCATTGTATTAACCACAGCACTCAGCTTGGTAATTTAGGGTTGTTATTGCAGTAGCTTTTTACTTTACAAAGTATTTTTGAGTAAACAAATGAAGGTCACAGTCGTTATCCTTCAGGAAGTTTTCTTCTATAAAATAAAGCCCTGTGGTGATAGTAATACCCATACAGAGTGGTTCATGGCAGAACAAACCCATATAAAGAAGCCGACATTGTGCCATGAAATTATCATTAAGGATCTATTAAACTTATTAGGAGTTATCTGGAGGATGCTGAGGATTTATAGAGCCCTTCATGGAGTGCTGTCCCATGACCTCAGCACTCTCAGAGAAAAGAACTTCCCCCTGACATCCAACCTCAGTCTTTTCTCCTTCAGCTTCAAACCATTTTGCCTTGTGCTGCTGTTATCTACCCTTTCAAAGAGTCGACTCCCCTCCTGTTTATAGGCTCCCTTTAGGGACAGAAAGGCTGCAGTGTAGTCAGCCTGCAGCCATCTTTTCTCCAGGCTGAACAAGTCAAGGCAAACAAGTCACAGCCTTTCCTTCATCCACAATCTCAGACACCTCATAGAATCATAGAATTGCTCAGGTTGGAAAAGATCTTCAAGATCCTCAAGTCCAGCTGTAACCCAACCGTACTGCCTTAACTCAAACATCCCTCCTCTAAACCATGACCCCGAGCACCACATCCAAAAGGATTCCACTGATGGACTTTCACCACGAATTACAGCACATTTTTCCAAACCAGGTCAGATAAATAAGAAAATTCCAGACTTCCTACTCAAACCTTCACATCCTTAGGAAGGGTGAATAGAGACAAATCAGAACTGGAGAGGAAAGGAGCTGCTAAAGTCTCTTTGGGTCATTCGTCCCCAGTGGCACTGCTCAGCAGCAGCGAAAACATCAAGGAGTTCCAGCACTGCTTTTCTCCTGAAGTCAAAGAATCCCAGCTGAGTCCAGGATGGTACCCAGCCCTCATTCCATATCACTTACAGATTCCATGCTTTTCCATACATTCCAAATAACTGCTGTCATCTTTCCTGATGGTTTTTTATATACACACACCTATATCATTCCCACAGTCTATGGCCCATCCCTCTAAATTGGCAGTGGTGCCCATTGAGTCCATGCCTTTGGCCTCCATGTGTCATAGCCGTCATTCAGGGCGGGTAGGATGATGTGTGGTGTTGGATTGTTGTGTGCTGGATCCAACTGTGGTTCTATGAGCATTCCTTCTTTTTTTAAACTGCAGAATTTTGACTGGAATACCATTAATGAGGCACAGAGCAATCATAGGAAGGATAATTTGCAGTATAATATGGTAACTAAGACAAAACTGAACGTAGAGACTTCAAAAAGCCAGGGAAGTAGGATCCCTCATTTCCTGTCCTGTGATGATGTGAGAGAATCCCCACACGTCCTTCTCTTATACTATATAAACTTTGATTCCTTCTGGAAGATGCAGTGGCTTGTGGGATAGTGCAGCAAATCTGGTGGTGCCTCATCTGGATTTGTCTGAGCCAAAACCAGATGCCAACACACAAACAATCAAGTGCTCATTGGAACTACTGGGGTGTATTTCATTCACTCTGCACTATCACTTTCCCCACAGGAGTTTTTTCAGGGCAATCCTCACTTCCCTATTCCTTATACCATAGATGACAGGGTTAAACATGGGGGTCAGAATCGTGTAAAACAGGGCAAGGTATTTGTCAGTGTCTGCAGAGTCCCTTGAGCGGTGTTTGAAGTACGCAACCGTAGCTGAGCCATAAAAGAGAGTCAGCACCATGAGATGTGAGGAGCAGGTGGAAAAGGCTTTGTGTCTGCTCAGAGCAGAGTTCATTTTCAGAATCGTCCAGATAATTCTAATGTAGGAAACAATGATCATGAAAAAGGGAAGGACAACGAATAGCAGGATGATAGTGTTCAGGGTCACACGGTTCCAGAAAGTATCTGCACAGGCCAGCTCCAACAGAGGGGGAACATCGCAGAAAAAATGATGGAGGTGATGGGATGCACAGAAGGGCAAGGTGAACACTTGGTAGGTCTGGCCCACTTGTATTGGTACGGTAACCATCCATGAGACGACCACCAGTCTGACACAGAACCCCCCATTCATCACCAGGCTGTAGCGCAGGGGGTCACATATGGCCACGTAGCGGTCGTAGGCCATGGCGGCCAGCAGGAGGCACTCAGTGCTTCCCAGAGAAACCAGGAAATACAGCTGGGCAACACAGCCAAAGAAGGAGATCCAGACATCTCCCGTCAAGAAACACACCAGCATTTTGGGGAGAGTGGATGATATGTAGCAGATCTCCAAGAAGGACAAGTTTCTCAGGAAGACATACATGGGGCTGTGGAGGCTCAAGTCCAGCACTGTAACCAGCACAATCAGGCTGTTCCCAATGATGACTGTGACATAAATGAGCAGGAAGATGGTGAAGCACAATCCTGGCAGCCCAGGGGGATCAGAAAACCCCAGAAGAAATCCAGGTCCATCAGTGTGATTCTTCAGGATATTTCTTTGGAGCATTTTCGCTGCATAAAACAACACCAACATCACTGTTAGAGAATTCCCATCCACAGCTATGTACAGCTCCAGCACACAGCCTAGAGACAGCAGAGCAAAACGAACATCAGGATCAGGAGAGCTTGATCAAAATCTGAACGAAGGTATGGAAACCTAATATGGTCCAGTGGACAGATACAAGATGGCACCCAGGACTGCACGGTTGAGCATGGGGCAGAAAGTCCCATGATTGGTCCTCCTTCTGAAAGAGTTGCCTATGCAATGCCCCAAGCATGCAGTGCAGCTGTGAGCCTCTGGCCTCATGCAGCACCTCGAGCAGCAAAAGGCCCCTGTGCTGCTGGGGGTCTCCTTCCCCCCATCACATCTCCCTGCAGCTACCTGGGCAGCTCTCCGGGCAGGCTGAGTGCTGAGCCTGGCTGGCGGCTGAGTTCCTGCCCCAGTACGCTGACCTGGGATGTAGGGATCCTGGCTCTGCAGGACACCTTTACACTTCCATAGGGACGAGATTCAGCTGAATCCATTCAGGCATCTTATCCTCAGGTTGTAGTCCTGGCTCCTGGAGGGGACTCAGCTCCCTCCCATGCCTCCCACACACCCAGACGGTCCAGCACTGACCACACATCTGGCCACAAGCAACTGGCCCCCTGCACCCCTCCTCTCGCACAGCCTTCTTTCTCCTCCATCGACATTCATTCCCATCTTTGCCTGTTGCAGTCACTCTCCAGTTATCAGCTCTCACCTTCTGCATTTCCCTCTTGGATCCCCAGTGCTACCCCCATGCTGGCTGTACCTCCCTCTCCTTGATGGAGCTGCCATCTGTGTCACACGGGTTGTGCTGCACTCGGTGACATCTCGGTGTCTGCTGTAAGACAAAATGCCCTTAAATAGGACATCTCCTTTTTTGGACAGCGATCCTTGAAACCTTCATCTGCAACACTGAGACCTCCCTAAGGAGCAGTTCAGGCCTTGAAGACTTGAGGGAAATGGCTTGTTAGGTCTTTCTGCACTGTAATGAGCCCCACAGTGTATGTGGTGCCTGTGAACTTTGGGGACCGAGAGAAGACTGCTGTAAGCAAATGATGGAGGTGCAGTCAAAATGCTGTCAAGAAATGTTAGAGAGTGTTGGAGCTGTAATTGGTCCCTGTGGGGCCATTACCAACAAAGCCTCCCCACAGCTGTGTTAGAGCAGATACCTGGAGGCTGTGATTACAGACAGGCCTTCATCTATTTGCTTAGCACCACTACTATGGGGAAGTGGGCTACAAACTTCAGATCAAGATGATCAGCGCAGCACCAATAGATGGTAGCCTGACAATCACACCTGGTTTGACTGTGATGTTGTTGGCTAGTCTCAGTCTTCTCAGTTGGCAAAGCACAAAGAGAAGTTTGTTACTGTCAGACTTTTGCTCTTTCTACTGCCACTATTGATGGAGGGTAGTAAAGGACACCAGACACTCCTTGAATAACTTCTCATTTTGCAGTTTTTCATATACAGCCAGTTGACCATGAAAACTACAGAGCCCATTGGCTGTGTGCTACACCGTGTCAATTTCTGGGAAGACAGTGAAACATTAGGGCAAGTGAGGCTCTTCTTGAGATAATCCTTTAAAGAATTAAGAATAATTGGTATGGTTGTCCAGGCTGAGCGGCTTATAGTAGACTCCCACAGTGACATCCACTTTATTTCCTTGTCCCTTAATCCATACACAGAGGCTTTCAACCATGTCACTGCTGACTGTAAGCTCCATTCCATCCAGCCCACCACATACAGCACCCCTATTCTCTCTTGCCTGCCCTGCATCTCTGACCTGGAGAGCCCAGAGCCACCCATCACATACAGCACACCCCTCACAGGACCATTCCCACCATGTCTCATGCTGAAGATGCTGAAGCACACAGGGCCTCTACCTTTGGGTGCCAACGTGGAAAACCAATAAGCCTTGCACATGGGCACCCGGGGGGCTGGTTGTTCCCTTGGGAGCTCTTGTCTGTGGCTGTGTGGACAAAGGGCCTTTTCTCCTGGGAGGAGAATAGGAGTGTTGTCAGGGCCTGCAGAGAAGCAGTGAGGAAGGCTAAAGCTCACATGGAGCTGAAGCTGGTGAATGAGATAAAGGATAATAAGAAGGTGATCTTTCTACTGGTTTTAATTTCACTTTGGTTTTCCTCTTTTCCTCTGAAAGCTGTTAGTAACTCAAGCCTTATGTGATATTTGAGCAAAGCGTACAGCTTAGACAGATACGATTGTGAGAGGGCCAACACATACAGGAGAACTATTTTGTAAAAATCTCCTAAATAAGCTCATGTTTTGCTTCACTTGTGTATGAGGGTCATTTCACCTTAATGTAACCGGGGGGACTGTGAATCTGGTTGTCACTGACTCAATTCATGGGCGGGACATGACAGCGTTGAATGAACTAGAGAAGGAATGTAGCTGGCAAAGGACCCTAGAGACCTAAAGGCAAAGGACCCAAAGGACCTAAAGAGACTTTAGCAGATCCTTTCCTCTGTAGTTCTGATTTGTCTCTATTCACCCTTCCTAAGGACGTGAAGGTTTGAGTAGGAAGTCTGGAATTTTCTTATTTATCTGAATTGGTCTGGAAAAATGTGCTGTCATTCATGGAGAAAATCCATCAGTGGAATCCATTGGGATGTGGTGCTCGGGGACATGGTTAAGAGGAGGGTTGTTTGAGTTAAGGTAGTACAGCTGGTTTACAGCTGGACTTGAGGATCTTGAAGATCTTTTCCAACCTGAGCAATTCTATGATTCTATGAGGTGACTGGGATTGTGGATGAAGGAAAGGCTGTGACGTTTGCCTTGACTTGTTCAGCCTGGATGGCTGCAGGCTGACCACACTGCAGCTTTCCTGTCCCTAAAGGGAGCCTATAAACAGGAGGGGAGTCAACTCTTTGAAAGGGTAGATAACAGCAGCACAAGGCAAAATGGTTTGAAGTTGAAGGAGGGAAACTGAGGTTGGATGTCAGGGGGAAGTTCTTTTCTCTGAGAGTGGTGAGGTGCTGGAAAAGCCACCCAGAGAGGCTGTGGATGCCCCGTCCATCCCTGGAGGTTTTCAAGGCCAGGTTGGATGGGGCCATGGGCAGCCAGGCCTAGTGTTAAATGTGGAGCTTGTTGGTCCTGAATGCTGCATGGGGGTTGGAGCTTCATGATCCTTGTGGTCTCTTCCAACCCAGACCATTCCATGATTCAATGATTCTATGATTGGTACAACACCTTCCACAGCTGCATTACCAACAAACTAGCTGGCTGTTATTATTATTATTAATTTATTTATTTATTTATTTATTTTAATAATGCAGTGAAAAGTGCACGGAAAATTGCCTGGACCAATTTCAAGAAGCTGTTATCAGAGATGTGAGGGTAAGCAAGTGAGAACAAAGTAGTGGTGTCCATCAGGGATTAACAGTAAGGCCAGTGCTGCTCAATGGGTTCACTAATGAGTGAATGCTGGAGTGCAGTGCGCTCACAGGGAGCTTTTGGGGAAACCCAGCTCAGGAGGGTGGTCAATATGTGGGAGGGGAAGACTCACGTGCTAAATCCTACAGATACTTAGTTAGCTGTTTCCCATGAGATTGGTCATATACTTGAACAAGTTGTCCACAGTCACACATCCCACTTCACAGCTGTACTTGGTTCTGTACTGCATGCAGTGTTATATGAGAACTGAAAGCACTGTGAGCTGTTGGGTGTGGTGCCTTCTGGGGTGTTATTGGAGGGCTTTTTGGGCAGCATCCAGAGTTCACTCTACGTGGATGCTGCCCAAGGAAATGACAGTGTGTTAAGGAAACCACACTTTCTGAAAACATATTTCCAAACGAAAGGGTTTACTGGGGTGATTAGAGGCAGACAAAGAAGCAGACTGCAGGGCAAGCACAGGGGACATTTTAACAGTGCTTTGTTACTCCTCAAAGTAAAAATGAAAGAAGGGTTGGAGGAATATCAGCACTGTTTTGTAAAGTCGTGGTTGCATTGCCTCCCATTTTCACCAAACAGCAGTCCGCTGGTTGCAGATTCAACAGGACTTTGGGGGAACATCGGTGTCACTTTGGGGTCACATTAAGGTCACACTGAGGGAACTCTGGGGACACTTCAGGGTCACTTTGGGGTCACATTGGGGTCACTTTGAGGTGCCTGCCTCATAGGGGTGGGTTTTTACTCATGGGATGGGGCAGGGCTTTGGGAAGAGCACTGGGGCCTTGTAGAGGCAGGCATGGTTTTGAGGGGGTGGGTATGGCCTAGTGGGTGGGGCAGGGGGGCCTAATAGAGTTGTGATGGCTTGATTGGGTGAGGCCTGGTAGGAAACCAATGACTGAGTCACAAAGGAGCCTGACAGGAAGGCGACACCAACAGTGGGCGTCCAACTGGAAACTGAAGTCTTGAAACAATGAATCAGGGCCAGCACTCCATGTAGCGCTGTATAAACCCTCAACACCCACCAATTAACTCCTAATAAGTTTAATAGATCCTTAATGATAATTTCATGGCCCACAGTCAATTCCCTTATACGGGTTGGTTCTGCCATGAATCACTCCGTATGGGTTTTACTATTGCCACAGGGCTTTATTTTAAGAGGCCTTCTGGAAGGATAGTGACTGTGACCTTCATTTATTTATTCCAAAATCCTTTGTAAAAAGTTCATATCACAGTGAGTATTTGTGGACCAACCTCCCCATGGAGCTTCTGATCTCCTTGTTGCATAGTGTGTAGATGATGGGGTTTGTTAAAGGGAAGATGACCGTATGGAAAAGAGCAACGACTTTTTCCATTGGGACGACCCGGAAGGGGAGGACATAGATATAAATTGCTGGGCCAAAGGTGACCAAAACCACAACCATGTGGGAAATGCAGGTGGAGGTGATTTTGTTCTTGGCCTCAGAGGAGTACGCCCGGAGCTTCAACACTAGGGCGGTGTAGGAGATGAGGAGGATCACAAAGCACACCATGATGACAGAGCCGTTGTTGAGGAACATCAGCATTTCCACTGTGTCAGTGTTGGCACAGGCCAACTTTGCCAGCTGTCGGACATCACAGAAGAAGTTGTCCAGGATGTTGGGGCCGCAGAAGGGGAGAGTGATGGTGAGAGCAAATAGAACAATGCCGTGAATGAGGCCGCCGCCCCACGAAGCTCCGAGCAGGGTGCAGCAAACAGTCTTGTTCATGAGCATGATGTAGCGAAGGGGTTTGCAAATGGCAACGTAACGATCGTAGGCCATGGCCAAGAGCAAGAAGGCTTCCACTGCTCCCAGGAAGTGAAGAAACAAGAGCTGAGCCATGCAGCTGTTGTAGGAGATGGTCTTTGGGTTTGAGAATAAGTCAGCCAGCATTTTGGGTAGGGTGACAGAGCAGTAGCAGATATCCAGGAATGCCAGATTGGCCAGGAAAAAGTGCATGGGTGATCCCAGTTGGGAATCACCCCAAACTGCGAGAATGATGAGGACATTGCTTGGGAGAACTGCCATGTAGAACAGTAGGAAGCAGGAGAAGAGAACCGACTGCACTCCGTGGGTGTGAGACAATCCCAGCAGAACAAACTCTCTGACTCTTGTTGAGTTCTCGTGCTCCATTTGGACTCTTGCGAGCTCTGACAAACAGTAATAAAGAAACCAGTGCAAACATATTGCAATATTACAGCAACGTGGGCTGTACTTACACTATGCACACCCTACGAGCATTGCTTGGTGTGATGGAACTCCTTATGGGGAAATACTTGAAAGCTGGTAATGGAGATTCCCACTAAGGCAGGCTCTGTACTGCAATTGGGAGCTGAATGTCAGCAGATGATGGGATGGTCCATGTTTTCTCTCTCTGGAAACTGGCTCCAGAATTGATTCTAGGTTGTAGACCATCAGTGCAGTCTCCTGTAGTGCTGCTCTTTGTGGTTTGAGCTGATTTCTAACATCACCAACAGCTGCACAGAGGTCAGTGCCATTCCTTTTCTCCCAAGCCTTACAAATCCACTCAGCTTTTGTGATGGGAGCACTGAGAATTACAGCAATTCCATCTCTGTGTGTAGAATCAGCCACCAAATGCACAACATTGCAGCTGAAGACCTTTCAGATAACTCTTCCAAATGCATCTCTCTTCCTGAACGCTGTACAGCACAGCACTGAGGTCCACATCCATGCCCAGTGCAGTGGACAACATGAGGAAGGTGAAGGCTCTAACTATCTGTGCACAATGAAGGGCACATGGAGGCCTGATGACACGGACGTCTGCTTTGCTGAGGTTGGCAGAGGTGGAATCTGGGAGGTCTGATACAACCAAGACAGTCTCACATTCCAGGCAATGACAACAACCATTTTGTTCCCAGATTGTCCTGAAATGGCCCCAAATTGTCCCTAAGTTGACTCAAAGTGTCTTCTAATGTCCCCAAAATGACCAAAGGTGACCACAAATTGCCCCAAATTACCCCAAAAGTGTCCCCGTATGTCCACCAATGTCCACAAGTTGTCCTGATTTACCACCTTTTGGTCCACAAATTGACCCATACTTTCCACAAGCTGATACAAATTGACACCAAATGCCCTCCAAGGTCTCCAAATCAACCCAAGTTAGCCTAAAATTGTCTCCAAATTGTTCCAAATTAACCCTGATTGTCTCCAAATTGACCCAAAATGTTCCCTAATGTCCCCAAATTGACACAAACCACCCCCAAATTGCCCCCAAATGTCCTCAAATGTCCACAAATTGTCCCAAATTAGTTCAAAAATGTCCCCAAATTGACACAAATTTTCCCCACTTGTTTCCAAATTGACCCCAAATCTCCTCTAATGTCCCCAAATTGGCCCAAATTAATCCAAATTGGCCCAAATTGACCCAAGATGTCTTTTAATATCCCCAAATTGGCCCATTATCCTCAAGTTGTCCCCAGATAGAGACAAACTGTCCCCAAATTGACCCAAATTGACCAAAAATGTCCTCTGATGTCCCAGCATTGTCCCAAATTACCCCTAAATTGTTCCCAAATGGACTCCAAATTGCCCCAAATTACCCCCAAATTGTCCCCAAATTGATCCCAAATTACCCAAAAACTATCTCCAAGTTGACTCAAAATGTCCCCAAATTCTCCAAAATTGCCCCCCACATGTCCCCACATCGACCCAAATTGACCACCAGGCCTAAAATCACACCCATTCATTAGAAAAGGAAACCAGTTATGAAGCACTCCCATCTGTTGTGAGTCAATGGGGTGCACTCATTTGCCAGCTGCAAAGCAGATCGCAATGGAACACCAGAACACCTTTGTAGTCCATGGTGTCACTGCAGCCATCCCAAGGAATGGGGAATTCCATCCTGGATTTTCCCTGGAATGCATCAATTTGAGTGTTTTCTACACTAATCTATTCTGCCCAGCTGTCTTTCAGTGCAGCTGAGGGTGCTGGGACAGCATTCAGACTTTCACTTTTCCCCACAGAAATTCCGTAACACATCCCAGTTCCTCAGTGAGGCCATCAGAACATTGGAGATGTGAAGAAAAAACAGTTTTCTAAATATCTCTACCCAGTTAATCCATCAGTAATCAGCCATGTGCCCAGCTGAGAGAGCAAAGTGCGCCTTCAAAACCTCACATCGTGCCTTGAAACAGTCTTTAATTAACCATAAGATAATTAAGGTGGGGAAGGAGCACTGAGACCATCGAGCCCATCACTTCCTTTAATTAATCACAGAATAATTAAGATGGGGAAAAAGCACTGAGTCCACAGAGTCCAACCTTCAGCTCATCTCCTTCTTTAAATAATCATTGGATAATTAAGGTGATTAGGCAACACCGAATGCTGTACTTATGCAGTTGGACTCTGCTCTGAATGTCCCACTGACTTCCAATTTTGTCTTTAAGCGGATTAATTGCATTAAATGCATCTTTGGGTCGATTCCTGGAATTGATTATCCCACAGAAACCCATAGAGACCCGCAGAGACCCATAGTGTTGGAGTTGGGGCAATATGTTTGGGCTGCGGTTGGAGGGTCCTTACAGATCACAGAACCACAGAATGGCCTGGGTTGTAAGGGTCTCTAAGAGCCTTCAGAACCGCAGAAAGGTTGTGTTGGAAGGGTCCTTAAAGATCATAGAGCCTTGGAACAGCTGGATTGGGTTGGGTTGAGAGGGTACTGACAGGTCTCAGAATCATAGAATCATAGAATGGCATGGGTTGGAAAGGACCTCAGAGTGATCCATCCACACCATTGTCCTGTGCTGGAAGAGCAGCACAGCCTGAGGCACTTTCCTTCCTCACTTCATTTCTGAAGCCCACCCCATGCAGACATCTATCATCAGCTTCAATACATACCCCCCTTTCAGGACCTTTGTGGGCAGTCCATCACCCTGCTCTGAAGCCTCCTCTTTCTTCCTCTCCCGCACACTCATGCATTCAGCAGTGCTGTGCACGGAGCTGATAACTGCTGAGCTCTGGAACCACTCACAGCCACATCGCCCTCCATGTGTGGATCAGCCCACAGCCGGCACTGCCCCACTGATAGGGGCGGATCAATGCGTGGCAGAGGATGGATATATCCTCCCATTGTGCTCTCTGGAGATCGTTTATCTCTTTAAGGAGTTACTGTGACTGCAGTGTTTGTTTGGCTTCAGCGGCAGTGGTTTATAATTATGGCACCCAGCTGTGCTGACAGCTCTGATTCCTTTGGGCCTTAATAAAAGTTGTCAGCTGTTTGTCTGTTAGCAATTGTTCATTAATACTTATTATTATTATTATTATTATTATTATTATTATTATTATTATTATTATTATTTATTTTCCCTTACATGATTCTCATCTGGGCATTGCATTCGTGGGTAAAGAAAAGATGGTTAGAAAATGAAAGAAAATCAAAGCCCCTTTGCATTGCAGTTGAGGCTCCCACCCATGGAGTGGTGGAGTCACCGTCCCTGGAGGTGTTCCACAGATGTGGGGCAGCGGGCAGTGCTGGTGTGCAGTGGGTGGTTGGATGAGGGGATCGCTTGGAGTTCTTTTCCAGCCTTAATGACTCAGAGCTGGGGCTCAGTGAGGGCTGGCTGTCCCTGTGAGGTGGGTGGTCTTTGGGATGGAGTTGTGTTTTGCCATTAGGATCAGACTGTAATGTGAAATAATTACCCACAGAGGTAACTGTTAGGGTTAGAGTTAAAGTTAGGGTTAGTGTTAGGGTTGGGATTAGGATTCGCATTAGGGTTAGGGTTAGGCCTAGAGTTATGTATAGGGTTAGTGTTTGGGTTAGGGTTAGGGAGCCATCTCCAATGGTCTCTCCATACAAAGTGCCACGTTGAGGTCCCATTCAACTCATGCTTTTAAGATGGATAGCCTACCAGGGGTGTTGCCCTGATTGACCTCTTCTTCTCTAACAGGTAATGATTGTTGGGAGATGTGAAGGCTGGGGACTGTCTTGGGCAGAGTGTCCATGATTCCAGGTCTCTATTCTTGGAGGTGTCAGAAAGGTAATTAGAAAAATGCTATCTTGCACTTCCAGAGGGCGGAATTTGACCTTTTCAGGATGCTTCTTGCAGGGGTCTCTTGGGAGTCATTCCTGAAGGGTAAAGAGGTCCGGGAAGCCTGGACAACTCCTCAAGATGGAAATCTTAAAGACTGTTCCTGAGTACCATAAGGTAAACTGGGGGGGAAGGAGACTGGTGTGGATGAACCAGGAACTTTTGTTGGGACTCCAGGAGAAAAAGAGAGTCTATGTCCTCTGACAGAAAGGATGGCTGCTTGGGGAGACTACAAAGAATTCATTGAGAGATGCAGGGAAGAAGTTAGAAAGGCAAAAGCCCAACTGCAACTCAGGTTTGCCACTGCAGTAAAAGTGAATGAGAAATCCTCAGGATGAAGTTCAGTCAGGTCAAATGCTGGAAGCAGCACTTGGGCCACAACACCCCCAGTCTGGAGCACAATGGGGTCTGATGAGGAGTGGCTGAGGGAGCTGAGATGGGTCAGTGTGGAGGAGTCAGAGGAGACCACATGACACTCTATAAGGGAGGCTGTGATGAGGAGGTGTTTGGCCTCTTCTACCAGGCAACGAACAGGACCTGTGGAAACAGCCACAAGTTGTGCCAGGGGAGATTTAGATTAGATATAAGGAGAACCTTTTGCTTACATGGAGTGGTAAGGCACTGGAATGTCCTGCCTAGGGAGGCAGTGGGGTCACCATCCCTGCTGGTGTTTGAAGCATCGGGATGAGTTGCTATGAGATATGGTTCAGTAGCTCAGTGGTTGTCATGGTGATGTAAGGACAATTGGACAGGATAGCCTTCTAGGTCCTTTCCAACCTTGTGGTTCTATGATCTTACGTTTATATCTGCTTAAGTGGATTATAATCTATGCTTCTGATATGCAAATGAGCTCCCAGCCTCAACCTTTCACATTCTGAATGTACAGTTGGATCTGGGGATGCACAGAATGGAAACCCATCATCCACAGTTCTCCTCATCAGTTCGTTTCCTCTCATAGTCACAGAATCACAAAGTTGGAAAGGAGCTACAAGATCATCTAGTCCAACCATCCTCCCACTACCGTAACTACAGCAAACCATTAAACCATGTCTTGTAGCCCCTCATCCAGACACCTCTTGAATACTGCCAGGGATGATGACTCCACAACCTCCCTGGGCAGCCATTCCACTGCCTGACCATGTTGAGAAAAAAAGGTCCTTCTCATGTCTGGTCTAAACCTCTTCTGGTACTAGTCCACTGGCAAAGATGCGTGCTTCAAGGAAGTGTCAAATGAACGCAGTGTGGTTTTGTTGGTGATTGGTTGGTTGGTTAGTTGGTTTCTCCCTTTCTTTCTTTCCCCCAGAATCTGCCCCACCGGGCAGGGACAGGCATTGCCCACAGACACCAAGGCTGCTGCTCCGTGTGATTTAATCAGCTCTGGGCCCATAATCCCTCCCTGCATTGTGGGTGATCATTCCCAGTGATCCAGAGGAGATGGAAGATAAGGCTTATAAGCTTATACAGTCATTCGAGTACTGAAAAATTACAGTGAGATTGCCCTGCAGTCCTCTCTTCTCACTGAGCTTCATTTGGTTGAGGTGGGCGACATTTTGGAGCCTGGCCTGATCCTTTTGGGTGGCATCCCTTCCTTCTATTAGCTGTACTGCTATGCATGATACCATCAGTAAACACTGAATCTAGCTGTCTGCCTCATTGATAAAGATGCTGAAGAGCATTGGTTTCAAGATAGGGATTGGGGGTCCAAACTCATCATCAGACCCCACCTGGATGACACCAGCTTGCCCTGGAGAATCTACCTTGGCAGGTCCATGTGCTAAGGAGCTGGACAGAACATGTTTTTGGAGAGTCAAACAGACAGGTTCAACAAGTAGCCAAGGTGGCCTTGCAAAACCAACTGGTTCTAGACATATTGCTGTTAAAAGAACATGGGGTGTGAGGGACGTTAAGTCACATGGAGCAGCTGGGTGTCCCTTCCCTTTATTAGACCGATTGATTGATTATATTGATAGCCGCTCCTGGAAGAGTCCTGAACAACAGACCTGAAATGGTCAAGTTTCAGGACAAGGCCTGGTGTGACTTCCTTTGATTTGGGTACAGTCCAGTGTCCAGGAATTAAGGCAATTCCAGTTCCAAATAGGGGCTGATGGTATCTGATCTGCTTCCTTTGATATTATAACTAGTTGCTAGGGGGGACATCGGATTTGCCCTACCTCTGCTGCTGGTCCTGCTTCTAGGTGTAGCTGTTTCCACTCTATGCTATGTGGAATATCCCTATTAGCATGCTTGGTGCTCGATCTAGGACTGGTGATCTCATCACCCCCCTCCCCCCCCCCCCCCCCTCCCTTATTTTTTTTGGACCTCCTATTGTTTTTACTAACACAAGTCATACTTGAAGTTCCTATAAACCCTACAAGATGCCTCTTAACAAGTGACCAGCACTGATGGACTTCAGTGCCTAGGGCAAGTGATGCTCTTCCAGACATATCCCTTTATTCCTAAAAGAATAATTAACTGGTATCATCCTCCTGGCTGGGTGGCTTATAGTCAACTCCCACTTTACTTCCTTGTCCTTTAGTCCATGCCCAGAGCTTCTCAGCCATGTCACTGCTAGCTGTAAGCTCCATGCAGAGGTCAAGTGGGACACAGAGGACACAGCCTTCTGCTGGGTGGATACAAGTGTTGGTTGAACCGGATGGGACAAAACCTTCCCACCATGCCCTCCTGGGAAAATGGCCACCCCAGTAATGGCATTCTGCCTCCTCCATGACCCCATCTGCAATGCTCCTGCACTGATTGATTGAAGGGCTTTAAACCAGGTCCAAAGGGGGAAGGGAGGGGAATTGGATGTGACAGAGAAGGGCTGAGGGATGATGTTGCTATTGGAGATTGCAGGGAAAGCCTCTGAGTTGTTCCATAGGATTGTGTGAGGATTCCTCAGAGAAGGTCTTGTTGCCAATACCCCGTCCTAAACCTTATTGTGCACCCTCTGGAAATAACCCCAACTTGCTGCTGCCCTAAAGTGCCTGTAGACCAGTGTGGGTAGCATGGGAAATAAACGGGACAACTCAAGAGAAATCCACAGAGCATTTCCTTTCATGTAGGCTGCTGCTTCTGAGCAAGGCCCTGAACATCAGTACCACGGTGCAGATGCAAGGCCCAGCAAGACTAAATCAAAACATGCTTCTGGAAGGGGATGCTTTCTGAAGGGTCTTTACACTCAATGAAGTTGAAATCTCTGTGCCTTTGCAGGCCTAGGGTCTGGTTTGGCTCATGGAGACACTGTGGGATGGTTCTCACCTCTGAACTGTAGCAAAGCAGGTACAGACTCTTCATTACGATTAGGCAAAGAAGATGAGGAAAGGCTGCTGCCCTCTGTGAGAGTGCACTGAGTTCTGCCTGGGGATGGCAGAGGAGCCAGCTGAGAGCTGATGGAAAGGGCTCATAGAGAGCAGCAGATTCTGTTCCTTGCTTCCTGATCAGGAAGAACAAGAGGAGGGGGACAGGCAGGTAGCTGAGTTACAGCTGGGATGGCATTGTTTTCTTCAGACTGTCTGCTCTGGTGCAGTGTTTTGGTTCTAGGAGAAAAGCATTGATAACACTCTGATGTTTACAGCTGCTGCTAAGCAGTGTTGTACAGAGGCCAGTGCCATGGTCAGTGGAGTGCCCAAGGAACTGAGGGGAACAGACTGAGGACAGCTGTCTTAAAGCGACCAAAGGGACGTTCCATACCATCTGACAGCAAGCAGAAGGCGTACTGAAGGGGGTGTGAGATCATTTCACTCTCTCTTCTGCTGCTCAGGAGCCAGCTGGCCATCAGTCTGGTTATGCTGAGCATGTGCATGTGAATCAGTTGTAATGTACTATACCATATATCTGGATATATAGTCATGACGATTACATCTCTCCTTTCATCTCTCTTAGTAAATAGCTTCATGTCAACTCACAAGTTGTACTTTTTTTCCCCCAGTTCCCTTCCCCATCCCACTGGGAAGTGGGCAGTGCACAAAGCACTGTGTGCTACTGAGCCACATGTTGGGTTCAACAACCACCATCATTTTGGTGCCCGATGTGGGGCTCCAAGGGACATCTGTCCAGAGCGAGTTAACACAGAGCTTTGTAGGAGCTGGAGAATTTGCTGGCCATGATGCTGATTGTTTCCTTATTTGTGGAGCTTGTTGAGTCATCTCATGAAGCTGCATTGTACAATTCCTTGCTTGCTGCTTGTTTTCCCTGCTGCACTGTTTGTCAACTCCGGGGGCTGGATTTGGGTATGCTGTTTGACCTTGGTTTATATCATGATAAAATAGGCAGCTGACAAAGTGAAGTTTTGAGGACATCCAGCTCTGCGATCATCTTTGAGTTTTGGAAGCAATACTGTCGATATGATTAGGAATTACACCCTTTTTGTTGTCCCCTCAGGGAGCCCAGCAATAGAGGTAAGAAGGGTGGACACTTTCCAGCAGTTACTCAGCCTCCCTCTTACTTCTTGCCCTGGAACTCCAGAGCTATTTCCAATAGCTCCTGAGGATTTTGACTATCCGTGGGATTCCCAAACCAGCACGCTCCTATTGCTATGTGTTGTTAATCTGTTCCAGTTTATGTTTCAGATTAAATAATTTTTCAAGAAGATCACTGAGATCTGCCCCAAGGTGAGAAAGCAGAGCATGGCAGGGAATGTGGGACGGTCTGGGCAGCAGCCTGGAGCAGTGGGCACACCCAGGGCTTTGGAACTTCATTTCCAAGTAACTGCAGGATCCTGAGAAACTGGTAGAATATTGGGGGAAGGTCTGCTGTGGCCCTGGTAATCCCAAAGAGGCACAAATGACTGCAGTGTGCCAGGGCCTGGCCCACACCTATTGAGCTGTTTTCGACACTCTTCAGCATCCTCAAGTGAAAGAGAGTTGGATCTGCTGACAGTGCTGGAGCCTCTGCAACTCCTGGCACAAACCCTGCAGCAGCTCCAAGTTTTTGCTGCATGTCCTGCGGTTGCTCCAAGCTCTGGAATGGTTCCACTGTCACTCCACCCCTCATAAAGAGCTCTGCAGTCAGTCCTGCTACAGGTCCTGTAGCTGTTCCAAGTACTGCTATAGCAAAATGAAACAAATTCCTCCCAGGGGAGGTGCACTGTGCCAGCAGGTACAGCCCTGTGTTCACTCCAACCCCTCAAATCAGCCTTGTGGCTGCTCCAAATTCTGTCACAGGTTCTGTGGTGATTCCAGATATGACAATGAGATGCGCTTCTGCAACAGCCCAACAGCTGCTCCAGCTCCTACATTGAACCCTGTGGCTGTTAAAACCCCTGCAACAGGTCCTGCAGTTGCAAACTTATATGCATATATAATAGTATCTATGCATATATGTTTGCAACAGCATATATTGTGTATATGTGAAAATATACCATATATATAACGTGTGTGTGTGCAAATACATATATATATGTACTTGTCATAATGATTACGCTTTTTTTATTCTCTGTCTCAGTATATAGCTTTACTTCAGCCCACACATTCTAAAGCGCAGCAATGCCCCGAGTCGCCTACAGATCTCCTTGGGACTCCTGAAACTGACCCAGTCACTCAGGGAAGAGTACCAGAGGATCACCAGGTCATCTCGTGGAGCAGCTCCTGAGGTACATTCCTTACACCAGCTCTGGAAGAGGCCTCCAGTTCTCTGCTCCTGCTCTGAAGGGGTCCTCTTGTTATGGCAGAGCCAGCAAGGAGACCAGCTCTGACACAGCCGTTCATATTGGCGGCTACTGACTGCAGCCCTGGAGTGCTGCTGTAGAGACAACAGAACTGTCATGAGACACACAAGATCTTCAGGCCAGCAGAAATGAGAGGACTCATTAAGAGCACTGTGGCAGTGTAATGATAGCAGGATTAAAAAGAGCATGTTGTGTTGCTGTCAGTGGCTGTACCTCACCCAGACCCAGACAAAGTAGGAAGAGAGAAGAGCTAAGGAAAAGTCTATTTTGAAAGCTTTTTAGGAATATTTTAACCTATTCAGGGAATCTGATTCTATGTTTACATGAGCTCTTGGAGTGAGAAAATGGAAATCAGGTAGGAAAGAAGTGAAATAACTTTTTATTTATATGTTCGATAGCATTTTTTAATGGATAGCTATAGCAAACACAAGCAATCAAAGATGCATAAAACATAAAGAACCAGCACTGGGAATCATGTGAGGAAGATGTGCACTTTATGTAAGCTGGAAGAGTGCTTACTGCAACACCTTCCTGAGAGCGTGCTTGATCTCCCTGTTCCTCATGCTGTAGATAATAGGGTTCAGCGTTGGAGGAACCACTGAGTACAGAAGTGCCACTGTCAGATCCAGGAGTGGGGAGGAAATGGAGGGGGGCTTAAGGTAGGCAAAAAAGGCAGTGATGAGAAATAGGGAGACCACCGCCAGGTGAGGGAGGCACGTGGAGAAGGCTTTGTGCCGTCCCTGATCAGAGGGCATCCTCAGCACGGCCATGAAGATCTGCACATAGGACACAACTATGTAAACAAAGCATCCAAAGACTAAACCGACACTAAAGATGATAAGCACAACTTCCCTGAGATTTGATTCTGAGCAGGAGAGTTTGAGGATCTGGGGGACCTCACAGAAAAACTGGTTGACAACATTGCCTTGGCAGAGAGGCAGTGAAAACGTACTGGCAGTGTGCAGAAGGGAATAGAGAAGCCCAGCGCCCCAGGCAGCTGCTGCCATGGTGGCACAAGCTCTGCTGTCCATCAAGGTCCCGTAGTGCAGGGGCTTGCAGATGGCAACGTAGCGGTCATAGGACATGATGGTGAGAAGGGAAAACTCTGCTGAGGCGAATAAGAGAAAGAAAAAGATCTGTGCAGCACATCCTGTGTAGGAAATGGCCCTGGTGTCCCAGAGGGCGTTGGCCATGGCTTTGGGGAGAGTGGTGGAGATGCAGCCCAGGTCGAGGAGGGCCAGGTTGAGGAGGAAGAAGTACATGGGGGTGTGCAGGCGCTGGTCGCAGGCTACGGCTGTGCTGATGAGGCCGTTGCCCAGGAGGGCAGCCAGGTAGATGCCCAGCAAGAGCCAGAATTGCAGGAGCTGCAGCTGCCGCGTGTCTGCCAACGGCAGCAGGAGGAACTCGCTGATGGAGCTGCTGTTGGGCATCTGCTGTTCCTGGGCTTGGAGTCCTGCTCAGAGCACAGAAGATAATGACCAGTACAGATTATTCTCAGAAACTCTGCTCCTGCTCTACTATAAAAGTTTTCCTTTCCCTTTGGAAAATGCTCATTTAACACCAGCTTTTGTGAGCTTCACCATCTCTTTAGGAGTAGAAGTCTAGGCAGTTCTTAATGTCTTCTCATATTCTTATCATATCCCAGCCTCCTGGATATTTTCCTCTCTATTCCAGCAGCTTCTCGTGACCCCAGCCCCAGCCTCTGTGCAATTTGGTTTTTCTTAGAGAAATCAGCCTGTTTCCAGGACAAGTGTAGTATAAATGTCTTCAGAAAACAGCGATAGCTTTTATCTTTTTAGGAAGGAGAGGCTAGATGCACATTCTGTGCATTCTGTGTGACTGTTCACAAAACAACCAAAGAATTGAAGAAATATTTGGGAGTCTCAGAGCTGTGCTCAAAATTGACAGCCCCTCTTAGATTTCTGCAAACAATCCTTTTTGCCTTCCAGCAGAACAGGAAATGGAAAATCCCTGCCTTGGCTCTCTCCTCTTGCAAAGTACCCTTAAGAATATCCTGCTGTGCAGTGGAGCTGAGATCCCCTGCCCCAGGCAGCAGCTGTGGCAGCACAAGCCCCTCTACCGGGGGGCTCCTTCCCCCCACACATCTCCCCGCAGCACCCTGGACAGCTCCCCGGGCAGGCTGAGTGCTGAGCCTGGCAGGCGGCAGAGTCCCATAGCCGGCACACAGCCCCTGGGGCACAGCAGGGACCCTGCTCTGCAGGACAGCCCAGGGCACCCGCCTGCAGCCCCACATGCACAGCCTGCAGCCGTGCTGGGACATGCAACCCTCAGGGCTGTGCTCTGATACTGCAGCATGGAAGCCCTCAGCTGGAGCAGAAGGCTTTTTCCACAGTAAAGAAACATGCAGTGCCTGCAGCCAGATCTGCTATGGGATGTCGCAGTTTTAGTTAACCCTCTATGAATAGCATCTGTATGGACTGAAGTGAGACTTACCGTGTCATTGTCTGTCAGCAATGCTCCTGCAGTGAGCTCTCAGCCTGCTCACACCGTACACATCCTGGAAGCTCTCTCCCCTTTCTCTCCTCTCCTTCCTTTACCTGCAGACTGTGCTGTGCACTAGAGCTGCTTCTGGGCACAGCTGTCTCTCTGCAGCCCTGACCATTTTTAAGAGCTCCCTGTGTCCCAGGAGCCCGGCCCAGCTCAGCAGAAGAATATGTCATGTTTATCCTTCCCACTTGTCTCCCCTGAGATGTCCCTGGATCCTCATGGCAAACAGCTCCTGAAAGACAACAGCATCATGACAGTACATTAAAATCTGTTGAATTTAATACCAGATTTCTAGTGGTTAGTGACTAGTTCCAGGCATGTGGTGAGTCCTCCCAGAGAGTGTTTGCTGAAACTAAAAGGGCACACAGAGAAGGACACAATATCGTTGAATCATAGAATCACCATAGTTTTAGAAGACCTTAAAGAGCATCCAGTCCAACTGTTCACCTGCCACCAATAGCTCCCACTAATCCATGTCCCTCAACACAACATCCAGTCATTCCTTGAACACCTCCAGGGTTGGTGACACCACCAACACCCTGAGCAGTCCATCCCAGGTCCCAAAGAGCAGGACGTGGCATTTGGCCTACTGAACCTCATCCTATTGGCTTCAGCCCAGCTCTCCAGCCTGTCCAGATCCCTCCGTAGGGCCTTGCTAAACTGAGACAGATCCACACTCCCAGGCAATTTGGTGTAATCCACAAACCTACATTAGATGCCCCCAATGACCTCATCCCTGACATCAGTAAAGATAGTGAAGAGGACAGGCCCCAGCACCAGACCCTTGGGGAACACCAGGGAGGCGCACAGGTAGGTGTCCATCTTGAATATCTCCAGACAAGGAGACTCCACAACCCCCTTGAGCAGCCTGTTCCAGTGCTCAGTCACCCTCACCATTAAGAACTTCTTGCACACATTTTTGCAGAACTTCCTACGCTCCAGTTTCTGTCCATTACCCCTTGTCCTGACTTCACACACTGCTGAAAAGGGCCTGGTCTTGCCACCTTGACCCCACACCTCAGATATTTATAGACCTGGATCACGTCCCCTCTCAGTCTTCTTTTCTCAAGGCTAAGCAGACCCAGCTCACTTAGCCTTTCTTCATAGGGGAGATGCTTCCGACCCTTCACCAAATTTGTGGACCTCTGCTGGACTCTTTCCAAGAGATCCCTGTCTTTTTTTGTACTGGAGAGCCCAGAACTGGACACAGTATTCCAGATGAGGCCTTACCAGGGCAGTTTAGAGGCGAAGGATCAACTCCCTCAACCTGCTGGCCATGCACTTTTTCATACACCCCAGAATGCCACTGGAATTTTTGTCCACGAGGGCACACTGCTGACTCATGGTCAACCTGTTGTCCATCAGGATACTCAGGTCCCTCTCTGCAGAGCTCCTCTCCAGCAGCTCATCCCCCAACTTGTCCTGGTGCATGCAATTATTTCTTCCTAGGTGCAAGACTCTACACTTGCTTTTGTTAAACCTCATCTGGTTTCTTACCGCCTGGCTCTCCAGCTTTCCAGGTCTCGCTGAATGGCAGCACAGCCTTCAGGCGTGTCAGCCAATCCTCACAACTACGTATCATCAGTAAACTTGCTGAGGGTGGCCACTATCCCCTTGTCAAGGTCACTGATAAAGATGTTGAACAAGACCGGACTCAGCACCAACCCCTGGTATACTACCCAGGAGCTACTTACATGACTCCAACGGTATTCTGCACTGCCAATGATGACCCTCTGTGCTCTGCCAGTCAGACAGTTCTCAACCCACCTCACTGTCCACTCATCTTTCCCACACTTCCTTATCTTTGTTATAAGGAAATTGTGGGAGACAATATCAAATGGCTTGCTGAAATCAAGGTAGACGACATCTACCGCTCTCCCCCCCATCCACCCAGCTGGTGACAATGTCATAGAAGGCTGTCAGGTTGGTTGATCATGACTTCTCCTTTTTGGACCCATGCTGACTACTCCTGACAACCTCCTTTTCATCCAGCTGTCGGGAAATGGCTTCCAGCACAAGCTGTTCCATCACATTTCCAGGGACAGAGCTGAGGCTGCCTAGCCTGTAATTGCCCAGATCTTCATTGTTGCCCTTTTTGAAGAACAGAATGACATTGTCTGTCGTCCAGTCTTCAGGCACCTCCCCTATTCTCCAAGACCTCTCAAAGCTGATCGTGAGTGGTGCAGAAATCACTACTGCTAGCTCCCTCAGCATCCATGGATAGACCCCATAATGTCCCATGGCTTTATGAACATTGGTGTGGCCTAGGCGCTCATGGACCAGCTCTTCCCTGACTAACGGCACTTCTTCCATTCCCTAGACCCTCATACTAATCACCAGGGTCTGGGATTCCTGAGGGAGAGCTTTTTCACTGAAGACAGAAGCAAAGAAGGCCTTCAGTATCTACAGCTTCTCAGCACACTCCATTACCATAACACCCCCCTCACTTCATAGGGGACCCACAGTCTCCTTAGTTTTTACTCTTAACATAGTCTAAAAAGCCTTTTTTATTATCCAGTTAAATAAGTGTCAACCTATTTATGTAATACGATGTACTGCCTGTGAGAAAATGTGTGACGTAGGTGGGCCAGTCAGTGCAGGTTCTGTGGCGAGATGTTTGTAACTGAACTATACAAACTGTTAATGGAAAGATAGATGGTATTAAGGCTGTTTATGGGAAGAACTGTATTGTTTGACAAATTGTTTTGAAGGTATAAGAAATTGCAGTTGTTGATGGCATATGGAAGTGTACTTGAGGGTATGTGGAAGTATAAATGAGGGTTCAAATAGTGGAAGAGTTTACAGAGGAAAAAAGGGTTAAAGAGGAAGTGAGTTTATCTGCACTGACATGAGAGCAACCCCCTGCACCGCTCCTCTGTGAGCGGAGCAGAGCAAAGAAGAGACAGAGTCCCCATGTATCAGGTAGTGTTATTCTACTTCCACATGGATGAGCTCAAAAGAGAAGAGGCAGATATTCCTCTCTGCTCCATCTGTGGCATACTCCAGAGTTCAAGGCATTGCAAAGCTATGGCATGTCTACGTTCTTTCAATGATGACACCTTAGTGTGCTCAAGGCTCTCATTAGAATGGCATCTAAATAAATCTAGGGTCATGCCAGTTGACAGGAAGCTGGCAAATGTTGTCTCATTGTAAGGAAGAGCAAGAAAGGTGACAGGGGCAATTATGGACCTGTCAGTCTCACTCCAGAGACTGGTAAAATGATGGAGACAATGATGGTGGGAGTGATGGAATAACAGCTGAAGGACAATTCTGCCATTGGTCACAGCCAACACAGCTTCCAGAGGGGAAGGTTCTGTTTAACTATTGGACCTCTTATGACAAGGTTAGCAAATTGGTTGATCAAGGGAAGCCAGTTGAAGTTATACTTGAGGATTTCAGTAGAGCTTTTGATACCCCTCTGGACAGAATGTCCTTCATACGGCTAGGCACAAATATAACATGGTGGGTGAACAGTTAGTCAATAGTTCAGGCCCAAAGGACTATAGTCACTGGGTTCCATCAGGCTGGTAGATGGTCACTATCAGGGTTCCCCAGGGTGCCATTTTAGGGCCACTTCTCTTTCATGTTTTTGCGGATGACTTGCATGCAGGACTAGAAGATGTTCTGAGCAAGTTTGCTGATGAGACCAGATGAGGAGGTGCTGTTGCCTCCACTGAGTGGGGAGAGGACTTGCAGAGAGATGTGGACAACTCAGAGAAGTGGGTACCAGTTGGTCCAAAGCACTAAGTGCATAAAGTACAGCAAGTGCCTGATTGTGCACCTGGGTAGGGGCATACACACTGACTGGATATGGGACACTAGAGAGAAGTCTGACTGAAAAGATTGGGTTCCTGGTCAGCATGAAATTGAACATGAGTCAGCAGTGTGCCCAGGCACCCAGGAAGCTCAGCAGTCCATTGGAGTGCATCAAGCAAGGTATTACCAGGTCAGTGAGGGAAGGAATTGTCCCTTTCTGCTCTGCACTGCTGCAGCCTCACCTGGAGCACTGGGTGCACGTCTGGGCACCACAGAACATAAAGGATGTCAAACTATTGGAGGGTGTGCAAAGGAAGGCACTGGAACTCAGAGATCTGAAGTTCAGAGTTTCATTGGGATTGACTGCTTGTTCAGACTGGGCCCTTCTCACATCCCACATCCTGCGATGAGACACAGGGCACACAGGGGACATGAACCTCACAGTGTCCCTGCAACCCATGCAGAGCCTGGGATCTTCTGTCCCCATGTCTTTCATTTAGCATCATACAGACCTCCAACCCACTGCCCCAGGAAGGATCCTTAGTCAGCATGAGGTTCTCTCTACCAAGGGTCTGGGGATCAGGACATGGCCTGTCTGCTTCATAAGACAAAGAATGGGTTTCTAAGCATCTAGGCCACCATGCCAGTGCCTTTCATTGCCTGTAGTCATATCTTCCAATTATCTTCTCTAACAAGTCCTTTGGGAAGTTTGCTTGTTAATGTTCCTTAGTGGGCACATTAATACTCCAAGAAACTTCACTGTTACTTCTGACTTTGTCTTGTTGAGCACTTTGTGCAAACTTCTCTCTGCACTGGAGGTTGATGGACTCAGCATCAAATGTACCCTGGGGCTCATTATAACCTGAAGAGCCTCCTGAGCCTTGTGCCTTCCTGTCGTCATCTTCTTCAGGTTTTCAGAACTTGTTCAGCAAAATGGAGGGGTACCTGGACATAGTTTAAAGAGGAAAAATCCAGCAGACATTTATTGTCTATTTACTTATAGTTGGGTATAAACAAGTTTTAAAGCTGCACTGTGCCACTGGTATCAATCCAGGATGTCCCCAATGAGTTCTATTCTGTTACTGTGTGGATAAATGTCCTCCTCTACCTCCCTACCCCATTTCTACTCACATTGGCCCCATGGGACTTGGATCACTTTTCTTCACATCACTCTTCTCCTCTGAAGTCACCCACTCAGTGTTGAACCTCCTTTGCTTCAGCTCCCACTGGCTTTCCACAGATAACCAGCAGCACATGGAAAAGATTTCTCTTTTATTTTGGCCAACAAACAGAAGGAAAGGTGATGCAATTGAATGAACAGTAAAATACATTGAACAACTGCATGCCTTGTGCAAGCTGCGTCTGATGAGGTTTGTCTTTCACATGGAATATTTGTACTAGAAATGAGTTAGAGACAGATAGGATGGGATAGATAGAATCACAGTGAAGGAGTTGACAACAGATTCCATCAGACTTTTGAGGAATGGAGAGAATTCCAGTAATCTCCCTGGGATGTATCAGCCAGGTAGTTGGGAGGTATCAACTTAAAACTGAACAGGAATCGTGAGTATTTCACCCATTCGGAAACGTTAACACATTCTTATTGATTTCTATCTTTGTCTTCAAATCTTTTTTTCGCTTTTACTGACATTAATGAACATCTTTTAGAATTTGTGTTTTAAAAATGAAAAGGAAAAGGAAAAGGAAACGGAAAAGGAAAAGGAAACGGAAAAGGAAAAGGAAAAGATAATGAAAGAAGAAGGAATGGAAAAAGAAAAAGAAAGAAATAGAAAAAGGAAAAAAAGGAAAAAAAAAAAAGGAAAGGAAAGGGAAGGAAAGGGAATCATAGAATCATAGAATTACCCAGGTTGGAAAAGATCTTGAAGATCATCAAGTCCAACCACAGCCTAACCATAAAGGGAAAGAAAAGTGAAGGGAAGTGGAAGGGGAAGAGAAACAGAAAGGAAGAGGATAAGGGAAAGGGAAAGGGAAAGGGAAAGGGAAAGGGAAAGGGAAAGGGAAAGGGAAAGGGAAAGGGAAAGGGGAAGGGGAAGGGGAAGGGGAAGGGGAAGGGGAAGGGGAAGGGAAAGGGAAAGGGAAAGGGAAAGGGAAAGGGAAAGGGAAAGGGAAAGGGAAAGGGAAAGGGAAAGGGAAAGGGAAAGGGAAAGGGAAAGGGAAAGGGAAAGGGAAAGTGAAAGGGAAAGGGAAAAGAAAAGGGAAAGGAAAAGAAAAAAGGAAAAGGAAAGGGAACGGGAAAGGGAAAAGGAAATAAATAAATAAATAAACAAATAAAAGATCCATTTGTGTCTCTCACATGGCCTGGTGCCTGTTTTGCCATCACATTCCCCACCAGCCCTCCCTTGCTGGTGAGTATGAGATTCAGTATAGAACCTCAGAGTGCACTGGCAATGGCACCGCTGTCTGTGTCCCTGAACCTGAAGGCATCTGTGTTCTGCAAACACAGTTCTGGAAAACATTGTAAAAACAGGGAAAGGAAAAAAAAGACACAAAATTCCCTCAAAGACTCATGTATGCAGCCAAAATGGAACAGGACTCATGAGATTTTCGCATCTTGAGTAGGGTTAACATATTTTCATTTTTATCTTTGTCTTCAATTCTTTGTCTCAGTTTTATTGACATTTATGATCATCTTCTAAGCTTACTGCCTCAAAATAAATAAATTAATAAATAAATAAGATACCCAACTGCGTCTTCCACATGGCCCGATGCCCCTTTGACATTCACAGTTCCCACCAGCCCTTCCTTGCTGGTGAGTATGAGATCCAGCAGAGAACCTCTCCTCTTTGGTTCCTCCATGGCTTAGTCAACAAGCTGCCATCTGTGCTCTCCACGGATCTCCTGGATGGCACATGCCCTGCTGTGCTGTCCCTACAGCAGATACTGGAGTGAAAAAGGCCCCCAAATGGGACAAGGGCGAGAAAACATCAGGCTCCAATCTGTTTGCAGAGGACACCTTCCACTTGCTCTCCCTGATGAGGAAGACAGGAACAGGCACTGTTGGTCATCTGTTTGCCATTTCCATTAGCTCTGACCTGGCTGCTCTACCATGCCCAGGCAGAGCTCAGTGCACTCTCACAGAGGGCAGAAGCCTTTCCTTGTCTCCTCGCTCATCCATCCTAAAGACTCTGTATCTCCCTTGTGCTACACTGCAGTTGTGGAAGCCATTCAACTGTGTCCCTGTGGTCCAAACAGCAGCTCAGGCCTGCAGCTCTACCAAGATTTCTAGCTTATTGTGTGTTGGTGTTTGCATTAGTACTGAAGTAAACATCCTAATTGGAAAGCATCATTGGACATAGCCTGACTGGATTGCTCATCTATGGTATTAGTGTGCAGAAGGTGACACACAGGCATTAGACCGATCGTGGGCCTTGGAGGTGACGTAGCAGCACAGACACTCCTCAGGCATGGCTTTCCTGAAGGCTGATCTGCATTTGCAGCTGCATGTGAGTGTGATGAAAAAGAACTGACATGACACCGGGCTGTTTCTGATGCCATTCAGCTGAGAGTCCATAGAAAACCAAGGTTTTGTCTGTTGATGAATAAAGACTTAGGTTTGTATTGCCTTCAGCTCCAGATTATGAAGCAGATGGAGAAAGGAGAAAGATCTGGCTCTTCTTTTGTGAGCTCATCCATTTAGTCAGCTGAGTAACTGCAAGCTCCGTGGAGATGGGTGACAAAAGCACTTTCAGGTGCCCTAACTGCTGTGGTCTGTTGTCATTTAGGATGGTCAAGAATACCTCTGATCCCTCTCTGCCCAGCAGCCGATGTTCAGGAAGGAGGTGTCTATCTCAGGGATTTCCCACACAGTTTACAAGCACTGGCACACATCCAGGAGCAGCCCAGGCACGGTGGGCATCACCCAGTGTCTGTGTGAGAGCAACTGCCACCCTGCTGAAGGACCAAGGACTCAGAGCAGGAGCTCACATGCAGGCAACTCTTTGTGCACTTCTGAGCTGTACCAGAGGAATCCCAGCTGCTGTGGGTCTGTGGGGAGCTGAATCCCATTTCAGCCACAGGGTTTCCCTTTAGGGATGAGATGCCTGCAGTAACTCAGCTGGATCACTGCCCTGCAGAGGGGAAGTCCACCCATCTCTGTCCTTGCCTGTATGCCCATTTTGTTTCAGCAAAGAATCTCAGGTATCAGGTCTGGAATCAGTCACTGACCACTGGACACCTGGTATTTAATTCATCAGATTTCAAAGCACAGTAATGATACTGATGTTTTTCAGGAGCTGTTATCCAAGAAGATACAGGGACATCTCAGGGGAGACAAATGGGAAGGATAAACATGACATACTTTGCTGCTGAGCTGGGTCAGGCTCCTGGGACACCGGGTGCTCATAAAAGTGGGAAGAGCTGCAGACAGACAGCTGTGCTCGGGAGCAGCTCTTGTGCACAGCACAGCCTGCAGGTGACAGAAGGAGAGGAGAGAAAGTGGGGAGAGAGCTTCCAGGATGTGTGAGCTGTGAGCAGGCTGTGAGCTCACACCTGCAGGAGCGTTGCTCCCAGACCATGACACGGTAAGTCTCACTGCAGACCTTGCAGTTGCTTCTCATGGAGGGTTAACTTAATCAGGGACATCCCATAGCAGATCTGGCTGCAGGCACTGCATGTTTCTTTACAGTGGAAAAAGCCTTAGATGAGGGCTTGCATGCTGCATTGTAAGAGCACAGCCCTGAGGGCTGCATGTCCCAGCACGGCTGCAGGCTGTGCATGTGGGGCTGCAGGCGGGTGCCCAGGGCTGTCCTGCAGATCAGGGTCCCTGCTGTGCCCCAGGGGCTGTGTGCCGGCTATGGGACTCTGCCGCCTGCCAGGCTCAGCACTCAGCCTGCCTGGGTAGCTGTCCGGGGTGCTGTGGGGAGACGTGTGGGGGCAGGGCTTGTGCAGCCACAGCTGCTGCCTGGGGCAGGGGATCACAGCTCAACTGCACAACAGGATGTTACTGAGGGCACTTTGCAAGAGGAGAGCCAAGGCAGGGGGTTTCCATTTCCTATTCTGAGTGAAGGCAGCAAGAAAAGGGGACAGAAATCTAAAAGGGGATGTCTAATTTAAACACAGTTCTGAAACTCAGAAATATTTTGTCGATCTGTAAGTTCTTCTCTGAACAGGCAGAGAACAAGGTGAAACGTCACACAGGTTATGCTTCCAGCCTCTCCTTACTAAAAGGAAACAGTCAGTTTAACATATCATCATTTTCTGCAGTAATAGCTGATTTGTCCTGCAAGCAGGCTGTTTTCTCTAAGACAAACTGAAGTGCACAGAGGCTGGGGCTGGGGTCTCAATGAACAGCTGCAGTAAAGAGGAAAATATCCAGGAGGCTGTGATGTGATTAGGAAATGAAAAGAAAGTAAGAACTCCCTAATCTACTCCTCCTTAAGGGATGGTGAAGCTCATGAAAAAATACTCAAGTTCTGGAGTTAACTGATCATTATGGTCATTATCTTCTGCACTCTGTACAGGACTCCAAGCCCAGGAACAGCAGATGCCCAACAGCAGCTCCATCAGCGAGTTCCTCCTGCTGCCGTTGGCAGACACGCGGCAGCTGCAGCTCCTGCACTTCTGGCTCTTGCTGGGCATCTACCTGGCTGCCCTCCTGGGCAACGGCCTCATCAGCACAGCCGTAACCTGCGACCGCCGCCTGCACACCCCCATGTACTTCTTCCTGCTCAACCTGGCCCTCCTCGACCTGGGCTTCATCTCCACCACTCTCCCCAAAGCCATGGCCAACGCCCTCTGGGACACCAGGGCCATTTCCTACGCAGGATGTGCTGCACAGCTCTTTTTCTTTGTCTTCTTCTTCTCAGCAGAGCTTTCCCTTCTCACCATCATGTCCTATGACCGCTATGTTGCCATCTGCAAGCCCCTGCACTACGGGACCTTGATGGACAGCAGAGCTTGTGCCACCATGGCAGCAGCTGCCTGGGGCGCTGGGGTTCCCAATTCCCTGCTGCACACTGCCTGTACATTTTCACTGCCTCTCTGCCAAGGCAATGTTGTCAACCAGTTTTTCTGTGAAATCCCCCAGATTCTCAAGCTCTCCTGCTCAGGCTCCTACCTCAGGGAAGTTGTGGTTATCATTCTTAGTGTCAGTTTAGGCTTTGGGTGCTTTGTTTTCATAGTGGTGTCCTATGTGCAGATCTTCATGGCCGTGCTGAGGATGCCCTCTGAGCAGGGACGGCACAAAGCCTTCTCCACGTGCCTCCCTCACCTGGCTGTGGTCTCCCTGTTTGTCAGCACTGGCATTTTTGCCTACCTGAAGCCCCCCTCTCTCTCTTCCCCATCCATGGACCTGATGGTGGCACTTCTATACTCTGTGGTACCTCCAGCAGTGAACCCCCTCATCTACAGCATGAGGAGCCAGGAAGTCAAGGATGCAGTCAGGAAAATGATGACAAAATATGTTTCACAAATATTGAACTTCCGTTCTTTTAGAACTCATGCTGTTTCTTGATGCAAACTCTTTTTTTCTTTTTGTTTTGATCAATTTTTATAACTGTAATGTATTAAAACGTATTCTTTTATATATATATGTATAGGCATATATACTGTATATATATATATATTTACTGTATTGCTATTCACTATAACAACATTATTGAAATCAATTACTCATTAGCTTGTAACTTTGTAGTGTAGACCAGACGCACTGTACATAATGAACCAGGCTGTCTGTGAACCTTAACAGAATAAAGGATGTGCAGTGACTCTGTCTGTTCTCCTTCTTGTGAGACATTTCTGGAGCTGCTGGAGATGGATGTTCTCAGAAACCCACAGCCCAGCAGGAAGCACACGGCTGCTCATCAAACTGTGCGGTGACTTCAGCCTGCAACAGCTGACAGGCCATCCCTGGGCTCCTGGCTGGGGTCTGTGCTTTCAGGTTCACGTCTGTCAGTGCCTCTGTGTGGTGGTGTTGTGATTTCTATTGTTGATATTCCACAACAGAACATCACGCAGAACAGTGGAAGTTAAAGAGTTAATGTCCTCTTTCTGTGTTACCACTGTTTGGGGCATTTTGGGTTCCCGGTTGGGGGTTGTGGGGTCGGCATCCCCAGAGGACGTGGCGTGAAGAGGAAGCAGGGTGGGACTCCGGTGAAGGCTTTATGGCCGCTGATGACTTTACGATCGTGACTCCCTAGAAGTTCGCAGCTAGGCCAGTTACCAAAGTGACACCAAGGAGATGAGCGGTAAAATGGCGATTTATTCAAGCAAACACACACTTATATAAACTATGCCTTTCGAATACGCCTACTACCTTGTACACGTCACTGATCCTTCCAGAAATGGGGGAGGGCCTGCCACGTAACAGCCCGATATTCCCCGTATTTCGCCTAATACACAACATCTCCCCCTCCCCATGCTAAGAAAGCCTAACTTGTTACAATACTCAACACTATAAACCCACTAATACACCCAACTAATAAACCCCATTCATTCCTAATACCTAATCCCTAATTCTTACCCTAAAGCCTATCCTGCATCTTATGATATTCTATTTGCGTGAAAATCATCTTTTCAGCCATACGCTGTAAGCAACCTAGCAAGCAGTGAAATACACATGGCACACACAACATTAATGCAAAAAGCATAAGAAGCCCTACAACTAACATCTTAAGCAACTGCTTGAACCATGGTGCAATTTTATCAAACCAGCTCTCCAACCAATCCCCAAAAGGATCATCCTGTATTCCAGTTTTTCCCGTATGTTCTTTTAACCCCTCCAATTTCTTATGTAAAGATTCACGGTGATCACTCAGATTAAAACAACACATCCCTTCAAAATCCTTGTACCCATGGTTCTGTGCTAGAAGCAAGAAATCAATCGCCGCTCTATTTTGAAGCACGGCATGTCTAATGCTATCAACGTCCACGAGTAGTTCACTTAGCAGTGCGGAAGTTGCATTGGCCTGTCTTATGGACCAACAGGCTAGTCTTTCTATCTCCTTCAGTGCTTGCGCTGCGGCAACTCCTGGGGTTAAAATGGATGCGAAGATTCGCGCAGTTGGTCCCCAAAGGCAAACTCCGTCACCGCAGTCCGACTTCAGCGTATGGATGTTCTGCTTCTTCTGAGCTTTAGTCATGTCTCTGGCCAACTGTACCCACTCGAAGGCACGTGGGGACAGGATGGTTAGCCTTCCCAGATAACAAGGTCCCTCCACAGCATTTGCTGGTACCCCTTGCCATGTCCGGTCACCACAAATCAAGAATATACCTGGCAGTAGTGCCTTTGCAGTGAAGTTGTTCCAGATATATCTCTCCGATCCCTGTCCCTTCGCCCTGTTTGTTTGGCCCAAGTAACCCACAAATTCCCAGGTTGTTGAATCAAATGAACACCCCCCACCGGTGACCAACACAGAGACAAAAGACACAACAGCATTAACATGGTAGTTCTTGTAGGCAGCAGGGGTTGTTTCTCTGGGATCTTAGGTTTCTTTTTCTTCAGTATCCACAAGGAAGTTCTTCTGCGCTCCGTCAGTTCAGGATTCCTTGGGCGTCCGATCAAGAGGTCCTAGAAGAGGATACTCAGCTCTTGTTAATTCCCCGACAATTTCTTTTTCACCACCAACCTCTGGCTTAATTTTTCTTGATGGCACCCAACGTATATCTCCCGTGCCCTTACATTCTATCGCTGCACTCGGGACCGTATCCCAGCTGCTCTCTGACTCTGGCTGTCTCAGCTCCCCGCAGAGAAAAGCACATGATGCCCTCACACTATCGTGGTTTGACTCCTGTTTTGGGTACTCTTCTCTCTCTCGTTTTGTTTGATTTGGTTACATTTAGTAAATAACCCTTCCTCCACAGATTGTTGCCACTGTGTTTTCTCTTTGTTAAAACTATCTGCTCACCCTCTGCCCTTTGCCCTCTCCCAGAGCTCAGGGCTAGCACATGCCAGGTCACAGCAAACCCCTTTGGTTTTTGGTTTTTGTTTCTTTGTTTGTTTTTGTTTTTGTTTTGTTTTTTTCAACTTTACTCCTTAATCTCTCTTTTATTATTCTCCTGGTCCCTCCATCTTAAGAGCATCGCATAGAGGACTAAGGACCATTACGTTCCTTGGAACTTGCTGATTTCTTTTTAAGCTCCTCATCTGACAGTGGCACTTCTCTACTCTGTGGCTCCTCCAACAGTTAACCCTATTGTCTACAGCATGAGAAACAGGGAGATCAAGCACGCTCTCAGCAGAGTGTTGAAATAAGCACTATTCCAGCTTTCATAAATGGCACATTTTTCCATTCCTGCTCTCGTTACACTGCCACAGTGCACTGAGGACTTGAGTCCTCTCCTTTGTGCAGGCCTGAAGGTCTTGTGTGTCTGACAACAGTCCTGTTGTCTCTACAGCAGCACTGCTGTGCTGCAGTCAGTAGCCGGCAATATGAACAGCTGTGTCAGAGCTGGTCTCCTTGCAGGCACTGCCATAACAAGAGGGCCTCTTCAGAGCAGGACCAGAGAACTGGAGGCCTCTTCCAAAGCTGGTGTAAGGAATATACCTCAGGAGCTGCTCCCTGAGATGACCTCGAGATTTTCTGGTGCTCTTCACTGCATGACCTGGACAGATTCAAGAGTCCCAAGGAGATCTGTAAGGGACTCAGGGCAGCGCAGTGGTTTAGAATTTTCTCGGTTAAAGCTATTTACTAAGACAGAGAAAAAGAAAAGGATAATAATTATGACCTAAGCATATATACATATATGATACATATAGTATATTTTCACATAAATACCATATAGGCAGTTGCAAACGTATGCATAGATACCAATAGATATGCATATCTGTTTACACGTCCAGGACCTTTTGCAGGGGTTTTAACAGTCAAGGGGTTAACTGCAGGAGCTGGAGCAGCTGTTGGGCTGTTGCAGGAATTGGAGCAACTGCAGAGCTCACCGCCAGAGCTGGAATCACCACAGGAATTACCTTGGGGCAGATCTCTCAGGGACATTCTTGAATAATTGTTTAATCTGAGACATGACCTGAAACACATTAAGGACACATAGCAATGGGAGCATGCTGGTTTGAGCATCCCACAGATAGTCAAAATCCTCAGGAGCTAGAGCAACTAGCTCTGGAGCTCCAGGGAAAGAAGAAGTGAGAGGGAGGCTTTGGGACTGCTGGAAAGTGGACTGGATGATCTTGTAGGTCCTTTCCAACCTTGTGATTCTGTGATTCTATGAAAGTGTCCTCCCTTCTATCCTCCATAGCCAGGATCCCTGAGGGCACAAAGTAAAGGGTGTCATTACTAATCGTATCAACTATCATAGAATCATAGAATTACCCAGTTTGGAAGAGATCTTGAAGATCATCAAGTCCAACCGCAGCCTAACCATAGTACCCCAACTCTAACAACCCTCTGCTAAATCATATCTCTGAGCACCACATCCAAACGGCTCTTAAACACATCCAGAGACTACCACCTCCCTTGGGAGGCTATTCTAGTGTTTAGCTATCCTTTCTGTAAAGAAGTGTTTCTTAATGTCCAACCTAAACTTACCTTGGTGCAACTTGTAGCCATTTCCCCTCATCCTGTAACTTGTCACTAGTGAGAAGAGACCTGCCCAACTCTCACTGTAAGCACCATTCAGATACTGGAAGAGAGCGATAAGGTCTCCCCTCAGCCTCCTCTTCCCCAGACTAAACAGCCCCAGCTTCCTCAGCCTCACCACATAGGGTTGATTTTCTAAGCCCTTCACAAGCCTCTTTGCCCTTCTCTGGACCTGCTTCATTACCTCTATGTCTTTTTTGTACTGAGGTGCCCAAAACTGGACACAGTACTCTAGGTGAGGTCTCACCAATGCCGAGTACAGGGGCAGGATGACTTCCTTAGTCCTGCTCACCACACCATTCCTGATTCAAGCCAGGATGCCATTGGCCCGCTTGGCCAGCTGGGCACACTGCTGGCTCATATTCAGCTGACTGTCCATCAGCACACCAAGGTCCCTTTCCAGCAGGCAGCTTTCCAGCCACACCTCCCCAAGCCTGTAGGGTTGCCTGGGGTTGTTGTGACCAAAATGCAGGACACGACACTTGGCCCTATTGAAACTCATGCCGTTAACCTTGGCCATCGATTGAGTCTATGGTCCCTCTGTAGTGCCCTTCTCCCCTTAGGCAGTTCAACACTCCCTCCCTAGTTGGTGTCATCTGCGAACTTACTGAGGGTGCACACAATCCCCCCATCAAGATCACAGAATCACAGAATTGTAGGGGTTGGAAGGGACCTCTAGAGATCATCAAGTCCAACCCCCCTGCCAAAGCAGCTCCCTACACCAAGTCACACAGGTAGGCATCCAGGCGGGTCTTGAATATCTCCAGAGAAGGAGACTCCACCGCCTCCCTGGGCAGCCTGTTCCAGTGCTCCGTCACCCTCACTGTAAAGAAGTTCTTGCACACATTCATGTGGAACTTCCTATGCTGAAGTTTCAGCCCATTTCCCCTAGTCCGGTCCCCACGCACTACTGAAAAGAGACCAGCCTTGCCACTATGGCTCCCACACTTCAGGTATTTATAAACCTGGATCAAGTCCCCTCTCAGCCTTCTTTTCTCAAGGCTAAACAGACCCAGTTCCCTAAGTCTCTCCTCATAGGGGAGATGCTCCAGGCCCTTCACCATCTTTGTGGACCTCTGTTGAACTCTTTCCAAGAGATCCCTGTCTTTTTTGTACTGGGGAGCCCAGAACTGGACACAGTATTCCAGATGAGGCCTCACCAGAGCAGAGAAGAGGGGGAGGATCACCTCCCTTGACCTGCTGGACATGCTCGTTTTCATGCATCCCAGGATGCCATTGGCCTTTTTGGCTACAAGTGCACAGGCTGCCTCATGGCCAACCTGTCGTTCACCAGGATGCCCAGGTCCCTCTCTGCAGAGCTCCTCTCCAGCAGGTCTTCCCGTAGTCTGTACTGGTGCATGCAGTTATTTCTTCCTAGGTGCAAGACTCTACACTTGCTTTTGTTAAACCTCATCCGGTTTCTTACTGCCCATCTCTCCAGCCTGTCCAGGTCTTGCTGAATGGCAGCACAGCCTTCATGTGTGTCAGCCAATCGTCCCAAATTAGTGTCATCCTCAAACTTGCTGAGGGTGGTCACTATTCCCTCGTGAAGGTCATTGACAAAGATGTTGAACAAGACCGGACCCAGCACAGACCCCTAAGGGATGCCGCTAGTTAAAGGCCTCCAGCCAGACACCGCACCACCAACGACAACCCTCTGATCTCTGCCAGTCTGCCAGTTCTCAACTCACCTCACAGTTCACTCATCTATCCCACACTTCTTCAGCTTTGTTCAAAGGATGTCCTGGGAGACAGTATCAAATGTCTTGCTGAAATCAAGGTAGACAACATCCACCACTCTCCCCCCATCCACCCAGCCAGTGAAAGTGTCACAGATGGCTACCAAGTTGATTGAGCATGACCTCCCCTTTGTGAACCCATGCTGACTACTCCTGATAACCTCCTTTTCTCCCAGTTGTCTGGAGATGGCATCCAGTACCAGCTGTTCCATCACCTTTCCAGGGACAGAGGTGAGGCTGCCTGGCCTGCAATTGCCCAGATCTTTCTTCTTTCTCTTTTTGAAGACCAGAGTGACATTGACTATCCTCCAGTCTTCAGGCACCTCCCCCATTCCCCAAGACCTCTCAAAGATGATAGCGAGTGGTTCAGCAATCACTTCTGCCAGCTCCCTCAGCACCCATGGATGCACCCCATCAGGTCCCATGGATTTATGAACATCAGTGTGGCCTAGTTGCTCACGGTCTACCTCTTTCCTGACTAAAGGGAAGTCTTCCATTCCCCAGAACCTCTCACTAAGTACCAGGGTCTGGGATTCCTGATGGAGAGCTTTTTCACTGAAGACAGAAGCAAAGATGGACTTCAGTATCATCACAAGGTAGGGGACGGAACAGTGGGGGGGGTCCTACAACATCTCATCCCGAATCCTCGGTAACGCCTACAACATCTCCCCCTCCCCATGCTCAATATAGCTTTGCCCCTGTTCAGGCGTCGCCGAAATAGCTGCTTCAGGCTTGGAATGTCCCACATGAAAAGCCCTATTGGAGATGATACAGGAGAAGCTCTAAATCCCTTCTGATTGGCAAAGTGTGGCCAGGGCAGTCCCATCGCCCACCCAAAAGGTGCTTTTGAAAGTAAATGGGAGTCATTAGGACTGGACTTAGCATCCAGCCTTTCTAGTAACTAGAACTGTGTGTCTCTTGCCTAGTGGTATTGCTTTGAAACTTGAGGTTTTATAGATAATCTTAGTAATGGTTTGACATATTGTGTGATATTCTGTGTTACCAGTGCAGTCTCAAGAACTAGAATTTTAGGCATTATCCAGGCTGTTGTGTGCTTCTTCTATTTTAGTAAAAGATCAAATGCATATTAAACAGAATTTGATGTGATCAGCGCTAGAATCTATGGGAATAGCTCTTTTAGTATATTAGCTATGCTCGGTTATGATGTTATTAGTCTATTAATTAACTTCTACTAATTTGCAAAACAAAACCTGGAAAGGAATCCCAGGCAAAGAGATGACCCTGTCTCACAGAATGAATACCTCTCTTTTACCCTACTAATCAAAAGTATTAAGATATGACCATGCATCATTTGAGGCCAAGGTGCACGCTAAGACAGCTAAATTTGATAGTTTAATTTGTTTTCCAAGCAGGTGTTCCACTTGGGCTCTGTATCACGCACTGGCCAAGAGGATATGGTGCACAACTGGAAGAAATCCTACAAGCCCTGAAAGCAGGAGAGAATCTGTGATGGGTGAGAGAGGAAAGGTGCACTTTGAAGCAGGGGACACCCTCCTGGCACTGCCTGTCGCATCCACCACCAACCCAGTCTGCTGTTTCTCAAGGGTCAGTAAGTAATAATGCCCCTAGTGACACTCTAGCACATCTGTCCTCTGATATTGGTTCTATTTGACATGCTACTTCATAAAGCTGCACGATCATTAATCATTATTATAATCATTATTAGCCCAAATACATGGTTATTAGCATCCTAAAAGCATTTGTTGCACAAATTTTAGTGGTCATTAAAAATCAATATAACAGAGTAGATGAATGTTGAAGAATTTTCCTAACTAGATACAGATTAACACAATGGGACCCTCATGGATTTATTTCCAGGTTGAAGAAACTTAGGTTGCAGAGCAAACATGTTTGTTCTTTTTAGTGGGATTAACAGTAATGTTGTTATGCTGTGTTTGACTTGTTGCTTTTTTCACTTTTAGAGTACTGTCAGTCAAGGCCTTGACTGAGTTAAAATGGTTATGTTATTAATATAGGTAGCGTTGTTATTCTATAGGCAGTAGCTTGCTAATTAATAAAAATAAATAAATAAATAAATAAATAAATAAATAAATAAGGTGGAATTGTTGTAATACAAGAATAATTTTACAGAGCAGCATCCATGGATCCAGATAAGCACTTCACAGAGCAGCAGCTGTGGAGCAGGATAAACAGCATGAGAACCAAGGACGCCTCTAGGATAAGAATGAATGGCTTGCAGCTTTGAAGGGGGGTTTTAGGGTTGTTATTGCAGTAGCTTTCCTTCAATTAGTCTGTGTGATTTTTGGAAGCCCTCGTCTGTCTGGTATAAAAGTATGGCTTTTTGGTCAATAAATGGACACAGCAATAATTAACCATATTGGTGTATGGCTGCTTTTCAGTGCCCACTGACCTTTTATCTTCATGTTCGCCAACAGGTTGGCAAGTTGACAGACCTAAGTTGGTCTCTCCTACAGGACTGGGATATAGTTGATATCCTGTGAAATGGTAACCTGGGTTCTCCTTGCTGTAATCATGGGGCTTATAGGTTGTATGGCCATTATTATTATCTGCTGTAAGTGTTCATAACTGTCTATCTAATCATTACAGTTCAAGCTGACTGGGAAACACCTTAAAGTTTGCAACTGGTCTAGAAGGGTATGAGCGTTATTAAGATTACAGCTAAAAGATGTTGTCAGCATTGTGTATTATGAATAAACCATGGTTTTGGATCTAAATGTCAGCGTACCTGTGGTTTGAGTGAGACACAGCATGGCTCAGGGGTGAGTGTGGAGCCCCGATCCACAGTTCCTCCCTCTTGAGAGGGAAATGGCCGAAGACGGATGAAGTGAAAGACTCTGGTTGTCTGTCTACACATATGTACTTTCTGCTTATATGTAAGAAGACGTGAGTTTGTACTCTAGAGTTTAGGAAGAGGATCCTGAGGAGAGGTGTATGTTCCAACCGTCAAATGAGTGTCAACCCATTTACGTAGTACTATGTACTGCTTGCGAGGAAGTGTGTGAGGGATGTGGTTCAATCACTGCTGCTTCTGTGGCAAAATGTTTATAAGTTTATGGTTAAGGGAAAGTTGTATGGTAATAAGGGTGTTTATGGGAACTGAAGAACTGTATTGTTTCACAAACTGTTTTGATGATATAAGAACGTGTAATTGTTAGTGGCATATGGAAGTGTACTTGAGGGTATGTGGAAGTGTAAATGAAGGTACAAATAGCGGAATAGTGTACAGAGGATAAAAGGTTTAATAGAAAGTGAGTTTGTCTGCACTGACATGAGAGCAACCCTCCTCACCATTCCGCCTGCAAGCTGAGCAGAGCAGAGACACTGTCCCCATGTATCAGGTACTGTTATTCTACTCACCAAATGGATGAGCTCACAGCAGAAGAGGCAGATCTTCCTCTCTGCTCCATCTGTGGCATACTCCAGAGTTCTAGGCATTGCAAAGCTATGGCACATCTATGTTCTTGCACTGATGACACCTTATTTTGCTCTGGGCTCTAATTTCAGTGACATCTAAAAAAGCCTGGGGTCATGCCAGCTTACAAGAAGCAGGCAAATGTTGTCTCATTGTAAGGAAGAGCAAGAAAGATGACAGGGCAATTATGGACCTACAGTCTCACAACAGTGCTTGGTAAAATGATGGAGAAAGTGATGATGGGAGTGATGGAAAAACACCTGAAGAACAATTCTGTCATTGGTCACAGCCAACACAACTTCCAGAGCGGAAGGTCCTGTTTAACTATCGGACTTGTTATGACAAGGTTAGCAAATTGGTTGATCAAGGGAAGCCAGTTGAAGTTATCCTTGAGGATTTCAGTAGAGCTTTTGATACTATTTCTCACAACACCCTTCTGAGCAGAATGTCCTTCATTCCGCTAGGCAGAAATATAACATGGTGGGTGAACAGTTAGTCAATAGGTCAGGCCCAAAGCACTATAGTCACTGGGTTCCAGCAGGCTGGTAGGTGGTCACTATCAGGGTTCCCCCGGGCTCAATTTTAGGGACACTTCTCTTTCATGTTTTTGTGGATGACTTGCATGCAGGACTAGAAGATGTTCTGAGCAAGTTTGCTGATGAGACCAGATGAGGAGGTGCTGTTGACTCCAAAGAGTGGGGAGAGATGTGGACAAGTCAGAGAAGTGGGTACCAGTTGGTCCTAAGCACCAAGTGCATAAAGTATAACTAGAACAAGTGCCTGATTGTGCACCTGGGTAGGGGCAATCCTGGACATACACACTGACTGGATATGGGACACTAGAGAGTGGTCTGACTGAAAAGGATTGGGGGTCCTGGTCAACATCAAATTGAACATGAGTCAGCAGTGTGCCCAGGCACCCAAGAAGCTCAGCGGTCAATTGGAGTGCATCAAGCAAGGCATTGCCAGCAGGGTGAGGGAAAGGATTGTCCCTGTCTGCTCTGCACTGCTGCAGCCTCACCTGGAGCACTGGGTGCACTTCTGGGCACTGAAGAGCATAAAAGACATCAAATTATGGGAGAGTGTGCATTGGATGTCACCAGAACTGAGAGATGTGAAATTCAGAGTTACATTGGGATTGACTGCTTGTTCAGACTGGGCCCTTCTCACATCCCACATCCTGTGATGAGACACAGGGCACACATAGGACATGGACTTCACAGCATCCTTGCACCCCATGCAGAGCCTGGGACCTTCTGCCCCCATGTCTTTCTTTTAACATCATGCAGACCTCCATCCACTGCCCCAGGAAGGATCCTTAGTCAGCATGAGGTTCTCCCTGCCAAGGGCCTGGGAATCAGGGCTTGGCCTTTCTGCTTCATAAGAAAAAGCAGGGGTTTCTACACATCTAGGCCACCATGCCAGTGCCTTTGCCTGCCTGTAGTCATGGCTTCCAATTATCTGCTCTAACAAGTCCCTGGGGAAGCTTGCTTGTTAGTGTCCCTCAGTGGGCCCATTAATACTCCAAGAAAGTTCATTGCTACTTCTGCCTTTGTCTTGTTGAGCACTTTGTGCAGTCTTCTCTCTGCACTGGCGATTGACGGACTTATCATCAAGTATCTCCTGGGGCCCATTATCACCTGAAGAGCCTCCTGAGCCTTGTGCCTTCCTGTCATCATCTTAAGGTATTCAGAACCTGTACAGCAAAATAGAGAGCAATATGGAGAGAGCTTAAAGTGGCCGAAGCCGGCAGTCGTTTACTGTTTATTTATTTATATTTGAGTTTAAACAAGTCATTAAAGCAGCACTGTGCAACTGGTATCAATCCGGAATGTTCCCAATGAGTTCTATTCTGTTACTGTGTGGGAAAATGTCCTCCTCAACCTCCCCACCCTATTTCTACTCACATTGGCCCCATGGGACTTGCATCCCTTTTTTTCACATCAATCTTCTCCTCTGCATTCACCCGCTCAGTGTTAAAATTCATATGCACCAGCTCCAATTAGCTTTCCACAGAGAACCAGAAACACATGGTCCATGAAAGAATTCCTTTTGTTTTTGGCCAACAAACAGCAGGAAAAGTGTTGCAAGTGAATGAACACTAAAACACAGTGGTCAACTGCATGCCATGTCCATTCCGCTTCTGTTGAGGTTTGTCTTTCACTGGGAAAATTTGTACAAGAAATGAGTTAGACACAGTCATGATGCTGTTGACTTTCAGGAGCTGTTGGCCATCAGGACCCAGGGATATCTCAGGGGAGAGGAGTGGGAAGGATGAAAATGTCATCCTATTCTGCTGGGCTGGGCTCCTGGGACTCAGGGAGCTCATACAAATGTGCAGTGCTGCAGAGAGACAGCTGTTCCCAGGAGCAGCTCTTGTGCACAGTACAGCACAAAAAGGAAAGAGAGAAGAGAAAGGCGAGAGAGCATGCAGGATGTGAACGGTGTGAGTGGGCTGTGATCTCACTGCAGGAGCATTGCTCAAAGACTATGACACGGTAAGTCTCACTGCAGACCATGTAGCTGCTATCATAGAGGGTTATCTAAACTGGGACATCCCATAGCAGATCTGGCTGCAGGCACTGCATGTTTCTTTACTGTGGAAAAATCCTTCTGCTCCAGCAGAGGGCTTGCTTGCTGCAGCATCAGAGCACAGCCCTGAGGGCTGCATGACCCAGCACGGCTGCAGGCTGTGCATGTGGGGCTGCAGGCGGGTGCCCAGGGCTGTCCTGCAGAGCAGGGTCCCTGCTGTTCAGGGGGATGATGTGTGGGTGGAAGGAGCCCCCTGGCAGGGCATCTGCTGCCACAGCTGCTGCCTGGGGCAGGGAAATCACAGCTCCACTGCACAACTGAATGTTTGTAAGGGTGCGTTGCAAGAGGAGAGCCAAGGCAGAGATTTTCTATTTCCTGGTCTGAGGGAAGGGAGAAAAATTGGTGGAAGAAATCTAAAAGGGGCTGTCACAGCTCTGAGAATTTTTAATCAATCAATTGCTTGTTTTGTGAACAGTCACACATGATGTGCTGTCAGTCTCCTCTTTCTCAAAGCATGGAACCAATTGAAATGATCATCATTTTCAGCAGACATGAATAATTCACTTAACCTGGGAACAGGCAGCTTTTTCTAACTGAAGTTGAAAGGCACAGTGACTGGGTTTGGAGTTGTAAGAGCAGTTGGGGTAAGGATATGAGACATCAAACAGATGAAAATATCCAGGGAGATGGGATAATATAATAAAATAAGAGGAAGTTTAGAGCTCCAAATGCTGCTTCTGCTTAAGGAATGCTGAACGACATGAAATGAAATGCAACTAATGGTGCTAAATGTACACTGTTGTAGGAGAATGAAATCATGTCATATTGTAGCAGGAGGAGTATCTCTGCGAATGGTCTGAACTTGTCATTACCTTCTGCACTCTGAACAGGACTCCAAGCCCAGGAACAGCAGATGCCCAACAGCAGCTCCATCAGCGAGTTCCTCCTGCTGCCATTGGCAGACACGCGGCAGCTGCAGCTCCTGCACTTCTGGCTCTTGCTGGGCATCTACCTGGCTGCCCTCCTGGGCAACGGCCTCATCAGCACAGCCGTAGCCTGCGACCGCCGCCTGCACACCCCCATGTACTTCTTCCTCCTCAACCTGGCCCTCCTCGACCTGGGCTGCATCTCCACCACTCTCCCCAAAGCCATGGCCAACGCCCTCTGGGACACCAGGGCCATCTCCTACGCAGGATGTGCTGCACAGATCTTTTTCTTTCTCTTCTTCATCTCAGCAGAGTATTCCCTTCTCACCATCATGTCCTATGACCGCTACGTTGCCATCTGCAAGCCCCTGCACTATGGGACCTTGATGGACAGCAGAGCTTGTGCCACCATGGCAGCATCTGCCTGGGGCGCTGGATTTCTCTATTCCCTGCTGCACACTGCCAGTACGTTTTCACTGCCTCTCTGCCAAGGCAATGTTGTCAATCAGTTTTTCTGTGAAGTCCCCCAGATCCTCAAACTCTCCTGCTCAGAATCAAATCTCAGGGAAGTTGTGCTTCTCATTTTTAGTGCCAGTTTGGTCTTTGGGTGCTTTGTTTTCATAGTTGTGTCCTATGTGCAGATCTTCCTTGCTGTGCTGAGGATGCCCTCTGATCAGGGACGGCACAAAGCCTTCTCCACGTGCCTCCCTCACCTGGCTGTGGTCTCCCTATTTGTCAGCACTGGTATTTTTGCTTACCTGAGGCCCATCTCACTCTCTTCTCCATCCATGGACCTGATTGTGGCAGTTCTGTACTCAGTGGTGCCTCCAACACTGAACCCTATTATCTACAGCATGAGGAACAGGGAGATCAAGCAGGCTCTCAGAAAGGTGTTGCAGTATGCAATATTCTATCTTCAATATAGGCACAACTTCCTCACATGATTCCCAGTGATTTTTATTTATGTTTTATTCATATTTGATTGTTTGATTTTGTATGATACAGCAATCTGAGCAGAAAAATGTTGCAAATTATTTCACTTCTTTCCTACCTATTTTTGTTTTCTCATCTCAAGAGCTCCTGTAAACATTGAAGCAGATTCCCTGAAAAGGCTAAGAGATAAATAAAAAGCTTTCAAAATAGACTTTTCCCTAGCTCTTTTCTCTTCCTACCTTGTCTGGGTCTGGGGGAGGTACAGCCACCGAAAGCAGCACAGTGCGCTCTTTTCATTCCTGCTCTTGTAACACTGCCACAGTGCTCTCATGTCCTCTCAGTTGTTCAGGCCTGAAGGTCTTGTGTGTCTCACAACAGTCTTGTTGTCTCTACAGCAGACTGTAGTAAGGAACCAGGAATTTGAACGGCTGTGTCAGAGCTGGTCTCCTTGCTGGTACTGCCGTAACAAGAGGGCCCCTTCAGAGCAGGACCAGAGAACTGGACGCCTCTTCCAAAGCTGGTTTAAGGAATATACCTCAGGAGCTGCCCCATGAGAAGGCTTCAAGATCTTCTGTTGCTTTTCACTGAATAACAGGGTCAGTTTCAAGAGTCCAAGGAGATTTGTAAGGGACTCATGGCAGTGCTGCAGTTTAGAATTCGTTGGGTTAAAGCTATTTACTAAGAAAGAGGAAAAAAGAAGGTTAATACTTATGACATATATATATATATATCTATAAACACATATATAAACTCATGTTTATATACAGCATATTTTCACATATATAATATATTTAGTTGCAAACAATTATGCATAGATACTAATATGTATGCATATCTGTATGCAAGTCCAGGACTTGTTGCAGGGGTTTTAGCAGCCACATGGTTATATGTAGGACCTGAAGAGGCTGTTGGGCTGTTGCAGGAGCTGGAGCAACTGCAGAGCTCATTGCCAGAGCTGGAATCACCACAGGACCTGTCACTGAAGTTGGAGCAGCCACTGGGCTCATTGAAGTGTTTGGACTGACCAAAGGGCTGTACCTCCTGGCACAGTGCACCACCCTTGGGAGGAATTTGTTTCATTTTATTATCGCAATACTTGGAACAGCTTCAGGACCTGTACGAGGAGTGACTGCAGAGCTCATTATGAGGGATGGAGTGACAGCAGGAACTGTCCAGAGCTTGGAGCAACTGCAGGATGTGTAGTAAAAACTTGGAGCTGCTGCAGGGTCTATGCCAGGAGTTGCAGAAGCTGCAGCACTGTCAGCAGATCCAACTCTCTTCCCCTTGAGAATGCTGAATAACGTTGAACACAGCTCACTAGGTGTGGGCCAGGCCCTGGCGCACTGCAGTCACTTGTGCCTCTTGTGGATTACCAGGGCCACAGCAGACCTTCCCCCAATATTCTACCAGTTTCTCAGGATCCTGCAGTTGCTCGGAGATGAAGTTCCAAAGCCCTGGTGGTGCCCACTGTTCCAAGTAGCTGCCCAGACCATCCAACAACCCCTGCCATGCACAGCCATCTCACACTGGGGCAGATCTCTCAGTGACATTCTCAAATAATTGTTTAATCTGAGACATAACCTGAAACACATTAATGACATGTAGCAATGGGGGCATGATGGTTTGAGCATCCCACAGATAGTCAAAATCCTCAGGTGCTGTTGTAACTACCTTTGGAGCTCTAGGAAACAAAGAAGTGAGAGGGAGGCTGAGGGACAGATGGAAATTGTTCTCCCTTCTCTCCTTCATAGCCAGGCTCAATGAGGAGACAAAGTAAAGGGTGTAATTACTAATCATATCAACAATATTGCTTCCAAAACACAAAGATGACCACAGAGCTGAATGTGCACAAAACTTGTTTGTCAGCTGCCAATTTTATCACGACATTAGGTTTCTATGACAAACAGTATAGCAAAATAAATACCCCAATCCAGCCCCTAGAGTTGACAAACCGTACAGCAAGGAAAACAAGCACCAAGCAAGGAGCTGTGCAGTGAATCTTCACGAGAAGGCTCAACGAGCTCCACAGATATAGATACAATTAGCATCACGGCCAGCAATTCTCCAGCTCCCACAAAGCCCTGTGCTAACTCGCTCTGGACAGATGTGCTGTCATCTCAGTCCTTGGAGCCCCACATCGGGCACCAAAATGACGATGGTGCTTGAACCGAGCAGGTGGCTCAGCTGCACACAGTGCTTTGTGCACTGCCCCTTCCCAGTTGGATGGGGAAGAGAATTGGGAAAAAAAGTAGAACTCGTTTGTTGAAATGAAGCAATTTAATAAGAGAGATAAAAGGGTAGGAGTAATAGTTATCACAATATATCCATGTATATGGAATAGTACGTAACAGCTGATGCACAAGCATTAGCTCAGCACCACCAGACTGATGCTCAGATTGGCCCTGTGTAGTCAAGAGAGTTAGATGAACACCCACACCTTTCAGTACTCCTGCTTGCTGTCAGGTGGTACAGAATGTCCCTTTGGCCACTTTCAGTCAGCTGTTCTCACTCTGTTCCCTCCCAGCTCTTTGAACCCTCCACTGACCATGGCCTTGGCTCTGTACAACACTGCTTAGCAGCAGCTGTAAACACCAGAGTGTCATCAATGTTGCTTTTCTACTAGAAACAAAACACTGCACTATGGCAGACAGTCTGAAGAAAACAACTCCATCCCCGCTGTAACTCAGATACCTGCCTGTCCTCTTCCTCTTGTTCTTCCTGGTCAGGAAGCAAGGAACAGAATCTGCTGCTCTTCTTTTTGAGACCTTTCCATCAGTTCTCAGTTGGCTCCTCTGCCATCCCCAGGCTGAGCTCAGTGCACTCCCACAGAGGTCAGCAGCCTTTCCCCATCTTCATTGGCCATTTATCATAAAGAGTCAGTGCCCCATTTGCTACAGTTCAGAGATGGGAACCATCCCACCATGTCTCTGTGAGCCCAACAAGACCCTAGGCCTGCAAAGGCACAGAGATTTCGAGCTCAGTGAGTGACTGTTTCTGGTGCAGAAGATCCTATGCTCCAGTTTCTGGCCATTACCCCTTGTCCTGTTTCCACACACTGCTGAAAAGAACCTAGTCTCTCCACTTTGACCCCACACCTCAGATATTTATAGATCAGGATCAGATCTCCTCTAAGTCTTCTTTTCTCAAGGCTAAACAGACCCAGCTCACTTAGCCTTTCTTCATAGGAGAGATGCTCCCGACCCTTCACCATCTTTGTACTCTTTGCTGCACTCTTTCCAAGAGATCCATGTATTTTTTTTTATTTTTTTTATTTTTTTAATGGTGAGCCCAGAACTGGACACAGTACTCCAGATGAGGCCTTACCAGGGCAGAGTAGAGGGGAGGATCTCCTCCCTTGACCTGCTGGACACAGTCTTTTTCATGCACCCCATAATGCCATTGGCTTTTTTGCCCATGAGGGCACTCTGCTGCCTCTTAGCCAACCTGTCGTCCACCAGGATACCCAGGTCCCTCTCTGCAGAGCTCCTCTCCAGCAGCTCATCCCCCAACCTGTCCTGGTGCATGCAATTATTCCTCCCTAGGTGCAAGACTCTCCACTATCTTTTGTTAAACCTCATCTGGTTTATTACTGCTCAGCTCTCCAGCCTGCCAGGCCTCGCTGAATGACAGCACAGACTTCAGGTATTTCAGCCAATCCTCCCCACTTCCTGTCATCAGTAAACTTGCTGAGGGTGGCCACTATCCTCTTGTCAAGGACACTGATAAAGAAGTTGAGAAAGACTGGACCCAGCACTGACACCTGGGGAACACCGCTACTAACAGTTCTCCAACTGGGCTCTGCACCACCAACGACGACCCTTTGTGCTCTGCCAGTCAACCAGTTCTCGACTCACCTCACTATCCATTCATCTATCCCACATGCCCTCAGCTTTCTTCTAAGCAAACTTTCATAGGAGACAGTATCAAATGGCTTGCTGAAATCAAGGTAGAAGACATCCACCACTCTCCCCTCATCCACACAGCCGGTGACAATGTCATAGAAGGCTGTCAGGTTGATTCAGCATGACCTCTCCTTGGTGAACCCATGCTGACTACTCCTGACAACCTCCTTTTCATCCAGCTGTCGGGAAATGGCTTCCAGCACAAGCTGTTTCAGCACATTTCCAGGGACACAGCTGAGGCTGCCTAGCATGTAATTGCCTGGATCTTCCTTCTTGCCCTTTTTGTAGAGCAGAGTGACATTGTCTGTCGTCCAGTCTTCAGACACCTCCCCTATTCTTCAAGACCTCTCAAAGGTGATAGAGAGTGGTGCAGAAATCACCGCTGCTAGCTCCCTCAGCATCCGTGGATACACCCCATTGGGCCCTATGTCTTTATGAACATCAGTGTGGCCTAGGCGCTCACGGACCAGCTCTTCCCTGACTAAAGGCAAGTCTTACATTCCACAGACCCTCATACTAAGCTCCAAGGTCTGGGATGGTTGAGGGAGAGCTTTCTCATGGAAGATGGAAGCAAAGAAGTCCTTCCGTTTCTCCACCTTCACAACATCCCCCATTACCAGAACATCCCCCTCACTTAGTAGGGGACCCACAATCACACTAGTCTTCCTGTTAATCTTAACATACTTAAAATAAACAAACAAATAAATAAATAAATAAACCTTTTTATTATCCTTTTTTAATGAGTGTCAACCCATTTATATAATACTATGCTCTGTTTGCAGGGAAGTGTGTGAGAGAGGTGGGCCAATGAGTGCTGGTTCTGCTGTGATGTGTTTATAACTGAATAATACAGGCTGTTAATGGAAAGATATATGGTATTAAGGGTGTATATGGGAACTAAAAACCAGTATTGTTTGACAAACACTTTTGATGGTATAAGAAAGTGTAATTGTTGATGGCATATGGAAGTGCACTTGAGGGTATGTGGAAGTGTAAATGAGGGTACAAATAGTGGAATAGTTTACAGAGGAAAAGGAGTTAAAGGGAAAGTGAGTTAATCTGCACTGACATGAGAGCAACCTCCCGCACCACTCCTCTGTGAGAAGAGCAGAGCAGAGAAGAGCAGAAAAGAGGCACAGCACCCATGTATCAGGTAGTGTTATTCTGCTTACCAAACGGATGAGCTTACAACAGAAGAGGCAGTTCTTCCTCTCTGCTCCATCTGTGGCATACTCTGGTGTTCAAGGCATTGCAAAGCTATGGCACGTCTACGTTCTTGCACTGATGACACCTTAGTGTGCTCAGGGCTCTCATTTCAATTGCATCTAAATAAATCTAGGGTCACACCAGTTGACAGGAAGCTGGCAAATGTTGTCTCATTGTAAGGAAGAGCAAGAAAGATGACAGGGGCAATTATGGACCTGTCAGTCCCACTCCAGTGTCTGGTAAAATGATGGAGAAAATGATGGTGGGAGTGATGGAAAAACAGCTGAAGGACAATTCTGTCATTGGTCACAGCCAACACAACTTCCTGAGGGGAAGGTCCTGTTTAACTATCGGACCTCTTATGACAAGGTTAGCAAATTGGTTGATCAAGGGAAGCCAGTTGAAGTTATACTTGAGGATTTCAGTAGAGCTTTTGATACCCCTCTGGGCAGGATGTCCTTCATACGGCTAGGCACAAATATAACATGGTGGGTGAACAGTTAGTCAATAGGTCAGGCCCAAAGGACTATAGTCACTTGGTTCTATCGGGCTGGTAGATGGTCACTATCAGGGTTCTCCAGGGCGCCATTTTAGGGCCACATCTCTTTCATGTTTTTGCAGATGACTTGCATGCAGGACTAGAAGATGTTCTGAGCAAGTTTGCTGATGAGACCAGATGAGGAGGTGCTGTTGCCTCCACTGAGTGGGGAGAGATGTGGACAAGTCAGAGAAGTGGGTACCAGTTGGTCCAAAGCACCAAGTGCATAAAGTACAACTAGAACAAGTGCCTGATTGTGCACCTGGGTAGGGGCAATCCTGGACATACACACTGACTGGATATGGGACACTAGAGAGTGGTCTGACTGAAAAGGATTGGGGGTCCTGGTCAGCATCAAATTGAACATGAGTCTGCAGTGTGCCCAGGCACCCAGGAAGCTCAGTGGTCCATTGGAGTGCATCAAGCAAGGCATTGCCAGCAGGGTGAGGGAAAGGATTGTCCCTGTCTGCTCTGCACTGCTGCAGCCTCACCTGGAGCACTGGGTGCACTTCTGAGCACTGAAGAGCATAAAAGACATCAAATTATGGGAGAGTGTGCAATGGATGTCACCAGAACTGAGAGATGTGAAGTTCAGAGTTACATTGGGATTGACTGCTTGTTCAGACTGGGCCCTTCTCACATCCCACATCCTGCCATGAGACACAGGGCACACATGGGACATGCACTTCACAGCATGTTTGCACCCCATGCAGAGCCTGGGATCTTCTGTCCCCATGTCTTTCTTTTAACATCATACAGACCTCCATCCACTGCCCCAGGAAGGATCCTTAGTCAGCATGAGGTTCTCCCTGCCAAGGGCTTGGGAATCAGGTCTTGGCCTTTCTGCTTCATAAGAAAAAGCAGGGGTTTCTCAGCATCAGAGCCACCATGCCAGTGCCTTTGCCTGCCTGTAGTCATGGCTTCCAATTATCTGCTCTAACAAGTCCCTGGGGAAGCTTGCTTGTTAGTGTCCCTCAGTGGGCCCATTAATACTCCAAGAAAGTTCATTGCTACTTCTGCCTTTGTCTTGTTGAGCACTCTGTGCAAACTTCTCTCTGCACTGGCGATTGACGGACTTATCATCAAGTATCGCCTGGGGCCCATTATCACATGAAGAGCCTCCTGAGCCTTGTGCCTTCCTGACATCATCTTAAGGTATTCAGAACCTGTACAGCAAAATAGAGAGCAATATGAAGAGAGCTTAAAGTGGCCGAAGCCAGCAGTTTTTTATTGTTTATTTATTTATATTTGAGTTTAAACAAATCATTAAAGCAGCACTGTGCAACTGGTATCAATCCGGAATGTTCCCAATGAGTTCTATTCTGTTACTGTGTGGGAAAATGTCCTCCTCAACCTCCCCACCCTATTTCTACTCACATTGGCCCCATGGGACTTGCATCACTTTTTTTCACATCAATCTTCTCCTCTGCATTCACCCGCTCAGTGTTAAAATTCATATGCACCAGCTCCAACTAGTTTTCCACAGAGAACCAGAAACACATGGTCCATGAAAGAATTCCTTTTGTTTTTGGCCAACAAACAGCAGGAAAAGTGTTGCAAGTGAATGAACACTAAAACACAGTGGTCAACTGCATGCCATGTCCATTCCGCTTCTGTTGAGGTTTGTCTTTTACTGGGAAAATTTGTACAAGAAATGAGTTAGACACAGTCATGATGCTGTTGACTTTCAGGAGCTGTTGGCCATCAGGACCCAGGGATATCTCAGGGGAGACGAGTGGGAAGGATGAAAATGTCATCCTATTCTGCTGGGCTGGGCTTCTGGGACTCAGGGAGATCATAAAAGTGGGCAGTGCTGCAGAGAGACAGCTGTGCCCAGGAGCAGCTCTTGTGCACAGCACAGCCTGCAGGTGACAGAAAGAGAGGAGAGAAAGGGGAGAGAGCTTGCAGGATGTGAATGGTCTGAGCGGGATGTGAGCTCAGTGCAGGAGCACTGCTCACAGATCACGACATGGTAAGTCTCACTTCAGACTGTGAGCAGCTTTTCATAGAGGGTTAACTAAAAGCGGGACTAAATGTGGATAGTTCTGAAGCAGAACTGGCTTCATGCACTGCATGTTTCTTTTCAGGGGAAAAAGACTTCTGTTTTAGCTGAGGGTTTCCATTCTGCAGTATGAAAGCACAGCCCTGAGGGCTGCGTGTCCAAGCACAGCTGCAGTCTGTGCAGATGGGGCTGCAGGCGGGTGCCAAGGGCTGTCCAGCAGAGCAGGGTCCCTGCTGTTCAGGGGGAGATGTGTGGGTGGAAGGAGTTCCCCATCAGGGCTTCTGCTGCCACAGCTGCTGCCTGTGGCAGGGAGATCACAGCTCCACTGCACAACTGAATGTTTGTAAGGGTGCTTTGCAAGAGGAGAGCCAAGGCAGGGATTTTCTATTTCCTGGTCTGAGGGAAGGAAAGAGGATTGGAGAGAGAAATCTAAAAGGGGCTTTCAAACATAAACACAGCTCTGAGGCTCCCACATTCTTCTACAGTCAAATGCTTGTTTCGTGAACTATCACATAAATATCCAGGAGGCTGATATATGATTAGGAAAAGAGAAGGAATTAAGAGCTCCATAATCTTCCGCTCCTTAAGTGATGGTGAAGATCATGAAAATAAATTCAAGCTCTGGAGTTAAATGAATATTTTCCATTTTTCTGTCATTCATATTGTAGCAAGAGGAGTGTCTCTGAGAATGGTGTGGACTTGTCATCATCTTCTGCACTCTGAACAGGACTCCAAGCCCAGGAACAGCAGATGCCCAACAGCAGCTCCATCAGCGAGTTCCTCCTGCTGCCGTTGGCAGACACGCGGCAGCTGCAGCTCCTGCACTTCTGGCTCTTGCTGGGCATCTACCTGGCTGCCCTCCTGGGCAACGGCCTCATCAGCACAGCCGTAGCCTGCGACCGCCGCCTGCACACCCCCATGTACTTCTTCCTGCTCAACCTGGCCCTCCTCGACCTGGGCTGCATCTCCACCACTCTCCCCAAAGCCATGGCCAACGCCCTCTGGGACACCAGGGCCATCTCCTATGCAGGATGTGCTGCACAGCTCTTTTTCTTGTTCTTCTTCCTCTCAGCAGAGTTTTCATTTCTCACCATCATGTCCTATGACCGCTACGTTGCCATCTGCAAGCCCCTGCACTACGGGACCTTGATGGACAGCAGAGCTTGTGCCACCATGGCAGCAGCTGCCTGGGGGACTGGGGTTCTCATTTCCCTGCTGCACACTGCCAGTACGTTTTCACTGCCTCTCTGCCAAGGCAATGTTGTCAACCAGTTTTTCTGTGAGGTCCCCCAGATCCTCAAGCTCTCCTGCTCAGCCTCCTATCTCAGGGAAGTTGTGCTTCTCTTTTTTGGTTCCAGTTTAGTCTTTGGGTGCTTTGTTTTCATAGTTGTGTCCTATGTGCAGATCTTCAAGACTGTGCTGAGGATGCCCTCTGAGCAGGGAAGGCACAAAGCCTTCTCCACGTGCCTCCCTCACCTCGCTGTGGTCTCTTTCTTTCTCAGGACTGTCTTTTATGCCTACCTGAAGCCTCCCTCCATCTCTTTTCCGTCCATGGACCTGATGGTGGCACTTCTGTACTCGGTGGTTCCTCCAACATTGAACCCTGTTATCTACAGTATGAGGAACAGGGAGATCAAGCACGCTCTCAGGAAGGTGTTGCAATGCACAGTATTCCAGCTTCCATAAAGTGCTAATCTTCCTTACACAGTTCTCTGTTGTGGTTCTTTGTGTTTTATGCATCTGTGATTGTTTGATTGCAGATGATACAGCAATCTGCAGAAAAATGTTGCAAATTATTTCACTTCTTTCCTGCCTTCTTTCCGTTTTCTCACTCCAAGATCTCGTGTAAACAATGAATTGGATTCTATGAACAGGTTAAGAGATAAATAAAAAGCTTTCAAAGTTTACTTTCCCTTAGCTCTTCTCTCTTCGTACCTTGTATGTGTCTGGGTCAGGTACAGGCATAGCCACAGACAGCTGCACAATGTAATCCTTTCAATCCTGCTCCCTTTATAGTGCCACACTGCTCTCAAGTCCTCGCATATGTGCAGGCCTGAGAGGTCTTGCGTGTCTCACTAAAGCCCTGTTTTCTCTACAGCAGCACTCTGGAACAGCAGTCAGTAGTCGGTAAAATGAATGGCTGCGCCAGGGCTGGTCTCCTTGCTGGCACTGTCTTGGAGTTATCTAGATCAATCTATGTCCATGACAGAGGGGGCAGTAGGCCTGTGGCCCCTGTGGGTCCCAACAAATTAAAAGGGAACAGGGTGGGCAGATGGGAGCTAGGCTCAAGGAAACCAACAGAAGAGCGGCAACGACCTAAGGAGGAAAACTAGTTTTACTAACCATAATATGTGGAATACCAATCGGAAAAACTACAAAACCATGACATTCCACCCCTGATTCTACATCATTACATCATGCTTAGAAAACATATCTATATACAAATAAACAATATTTAAAGTGCATTTCACACATAGGCCTGTATATATCTATATACATCGAATTACTGACTGCACTCCCCCAACATCAGATTCCCTTGTGGCACACGTTGAACATGCCCATCTTTCTGCATTACCTACCAAGTGCACCCAGGTCCCTGGGCAAGAACAGTTCCACGGACAGGTTTGCCATTTCCAGAGGCTGGAAGGTCCCAAACAGCTTTTCCCAGCACGTTCTTTACATGTACAGCATGGACCTTATCTCCTTCTATAGTGTGTAGGGAGCTAGATTGGCTAGGACCATCACGATTGACAGATCCTCTAGTATTGACCAACCAAGTGGCTTCTGCCAGATGCTTCTCCCAGTGTTTAAATGTTCCGCCACCCATTGCTTTCAACATAGTATTCAACAACCCATTGTATCATTCACTTTTACCAGAAGCTGGTGCACGGTAGGGGATATGATAAATCCACTCAATGCCTTTGACACCAGTATTTCTAAGGTAATTTTTGAAAGGTGTCCCATTTTCAGACTCAGTTCTTTCTGGGGTGCCATGTTGCCACAGGACTTGTTTCTCAAGACCCAATATGGTGTTTTGAGTGGTAGCATGGGGTACTGCTTATCTTTCAAGCAACCCAGTGGTTGTCACCACCATGGTAAGAGCATAAAGCTTACCACTGCGAAATTGTGGCAAGGGGAAATCATCAACCTGCCATGCCTCCCCATATTTATACTTTTGCCGTTGCCCTTCATCCCAGAGAGATTTCATCCTCTTGCCTTGTTTAATTATGGCCCATGTTTCACAAGCTTGAATAACCTGAGCAATAGCATCCATAGCTAAGTCCACCCTTGGTCTCTTGCCCACTTCTATGTTGAGTCTCTTCCTTGATGTCCTGAGGTCTCATGGGCCCACCGAGCTAGGAATACTTCACCCTTGTTCTGCTAGTCCAAGTCTGTTTGAGCCACCTCAGTTCTGGCAGCTCGATCAACTGATGGTTATTTTGTTGTTCTTCAGTAGCCTTAATCTTAGGCACGTGAGCATCTACATGGCACACCTTTACAACAATGTTCCTTATTTAGGCAGCAATGTCTTTCCACAGTTCAGCAGCCCAAATAGGTTTTCCCCTTCGTTGCCAGTTGTTTTGTTCCCACTGCTGTAACCAGCCCCATAAGGCATTTGCCACCACCCATGACTCAGTATAAAGATGAAGCATTGGCCACCTCTCCCGTTCAGCCACATCTAGAGCTAGCTGAACAGCCTTTACCTCTGCAAATTGGCTTGACTCTCCTTTGCCTTCAGTGGCCTCTGCAACTTGTCATGTGGGACTCCATACAGCAGCTATCCATCTGCAACGTTTCCCTACAATATGACACGATCCGTCTGTGAATAGGGCAAATTTCTTTTCATTTTCTGGTAGCTCGTTGTATGGTGGGGCCTCTTTAGCACGTGACACCTCCTCTGCAGGTGATGTCACAAACTTTTTACCCTCAAATCAGTCCATGATCACCTCTAGGATTCCAGGACGGCTGAGTTTCCCCATCTGAGCTGGTTTTGTGATTAGTGAAATCCACTTACTCCAAGTGGCATCAGTAGCATGATGTGTGGGGGGAACCTGTCCTTTATAGATCCAATTTATTACTGGCAAGCGAGGTGCTAGAAGGAGCTGTACTTCCGTACCAACTACTTCAGAAGTAGCCCAAACCCCCTCATACACGGCTAAGATCTCCTTCTCAGTTGGAGTGTAGCACTCTTCAGATCCTTTATAGGCTCGACTCCAAAATCCTAGGGGTCGGCCTCGGGTCTCTCCTGAGGCTCTCTGCCACAAACTCCAAGTGGGACCTTTCTCTCCAGCAGCAGTGTCGAGGATGTTCTTTACATCCTGTCCTGTCCGTACCGTCCCCAAGGCCACGGCACGGGCTATCTCTTGTTTTATCTGCTCAAAAGCCTGCTGCTTCTCAGGACCCCATGAGAAATTATTCTTTTTTAGTGTCACCTGATAGAAGGGGCTCACAATGTGGCTGTAGTTTGGGACATGCATTCTCCAAAAGTCCACTACTCCCAAGAAAGATTGTGTCTCTGTCTTGTTGGTGGGCGGAGACATAGCAATGATTTTGTCAATCACATCTGCTGGGATGTGACGACGCCCATCTTACCATTTTATACCTAAGAATTGAATTTCCTGGGCAGACCCCTTCACTTTGCTGCGCTTAATAGCAAAACCAGCTTGCAAACGAATTTGGATTATTTGCTTTCCTTTCTTGAAAACTTCCGCTGCTGTATTGCCCCACACGACAATATCATCAATATACTGCAAGTGCTCAGGAGCATTACCCTGCTCCAAAACAGCTTGGATCAACCCATGGCAAATGGTTGGGCTGTGTTTCCACCCCTGGAGTAGACGGTTCCAGGTGTACTGAACACCTCTCCAGGTAAAAGCAAACTGTGCCCTACATTCTGCAGCCAATGGGATGGAAAAGAAGGCATTAGCAATGTCAGTGGTGGCATACCACTTGGCTTCTTTTGACTCCAGTTCATACTGGAGTTCTAGCATGTCTGGTACAGCAGCACTCAATGGGGGTATGACTTCATTCAGACCGTGGTAATCCACCGTCATCCTCCATTCTCCACTGGCTTTACGCACTGGCCATATGGGACTGTTAAAAGGCGAGTGAGTTTTGCTAATCACTCCCTGATTTTCTAGTTGACGAATTAACTTGTGAATGGGAAGTAATGAGTCCTTACTGGTGCGGTATTGCCGTCTGTGCACCACTTTGGTGGCAATTGGTACCTCTTGGTCTTTTACCTGGAGCAACCCCACAGCAGAAGGATCATCTGACAGATCAGGTAGAACTGCCAGCTGCTTAACACCATTTGTGTTAACAGCAGCTATTCCAAAGGCCCATCGATACCCCTTGGGATCCTTAAAATATCCCATCCTGAGGTAATCGATACCCAATATACATGGAGCCTCTGGACCAGTCACTATAGGGTGTTTTTGCCAGTCTTTACCAGTGAGGCTTATTTCGGCCTCCAATATAGTCAATTCTTGGGAACCCCCAGTCACTCCATGGATATGTATTGATTGTGTCCCTTGGTGACTGGAGGGCATTAGGGTGCACTGTGCACCAGTGTCCACCAGGGCCTTATATTTCTGTGGTTGAGATGTGCCAGGCCACCTAATCCACACAGTCCAGTATACTCTATTGTCCCTTTCCTCCCGCTGGCTGGGGGCAGGGCCCCTCTCTTGGTTACCTCGGTGGCTTTTAGCAACTGGAGCCTTTCCCCTTCTGGAAGGGTCCACCTTGATGACTGACTTGCGTTGTAATTCTTTCACTTGTGCCTGGAGTGCAGAAGTGGGTGAATTACTCCACTTCTTTATATCCTCCCCATGACTACGCAGGAAAAACAACAAGGCAAAACATATGACCTTACTGTTGTCATTTGCTCCAGCACGAAGACGTCTCTTTTTTATGGTTGAGATCTTCAATGATACAGGATGGGAGGATCTCCTATTTCCTCTATTTCCTCCAGTTCACCCTCCCTTTCTTTTCTCTTTTCTTCTGCCTCCTCCTGCTCTTCTATCACCCTCTGCTCTTCTACCTCCTCTGGTTCTTCTAACTGAGTTGAAACTCGTTTCGTTTTTCGTCCTCTTACAGGGGCAACCAACATTGAATCTGGTGCCCCCTGTGGTTGATCAGATTGGCTGATTTTAATGCCCTCCAATTTAGCTTGGAGTCCATCTCTGAGGGCGTTCAGTTCAGACTCAAGGATGTCCCTCTTGGACTGGAGGGTATCATACATGGACTGGAGGGCACTTATGTCCTTCCGTAGGGAGTTACGATCAAACAGGATGGTACTGTACTCAGTCCAGAGGTTGTCGCGCTCAAACCGGAGGGTGTCTCGCTCAGATCGGAGGGTGTTACGCTTGAACTGGAGGATGTTGTGCTCAGACTGGAGGGCGTCTCGCTCAGATTGAAGAGCGTTACACTTTGAAAAGAGGGAGTTGCGCTCAGACTGGAGGGCGTCAATCTTGGACCAGAGGGCGTCTCGCTCGGATCAGAGAGTATTACGCTCGGACTGGAGGGCGTTGTGCTCGAACCGGAGGGCGTTGTACTTGGACCGGAAAATGTCGCGCTTGGGCTGGAGAGTGTCGTGTTTGGACTGGAGGGTGTCGTGCTCGGACTGGAGAGTGTCGCGCTTAGACTGGAGAGTGTTGAGTTCAGACTGGAGAGTGTCGCGCTCGGACTGGAGGGCATCACGTTCGGACCGGAGAGCGTCGCGCTCGGACTGGAGGGTGCCTCGCTCAGATTGGAGAGCCTCTCCCACATACCGGAATGCATCTCGTTGTTGTAGGAGACCATTTCTCTCAGCAAGGAGACTCCTTTTCTCAGCCCTAAGACTCTCTCTTTCAGCTTCCAAAACTTTTTCCCTCTCTGCCTTTTCAGCTCTGAGACTCTCTCTCTCAGCTCTGAGACTCTCTCTCTCAGCTCTGAGACTCTTTGGAATGGTATTGAATAGGGCCCGATAAGCTTTGGCCAGGCCCCAAATCATTTGTGCCTCCTGAGATCTGCCTGAGCCACAACATTCCTGCCTCAAATATGCAATCAAACTCTCAGGATTCTTCAAGTGTTCAGGAGTAAAGCTCCATGACACTGAAGATGTCTTTCCCTTAACAATCTCTCCAAAATCTCTCCACACTCCCTGCCATTCAGTATTCTCTGGTTCTGGGGAAGACTTCCTCAGAATGTAATAAATCCAGAAACCGATAATCAACAGCAAGTTCAGGGAGATTGTCACGATTGACACCATTGACAGTGTGGTCAACTGGGCTTTCCAAAACTGCATAAAAGATTCAAAAAAGAAATGAGGAACATGCTCGAAAACCACCATTTCTGTAATATTAGTTGCTCCTTCTGGAGCTTCTGGAGCTTCTGGTGCTGTATGCAGGTACCAAGTAAGCATTTCTAAAAATGTTTTCAATCGATTATATATGCCTATAGCCCCATAGATAAAAGTGGCGAGCTTAATTATGGCCCAATAGGTTTGGATCATTACAAAGGAAGAACCAATAGCATACAATGCTTTGCAAAATAATTCAATTAGAGGCCACATTTTTTTTTATTTATTTATCTATTTTCTTCAACAGCGGGGAAAAAAAAGTAGAGCTCAAGTTTACAAAGTAGAGCTTAAGGTTTACAAAATATACTGGGCTGTTGGCAGTCTGCCTGGATTTCAAGACCTCAAAGTTTGTAAACTATTCCAGGGTATTGGCGGTCCGCCCGGACTTTCAAGGTCAAGCTCCCAGGTGCAGAAACGTAAACTTAGATAGCTCCTTAACGAGAAAAAACTCTGTAAAAACTCTGCAGCTCTGTAAGAAGCTAAAAGAACAGCAGAAAAAAAAAAACGGCAACTTGCCACAGCAGGAAAAAAAACAAACGGCAACTTGCCCGATTCTCCACCAAAATCCTGTCGTGGGTTAGCCTAAAATCTACCTGCACCCATGACAGGGGGCAGTCGGCCCGCAGGCCGCTGGCCCAGAAGGAAAAGAAAAACAGGGAAAAGGAAATAAATACAGCGGCAACGATCTAAGGAGGCACACTTATTTACTAAATACTATATCGGAATACAGAATAACACAATATAATACAATATAATTGGAATTAAGGGTAACGAATCAAGTAAAATAAGAGAGAGTGAGTCCCGAAACCGAGAGGCCTACTGTAACTCTAGGCGAAACGGCTGGAACGCTCCCACACGGCTCTCCCCCTGGCTGGCAGGATCCAAGAGAGCGAGTCCAGCACTGAAGTGAGATTATATAGTCCTGGTCATATGACTGACCGTGGTGCTCCCTGGGACATTCAGTCTTCTTACTGTGAGCAACAGATTCGTCAAAATTATCATGCTTTATCATGATGTTATGATGTGGAATACTGATAGCAAATTACAACATTGCAAAACCATGACACCAGGTCAGTGAGGGAAAGGATTGTCCCTGTCTGCTCTGCACTGCTGCTGCCTCACCTGGAGCACTGGGTGCACTTCTGGGCACCACAGAACATAAAGGACGTTAAACCAAGGGAGGGTGTGCAAAGGAAGGCACTGGAACTGAGAGATCTGAAGTTCAGAGTTTCATTGGGATTGACTGCTTGTTCAGACTGGGCCCTTCTCACATCCCACAGCCTGCCATGAGACACGAGGCACAGATGGGACATGAACCTCACAGTGTCCCTGCAGCCCATGCAGAGCCTGGGATCTTCTGTCCCATGTCTTTCATTTAACATCATACAGACCTCCAACCCACTGCCCCAGGAAGGATCCTTAGTCAGCATGAGGTTCTCTCTGCCAAGGGCCTGGGGATCAGGGCTTGGCCTGTTTGCTTCATAGGACAAAGAAAGGGTTTCTCAGCATCAGAGCCACCATGCCAGTGCCTTTCATTGCCTGTAGTCATATCTTCCAATTATCTTCTCTAACTAGTCCCTGGGGAAGCTTGCTTGTTAATGTTCCTCAGTGGGCCCATTAATACTCCAAGAAAGTTCACTGTTACTTCTGACTTTGTCTTGCTGAGCACTTTGTATAAACTTCTCTCTGCACTGGAGGTTGATGGACTCAGCGTCAAATGCACCCTGGGGCTCATTATAATCTGAAGAGTCTCCTGTGCCTGTGCCTTCCTGTTATTTTCTTCAAGTTTTCAGAACTTGTTCAGCAAAATGGCGGGGTACCTGGATAGATCTTAAAGAGGAAGTGTCCAGCAGACATTTACTGTCTATTTATTTAGAGCTGGGTATAAACAAGTTTTAAAGCAGCACTGTGCAACTGGTATCAATCCAGGATGTCCCCAATGCGTTCTATTCTGTGTCGACAAATGATCTTCTCAACCACCCCACCCCACTTCTACTCACATTGGTCCCATGGGACTTGCATCACTTTTCCTCACATCACTCTTCTCCTCTGCAGCCACCTGCTCAGTGGTAAGTCTCCCTTTCAGCAACTCGAACAGGCTTTCCTCAGAGAATCAGCTGCAAACGGGCAAGGAAAGAGTTCTTTTTTTTTTTTTTTTTTTTTTTTTTTTTCTGCCAACAAACAGTAGGAAAGGTGATGCAATCGAATGAACGGTAAAACACAGTGATCTACTGCATGTCATGTCCAAGCTGCTTCTATTGAGGTTTGACATTCACAGGGAATAACTGTACAAGAAATGAGTTAGACAGACATAGGAAGGGATTGATGGAATCACAGTGAAGGACTTGACAACTTGTGATCTCAAGCGATGTGGGCCTGGAAATGAGCAGGATCAGGACACTAAATTTTAGAAGAGCAGACTTCAAGTTACTCAGTGCATTGCTGGCCAAGATCCCCTGGAGTGCTGCCCTCAAAGACAAGGATGTTGAGGAGAGCTGGCTGCTCTTCAAGGATGCCCTCCTGGAAGCACAAGAGGTCTCCATTCCACTGAATAAGAAAGTGGGCTCCACCGAATAAGAAAGGTAGGAAACCAGCATGGCTCAGCAAGGACCTGCTGAGAGAACTGAGGGCGAAGAAAGGGGTGTACAAGCTCTGGAAACAAAGCTGTGTCACCTCAGAAGAATACAGGGATGCCGTCCGGACTTGCAGACATTGGATCAGGGAAGCCAAGGCGCAGGCAGAACTGAACTTGGCAAGGGATGTGAAAAACAATACGAAAGCCTTCTACAGGTACATTGGCCAGAAGAGACGGGCCAAAACAGGCGTACCAACTTTGGTAAATTTAAAAGGAGGACTGGATTCAACAGATGAAGAGAAAGCTGAGGTGCTGAATGAGTTCTTCACCTCGGTTTTCACTGGTGTCCAGGATTCTAGTCTTTTTCACGTCCCTAAGACCTGCATTCCCAAACCTCTATGTGGGGACCAAGGAGGTAAATCCTTCCCCACAGTAAGGGCAGAGCAAGTCCCAGAGTGCTTCCTTAGACTGAATGTGTACAAGTCTATGGGGCCAGATGGCGTGCATCGCAGGGTCCTGAAGGAGCTGGCTGAGGTGGATGCCGAGCCGCTCTCCATCATATTTGAGAAGTCGTGGCTGTCAGGTGAGGTCCCGGATGACTGGAGGAAGGGTCACGTCACTCCCATATACAAGAAGGGGAGCACGGAGGACCCGGGTAACTACAGGCCGGTGAGTCTCACCTCCGTGCCTGGGAAGATCATGGAACAGATCCTCCTGGACAACAAGATCAATCACATAAAGAATGAGAATGTGATCTGAGACAGCCAGCACAGCTTCACCAGGGGAAGGTCATGCTTAACTAATCCTGTGGCCTTCTGTGATGGAGTGACAGCTATGGTGGATGAAGGGAAGGCAACCGATGTCATTTACCTGGACCTGAGCAAGGCCTTTGACATGGTCCCCCACCACATCCTCATCTCCAAATTGGAGGGAAGTGGATTTGATGGGTGGACAACTAGATGGATAAGCAATTGGTTGAAGAGCTGCAGACAGAGGGTGGTGGTCAGTGGCTCTATGTTCTGGTGGAAGCTGGTAGCGAGTGGTGTCCCCCAAGGGTCTGTCTTGGGACCTGTGCTCTTTAACATCTTTGTTAATGACATCGATGAGGGAATTGAGTGCACCCTCAGCAAGTTTGCTGACGACACCAAGCTGAGTGGCACAGTTGATACGATGGAAGGAAGGGATGCCATCCAGAGAGACTTCAACAGACTGGAAAGGTGGGCTCGGGTGAACCTAATGAGGTTCAACACAGCAAAGTGCAAGGTTTTGCACTTGGGCCGGAAGAACCTCAGGCACCTGTACAGGCTGGGATCAGAAGTCCTTGAGAGCAGCTCGGCAGAGAAGGACCTGGGGGTCCTGATGGACGAGAGACTCAACATGAGCCAGCAGTGCGCTCTGGCAGCCCGGAAGGCAAATGGGATCCTGGGCTCCATCAGGAAAGGGGTGGCCAGCAGGGATAGGGAGGTAATTGTCCTTCTCTACTCTGCTCTTGTGAGGCCCCATCTGGAGTACTGTGTCCAGTGTGGAGCCCTCAGTACAAGAAAGACAGAGAGCTGTTGGAAAGGGTCCAGAGGAGGGTCACGAAGATGATCAGGGGGCTGGAGCACTTCCCCTATGAGGACAGGCTGAAGGAGTTAGGCTTGTTCAGCCTGGAGAAGAGAAGGCTGAGGGGTGATCTCATTGCAGTTTTCAGTACCAGAAGGGAACCTATAATCAGGAGGGGAGTAAACTCTTTGAAAGGGCTGACAATAGCAGGACTAGGGGAAATGGATCCAAGTTAAAAGTGGGAAGATTTAGGTTGGATGTTAGGGGGAAGTTCTTTACTAGGAGAGTGGTTAGTCCCTGGAACAGGCTGCCCAGGGAGGTTGTGAATGCCCCGTCCTTGGAGGTGTTCAAGGCCAGGTTGGACGGGGCTCTGGCCAACCTGATCTAGTAATGGCGTATGTTGGTGGCCCTGCCAGGCAGGGGGTTGGAACTACATGATCCTCGAGGTCCCTTCCAACCCGGGTCATTCTGTGATTCTGGGTATTTTCAAGGAGTGTATATGTCCAGCCTCAATAGGCAGCTGTCCACCATACATCATTCCATACACTTCAAGAGTCCCTCATTCACATGAAAACTATCAGTTGGTCCCTGCATTACTGTCAAATTTTACATTTTCCAGATAATTATCAGGATAACGAATGGGTGCAGCAGTAAAAACTCCTCGTTACAACATGGAAAACCTTTTGTGAGCATTAGTTCTATAGAGGTTATAATACTCTCCCACTTACATATACAATTTATTCACCTATCTGAGGAGAAGTTAAAGGTTAGTTAAAATAATAGTACAATATATATATATGCCTATAGAAAAACTTGTCATGATTTCCTTCTAATTCTTCTCTTTTAAAGGTTTATCTGTGGCAGCAGTTCCCACGCCTCAGGGCTGGTGGGTGCCTTTACCAGTGTGTAGTGAGTCCATCCTTTCTCGGCATCCTCACAGCTGTTTCAGTCATTAGAAGTACTTGGAACGGTCCTTCCCAGTCAGGCTGCAGCTTTGTCTCCTTCCCCGTCTGGATCAGGATCCAGTCCCCAGCTTGAAATGGGAGAACTGCAGATTTCAAAGATGATGTTGGTGCTAATAGTCCTTGGATCCTGGTCAGTAGCAGTTACTGCATAAACTGCCTTACATTCTCCTTGTCTCACAAAACTGCAGCTGTCAGAACCCACTTTGGACCCCTCAGGACCCACCAGGACCCCCATAGAAGTACGCAGGTCTCCCATAGGACCCATCAGGACCGCCTTAGGAGAACACAGGACCCCCATAGGACCCATCAGGACCCTCTTAGGACCCATAGAACCCACCAGGAACTTCTACATCTTCTAGGGGTTTGTCCTTCAGGTCTCACTGACCATCTGAAATGTGCAGGTCCAGTTGTTTCAAAGCAGTCAGGAGATACTGGTACTCCAGGTGTTCCGCAAAGGAAAGATACTGGGTTGACAATATTAGTTACAATTATTTCTACATCATCCTGCTCTGTCAGGATGGGCCTGGTATTTCAGGGATCTTTGGGGTGAGAGCCAATGTCCCCCATTTGCCTCCAATACAGTAAACACTGTGTGAGATATTAAAACTGGCATCCTTTGGCCCAGTGTAGATTTACAGGCTTCTTGAATATTGAGCACCAGTGCAGCCACCGCCCTCAGACACCCTGACCGTCCCTTACTCACTTCATCAAGCTGTTTGGAGCTTTACGACCAGTCCATGGCTGTGCATCCGCAGTCAGCACCATCCTGTCATTCCTGGGAATGTATGGAGTTCCTTGGCAATGTGCGGCTCAGGGGTTTGTCAGATGGCTTCTTTCCTGGCGATCCTTAAGGTTCAAAGTCCAGCTGTAATCTCCCAAATATGTCACTTGCTGTTGAGTTATTTGTGCTTTCCGTCAACCAAGAAACTCAGCAGACTCACAGACCATTGCACCGCTCTCTTTTGTTGCTGTGGCATCCACCTGCTGCAATTAAGTTCCACCCTGGGCTGGAGGATCCCAGGTCACAGGCTCACGAGTTGACCAGTTCTCAACAATCATTAAGCTGTTCTCACAGCCCTGGGTAACACTGTGCTGGTTCACTGAGTCTCTTCTCCCCAGATTGGCCAAACCAGGCAGAAGAGACATGCTTCAAATCCAGAAGGTAAACTCCACCTGTTCATTCCTTAACTGGGTTAATGAGGTGCATGGATTTGCCACCACTGAGTGTATCCACTCAACAATTCCATTACTTGCCCTCAAGTCTTGTACCAAACAATTGCACTTGCGATCTAGCAATAGGTTGCAGAATATACTAGCAATAGGTTTCAGGCACTGGAAATCAGTGAGGATGTGAGTGGAGAGAGGATGGAGGACCTGCCTAAAAGATTAGATTGTTGCCGCTGTATTTATTTCCTTTTTCCCTGTTTTCTTTTCCTTCTGGGCCAGCAGCCTGTGGGCCGACTGCCCCCCTGTCATGGGTGCAGATAGATTTTAGGTTAATCTATGACATGCAGTTTGAGCCAGGAGAATTTACAAGTCAGTAGGAGTCAATGGGAGTCAATGGGAGTCAATGGGGGTCAATGGGAGTCAAAGGGAGTCAATGGGAGGCAATGGGAGTCAATGGGGGTCAATGGGAGTCATTGGGGGTCAATGGGGGTCAATGGGGGTCAATGGGGGTCAATTAGAGTCAGTGGGAGTCAATGGGAGTCAATGGGGTCAATGGGAGTCAATGGGGGTCAATGGAGGTCAATGGGGGTCAATGGGAGTCAATGGGAGTCAATGGGAGTCAGTGGGGGTCAATGGCAGTCAATGGAAGTCAATGGGAGTCAATGGGAGTTAATGGGGGTCAATGGGAGTCAATGGGGGTCAATGGGAGTCAATGGGAGTCAATCGAGATCAATGGGAGTCAATGGGAGTCAATGGGAGTCAATGGGAGTCAATGGGAGTCAATGGGGGTCAATGGGAGTCAATGGGGTCAATGGGAGTCAATGGGAGTCAATGGGAGTCAATGGGAGTCAATGGGAGTCAATGGGGGTCAATGGGAGTCAATGGGAGTCAATGAGTGTCAATGGGAGTCAATGGGGGTCAATGGGAGTCAATGGGGGTCAATGGAAGTCAATGGGAGTCAATCGAGGTCAATGGGAGTCAATGGGAGTCATTGGGAGTCAATGGGAGTCAATGGGAGTCAGTGGGGGTCAATGGGAGTCAATGGGGTCAATGGGAGTCAATGGGAGTCAATGGGAGTCAATGGGAGTCAATGGGAGTCTTCACAAACAGAAAGGTCAGCGTGCAGATGCTTGAGGTGATGGCTGTAACAGCTGCAGTGCACCTCTGGCGAATGATACCCTCTAACATTGTTGCAGATTCCATCTTTGCAGTCAAGCAGTTGGCCCGGATGGGCCAGGAAGGTCTCTCAAGTACAGAGGCTGCTGGAACTCTGGAAGAGGCCTTGGTCTTCCGCACAGCTCCTGTTGCACCCTTACGTGTGTGTGATCACTCTGGGGTGCCAAGCCTTTTTGCCACAGGTAATGCAATAGCAGATAAAGTTACCAGCACACCTGTCATTGGCCTGGGATCGCTGCAGATCTGGCAAATGGATGTCACCTGGGAGCCTTGCTTGTCTCCCTGCCAATGGTGGGTTATTGCTGTGAGTACCTCCTCTATTGTCATTATGGCCACTCAGCATGTCAGGTCTGGCTCGACTGCAGTCCGATACCATTGGACAATCGCTGTTGCTGTGGTTGGTTTAACCAGTTACGTTAGGACTCACAATGGGAACTGCCTCATTTCTCGCTTTACTGACTATGGGAAGTGGGATAAGAGTTCTTTCTTTACAGGAGCAGTCAATGGGGAATCTGGTACCTGAGGTTGTTCTGCTCCTGTTGGTCTCAGTGATAAGTATCGCTCGAACAACAAGTGCAGGGACCTTTGGGATTCAGTCTGGAATTGTTGGGTCTCAGCCAACAGTAGATTCACATAATCTGTGGTTGCAACTTCACTTATCTCTTAAGGTGTGATCTTCTTATCCTATAGGTTGAGATTCTAGTTACCTAGTCGCTACATATCAAGTACGCGTTAATGCAACGATGGTGCATGTTGCCGTGTGCTGATGAGCTGATGGACGCTATCGAGGATATGGACAGAAAGACTTTGACGGATGTTCACCATACAGAGAAGATACATCAGGCGTAAGAAGAATGAAGAGGGATGGAAAACATCGTGGACGAGAATTGCTTCTCGAAAGGTTCCTGACAACAAGAGGACTATTCAATCACTTGCTCCACACAGTTGTGGTGGTGTTTTCATAACATGGTTGTGCCTTATGCTACTAATTATATTATAGAGAGTTTGTTAAGGTTTAGTTAAGGGTTCATATAGAGTACTATATAATATTAGTTATGGTAAGAGTGTATTTTAAGGTTATGCATAGTATGTTAAGGTATAGCAAATAAGACGGATCTTTAAGAGTTTCTTTAGGTATTTCCATTAGAGTATAGAATACCATCGAATGCAGGATAAGCTTTAAGCATTGGTTAGGTTTATAGTGTTGCGTATTGTAACGGGTTAAGTTTTCTTAGCATGGGGAGGGGGAGATGTTGTATTAGGCAAAATACGGGGATATCGGGCTGTCACGCGACAGGCCCTCCCTAGTTTCTGGAAGGATCGATGACGTGTACAAGAGAGGCGTACACGAAGAGCATAGTTTATATAAGTGTGTGTTTGCTTTAAGAAATCGCCTTTTTACCGCTCACCCTCTTGGTGTTACTTCGGTAATTGGCCCAGCTGCGGACTTCTAGGGTCTTAAAGTCTTCAAACCACGGTTTATTTGTAATACACAATGCTGACAACGTCTTTTAGTTGGAATCTTAGTATCTCTCGTACCCTGATCGACCAGTTCCAAACTTTAAGAGTTTTCCCAGTCACCTTAACCTTCAATTATTAGATACAAGGTGCCAAACACTTGTAGCAGATGATGATAATGGTCATACAACCTATAACTCTTGTGATTACAGCTAGGAGATCCCAGGTTACCATTTGAGAGCATAGCCACTATATCCCATACCCGTAGGAGAGACCAGCCTAGGTCTGACCTACAGCCAACCACCTGGGGGAGAGCACTTGCTCTTTTTTCAATACATATGACTTAAAGCTCCCCTTCATAGGAACTCCCCCAAGGACTCTTCCTACCCCAGCAGCAACCAAACCCGTGAGTTCACCTCCCAAGGGGCAGCACGGATGGCTATACTCTGTGTAGGATGTCTCCTCACAATTTATAGGCTCCCCTTACCATACACATACATCATCCACCTATGGATGGTTCTTGTCTGTCCCCTCAGTGATCATGTGTAAATGCCAGACCTGGAAAGCTCTGCTCCTGGCCCTTAATAAAAAAGACACACAGACAAGGACAGGGACTCTCTGACTCCCCCTTTGCAGGGCTGTCATTCAGCTGAGGCAATCAGTGCAGGTGTCTGATCTCCAGATGTAAAACCCTGGGGTTGAAAGGAGATTCACTTCCCAAAGACCAATGGGAGATGGGATTCCTCTTGACTCGAAGCAGACGAGCACAAGGAGTTGCCTGCATGCGTGAGCCCCAGGTCTGAATCCTTAGTGTTTCTTAAGATGGAAGTTACTTGCTCAAAAACAGACACTTGATGAGCACAAGGTGCCTGTGGTGCTCATGGATGTGTGCAGCAGTGCCTGCAAGCTGTGGTAGACAACATCTGAGAGAGCTGCCTCCTTCCTGAGCATCAGCTGGAGGCCAGACGGGGCATGGGAGTATTCGTGGCATCCTGAATGAAATCAGATCTGGTCGGCATTTAAACAGCTCTTCTTCCAACCTCAGGATCAGTGTGTCCCTGTGAGCAAGAAATCAGGAAATGGTGACAGGAGACCTGCGTGGATGAGCAAGGAGCTCACACAGAAACTCAAAAGGAAAAAGAAGGTCAACAAAATGTGGAAAAAGGGTCTGACCACTTGGGAAGAGTACAGAAATTCTGTCTGGACATGCATGGATGTAACGAAGAAGGCAAATGATCACCTGGGATTAAATCTGGCAAAAGTGATAAAGGATAAAAAAAAAAAAGATTTTCTGACTATATTGATTGTAAAAGGAAGGCTAGGTAGACTGTAGGTCCCCTACTAAGTGAGGAGGGTGTTCTGGTAATGGGGGATGCTATAAAGTGGAAACAATGAAAGCCTTCCTTGCTTCTGTCTGCAGCAAAAAGGCTCTCTGTCAGGAATCCCAGACCCTGGAGCTTATTGAGAGAGTCAGGGGAATGGAAGACTTCCCATTAGTCAGGGAAGAGCTTGTCCAAGAGCGCCTAGGCCACACCGATGTTCATAAATCCATGGGACCCAATGGGGTGTATCCACAAGTGCTGAGGGAGCTGGCAGAGGTGATTGCTGAACCACTCTCTATCATCTTTGAGAGGTCATGGAGAATGGGGCAGGTGCCTGAAGACTGGAGGATAGCCAATGTCTCTCCGGTCTTCAAAAAGGGCAAGAAGGAAAAATCTAAGTAATTACAGGCTAGGCAGATGGGAGGGGAGGCATGGGGAGCTGGGGAGCATGGGGAAGCAATGCAGGTTGATTATATCATGATCTTGCAATGGTAAGTGTTATGTGCTTACCATGGTGGAGACAACCACTGGGTGGCTTGAAACATACGCAGTACCCCATGCTACTGCCAGAAACACCATACTGGGTCTTGAGAAACAAGTCCTGTGGCAACATGGCACCCCAGACAGGATTGAGTCTGATAAAGGGACACCTTTCAAAAATTACCTTAGAAATACTTGGGCCAAGATCATGGCATTGAGTGGATTTATCATATCCCCTACCATGCACCAGCTCTGGTAAAATTGAATGACACAATGGGGTATTGATAACTATGTTGAAAGCAATGGGAGGTGGAACATTTACGCACTGGGAGAAGCATTGTGCAGAAGCCACTTGGTTGGTCAATACTAGAGGATCTGTCAATCGTGATGGTCCTACCCAATCCAGCCCCCTACACACTATAGAAGGAGATAAGATCTCTGTTGTACATGTAAAGAACATGTTGGGAAAAGCTGTTTGGGTCCTTCCAGCCTCTGGAAAGGGCAAACCTCTCTGTGGAATGTTTTTGCCCAGGAACCTGGGTGCACTTGGTGGGTGATACAGGAAGATGGGGATGCTCAATGTGTACCACAAGGGAATTTGATGTTGGGAGAGTGCAGTTATTAATTCCGTCTATATATATATGTATACAGACCTGTGTGTGTAATGCATGTTAATTATTGTTTATTTCTATATAGATATGTTTTCTAAGCATGATGTAATGATGTAGAATAAGGGGCGGAATGTCATAGTTTTGTAGTTTTTCCGATTGGTATTCCACATATTATGGTTAGTAAAACTCCTTAGGTCATTGCCGCTGTTCTGTTGGTTTCCTTGAGCCTAGCTCCCATCTGCCCACCCTGTTCCCTTTTAATTTGTTGGGGCCCAGGGGGGCCACAAGCCTACTGCCCCCTCTGTCATGGACATAGATTGATCTAGATAACTACAAGACATTGCCAGCAAGGAGACCAGCCCTGGCGCAGCCATTCATTTTACCGATTACTGACTGCTGTCCCAGAGTGCTGCTGTAGAGAAAACAGGGCTTTATTGATACACACAAGACCTTTCAGGCCTGCACAAATGCGAGGACTTGAGAGCATTGTGGCAGTGTAAATAGAGCAAGATTGAAAAGAGCATGTTGTGCTCCTGTGCCTATGGCTGTACCTGCACACGACCCAGGCAAGGAAGGAAGAGAGAAGAGATAAGAAAAAGTCTATTTTGAAAGCTTTTTAGGTACCTTTTAACCAACTAGGGAATCTGGTTTCATGTTTACATGAGCCCTTGAAGTGAGAAAATGGAAAACGGATTGGAAAGAAATAGTGAAATAAATTGCAGGGTATTTTTGCAGATTAGTGTATCACAAATAATCAAAAATAGAAACTAGTCTAAAAAATAAAGAACCACCACAGGGAATTATGTGAGGAAGATGTGCACTTTATTGATTGTGAAGTGTGTATTGCAACACCTTCCTGAGAGCGTGCTTGATCTCCCTGTTCCTCATGCCGTAGATAATAGGGTTTAGAGTTGGAGGAAACACAGAGTACAGAATTGCCATCATCAGATCCACAGATGGGGAGGAAATGGAGAAGGGCTTCAGGTAGGCAAAAATGCCAGTGCTGACAAATAGGGAGACCACGGCCAGGTGAGGGAGGCACGTGGAGAAGGCTTTGTGCCGTCCCTGCTCAGAGGGCATCCTCAGCACAGCAAGGAAGATCTGCACATAGGACACAACTATGAAAACAAAGCACCCAAAGGCTAAACTGACACTAAAAATGAGAAGCACAACTTCCCTGAGGTAGGAGTCTGAGCAGGAGAGCTTGAGGATCTGGGGGATTTCACAGAAAAACTGGTTGACAACATTGCCTTGGCAGAGAGGCAGTGAAAACGTACTGGCAGTGTGCAGCAGGGAATAGAGAAGCCCAGCGCCCCAGGCAGCTGCTGCCATGGTGGCACAAGCTCTGCTGTCAATCAAGGTCCCGTAGTGCAGGGGCTTGCAGATGGCAACATAGCGGTCATAGGACATGATGGTGAGAAATGAAAACTCTGCTGAGAGGAAGAAGAACAAGAAAAAGAGCTGTGCAGCACATCCTGCATAGGAAATGGCCCTGGTGTCCCAGAGGGCGTTGGCCATGGCTTTGGGGAGAGTGGTGGAGATGCTGCCCAGGTCGAGGAGGGCCAGGTTGAGCAGGAAGAAGTACATGGGGGTGTGCAGGTGCTGGTCGCAGGCTATGGCTGTGCTGATGAGGCCGTTGCCCAGGAGGGCAGCCAGGTAGATGCCCAGCAAGAGCCAGAAGTGCAGGAGCTGCAGCTGCCGCGTGTCTGCCAATGGCAGCAGGAGGAACTCGCTGATGGAGCTGCTGTTGGGCATCTGCTTTTCTTCCTTGGCTTGAAGTCCTGTTCAGAGTGCAGAATATAAGGAAAAGTTCAAACCATTCTCAGAGACACTTTCTGCTGTATTATGAAATCTTTTAATTCTCCTATGACATTGTTCATTTAGCACCACAACTTTAATTTAATTTCATGAAGTTCAACATTCCATAAGCCGAAGAAGCATATGGAGTTGTAGCCTTACTGTCATCTTCTAATCTTATCCCATCTCCATGGTTATTCTCATCTGTTTCTTGTCTCATAACTTTTCCCACACAGCTCTTAGAGCCCCCAAACCCAACCTCTGTTCCTTCCAGTATTTATAAGATAAACATGCCTGTTTGCAAGATAAGTGCATTATTCTTGTCAAGAGGAAATGATAATTTCAACTAGTTCCACCCTTTGAGAGAGAAGAAGCTGAAGCACAGCGCATGTGACTGTTCTCAAAACAAACAATAGACTGAAGAGAATTTCAGGTATCTCAGAGCTGTGTCCAGATTAGGCAGCCCATTTTAGATTTCCACCTACAATCCTTCTTGCCTTCCCTCAGAGCAGGAGATGGAAAGTCCCTTCCCGGTCTCTCCTCTTGCAAAGTGCCCTCAGATGCATTCAGTTTTGCAGTTGAGCTGTGATCCCCCTGCCCCAGGCAGCAGCTGTGGCAGCACAAGCCCTGCCGGGGGGCTCCTTCCCCCCACACGTCTCCCCGCAGCACCCTGGACAGCTCCCCGGGCAGGCTGAGTGCTGAGCCTGGCAGGCGGCAGAGTCCCATAGCCGGCACACAGCCCCTGGGGCACAGCAGGGACCCTGCTCTGCAGGACAGCCCTGGGCACCCGCCTGCAGCCCCACATGCACAACCTGCAGCCGTGCTGGGACATGCGACCCTCAGGGCTGTGCTCTGATACTGCAGCACGGAAGCCCTCAGCTGGAGCAGAAGGCTTTTTCCACAGTAAAGAATCATGCAGTGCCTGCAGCCAGATTTGCTATGGGATGTCCCAGATTAAGTTAACCCTCTATGAAATGCAGCTGCACGGTCTGCAGTGAAACTTACCTTGTCATGGTCTGTGGGCAATGCTCCTGCAGTGAGCTCACAGCCTGCTCACACCGTACACATCCTGCATGCTCTCTCCCCTTTCTCTCCTCTCCTTCCTTTAACTGCAGGCTGTGCTGTGCACTAGAGCTGCTCCTGGGCACAGCTGTCTCTCTGCAGCCCTGCCCATTTTTAAGAGCTCCCTGTGTCCCAGGAGCCCGGCCCAGCTCAGCAGAAGAATATGTCATGTTTATCCTTCCCACTTGTCTCCCCTGAGATGTCCCTGGATCCTCATGGCAAACAGCTCCTGAAAGACAACAGCATCATGACAGTACATTAAAATCTGTTGAATTTAACACCGGATTTCTAGTGGTCAGTGACTAGTTCCAGACATGTGGTGAGTCCTGAAACTAAAAGGGCACCAAGAGAAGGACACAGTATCATAGAATCATAGAATCACCATGGTTTCAAAAGACCTTAAAGAGCATCCAGTCCAACTGTTCACCTACCACCAATAGCTCCCACTAATCCATGTCCCTCAACACAACATCCAGTCATTCCTTGAACACCTCCAGGTCCGGTGACACCACCAACACCCTGAGCAGTCCATCCCTGGTCCCAAAGTGCAGGACATGGCATTTGGCCTAGTGAACCTCATCCCATTGGCTTCATCCCAGCTCTCCAGCCTGTCCAGATCCCTCCGTAGTGCCTTGCTAACCCGAGACAGATCCACACTCCCAGTCAATTTGGTGTAATCCACAAACCTACATAGGATGCCCCCAATGCCCTCATCCCTGTCATCAATAAAGATAGTGAAGATGACTGGCCCCTGCGCCAGACCCTTGGGGAACACCAGGGAGGTGCTCAGGTAGGTTTCCATCTTGAATATCTCCAGACAAGGAGACTCCACAACACCCTTGAGCAGCCTGTTCCAGTGCTCAGTCACCCTCACCATTAAGAACTTCTTGCACACATTATGCGGAACTTCCTACGCTCCAGTTTCTGTCCATTACCCCTTGTCCTGACTTCACACACTGCTGAAAAGAGCCTGGTCTTGCCACCTTGACTCCACACCTCAGATATTTATAGATCTGGATCAGGTCCCCTATCAGTCTTCATTTCTCAAGGCTAAGCAGACCCAGCTCACTTAGCCTTTCTTCATAGGGGAGATACTTCCGAACCTTCACAATATTTGTGGACCTCTGTTGAACTCTTTCCAAGAGATCCCTGTCTTTTTTTGTACTAGAGAGCCCAGGACTGGACACAGTACTCCAGATGAGGCCTTACCAGGGCAGTTTAGAGGCGAAGGATCAACTCCCTCAACCTGCTGGCCATGCTCTTTTTCATGCACCCCAGAATGGCATTGGACTTTTTGGCCACGAGGGCACACTGCTGGCTCATGGCCAACCTGTTGTCCATCAGGACACCCAGGTCCCTCTTGGAAGAGCTCCTCTCCAGCAGCTCATCCCCCAACCTGTCCTGGTGCATGCAATTATTTCTACCTAGGTGTAAGACTCTACACTTGCTTTTGTTAAACCTCATCTGGTTTCTTACTGCCTGGCTCTCCAGCCTGTCCAGGTCTCGCTGAATGGCAGCAAAACCTTCAGGTGTGTCAGCCAATCCTGCCAAGTACATATCATCAGTAAACTTGCTGAGTTTGGCCACTATCCCCTTGTCAAGGTCACCAATAAAGATGTTGAACAAGACCGGACTCAGCACCAACCCCTGGTATACTACCCAGGAGCTACTTACATGGCTCCAACTGTTCTCTGCACTGCCAACGATGACCCTCTGTGCTCTGCCAGTCAGACAGTTCTCAACCCACCTCACTGTTCCCTCATCTTTCCCACTCTTCCTTATTTTTGTTATAAGGATATTGTGAGAGACAATATCAAATGGCTTGCTGGAATCAAAGTAGACGACATCTACTGCTCTCCCCCCCCATCCACCCAGCTGGTGGCAATGTCATAGAAGGCTGTCAGGTTGGTTGATCATGACCTCTCCTTTGTGGACCCATGCTGACTACTCCTGACAACCTCCTTTTCATCCAGCTGTCGGGAAATGGCTTCCAGCACAAGCTGTTCCATCACATTTCCAGGGACACAGCTGAGGCTGCCTAGCCTGCAATTGCCCGGATCTTCGTTCTTGCCCTTTTTGCAGACCAGAGTGACATTGTCTGTCGTCCAGTCTTCAGGCACCTCCCCTATTCTCCAAGACCTCTCAAAGATGATCGTGAGTGGTGCAGAAATCACCGCTGCTAGCTCCCTCAGCATCCGTGGATACACCCCGTAATGTCCCATGGCTTTATGAACATTGGTGTGGCCTAGGCGCTCATGGACCAGCTCTTCCCTGACTAACGGCACTTCTTCCCTTCCCTAGACCCTCATACTAATCACCAGGGTCTGGGATTCCTAAGGGAGAGCTTTTTCACAAAAGACAGAAGCAAAGAAGGCCTTCAGTATCTACAGCTTCTCAGCACACTCCATTACCATAACACCCCCCTCACTTAGTAGGGGACCCACAGTCTCCTTAGTTTTCACTCTTAACATAGTCTAAAAAGCCTTTTTTATTATCCAATATAATAAGTGTCAACCCATTTATGTAATACGATGCACTGCCTGTGAGAAAGTGTGTGAGGTTGGTGGGCCAGTCAGTGCAGGTTCTGTGGCGAGATGTTTGTAACTGAACAATACAGACTGTTAATGGAAAGATAGATGGTATTAAAGCTGTTTGTGGAAGAACTGTATTGTTTGACAAACTGTTTTGAAGGTATAAGAAACTGCAATTGCTGATGGCATATGGAAGTGTACTTGAGGGTATGTGGAAGTATGAATGAGGGTTCAAATAGTGGAAGAGTTTACAGAGAAAAAAGGGTTAAAGAGGAAGTGAGTTTATCTGCACTGACATGAGAGCAACCCCCTGCACCGCTCCTCTGTGAGCAGAGCAGAGCAAAGAAGAGACAGAGTCCCCATGTATCAGGTAGTGTTATTCTACTTATACAAGGATGAGCTCAAAAGAGAAGAGGCGGATATTCCTCTCTGCTCCATCTGTGGCATACTCTGGAGTTCAAGGCATTGCAAAGCTATGGCACGTCTACGTTCTTGAACTGATGACACCTTAGTGTGCTCAGGGCTCTCATTTCAATTGCATCTAAATAAATGTAGGGTCATGTCAGTTGACAGGAAGCTGGCAAATGTTGTCTCGTAAGGAAGAGCAAGAAAGGTGACAGGGGCAATTATGGACCTGTCAGTCTCACTCCAGTGCCTGGTAAAATGATGGAGACAATGATGGTGGGAGTTATGGAAAATCAGCTGAAGGACAACTCTGTCATTGGTCACAGCCAACACAGCTTCCAGAGGGGAAGGTCCTGTTTAACTATCGGACTTTTTATGACAAGGTTAGCAAATTGGTTGATCAAGGGAAGCCAGTTGAAGTTATCTTTGAGGATTTCAGTAGAGCTTTTGATACTATTTCTCACAACACCCTTCTGAGCAGAATGTCCTTCATTCCGCTAGGCAGAAATATAACATGGTGGGTGAACAGTTAGTCAATAGGTCAGGCCCAAAGCACTATAGTCGCTGGGTTCCATCAGGCTGGTAGATGGTCACTATCAGGGTTCCCCAGGGCACCATTTTAGGGCCACTTCTCTTTCATGTTTCTGCGGATGACTTGCATGAAGGACTAGAAGATGTTCTGAGCAAGTTTGCTGATGAGACCAGATGAGGAGGTGCTGTTGCCTTCAATGAGTGGGGAGAGATGTGGACAACTCAGAGAAGTGGGTACCAGTTGGTCCTAAGCACCAAGTGCATAAAGCATAACAAGTGCCTGATTGTGCACCTGGGTAGGGGCAATCCTGGACATACACACTGTCTGGATATGGGACACTAGAGAGTGGTCTGACTGAAAAGGATTGGGGGTCCTGGTCAACATCAAATTGAACATGAGTCAGCAGTGTGCCCAGGCACCCAGGAAGCTCAGCGGTCCATTGGAGTGCATCAAGCAAGGCATTGCCAGCAGGGTGAGGGAAAGGATTGTCCCTGTCTGCTCTGCACTGCTGCTGCCTCACCTGGAGCACTGGGTGCACTTCTGGGCAACACAGAACATAAAGGACGTTAAACCATGGGAGGGTGTGCAAAGGAAGGCACTGGAACTGAGAGAGCTGAAGTTCAGAGTTTCATTGGGATTGACTGCTTGTTCAGACTGGGCCCTTCTCACATCCCACATCCTGCCATGAGACACAGGACTCACATGGAACATGAACCTCACAGTGTCCCTGCAGCCCATGCAGAGCCTAGGATCTTCTGTCCCCATGTCTTTCATTTAACATCATACTGACCTCCAACCTACTGCCCCAGGAAGGATCCTTAGTCAGCATGAGGTTCTCTCTACCAAGGGTCTGGGGATCAGGGCTTGGCCTGTCTGCTTCATAAGACAAAGAAAGGATTTCTCAGCATCAGAGCCACCATGCCAGTGCCTTTGCCTGCCTGTAGTCATATCTTCCAATTATCTGCTCTAACTAGTCCCTAGGGAAGCATGCTTGTTATTGTTCCTCAGTGGGCCCATTAATACTCCAAGAAAGTTCACTGTTACTTCTGACTTTGTCTTGCTGAGCACTCTGTGCAAACTTCTCTCTGCACTGGAGGTTGATGGACTCAGCACCAAATGCACCCTGGGGCTCATTATAACCTGAAGAGCCTCCTGTGCCTTGTGCCTTCCTGTCATTTTCTTCAAGTTTTCAGACCTTGTGCAGCAAAATGGAGGGGTACCTGGAGAGATCTTAAAGAGGAAGAATCCAGCAGACATTTACTGTCTATTTATTTAGAGCTGGGTATAAACAAGTTTTAAAGCAGCACTGTGCAACTGGTATCAATCCAGGATGTCCCCAATGCGTTCTATTCTGTGTCAGCAAATGTTCTTCTCAACCACCCCACCCCATTTCTACTCACATTGGCCCCATGGGACTTGCATCACTTTTCCTCACATCACTCTTCTCCTCTGCAGCCACCCGCTCAGTGTTTAGTCTCCCTTTCAGCAACTCGAACAGGCTTTCCTCAGAGAATCAGCTGCAAACGGGCAAGGAAAGAATTCTTTTTTTTTTTTTTTTTTTTTTTTTTTTTTTTGCCAACAAACAGTAGGAAAGGTGATGCAATTGAATGAACGGTAAAACACAGTGATCTACTGCATGTCATGTCCAAGCTGCTTCTATTGAGGTTTGACATTCACAGGGAATAACTGTACAAGAAGTGAGTTAGACATAGATAGGAAGGGACTGATGGAATCACAGTGAAGGACTGGACAACTTGTGATCTCGAGCGATGTGGGCCTGGCAAAGAGCAGGATCAGGACACTGAACTTTAGAAGAGCAGACTTCAAGCTACTCAATGGACTGCTAGCCAAGATCCCCTGGCGTGCTGCCCTCAAAGACAAGGATGTTGAGGAGAGCTGGCTGCTCTTCAAGGATGCCCTCCTGGAACCACAAGAGGTCTCCATTCCACTGAATAAGAAAGTGGGCTCCACTGAATAAGAAAGGTAGGAAACCGGCATGGCTCAGCAAGGACCTGCTGAGAGAACTGAGGGCGAAGAAAGGGGTGTACAAGCTCTGGAAACAAAGCTGTGTCACCTCAGAAGAATACAGGGATGCTGTCCAGACTTGCAGACGTTGGATCAGGGAGGCCAAGGCGCAGGCAGAACTGAACTTGGCAAGGGATGTGAAAAACAATAAGAAAGCCTTCTACAGGTACATTGGCCAGAAAAGACGGGCCAAAACAGGTGTACCTACTTTGGTAAATTTAAAAGGAGAACTGGCTTCAACAGATGAAGAGAAAGCTGAGGTGCTGAATGAGTTCTTCACCTCGGTCTTCACTGGTGGCCAGGATTCTAGTCTTTTTCATGTCCCTAAGCCCTGCATCCCCAAACCTTTATGTGGGGACAGTAAGGGCACAGTAAGGGCAGAGCAAGTCCAAGAGTGCCTCCTTAGACTGAATGTGTACAAGTCTATGGGGCCAGATGGCGTGCATCCCAGGGTCCTGAAGGAGCTGGCTGAGGTGGTTGCCGAGCCACTCTCCATCATATTTGAGAAGTCGTGGCTGTCAGGTGAGGTCCCGGATGACTGGAGGAAGGGTCACGTCACTCCCATATACAAGAAGGGGAGCATGGAGGACCCGGGGAACTACAGGCCGGTGAGTCTCACCTCCGTGCCTGGGAAGATCATGGAACAGATTCTCCTGGACAACATGCTCAATCACAGAAAGAATGTGAATGTGATCCGAGACAGCCAGCACGGCTTCACCAGGGGAAGGTCATGCTTGACCAATCCTGTGGCCCTCTATGATGGAGTGACGGCGATGGTGGATGAAGGGAAGGCAACCAATGTCATTTACCTGGACCTGAGCAAGGCCTTTGACATGGTCCCCCACCACATCCTCATCTCCAAATTGGAGGGAAGTGGATTTGATGGGTGGACAACTCGATGGATAAGCAATTGGTTGAAAGGCCGCAGACAGAGGGTGGTAGTCAGTGGCTCTATGTTCTGGTGGAAGCTGGTAGCGAGTGGTGTCCCCCAAGGGTCTGTTTTGGGACCTGTGCTCTTTAACATCTTTGTTAATGACATCGATGAGGGAATTGAGTGCACCCTCAGCAAGTTTGCTGATGACACCAAACTGAGTGGCACAGTTGATACGATGGAAGGAAGGGATGCCATCCAGAGAGACCTCAACAGGCTGGAAAGCTGGGCTCAGGTGAACCTAATGAGGTTCAACACGGCAAAGTGCAAGGTTTTGCACTTGGGCCGGAAGAACCCCAGGCACCTGTACAGGCTGGGATCAGAAGTCCTTGAGAGCAACTCGGCAGAGCAGGACCTGGGGGTCCTGATGGACGAGAGACTCAACATGAGCCAGCAGTGCGCTCTGGCAGCCCAGAAGGCAAATGGGATCCTGGGCTCCATCAGAAAAGGGGTGGTCAGCAGGGATAGGGAGGTGATTGTCCCTCTCTACTCGGCTCTTGTGAGGCCCCATCTGGAGTACTGTGTCCAGTGTGGAGCCCTCAGTACAAGAAAGACGTGGAGATTTTGGAAAGGGTCCAGAGGAGGGTCACAAAGATGATCAGGGGGCTGAAGCACCTCCCTTATGAGGACAGGCTGAAGGACCTGTGCTTTTTAAGCCTGGAGGAAAGAAGGCTGAAGGGTGACCTCATTGCAGCCTTTCACTACGAGAAGGGATCCTATAATCAGGAGGGGAGTAAGCTCTTTGAAAGGGCCGATAATAGCAGGACAAGGGGGAATGGATTTAAGTTGAAAGAGGGAAGATTTGGGTTGGATGTTAGGGGGAAGTTCTTTACTAGGAGAGTGGTGAGATTCTGGAAGAGGCTACCAAGGGAGGTTGTGGATGCCCTGTTCCTGGAGGTGTTCAAGGCCAGGTTGGACAGGGCCCTGGGCAGCATGATCTGTTAAGTGTGGAAGTTTGGTAGCCCTGCCAGGCAGGGGGGTTGGATCTTCATGATCCTTGAGGTGCCTTCCAACCTGGGTCATTCTGTGATTCTGTGATTCTTTGATTCTTTGATCCCATTCCAGAAGCAGGATTTAATTTAGGCTGGCTGGGGCTGGCATCTACACCATGGTACTAGTGTTCAGAAGTTGGCGCACAGTTATGAGACGCATTGTGGGGCTGAAAGTTGTCCAGCAAGCATTGTCACTACCAGGGCATGGCTTTCCTGAAGGTTCTCATCTGCACTTGCCAGCTGGCAGGGGGTGTGCTGGAGGCCCCAGGGAATTGCCATTCCAATGAGAGCCCAGAATAAACAAACATGTCAACTGTGAGAAAATGTAGGTGTGTCACAGCTGTGGAATGCCTTAAGCTCTGGAATTTGCAATAGATGGAGAATATAGAACGATCAGTTCTGAATAACGCTGCACTCTCAGGTGCCCATTACTCGAACATCTGATGTCATTCAGGATGCCCAAAAATACTCCCATGCCTTGTCTGGCCCCCAGCTAATGCTCAGGAAGGAGGTGGTTCTCTCAGATGTCTACCACAGCCTGCAGGCCCTGCTGCATACATCTATGAGCACCACAGGCACCTTGTGCTCACTGAATGACTGTTTTTGAGCAAGTCATTCCATCTTAAGAAAGGCCAAGGATTCAGACCAGGGGCTCATGCATACTGTCAACTCCTTGTGCACATCTGCTTCGAGTCAAGAGGAGTACCATCTCCCATGGGTCTGTGGGGAAGTGAATCTGCTTTCAACCCCAGGGTTTTACATCTGGACATGAGACACCTGCACTGATTGCCTCATCTGAATGACAGCCCTGCAAAGGGGGAGTCAGAGAATCCCTGTCCTTGTCTCTGTGTTGTTTTTATTAAGGGCCAGGAGCAGAGCTTTCCAGGTGAGGCATTTACACTCCTGCTAGGCAAACACAATCTGTTAGGACGACCTGATACAGTAAAAGAGTTAGTCTCAAAGGTAGAAGACAGGTATATGGGCCCATAAACAGGTAGGATGAGCAGTTACATTAAAGGAATAGCATCCTGCACCCTAAATTGAAAAAGCCAGACAGAACCAGGCTACTTCTATCAAACATGATGGGGTAAAAGGGACAGAATGAGGAAGACATTGAGTGTTTGCAAGGAAGATGCCTGATTTCATCCCCACGACCACTGCAGGAAGAACCCAGCTACAAACAGCGCATGTGCCAGAGGGAGGAACAGAACGTAAATGAGTTCCTGGAAAATAATGAATATGTAGATGAGTTCCAGGAGATCTGCTGAATATGGATCAGCGTGACAGTAAAATAAGTAACACTTCTGCTTGCTGGTGTGCAAGGAAGGACTGATCCCCTTTGCACCCTGTGCCAAATACATGCATTCCTGCATTAAAACCTAACTCCAGGTTAGAGAGGTTGTTTCCTCAACTCCAAACCATGCTTCTGGAATCAGTCTGTCCAGTTTATCTGACATCCAAGAGCCTTTTTCAGAGATGACCCTGCTGTCTATCAGGAACATTCAGCTCAGGAGCCCCAGGGAAATCTCCAGAGGAAGCACTGAGGAAGAGAAACTCAAATACTCTGGTGTGCTGAGCTGGGCTGGGCTCCTGGGGCACAGGGAGCTCATAAAAGAGGATGGTGCTGCAGAGACGGCTGTGCCCAGGAGCAGATCTCGTGCACAGCACAGCCTGCAGGTGACAGAAGGAGAGGAGAGAAAGGGGAGAGAGCTTCCAGGATGTGTATGCAGTGAGCAGGCTCAGAGCATGCTGCAGGAGCATTGCTGACAGACAATGACATGGTAAGTCTCACTTCAGGCTATACAGATGCTATTCATAGAGGGTTAACTATAACTGTGAAATCCCATAGCAGATCTGGCTGCAGGCACTGCATGTTTCATTAGAGTGGAAAAAGCCTTCTGCTCCAGCTGAGGGCTTCCGTGCTTCAGCATCAGAGCACAGCCCTGAGGGCTGCGTGTCCCAGCACGGCTGCAGGCTGTGCATGTGGGGCTGCAGGCGGGTGCCCAGGGCTGTCCTGCAGAGCAGGGTCCCTGCTGTGCCCCAGGGGCTGTGTGCCGGCTATGGGACTCTGCCGCCTGCCAGGCTCAGCACTCAGCCTGCCCGGTGAGTTGCCCAGGGTGCTGCGGGGAGACGTGTTGGGGGGGGAAGGAGCCCCCCGGTAGAAAGGCTTGTGCTGCCACAGCTGCTGCCTGGGGCAGGGGGATCACAGCTCCACTGCACAACTGAATGTTTCTAAGAGTTCTTTGCAAGAGGACAGCCTAGCCTAGACCGGGACTTTCCATCTCCTGTTCTTAGGGAAGGCAAGAAGGATTGTAGGCAGAAATCTAAAATGGGCTGCCTCATCTGGACACAGCTCTGAGATTCCTGAAATTCTCTTCAGTCTATTGTTTGTTTTGAGAGCAGTCACATGTGTTGTGTTTCAGCTTCTTCTCTCTCAAAGGGTGGAATTAGTTGAAATTATTATCATTTCCTCTTGACAAGAATAATGCACTTATCTTGCAAACAGGCATGTTTATCCTATAGATACTGAAAGGAACAGAGGTTGGGTTTGGGGGCTCTAAGAGCTGTGTGGGAAAAGATATGAGACAAGAAACAGATGAGAATAACCACGGAGATGGGATAAGATTAGAAGATGATAGGAAGGCTACAACTCCATATGCTTCTTCTGATAAGGCAATGTTGAACTTCATGAAATGAAATTGAAGTTATGGTGCTAAATGAACAATGTCAAAGGAGAATTAAAAGATTTCATAATACAGCAGAAAGAGTGTCTCTGAGAATGGTTTGAACCTGTTATTATCTTCTGCACTCTGAACAGGACTCCAAGCCCAGGAACAGCAGATGTCCAACAGCAGCTCCATCAGCGAGTTCCTCCTGCTGCCGTTGGCAGACACGCGGCAGCTGCAGCTCCTGCACTTCTGGCTCTTGCTGGGCATCTACCTGGCTGCCCTCCTGGGCAACGGCCTCATCAGCACAGCCGTAGCCTGCGACCGCCGCCTGCACACCCCCATGTACTTCTTCCTGCTCAACCTGGCCCTCCTCGACCTGGGCTGCATCTCCACCACTCTCCCCAAAGCCATGGCCAACGCCCTCTGGGACACCAGGGCCATCTCCTATGCAGGATGTGCTGCACAGGTCTTCTTCTTCTTTTTCTTCATGTCAGCAGAGTATTCTCTTCTCACCATCATGTCCTATGACCGCTACGTTGCCATCTGCAAGCCCCTGCACTACGGGACCTTGATGGACAGCAGAGCTTGTGCCACCATGGCAGCAGCTGCCTGGGGGACTGGGGTTCTCATTTCCCTGCTGCACACTGCCAGTACGTTTTCACTGCCTCTCTGCCAAGGCAATGTTGTCAACCAGTTTTTCTGTGAGGTCCCCCAGATCCTCAAGCTCTCCTGCTCAGCCTCCTATCTCAGGGAAGTTGTGCTTCTCTTTTTTGGTTCCAGTTTAGTCTTTGGGTGCTTTGTTTTCATAGTTGTGTCCTATGTGCAGATCTTCAAGACCGTGCTGAGGATGCCCTCTGAGCAGGGAAGGCACAAAGCCTTCTCCACGTGCCTCCCTCACCTGGCTGTGGTCTCTTTGCTTGTCATCACTGGCATTTTTGCCTACCTGAAACCCCCCTCTCTCTCTTCCCCATCCATGGACCTGCTGGTGGCACTTCTGTACTCTGTGGTACCTCCAGCAGTGAACCCCCTCATCTACAGCATGAGGAGCCAGGAAGTCAAGGATGCAGTGATGAAAATGATGACAAAATGTGTTTCACAAATATTGAACTGCCCTTCTTTTAGAATTCATGCTTTTTACTGATGCAAACTCTTTGTTTCTTTTTGTTTTGATCAGTTTTTATAACTGTAATGTATTAAAACTTATTCTTTTTTATTTTATACATATATATATATATATATATACTGCAATGCTATTCACTAAAACAACATTATTCAAGTCAATTACTCTTTAACTTGTAACTTCATAGTGTAGCCCAGATGCACTGTACATAATGAACCAGGCTCTCTGTGAACCTTAAAGGATGTGCAGTGACTCTGTCTGTCCTCCTTCTTGTGAGACATTTCTGGAGCTGCTGGAGATGGATGTTCTAAGAAACCCACAGTCCAGCAGGAAGCACACGGCTGTTCATCAAGCTGTGCGGTGACTTCATCCTGCAACAGCTGATGGGCTATCCCTGGGCTCCTGGCTGGGTTCTGTGCTTTCAGGTTCACGTCTGTCAGTGCCTCTGTGTGTTGGTGTTGTGATTTCTATTGTTGATATTCCACCACAGATCATCATGCAGAACAGTGGAAGTTAAAGAGTTAATGTCCTCTTTCTGTGTTACCACTGTTTGGGGCATTTTGGGTTCCCGGTTGGGGGTTGTGGGGTCGGCATCCCCAGGGGACGTGGCATGAAGAGGAAGCAGGGTGGGACTCTGGTGAAGGCTTTAGGGCCGCTGATGACTTTACGATCTTGACTCCCTAGATGTTCGCAGCTAGGCCAGTTACCAAAGTGACACCAAGGAGATGAGAGGTAAAATGGCGATTTATTCAAGCAAACACACACTTATATAAACTATGCCTTTCAAATACGCCTACTACCTTGTACACGTCACTGATCCTTCCAGAAATGGGGGAGGGCCTGCCACGTAACAGCCCGATATTCCCCGTATTTCGCCTAATACACAACATCTCCCCCTCCCCATGCTAAGAAAGCCTAAATTGTTACAATACTCAACACTATAAACCCACTAATACACCCAACTAATAAACCCCATTCATTCCTAATACCTAATCCCTAATTCTTACCCTAAAGCCTATCCTGCATCTTATGATATTCTATTTGTGTGAAAATAATCTTTTCAGCCAAACACTGTAAGCAACCTAGCAAGCAGTGAAATACACATGGCACACACAACACTAATGCAAAAAGCATAAGAAGCCCTACAACTAACATCTTAAGCAACTGCTTGAACCATGGTGCAATTTTATCAAACCAACTCTCCAACCAATCCCCAAAAGGATCATCCTGTATTCCAGTTTTTCCCGTATGTTCTTTTAACCACTCCAATTTCTTATGTAAAGATTCACGGTGATCACTCAGATTAAAACAACACATCCCTTCAAAATCCTTGTACCCATGGTTCTGTGCTAGAAGCAAGAAATCAATCGCCGCTCTATTTTGAAGCACGGCATGTCTAATGCTATCAACGTCCACGAGTAGTTCACTTAGCAGTGCGGAAGTTGCATTGGCCTGTCTTATGGACCAACAGGCTAGTCTTTCTATCTCCTTCAGTGCCTGCGCTGCGGCAACTCCTGGGGTTAAAATGGATGCGAAGATTCGTGCAGTTGGTCCCCAAAGGCAAACTCCGTCACCGCAGTCCGACTTCAGCGTATGGATGTTCTGCTTCTTCTGAGCTTTAGTCATGTCTCTGGCCAACTGTACCCTCGTGAAGGCACGTGGGGACAGGATGGTTAGCCTTCCCAGATAACAAGGTCCCTCCACAGCATTTGCTGGTACCCCTTGCCATGTCCAGTCACCACAAATCAAGAATATACCTGGCAGTAGTGCCTTTGCAGTGAAGTTGTTCCAGATATATCTCTCCGATCCCTATACTTCGCCCTGTTTGTTTGGCCCAAGTAACCCACAAATTCCCAGGTTGTTGAATCAAATGAACACCCCCCACCGGTGACCAACACAGAGACAAAAGACACAACAGCATTAACATGGCAGTTCTTGTAGGCAGCAGGGATTGTTTCTCTGGGATCTTAGGTTTCTTTTTCTTCAGTATCCACAAGGAAGTTCTTCTGCGCTCCGTCAGTTCAGAATTCCTTGGGCGTCCGATCAAGAGGTCCTAGAAGAGGATACTCAGCTCTTGTTAATTCCCCGACAATTTCTTTTTCACCACCAACCTCTGGCTTAATTTTTCTTGATGGCACCCAACGTATATCTCCCGTGCCCTTACATTCTATCGCTGCACTCGGGACCGTATCCCAGCTGCTCTCTGACTCTGGCTGTCTCAGCTCCCCGCAGGGAAAAGCACGTGATGCCCTCACACTATCGTCGTTTGACTCCTGTTTTGGGTACTCTTCTCTCTCTTGTTTTGTTTGATTTGGTTACATATAGTAAATTACCCTTCCTCCACAGATTGTTGCCACTGTATTTTCTCTTTGTTAAAAATATCTGCTCACCCTCTGCCCTTCCCCCTCTCCCGGAGCTCAGGGCTAGCACATGCCAGGTCACAGCAAACCCCTTTGGATTTTTTTGTTTCTTTGTTTGTTTGTTTGTTTGTTTGTTTTGTTTTGTTTTGTTTTGTTTTGTTTTTTTCAACTTTACTCCTTAATCTCTCCTTCATTCTTTTCCTGGTTCCTCCATCTTAAGAGCATCGCATAGATGACTAAGGACCATTACGTTCCTTGGAACTTGCTGATTTCTTTTTAAGCTCCTCATCTGACAGTGGCACTTCTCTACTCAGTGGCTCCTCCAACAGTTAACCCTATTGTCTACAGCATAAGAAACAGGGAGATCAGTCACGCTCTCAGCAGAGTGTTGCAATAAGCATTATTCCAGCTTGCATAACTTGCACATCATTCCATTCCTGCTCTTGTTACACTGCCACAGTGCACTGAGGACTTGAGTCCTCTCCTTTGTGCAGGCCTGAAGGTCTTGTGTGTCTGACAACAGTCCTGTTGTCTCTACAGCAGCACTGCTGTGCTGCAGTCAGTAGCTGGCAATATGAACAGCTGTGTCAGAGCTGGTCTCCTTGCAGGCACTGCCATAACAAGAGGGCCTCTTCAGAGCAGGACCAGAGAACTGGAGGCCTCTTCCAAAGCTGGTGTAAGGAATATACCTCAGGAACTGCTCTCTAAGATGACATCGAGATTTTCTGGTGCTCTTCTCTGCATGACCTGGACAGATTCAAGAGTCCCAAGGAGATCTGTAAGGGACTCAGGGCAGTGCAGTGGTTTAGAATTTTCTCGGTTAAAGCTATTTACTAAGACAGAGAAAAAGAAAAGGATAATAATTATGACCTATGCTTATATGATACATATAGTGTATTTTCACATACACAAACGTATGCATAGATACCAATAGATATGCATATCTGTTTACACGTCCAGGACCTTTTGCAGGGATTTTAACAGCCAAGGGGTTAACTGCAGGAGCTGGAGCAGCTGTTGGGCTGTTGCAGGAATTGGAGCAACTGCAGAGCTCACCGCCAGAGCTGGAATCACCACAGGAATCATCTTAGGGCAGATCTCTCAGGGACATTCTTGAATAATTGTTTAATCTGAGACATAACCTGAAACACATTAAGGACACATAGCAGTGGGAGCATGCTGGTTTGAGCATCCCACAGATAGTCAAAATCCTCAGGAGCTAGAGCAACTAGCTCTGGAGCTCCAGGGAAAGAAGAAGTGAGAGGGAGGCTTTGGGACTGCTGGAAAGTGGACTGGATGATCTTGTAGGTCCTATCCAACCTTGTGATTCTAGGATTCTATGGAAGTGTCCTCCCTTCTCTCCTCCATAGCCAGGCTCCCTGAGGGCACAAAGTAAAGGGTGTCATTACTAATCGTATCAACTATCATAGAATCATAGAATTACCCAGTTTGGAAGAGATCTTGAAGATCATCAAGTCCAACTGCAGCCTAACCATAGTACCCCAACTCTAACAACCCTCTGCTAAATCATATCTCTGAGCACCACATCCAAATGGCTCTTAAACACATCCAGAGAGTACCACCTCCCTTGGGAGGCTATTCTAGTGTTTAGCTATCCTTTCTGTAAAGAAGTGTTTCTTAATGTCCAACCTAAACTTACCTTGGTGCAACTTGTGGCCATTTCCCCTCATCCTGTAACTTGTCACTAGTGGGAAGAGACGTGTCCCGCTCTCACTGTAAGCACCTTTCAGATACTGGAAGAGAGCGATAAGGTCTCCCCTCAGCCTCCTCTTCCCCAGACTAAACAGCCCCAGCTTCCTCAGCCTCACCACATAGGGTTGATTTTCTAAGCCCTTCACAAGCCTCTTTGCCCTTCTCTGGACCTGCTTCATTACCTCTATGTCTTTTTTGTACTGAGGTGCCCAAAACTGGACACAGTACTCGAGGTGAGGCCTCACCAATACCGAGTACAGGGGCAAGATGACTTCCTTAGTCCTGCTCACCACACCATTCCTGACCCAAGCCAGGATGCCATTGGCCCTCTTGGCCACCTGGGCACACTGCTGGCTCATATTCAGCTGACTGTCCATCAGCACACCAAGGTCCCTTTCCAGCAGGCAGCTTTCCAGCCACACCTCCCCAAGCCTGTAGGGTTGCCTGGGGTTGTTGTGACCAAAATGCAGGACCCGACACTTGGCCCTGTTGAAACTCATGTCGTTAACCTTGGCCCATCGATTGAGTCTATGGTCCCTCTGTAGTGCCCTTCCCCCTCAGGCAGATCAATACTCCCTCCCTAGTTGGTGTCATCTGTAAACTTACTGAGGGTGCACACAATCCCCCCATCAAGATCACAGAATCACATAATTGTAGGGGTTGGAAGGGACCTCTAGAGATCATCAAGTCCAACCCCCCTGCCAAAGCAGGCTCCCTACAACACGTCGCACAGGTAGGCGTCCAGGAGGGTCTTGAATATCTCCAGAGAAGGAGACTCCACCGCCTCCCTGGGCAGCCTGTTCCAGTGCTCCGTCACCCTCACCGTAAAGAAGTTCTTGCGCACATTCGTGCGGAACTTCCTATGCTGAAGTTTCAGCCCATTTCCCCTAGTCCTGTCCCCACGCACTACTGAAAACAGACCAGCCTCAACACTATGGCTCCCACACCTCAGGTATTTATAAACCTGGATCAAGTCCCCTCTCAGCCTTCTTTTCACAAGGCTAAACAGACCCAGTTCCTAAGTCTCTCCTCATAGGGGAGATGCTCCAGGCCCTTCACCATCTTTGTGTCCCTCCACTGGATTCTTTCCAAGAGATCCCTGTCTTTTTTGTACTGGGGAGCCCAGAACTGGACACAGTATTCCAGATGAGGCCTCACCAGAGCAGAGAAGAGGGGGAGGCTGGGACATGATTAGGAAGTGAGAAGAAATTAAGAGCTCCATAATCTTCTGCTCCTTAACAGATGGTGAAGCTCATGAATATAAATTTTAGTTCTGGAGTTAAATGAATATTTTCCAAAGGGAAAGTCAAACGTTGATAGTGTAGCAGGAGGAGTGTCTCTGAGAGTGGTCTGGACTTGTCAGTATCAGGGAGTTTCCCACGGAGAACCTTCCATGTGAAACTGCTATCAAGTGTCATCCACCTGCTTTGCACTGATCTCAAAGAATATTAGAGGATGGACTGGCCTGAAGGTAAAAAGTTTGGAACATCACCAGCAGAAGAAGTGTCACGTGCTAAAGAGGCCCCACCATGCAACGGACTACCAGAAAATGAAAAGAAATATGCCCTGTTCACTGATGGATCATGTCGTATTGTATGGAAGCATTGAAGATGGAAAGCTGCTGTGTGGAGCCCCTCACAACAGGTTGCAGAGGTCACTGAAGGTAAAGGAGAATCAAATCAGTTGGCAGAGGTAAAGGCTGTTCAGCTGGCCTTACTTGTTGCTGAACGGGAGAGGTGGCCAGTGCTTTATCTTTATCCTGACTCATGGATGGTGGCAAATGCCTTATGGGGGTGGTTACAGCAGTGGGAACAATATAACTGGCAACAGAAGGGTAAAACTATTTGGGCTGCAGAACTGTGGAAAGACATTACTGCTCAAACAGAAGATATGGTTGTAAAGGTGTGTCACGTGGATGCACACATGCCCAAGATTCGGGCTACCAAAGAACAACAAAACAACCATCAGGTAGATCGAGCTGCCAGAATTGAGGTGGCTCAAATAGACTTGGACTGGCAGAACAAGTGTGAATTACTCCTAGCTTGATGGGCCCATAAGACCTCAGGCCATCAAGGAAGAGACGCGACATATAGGTGAGTTAGAGACCAAGGGTGGACTTAATTACGGATGCTATTGCTCAGGTTATTCATGACTGTGAAACATGTGCCATAATTAAATTAAAAATAAGCCAAGAAAATGAAACCTCTCTGGGGGGAAGGGTGATGGCAAAAGTATAAATATGGGGAGGCATGGCAGGTTGATGATATCACTTTCCACGATCTCTCAATTGTAAGTCTTATGTGCTTACCATGTTGGTGGCAACCACTGGTTGGCTTGAAACATACACAATACCCCTTGCTACCTCTGGAAAGACCATATTAGGTCTTGAGAAACAAGTCCTGTTGCAACATGGCACCCCAGAAAGAACTGAGTCTGATAAATGGACCTCATTTCAAAAATTCCCTTATAAATACTTGGGCCAAAGATCATAGCAGTGAGTAGATTTATCATATCACAGTATCACAGTATAACAGTATCATGTGAGTTGGAAGGGACCTTAGAGATCATCGAGTCCAACTCCCGGGATTCAAGCCTTCTGTGTAGCAGAGCAGCAATTCTACCACTCGCTCCACAGTGAGATTCAAACCCGGGACTCCGGTGTTGCAAGCGGCACTTCTACTACTGCGCCAACGGGGCACACATATCCCCTAACATGAACCTGTTTCTGGTAAAATTGAACGAAAGAATGGGTTGTTGAAAACTATGCTGAAATCAATGGGTGGTGGATCATTGAAGCACTGGTAGAAGCATTGTTCAGAAGCCACTTGCTTAGTCAATACTAGAGGATCTGTCAATCATGATGGTCCTAGCCAATCCAGCCCCCTACACACTATAGAAGGAGATAAGGTCCATGCTGTACATGTAAAGAACATGTTGGGAAAAGCTGTTTGGGTCCTTCCAGCCTCTGGAATTGGCAAACCTCTCTGTGGAACTGTTTTTGCCCAGGGGCCTGGGTGCACTTGGTGAGTGATGCAGAAGGATGGGGATGTTCAATGTGTACCACAAGGGAATCTGATTTTGGGGGAGTACAGTCAGTAATTCCTTGTATATGTACATATACAGACATGTGTGTGTAATACATTTTAATTATTGTTTATTTCTATATAGATAAGTTTTCTACGCATAATGTAGTGATGTAGAATAAGGGCTGGAATGTCATGGTTTTGAAATTTTTCCTATTGGTATTCCACATTTCATAGTAAAAAAAGTTTTCCTGCTTAGGTCATTGCCGCTGCTGTTTTGGTTTCCTTGGGCACAGCTCCAATCTCACTACCGCATTCCCTTTTCGCTTCCCATTTGCTGAGGGCCAGGCATCCCAAGGGCCTACTTTCCCCCCTGTCATAGACATAGATTGATCTAGATAACAGCACTAAAGTGCTAGCAAGGAGACCAGTTCTGACAGTGCTGTTCATGTTGCTGGCAACTAACTGCTCTCCCAGAGTGCTGCTGTAGAGAAAGCAGGATGGTTGTCAGAAAGAAAAAGACCTTCAGGCCTGCACAGCTATGAGGACTTGAGAGCACTGTGGCAGTGTAAATAGAACAGGAATGAAAAGAGCACACTGTGCTGCTGTCCGTGGCTGTACCTCCCCCAGACCCAAACAAGGTAGGAAGAGAGAAGAGCTAAGGAAATGTCTATATTTAAAGCTTTTTATTTATCTCTTGACCTGTTCAGAGAATCTGATTCCATGTTTACATGGGTTCCTGGAGTGAGGAAATGCAAATTAGGTAGGAAAGAATTAGTGAAATAAATTGCTTTTAATAATAAACTTTTTAAATAAACTTTTCTTGCAGATTACTGTATCACAAACAATCAAAAATATGATCAAACCTAAACATAAAAAACAATCACTGGGAATTGTGTGAAGAAGATGAGCACTTTATTGAAGCTGGATTAGTGTGTACAGCAACACTTTCTTGAGAGCATGTTTGATCTCCTTGTTCCTCATGCTGTAGATAATAGGGTTCAGTGTTGGAGGAACCACTGAGTACAGAAGGGACACCGTCAGGTCCAGGAGTGGAAAGGAAATTGATGGGGGCTTCAGGTGGGCAAAAAATGCAGTGCTGAGAAACAGGGAGACCACAGCCAGGTGAGGGAAACATGTGGAGAAGGCTTTGTGCCGTCCCTTCTCTGAGGGCATCCGCAGCACGGCAAGGAAAATCTGCACATAGGACACAACTATGAAAACAAAGCATCCAAAGACTAAACTGATAGTAAAAATGAGAAACACAGCTTCCCTGAGATTTGATTCTGAGCAGGAGATCTTGAGGATCTGTGGGATTTCACAGAAAAACTGGTTGACAACATTGCCTTGGCAGAGAGGCAGTGAAAACGTACTGGCAGTGTGCAGCAGGGAATTGAGAAGCCCAGCGCCCCAGGCAGCTGCTGCCATGGTGGCACAAGCTCTGCTGTCCATCAAGGTCCCGTAGTGCAGGGGCTTGCAGATGGCAACGTAGCGGTCATAGGACATGATGGTGAGAACGGAAAACTCTGCTGATATGAACAAGACAAAGAAAAAGAGCTGTGCAGCACATCCTGCGTAGGAGATGGCCCTGGTGTCCCAGAGGGCGTTGGCCATGGCTTTGGGGAGAGTGGTGGAGATGCAGCCCAGGTCGAGGAGGGCCAGGTTGAGCAGGAAGAAGTACATGGGGGTGTGCAGGCGCTGGTCGCAGGCTACGGCTGTGCTGATGAGGCCGTTGCCCAGAAGGGCAGCCAGGTAGATGCCCAGCAAGAGCCAGAAGAGCAGGAGCTGCAGCTGCCGCGTGTCTGCCAACGGCAGCAGGAGGAACTCGCTGATGGAGCTGCTGTTGGGCATCTGCTGTTCCTGGGCTTGGAGTTCTGTTCAGAATGGAGAAAATAGTGACAAATGCAGACCATTCTCTGAGACACTCCTCCAGCTATACTATAAAAGTTCTCCTTTCTGCTCACTTCTGTTCTATAAAAAATGGCCTTTTCCTTTGGAAAAAGTTCATTTAACTCCAGAACTTGAATTTATTTTCATGGAAAACCATGACAATGAAATTCACAGTCACTTAATGAGTAGATGATTAGGGACCTCTTACTTTCTTCTCATTTCCAAATCATAGCTCAGCCTCCTGGATATTTTCCTGTTTACTTCAAGTTGTCTTCGAGACTCCTGCACCAGTCTCTGTGAACTTCAGCTTCTCGTAGGGAAATCAGACTATTTGCAGTACGTATGAAATATTAATGTCTGCAGAAAACCACAAGAACTGAAACTGATTGTATCCTTTCAGGAAAGAGAGGCTGAATCTACTTTCTTTGACACTGTTCACAAAACAACCGATGGACTGAGAAAGTACTGGGGATTCTCAGAGTTGTGTTTAAATTTGACAGCCCCTTTTAGATTTCTGCCCGCTATCCTCTTTCCTTCGCTGAGAACAGGACATGGAAAATCCCCGCCTTGACTGTCCATTTGCCAAGAACCCTTACAAACATTCAGTTGCGCAGTGGAGCTGTGATCCCCCTGCCCCAGGCAGCAGCTGTGGCAGCACAAGCCCCTCTACCGGGGGGCTCCTTCCCCCCACACGTCTCCCCGCAGCACCCTGGACAGCTCCCCGGGCAGGCTGAGTGCTGAGCCTGGCAGGCGGCAGAGTCCCATAGCCGGCACACAGCCCCTGGGGCACAGCAGGGACCCTGCTCTGCAGGACAGCCCTGGGCACCCGCCTGCAGCCCCACATGCACAGCCTGCAGCCGTGCTGGGACACGCAGCACTCAGGGCTGTGCTTTCGTACTGCAGAATGGAAACCCTTAGCGAAAGCAGAAGTCTTTTTCCACAATAAAGAAACATGCAGTGCCTACAGCCAGATCTGCTATGGGATGTCCCGCATTTAGTTAACCCTCTATGGAAAGCAGCTTACGGTCTGCAGTGAGACTTACCATGTCGTGATCTGTGAGCAGTGCTCCTGCACCGAGCTCACAGCCTGCGCACTGCATACACATCCTGCAAGCTCTCTCCCCTTTCTCTCCTCTCCTTCTGTCACCTGCAGGCTGTGCTGTGCACATGAGCTGCTTCTGGGCACAGCTGTCTCACTGCAGCACCATCCAATTTTATGAGCTTCCTGTGTCCCAGGAGCCCGGCCCGGCTCAGTAGCAAAGCATGTCATTTTTATCCTTCCCACTCGTATCCCCTGAGATGTCCCTGCATCTTCATGGTCAACAGCTCCTGAAAGACAACAGCATCATGACAGTACATTAAAATCTGTTGAATTTAACACCAGATTTCTAGTGGTCAGTGACTTATACCAGACATGTGGTAAGTCCTCCCAGAGAGTGTTTGTTGAAACTAAAAGGGCACACAGATAAGGACACAATATCATAGAATCATAGAATCACCAAGGTTGGCAAAGACCTACAAGATCATCCAGTTCAGCTGTTCACCTATCACCAATAGCTCTTACTAATCCATGTTCTTCAACACAATATCCATTCATTCCTTGAATATATTGAACTGGTGAATCCACCACCCCCCTGGGAAGTCCATTCCATGTCCCAAAGTGCAGGATGTGGCATTTGGTCTTGGTGTACTTCTTCCCATTGACTTCAGCCCAGCTCTCCAGCCTATCCAGATCCCTCAGTAGGGCCTTGCTAACTCCAGACTGATCCACACTCCCAGCCAATTTGGTGTCATCTGTAAACTTACTTAGGGTGCACTTGATGCCTTCATCCAGATCAACAATAAAGGTATTGAAGAGGAAAGGCACCAGCACTGTCCTCTGGGGAACACCAAATAGGCACACAGGTAGGCGTCCAGCCGAGTCTTGAATATCTCCAGACAAGGAGACTCCACAACCCCGTTGGGCAGCCTGTTCCAGTGCTCCGTCACCCTCACTGTAAAGAAGTTCTTGCACACATTCGTGTGGAACTTCCTATGCTCCAGTTTCTGGCATTTCCCCTTGTCCTGTCTCCACACACTGCTGAAAAGAGTTTGGTCTCGCCACTTTGCCACCCACACCTCAGATATTTATAGACCTGGATCAGGTCCCCTCTCAGTCTTCTTTTCTCAAGGCTAAACAGACCCAGTTCACATAGTTTTTCTTCATACGGGAGATGCTCCAGGCCCTTCACCATCTCTGTAGCCCTTTGCATCACTCTTTCCAAGAGATCCGTGTATTTTTTTTATAATGGTGAGCCCAGAACTGGACACAGTACTCCAGATGAGGCCTTACCAGGGCAGATTAGAGGTGAAGGATCACCTCCCTCGACCCCCTGGACACACTCTTTTTCATGCACCCCAGAATGCCATTGGCCTTTTTGGCCACGAGGGCACACTGCCGGCTCATGGCCAACCTGTTGTCCATCAGGATACCCAGGTCCCTCTCTGCAGAGCTCCTATGCGGCAACTCATCCCCCAGCCTGTCCTGGTGCATGCAATTATTCCTCCCTAGGTGCAAGACTCTCCACTATCTTTTGTTAAACCTCATCTGGTTTATTACTGCTCAGCTCTCCAGCCTGCCAGGCCTCGCTGAATGACAGCACAGACTTCAGGTATGTCAGCCAATCCTCCCAAGTTCCTGTCATCAGCAAACTTGCTGAGGGTGGCCACTATCCTCTTGTCAAGGACACTGATAAAGAAGTTGAGAAAGACTGGACCCAGCACTGACACCTGGGGAACACCGCTACTAACTGTTTTCCAACTGGGCTCTGCACCACCAACGACGACCCTTTGTGCTCTGCCCGTCAACCAGTTCTCGACTCACCTCACTATCCATTCATCTATCCCACATGCCCTCAGCTTTTTTCTAAGCAAACTTTCGTAGGAGACAGTATCAAATGCCTTGCTGAAATCAATGTAGAAGACATCCACCACTCTCCCCTCATCCACACAGCCGGTGACAATGTCATATCAGGCTGTCAGGTTGATTGAGCATGACCTCTCCTTGGTGAACCCATGCTGACTACTCCTGACAACCTCCTTTTCATCCAACTGTCTGGTGATGGCTTCCAGCACAAGCTGTTTCAGCACCTTTCCAGGGACAGAGCTGAGGCTGTCTAGCCTGTAATTGCCCTGTTCTTCCTTCTTGCCCTTTTTGAAGAACATAGTGACACTGTCAGACACCTCCCCTATTCTTCAAGACCTTTCAAAGATGATTGTAAGTGGTGCAGAAATCACCACTGCTAGCTCCCTCAGCATCCGTGGATACACCCTATTGGGCCCTATGTCTTTATGAACATCAGTGTGGCCTAGGCGCTCACGGACCAGCTCTTCCCTGACTAAAGGCAAGTCTTCCATTCCACAGACCCTCATACTAAGCTCCAAGGTCTGGGATGGTTGAGGGAGAGCTTTCTCATGGAAGATGGAAGCAAAGAAGTCCTTCCGTTTCTCCACCTTCACAACATCCCCCATTACCAGAACACCCCCCCCACTTAGTAGGGGACCCACAATCTCACTAGTCTTCCTGTTAATCTTAACATACTTAAAATAAACAAACAAATAAATAAATAAATAAACCTTTTTAATATCCTTTTTTTAATGAGTGTCAACCCATTTTTATAATACTATGCTCTGTTTGCAGGGAAGTGTGTGAGAGAGGTGGGCCAATGAGTGCTGGTTCTGCTGTGATGTGTTTATAACTGAATAATACAGGCTGTTAATGGAAAGATATATGGTATTAAGGGTGTATATGGGAACTAAAAACCAGTATTGTTTGACAAACACTTTTGATGGTATAAGAAAGTGTAATTGTTGATGGCATATGGAAGTGCACTTGAGGGTATGTGGAAGTGTAAATGAGGGTACAAATAGTGGAATAGTTTACAGAGGAAAAGGAGTTAAAGGGAAAGTGAGTTAATCTGCACTGACATGAGAGCAACCCCCCGCACCACTCCTCTGTGAGAAGAGAAGAGCAGAGAAGAGCAGAGAAGAGGCACAGTCCCCATGTATCAGGTAGTGTTATTCTGCTTACCAAACGGATGAGCTTACAACAGAAGAGGCAGTTCTTCCTCTCTGCTCCATCTGTGGCATACTCCAGAGTTCTAGGCATTGCAAAGCTATGGCACGTCTACGTTCTTGCACTGATGACACCTTAGTGTGCTCAGGGCTCTCATTTCAATTGCATCTAAATAAATCTAGGGTCACACCAGTTGACAGGAAGCTGGCAAATGTTGTCTCATTGTAAGGAAGAGCAAGAAAGATGACAGGGGCAATTATGGACCTGACAGTCTCACAACAGTACTTGGTAAAATGATGGTGAAAGTGATGATGGGAGTGATGGAAAAAAACCCGAAGAACAATTCTGTCATTGGTCACAGAAAACACAACTTCCAGAGGGGAAGGTCCTGTTTAACTATCGGACTTGTTATGACAAGGTTAGCAAATTGGTTGATCAAGGGAAGCCAGTTGAAGTTATCCTTGAGGATTTCAGTAGAGCTTTTGATACTATTTCTCACAACACCCTTCAGAGCAGAATGTCCTTCATTCGGCTAGGCAGAAATATAACATGGTGGGTGAACAGATAGTCAATAGGTCAGGCCCAAAGGACTGTAATCACTGGGTTCCATCAGGCTGGTAGATGGTCACTATCAGGGTTCCCCAGGGCGCCATTTTAGGGCCACTTCTCTTTCATGTTTTTGCAGATGACTTGCATGCAGGACTAGAAGATGTTCTGAGCAAGTTTGCTGATGAGACCAGATGAGGAGGTGCTGTTGCCTCCAATGAGTGGGGAGAGATGTGGACAAGTCAGAGAAGTGGGTACCAGTTGGTCCTAAGCACCAAGTGCATTAAGTATAGCAAGTGCCTGATTGTGCACCTGGGTAGGGGCAATCCTGGACATACACACTGACTGGATATGGGACACTAGAGAGTGGTCTGACTGAAAAGGATTGGGGGTCCTGGTCAACATCAAATTGAACATGAGTCAGCAGTGTGCCCAGGCACCCAGGAAGCTCAGCGGTCAATTGGAGTGCATCAAGCAAAGCATTGCCAGCTGGGTGAGGGAAAGGATTGTCCCTGTCTGCTCTGCACTGCTGCTGCCTCACCTGGAGCACTGGGTGCACTTCTGGGCACTGAAGAGCATAAAAGACATCAAATTATGGGAGAGTGTGCATAGGATGTCACCAGAACTGAGAGATGTGAAGTTCAGAGTTACATTGGGATTGACTGCTTGTTCAGACTGGGCCCTTCTCACATCCCACATCCTGTGATGAGACACAGGGCACACATGGGACATGGACTTCACAGCATCCTTGCACGCCATGCAGAGCCTGGGACATTCTGCCCCCATGTCTTTCTTTTAACATCATGCAGACCTCCATCCACTGCCCCAGGAAGGATCCTTAGTCAGCATGAGGTTCTCCCTGCCAAGGGCCTGGGAATCAGGGCTTGGCCTTTCTGCTTCATAAGAAAAAGCAGGGGTTTCTCAGCATCAGAGCCACCATGCCAGTGCCTTTGCCTGCCTGTAGTCATGGCTTCCAATTATCTGCTCTAACAAGTCCCTGGGGAAGCTTGCTTGTTAGTGTCCCTCAGTGGGCCCATTAATACTCCAAGAAAGTTCATTGCTACTTCTGCCTTTGTCTTGTTGAGCACTCTGTGCAAACTTCTCTCTGCACTGGCAACTGACGGACTTATCATCAAGTATCGCCTGGGGCCCATTATCACCTGAAGAGCCTCCTGAGCCTTGTGCCTTCCTGTCATCATCTTAAGGTATTCAGAACCTGTACAGCAAAATAGAGAGCAATATGGAGAGAGCTTAAAGTGGCCGAAGCCGGCAGTTGTTTATTGTTTATTTATTTATATTTGAGTTTAAACAAAACATTAAATCAGCACTGTGCAACTGGTATCAATCCTGAATGTTCCCAATGAGTTCTGTTGTGTTACTGTGTGGACAAATTTCCTCCTCAACCTCCCCACCCCATTTCTGCTTACATTGGCCCCATGGGACTTGCATCAATTTTCCTCACATCACTCTTCTCTGCAGCCACCCGCTCAGTGTTAAAACTCCTCTGCACTAACTCCAATTAGCTTTCCACAGAGAACCAGCGGCACATGGGCCAAGAAAGAATTCCCTTTGTTTTTGGCCAACAAACAGAAGGATAGGTGTTGCAATTGAATGAACAGTAAAACACAGTGATCAACTGCATGCCATGACCAAGCTGCATCTATTGAGGTTTGTCTGTCACAGGGAATATTTGTACAAGAAATGAGTTAGACACAGACATGATGCTGTTGACTTTCAGGAGCTGTTGGCCATCAGGACCCAGGGATATCTCAGGGGAGACGAGTGGGAAGGATGAAAATGTCATCCTATTCTGCTGGGCTGGGCTCCTGGGACTCAGGAAGCTCATACAAATGGGCAGTGCTGCAGAGAGACAGCTGTGCCCAGGAGCAGCTCTTGTGCACAGCACAGCCTGCAGGTGACAGAAAGAGAGGAGAGAAAGGCGAGAGAGCATGCAGGATGTGAATGGTCTGAGCGGGATGTGAGCTCAGTGCAGGAGCACTGCTCACAGATCACGACATGGTAAGTCTCACTTCAGACTGTGAGCAGCTTTTCATAGAGGGTTAACTAAAAGCGGGACTAAATGTGGATAGTTCTGAAGCAGAACTGGCTTCAGGCACTGCATGTTTCTTTTCAGGGGAAAAAGACTTCAGTTTTAGCTGAGGGTTTCCATTCTGCAGTATGAAAGCACAGCCCTGAGGGCTGCGTGTCCAAGCACAGCTGCAGTCTGTGCAGACGGGGCTGCAGGCGGGTGCCAAGGGCTGTCCTGCAGAGCAGGGTCCCTGCTGTTCAGGGGGAGATGTGTGAGTGGAAGGAGTCCCCAGGCAGGGCTTCTGCTGCCACAGCTGCTGCCTGTGGCAGGGAGATCACAGCTCCACTGCACAACTGAATGTTTGTAAGGGTGCTTTGCAAGAGGAGAGCCAAGGCAGGGATTTTCTATTTCCTAGTCGGAGGGAAGGAAAGAGGATTGGAGGGAGAAATCTAAAAGGGGCTTTCAAACATAAACACAGCTCTGAGGCTCCCACATTCTTCTACAGTCAAATGCTTGTTTCGTGAACTGTCACATAAATATCCAGGAGGCTGATATATGATTAGGAAAAGAGAAGGAATTAAGAGCTCCATAATCTTCCGCTCCTTAAGTGATGGTGAAGATCATGAAAATAAATTCAAGTTCTGGAGTTAAATGAATATTTTCCATTTTTCTGTCATTTATAGTGTAGCAAGAGGAGTGTCTCTGAGAATGGTGTGGACTTGTCATCATCTTCTGCACTCTGAACAGGACTCCAAGCCCAGGAACAGCAGATGCCCAACAGCAGCTCCATCAGCGAGTTCCTCCTGCTGCCGTTGGCAGACACGTGGCAGCTGCAGCTCCTGCACTTCTGGCTCTTGCTGGGCATCTACCTGGCTGCCCTCCTGGGCAACGGCCTCATCAGCACAGCCGTAGCCTGCGACCGCCGCCTGCACACCCCCATGTACTTCTTCCTCCTCAACCTGGCCCTCCTCGACGTGGGCTGCATCTCCACCACTCTCCCCAAAGCCATGGCCAACGCCCTCTGGGACACCAGGGCCATCTCCTACGCAGGATGTGCTGCACAGGTTTTTTTCTTTCTCTTCTTACTCTCAGCAGAGTTTTCCCTTCTCACCATCATGTCCTATGACCGCTACGTTGCCATCTGCAAGCCCCTGCACTACGGGACCTTGATGGACAGCAGAGCTTGTGCCACCATGGCAGCATCTGCCTGGGGCGCTGGATTTCTCTATTCCCTGCTGCACACTGCCAGTACGTTTTCACTGCCTCTCTGCCAAGGCAATGTTGTCAACCAGTTTTTCTGTGAAGTCCCCCAGATCCTCAAGCTCTCCTGCTCAGAATCAAATCTCAGGGAAGTTGTGCTTCTCATTTTTAGTGCCAGTTTGGTCTTTGGGTGCTTTGTTTTCATAGTTGTGTCCTATGTGCAGATCTTCCTTGCTGTGCTGAGGATGCCCTCTGATCAGGGACGGCACAAAGCCTTCTCCACGTGCCTCCCTCACCTGGCTGTGGTCTCCCTATTTGTCAGCACTGGTATTTTTGCTTACCTGAGGCCCATCTCACTCTCTTCTCCATCCATGGACCTGATTGTGGCAGTTCTGTACTCAGTGGTGCCTCCAACACTGAACCCTATTATCTACAGCATGAGGAACAGGGAGATCAAGCAGGCTCTCAGAAAGGTGTTGCAGTATGCAATATTCTATCTTCAATATAGGCACAACTTCCTCACATGATTCCCAGTGATTTTTATTTATGTTTTATTCATATTTGATTGTTTGATTTTGTATGATACAGCAATCTGAGCAGAAAAATGTTGCAAATTATTTCACTTCTTTCGTACCTCATTTTTGTTTTCTCATCTCAAGAGCTCGTGTAAACATTGATGCAGATTCCCTGAAAAGGCTAAGAGATAAATAAAAAGCTTTCAAAATAGACTTTTGCCTAGCTCTTTTCTCTTCCTACCTTGTCTGCGTCTGGGGGAGGTACAGCCACAGAAAGCAGCACAGTGTGCTCTTTTCATTCCTGCTCTTGTAACACTGCCACAGTGCTCTCATGTCCTCTCATTTGTTCAGGCCTGAAGGTCTTGTGTGTCTCACAACAGTCTTGTTGTCTCTACAGCAGACTGTAGTAAGGTACCAGGAATTTGAACGGCTGTGTCAGAGCTGGTCTCCTTGCTGGTACTGCCGTAACAAGAGGGCCCCTTCAGAGCAGGACCAGAGAACTGGACGCCTCTTCCAAAGCTGGTTTAAGGAATGTACCTCAGGAGCTGCCCCATGAGAAGGCTTCAAGATCTTCTGTTGCTTTTCACTGAATGACAGGGTCAGTTTCAAGAGTCCAAGGAGATTTGTAAGGGATTCATGGCAGTGCTGCAGTTTAGAATTCGTTGGGTTAAAGCTGTTTACTAAGAAAGAGGAAAAAAGAAGGTTAATACTTATGACATATATATATATATCTATAAACACATATATAAACTCATGTTTATATACAGCATATTTTCACATATATAATATATTTAGTTGCAAACAATTATGCATAGATACTAATATGTATGCATATCTGTATGCAAGTCCAGGACTTGTTGCAGGGGTTTTAGCAGCCACATGGTTATATGTAGGAGCTGAAGAGGCTGTTGGGCTGTTGCAGGAGCTGGAGCAACTGCAGAGCTCATTGCCAGAGCTGGAATCACCACAGGACCTGTCACTGAAGTTGGAGCAGCCACTGGGCTCATTGAAGTGTTTGGACTGACCAAAGGGCTGTACCTCCTGGCACAGTGCACCACCATTGGGAGGAATTTGTTTCATTTTATTATCGCAATACTTGGAACAGCTTCAAGACCTGTACGAGGAGTGACTGCGGAGCTCATTATGAGGGATGGAGTGACAGCAGGATCTGTCCAGAGCTTGGAGCAACTGCAGGATGTGTAGTAAAAACTTGGAGCTGCTGCAGGGTCTATGCCAGGAGTTGCAGAAGCTGCAGCACTGTCAGCAGATCCAACTCTCTTCCCCTTGAGTATGCTGAATAATGTTGAACACAGCTCACTAGGTGTGGGCCAGGCCCTGGCGCACTGCAGTCACTTGTGCCTCTTGTGGATTACCAGGGCCACAGCAGACCTTCCCCCAATATTCTACCAGTTTCTCAGGATCCTGCAGTTGCTCGGAGATGAAGTTCCAAAGCCCTGGTGGTGCCCACTGTTCCAAGTAGCTGCCCAGACCATCCAACAACCCCTGCCATGCACAGCCATCTCACACTGGGGCAGATCTCTCAGTGACATTCTCAAATAATTGTTTAATCTGAGACATAACCTGAAACACATTAATGACATGTAGCAATGGGGGCATGATGGTTTGAGCATCCCACAGATAGTCAAAATCCTCAGGTGCTGTTGTAACTACCTTTGGAGCTCTAGGAAACAAAGAAGTGAGAGGGAGGCTGAGGGACAGATGGAAATTGTTCTCCCTTCTCTCCTTCATAGCCAGGCTCAATGAGGAGACAAAGTAAAGGGTGTAATTACTAATCATATCAACAATATTGCTTCCAAAACACAAAGATGACCACAGAGCTGAATGTGCACAAAACTTCAGTTTGTCAGCTGCCAATTTTATCACGACATTAGGTTTCTATGTCAAAAAGTATAGCAAAATAAATACCCCAATCCAGCCCCAGAGTTGACAAACCATACAGCAAGGAAAACAAGCACCAAGCAAGGAGCTGTACAGTGAATCTTCACGAGAAGGCTCAACGAGCTCCACAGATATAGATACAATCAGCATCATGGCTAGCAATTCTCCAGCTCCCACAAAGCCCTGTGCTAACTCGCTCTGGACAGATGTGCTGTCATCTCAGTCCTTGGAGCCCCACATCGGGCACCAAAATGACGATGGTGCTTGAACCGAGCAGGTGGATCAGCTGCACACAGTGCTTTGTGCACTGCCCCTTCCCAGTTGGATGGGAAAGAGAATTGGGAAAAAAAGTAGAACTCGTTTGTTGAAATGAAGCAATTTACTAAGAGAGATAAAAGGGTAGGAGTAATAGTTATCACAATATATCCATGTATATGGAATAGTACGTAACAGCTGATGCACAAGCATTAGCTCAGCACCACCAGACTGATGCTCAGATGGGCCCTGTGCAGTCAAGAGAGTTGGATGAACACCCACACCTTTCAGTACTCCTGCTTGCTGTCAGGTACCTTTGGCCACTTTCAGTCAGCTGTTCTCACTCTGTTCCCTCCCAGCTCTTTGAACCCTCCACTGACCATGGCCTTGGCTCTGTACAACACTGCTTAGCAGCAGCTGTAAACACCAGAGTGTCATCAATGTTGCTTTTCTACTAGAAACAAAACACTGCACTATGGCAGACAGTCTGAAGAAAACAGTTCCATCCCCGCTGTAACTCAGATACTTGCCTGTCCCCCTCCTCTTGTTCTTCCTGGTCAGGAAGCAAGGAACAGAATCTGCTGCTCTTCTTTTTGAGACCTTTCCATCAGTTCTCAGTTGGCTCCTCTGCCATCCCCAGGCTGAGCTCAGTGCACTCCCACAGAGGTCAGCAGCCTTTCCCCATCTTCATTGGCCATTTATCATAAAGAGTCAGTGCCCCATTTGCTACAGTTCAGAGATGGGAACCATCCCACCATGTCTCTGTGAGCCCAACAAGACCCTAGGCCTGCAAAGGCACAGAGATTTCGAGCTCAGTGAGTGACTGTTTCTGGTGCAGAAGATCCTATGCTCCAGTTTCTGGCCATTACCCCTTGTCCTGTTTCCACACACTGCTGAAAAGAACCTAGTCTCACCACTTTGACCCCACACCTCAGATATTTATAGGCCAGGATCAGGTCCCCTCTCAGTCTTCTTTTCTCAAGGCTAAACAGACCCAGCTCACTTAGCCTTTTTTCATAAGAGAGATGCTCCCGACCCTTCACCATCTTTGTACTCTTTACTGCACTCTTTCCAAGAGATCCATGTATTTTTTTTATCTTTTTTTTTTTTTTTTTTTTTTTTTTTTTTAATGGTGAGCCCAGAACTGGACACAGTACTCCAGATGAGGCCTTACCAGGGCAGAGTAGAGGGGGAGGATCTCCTCCCTTGACCTGCTGGACACAGTCTTTTTCATGCATCCCATAATGCCATAGGATTTTTTGGCCATGAGGGCACTCTGCTGCCTCTTAGCCAACCTGTCGTCCATCAGGATACCCAGGTCCCTCTCTGCAGAGCTCCTCTCCAGCAGCTCATCCCCCAACCTGTCCTGGAGCATGCAATTATACCTCCCTAGGTGCAAGACTCTCCACTATCTTTTGTTAAACCTCATCTGGTTTATTACTGCTCAGCTCTCCAGCCTGCCAGGCCTCGCTGAATGACAGCACAGACTTCAGGTATGTCAGCCAATCATCCCAAGTTTCTGTCATCAGCAAACTTGCTGAGGGTGGCCACTATCCTCTTGTCAAGGACACTGATAAAGAAGTGGAGAAAGACTGGACCCAGCACTGACACCTGGGGAACACCGCTACTAACAGTTCTCCAACTGGGCTCTGCACCACCAACGACGACCCTTTGTGCTCTGCCAGTCAACCAGTTCTCGACTCACCTCACTATCCATTCATCTATCCCACATGCCCTCAGCTTTCTTCTAAGCAAACTTTCGTAGGAGACAGTATCAAATGTATTGCTGAAATCAAGGTAGAAGACATCCACCACTCTCCCCTCATCCACACAGCCGGTGACAATGTCATAGAAGGCTGTCCAGGTTGGTTGATCATGACCTCTCCTTGGTGAACCCATGCTGACTACTCCTGACAACCTCCTTTTCATCCAACTGTCTGGTGATGGCTTCCAGCACAAGCAGTTTCAGCACTTTTCTAGGGACAGAGCTGAGGCTGCCTAGCCTGTAATTGCCCGGATCTTCCTTCTTGCCCTTTTTTGAAGACCAGAGTGACACTGTCTGTCGTCCAGTCTTCAGACACCTCCCCTATTCTTCAAGACCTCTCAAAGATGATAGAGAGTGGTGCAGAAATCACCACTGCTAGCTCCCTCAGCATCCGTGGATGCACCCCATTGAGCCCTATGTCTTTATGAACATCAGTGTGGCCTAGGCACTCACGGACCAGCTCTTCCCTGACTAAAGGCAAGTCTTCCATTTTCCGGACCCTCATACTAAGCTCCAAGGTCTGGGATGGTTGAGGGAGAGCTTTTTCGCAGAAGATGGAAGCAAAGAAGGCCTTCAGTATCTCCACCTTCAGAGCATCCCCCATTAACAGAACACCCCCCTCACTTAGTAGGGGACCCACAATCTCACTAGTCTTCCTGTTAATCTTAACATACTTAAAATAAATAAATAAATAAATAAACAAACCTATTTTTATTATCCTTTTTTAATGATTGTCAACCCATTTATGTAATACTATGCTCTGTTTGCAGGGAAGTGTGTGAGAGAGGTGGGCCAATGAGTGCTGGTTCTGCTGTGATGTGTTTATAACTGAATAATACAGACTGTTCATGGAAAGTTAGATGTTATTAAGGGTGTATATGGGAACTAAAAAGCAGTATTGTTTGACAAACTGTTTTGATGGTATAAGAAAGTGTAATTGTTGATGGCATATGGAAGTGTACTTGAGGGTGTGTGGAAGTGTAAATGAGGGTACAAATAGTGGAATAGTTTACAGAGGAAAAACGGATAAAGAGGAAGTGATTTTATCTGCACTGACATGAGAGCAACTCTCCTCACCTTTCCCCTGCGAGCAGATCACAACAGAGTCACAGTGCCCATGTATCAGGTAGTGTTATTCTGCTTACCAAATGGAGGAGGTCACAACAGAAGAGGCAGGCCTTCCTCTCTGCTCCATCCGTGGCATACTCTGGAGTTCAAGGCATTGCAAAGCTATGGCACATGTACGTTCTTTCACTGAAGACACCTTAATTTGCTCTGGGCTCTCATTTCAATTGCAACTAAATAACTCTGGGGTCATGCCCATTGACAGGAAGCTGGCAAATGTTGTCTCCTTGTAAGGAAGAGCAAGAATGATGACATGGGCAATTATGGACCTGTCAGTCTCACTCCAGTGGCTGGTAAAATGATGGAGAAAATGATGGTGGGAGTTATGGAAAAACAGCTGAAGGACAATTCTGTCACTGGTCGCAGCCAACACAAGTTCCTGAGGGGATGGTCCTGTTTAACTTCAGGTCCTTTTATGACACGGTTATCCATTTAGCTGACCAAGGTAATCCAGTTGAAAATGGTTTAAATCCTTGAGGAATTCAGTAGAGCTTTTGATACTATTTCTCACAGCATCCTTCTAGACAGAATGTCCTGCATGCAGCTAGACAGAAACAGAACGTAGTGGGTGAGCAGTTGGCCAACAGGTCAGGCCCAAATGATTACAGTCAATGGGATCCATCGGGCAGGTAGATGGTCACTATCAGGGTTCCTTAGGGCTCCATTTTCGGGCCACTTCTCTTTTATGTTTTTGCAGATGACCTGCATGCAGAACTTGGAGTTGTTCTGAGCAAATTTGCTGATTGAAGGTGCTGTTGCATCCAGTGAGTCCTGGTCAACATCAAATTGAACATGAGTCAGCAGTGTGCCCAGGCACCCAGGAAGCTCAGCGGTCCATTGGAGTGCATCAAGCAAGGTATTACCAGGTCAGTGAGGGAAAGGATTGTCCCTGTCTGCTCTGCACTGCTGCAGCCTCACCTGGAGCACTGGGTGCACTTCTGGGCACCACAGAGCATAAAAGACATCAAACTATGGGAGGGTGTGCAAAGGAAGGCACTGGAACTGAGAGAGCTGAAGTTCAGAGTTTCATTGGGATTGACTGCTTGTTCAGACTGGGCCCTTCTCACATCCCACAGCCTGCGATGAGACATGGGGCACAGATGGGACATGAACCTCACAGTGTCCCTGCAGCCCATGCAGAGCCTGGGATCTTCTGTCCCCATGTCTTTCATTTAACATCATACTGACCTCCAACCCACTGCCCCAGGAAAGATCCTTAGTCAGCATGAGGTTCTCTCTACCAAGGGTCTGGGGATCAGGACATGGCCTGTCTGCTTCATAAGACAAAGAAAGGGTTTCTAAGCATCTAGGCCACCATGCCTTTCATTGCCTGTAGTCATATCTTCCAATTATCTTCTCTAACGAGTCCCTTGGGAAGCTTGCTTGTTAATGTTCCTCAGTGGGCCCATTAATACTCCCAGAAACTTCACTGTTACTTCTGACTTTGTCTTGCTGAGCACTCTCTGCAAACTTCTCTCTGCACTGGAGGTTGATGGACTCAGCGTCAAATGCACCCTGGGGCTCATTATAATCTGAAGAGTCTCCTGTGCCTTGTGCCTTCCTGTTATCTTCTTCAAGTTTTCAGAACTTGTGCAGCAAAATGGAGGGGTACCTGGATAGATCTTAAAGAGGAAGAATCCAGCAGACATTTACTGTCTATTTATTTAGAGCTGGATATAAACAAGATTTAAAGCAGCACTGTGCAACTGGTATCAATCCAGGATGTCCCCAATGCGTTCTATTCTGTGTCGAAAAATGTTCTTCTCAACCCCCCCACCCCGTTTCTACTCACATTGGCCCCATGGGACTTGCATCACTTTTCCTCACATCACTATTTCTTTTTTTTTAATTTTCTTTTTTTTTTTTCTTTTTTTTTTCTTTTTTTTTTTTTTTTTTTCTTTTTTTTTTCCAACAAACAGTAGGAAAGGTGATGCAATTGAATGAACGGTAAAACACAGTGATCTACTGCATGCCATGTCCAAGCTGCTTCTATTGAGGTTTGACATTCACAGGGAATAACTGTACAAGAAATGAGTTAGACAGAGATAGGAAGGGATTGATGGAATCACAGTGAAGGACTTGACAACTTGTGATCTCAAGCGATGTGGGCCTGGCAAAGAGCAGGATCAGGACACTGAACTTTAGAAGAGCAGATTCAAGCTACTCAATGGACTGCTAGCCAAGATCCCCTGGCGTGCTGCCCTCAAAGACAAGGATGTTGAGGAGAGCTGGCTGCTCTTCAAGGATGCCCTCCTGGAAGCACAAGAGGTCTCCATTCCCCTGATTAAGAAAGTGGGCAGGAGAGGTGGAAAACCAGCATGGCTCAGCAAGGACCTGCTGAGAGAACTGAGGGCGAAGAAAGGGGTGTACAAGCTCTGGAAACAAGGCTGTGTCACCTCAGAAGAATACAGGGATGCTGTCCAGACTTGCAGACGTTGGATCAGGGAGGCCAAGGCGCAGGCAGAACTGAACTTGGCAAGGGATGTGAAAAACAATAAGAAAACCTTCTACAGGTACATTGGCCAGAAAAGACGGGCCAAAACAGGTGTACCTACTTTGGTAAATTTAAAAGGAGAACTGGCTTCAACAGATGAAGAGAAAGCTGAGGTGCTGAATGAGTTCTTCACCTCGGTCTTCACTGGTGGCCAGGATTCTAGTCTTTTTCATGTCCCTAAGCCCTGCATCCCCAAACCTTTATGTGGGGACAGTAAGGGCACAGTAAGGGCAGAGCAAGTCCAAGAGTGCCTCCTTAGACTGAATGTGTACAAGTCTATGGGGCCAGATGGCGTGCATCCCAGGGTCCTGAAGGAGCTGGCTGAGGTGGTTGCCGAGCCGCTCTCCATCATATTTGAGAAGTCGTGGCTGTCAGGTGAGGTCCCGGATGACTGGAGGAAGGGTCACGTCACTCCCATATACAAGAAGGTGAGCAGGGAGGACCCGGGGAACTACTGGCCGGTGAGTCTCACCTCCATGCCTGGGAAGATCATGGAATAGATCCTCCTGGACAACATGCTCAATCACATAAAGAATGAGAATGTGATCCGAGACAGCCAGCACAGCTTCACCAGGGGAAGGTCATGCTTAACTAATCCTGTGACCTTCTGTGATGGAATGACAGCTATGGTGGATGAAGGGAAGGCGACCGATGTCATTTACCTGGACCTGAGCAAGGCCTCTGACATGGCCCCCCACCACATCCTCATCTCCAAATTAGAGGGAAGTGGATTTGATGGGTGGACAACTCGATGGATAAGAAATAGGTTGAACGGCTGCAGACAGAGGGTGGTGGTCAATGGCTCTATGTCCAGGTGGAGGCCGGTAACGAGCGGTGTCCCTCAAGGGTCTGTCTTGGGACCGGTGCTCTTTAGCATCTTTATTAATGACATCGATGAGGGAATGGAGTGCACCCTCAGCAAGTTTGCTGATGACACCAAGCTGAGTGGTGCAGTCGATACGGTGGAGGGAACGGATGCCATTCAGAGGGACCTTGACAGGCTGGAAAGCTGGGCTCAGGTGAACCTAATGAGGTTCAACACAACAAAGTGCAAGGTTTTGCACTTGGGCCGGAAGAACCTCAGGCACCTGCACAGGCTGGGAGCAGAAGTCCTTGAGAGCAGCTCGGCAGAGAAGGACCTGGGGGTCCTGATGGACGAGAGACTCAACATGAGCCAGCAGTGCGCTCTGGCAGCCCGGAAGGCAAATGGGATCCTGGGCTCCATCAGGAGAGTGGTGGTCAGCAGGGATAGGAAGGTGGTTGAACCTCTCTTCTTGACTCTTGTGAGGCCCCATCTGGAGTACTGTGTCCAGGTATGGAGCCCTCAGAACAAGAAAGATGTGGAACTGTTGGAAAGGGTCCAGAGGAGGGCCACGAAGATGATCAGGGGGCTGGAGCACCTCCCCTATGAGGACAGGCTGAAGGAGTTGGGTTTGTTCAGCCTGGAGAAGAGAAGGTTGCGGGGTGACCTCATTGCAGCCTTTCAATACCTGAAGGGAACTTACTCCCAGGAGGGGAGTAAACTCTTCGAAAGGGCTGATAATAGCAGGACAAGGGAAAATGGTTTTAAGTTGAAAGAGGGAAGATTTAGGTTGGATGTTGGGTGGAAGTTCTCTACTAGGAGAGTGGTGAGGTCCTGGAACAGGCTGCCCAGGAAGGTTGTGGATGCCCCGTCCTTGGAGGTGTTCAAGACCAGGTTGGACGGGGCCTTGGGCAACCTGATCTAGTAAAGGCGTATGTTTGGTGGCCCTGCCAGGCAGGGGGGTTGGAACTCCATGATCCTCGAGGTCCCTTCCAACCCGGGTCATTCTGTGATTCTGGGTTTTTTCAAGGCGTGTATATGTCCAGCCTCAATAGGCAGCTGTCCACCATACATCATTCCATACACTACAAGAGTCCCTCATTCACATCAAAACTATCAGTTGGTCCCTGTGTTACTGTCAAATTTTACATTTTCCAGATAATTATCAGGATAACAAATGGGTACAGCAGTAAATACTCCTCGTTACAACATGGAAAACCTTTTGTGAGCATTAGTTCTATAGAGGTTATAATACTCTCCCACTTACATATACAATTTATTCACCTATCTGAGGAGAAGTTAAAGGTTAGTTAAAATAATAGTACAATATATATATATGCGTATAGAAAAACTTGTCATGATTTCCTTCTAATTCTTTTCTTTTAAAGGTTTTTCTGTGGCAACAGTTCCCACGCCTCTGGGCTGGTGGGTGCCTTTACCAGTGTGTATGAGTCCATCCTTTCTCGGCATCCTCACAGCTGTTTCAGTCATTAGAAGTACTTGGAACGGTCCTTCCCAGTCAGGCTGCAGCTTTGTCTCCTTCCCCGTCTGGATCAGGATCCAGTCCCCAGCTTGAAATAGGTGAACTACAGATTTCAAAGATGATGTTGGTGCTAATAGTCCTTGGATCCTGGTCAGTAGCAGTTACTGCATAAACTGCCTTACATTCTCCTTGTCTCACAGAACTGCAGCTGTCAGAACCCACTTTGGACCCCTCAGGACCCACCAGGACCCCCATAGAAGTACGCAGGTCTTCCATAGGACCCATCAGGACCACCTTAGGAGAACCCAGGACCCCCATAGGACCCATCAGGACCCTCCCAGGACCCGCATAGGACCCATCAGGACCCTCTTAGGACCCATAGAACCCACCAGGAACTTCTACATCTTCTAGGGATTTGTCCTTCAGGTCTGACTGACCATCTGAAATGTGCAGCTCCAGTTGTTTCAAAGCAGTCAGGAGATACTGGTTCTCCAGGTGTTCCGCAAAGGAAAGATACTGGGTTGACAATATTAGTTACAATTATTTCTACATCATCCTGCTCTGTCAGGATGGGCCTGGTATTTCAGGGATCTTTGGGGTGAGAGCCAATGTCCCCCTTTTGCCTCCAATACAGTAAACACTGTATGAGATATTAAAACTGGCATCCTTTGGCCCAATGTAGATTTACAGGCTTCTTGAATATTGAGCACCAGTGCAGCCACCGCCCTCAGACACCCTGACCGTCCCTTACTCACTTCATCAAGCTGTTTGGAGCTTTACGACCAGTCCATGGCTGTGCATCCGCAGTCAGCACCATCCTGTCATTCCTGGGAATGTATGGAGTTCCTTGGCAATGTGCGGCTCAGGGGTTTGTCAGATGGCTTCTTTCCTGGCGATCCTTAAGGTTCAAGGTCCAGCTGTAATCTCCCAGATATGTCACTTGCTGTTGAGTTATTTGTGCTTTCCGTCAACCAAGAAACTCAGCAGACTCACAGACCATTGCACCGCTCTCTTTTGTTGCTGTGGCATCCACCTGCTGCAATTAAGTTCCACCCTGGGCTGGAGGATCCCAGGTCTCAGGCTCACGAGTTGACCAGTTCTCAACAGTCATTAAGCTGTTCTCACAGCCCTGGGTAACACTGTGCTGGTTCACTGAGTCTCTTCTCCCCAGATTGGCCAAACCAGGCAGAAGAGACGTGCTTCAAATCCAGAAGGTAAACTCCACCTGTTCATTCCTTAACTGGGTTAATGAGGTGCATGGATTTGCCACCACTGAGTGTATCCACTCAACAATTCCATTACTTGCCCTCAAGTCTTGTACCAAACGATTGCACTTGCGATCTAGCAATAGGTTGCAGAATATACTAGCAATAGTTTTCAGGCACTGGAAATCAATGAGGATGTGAGTGGAGAGAGGATGGAGGACCTGCCTAAAAGATTAGATTGTTGCCGCTGTATTTATTTCCTTTTTCCCTGTCTTCTTCTCCTTCTGGGCCAGCGGCCTGCGGGCCGACTACCCCCTTTCATGGGTGCAGGTAGATTTTAGGGTAACCTATGACATGCAGTTTGAGCCAGGAGAATTCAAAAGTCAGTAGGGGTCAATGGGAGTCAATGGGAGTTAATGGGAGTCAATGAAAGTCAATGGGGGTCAACAGGAGTCAATGGGGGCTCAACGGGAGACAATGGGGGTCTATGAGCGTCAATGGGAGTCAATCGAGGTCAATGAGGGCCAATGGGAGGCAATGGGAGTCAATGGGAGTCAATGGGGGTCAATGGGAGTCAATGGGCATCAATGGGAGTCAATGGGGGTCAATGGGAATCAATGGGAGTCAATGGGGGTCAATGGAAGTCAATGGGGGTCAATGGGAGTCAATGGGAGTCAATGGGGGTCAATGGGAGTCAATGGGAGTCAATGAGGGTCAATAGGAGTCAATGGGAGTCAATGGGGGTCAATGAGAGTCAATGGGAGTCAATGGGAGTCAATAGGAGTCAATGGGGGTCAATGCAGGTCAATGGGGGTCAATGGGGATCAATGGGAGTCAATGGGAGTTAATGGGGGTCAATGGGAATCAATGGGGGTCAATGGGAATCAATGGGAGTCAATCGAGGTCAATGGGAGTCAATGAGAGTCAATGGGGGTCAATGGGAGTCAATGGGAGTCAATGGGAGTCAATGGGAGTCAATGGAGATCAATGGGAGTCAATGGGAGTCAACGAGGGTCAATGGGAGTCAATAGGAGTCAATGGGTGTCAATGGGGGTCAATGGGAGTCAATGGAAGTCAATAGGAGTCAATAGGGGTCAATGGGAGTCTATCGGGGTCAATGGGAGTCAATGGGAATCAATGGGAGTCAAAGAGGGTCAATGGGAATCAATGGGAGTCAATGGGGGTCAATGGAAGTCAATAAGGGTCAATGGGAGTCAATGGGAGTCAATGGGGGTCAATGGGAGTCAATGGGAGTCAATGAGGGTCAATAGGAGCTAATGGGAGTCAATGGGGGTCAATGAGAGTCAATGGGAGTCAATGGGAGTCAATGGGAATCAATGGGAGTCAATGGAGATCAAAGGGGGTCAATAGGGATCAATGGGAATCAATGGGGGTCAATGGGAATCAATGGGGGTCAATGGGGGTCAATGGGAGTCAATGGGAGTCAATGGGAGTCAATGGGAGTCAATGGAGGTCAATGGGAGTCAATGGGAGTCAACGAGGGTCAATGGGAGTCAATAGGAGTCAATGGGTGTCAATGGGGGTCAATGGGAGTCAATGGAAGTCAATAGGAGTCAATAGGGGTCAATGGGAGTCTATCGGGGTCAATGGGAGTCAATGGGAATCAATGGGAGTCAAAGAGGGTCATTGGGAGTCAATGGGAGTCAATGAAGGTCAGTGGGGGTCAGTGGGAGTCAGTGGAGGTCAATGGGAGACAATGGGAGTCAATGGGAGTCAATGGGAGTCAATGGGAGTCAACCGAGGTCAATGGGAGTCAATGAGAGTCAATGGGAGTCAATGGGAATCAATGGGATTCAATGGAGATCCAAGGGGGTCAATAGGGATCAATGGGAGTCAATGGGAGTTAATGGGGGTCAATGGGAGTCAAAGGGGGTCAATGGGAGCCAATGGGAGTCAATCGAGGTCAATGGGAGTAAATGAGAGTCAATGGGAGTCAATGGGGGTCCATGGGAGTCAATGGGAGTCAATGGGAGTCAATGGGAGTCAATGGGGGTCAATGGAAGTCAATTGGAGCCAATGGGAGTCAATGGGGGTCAATGGGAGTCAATGGGAGACAATGGGGGTCAATGGGGGTCAATAAGAGTCAATGGGGGTCAGTGGGAGTCAGTGGGGGTCAATGGGGGACAATGGGAGTCAATGGGAGTCAATGGGATCAATGAGAGACAATAAGGGTCAATGGGAGTCAATGGGGGTCAATGGGAGTCAATAGGAATCAATGGGGGTCAATGGGAGTCAATGGGGGTCAATGGGAGTCAATGGGGGTCAATGGGGGTCAATGGGAGTCAATAAGAGTCAATGGAAGCCAGTGGGGGTCAGTGGGAGTCAATGGGTGTCAATGGGAGTCAATGGGAGTCAATGGGAGTCAATGAAGGTCAATAAGTGTCAATGGGAGTTAATGGGAATCAGTGGGGATCAATGGGAATCAATGGGAGTCAATCGAGGTCAATGGGATCAATGAGAGTCAATGGGAGTCAATGGGGGTCAATGGGAGTCAATGGGAATCAGTGGGAGTCAATGGAGATCAAAGGGGGTCAATGGGTATCAATGGGAGTCAATGGGAGTCAATGGGAGTCAATGGGGGTCAATGTGAGTGAATGGGGGTCAATGGGGGTCAGTGGGAGTTAATGGGAGTCAATGAGAGTCAATGGGAGTCAATGGGAGTCAATGGGAATCAATGGGAGTCAATGAAGGTCAATGGGGGTCATAGGGAGACAGTGGGAGTCAGTGGGGGTCAATGGGAGACAATGGGTGTCAATGGGAGTCAATGGAGGTCAATGGGAGTCAATGGAGGTCAATGGGAGTCAATGGGAGTCAATGGAGGTCAATGGGAATCAATGAGAGTCAATGGGAGTCAATGGGAATCAATGGGAGTCAATGGAGATCAAAGGGGGTCAATAGGGATCAATGGGAGTCAATGGGAGTTAATGGGGGTCAATGGGAGTCAAAGGGGGTCAATGGGAGTCAATGAAAGTCAATCGAGGTCAATGGGAGTAAATGAGAGACAATGGGAGTCAAGGGGGGTCAATGAGAGTCTATGGGAGGAAATGGGAGTCAATGGGAGTCAATAAGGGTCAATGGGAGTCAATGGGAGCCAATGGGAGTCAATGGGGGTGAAGGGGAGTCAATGGGAGACAATGGGGGTCAATAAGAGTCAATGAGGGTCAATGGGAGTCAATGGGGGTCAATGGGAGTCAATGGGAATCAATGGGAGTCAATGGGAGTCAATGGGAGTCAATGGGGGTCAAAGGGGGTCAATGGGGTTCAGTGGGAGTCAAAGGGGGTCAATGGGAGTCAATGGGAATCAATGGGGGTCAATGGGAGTCAATGGGGGTCAATGGGAGTCAATGGGAGTCAATGGGGTCAATGGGGGTCATTGGGGTTCAATGGGAGTCAATGGAGGTCAATGGGGGTCAATGGGAGTCAAAGGGGGTCAATGGGAGTCAATAGGAGTCAAAGGGAGTCAATGGGAGTCAATGGGAGTCAATGGGAGTCAAGGGGGGTCAATGGGAGTCATTGGGGGTCAATGGGGGTCAATGGGAGTCAATAGGGGTCAATAGAGGTCAATGGGGTTCAATGGGAGTCAATGGGAGTCAATGGGGGTCAATGCAGGTCAATGGGGGTCAATGGGCATCAATGGGAGTCAATGGAATTTAATGGGGGTTAATGGGAATCAATGGGGGTCAATGGGCATCAATGGGAGTCAATCGAGGTCAATGGGAGTCAATGGGAGTCAATGGGAGTCAATGGGGGTCAATGGGAGTCAATGGGAATCAATGGGAGTCAATAAGAGTCAATGGGAGTCAATGGGGGTCAATGTGAGTGAATGGGGGTCAATGGGGGTCAGTGGGAGTTAATGGGAGTCAATGAGAGTCAATGGGAGTCAATGGAAGTCAATGGGAGTCAATGGGAGTCATTGGGGGTCAATGGGGGTCAATGGGAGTCAAAGGGGGTCAATGGGAGTCAATAGCAGTCAAAGGGAGTCAATGGGAGTCAATGGGAGTCAATGGGAGTCAAGGGGGGTCAATGGGAGTCATTGGGGGTCAATGGGGGTCAATGGGAGTCAATAGGGGTCAATAGAGGTCAATGGGGTTCAATGGGAGTCAATGGGAGTCAATGGGGGTCAATGCAGGTCAATGGGGGTCAATGGGCATCAATGGGAGTCAATGGAATTTAATGGGGGTTAATGGGAATCAATGGGGGTCAATGGGCATCAATGGGAGTCAATCGAGGTCAATGGGAGTCAATGGGAGTCAGTGGGAGTCAATGGGGGTCAATGGGAGTCAATGGGAATCAATGGGAGTCAATAAGAGTCAATGGGAGTCAATGGGGGTCAATGTGAGTGAATGGGGGTCAATGGGGGTCAGTGGGAGTTAATGGGAGTCAATGAGAGTCAATGGGAGTCAATGGAAGTCAATGGGAGTCAATGGGGGTCAATGGGAGTCAATGGGAGTCAATGGGAGTCAATAGGGGTCAATGGGAGTCTATCGGGGTCAATGGGAATCAATGGGAATCAATGGGAATCAAAGAAGGCCAGTGGGAATCAATGGGAGTCAAAGAAGGTCAATGGGGGTCAATGGGAGTCAGTGGGAGTCAGTGGGGGTCAATGGGAGTCAATGGGAGTCAATGGGAGTCAATGGAGGTCAATGGGAGTCAATGGAGGTCAATGGGAGTCAATGGAGGTCAATGGGAGTCAATGGGAGTCAATCGAGGTCAATGGGAGTCAATGAGAGTCAATGGGAGTCAATGGGAATCAATGGGAGTCAATGGAGATCAAATGGGGTCAATAGGGATCAATGGGAGTCAATGGAAGTTAATGGGGGTCAATGGGAGTCAAAGGGGGTCAATGGGAGTCAATGGGAGTCAATGGGGGTCAATGGGAGTCAATGGGAGCCAATGAGAGTCAATAGAGGTCAATGGGAGTCAATTGGAGACAATGGGGGTCAATAAGAGTCAATGAGGGTCAATGGGAGTCAATGGGGGTCAATGGGAGTCAGTGGGAATCAATGGGAGTCAATGGGAGTCAAAGGGGGTCAATGGGAGTCAATGGGAGTCAATGGAGGTCAATGGGAGTCAATGGGAGTCAATGGGAGTCAATAAGGGTCAATGAGAGTCTATGGGAGTCAATGGGAGTCAATGGGAGTCAATGGGGGTCAATGGGAGTCAATGGGAGCCAATGGGAGTCAATGAGGGTCAATGGGAGTCAATGGGAGACAATGGGGGTCAATAAGAGTCAATGAGGGTCAATGGGAGTCAATGGGGTCAATGGGAGTCAATGGGAATCAATGGGAGTCAATGGGAGTCAAAGGGGGTCAATGGGAGTCAATGAAAGTCAATCGAGGTCAATGGGAGTAAATGAGAGTCAATGGGAGTCAATGGGGGTCAATGGGAGTCAATGGGAGTCAATGGGGGTCAATCCAGGTCAATGGGAGTCAATGGGAGTCACTGGGAGTCACTGGGAGTCAATGGGAGTCCATGGGAGTCAATGGGGGTCAATGGGAATCAATGGGGGTCAATGGGAGTCAATGGGAGGCATTGAGAGTCAAGAGGGGTCAATGTGAGTCAATGGGAGTCAATGGGAGTCAATGGGGGTCAATGGGAGTCAATGGGAGTCAATGGGAGTCAATGGGGGTCAATGGGAGTCAATGGGAGTCAATGGGAGTCAATGGGGGTCAGTGGGGTTCAATGGGAGTCAATGGAGGTCAATGGGGGTCAATGGGAGTCAAAGGGGGTCAATGGGAGTCAATGGGAGTCAATGGGAGTCAAGGGGGGTCAATGGGAGTCATTGGGAGTCAATGGGGGTCAATGGGAGTCAATAGGAGTCAATGAGAGTCAATGGGGTTCAATGGGAGTCAATGGGAGTCAATGGGAGTCAATGCAGGTCAATGGGGGACAATGGGCATCAATGGGAGTCAATGGAATTTAATGGGAGTCAATGGGAATCAATGGGGGTCAATGGGAATCAATGGGAGTCAATGGAGATCAAAGGGGGTCAATAGGGATCTATGGGAGTCAATGGGAGTTAATGGGGGTCAATGGGAGTCAAAGGGGGTCAATGGGAGTCAATGAAAGTCAATCGAGGTCAATGGGAGTAAATGAGAGTCAATGGGAGTCAAGGGGGGTCAATGAGAGTCTATGGGAGTCAATGGGAGTCAATGGGAGTCAATAAGGGTCAATGGGAGTCAATGGGAGGCATTGAGAGTCAAGAGGGGTCAATGTGAGTCAATGGGAGTCAATGGGAGTCAATGGGGGTCAATGGGAGTCAATGGGAGTCAATGGGAGTCAATGGGGGTCAATGGGAGTCAATGGGAGTCAATGGGAGTCAATGGGGGTCAGTGGGGTTCAATGGGAGTCAATGGAGGTCAATGGGGGTCAATGGGAGTCAAAGGGGGTCAATGGGAGTCAATGGGAGTCAATGGGAGTCAAGGGGGGTCAATGGGAGTCATTGGGGGTCAATGGGGGTCAATGGGAGTCAATAGGGGTCAATGAGAGTCAATGGGGTTCAATGGGAGTCAATGGGAGTCAATGGGGGTCAATGCAGGTCAATGGGGGTCAATGGGCATCAATGGGAGTCAATGGAATTTAATGGGGGTCAATGGGAATCAATGGGGGTCAATGGGAATCAATGGGAGTCAATGGAGATCAAAGGGGGTCAATAGGGATCAATGGGAGTCAATGGGAGGTAATGGGGGTCAATGGGAGTCAAAGGGGGTCAATGGGAGTCAATGAAAGTCAATCGAGGTCAATGGGAGTAAATGAGAGTCAATGGGAGTCAAGGGGGGTCAATGAGAGTCTATGGGAGTCAATGGGAGTCAATGGGAGTCAATAAGGGTCAATGGGAGTCAATGGGAGCCAATGGGAGTCAATGGGGGTCAATGGGAGTCAATGGGAGACAATGGGGGTCAATAAGAGTCAATGAGGGTTAATGGGAGTCAATGGGGGTCAATGGGAGTCAATGGGAATCAATGGGAGTCAATGGGAGTCAATGGGAGTCAATAGGGGTCAAAGGGGGTCAATGGGGTTCAGTGGGAGTCAAAGGGGGTCAATGGGAGTCAATGGGAATCAATGGGGGTCAATGGGAGTCAATGGGGGTCAATGGGAGTCAATGGGAGTCAATGTGGGTAAATGGGGGTCAATGGGGGTCAATGGGAGTCAATGGAGGTCAATGGGGGTCAATGGGAGTCAAAGGGGGTCAATGGGAGTCAATGGGAGTCAATGGGAGTCAAGGGGGGTCAATGGGAGTCATTGGGGGTCAATGGGGGTCAATGGGAGTCAATAGGGGTCAATAGAGGTCAATGGGGTTCAATGGGAGTGAATGGGAGTCAATGGGGGTCAATGGGCATCAATGGGAATCAATGGAATTTAATGGGGGTCAATGGGAATCAATGGGGGTCAATGGGAATCAATGGGAGTCAATCGAGGTCAATGGGAGTCAATGGGAGTCAATGGGAGTCAATTGGGGTCAATGGGCATCAATGGGAATCAATGGAATTTAATGGGGGTCAATGGGAATCAATGGGAGTCAATCGAGGTCAATGGGAGTCAATGGGAGTCAATGGGAGTCAATGGGAGTCAATGGGGGTCAATGGGAGTCAATGGGAGTCAATGGGGGTCAATGTGAGTCAATGGGGGTCAATGGGGGTCAGTGGGAGTTAATGGGAGTCAATGAGAGTCAATGGGAGTCAATGGGAGTCAATGGGAGTCAATGGGGGTCAATGGGAGTCAATGGGAGTCAATGGGAGTCAATAGGGGTCAATGGGAGTCTATCGGGGTCAATGGGAATCAATGGGAATCAATGGGAGTCAAAGAAGGCCAGTGGGAATCAATGGGAGTCAATGAAGGTCAATGGGGGTCAATGGGAGTCAATGGGAGACAATGGGGGTCAATAAGAGTCAATGAGGGTCAATGGGAGTCAATGGGGGTCAATGGGAGTCAATGGGAATCAATGGGAGTCAATGGGAGTCAGTGGGAGTCAATGGGGGTCAAAGGGGGTCAATGGGGTTCAGTGGGAGTCAAAAGGGGTCAATGGGAGTCAATGGGAATCAATGGGGGTCAATGGGAGTCAATGGGGGTCAATGGGAGTCAATGGGAATCAATGGGAGTCAATGGGAGTCAATGGGAGTCAATGGGGGTCAAAGGGGATCAATGGGGTTCAGTGGGAGTCAAAGGGGGTCAATGGGAGTCAATGGGAATCAATGGGGGTCAATAAGAGTCAATGGGGGTCAATGGGAGTCAATGGGGGTCAATGGGAATCAATGGGAGTCAATGGAGATCAGTGGGGGTCAATAGGGATCAATGGGAGTCAATGGGAGTCAATGAAGGTCCATGGGGGTCAATGGGAGTCAATGGGAGACAGTGGGGGTCAATAAGAGTCAATGAGGGTCAATGGGAGTCAATGGGGGTCAATGGGAGTCAATGGGAATCAATGGGAGTCAATGGGAGTCAATGGGAGTCAATGAAGGTCAAAGGGGTTCAATGGGGTTCAGTGGGAGTCAAAGGGGGTCAATGGGAGTCAATGGGAATCAATGGGGGTCAATGGGAGTCAATGGGGGTTAATGGGAGTCAATGGGAATCAATGGGAGTCAATGGGAGTCAATGGGAGTCAATGGGGGTCAAAGGGGGTCAATGGGGTTCAGTGGGAGTCAAAGGGGGTCAATGGGAGTCAATGGGAATCAATGGGGGTCAATGGGAGTCAATAAGGGTCAATGAAAGTCAATGGGAGTCAATGGGGGTCAATGGGGGTCAATGGGAGTCAATGGGAGTCAATGGAGGTCAATGGGGGTCAATGGGAGTCAAAGGGGGTCAATGGGAGTCAATGGGAGTCAATGGGAGTCAAGGGGGGTCAATGGGAGTCATTGGGGGTCAATGGGGGTCAATGGGAGTCAATAGGGGTCAATAGAGGTCAATGGGGTTCAATGGGAGTAAATGGGAGTCTATGGGGGTCAATGGGCATCAATGGGAATCAATGGAATTTAATGGGGGTCAATGGGAATCAATGGGGGTCAATGGGAATCAATGGGAGTCAATCGAGGTCAATGGGAGTCAATGGGAGTCAATGGGAGTCAATGGGAGTCAATGGGGGTCAATGGGAGTCAATGGGAATCAGTGGGAGTCAATGGAGATCAAAGGGGGTCAATGGGTATCAATGGGGGTCAATGGGAGTCAATGGGAGTCAATGGGGGTCAATGTGAGTCAATGGGGGTCAATGGGGGTCAGTGGGAGTTAATTGGAGCCAAAGAGAGTCAATGGGAGTCAATGGGAGTCAATGGGAGTCAATGGGGGTCAATGGGAGTCAATGGGAGTCAATGGGAGTCAATAGGGGTCAATGGGAGTCTATCGGGGTCAATGGGAATCAATGGGAATCAATGGGAGTCAAAGAAGGCCAGTGGGAATCAATGGGAGTCAATGAAGGTCAATGGGGGTCAATGGGAGTCAATGGGAGACAATGGGGGTCAATAAGAGTCCATGAGGGTCAATGGGAGTCAATGGGGGTCAATGGGAGTCAATGGGGGTCAATGGGGGTCAATGGGAATCAATGGGAGTTAATGGGAGTCAATGGGAGTCAATGGGGGTCAAAGGGGGTCAATGGGGTTCAGCGGGAGTCAAAGGGGGTCAATGGGAGTCAATGGGAATCAATGGGGGTCAATGGGAGTCAATGGGGGTCAATGGGAGTCAATGGGAGTCAATGGGGGTCAATGGGGGTCAGTGGGGTTCAATGGGAGTCAATGGAGGTCAATGGGGGTCAATGGGAGTCAAAGGGGGTCAATGGGAGTCAATGGGAGTCAATGGGAGTCAAGGGGGGTCAATGGGAGTCATTGGGGGTCAATGGGGGTCAATGGGAGTCAATAGGGGTCAATAGAGGTCAATGGGGTTCAATGGGAGTCAATGGGAGTCAATGGGGGTCAATGCAGGTCAATGGGGGTCAATGGGCATCAATGGGAGTCAATGGAATTTAATGGGGGTCAATGGGAATCAATGGGGGTCAATGGGAATCAATGGGAGTCAATCCAGGTCAATGGGAGTCAATGGGAGTCAATGGGAGTCAATGGGAGTCAATGGGGGTCAATGGGAGTCAATGGGAGTCAATGGGAGTCAATAGGGGTCAATGGGAGTCTATCGGGGTCACTGGGAATCAATGGGAATCAATGGGAGTCAAAGAAGGCCAGTGGGAATCAATGGGAGTCAATGAAGGTCAATGGGGGTCAATGGGAGTCAGTGGGAGTCAGTGGGGGTCAATGGGAGTCAATGGGAGTCAATGGGAGTCAATGGAGGTCAATGGGAGTCAATGAGAGTCAATGGGAGTCAATGGGAATCAATGGGAGTCAATGGAGATCAAAGGGGGTCAATAGGGATCAATGGGAGTCAATGGAAGTTAATGGGGTCAATGGGAGTCAAAGGGGGTCAATGGGGGTCAATGGGAGTCAATAGGGGTCAATAGAGGTCAATGGGGTTCAATGGGAGTCAATGGGAGTCAATGGGGGTCAATGGGAGTCAATAGGGGTCAATAGAGGTCAATGGGGTTCAATGGGAGTCAATGGGAGTCAATGGGGGTCAATGCAGGTCAATGGGGGTCAATGGGCATCAATGGGAGTCAATGGAATTTAATGGGGGTCAATGGGAATCAATGGGGGTCAATGGGAATCAATGGGAGTCAATCCAGGTCAATGGGACTCAATGGGAGTCAATGGGAGTCAATGGGAGTCAATGGGAATCAGTGGGAGTCAATGGAGATCAAAGGGGGTCAATGGGTATCAATGGGGGTCAATGGGAGTCAATGGGAGTCAATGGGGTTCAATGTGAGTCAATGGGGGTCAATGGGGGTCAGTGGGAATTAATGGGAGTCAATGAGAGTCAATGGGAGTCAATGGGAGTCAATGGGAGTCAATAGGGGTCAATGGGAGTCTATCGGGGTCAACGGGAATCAATGGGAATCAATGGGAGTCAAAGAAGGCCAGTGGGAATCAATGGGAGTCAATGAAGGTCAATGGGGGTCAATGGGAGTCAGTGGGAGTCAGTGGGGGTCAATGGGAGTCAATGGGAGTCAATGGGAGTCAATGGAGGTCAATGGGAGTCAATGAGAGTCAATGGTAGTCAATGGGAATCAATGGGAGTCAATGGAGATCAAAGGGGGTCAATAGGGATCAATGGGAGTCAATGGAAGTTAATGGGGGTCAATGGGAGTCAAAGAAGGTCAATGGGAGTCAATGAAAGTCAATCGAGGTCAATGGGAGTAAATGAGAGTCAATGGGAGTCAAGGGGGGTCAATGAGAGTCTATGGGAGTCAATGGGAGTCAGTGGGAGTCAATGGGGGTCAATGGGAGTCAATGGGAGCCAATGGGAGTCAATGGGGGTCAATGGGAGTCAATGGGAGACAATGGGGGTCAATAAGAGTCAATGAGGGTCAATGGGAGTCAATGGGGGTCAATGGGAGTCAATGGGAATCAATGAGAGTCAATGGGAGTCAAAGGGGGTCAATGGGAGTCAATGAAAGTCAATCGAGGTCAATGGGAGTAAATGAGAGTCAATGGGAGTCAAGGGGGGTCAATGAGAGTCTATGGGAGTCAATGGGAGTCAATGGGAGTCAATGGGGGTTAATGGGAGTCTATGGGATCAATGGGGGTCAATTAGAGTCAATGGGAGTCAATGAAAGTCAATGGGGGTCAATGGGATTCAATGGGAGTCAATGGGGGTCAATCCAGGTCAATGGGAGTCAATGGGAGTCATTGGGAGTCAATGGGAGTCAATGGGAGTCAATGGGGGTCAGTGGGAATCAATGACGGTCAATGGGGGTCAGTGGGAGTCAATGGGAGATATTGGGGGTGAATGCTGGTCATTGGGAGTCAATCGGAGTCCATGGGAATCAATGGGGGTCAATGCGAATCAATGGGAGTCAATGGGAGTCAATGGGAGGCAATGGGAGTCAAGAGGGGTCAATGGGTGTCAATGGGAGTCAATGGGAGTCAATGGGGGTCAGTGGGAGTCAATGGGAGTCAATGGGAGTCAATGGAGATCAAAGGGGGTCAATGGGGATCAATGGGAGTCAATGGGAGTTAATGGGGGTCAATGAGAGTCAAAGGAGGTCAATGGGAGTCAATGGGAGTCAATGGATGTCAATGGAAGTCAATGGGGTCACTGGGATTCAGTGGGAGTCAATGGGGGTCAATGGGGTCAATGGGAGTCAATGGGAGTCAATGGGGGTCAATGGGAGTCAATGGGAGCCAATGGGAGTCAATGGGGGTCAATGGGAGTCAATGGGGGTCAATGAGAGTCAATGGGGGTCAATGGGAGTTAATGGGAGTCAATGGGGTTCTAAGGGGGTCAATGGGGTTCAGTGGGAGTCAATGGGGGTCAATGGGAGTCAATGGGAATCACTGGGTTCAATGGGAGTAAATGGGAAACATTGGAGGTGAATGCGGGTCATTGGAAGTCAATTTGAGTCAATGGGAGTCAATGGGGGTCAATGGGAGTCAATGGGAGTCAATGGGGGTCAATGGGGGTCAATGGGCGTCAATGGGAGTCAATGGGACTCAATGGGGGTCAGTGGAAGTCAATGGGAGTCAATGGGGGTCAATCCAGGTCAATGGGAGTCAATGGGAGTCAATGAGGGTCAATGAGATTCAATGGGGGTCAATGGGTGTCAATGGGGGTCAATTGGAGTCAATGGGAGGCAATGGAAGTCAAGGGGGGTCAGTGGGAGTCATTGGGGGTCAATGGGTGTCAATTAGAGTCAGTGGGAGTCAATGGGAGTCAATGGGGGTCAATGGGAGTCAATTGGGGTAAATGGAGGTCAATGGGGGTCAATGGGAGTCAATGGGAGTCAATGGGTAGTCAATGGAGGTCAATGGGGGTCAATGAGGATCAATGGGAGTCAATGGGAGTTAATGGAGTTCAATGGGAGTCAATGGGGGTCAATGGGAATCAATGGGAGTCAATCGAGGTCAATGGGAGTCAATGGGAGTCAATGGGAGTCAATGGGAGTCAATGGGAGTCAATGGGGGTCAATGGAAGTCAATGGGGTCAATGGGAGTCAATGGGAGTCAATGGGGGTCAATGGGAGTCAATGGGAGTCAATGGGAGTCAATGGGAGTCAATGGGGGTCAATGGGAGTCAATGGTGGTCAATGGGAGTCAATGGGAGTCAATGGGGGTCAATCCAGGTCAATGGGAGTCAATTGGGGTAAATGGAGGTCAATGGGGGTCAATGGGAGTCAATGGGAGTCAATGGGTAGTCAATGGAGGTCAATGGGGGTCAATGAGGATCAATGGGAGTCAATGGGAGTTAATGGAGTTCAATGGGAGTCAATGGGGGTCAATGGGAATCAATGGGAGTCAATCGAGGTCAATGGGAGTCAATGGGAGTCAATGGGAGTCAATGGGAGTCAATGGGAGTCAATGGGAGTCAATGGAAGTCAATGGGGTCAATGGGAGTCAATGGGAGTCAATGGGGGTCAATGGGAGTCAATGGGAGTCAATGGGAGTCAATGGGGGTCAATGCGAGTCAATGGGAGTCAATGGTGGTCAATGGGAGTCAATGGGAGTCAATGGGGGTCAATCCAGGTCAATGGGAGTCAATGGGAGTCAATGAGGGTCAATGAGATTCAATGGGGGTCAATGGGGGTCAATGGGGGTCAATGGGGATCAATGGGAGTCAATGGGAGTTAATGGGGGTCAATGGGGTCAATGGTTTATGGGGGGGTCTATGAGGCTTATTGGGGGTCTATGGGATCCTATGAGGGTCTATGAGGGCCTATGGTGTGCCTTTGGGGGGTCTATAGGGGCCTATGGGTGTCCTGAGTGCTCCTAAGTGGGTCTGTCGGGTTCTATGTGGGGTCTTTAGGGGCCTGAGGGGTCAATGGAGCCCTATGGGGGGTCTAAGGGGGTCCTATGGGTGTCTATAGTATTCTTTGGGGGGACTATCGGGGCCTATGGGATTCTATGGTGGTCTATAGAATTCGATGGGGCTATTATGGGGACCTATAGGGGTCTGTGGGGGTCTATTGGGGCCTAGGGGGGGTCTGTGGGGTCTTACAGGGGGTCTATGGGAGTCTATGGGGGCCTATGGTAACCTATAGGGTTCTATGGGAATCTATGGGGGCCTATGGGGCCCTATGGGGTTCTATGGGGGTCTATGGGTGGCCTATGGTAACCTATAGGGTTCTATGGGAGTCTGTGGAGGCCTATGGGGGCCTATAGGGTTCTATGGGAGTCTATGGGGGCCTATGGTAACCTATAGGATTCTATGGGAGTCTATGGGGGCCTATGGTAACCTATAGGGTTCTATGGGAGTCTATGGGGGCCTATGGGGCCCTATGGGGTTCTATGGGGGTCTATGGGTGGCCTATTGGGCTCAATGGGGTCTGTGGCAAAAGGTTGGGGGGGGAAAGGGATTTTGGGGTGAATAGCGGCAATAAAAGGCAAAAAAAAAACGAGTTAAAAAGGAGGAGTTTGAATGGGGGTAGGGGGGGGAGGGAAGGATGCCGGTTGCCATGGCAACGGGAGGTGGGACGGTTGTCATGGAGATGGGTTTGATTGACAGGAGCTGCCATGGCGAACGGGGGGTGGGAAGCACTGGTTGCCATAACAGATCTATGGGGCTGGATGTACATCTATGGGGCTGGACGCACATCTATGGGGCAGGATACACATCTATGGGGCTGGACGCACATCTTTGGGTCTGGACACACATCTATGGGGCTGGATGCACATCTATGGGGCTGGATGTACATATATGGGGCAGAATGCACATCTATGGGGCTGGGTGCACATCTATGGGGCTGGATGCACATCTATGGAGCTGGATGCACATCTATGGGGCTGGATGCAGATCTATGGGGCTGGATGCACATGGGGTCCTTATAGATCCTATGGAGTTCTTGGGGGGACCTGAGTGCTGTTATGGGGGCCATCAGGTCAACCCTTAGAGCCCTATAGGAGCACACAGCCGTCATGTCAACCCTTAGAGCCCTATGGAAATACACAGCCATCAGGTCAACCCATAGAGCCCTATAGAAATACACAGCCATCAGGTCAACCCATAGAGCGCTATGGGAGCACACAGCCATCAGGTCAGCCCTTAGAGCCCTATGGAAATACACAGCCATCAGGTCAACCCATAGAGGCCCAATGTTCTAGAATTAGGGTCCCTTAATTAGGGTCCGTTAATTAGTGTCCATTAATGAGGGTCATGCCAGGTGAGGTAAGAAGGACGCGACAGGGACAGCTCTGTTGTTACTGTCTATTTATTGGGATTTGGGGGGATAGGGGGGAGGGGCTTCTCCCACCTCCTATAGGATAATGTGTGTGGGGGGGCATCTCCCATCTCCTATAGGATTAATTGGGGGGGGGGCTCTATAGACATCCGTATGGCTCTATAGGTATCCATAAGTCTCTATAGGCATCCTTAAGGCTCTATATGTATCCATAAGGCTCTAAAGGTACCCATAGGGCTCTATAGGCATCCTTAAGGCTCTATAGGCGTCCTCAAGGCTCTATAGGTATCCTCAAGGCTCTATAGGTACCCATAGGGCTCTATAGGCATCCTTATGTTTCTATAGGCATCCATAAGGCTCTATAGGCGTCCTCAAGGCTCTATAGGTATTCTCAAGGCTCTCTAAGCATCCATAAGGCTCTATAGGTATCCTCAAGGCTCTATAGGTACCCATAGGGCTCTATAGGCATCCTTATGTTTCTATAGGCATCCATAAGGCTCTATAGGCAGCCTTAAGGCTCTATAGGCATCCATAAGGCTCTATAGGCAGCCTTATGGCATCCATAAGGCTCTATAGGTATCCATATACTTTGAAAGCTGAATGTTTATAAGTCCATGGGGCCGGATGGGTTGCACCCTAGAGTGCTGAGGGAGTTGGTGGATGTGGTCGCAGAACCACTGTCCATCATTTTCCAGCAGTCTTGGCTGACTGGGGATGTCCCAGTGGATTGGGGGCTGACGAATGTGACGCCCGTCTTCAAAAAGGGCCGGAAAGATGATCCTGGCAGCTACAGGCCCATCAGTCTCACCTCGGTGCCTGGGAAGGTTATGGAAAGTGTTGTATTAGACGAAATAGGGGGATATCGGGCTGTCACGCGACAGGCCCTCCCTAATTTCTGGAAGGATCGATGACGTGTACTAGAGAGGCGTACACGAAGAGCATAGTTTATATAAGTGTGTGTTTGCTTTAAGAAATCGCCATTTTGCCGCTCACCCTCTTGTTGTTACTTCGGTAATTGGCCCAGCTGCGGACTTCTAGGGTCTTAAAGTCTACAAATGGTGACCCGCCAACGTGATAAGCTGTGATTTACAACAGTGCAGACTGATAAGGAGACTTAGAAGACCTAGAAGAGACGGGGGCAGCTGTTAGCATAGCGGCAAGGATCCTACCACGGACGGCGTTTCACTTCCCTTTGCCGTGGGTGGTAGAAGCCCGGGACGGAGAGATCGTGGCCAAGATTCTTCGTCGGGGGAGAGAGAGAGAGCGCTCGGAATCCCCAGGACCTGTCTGGGAAGCGCCCAGGGGCGGCCGGAGACGTGGGCCGGGGCGACATGGAAGCCGTTATCAAGGTAATTCTTCATGGCTGTAAACTTCACTGTGGAAAGCAGACTCCTTCTAAGAAGGAGGTTACAGCAGTCCTCTTGCTGCTGGAGAAAGAAGGACTATTAGTATCCCCCTCTGATTTATACAATCCTGACAACTGGGATAGAATTACGACCGCGTTATCTCAGCGAACGCTAGCCATCCGTAGGGTGTCGGAATACAAGGTCTGGGGATTTATCTTAGAGGTGTTGAAAGCGGCTCGGGAGGAGAAACTCGCAAACCAGCGCGCTAGGGAGCTATTGGGGTTGGAGGCGGGGGGGAATCTTGTCTCTTCTGCAGGTTCGGAAGGGGCCAAGATGGCGCCGACCCCCTCAATCCCACCCAATGCTTCACCTTCAAGAACAAGCCAGAAGGAAGTTGCGCAAGACCACTCTGACCAGGACGACACCCAGCCCCCACCTCCTTATCCTGCTTGGAGCCCATATCCTTCCTTGAAACTTTTCAGGGACAAGGGGGGAGGGAAGCCCACTGAGGAATGTGGAGTTATTTGCATATCTGATAAGAATGTACAGGGGGCGGATAAGCCGAATGGGGGAGGCGTGGTGCAGCCAATGAAATCTGAGGTGGGCAGTACTTCCCTACTGTCGGGTTCTGCCTGCTGCTGTGTCCACTCCCAAAAAGGGGTGGATCGCACCGCCCAGTACGATAGTGGACGTGGATGTGGGGGTGGTGATTCAATGTGGGCAGCACAGGAGCCCGCCCAGGGGGGATGTGGCCCCTCAGCACCCACCCATGAGTCGGCTGGAGGAGTTATTGCACAACGTGGGAAATGTGATAGCAGGGAGCGTATCAGTGAGGTGTTGTTTTCTCTTTGTAAAGAATACTGTGGAGAAAGTGCTCCATCTGTGAAGGAGATTGCTGCAGTACTTAGTTATCTTGAGCGGGACAGGGAACTTTCATCACCCTGCGAGATCCTGGACTATCGTAAATGGGATCCGCTCACTGATGTGCTTGCAGAGCATGCAGAGACTACCCAGACGTTTGCAGAGCTTGCGACCTGGGGTCTGATTTTGGGTTCTCTTAAAGCCTCCAGGATGGAGGGGAAGCTTGTTGAAGCGTGTTTGTCGCTTGGGCTTGTACTTGACCGGGACCAGCCGGGAAAAGCAGCTGAGAGATTGGATCAGGGAGAGCAAGTATTACAGCCAGTCGCTGCTCCAGTGCTAGCTGCGCCTCCCGGAGAGAGAAAAAAGTTGCAGTCAGCTGCTGCTCTAACGGCGCTGGTTGCACCCCCACAGGGAGATGGCGAATTCCAGTCGACCGCATCCCCTCTCGACCCCTCTCCTTTGTCATTGAGGGGCGGGGAGTGTGGGCGCGTGGTTAATTCAAGTGGTTGGAGAAGTAGGCGTGTTCCAGACCCGGGGGGAGCGCAAATGTGGTGCTATCCCGGGGGGGGGGAGTAACCAGGTCCAAAGGGGACCGACAGGGCCCGCAGCTGCAAGTTGTTCGCTCGCTGTGGCTCCTGCTGCCTGCCTGTCATGCAGGGGACCGGGGCTCGATTTGCCGGCGCGAAGCCACTCCGTCTTCTGGCATCGGTCTGCTGGCTGCTGCCGAGAGTTTCGTTTGCCTCTAGCTTTAAACACAGTGGAAACTTTAACGGTGCATGGCCCTGTGCTCCATCATGACACTGAAAGCCTCGCATACGTGATTCTCAAGTGGATGCAATACACACTCTGGAAAGAAGGGTGGATGACAGAGCTTGGGAGAGTGTTGGCAGCTGAGCAGGATGATTCCTTTCACCCCGTGCATGGTATAGGCATGCAGGGGAGGATTAGAGCAGAGTGCTTGGGATTTAAGTTTAGTCCTGAGATAATGCAGCTGGTGGGTCTTGATATTCAACCATATGTAAAGACACTATGGGATGTGCAGAATATGGTAGGAACCCTCCAGTGGGTTTGGGGTGCTTTGGGAATGCCTTCAGGATTGAGGAAACTCTTGTATGGTCAGCTAAAGGGATCCGACGCAAAAGAAGAACCCAAAACTCGGTCTAACGAAAGGGCTGCAGTTTGGCAAAAAGATGGTACAGAGCTGCATGGAAGGATCGCTTGTGCAGCATGAGACTCTTAGTCTCAGGGCGATGGTTTGGCAGGATTCCAACAGTAGTTGGCAGGCTGCTGTCTTCACAAACAGAAAGGTCAGCGTGCAGATGCTTGAGGTGATGACTGTAACAGCTGCAGTGCACCTCTGGCGAATGATACCCTCTAACATTGTTGCAGATTCCATCTTTGCAGTCAAGCAGTTGGCCCGGATAGGCCAGGAAGGTCTCTCAAGTACAGAGGCTGCAGGAACTCTGGAAGAGGCCTTGGTCTTCCACACAGCTCCTGTTGCACCCTTACGTGTGTGGTCACTCTGGGGTGCCAAGCCTTTTTGCCACAGGTAATGCAATAGCAGATAAAGTTACCAGCACACCTGTCATTGGCCTTGGATCGCTGCAGATCTGGCAAATGGATGTCACCTGGGAGCCTTGCTTGTCTCCCTGCCAATGATTGCTGTGAGTACCTCCTCTATTGTCATTATGGCCACTCAACATGTCAGGTCTGGCTTGACTGCAGTCCGATACCATTGGACAATCGCTGTTGCTGTGGTTGGTTTACCCAGTCACGTTAGGACTCACAATGGGTCCTGCCTCATTTCTCGCTTTACTGACTATGGGAAGTGGGATAAGAGTTCTTTCTTTACAGGAGCAGTCAATGGGGAATCTGGTACCTGAGGTTGTTCTGCTCCTGTTGGTCTCAGTGATAAGTATCGCTCGAACAACAAGTGCAGGGACCTTTGGGATTCAGTCTGGAATTGTTGGGTCTCAGCCAACAGTAGATTCACATAATCTGTGGTTGCAACTTCACTTATCTCTTAAGGTGTGATCTTCTTATCCTATAGGTTGAGATTCTAGTTACCTAGTCACTACATATCGAGTACGCGTTAATGCAACGATGGTGCATGTTGCTGTGTGCTGATGAGTTGATGGACGCTATCGAGGAAATGGACAGAAAGACTTTGACGGATGTTCACCATACAGAGAAGATACATCAGGCGTAAGAAGAATGAAGAGGGATGGAAAACATCGCGGACGAGAATTGGTTCTCGAAAGGTTCCTGACAACAAGAGGACTATTCAATCACTTGCTCCACACAGTTGTGGTGGTGTTTTCATAACATGGTTGTGCCTTATGCTACTAATTATATTATAGAGAGTTTGTTAAGGTTTAGTTAAGGGTTTATATAGAGTACTATATAATATTAGTTATGATAAGAGTGTATTTTAAGGTTATGCATAGTATGTTAAGGTATAGCAAATAAGACAGATAATTCAATAGAGTTTCTTTAGGTATGTCCATTAGAGTATAGAATACCATAGAATGCAGGATAAGCTTTAAGCATTGGTTAGGTTTATAGTGTTGCGTATTGTAACGGGTTAGGTTCTCATAGCATGGGGAGGGGGAGATGTTGTATTAGGCGAAATACGGGGATATCGGGCTGTCACGCGACAGGCCCTCCCTAATTTCTGGAAGGATCGATGACGTGTACAAGAGAGGCGTACACGAAGGGCGTAGGTTATATAAGTGTGTGTTTGCTTCAATAAATCGCCATTTTGCCGCTCACACTCTTGGTGTTACTTCGGTAATTGGCCCAGCTGCGGACTTCTAGGGTCTTAAAGTCTTCAGAGGTGTATGTTCCAACCATCAAATGAGTGTCAACCCATTTATGTAGTACTATGTACTGCTTGCGAGGAAGTGTGTGAGGGATGTGGTTCAATCACTGCTGCTTCTGTGGCAAAGAGTTTATAAGTTTATGGTTAAGGGAAAGTTGTATGGTATTAAGGGTGTTTATGGGAACTGAAGAACTGTATTGTTTCACAAACTGTTTTGATGATATAAGAACGTGTAATTGTTAGTGGCATATGGAAGTGTACTTGAGGGTATGTGGAAGTGTAAATGAAGGTACAAATAGTGGAATAGTGTACAGAGGATAAAAGGTTTAATAGAAAGTGAGTTTGTCTGCACTGACATGAGAGCAACCCTCCTCACCATTCCGCCTGCAAGCTGAGCAGAGCAGAGACACTGTCCCCATGTATCAGGTACTGTTATTCTACTCACCAAATGGATGAGCTCACAGCAGAAGAGGCAGATCTTCCTCTCTGCTCCATCTGTGGCATACTCCAGAGTTCTAGGCATTGCAAAGCTATGGCACATCTATGTTCTTGCACTGATGACACCTTATTTTGCTCTGGGCTCTAATTTCAGTGGCATCTAAAAAAGCCTGGGGTCATGCCAGCTTACAAGAAGCAGGCAAATGTTGTCTCATTGTAAGGAAGAGCAAGAAAGATGACAGGGGCAATTATGGACCTGACAGTCTCACAACAGTACTTGGTAAAATGATGGAGAAAGTGATGATGGGAGTGATGGAAAAACACCTGAAGAACAATTCTGTCATTGGTCACAGCCAACACAACTTCCAGAGGGGAAGGACCTGTTTAACTATTGGACTTGTTATGACAAGGTTAGCAAATTGGTTGATCAAGGGAAGCCAGTTGAAGTTATCCTTGAGGATTTCAGTAGAGCTTTTGATACTATTTCTCACAACACCCTTCTGAGCAGAATGTCCTTCATTTGGCTAGGCAGAAATATAACATGGTGGGTGAACAGTTAGTCAATAGGTCAGGCCCAAAGCACTATAGTCGCTGGGTTCCATCAGGCTGGTAGATGGTCACTATCAGGGTTCCCCAGGGCGCCATTTTAGGGCCAATTCTCTTTCATGTTTTTGTGGATGACTTGCATGCAGGACTAGAAGATGTTCTGAGCAAGTTTGCTGATGAGACCAGATGAGGAGGTGCTGTTGCCTCCAATGAGTGGGGAGAGATGTGGACAAGTCAGAGAAGTGGGTACCAGTTGGTCCTAAGCACCAAGTGCATAAAGTATAACTAGAACAAGTGCCTGATTGTGCACCTGGGTAGGGGCAATCCTGGACATACACACTGACTGGATATGGGACACTAGAGAGTGGTCTGACTGAAAAGGATTGGGGGTCCTGGTCAACATCAAATTGAACGTGAGTCAGCAGTGTGCCCAGGCAGCCAGGAAGCTCAGCGGTCAATTGGAGTGCATCAAGCAAGGCATTGCCAGCTGGGTGAGGGAAAGGATTGTCCCTGTCTGCTCTGCACTGCTGCTGCCTCACCTGGAGCACTGGGTGCACTTCTGGGCACTGAAGAGCATAAAAGACATCAAATTATGGGAGAGTGTGCATTGGATGTCACCAGAACTGAGAGATGTGAAGTTCAGAGTTACATTGGGATTGACTGCTTGTTCAGACTGGGCCCTTCTCACATCCCACATCCTGTGATGAGACACAGGACACACATGGGACATGGACTTCACAGCATCCTTGCACCCCATGCAGAGCCTGGGATCTTCTGTCCCCATGTCTTTCTTTTAACATCATGCAGACCTCCATCCACTGCCCCAGGAAGGATCCTTAGTCAGCATGAGGTTCTCCCTGCCAAGGGCCTGGGAATCAGGGCTTGGCCTGTCTGCTTCATAAGAAAAAGCAGGGGTTTCTCAGCATCAGAGCCACCATGCCAGTGCCTTTGCCTGCCTGTAGTCATGGCTTCCAATTTTCTGCTCTAACAAGTCCCTGGGGAAGCTTGCTTGTTAGTGTCCCTCAGTGGGCCCATTAATACTCCAAGAAAGTTCATTGCTACTTCTGCCTTTGTCTTGTTGAGCACTCTGTGCAAACTTCTCTCTGCACTGGCGATTGACGGACTTATCATCAAGTATCGCCTGGGGCCCATTATCACCTGAAGAGCCTCCTGAGCCTTGTGCCTTCCTGACATCATCTTAAGGTATTCAGAACCTGTACAGCAAAATAGAGAGCAATATGGAGAGAGCTTAAAGTGGCCGAAGCCGGCAGTTGTTTATTGTTTATTTATTTATATTTGAGTTTAAACAAGTCATTAAAGTAGCACTGTGCAACTGGTATCAATCCGGAATGTTCCCAATGAGTTCTATTCTGTTACTGTGTGGGAAAATGTCCTCCTCAACCTCCCCACCCTATTTCTGCTTACATTGGCCCCATGGGACTTGCATCACTTTTTTTCACATCAATCTTCTCCTCTGCATTCACCCGCTCAGTGTTAAAATTCATATGCACCAGCTCCAACTAGCTTTACACAGAGAACCAGAAACACATGGTCCATGAAAGAATTCCTTTTGTTTTTGGCCAACAAACAGCAGGAAAAGTGTTGCAAGTGAATGAACACTAAAACACAGTGGTCAACTGCATGCCATGTCCATTCCGCTTCTGTTGAGGTTTGTCTTTCACTGGGAAAATTTGTACAAGAAATGAGTTAGACACAGTCATGATGCTGTTGACTTTCAGGAGCTGTTGGCCATCAGGACCCAGGGATATCTCAGGGGAGACGAGTGGGAAGGATGAAAGTGTCATCCTATTCTGCTGGGCTGGGCTTCTGGGACTCAGGGAGATCATAAAAGTGGGCAGTGCTGCAGAGAGACAGCTGTGCCCAGGAGCAGCTCTTGTGCACAGCACAGCCTGCAGGTGACAGAAAGAGAGGAGAGAAAGGGGAGAGAGCTTGCAGGATGTGAATGGTCTGAGCGGGATGTGAGCTCAGTGCAGGAGCACTGCTCACAGATCACGACATGGTAAGTCTCACTTCAGACTGTGAGCAGCTTTTCATAGAGGGTTAACTAAAAGCGGGACTAAATGTGGATAGTTCTGAAGCAGAACTGGCTTCAAGCACTGCATGTTTCTTTTCAGGGGAAAAAGACTTCTGTTTTAGCTGAGGGTTTCCATTCTGCAGTATGAAAGCACAGCCCTGAGGGCTGCGTGTCCAAGCACAGCTGCAGTCTGTGCAGACGGGGCTGCAGGCGGGTGCCAAGGGCTGTCCTGCAGAGCAGGGTCCCTGCTGTTCAGGGGGAGATGTGTGGGTGGAAGGAGTTCCCCATCAGGGCTTCTGCTGCCACAGCTGCTGCCTGTGGCAGAGAGATCACAGCTCCACTGCACAACTGAATGTTTGTAAGGGTGCTTTGCAAGAGGAGTGCCAAGGCAGGGATTTTATATTTCCTGGTCTGAGGGAAGGAAAGAGGATTGGAGGGAGAAATCTAAAAGGGGCTTTCAAACATAAACACAGCTCTGAGGCTCCCACATTCTTCTACAGTCAAATGCTTGTTTCGTGAACTGTCACATAAATATCCAGGAGGCTAATGTTTGATTAGGAAAAGAAAAGGAATTAAGAGCTCCATAATCTTCCGCTCCTTAAGTGATGGTGAAGATCATGAAAATAAATTCAAGCTCTGGAGTTAAATGAATATTTTCCATTTTTCTGTCATTCATATTGTAGCGAGAGGAGTGTCTCTGAGAATGGTGTGGACTTTTCATCGTCTTCTGCACTCTGAACAGGACTCCAAGCCCAGGAACAGCAGATGCCCAACAGCAGCTCCATCAGCGAGTTCCTCCTGCTGCCATTGGCAGAGATGCGGCAGCTGCAGCTCCTGCACTTCTGGCTCTTGCTGGGCATCTACCTGGCTGCCCTCCTGGGCAACGGCCTCATCAGCACAGCCGTAGCCTGCGACCGCCGCCTGCACACCCCCATGTACTTCTTCCTGCTCAACCTGGCCCTCCTCGACCTGGGCTGCATCTCCACCACTCTCCCCAAAGCCATGGCCAACGCCCTCTGGGACACCAGGGCCATCTCCTACGCAGGATGTGCTGCACAGGTGTTTTGCTTTTTCTTCTTCCTCTCAGCAGAGTATTCCCTTCTCACCATCATGTCCTATGACCGCTACGTTGCCATCTGCAAGCCCCTGCACTACGGGACCTTGATGGACAGCAGAGCTTGTGCCACCATGGCAGCAGCTGCCTGGGGCGCTGGGCTTCTCAATTCCATTCTGCACACTGCCAGTACGTTTTCACTGCCTCTCTGCCAAGGCAATGTTGTCAACCAGTTTTTCTGTGAAATCCCCCAGATCCTCAAGCTCTCCTGCTCAGGCTCCTACCTCAGGGAAGTTGTGTTTATCATTTTTAGTTTCAGTTTAGCCTTTGGGTGCTTTGTTTTCATAGTGGTCTCCTATGTGCAGATCTTCAAGACTGTGCTGAGGATGCCCTCAGAGCAGGGATGGCACAAAGCCTTCTCCACGTGCCTCCCTCACCTGGCTGTGCTCTCACTGCTTGTCAGCACTGCCTCTATTGCCTACCTGAAGCCCACCTCTGCCTCCTTCTCACTCCTGGATCTGACAGTGGCACTTCTGTACTCAGTGCTTCCTCCAACACTGAATCCAATTATCTACAGCATGAGGAACAGGGAGATCAAGCATGCTCTCAGCAAGGTGTTGCAGTATGCACTATTCCAGCTTCCATAAAGTGCACATCTTCCTTATAGGATTCCCAGTGATGGTTCCTTATGTTTTAAGCATCGTTTATTGTTTGATTGTGTGTGATATATTAACCCACAAAAAAATGTTATTGAGCTTATAAATAAAAAATTATTTCACTTCTTTCCTACCTAATCTCCAATTTCTCCCTCCAAGAGCTCATGTAAACATGGAACCAGATTCCCTGAATAGGTAAAGAGATAAATAAAAAGCTTTTAAAGCAGACTTTTCCTTTGCTCTTCTCTCTTCCTGCCTTGTCTGGGTCTGGAAGAGGTACAGCCACAGACAGCAGCACAACGTGCTCTTTTCTATCCTGCTCTCTTTACACTGCCACAGTGCTCTCAAGTCCTCTCATTTCTGCTGGCCTGAAGGTCTTGTGTGTCTCACGACAGTCCTTTTCTCTCTACAGCAGCACTCTGGGGCTGCAGTCAGTAGCCGGCAATATGAACGGCTGTGTCAGAGCTGGTCTCCTTGCTGGCACTGCCATAACAAGAGAGCCACTTCAGAGCAGGACCAGAGAACTGGAGGTCTCTTCCAAAGCTTTTGTAAGGAATATACCTCAGGAGCTGCTCCATTAGGAGGCCTCGAGGTCTTTTGTTACTCTTCACTGTGTGACCTGGTGAGACTGAACTGTCCCAAGGAGATCTGCAAGCAACTCGGGGCAGTGCTGAGGTTGAAAGTTTATGGGCTGAGATAAAGAGAAAAAGAAAAGGATAATTATGATAAATGTATTTATACATTTATAATATATTTAGTATATTTTCAAACATATACAATATATGCATGAGCATGCATATATTCACATATACTTGTTGGAGAACCTGAAGGCAGAAGGTCAGCATGCACAGACAAACAGCCACACACCAATAAGGTTAAATATAGCTGCATCCATTTATTGCCCAAAAAGCCATACGTTTGCAGCAGACAGATAAGGGCATCCAAAAATCACACACACTAATTGGAGGAAAGCTACTGCAATAACTACCATAAACACCCCTTCATAGCCACGAGCCATTCATTCTTTTCCTAGAGGTGCCCTTGGTTCTCATGCTGTTTATCCTGCTCCGCAGCTGCTGCTTTGTGAAGTCTTAATCTTGATCCACGAGCTGTTTATGTATGATCATGATTCAGAAAATTCAGCACAAGCAAAGCCTTACATAATTTTTCTTGTGGTGTGTCCCCCATGTTCCCCTTTTTTGTATAATAATAATGGACTTCAATGTTTGATGAGTGCGCTCAGTGATAGCTTGTCCCATGGGAGAATGAGCAATGCATGTAATGTGTTTAATCCCCCATTCTTGGAGGAAAGCTTGACTGGTCGGTCCATCCTTGTTTTTAACCAAGTTATGTGTAGGCTGCAGAGACGAAGCAGCAAATGATGTAGACGCGGCAGAGAGAGGCAGCGTCACAGTGAGCAACGTGGGTGGGGTGGAAGGCAGCTGTGGCACCGCCAGCGTTAGGGCCAGAGTGGCAGCAGAAGGCACGGGCGTGCAGGGGTCGCGATTTCTCTTCTCCTCACCATCGGGGGGGGTTGGAGCCATGGATCGAATCTGGGCAGGGACTGTTTTCGGCTCTGAGGAGCAGCAGCGAGGGTGGGAGGGAGAGCAGTGGGGAACAGTCAGAAGAGTTTTTTCCTTGTCCAATTTGTTTAAACCCTTCCATCCATTCCAGAATAAAAAACACATATTCTGATGGCGTTGGTAACAACCAAGCAATATTACGAGTGTCCAGCTGCATTTGCACATCCGCAGTGAAAATCCATTGAATAATTTGCTTAGAAGCTTTGGATTTTATCCCATAGTCAGTCACAGTCCTACGAGCCTGTTGTAACAATTTCCAGTCATGCACTTCCCACCAAGCAGCTCCCTGCTGATCGTATATCACCAGACAAGCGAGCTGAGACGCAGCTTGCCACTGTCCCTACAATATTGCATCTCTAATAGGCCCAGACCAACGTGAAGATGGAGGTCTGCTGTGTCAGGGGTAAAAGTGGCATAGGCAGGGTCTGTAAAGACATCAGTGCTCGTAGAGACTGTTGCCTCCTTCATATGCAGTTCCAAGTCCTGCAGATTCTCAGTTAATGTTTTAATATATTCCTCTAACGCTTTCCCATTCCCACCATTATCTGAGTTGCTTTCTCTCTCAGGATCTTCTTGATGCTCTGCACACTCCTCCCCCCCCCCCCCCTTAGCCACCCCCCCCACCTTCCTCACTTGCTGCCACTGGCCCTGCTGGGACATCAAAGAGGTTGAGGTCAGGGGAGTATTCAGAGCTTCTGCAGAAGCCCTAACTTGTGAAGCTGATGAGCAAACTGAGTACGAGACTTCTGGTAACGGAGTTAAATTCTGACCTTGACTGTGCACTAGGTCCAGATAGGGCTTGTACTGTAGCAGCAATCTGATGCTTGGCTTGCATATTCTTTGATGTATTTATAATCAGCTTCCATGTAGGACCCAAGCCTTGCAAATGCTTAGGTTCCTTATTTTCCAAGATAACAGAGTCCCACATACGGTCCCCTATTTCTCACCATATGGTTACGCTGAACATCAGTGCCAACTCCTGAAGATGTCCACTCTTCCGAACCCATTTTACCAGCTCAGATATGCCTATAGGAGATACCTGCTCCCCTCTCTTAGAGAGAATACTTATGAGCAGTTTCTCCGCAGCTTCCCACTCCATCGTGGCTTTCAGAGGGCGGGATGCGACCCCGCTTCCAGCTACCACAACACTTACAGCTTTTCGCTAGCCAATGCCAACCATCTGCTGCGACCGCTGTCCTCTCGCAGTTTACCCACTATCTTTGTTCCAGACAGTGCTTCAGGAGCCTGTCACATCAGCTCAGGTCCCGGTTTCTCCAACTTCACTCTCCCGTTCCTTCAGTGAAGTTTTGAGGTCCAACCTTAAAGTGCCCCACATTGAGCGCCAATTGATGGTGAGTGTGAGGGCAAAAAGTCAGAGCGCTGGGACAAACAGCCACACACCAATAAGGTTAAATATAGCTGCATCCATTTATTGCCCAAAAAGCTGTACTTTTATAGCAGACAGAAGCGGGAGTTCAAAAATCACACACAATAACTGAAGGAAAGCTACTGCAATAACAAACCTACCCCACCCCCAAGCTTCAAAGGCGAGAGCCATTCATTCTTTTCCTACAGGTGTCCTTGGTTCTCATGCAGTTTATCCTACTCCGTAGATGCTGCTCTGTGAAGTCCTTATCTTGATCCATGCGTGCTGCTCTGTAAAATTCTTCTTGTATTACAACAGAATGACAGTTCCATGGGGTCTCCAGCACACCCCCAGCCAGCTGGCAAATGCAGCTGAGGACATTCAGGAAATCCATGCCCTGATAGTGTCAGTGCTTGATGAACAACTGTGAGTTCCATATGCGTCTTGTACCCGTGTGCCACCTTCTGATCATCAGTACCACGGTGTAGATGCAAGGCCCAGCCAGTCTAAATCAAAACATGCTTCTGGAAGGGGATGCTTTCTGAAGAGTCTTTACACTAAGGAGAGGACCACAATCATTCACTCAGCGAGACTGAAATCGCTGTGCATTTGCAGGCCTAGGGTCTTGTTTGGCTCACAGAGACATGGTGGGTTGATTCTCACCTCTGAACTGTAGCAAAGCAGATTCAGACTCTTCATGATGGATGGGCAAGGAAGATGAGGAAAGGCTGCTGCCCTCTGTGAGAGTGCACTGAGCTCTGCCTGGGGATGGCAGAGGAGCCAGCTGAGAGCTGATGGAAAGGGCTCAGAGAGGAGAGCAGCAGATTCTGTTCCTTGCTTCCTGATCAGGAAGAACAAGAGGAGGGGGACAGGCAGGTATCTGAGTTACAGCTGGGATGGCATTGTTTCCTTCAGACTGTCTGCTCTGGTGCAGTTTTGGTTCTAGGAGAAAAACAACGTTGATGACACTCTGATGTTTACAGCTGCTGCTAAGCAGTGTTGTACAGAGCCAAGGCCATGGTCAGTGGAGGGCACATGGAACTGGGAGGGAACAGAGTGAGGACAGCTGTCTTAAAGTGGCCAAAAGGATGTTCCGTACCAAATTAGAGTGAGTAAAAGGAGTATTGAAAGGGGTGGGAGTTCATCTCACTCTCTTCTGCTGCCCAAGGCCCAGCTGGGCATCAGTCTGGTGGTGCTGAGCAACTGCTTGTGCATCAGTTGTTACCTACTGTTCCATATAAATGGATTCATACTGATAACTATTACACCTCTCCTTGTATCTCTCTTAGTAAATAGCTCCATTTCAACCCACAAATTGTACTTTGTTTCCCAATGCTCTTCCCCATCCCACTGGGAAGAGGGCAGTGCACAAAGCACTGTGTGCTGCTGAGTCACCTGCTGGGTTCTGCCACCACCGTCTTTTTGGTGCCTGATGTGGGGCTCCAAGGGTTGAGCGCATCTGTCCAGAGCAAGTTAACACAGGGCTTTGTAGGAGCTGGAGAATTGCTGGCCATGATGCTGATTGTTTCCCTGTTTGTAGAGCTCACTGAGACTTCTCATGATGCTGCATTGCACAGCTCCTTGCTTGCTGCTTGTTTTCCCTTCTGCACTGTTTGTCAACTCTGGGGCCATGTTTGGGGTATTTATTTTGCTATGCTGTTTGGCTTTGGTTTATGTTGCGATAAAACTGGCAGCTGTCAAACATTGTCTCCTCAGGGTGCCTGGCGATGGAGGAGAGATGGGAGGACACTTTCCAGCTGTCCCTCAGCCTTCCTCTCACTTATCTTTCCCTGGAACTCCAAATGTAGTTACAACAGCTCCTGAGGATTTTGACTATCCATGGGATGCTCCAACCATCATGCTCCCATTCCTACATGTCATTAATGTGTATCAGGTTGGTTTGTGTCTCAGACTAAAAAATTATTTGAGAATGTCACTGTGGGATCTGACCCAAGGTGAGACAGCTCTGCATGACAAGGGGTGTTGGATGGTCTGGGCAACTGCCTGGAGCGGTGGGCACCACCAGGGCTTAGGAACTTCATCTCTGAGAAACTGAAGGATCCTGAGAAACGGGTAGAATATTGGGGGAAAGACTGCTGTGGCCCTGGTAATACCAAACAGGTTCAAATGACTGAATTGTGCCAGGGCCTGGCCCCCTCATACTGAACTGTGTTCAGTATTCTTCAGCATCCTCAAGGAGAAGAGAGCTGGCAGTGCTGCACTCTCTGCAACTCCTGGCACAGACCCTGTAGCAGCTCCAAGGTTTTGCTACACATCCTGCAGTTGCTCCAAGCTCTGGACAGATCTTCCTGTCACTCCATTCCTCATAATGAGCTCTGCAGTCACTCCTGCCACATGTCCTGTAGCTGTTTCAAGTACTGCGATAAGAAAATGAAACAAAACCCTCCCAAGGGAGGTTCACTGTGCCAAGAGGTACAGCCCTGCGGTCGCTCCAACCCCTCCAATGAGCCCAGTGGCTGCTCCAACTTAGTCACAGGTCCTGTGGTGTTTCCAGCTCTGGCAATGAGCTCTGCAGTTGCTCCAGCTCCTGTAACAGCCCGACAGCCACTTCAGCTCCTACAGTGAATCCTGTGACTGTTAAAACCCCTGCAACAAGTCCTGGACTTGCAAACAGATAGGCATAGGGAATAGTATCTTTGCAGATATGCCTGCAACTGCATATGATGTACATGTGTGAAAATGTACTAAATATATTATTTATGTATAAATATATTTATCAAAATTATTATCCTTTTCTTTTTCTCTTTATCTCAACCTATAAACTTTAAACCACAGCACGGCCCCAGTCGTTTAAAGATCTACTTGGGACTCTTGAATCTGACCCAGTCACACAAGGAAGAGCACTAAAAGATCTCAGGGAGCAGCTCCTGAGGTATATTCCATGCACCAGCTCTGGAAGAGGTCTCCAGTTCTCAGGTCCTGCTCTGAGGAGTCCTTCTTGTTATGGCAGTGCCAGCAAGGAGACCAGCTCTGACACAGCCATTCATATTTCCGGCTACTGACTGCAGCACAGGAGTGCTGCTGTAGAGACATCAGAACTGTTGTCAGACACACACGACCTTCAGGCCTGCACAAAGGAGAGGACTCAAGTCCTCAGTGCACTGTGGCAGTGTAACGAGAGCAGGAATGGAAAGATGTGCTCAAATGAAAGTACTCGAGAGAACTGTGGCAGTCTAAATAGAGCAGAAATGAAAGATCATGTTTTGCTGCTGTCCGTGGCTGTACCTCCAACAGATCCAGACAAGACAAGAAGAGAGAAGAGCTAAGGAAAAGTCTACATTGCAATTTTTATTTATCGCTTAATATATTTAGGGAATCTGGTTCCATGTTTACACGAGCTCATGGAGTGAGAAAATATAAAGTAGGTAGAAGTGAGAAAATGTGAAACATATTTCTGCAGATTACTGTATCACACAAAATCAAACTATCAAATATGCAAAAAACATAAAGAACCATCACTGGGAATCATGTGAGGAAGATGTACACTTTATGTAAGCTGAAATAGTGCGTATTGCAACACCTTCCTGAGAGAGTGCTTGATCTCCCTGTTCCTCATGCTGTAGATAATAGGGTTCAGTGCTGGAGGCACCACCGAGTACAGAAGTGCCACCATCAGGTCCATAAATGGGGAAGAGAGAGAGGGGGGCTTCAGGTTGGCAAAAATGCCAGTGATGACAAACAGGGAGACCACAGCCAGGTGAGGGAGGCATGTGGAGAAGGCCTTGTGCCGTCCCTGATCAGAGGGCATCCTCAGCACGGCCATGAAGATCTGCACATAGGACACTGACACTAAACTGACACTAAAAATGAGAAGCACAACTTCCCTGAGGTAGGAGCCTGAGCAGGAGAGCTTGAGGATCTGGGGGATTTCACAGAAAAACTGGTTGACAGCATTGCCTTGGCAGAGAGGCAGTGAAAACGTACTGGCAGTGTGCAGAAGGGAATAGAGAAGCCTAGCGCCCCAGGCAGTTGCTGCCATGGTGGCACAAGCTCTGCTGTCCATTAAGGTCCCGTAGTGCAGGGGCTTGCAGATGGCAACGTAGCGGTCATACGACATGATGGTGAGAAGGGAATACTCTGCTGACATGAAGAAGAAGAAGAAGAAGACCTGTGCAGCACATCCTGCATAGGAGATGGCCCTGGTGTCCCAGAGGGCGTTGGCCATGGCTTTGGGGAGAGTGGTGGAGATGCAGCCCAGGTCGAGGAGGGCCAGGTTGAGCAGGAAGAAGTACATGGGGGTGTGCAGGCGCTGGTCGCAGGCTACGGCTGTGCTGATGAGGCCGTTGCCCAGGAGGGCAGCCAGGTAGATGCCCAGCAAGAGCCAGAAGTGCAGGAGCTGCAGCTGCCGCGTGTCTGCCAACGGCAGCAGGAGGAACTCGCTGATGGAGCTGCTGTTGGGCATCTGCTGTTCCTGGGCTTGGAGTCCTGTGCAGAGTGCAGAAGATAATAACAAGTCCAGACCATACTCAGAGACACTCCTCCTGCTTTAGTATATTATTGGAATACAAGAAAAGCTGTTCAGAGCAGCAGCTGTGGAGCAAGATAAACAGCAGTATATAAGTTCTCATTTCCCTTTGAAAAATGGTCATTTAACTCCAGAACTTTTATTTATTTTCATGAGTTCCACCATCCCTTAAGGAGTAGGAGATTAGGGAGCTCTTACTTTTTTCTCATTTACTAATCATATGCCAGCCTCCTGGCTATTTTCCTCTTTACTGCAGCTGTTCTTTAAGACCCCAGCCCCAGCCTCAGTGCACTTTGAAATGTCTTAGGGAAGTCTTCCTGCTTGCAGGACAAGTCATCTATTAATGTCTGCAGAAAGCAATGATAAATTAAAGTGATTGTTTCCTTTTAGAAAGGAGAGGCTGAAGCTACTTTCTTTGTCACTGTTCACAAAACAACCGATGGACTGAGGAAATACTGGGGATTCTCAGAGTTGTGTTTAAATTTGACAGCCCCTTTTAGATTTCTGCCTGGTATCCTCTTTCCTTCTCTGAGAACAGGAAAATGAAAATCCCTGCCTTGGCTCTCCTCTTCAAAAGAACACTCAGAAACATTCAGTTGTGCAGTGGAGGTGTGATCCCCCTGCCCCAGGCAGCAGCTGTGGCAGCACAAGCCCTGCCGGGGGGCTCCTTCCCCCCACACGTCTCCCCGCAGCACCCTGGACAGCTCCCCGGGCAGGCTGAGTGCTGAGCCTGGCAGGCGGCAGAGTCCCATAGCCGGCACACAGCCCCTGGGGCACAGCAGGGACCCTGCTCTGCAGGACAGCCCTGGGCACCCGCCTGCAGCCCCACATGCACAGCCTGCAGCCGTGCTGGGACACGCAGCCCTCAGGGCTGTGCTCTTACAATGCAGCATGCAAGCCCTCATCTAAGGCTTTTTCCACTGTAAAGAAGCATGCAGTGCCTGCAGCCAGATCTGCTGTGGGATGTCCCTCATTAAGTTAACCCTCCATGAGAAGCAACTGCAAGGTCTGCAGTGAGACTTACCGTGTCATGGTCTGGGAGCAACGCTCCTGCAGGTGTGAGCTCACAGCCTGCTCACAGCTCACACATCCTGGAAGCTCTCTCCCCTTTCTCTCCTCTCCTTCTGTCACCTGCAGGCTGTGCTGTGCACAAGAGCTGCTCCCGAGCACAGCTGTCTGTCTGCAGCTCTTCCCACTTTTATGAGCACCCGGTGTCCCAGGAGCCTGACCCAGCTCAGCAGCAAAGGATGTCATGTTTATCCTTCCCATTTGTCTCCCCTGAGATGTCCCTGTATCTTCTTGGATAACAGCTCCTGAAAAACATCAGTATCGTTACTGTGCTTTGAAATCTGATGAATTAAATACCAGGTGTCCAGTGGTCAGTGACTGATTCCAGACCTGATAGCTGAGATTCTTTGCTGAAACAAAATGGGCATACAGGCAAGGACAGAGATGGGTGGACTTCCCCTCTGCAGGGCAGTGATCCAGCTGAGTTACTGCAGGCATCTCATCCCTAAAGGGAAACCCTGTGGCTGAAATGGGATTCAGCTCCCCACAGACCCACAGCAGCTGGGATTCCTCTGGTACAGCTCAGAAGTGCACAAAGAGTTGCCTGCATGTGAGCTCCTGCTCTGAGTCCTTGGTCCTTCAGCAGGGTGGCAGTTGCTCTCACACAGACACTGGGTGATGCCCACCGTGCCTGGGCTGCTCCTGGATGTGTGCCAGTGCTTGTAAACTGTGTGGGAAATCCCTGAGATAGACACCTCCTTCCTGAACATCGGCTGCTGGGCAGAGAGGGATCAGAGGTATTCTTGACCATCCTAAATGACAACAGACCACAGCAGTTAGGGCACCTGAAAGTGCTTTTGTCACCCATCTCCACGGAGCTTGCAGAGTTACTCAGCTGACTAAATGGATGAGCTCACAAAAGAAGAGCCAGATCTTTCTCCTTTCTCCATCTGCTTCATAATCTGGAGCTGAAGGCAATACAAACCTAAGTCTTTATTCATCAACAGACAAAACCTTGGTTTTCTATGGACTCTCAGCTGAATGGCATCAGAAACAGCCCGGTGTCATGTCAGTTCTTTTTCATCACACTCACATGCAGCTGCAAATGCAGATCAGCCTTCAGGAAAGCCATGCCTGAGGAGTGTCTGTGCTGCTACGTCACCTCCAAGGCCCACGATCGGTCTAATGCCTGTGTGTCACCTTCTGCACACTAATACCATAGATGAGAAATCCAGTCAGGCTATGTCCAATGATGCTTTCCAATTAGGATGTTTACTTCAGTACTAATGCAAACACCAACACACAATAAGCTAGAAATCTTGGTAGAGCTGCAGGCCTGAGCTCTTGTTTGGACCACAGGGACACAGTTGAATGGCTTCCACAACTGCAGTGTAGCACAAGGGAGATACAGAGTCTTTAGGATGGATGGGCGAGGAGACAAGGAAAGGCTTCTGCCCTCTGTGAGAGTGCACTGAGCTCTGCCTGGGCATGGTAGAGCAGCCAGGTCAGAGCTAATGGAAATGGCAAACAGAGAAGACCAACAGTGCCTGTTCCTGTCTTCCTCATCAGGGAGAGCAAGTGGAAGATGCCCTCTGCAAACAGATTGGAGCCTGATGTTTTCTCGCCCTTGTCCCATTTGGGGGCCTTTTTCACTCCAGTATCTGCTGTAGGGACAGCACAGCAGGGCATGTGCCATCCAGGAGATCCGTGGAGAGCACAGATGGCAGCTTGTTGACTAAGCCATGGAGGAACCAAAGAGGAGAGGTTCTCTGCTGGATCTCATACTCACCAGCAAGGAAGGGCTGGTGGGAACTGTGAATGTCAAAGGGGCATCGGGCCATGTGGAAGACGCAGTTGGATATCTTTTTTATTTATTGATTGATTTATTTTGAGGCAGTAAGCTTAGAAGATGATCATAAATGTCAATAAAACTGAGACAAAGAATTGAAGACAAAGATAAAAATGAAAATATGTTAACCCTACTCAAGATGCGAAAATCTCATGAGTCCTGTTCCATTTTGGCTGCATACATGAGTCTTTGAGGGAATTTTGTGTCTTTTTTTTCCTTTTCCTGTTTTTTACGATGTTTTCCAGAATTGTGTTTGCAGAACACAGATGCCTTCAGGTTCAGGGGACACAGACAGCGGTGCCAGTGCCAGTGCACTCTGAGGTTCTCTACTGAATCTCATACTCACCAGCAAGGGAGGGCTGTGGAGAATGTGATGGCAAAACAGGCACCAGGCCATGTGAGAGACACAAATGGATCTTTTATTTGTTTATTTATTTATTTTTTTCCTTTTCCCTTTCCCATTCCCCTTCCCTTTCCTTTTCCCTTTCCCATTCCCCTTCCCTTTCCTTTTTTCTTTTCCTTTCTCTTTCCGTTTCCCTTTCCCTTTCCCTTTCCCTTTCCCTTTCCCTTCCCTTTCCCTTTCCCTTTCCCTTTCCCTTTCCCTTTTCCCTTTCCCTTTCCCTTTCCCTTTCCCTTTCCCTTTCCCTTTCCTTTCCCTTTTTCCTTTTTCCTTTTCCTTTTCCTTTTCCTTTTCCTTTTCCTTTTCCTTTTCCTTTTCCTTTTCTTTTCCTTTTCCTTTTCCTTTTTCCTTTTCCTTTTTCCTTTTCCTTTTCCTTTTCCTTTTCCTTTTCCTTTTCCTTTTTCCTTTTCTTTTCCTTTTTCCTTTTCCTTTTCCTTTTCCTTTTCCTTTTCCTTTTCCTTTTTCCTTTTTTTAATTCACGAATTCTAAATGATGTTCATTAATGTCAGTAAAAGTGAAAAAAAGATTTGAAGACAAAGATAGAAATAAATAAGAATGTGTTAACGTTTCCGAATGGGTGAAATACTCGCGATTCCTGTTCAGTTTTAAGTTGATACCTCCCAACTACCTGGCTGATACATCCCCAGGGAGATTACTGGAATTCTCTCCATTCCTCAAAAGTCTGATGGAATCTTTTGTCAACTCCTTCACTGTGATTCTATCCATCCCATCCTATCTGTCTCTAACTCATTTCTAGTACAAATATTCCCTGTGAAAGACAAACCTCAACAGACGCAGCTTGCACAAGGCATGCAGTTGTTCAATGTATTTTACTGTTCATTCAATTGCATCACCTTTCCTTCTGTTTGTTGTCCAAAATAAAAGAGAAAACTTTTCCATGTGCTGCTGGTTATCTGTGGAAAGCCAGTGGGAGTTGAAGCAAAGGAGGTTTAACACTGAGTGGGTGACATCAGAGGAGAAGAGTGATGTGAGGAAAAGTGAACCAAGTCCCATGGGGCCAATGTGAGTAGAAATGGGGTAGGGAGGTAGAGGAGGACATTTGTCCACACAGTAACAAAATAGAACTCATTGTGGACATCCTGGATTCATACCAGTGGCACAGTGCTGCTTTAAAGACTTGTTTATACCCAACTATAAATAAATAGACAATAAATGTCTGCTGGATTCTTCCTCTTTAAGATCTATCCAGGTACCCCTCCATTTTGCTGCACAAGTTCTGAAAACCTGAAGAAGATGACGACAGGAAGGCACAAGGCTCAGGAGGCTCTTCAGGTGATAATGAGCCCCAGGGTGCATTTGGTGCTGAGTCCATCAACCTCCAGTGCAGAGAGAAGTTTGCACAAAGTGCTCAACAAGACAAAGTCAGAAGTAACAGTGAACTTTCTTGGAGTATTAATGGGCCCACTGAGGGACACTAACAAGCAAGCTTCCCAAGGGACTTGTTAGATCAGATAATTGGAAGCCATGACTACAGGCAGGCAAAGGCACTGGCATAGTGGCTCTGATGCTGAGAAACCCCTGCATTTTTCTTATGAAGCAGAAAGGCCAAGCCCTGATTCCCAGGCCCTTGGCAGGGAGAACCTCATGCTGACTAAGGATCCTTCCTGGGATAGTGGGTTGGAGGTCTGCATGATGTTAAAAGAAAGACATGGGGACAGAAGATCCCAGGCTCTGCATGGGGTGCAAGGATGCTGTGAGGTTCATGTCCCATGTGTGTCCTGTGTCTCATCACAGGATGTGGGATGTGAGAAGGGCCCAGTCTGAACAAGCAGTCAATCCCAATGAAACTCTGAACTTCACATCTCTCAGTTCTGGTGACATCCATTGCACACTCTCCCATAATTTGATGTCTTTTATGCTCTTCAGTGCCCAGAAGTGCACCCAGTGCTCCAGGTGAGGCAGCAGCAGTGCAGAGCAGGCAGGGACAATCCTTTCCCTCACCCAGCTGGCAATGCCTTGCTTGATGCACTCCAATTGACCGCTGAGCTTCCTGGGTGCCTGGGCACACTGCTGACTCATGTTCAATTTGATGCTGACCAGGACCCCCAATCCTTTTCAGTCAGACCCCTCTCTAGTGTCCCATATCCAGTCAGTGTGTATGTCCAGGATTGCCCATACCCAGGTGCACAATCAGGCACTTGTTCTAGTTATACTTTATGCACTTGGTGCTTAGGACCATCTGGTACCCACTTCTCTGACTTGTCCACATCTCTCCCCACTCAGTGGAGGCAACAGCACCTCCTCATCTGGTCTCATCAGCAAACTTGCTCAGAACATCTTCTAGTTCTGCATGCAAGTCATCCACAAAAACATGAAAGAGAAGTGGCCCTAAAATGGTGCCCTGGGGAACCCTGATAGTGACCATCTACCAGCCTGATGGAACCCAGTGACTACAGTCCTTTGGGCCTGACATACTGACCAACTGTTCACCTACCACGTTATGTTTGTGCCTAGCTGTATGAAGGACATTCTGCTCAGAAGGGTGTTGTGAGAAATAGTATCAAAAGCTCTACTGAAATCCTCAAGTATAATATCAGCTGGCTTCCCTTGATCAACCAATTTGCTAACCTTGTCATAACAAGTCTGATAGTTAAACAGGACCTTCCCCTCTGGAAGCTGTGTTGGCTGTGACCAATGACAGAATTGTTCTTCAGGTGTTTTTCCATCACTCCCATCATCACTTTCTCCATCATCTTACCAAGCACTGTTGTGAGACTGTCAGGTCCATAATTGCCCCTGTCATCTTTCTTGCTCTTCCTTTCAATGAGACAACATTTGCCTGCTTCTTGTAAGCTGGCATGACCCCAGGCTTTTTTAGATGCCACTGAAATTAGAGCCCAGAGCAAAATAAGGTGTCATCAGTGCAAGAACATAGATGTGCCATAGCTTTGCAATGCCTAGAACTCTGGAGTATGCCACAGATGGAGCAGAGAGGAAGATCTGCCTCTTCTGCTGTGAGCTCATCCATTTGGTGAGTAGAATAACAGTACCTGATACATGGGGACAGAGTCTGCTCTGCTCAGCTTGCAGGCGGAATGGTGAGGAGGGTTGCTCTCATGTCAGTGCAGACAAACTCACTTTCTATTAAACCTTTTATCCTCTGTACACTATTCCACTATTTGTACCTTCATTTACACTTCCACATACCCTCAAGTACACTTCCATATGCCACTAACAATTACAAGTTCTTATATCATCAAAACAGTTTGTGAAACAATACAGTTCTTCAGTTCCCATAAACACCCTTAATACCATACAACTTTCCCTTAACCATAAACTTATAAACACTTTGCCACAGAAGCAGCAGTGATTGAACCACATCCCTCACACACTTCCTCACAAGCAGTACATAGTACTACATAAATGGGTTGACACTCATTTGACGGTTGGAACATACACCTCTCCTCAGGACCCTCTTCCTAAACTCTAGAGTACAAACTCACGTCTTCTTACATATAAGCAGAAAGTACATATGTGTAGACAGACAACCAGAGTCTTTCACTTCATCCGTCTTCGGCCATTTCCCTCTCAAGAGGGAGAAACTGTGGATCGGGGCTCCACACTCACCCCTGAGCCATGCTGTGTCTCACTCACACCACAGGTACTCTGACATTTAGATCAAAAACCGTGGTTTCTTCATAATACACAATGCTGACACCATCTTTTAGCTGTAATCTTAATAACGCTCATACCCTTCTAGACCAGTTGCAAACTTTAAGGTGTTTCCCAGTCAGCTTGACCTGTAATGATTAGATAGACAGTTATGAACACTTACAGCAGATAATAATAATGGCCATACAACCTATAAGCCCCATGATTACAGCAAGGAGAACCCAGGTTACCATTTCACAGGATATCAACTTTATCCCAGTCCTGTAGGAGAGACCAACCTAGGTCTGTCAACTTGCCAACCTGTTGGCGAACATGAAGATAAAAGGTCAGCGGGCACTGAAAAGCAGCCATACACCAATATGGTTAATTATTGCTGTGTCCATTTATTGCCCGAAAAGCCATACTTTTATACCAGACAGACGAGGGCTTCCAAAAATCACACAGAGTAATTGAAGGAAAGCTACTGCAATAGCAACCCTAAAACCCCCCTCCAAAGCTGCAAGCCATTCATTCTCATCCTAGAGGTGTCCTTGGTTCTCATGCTGTTTATCCTGCTCCACAGCTGCTGCTCTCTGAACTGCTTATCTTGATCCATGGCTGCTGCTCTGTAAAATTATTCTTGTATTACAACAATACCACCTTTTTTTATTATTATTATTATTATTTTTATTTTTTATTTTTATTAATTAGCAAGCTACTGCCTATAGAATAACAACGCTACTTATATTAATAACATAACCATTTTAACTCAGTCAAGGCCTTAACTGACAGTACTCTAAAAGTGAAAAAAGCAACAAGTCAAACACAGCATAACAACATTACTGTTAAGCCCACTAAAAAGAACAAACATGTTTGCTCTGCAACCTAAGTTTCTTCAACCTGGAAATAAATCCATGAGGGTCCCATTGTGTTAATCTGTATCTAGTTAGGAAAATTCTTCAACATTCATCTACTCTGTTATATTGATTTTTAATGACCACTAAAATTTGTGCAACAAATGCTTTTAGGATGCTAATAACCATGTATTTGGGCTAATAATGATTATAATAATGATTAATGATTGTGCAGCTTTATGAAGTAGCATGTCAAATAGAACCAATATCAGAGGACAGATGTGCTAGAGTGTCACTAGGGGCATTATTACTTACTGACCCTTGAGAAACAGCAAACCGGGTTGGTGGTGGATGCGACAGGCAGTGCCAGCAGGGCGTCCCCTGCTTCAAAGTGCACCATTCCTCTCTCACCCATCACAGATTCTCTCCTGCTTTCAGGGCTTGTAGGATTTCTTCCAGTTGTACACCATGTCCTCTTGGCCAGTGCGTGATACAGAGCCCAAGTGGAACACCTGCTTGGAAAACAAATTAAACTATCAAATTTAGCTGTCTTAGCGTGCACCTTGGCCTCAAATGATGCATGGTCATATCTTAAAACTTTTGATTAGTAGGGTAAAAGAGAGGTATTCATTCTGTGAGACAGGGTCATCTCTTTGCCTGGGATTCCTTTCCAGGTTTTGTTTTGCAAATCAGTAGAAGTTAATTAATAGACTAATAACATCATAACCGAGCATAGCTAATATACTAAAAGAGCTATTCCCATAGATTCTAGCGCTGATCACATCAAATTCTGTTTAATATGCATTTGATCTTTTACTAAAATAGAAGAAGCACACAACAACCTGGATAATGCCTAAAATTCTAATTCTTGAGACTGCATTGGTAACACAGAATATCACACAATATGTCAAACCATTACTAAGATTATCTATAACACCTCAAGTTTCAAAGCAATACCTCTAGGCAAGAGACACACAGTTCTAGTTACTAGAAAGGCTGGATGCTAAGTCCAGTCCTAATGACTCCCATTTACTTTCAAAAGCACCTTTTGGGTGGGCGATGGGACTGCCCTGGCCACACTTTGCCAATCAAAAGGGCTTTTGAGCTTCTCCTGTATCATATCCAATAGAGCTTTTCATGTGGGACATTCCAATCCTGAAGCAGCTATTTCGGCAGCGCCTGAACAGGGGCAAAGCTATATTGAGCATGGGGAGGGGGAGATGTTGTAGGCGTTACCGAGGATTCGGGATGAGATGTTGTAGGACCCCCCCCACTGTTCCGTCCCCTACCTTGTGATGATACTGAAGTCCATCTTTGCTTCTGTCTTCAGTGAAAAAGCTCTCCCTCAGGAATCCCAGACCCTGGTGCTTAGTGAGAGGTTCTGGGGAATGGAAGACTTGCCTTTAGTCAGGAAAGAGGTAGACCGTGAGCAACTAGGCCACACTGATGTTCATAAATCCGTGGGACCTGATGGGGTGCATCCATGGGTGCTGAGGGAGCTGGCAGAAGTGATTGCTGAACCACTCGCTATCATCTTTGAGAGGTCTTGGGGAATGGGGGAGGTGCCTGAAGACTGGACAACAGACAATGTCACTCTGGTCTTCAAAAAGAGAAAGAAGAAAGATCTGGGCAATTGCAGGCCAGGCAGCCTCATCTCTGTCCCTGGAAAGGTGATGGAACAGCTGGTACTGGATGCCATCTCCAGACAACTGGGAGAAAAGGAGGTTATCAGGAGTAGTCAGCATGGGTTCACAAAGGGGAGGTCATGCTCAATCAACTTGGTAGCCATCTGTGACACTTTCACTGGCTGGGTGGATGGGGGGAGAGTGGTGGATGTTGTCTACCTTGATTTCAGCAAGACATTTGATACTGTCTCCCAGGACATCCTTTGAACAAAGCTGAAGAAGTGTGGGATAGATGAGGGAACTGTGAGGTGAGTTGAGAACTGGCTGACTGGCAGAGAGCAGAGGGTTGTCGTTGGTGGTGCGGTGTCTGGCTGGAGGCCTTTAACTAGCGGCGTCCCTTAGGGGTCTGTGCTGGGTCCGGTCTTGTTCAACATCTTCATCAACGACCTTCACGAGGGAATAGTGACCACCCTCAGCAAGTTTGAGGATGACACGGATTTGGGACGACTGGCTGACACACATGAAGGCTGTGCTGCCATTCAGCGAGACCTGGACAGGCTGGAGAGCTGGGCAGTAAGAAACCGGATGAGGTTTAACAAAAGCAAGTGTAGAGTCTTGCACCTAGGAAGAAATAATTGCATGCACCAGTACAGGCTGCGGGAAGACCTGCTGGAGAGGAGCTCTGCAGAGAGGGACCTGGGCATCCTGGTGAATGACAGTTTGGCCATGAGGCAGCCTGTGCACTTGTAGCCAAAAAGGCCAATGGCATTCTGGGATGCATGAAAAAGAGCATGTCCAGTAGGTCAAGGGAGGTGATCCTCCCCCTCTTCTCTGCTCTAGTGAGGCCTCATCTGGAATACTGTGTCCAGTTCTGGGCTCCCCAGTACAAAAAAAAGACAGGGATCTCTTGGAAAGAATCCAGTGGAGGGCCACAAAGATGGTGAAGGGCCTGGAGCATCTCCCTTATGAAGAGAGACTTAGGGAACTGGGTCTGTTTAGCCTTGAGAAAAGAAGGCTGAGAGGGGATTTGATTCAGGTTTATAAATACCTGAAGTGTGGGAACCATAGTGAAGAGGCTGGTCTCTTTTCAGTAGTGCGTGGGGACCGGACTAGGGGTAATGGGCTGAAACTTCAGCATAGGAAGTTCCACATGAATGTGTGCAAGAACTTCTTTACAGTGAGGGTGACGGAGCACTGGAACAGGCTGCCCAGGGAGGCGGTGGAGTCTCCTTCTCTGGAGATATTCAAGACCCACCTGGACGCCTACCTGTGCGACGTGGTGCAGGGAGCCTGCTTTGGCAGGGGGGTTGGACTTGATGATCTCTAGAGGTCCCTTCCAACCCCTACAATTATGTGATTCTGTGATCTTGATGGGGGGATTGTGTGCACCCTCAGTAAATTCGCAGACGACACCAACTAGGGAGGGAGTGTTGATCTGCCTGAGGGGAGAAGGGCACTACAGAGGGACCATAGACTCAGTCGATGGGCCAAGGTTTACGGCATGAGTTTCAACAGGGCCAAGTGTCGGGTCCTGCATTTTGGGCACAACAACCCCAGGCAACCCTACAGGCTTGGGGAGGTGTGGCTGGAAAGCTGCCTACTGGAAAGGGACCTTGGTGTGATGATGGACAGTGGGCTGAATATGAGCCAGCAGTGTGACCAGGTGGCCAAGAGGGCCAATGGCATCCTGGCTTGGGTCAGGAATGGTGTGGTGAGCAGGACTAAGGAAGTCATCCTGCCCCTGTACTCAGCATTGGTGAGGCCTCACCTCGAATACTGTGTCCAGTTTTGGGCACCTCAGTACAAAAAAGACATGGAGGTAATGAAGCAGGTCCAGAGAAGGGCAAAGAGGCTTGTGAAGGGCTTAGAAAATCAACCCTATGTGGTGAGGCTGAGGAAGCTGGGGCTGTTTAGTCTGGGGAAGAGGAGGCTGAGGGGAGACCTTATCGCTCCCTTCCAGTATCTGAAAGGTTCTTACAGTGAGAGCGGGTAACGTCTCTTCTCACTAGTGACAAGTTACAGGATGAGGGGAAATGGCCACAAGTTGCACCAAGGTAAGTTTAGGTTGGGCATTAAGAAACAGTTCTTTATAGAAAGGATAGTTCAACACTAGAATAGGCTCCCTAGGGAGGTGGTAGTCTCTGGATGTGTTTAAGAGCCATTTGGATGTGGTGCTCAGAGATATGACTTAGCAGAGGGTTGTTAGAGTTAGGGTACTATGGTTAGGCTGTAGTTGGACTTGATGATCTTCAAGGTCTCTTCCAAACTGGGTAATTCTATGATTCTATGATAGTTGATATGATTAGTAATGACACCCTTTACTTTGTGCCCTCAGGGAGCCTGGCTATGGAGGAGAGAAGGGAGGACACTTCCATAGAATCCTAGAATCACAAGGTTGGAAAGGACCTACAAGATCATCCAGTCCACTTTCCAGCAGTCCCAAAGCCTCCCTCTCACTTCTTCTTTCCCTGGAGCTCCAGAGCTAGTTGCTCTAGCTCCTGAGGATTTTGACTATCCGTGGGATGCTCAAACCAGCATGCTCCCACTGCTATGTGTCCTTAATGTGTTTCAGGTTATGTCTCAGATTAAACAGTTATTCAAGAATGTCCCTGAGAGATCTGCCCCAAGGTGATTCCTGTGGTGATTCCAGCTCTGGCGGTGAGCTCTGCAGTTGCTCCAATTCCTGCAACAGCCCAACAGCTGCTCCAGCTCCTGCAGTTAACCCCTTGGCTGTTAAAATCCCTGCAAAAGGTCCTGGACGTGCAAACAGATATGCATATCTATTGGTATCTATGCATACGTTTGTAACTGCCTATATGGTATGTATGTGAAAATATACTATATGTATCATATATGTATACATGCATAGGTCATAATTATTATCCTTTTCTTTTTCCCTGTCTTAGTAAATAGCTTTAACCGAGAAAATTCTAAACCACTGCACTGCCCTGAGTCCCTTACAGATCTCCTTGGGACTCTTGAATCTGTCCAGGTCATGCAGTGAAGAGCACCAGAAAATCTCAAGGTCATCTCAGGGAGCAGCTCCTGAGGTATATTCCTTACACCAGCTTTGGAAGAGGCCTCCAGTTCTCTGGTCCTGCTCTGAAGAGGCCCTCTTGTTATGGCAGTGCCTGCAAGGAGACCAGCTCTGACACAGCCTTTCATATTGCCGGCTACTGACCGCAGCACAGCAGTGCTGCTGTAGAGACAATAGGACTGTTGTCAGACACACAAGACCTTCAGGCCTGCACAAAGGAGAGGACTCAAGTCCTCAGTGCACTGTGGCAGTGTAACGAGAGCAGGAATGGAATGATGTGCAATTTATGAAAGCTGGAATAGTGCTTATTGCAACACTGCTGAGAGCGTGCTTGATCTCCCTGTTTCTCATGCTGTAGACAATAGGGTTAACTGTTGGAGGAGCCACTGAGTAGAGAAGTGCCACTGTCAGATGAGGAGCTTAAAAAGAAATCAGCAAGTTCCAAGGAACGTAATGGCCCTTAGTCCTCTATGCGATGCTCTTAAGATGGAGGGACCAGGAAAAGAATAAAGGAGAGATTAAGGAGTAAAGTTGAAAAAACAAAACAAAACAAAAACAAACAAACAAACAAAAACCAAAAACCAAAGGGGTTTGCTGTGACCTGGCATGTGCTAGCCCTGAGCTCTGGGAGAGGGCAAAGGGCAGAGGGTGAGCAGATAGTTTTAACAAAGAGAAAACACAGTGGCAACAATCTGTGGAGGAAGGGTAATTTACTAAATGTAACCAAATCAAACAAAACAAGAGAGAGAAGAGTACCCAAAACAGGAGTCAAACCACGATAGTGTGAGGGCATCACGTGCTTTTCCCTGCGGGGAGCTGAGACAGCCAGAGTCAGAGAGCAGCGGGGATACGGTCCCGAGTGCAGCGATAGAATGTAAGGGCACGGGAGATATACGTTGGGTGCCATCAAGAAAAATTAAGCCAGAGGTTAGTGGTGAAAAAGAAATTGTCAGGGAATTAACAAGAGCTGAGTATCCTCTTCTAGGACCTCTTGATCGGACGCCCAAGGAATCCTGAACTGACGGAGCGCAGAAGAACTTTCTTGTGGATACTGAAGAAAAAGAAACCTAAGATCCCAGAGAAACAACCCCTGCTGCCTACAAGAACTACCATGTTAATGCTGTTGTGTCTTTTGTCTCTGTGTTGGTCACCGGTGGGGGGTGTTCATTTGATTCAACAACCTGGGAATTTGTGGGTTACTTGGGCCAAACAAACAGGGCGAAGGGACAGGGATCGGAGAGATATATCTGGAACAACTTCACCGCAAAGGCACTACTGCCAGGTATATCTTTGATTTGTGGTGACCGGACATGGCAAGGGGTACCAGCAAATGCTGTGGAGGGACCTTGTTATCTGGGAAGGCTAACCATCCTGTCCCCACGTGCCTTCGAGTGGGTACAGTTGGCCAGAGACATGACTAAAGCTCAGAAGAAGCAGAACATCCATACGCTGAAGTCGGACTGCGGTGACGGAGTTTGCCTTTGGGGACCAACTGCACGAATCTTCGCATCCATTTTAACCCCAGGACTTGCCACAGTGCAGGCACTGAAGGAGATAGAAAGACTAGCCTGTTGGTCCATAAGACAGGCCAATGCAACTTCCGCACTGCTAAGTGAACTACTCGTGGACGTTGATAGCATTAGACATGCTGTGCTTCAAAATAGAGCGGCGATTGATTTCTTGCTTCTAGCACAGAACCATGGGTACAAGGATTTTGAAGGGATGTGTTGTTTTAATCTGAGTGATCACCGTGAATCTTTACATAAGAAATTGGAGTGGTTAAAAGAACATACGGGAAAAACTGGAATACAGGATGATCCTTTTGGGGATTGGTTGGAGAGTTGGTTTGATAAAATTGCACCATGGTTCAAGCAGTTGCTTAAGATGTTAGTTGTAGGGCTTCTTATGCTTTTTGCATTAGTGTTGTGTGTGCCATGTGTATTTCACTGCTTGCTAGGTTGCTTACAGCGTATGGCTGAAAAGATGATTTTCACACAAATAGAATATCATAAGATGCAGGATAGGCTTTAGGGTAAGAATTAGGGATTAGGTATTAGGAATGAATGGGGTTTATTAGTTGGGTGTATTAGTGGGTTTATAGTGTTGAGTATTGTAACAAGTTAGGCTTTCTTAGCATGGGGAGGGGGAGATGTTGTGTATTAGGCAAAATACGGGGAATATCGGGCTGTTACGTGGCAGGCCCTCCCCCATTTCTGGAAGGATCAGTGACGTGTACAAGGTAGTAGGCGTATTTGAAAGGCATAGTTTATATAAGTGTGTGTTTGCTTGAATAAATCGCCATTTTACCTCTCATCTCCTTGGTGTCACTTTGGTAACTGGCCTAGCTGCGAACTTCTAGGGAGTCAAGATCGTAAAGTCATCAGTGGCCATAAAGCCTTCACCGGAGTCCCACCCTGCTTCCTCTTCATGCCACATCCCCTGGGGATGCCGACCCCACAACCCCCAACCGGGAACCCAAAATGCCCCAAACAGTGGTAACACAGAAAGAGGACATTAACTCTTTAACTTCCACTGTTCTGCGTGATGTTCTGTTGTGGAATATCAACAATAGAAATCACAACACCACCACACAGAGGCACTGACAGACGTGAACCTGAAAGCACAGACCCCAGCCAGGAGCCCAGGGATGCCCCGTCAGATGTTGCAGGATGAAGTCACCGCACAGCTTGATGAACAGCCGTGTGCTTCCTGCTGGACTGTGGGTTTCTTAGAACATCCATCTCCAGCACCTCCAGAAATGTCTCACAAGAATGAGGGCAGACAGAGTCACTGCACATCCTTTATTCTGTTAAAGTTCACAGAGAGCCTGGTTCATTATGAACAGTGCGTCTGGTCTACACTACAAAGGTACAAGCTAAAGAGTAATTGATTTGAATAATGTTGTTATAGTGAATAGCAATACAGTATATATATATATATACAGTATATATGCCTATATATATATATATATATAAAAGAATACGTTTTAATACATTACAGTTATAAAAATTGATCAAAACAAAAAGAAACAAAGTGTTTGCATCAGTCAAAAGCATGAGTTCTAAAAGAAGGGCAGTTCAATATTTGTGAAACACATTTTGTCATCATTTTCATCACTGCATCCTTGACTTCCTGGCTCCTCATGCTGTAGATGAGGGGGTTCACTGCTGGAGGTACCACAGAGTACAGAAGTGCCACCATCAGGTCCATGGATGGGGAAGAGAGAGAGGGGGGCTTCAGGTAGGCAAAAATGCCAGTGCTGACAAACAGGGAGACCACAGCCAGGTGAGGGAGGCACGTGGAGAAGGCTTTGTGCCGTCCCTGCTCAGAGGGCATCCTCAGCACAGCAAGGAAGATCTGCACATAGGACACAACTATGAAAACAAAGCACCCAAAGGCTAAACTGACACTAAAAATGAGAAGCACAACTTCCCTGAGGTAGGAGCCTGAGCAGGAGAGCTTGAGGATCTGCGGGATTTCACAGAAAAACTGGTTGACAACATTGCCTTGGCAGAGAGGCAGTGAAAACGTACTGGCAGTGTGCAGAAGGGAATAGAGAAGCCCAGCGCCCCAGGCAGTTGCTGCCATGGTGGCACAAGCTCTGCTGTCCATTAAGGTCCCGTAGTGCAGGGGCTTGCAGATGGCAACGTAGCGGTCATACGACATGATGGTGAGAAGGGAATACTCTGCTGACATGAAGAAGAAGAAGAAGAAGACCTGTGCAGCACATCCTGCATAGGAGATGGCCCTGGTGTCCCAGAGGGCGTTGGCCATGGCTTTGGGGAGAGTGGTGGAGATGCAGCCCAGGTCGAGGAGGGCCAGGTTGAGGAGGAAGAAGTACATGGGGGTGTGCAGGCGCTGGTCGCAGGCTACGGCTGTGCTGATGAGGCCGTTGCCCAGGAGGGCAGCCAGGTAGATGCCCAGCAAGAGCCAGAAGTGCAGGAGCTGCAGCTGCCGTGCGTCTGCCAACGGCAGCAGGAGAAACTCGCTGATGGAGCTGCTGTTGGGCATCTGCTGTTCCTGGGCTTGGAGTCCTGTGCAGAGTGCAGAAGATAATAACAAGTCCAGACCATACTCAGAGACACTCCTCCTGCTTTAGTATATTATTGGAATACAAGAAAAGCTGTTCAGAGCCGCAGCTCTGGAGCAAGATAAACAGCAGTATAGAAGTTCTCATTTCCCTTTGAAAAATGGTCATTTAACTCCAGAACATTTATTTATTTTCATGAGTTTCACCATCCCTTAAGGAGTAGGAGATTAGGGAGCTCTTACTTTTTTCTCATTTACTAATCATATCCCAGCCTCCTGGCTATTTTCCTCTTTACTGCAGCTGTTCTTTAAGACCCCAGCCCCAGCCTCAGTGCACTTCGAAATGTCTTAGAGAAATCTCCCTTTTTGCAGGACAAATCATCTATTAATGTCTGCAGAAAACAATGATAAATTAAAGTGATTGTTTCCTTTTTGAAAGGAGAGGCTGAAAGCACATTCTGTGTTTTCACTTTGTTCTCTGACTGTTCACAAAAACACCAACTGACTGCAGAAATATTTGGGTGTAACATAGCTATGTTAAATTAGACATCCCCTTTAGATTACTGCCCCCAGTTCTTTCTGACTTCCCTCAGAACAGGAAATGGAAAATCCCTGCCTTTACTCTCCTCTTCAAAGAACCCTTACAGACATACTGCTGTGCAGTGGAGCTGTGATCCCCTGCCCCAGGCAGCAGCTGTGGCAGCACAAGCCCTGCTGGGGGGCTCCTTCCCCCCACACGTCTCCCCGCAGCACCCTGGACAGCTCCCCGGGCAGGCTGAGTGCTGAGCCTGGCAGGCGGCAGAGTCCCATAGCCGGCACACAGCCCCTGGGGCACAGCAGGGACCCTGCTCTGCAGGACAGCCCTGGGCACCCGCCTGTAGCCCCATATGCACAGCCTGCAGCCGTGCTGGGACATGCAGCCCTCAGGGCTGTGCTCTGATGCTGCAGCATGCAAGCCCTCTGCTGGAGCAGAATGCTTTTTCCACAGTAAAGTAACATGCAGTGCCTGCAGCCAGATCTGCTATGGGATGTCCCAGATTAAGTTAACCCTCTATGAATAGCATCTGTATGGCCTGAAGTGAGACTTACCGTGTCATTGTCTGTCAGCAATGCTCCTGCAGTGAGCTCACAGCCTGCTCACACCGTACACATCCTGCATGCTCTCTCCCCTTTCTCTCCTCTCCTTCCTTTATCTGCAGGCTGTGCTGTGCACTAGAGGTGCTTCTGGGCACAGCTGTCTCACTGCAGCACCATCCAATTTTATGAGCTTCCTGTGTCCCAGGAGCCCGGCCCGGCTCAGTAGCAAAGCATGTCATTTTTATCCTTCCCACTCGTATCCCCTGAGATGTCCCTGCATCTTCATGGTCAACAGCTCCTGAAAGACAACAGCATCATGACAGTACATTAAAATCTGTTGAATTTAACACCAGATTTCTAGTGGTCAGTGACTTATACCAGACATGTGGTAAGTCCTCCCAGAGAGTGTTTGTTGAAACTAAAAGGGCACACAGATAAGGACACGATATCATAGAATCATAGAATCACCAAGGTTGGCAAAGACCTACAAGATCATCCAGTTCAGCTGTTCACCTATCACCAATAGCTCTTACTAATCCATGTTCTTCAACACAATATCCATTCATTCCTTGAATATATTGAACTGGTGAATCCACCACCCCCCTGGGAAGTCCATTCCATGTCCCAAAGTGCAGGATGTGGCATTTGGTCTTGGTGTACTTCTTCCCATTGGCTTCAGCCCAGCTCTCCAGCCTATCCAAATCCCTCAGTAGGGCCTTGCTAACTCCAGGCTGATCCACACTCCCAGCCAATTTGGTGTCATCTGTAAACTTACTTAGGGTGCACTTGATGCCTTCATCCAGATCAACAATAAAGGTATTGAAGAGGAAAGGCACCAGCACTGACCTCTGGGGAACACCAAGTAGGCGCACAGGTAGGCGTCCAGCCGAGTCTTGAATATCTCCAGACAAGGAGACTCCACAACCCCGTTGGGCAGCCTGTTCCAGTGCTCCGTCACCCTCACTGTAAAGAAGTTCTTGCACACATTCGTGCGGAACTTCCTACGCTCCAGTTTTTGGCATTTCCCCTTGTCCTGTTTCCACACACTGCTGAAAAGAGTTTGGTCTCGCCACTTTGCCACCCACACCTCAGATACTTATAGACCTGGATCACGTCCCCTCTCAGTCTTCTTTTCTCAAGGCTAAACAGACCCAGTTCACATAGTTTTTCTTCATACGGGAGATGCCCCAGGCCCTTCACCATCTCTGTAGCCCTTTGCATCACTCTTTCCAAGAGATCAGTGTATTTTTTTTATAATGGTGAGCCCAGAACTGGTCACAGTACTCCAGATGAGGCCTTACCAGGGCAGATTAGAGGCGAAGGATCACCTCCCTCGACCCCCTGGCCACCGTATTTTGTATGCACCCCATAATGCCATTGGCCTTTTTGGCCACGAGGGCACACTGCCGGCTCATGGCCAACCTGTTGTCCATCAGGATACCCAGGTCCCTCTCTGCAGAGCTCCTATGCAGCAACTCATCCCCCAACCTGTCCTGGTGCATGCAATTATACCTCTCTAGGTGCAAGACTCTCCACTATCTTTTGTTAAACCTCATCTGGTTTATTACTGCTCAGCTCTCCAGCCTGCCAGGCCTCGCTGAATGACAGCGCAGACTTCAGGTATGTCAGCCAATCCTCCCAACTTCCTGTCATCAGCAAACTTGCTGAGGGTGGCCACTATCCTCTTGTCAAGGACACTGATAAAGAAGTGGAGAAAGACTGGACCCAGCACTGACACCTGGGGAACACCGCTACTAACAGTTCTCCAACTGGGCTCTGCACCACCAACGACGACCCTCTGTGCTCTGCCAGTCAACCAGTTCTCGACTCACCTCACTATCCATTCATCTATCCCACATGCCCTCAGCTTTCTTCTAAGCAAACTTTCGTAGGAGACAGTATCAAATGGCTTGCTGAAATCAAGGTAGAAGACATCCACCACTCTCCCCTCATCCACACAGCCGGTGACAATGTCATAGAAGGCTGTCAGGTTGGTTGATCATGACCTCTCCTTGGTGAACCCATGCTGACTACTCCTGACAACCTCCTTTTCATCCAACTGTCTGGAGATGGCTTCCAGCACAAGCTGTTTCAGCACCATTCCAGGGACAGAGCTGAGGCTGCCTAGCCTGTAATTGCCCGGTTCTTCCTTCTTGCCCTTTTTGAAGAACAGAGTGACACTGGCTATCCTCCAGTCTTCAGACACCACCCCTATTCTTCAAGACCTCTCAAAGATGATAGAGAGTGGTTCAGAAATCACCACTGCTAGCTCCCTCAGCATCCGTGGATACATACCATTGGGCCCTATGGCTTTATAAACATCAGTGTGGCCTAGGCGCTCACGGAGCAGCTCTTCCCTGACTAAAGGCAAGTCTTCCATTCCACAGACCCTCATACTATGCTCCAAGGTCTGGGATGGTTGAGGGAGAGCTTTCTCACAGAAGATGGAAGCAAAGAAGGCCTTCCGTTTCTCCACCTTCACAACATCCCCCATTACCAGACCACCCCCCTCACTTAGTAGGGGACCCACAATCTCACTAGTCTTCCTGTTAATCTTAACATACTTAAAATAAACAAACAAACAAATAAATAAATAAACCTTTTTATTATCCTTTCTTAATGAGTGTCAACTCATTTATGTAATACTATGCTCTGTTTGCAGGGAAGTGTGTGAGAGAGGTGGGCCAATGAGTGCTGGTTCTGCTGTGATGTGTTTATAACTGAATAATACAGACCAATCATGGAAAGACCATGGAAAGATAGATGGTATTAAGGGTGTATATGGGAACTAAAAAACAGTATTGTTTGACAAACACTTTTGATGGTATAAGAAAGTGTAATTGTTGATGGCATATGGAAGTGCACTTGAGGGTATGTGGAAGTGTAAATGAGGGTACAAATAGTGGAATAGTTTACAGAGGAAAAAGGGATAAAGAGGAAGTGAGTTTATCTGCACTGACATGAGAGCAACCCCCCGCACCACTCCTCTGTGAGAAGAGCAGAGAAGAGGCACAGTCCCCATGTATCAGGTAGTGTTATTCTGCTTACCAAATGAATGAGCTCACAACAGAAGAGGCATTTCTTCCTCTCTGCTCCATCAGTGGCATACTCTGAAGTTCAAGGCACTGGAAAACTATGGCACATCTAAGTTCTATCAATGATTACTCTTTAGTATGCACTGGGCTCTCATTTCAATTGCATCTATATTAGTCTAGGGTCATACCAGTTGACAGGAAGCTGGCAAATGTTGTCTCATTGTAAGGAAGAGCAAGAAAGATGACAGGGGCAATTATGGGCCTGTCAGTCTCACTCCAGTGCCTGGTAAAATTATGGAGACCATGATGGTGGGAGTTATGGAAAATCAGCCGAAGAACAATTCTGTCATAGGTTGCAGCCAACACAAGTTCACGAGGGGTAGTTCCTGTTTAACTTAAGGTCTTATTGTGACACGTTTATCCCTTTAACTGACCAAGGGAAGCCAGTTGATGTTATCCTTGAGGATTTCAGAAGAGCTTTTGATACTTTTTCTCACAGCACCCTTCTGGACAGAATGTCCTGCATATGGCTAAACAGAAATAGAACGTGGTGGGTGAGGAGTTGGCCAATAGGTCAGGCCCAAAAGATTATAGCCAATGGGTTTCATCGGGTCACTGTCAGGGTTCCCCGGAGCTCCATTTAAAAGCTATTCTCTTTCATGTTTTTGTGGAGGACTTGCATGCAGGACTAGAAGATGTTCTGAGCAAGTTTGCTGATGATACCAGATGAGGAGGTGCTGTTGCCTCCACTGAGGATGGACAGGACATGCAGAGAGATCTGGACAAGTGAGAGAAATGGGTACCAGTTGGTACTAAGCACCAAGTGCATAAAGCATAACAAGAACAAGTGCCTGATTGTGCACCTAGGTAGGGGCAACACTGGACATGCACGCAGACTGGATATGGAACATTGGAGGGCATTCTGAATGAAAAGGATTGGGGGTCCTGCTCAGCATCAAATTGAATGTGAGTCTGCAGTGTGCTCAGGAAGCCGGGAAGGCCAATGTCCCCCTGGAGCGCAAGCAAGTTATTGCCAGCTGTGTGAGGGAAAGGATCATCCCTCTCTGCTCCTGTGCAGTGCAACAGCCTCACCTGGAGCAGTAGGGGCACTTCTGGGCACCGCAGAACATAAAAGACATCAAATTATGGGAGGGTGTGCAAAGGAAGGCACTGGAACTGAGAGATCTGAAGTTCAGAGTTTCAATGAGACTGACTGCTTGTTCAGACTGGGCCCTTCTCACATCCCACATCCAGTGATGAGATACAGGGCACACATTGGATATGAGTTTCACAGCATCCTTACACCACATGCAGAGGCTGCGATCTTCTGTCCCAGTGTCTTTCCTTCAACATCATACAGACCTCCATCCCACTGCTCCAGGAAGGTTCTGAGCCAACATGAGAGACAGGATCTCCCTGCCAAGGGTCTGGGGATCAGGGCTTGGCCTTTCTGCTTCATAAGACAAAGGAGAGGTTTCTTAGCATCAGAGACACCATGCCAGTGCCTTTGCCTGCCTGTATTCATGGCTTCCAATTATCTTCTCTAACAAGTATCTAGGGAAGCTTGCTTGGTAATGTCCCTCAGTGGGCCCATTAATACTCCAAGAAACTTCACTGTTACTTCTGACTTTGTCTTGCTAAGCACTTTGTGTATCTTCTCTCTGCACTGGAGGTTGATGGACTCGGCATCAAATGCGCCCTGGGGCCCATTATCACCTGAAGAGCCTCCTGTGCCTTGTGCCTTCCTGTCATCTTCTTCAGGTTTTCAGAACTTGTTCAGCAAAATGGAGAGTTATCTGGAGAGAGCTTTAAGAGAAAGAATCCAGCAGACATTTTTAATCTATTTATAGTTGAGTTTAAAGAAGACATTGAAGCAGCACTGTACAGTGGATATCAATCCAGGATGTCCCCAACGAGTTCTATTCCTTTACTATGTGGACAAAGGTCCTCCTCAACCTCTCCACCTCATTTCTACTCACATTGGCCCCATGGGACTTGCATCACTTTTCCTCACATCACTCTTCTCCTCTGCAGTCACCCGCTCAGTGTTAAACCTCCTTTGCACCAGCTCCCACTGACTTTCCTCAGAGAACCAGCTGCACACGGGCAAGGAAAGAATTCTATTTTTATTTTTTGGCCAACAAACAGCAGGAAAGGTGTTGCAATTGAATGAACAGTAAAACACAGTGATCAATTGCATGCCATGTCCAAGCTGCATCTATTGAGGCTTATCTATCTCAGGGAATATTTGTCCAAGGAATGAGTTTAGACAGTGATAGGGTGGTATAGATCGAATCACAGTGAAGGAGTTGACAATAGAGTCCATCAGACTTGGGAGATGGAGCTAATTCCAGTAATCTCCCTGTAAAGTCAGTTTGGAAGGAAGGGGAAAGGATTGGAAGCAGAAATCTAAAAGGGGCTGTCAAATTTGAACACAGCTCTGAGACTCCCAAATTCTTCTTTAGGCAATTGCTTGTTTTCTTAACTGTCACACCCTCCATGAGGCTGGGACATGATTAGGAAGTGAGAAGAAATTCAGAGCTCCATAATCCTCTGCTCCTTAAAGGATGGTGAAGCTCATGAATTTAAATTCTAGTTCTGGAGTTAAATGAATATTTTCCAAAGGGAAAGTCAAATGTTGATAGTGTAGCAGGAGGAGTGTCTCTGAGAGTGGTCTGGACTCGTCATTATCAGGGGGTTTCCCGCGGAGAACCTTACGTGTGAAACTGCTATCAAGTGTCATCCACCTGCTTTGCACTGATCTCAAAGAATATTAGAGGATGGACTGGACTGAAGGTAAAAAGTTTAGAACATCACCAGAAGAAGAAGTGTCACGTGCTAAAGAGGCCCCACCATGCAACGAACTACCAGAAAATGAAAAGAAATATGCCCTGTTCACTGATGGATCATGTTGTATTTTAGGTAAGAATTGCAGATGGAAAACTGCTGTGTGGAGCCCCTCACAACAGGTTGCAGAGGTCACTGAAGGTAAAGAAGAATCAAGTCAGTTTGCAGAGGTAAAGGCTGTTCAGCTGGCCTTAGCTGTTCCTGAATGGGAGAGGTGGCCAATTCTTTATCCTGACTCATGGATGGTGGCCATTGCCTTATGGGGGTGGTTACAGCAGTGGGAAGAAAATAACTGGCAACGGATGGGAAAACCTCTTTGGGCTGCTGAACTGTGGAAAGACATTGCTGCTCAATCAAAAGATATGATTTTAAAGTTGTCATGTGGATGCACACGTGCCCAAGAGTCGCGCTACTGAAGAACAATAAAACAACCATCAGGTAGATTGAGCTGCCAGAACTGCGGTGGCTCAAATCGACTTGGACTGGCAGAACAAGGGTGAATTATTCCTAGCTCGACAGGCCAAGAGACCTCGGGCCATCAAGGAAGAGACGTGTCATATAAGTGGGCTAGAAACCGGGGGTGGACTTAACTATGGACACCTCTGTACAGGTTATTCATGACTGTGAAACATGTGCCATAATTAAACAAGCCAAGAGGATGAAAATTCTGTGGGGGAAAGGCAAAGGCAAAAGTGTCAATATGGGGAGGCGAGGCAGCTTGAGAATGTCACCTTGCCATGATCTCGCAGTGGTAATTGTTATATGCTTACCATGGCGGAGGAAGCCACTGGGTGGCTTGAAACACATGCAGTACCCCATGCTACTGCCCAAAACACCATACTGGGTCTTGAGAAAGAAGTCCTGTGGGGACATGGCACCCCACAAGTAGAGAGTCTGACAAAGGGACAAATTTCAAAAATTAACTTGTACATAATTGGGCCAAAGATCAAAGCATTGAGAGGTCATTGATATCATATCCCCTACCATGCACCAGCCTCTGGTTAAATTGTACGATACAATGGGGTGTTGAAAACTATGGTGAAAGCAATGGGTAGTGGTACATTTAATCACTGGGAAAAGCATTTGGCAGAAGCCACTTGGTTGGTCAATACTAGAGGATCTGTCAATCGTGATGGTCCTACGCAATCCAGCCCCCTACACACTATAGAAGGAGATAAGTTCCGTGTTATACATGTAAAGAACATGTTGGGGAAATCTGTTTGGGTCCTTCCAGCCTCTGGAAAGTGCAAAGCTCTCCATGGAACTGTTTTTGCCCTGAAACCTGGGTGCACTTGGTGGGTGATGCAGAAGGATGGGGATGTTCAGTGTATTCCACAAGGGAATTTGATGCTGGGGGAGTGCAGTCAGTAATTCCATGTATCTATGTATATATTTGCATGTGTAGTGTATTTTAGTTATTAGAGTTATATTACATTTAATTGTACTATTTAGTTATCATAGTCTTATATACGTGTATATATGTATATATAATAACCGTGATGTAATAATGTCGAGTAAGGGGTGGAATGTCATGGTCATGTATTGTTGCTGTCAGTATTCCACATCATAACATCATGTGCAGTATGGATCATTAACATTTCATACTCCAGTTCTGTGGAATAACAACGTCCCAAATACTCAGCTCTCAGAAGAAAACTACATATCCCAGAGGACTTTGCGACCAATAATTCCATGTATATATATGTATACAGACCTGTGTGTGTAACGCATTTTAATTATTGTTTATTTCTATATAGATATGTTTTCTAAGAATAATGTAGTGATGTAGAATAAGGGGTGGAATGTCATGGTTTTGAAATTTTCCTATTGGTATTCCGCATATCACAGTTAGTAAAACAAGTTTTCTTCCTTAGGTAGTTACCACTGCTCTGTGTGTTTCCTTAAGTCCAGCTCCCATCTCCCAACCCTGTTCCCTTACCCTTCCCACTTGCTGGGGGCCAGGCATCCCACGGGCCTACTGCCCCCCCTGTCATGGATAGAGACAGATCCGTTCATATTGCTGGCTACTGACTGCTCTCCTGGGGTGCTGCTGTAGAGAAAACAGGACTGTTGTGAGACACACAAGACCTTCAGGCCTGCACAAATATGAGGACTTGAGAGCACTGTGGAAATGTAAATAGAGCAGGAATGAAAAGAGGACACTGGCCAGCTGTCCATGTCTGTACCTCCCCCAGATCCAGACAAGGCAGGAAGAGAGAAGAGCTAAGGAAAACTACCTTGAAAGCTTTTTATTTATCTCTTAACCTATTCAGGGAATCTGGTTCCATGTTTACACGAGCTCTTGGAGTGAGAAAATGGAAAGTAGTTAGGAAAAAAAGTGAATAATTTGCAACATTTTTCTGCAGATTACTGTATCACACGAAATAAAACAAGCAAATAAGCATAAAATATAATGAACCATCACAAGGAATTGTGTGAGGAAAACGTGCCCTTTATAATAGTTGGAATAGTGCATACTGCAACACCTTCCTGAGAGCGTGCTTGATCTCCCTGTTCCTCATGCTGTAGATGAGGGGGTTCAGTGTAGGAGGCACCACTACATACAGAAGTGCCACTGTCAGATCCAAGAGTGGGGAGGAAACTGAGGGGGGCTTCAGGTAGGCAAAAAAGGCAGTGCTAAAAAACAGGGAGACCACGGCCAGGTGAGGGAGGCACGTGGAGAAGGCTTTGTGCCGTCCCTGCTCAGAGGGCATCCTCAGCACAGCCATGAAGATCTGCACATAGGACACAACTATGAAAACAAAGCACCCAAAGCCTAAACTGACACTAAAAATGAGAAGCACAATTTCCCTGAGATTTGATTCTGAGCAGGAGAGTTTGAGGATCTGGGGGATTTCACAGAAAAACTGGTTGACAACATTGCCTTGGCAGAGAGGCAGTGAAAACGTACTGGCAGTGTGCAGCAGGGAATAGAGAAGCACAGTGCCCCAGGCAGCCGCTACAATGGTGGCACAAGCTCTGCTGTCCATCAAGGTCCCGTAGTGCAGGGGCTTGCAGATGGCAACGTAGCGGTCATAGGACATGATGGTGAGAAGGAAATACTCTGCTGAGAGGAAGAAGACAAAGAAAAAGAGCTGTGCAGCACATCCTGCGTAGGAGATGGCCCTGGTGTCCCAGAGGGCATTGGCCATGGCTTTGGGGAGAGTGGTGGAGATGCAGCCCAGGTCGAGGAGGGCCAGGTTGAGCAGGAAGAAGTACATGGGGGTGTGCAGGCGGCGGTCGCAGGCTACGGCTGTGCTGATGAGGCCGTTGCCCAGGAGGGCAGCCAGGTAGATGCCCAGCAAGAGCCAGAAGTGCAGGAGCTGCAGCTGCCGCGTGTCTGCCAACAGCAGCAGAAGGAACTCGCTGATGGAGCTGCTGTTGGGCATCTGTTGTTTCTGGGCTTGGAGTCCTGTGCAGAGCGCAGAAGATAATGACAAGTCCACACCATTCTCAGACACACTCCTCCTGCTATACTATATAAGTTCCCCTTTGCCTTTGGAAAATGATCACTTAACTCCAGAACTTGTATTTATTTTCATGAACTTCAGCATACCTTAAAGAGCAGAAGATTAGGGAGCTCTTACTTTCTTCTCATTTCCTAATCGTATCTCAGCCTCCTGAATACTTTCCTCTTAGGAACTATTTACATGTCTCATATCTTTACTTCAACAGGTCTTAGAGCCCCCAATCCCAGCTTATTTGCACTTCAATTTGTCTTAGACCAAGATGATTGTTTTCATGATAAGTGCATTTATTATTGTCTGCAGAACAGTATGAAAACTTAAACGGATTATTTCTTTTTAGAAGCAGGACGCTGAAAGCAAAACCTGTGTGACTGTCCACGAAGCAAGCGATTGATTGAAGAAGTATTTGGGAGTAACGTAGTTTTGTTTTAAATTTTACAACCCCTATTAGATTTCTGCCTCCAATCCTTAATGCCTTCCCCAAGAACAGAAAATGGAAAATCTCTGACTTGGCACTCTCCTCTTTCAAAGTACCCTTCCAGACATACTGCTGTGTAGTTGAGCTGAGATCCCCTGCCTCAGGCAGCAGCTGTGGCAGCACAAGCTCCTCTACCGGGGGGCTCCTTCCCCCCACACGTCTCCCCGCAGCACCCTGGACAGCTCCCCGGGCAGGCTGAGTGCTGAGCCTGGCAGGCGGCAGAGTCCCATAGCCGGCACACAGCCCCTGGGGCACAGCAGGGACCCTGCTCTGCAGGACAGCCCTGGGCACCCGCCTGCAGCCCCACATGCACAGCCTGCAGCCGTGCTGGGACACGCAGCACTCAGGGCTGTGCTCTGATGCTGAAGCACGGAAGCCCTCTGCTGGAGCAGAAGGCTTTTTCCGCAATAAACAATCATGCAGTGCCTGCAGCCAGATCTGCTATGGGATGTCCCGGATTTGGTGATCCCTCCAGGAAAAGCAGCTGCATTGCCTACTGCAAGACACTTACCATGCTGTAGTTTGTGAGCAGTGCTCCTGCAGTGAGCTCACAGCAGGCTCACACTGTACACACTCTATCAGCTCTCTCTCCCTTCTCTTCTATCCTCATCTCAACGGCAGATCAAGCCCCAGCTCTGCTGTGCTGTGCACTAGAGCTGCTCCTGGGCACAGCTGTCTCTCTGCAGTGCTGCCCACTTGTATGATCTCCCTGTGTCACAGGAGCCCAGCCCAGCTCAGCACACCCGAGGATTTGAGTTTCTCTTCCTCACTGCTTCCCCTGGAGATTTCCCTGGTGCTCCAGGGCTGAAAGCTCCTGATAGACAGCAGGCTCATCTCTGCTAAATGCACTTGGATGTCAGATCAGTTATTTACCAGTGGATAGACAGATGCCAGATGCATGGCTTTGATTTGTGGAAGCAAACTCTATAACACGGATATAGGTTATAAAGCAGATATTATATTTTTGGGCACCAGGTGCAAGGGGGATCACTCCTATCTCTCACACCAGAAAGCAGAAGTGTTACAAGCTCAGACTTATTCAACAAATATCCTGGAACTCATCTACATATTCCTTATTTTCCTTATTTTAAATTCTGCCCCTCCCTCCGGCACACGTGCTCTTTTTAGCGGGGGTCTTCCTCTGGTGGTTGTGGGGATGAAGTCAGACGTCTTCCTTTTCAAATGCTCAAAGTCTTCCTCACTCTGTCCTTTTTATCCCATCATATTTAACTGAAGTAGACTGGTTCTGGCCAGCTTCTTGGGCTATGTTCCTTTCAGTATGCAGGATGTTCTTCCCTTATGGTAACCGCACATCCGACTTGGTTATGGGCCCACATACCTTTTAACTTTGAGATTTACTCTTTTACTATATAACTTTGTTAACAGATTGTGTTTGCCTAGCAGAAGCTCAAATGCCTCATCTGGAAAGCTCTTTGTGGGGAGCGCTGCGGGGCACTGGTAGGCAGCGCTGGTCGGTACCCAGTGTGTTGCAGAGTTGCGGGTTGGTGCCTGAGTGTACCAAGGGGCGGACACATGGGTGGGACATATGGGTCAGGGGTACTCGGGGTGGTCATGTGTCACAGTATATAAGATTTTGTTGCACAGTGTTAAACTGGCATTCAGCTCTAAACACTGTGTCTGTCTTGTATGACCCTTAGCTGTGGATGTCCAGAACATAGGGGGTTAGCCTAGCTGGTTTGCCATTCAATCAACGCAGTTCCTTAGCATTGCAGCAACACTCTCCTCCTGCGCCTTAATACAAAAGACACACAGACAAGGACAGGGACCCTCTGAATTCCTTTCCTTTCAGTACCTGAAGTTCTGTTTATCTTGCTCCACAGCTGCTGCTCTGAACAGCTTTTGTTGTATTCCCACACTGAAGGGAACCTATAACCACGAGGGGAGTAAACTCTTTGATAGGACTAATAATAGCAGGACTAGGGGAAGTGGTTTTAAGTTGAAAGAGGGAAGATTTAGGTTGGATGTTAGGGGGAAGTTCTTTACTAGAAGAGTGGTAAGGTCCTGGAACAGGCTGCCCAGGGAGGCTGTGGATGCTCCTTGGAGGTGTTCAAGGCCAGGTTGGATGGGACCTTGGGCAACCTCATCTAGTAAATGTGGAATTTTGGTGGCCCTGCCAGGCAGGGGGGTTGGAGCTTCATGATTGTTGAGTTCCCTCCTAACGCAGGTCATTCTGTGATTCTGTATAAACTTCCCCTTTGAAGAGCCTTCATTCAGCAGAGGCAATCAGTGCAGATGTCTCATCTCCAGACATAAAAGCCTGGGGTTAAAGGAGATTCACTTCCCCACAGACCCATGGGAAATGGGACTCCTCTTGCTTTGGAGCAGATGATAACAAGGGGTTGCCTGTATGCATGAGCCCCCGGTCTGAATCCTTGGTCTTTCTACAGCTGGAAGATACTTGCTCACATACAGACACTCGATGGGCAGAAGGTGTCTGTGGTGCTCATAGATGTGTTTAGCAGTGCCAGCAAGCTGTGGTAGATGACATCTAAGAGAGTCACCACCTTCCTGAGCATCAGCTGGAAGCCAGACGAGGCATGGGAGTATTCTTGGCCATCCTAAATGACTACATCTCTTCAAGTAATGGGCACCTGAGAGTACAGCATTATTCAGCTGACCAAATGGATGAGCTCACCAGAAGAAGAGACAGATCTTTCTCTGTTCCCCATCTATTGCAAATTCCAGAGCTTAAGGCATTTGAAAGCTGTGACACACCTTCATTCTCTCACTGGTGACACCTTTCTTTGTTCTGGGCTCACGTTTGAATGGCATTTCCTTGGGGCCTCCAACACACTCCCAGCCAGCTGACAAATGCAGCTGAGGACCTTCAGGAAAGCCAAGCCTTGGTAGTGTCAGTGCTCACTGGACAACTGTGAGCCCCACAGTGTGTCTCATACCTGTGTGCCACCTTCTGAACACCAGTACCATGGTGTAGATGTGAGGCCCAGCCAGGCTATATCAAATCATGCTTCTGGAATGGGATGCTTTCTGAAGAGTCTTTACACCAATGAGAAGACCACAGACATTCACTCAGTGCACTCAAAACTTCTGTGCATTTGCTGGCCTAGCGTCTGGTTTGGCTCACGGAGACGTTGTGGGATGGTTCCCACCTCTGAACTGTAGCAAATGGGGTACGGACTCTTTATGACGGGTGGCCAAGGAAGATGAGGAAAGGCTGCTGCCCTCTGTGAGAGTGCACTGAGTTCTGCCTGGGGATGGCAGAGGAGCCAGCTGAGAACTCAAGGAAAGGGCTCATAGAGAGCAGCAGATTCTGTTCCTTGCTTCCTGATCAGGAAGAACAAGAGGAGGGGGACAGGCAGGTATCTGAGTTACAGCTGGGATGGCATTGTTTTCTTCAGACTGTCTGCTCTGGTGCAGTGTTATGTTCTAGGAGAAAAGCATTGATAACACATGCATGTTTACAGCTGCTGCTAAGCAGTGTTGTACAGAGGCCAGTGCCATGGTCAGTGGAGTGCCCAAGGAACTGAGGGGAACAGACTGAGGACAGCTGTCTTAAAGCGACCAAAGGGACGTTCCATACCATCTGACAGCAAGCAGAAGGCGTACTGAAGGGGGTGTGAGATCATTTCACTCTCTCTTCTGCTGCTCAGGAGCCAGCTGGCCATCAGTCTGGTGATGCTGAGCATGTGCATGTGAATCAGTTGTAATGTACTATACCATATATCTGGATATATAGTCATGACGATTACATCTCTCCTTTCATCTCTCTTAGTAAATAGCTTCATGTCAACTCACAAGTTGTACTTTTTTTCCCCCAGTTCCCTTCCCCATCCCACTGGGAAGTGGGCAGTGCACAAAGCACTGTGTGCTACTGAGCCACATGTTGGGTTCAACAACCACCATCATTTTGGTGCCCGATGTGGGGCTCCAAGGGACATCTGTCCAGAGCGAGTTAACACAGAGCTTTGTAGGAGCTGGAGAATTTGCTGGCCATGATGCTGATTGTTTCCTTATTTGTGAAGCTTGTTGAGTCTTCTCATGAAGCTGCATTGTACAATTCCTTGCTTGCTGCTTGTTTTCCCTGCTGCACTGTTTGTCAACTCTGGGGGCTGGATTTGGGTATGCTGTTTGACCTTGGTTTATATCATGATAAAATAGGCAGCTGACAAAGTGAAGTTTTGAGGACATCCAGCTCTGCGATCATCTTTGAGTTTTGGAAGCAATACTGTCGATATGATTAGGAATTACACCCTTTTTGTTGTCCCCTCAGGGAGCCCAGCAATAGAGGTAAGAAGGGTGGACGCTTTCCAGCAGTCACTCAGCCTCCCTCTTACTTCTTGCCCTGGAGCTCCAGAGCTATTTCCAATAGCTCCTGAGGATTTTGACTATCCGTGGGATTCCCAAACCAGCACGCTCCTATTGCTATGTGTTGTTAAACTGTTCCAGGTTATGTTTCAGATTAAATAATTTTTCAAGAAGATCACTGAGATCTGCCCCAAGGTGAGAAAGCAGAGCATGGCAGGGGGTGTGGGACGGTCTGGGCAGCAGCCTGGAGCAGTGGGCACACCCAGGGCTTTGGAACTTCATTTCCAAGTAACTGCAGGATCCTGAGAAACTGGTAGAATATTGGGGGAAGGTCTGCTGTGGCCCTGGTAATCCCAAAGAGGCACAAATGACTGCAGTGTGCCAGGGCCTGGCCCACACCTATTGAGCTGTTTTCGACACTCTTCAGCATCCTCAAGTGAAAGAGAGTTGGATCTGCTGACAGTGCTGGAGCCTCTGCAACTCCTGGCACAAACCCTGCAGCAGCTCCAAGTTTTTGCTGCATGTCCTGCGGTTGCTCCAAGCTCTGGAATGGTTCCACTGTCACTCCACCCCTCATAAAGAGCTCTGCAGTCAGTCCTGCTACAGGTCCTGTAGCTGTTCCAAGTACTGCTATAGCAAAATGAAACAAATTCCTCCCAGAGGAGGTGCGCTGTGCCAGCAGGTACAGCCCTGTGGTCACTCCAACCCCTCAAATCAGCCTTGTGGCTGCTCCAAATTCTGTCACAGGTTCTGTGGTGATTCCAGATATGACAATGAGATGCGCTTCTGCAACAGCCCAACAGCTGCTCCAGCTCCTACATTGAACCCTGTGGCTGTTAAAACCCCTGCAACAGGTCCTGCAGTTGCAAACTTATATGCATATATATTAGTATCTATGCATATATGTTTGCAACAGCATATATTGTGTATATGTGAAAATATACCATATATATAACTTGTGTGTGTGCAAATACATATATATATGTACTTGTCATAATGATTACGCTTTTTTTATTCTCTGTCTCAGTATATAGCTTTACTTCAGCCCACACATTCTAAAGCGCAGCAATGCCCCGAGTCGCTTACAGATCTCCTTGGGACTCCTGAAACTGACCCAGTCACTCAGGGAAGAGTACCAGAGGATCTCCAGGTCTTCTCGTGGAGCAGCTCCTGAGGTATATTCCTTACACCAGCTCTGGAAGAGGCCTCCAGTTCTCTGCTCCTGCTCTGAAGGGGTCCTCTTGTTATGGCAGAGCCAGCAAGGAGACCAGCTCTGACACAGCCGTTCATATTGGCGGCTACTGACTGCAGCCCTGGAGTGCTGCTGTAGAGACAACAGAACTGTCATGAGACACACAAGATCTTCAGGCCAGCAGAAATGAGAGGACTCATTAAGAGCACTGTGGCAGTGTAATGATAGCAGGATTAAAAAGAGCATGTTGTGTTGCTGTCAGTGGCTGTACCTCACCCAGACCCAGACAAAGTAGGAAGAGAGAAGAGCTAAGGAAAAGTCTATTTTGAAAGCTTTTTAGGAATATTTTAACCTATTCAGGGAACCTGATTCCATGTTCACATGAGCTCTTGGAGTGAGAAAATGGAAATCAGGTAGGAAAGAAGTGAAATAACTTCTTATTTATATGTTCGATAGCATTTTTTTCACGGATAGCTATAGCACACACAAGCAATCAAAGATGCATAAAACATAAAGAACCATCACTGGGAATCATGTGAGGAAGATGTGCACTTTATGTAAGCTGGAAGAGTGCTTACTGCAACACCTTCCTGAGAGCGTGCTTGATCTCCCTGTTCCTCATGCTGTAGATAATAGGGTTCAGTGCTGGAGGAACCACTGAGTACAGAAGTGCCACTGTCAGATCCAGGAGTGGGGAGGAAATGGAGAAGGGTTTCAGGTAGGCAAAAAAGCCAGTGATGACAAGCAAAGAGAGCACGGCCAGGTGAGGGAGGCACGTGGAGAAGGCTTTGTGCCTTCCCTGCTCAGAGGGCATCTTCAGCACAGCAAGGAAGATCTGCCCGTAGGACACAACTATGAAAACAAAACACCCAAAGATTAAACTGATACTAAAGATGATAACCACAACTTCCCTGAGATTTGATTCTGAGCAGGAGAGCTTGAGGATCTGGGGGATTTCACAGAAAAACTGGTTGACAACATTGCCTTGGCAGAGAGGCAGTGAAAACGTACTGGCAGTGTGCAGCAGGGAATAGAGAAGCCCAGCGCCCCAGGCAGCTGCTGCCATGGTGGCACAAGCTCTGCTGTCCATCAAGGTCCCGTAGTGCAGGGGCTTGCAGATGGCAACGTAGCGGTCATAGGACATGATGGTGAGAAATGAAAACTCTGCTGAGATGAAGAAGAGAAAGAAAAAGATCTGTGCAGCACATCCTGCGTAGGAGATGGCCCTGGTGTCCCAGAGGGCGTTGGCCATGGCTTTGGGGAGAGTGGTGGAGATGCAGCCCAGGTCGAGGAGGGCCAGGTTGAGCAGGAAGAAGTACATGGGGGTGTGCAGGCGGCGGTCGCAGGCTATGGCTGTGCTGATGAGGCCGTTGCCCAGGAGGGCAGCCAGGTAGATGCCCAGCAAGAGCCAGAAGTGCAGGAGCTGCAGCTGCCGCGTGTCTGCCAACGGCAGCAGGAGGAACTCGCTGATGGAGCTGCTGTTGGGCATCTGATGATCCTGGGCTTGGAGCACTGTACAGAGTGCAGAAGATAATGACAAGTCCAGAACACTCTAAAAGACACTCCTGCTATAATATAAAAGTTCTCATTTCCCTTTGGAAAATGTTCATTTAACTCCAGCTTTTGAGAGCTTCACCATCCCTTTCGGAGTGGAAGACTAGACAGTTCTTAATGTCTTCTCATATTCTTATCATATCCCAGCCTCCTGGATATTTTCTTCTCTATTCCAGCAGTTCCTCGTGACCCCAGCCCCAGCCTCTGTGCAATTTGGTTTTTCTTAGAGAAATCAGCCTGTTTTTAGGACAAGTGTAGTATTAATGTCTGCAGAAAACAGTGATAACTTTTATCTTTTTAGGAAGGAGAGGCTAAATGCACATTCTGTGCATTCTGTGTGACTGTTCACAAATCAAACAAAGGATTGAAGAAATATTTGGGAGTCTCAGAGCTGTGCTCAAAATTGACAGCCCCTTTTAGATTTCTGCAAACAATCCTTTTTGCCTTCCAGCAGAACAGGAAATGGAAAATCCCTGCCTTGGCTCTCCTCTTGCAAAGAACCCTCACAGACATCCTGCTGTACAGTGGAGCTGAGATCCCCTGCCCCAGGCAGCAGCTGTGGCAGCACAAGCCCCTCTACCGGCGGGCTCCTTCCCCCCACACGTCTCCCCGCAGCACCCTGGACAGCTCCCCGGGCAGGCTGATTGCTGAGCCTGGCAGGCGGCAGAGTCCCATAGCCGGCACACAGCCCCTGGGGCACAGCAGGGACCCTGCTCTGCAGGACAGCCCTGGGCGCCCGCCTGCAGCCCCACATGCACAGCCTGCAGCCGTGCTGGGATATGCAACCCTCAGGGCTGTGCTCTGATACTGCAGCACGGAAGCCCTCAGCTGGAGGAGAAGGCTTTTTCCACAATAAACAAACATGCAGTGCCTGAAGCCAGATTTGCTATGGGATGTCCCAGATTAAGTTAACCCTCTATGAAATGCAGCTGCACCGTCTGTAGTGAAACTTACCTTGTCATGGTCTGTGGGCAATGCTCCTGCAGTGAGCTCACAGCCTGCTCACACCGTTCACATCCTGCATGCTCTCTCCCCTTTCTCTCCTCTCCTTCCTTTACATGCAGGCTGTGCTGTGCACTAGAGCTGCTCCTGTACACAGCTGTCTCTCTGCAGCCCTGCCCATTTTTAAGAGCTCCCTGTGTCCCAGGAGCCCGGCCCAGCTCAGCAGAAGAATATGTCATGTTTATCCTTCCCACTTGTTTCCCCTGAGATGTCCCTGGATTCTCATGGCAAACAGCTCCTGAAAGACAACAGCATCATGACAGTACATTAAAATCTGTTGAATTTAACACCGGATTTCTAGTGGTCAGTGACTAGTTCCAGACATGCGGTGAGTCCTCCCAGAGAGTGTTTGCTGAAACTAAAAGGGCACACAGACAAGGACACAATATCATTGAATCAGAGAATCACCATGGTTTCAAAAGACCTTAAAGAGCATCCAGTCCAACTGTTCACCTACCACCAATAGCTCCCACTAATCCATGTCCCTCAACACAACATCCAGTCATTCCTTGAACACCTCCAGGTCTGGTGACACCACCAACACCCTGAGCAGTCCATCCCAAATCCCAAAGTGCAGGACATGGCATTTGGCCTAGTGAACCTCATCCTATTGGCTTCAGCCCAGCTCTCCAGCCTGTCCAGATCCCTCCGTAGTGCCTTGCTAAACTGAGACAGATCCACACTCCCAGGCAATTTGGTGTAATCCACAAACCTACATAGGATGCCCCCAGTGACCTCATCCCTGACATCAATAAAGATAGTGAAGAGGACAGGCCCGAGCACCAGACCCTTGGGGAACACCAGGGAGGCGCACAGGTAGGTGTCCATCTTGAATATCTCCAGACAAGGAGACTCCACAACACCCTTGAGCAGCCTGTTCCAGTGCTCAGTCACCCTCACCATTAAGAACTTCTTGCACACATTTTGCGGAACTTCCTACACTCCAGTTTCTGTCCATTACCCCTTGTCCTGACTTCACACACTGCTGAAAAGAGCCTGGTCTTGCCACTTTGACCCCACACCTCAGATATTTATAGACCTGGATCATGTCCCCTCTCAGTCTTCTTTTCTCAAGGCTAAGCAGACCCAGCTCACTTAGCCTTTCTTCATAGGGGAGATGCTTCCGACCCTTCACCGTATTTGTGGACCTCTGTTGAACTCTTTCCAAGAGATCCCTGTCCTTTTTTGAACTGGAGAGCCCAGAACTGGACACAGTATTCCAGATGAGGCCTTACCAGGGCAGTTTTGAGGCGAAGGATCACCTCCCTCGACCTGCTGGCCACGCTCTTTTTCATGCACCCCAGAATGCCATTGGACTTTTTGGCCACGAGGGCACACTGCTGGCTCATGGCCAACCTGTTGTCCATCAGGATACCCAGGTCCCTCTCTGCAGAGCTTCTCTCCAGCAGCTCATCCCCCAACCTGTCCTGGTGCATGCAATTATTTCTTCCTAGGTGCAAGACTCTACACTTGCTTTTGTTAAACCTCATCTGGTTTCATACCGCCCAGCTCTCCAGCCTGTCCAGGTCTCGCTGAATGGCAGCACAGCCTTCAGGCGTGTCAGCCAATCCTCCCAACTACGTATCATCAGCAAACTAGATGTTGGTGGCCACTGTTCCCTCATCAAGGTCACTGATAAAGATGTTGAACAAGACTGGACCCAGCCCTGACCCCTGGGGAACACCACTACTTACAGGTCACCAACCAGACTCTGCGCCGCCAACGACGATCCTCTGTGCTCTGCCAGTCAACCAGTTCTCAACCCACCTCACTGTCCACTCATCTATCCCACACTTCCTCAGCTTTGTTGTAAGAATGTCATATGAGACAGTATCAAATGCCTTGCTGAAATTAAGGTAGGCTACATCCACCGCTCTCGCCCCATCGACCAAGCAAGTGAAAAAGTCATAGAAGGCTACCAGGTTGTTCAAGCATGACCTCCTCTTGGTGGACACATGCTGACTACTCCTGATATCCTCCTTTTCTTCCAGCTGTCTGGAGATGGCTTCCAGCACAAGCTGTTCCATCACCTTTCCAGGGACTGAGGTGAGGCGGCCAAGCCTGTAATAACCCAGATCTTCCTTCTTGACTTTTTTGAAGACCGGAGTGACACTGGCTATCCTCCAGTCTTCAGGCACCTCCCCCATTCTCCAAGACCTCTCAAAAATGATAGAGAGCGGTTCAGCAATCACCTCTGCCAGCTCCCTCAGCACTCATGGATTCATCCCATCAGATCCCATGGTTTTATGAACATTGGTGTGGCCTAGGCGCTCACGGACCACCTCTTCCCTGACTAAAGGCAAGCCTTCCATTCCCCAGACCCTCTCACTGGGTCTGGGATTCCTAAGGGAGAGCTTTTTCACTGAAGACAGAAGCAAAGAATGCCTTCAGTATCTCCAGCGTCTCAGCATCCCTCATTACCAGAATACCCCCCTCACTTAGTAGAGGACCCACAGTCTCACTAGTCTTCCTTCTATTCATAACATACTTTATAAATAAATAAATAAATAAATAAATAAATAAATATTTTATTATTCTTCTTTTTTAATGAGTGTCAACCAATTTATGTAATACTATGTTCTGCTTGCAAGGAACTGTGTGAGAGAGGTGGGCCAATCAGTGCTGGTTCTGGTGTTTATAACTGAATAATACAGACCCTTAATGGAAAAGTTATATGGTAGTAAGGGTGTATATGGATCTAAAAAACAGTATTGTTTGACAAACTGTTTTGATGGTATAAGAAAGTGTAATAGTTGATGGCACATGGAAGTGTACTTGAGGGTGTGTGGAAGTGAAAATGAGGGTACAAATAGTGGAATAGTTTACAGAGGAAAAAAGGGATAAAGAGGAAGTGATTTTATCTGCACTGACATGAGAGCAACTCCCATCACCTTTCCCCTGCGAGCAGATCAGAGCAGAGTCACAGTCCCTATGTATCATGTAGTGTTATTCTGCTTACCAAATGGAGGAGGTCACAACAGAAGAGGCAGGACTTCCTCTCTGCTCCATCCGTGGCATACTCTGGAGTTCAAGGCATTGCAAAGCTATGGCACATGTACGTTCTTACACTGATGACACCTTAATTTGCTCTGGGCTCTCATTTCAATTGCAACTAAATAACTCTGGGGTCATGCCCATTGACTGGAAGCTGGCAAATGTTGTCTCCTTGTAAGGAAGAGCAAGAATGATGACATGGGCAATTATGGACCTGTCAGTCTCACTCCAGTGCCTGGTAAAATTATGGAGGCAATGGTGGTGGGAGTTATGGAAAAACAGCTGAAAGACAATTCTGTCATTGGTCGCAGCCAACACAAGTTCCTGAGGGGATGGTCCTGTTTAACTTCAGGTTCTTTTATGACACAGTTATCCATTTAGCTGACCAAGGTAATCCAGTTGAAAATGGATGAAATCCTTGAGGAATTCAGTAGAGCTTTTGATACTATTTCTCACAGCATCCTTCTAGACAGAATGTCCTGCATGCAGCTAGACAGAAACAGAACGTAGTGGGTGAGCAGTTGGCAAACAGGTCAGGCCCAAAGGATTACAGTCAATGGGATCCATCGGGCAGGTAGATGGTCACTATCAGGGTTCCTTAGGGCTCCATTTTAGGGCCACTTCTCTTTCATGTTTTTGCAGATGACCTGCATGCAGGACTTGGAGTTGTTCTGAGCAAATTTGCTGATTGGAGGTGCTGTTGCATCCAGTGAGTCCTGGTAAACATCAAATTGAACATGAGTCAGCAGTGTGCCCAGGCACCCAGGAAGCTCAGCGGTCCATTGGAGTGCATCAAGCAAGGTATTACCAGGTCAGTGAGGGAAAGGTTTGTCCCTGTCTGCTCTGCACTGCTGCTGCCTCACCTGGAGCACTGGGTGCACTTCAGGGCACCACAGAACATAAAGGACGTTAAACCAAGGTAGGGTGTGCAAAGGAAGGCACTGGACCTGAGAGATCTGAAGTTCAGAGTTTCATCGGGATTGACTGCTTGTTCATACTGGGCCCTTCTCACATCCCACAGCCTGCGATGAGACACGGGGCACAGATTGGACATGAACCTCACAGTGTCCCTGCAGCCCATGCAGAGCCTGGGATCTTCTGTCCCCATGTCTTTCATTTAACATCATACTGACCTCCAACCCACTGCCCCAGGAAGGATCCTTAGTCAGCATGAGGTTCTCTCTACCAAGGGTCTGGGGATCAGGACATGGCCTGTCTGCTTCATAAGACAAAGAAAGGGTTTCTAAGCATCTAGGCCACCATGCCTTTCATTGCCTGTAGTCATATCTTCCAATTATCTTCTCTAACGAGTCCCTTGGGAAGCTTGCTTGTTAATGTTCCTCAGTGGGCCCATTAATACTCCCAGAAACTTCACTGTTACTTCTGACTTTGTCTTGCTGAGCACTCTCTGCAAACTTCTCTCTGCACTGGAGGTTGATGGACTCAGCGTCAAATGCACCCTGGGGCTCATTATAATCTGAAGAGTCTCCTGTGCCTTGTGCCTTCCTGTTATCTTCTTCAAGTTTTCAGAACTTGTGCAGCAAAATGGAGGGGTACCTGGATAGATCTTAAAGAGGAAGAATCCAGCAGACATTTACTGTCTATTTATTTAGAGCTGGATATAAACAAGATTTAAAGCAGCACTGTGCAACTGGTATCAATCCAGGATGTCCCCAATGCGTTCTATTCTGTGTCGAAAAATGTTCTTCTCAACCCCCCCACCCCGTTTCTACTCACATTGGCCCCATGGGACTTGCATCACTTTTCCTCACATCACTATTTCTTTTTTTTTTAATTTTCTTTTTTTTTTTCTTTTTTTTTTTCTTTTTTTTTTCTTTTTTTTTTTTTTTTTTTCTTTTTTTTTTTCCAACAAACAGTAGGAAAGGTGATGCAATTGAATGAACGGTAAAACACAGTGATCTACTGCATGCCATGTCCAAGCTGCTTCTATTGAGGTTTGACATTCACAGGGAATAACTGTACAAGAAATGAGTTAGACAGAGATAGGAAGGGATTGATGGAATCACAGTGAAGGACTTGACAACTTGTGATCTCAAGCGATGTGGGCCTGGCAAAGAGCAGGATCAGGACACTGAACTTTAGAAGAGCAGATTCAAGCTACTCAATGGACTGCTAGCCAAGATCCCCTGGCGTGCTGCCCTCAAAGACAAGGATGTTGAGGAGAGCTGGCTGCTCTTCAAGGATGCCCTCCTGGAACCACAAGAGGTCTCCATTCCACTGAATAAGAAAGTGGGCTCCACTGAATAAGAAAGGTAGGAAACCGGCATGGCTCAGCAAGGACCTGCTGAGAGAACTGAGGGCGAAGAAAGGGGTGTACAAGCTCTGGAAACAAAGCTGTGTCACCTCAGAAGAATACAGGGATGCTGTCCAGACTTGCAGACGTTGGATCAGGGAGGCCAAGGCGCAGGCAGAACTGAACTTGGCAAGGGATGTGAAAAACAATAAGAAAATCTTCTACAGGTACATTGGCCAGAAAAGACGGGCCAAAACAGGTGTACCTACTTTGGTAAATTTAAAAGGAGAACTGGCTTCAACAGATGAAGAGAAAGCTGAGGTGCTGAATGAGTTCTTCACCTCGGTCTTCACTGGTGGCCAGGATTCTAGTCTTTTTCATGTCCCTAAGCCCTGCATCCCCAAACCTTTATGTGGGGACAGTAAGGGCACAGTAAGGGCAGAGCAAGTCCAAGAGTGCCTCCTTAGACTGAATGTGTACAAGTCTATGGGGCCAGATGGCGTGCATCCCAGGGTCCTGAAGGAGCTGGCTGAGGTGGTTGCCGAGCCGCTCTCCATCATATTTGAGAAGTCGTGGCTGTCAGGTGAGGTCCCGGATGACTGGAGGAAAGGTCACGTCACTCCCATATACAAGAAGGTGAGCAGGGAGGACCCGGGGAACTACTGGCCGGTGAGTCTCACCTCCATGCCTGGGAAGATCATGGAATAGATCCTCCTGGACAACATGCTCAATCACATAAAGAATGAGCATGTGATCCGAGACAGCCAGCACAGCTTCACCAGGGGAAGGTCATGCTTAACTAATCCTGTGACCTTCTGTGATGGAATGACAGCTATGGTGGATGAAGGGAAGGTGACCGATGTCATTTACCTGGACCTGAGCAAGGCCTCTGACATGGCCCCCCACCACATCCTCATCTCCAAATTGGAGGGAAGTGGATTTGATGGGTGGACAACTCGATGGATAAGAAATAGGTTGAAAGGCTGCAGACAGAGGGTGGTGGTCAATGGCTCTATGTCCAGGTGGAGGCCGGTAACGAGCGGTGTCCCTCAAGGGTCTGTCTTGGGACCGGTGCTCTTTAGCATCTTTATTAATGACATCGATGAGGGAATGGAGTGCACCCTCAGCAAGTTTGCTGATGACACCAAGCTGAGTGGTGCAGTCGATACGGTGGAGGGAACGGATGCCATTCAGAGGGACCTTGACAGGCTGGAAAGCTGGGCTCAGGTGAACCTAATGAGGTTCAACACAACAAAGTGCAAGGTTTTGCACTTGGGCCGGAAGAACCTCAGGCACCTGCACAGGCTGGGAGCAGAAGTCCTTGAGAGCAGCTCGGCAGAGAAGGACCTGGGGGTCCTGATGGACGAGAGACTCAACATGAGCCAGCAGTGCGCTCTGGCAGCCCAGAAGGCAAATGGGATCCTGGGCTCCATCAGGAGAGTGGTGGTCAGCAGGGATAGGAAGGTGGTTGAACCTCTCTTCTTGACTCTTGTGAGGCCCCATCTGGAGTACTGTGTCCAGGTATGGAGCCCTCAGAACAAGAAAGATGTGGAACTGTTGGAAAGGGTCCAGAGGAGGGCCACGAAGATGATCAGGGGGCTGGAGCACCTCCCCTATGAGGACAGGCTGAGGGAGTTGGGTTTGTTCAGCCTGGAGAAGAGAAGGTTGCGGGGTGACCTCATTGCAGCCTTTCAATACCTGAAGGGAACTTACTCCCAGGAGGGGAGTAAACTCTTCGAAAGGGCTGATAATAGCAGGACAAGGGGAAATGGTTTTAAGTTGAAAGAGGGAAGATTTAGGTTGGATGTTGGGTGGAAGTTCTCTACTAGGAGAGTGGTGAGGTCCTGGAACAGGCTGCCCAGGAAGGTTGTGGATGCCCCGTCCTTGGAGGTGTTCAAGACCAGGTTGGACGGGGCCTTGGGCAACCTGATCTAGTAAAGGCGTATGTTTGGTGGCCCTGCCAGGCAGGGGGGTTGGAACTCCATGATCCTCGAGGTCCCTTCCAACCCGGGTCATTCTGTGATTCTGGGTTTTTTCAAGGCGTGTATATGTCCAGCCTCAATAGGCAGCTGTCCACCATACATCATTCCATACACTACAAGAGTCCCTCATTCACATCAAAACTATCAGTTGGTCCCTGTGTTACTGTCAAATTTTACATTTTCCAGATAATTATCAGGATAACGAATGGGTACAGCAGTAAATACTCCTCGTTACAACATGGAAAAACTTTTGTGAGCATTAGTTCTATAGAGGTTATAATACTCTCCCACTTACATATACAATTTATTCACCTATCTGAGGAGAAGTTAAAGGTTAGTTAAAATAATAGTACAATATATATATATGCGTATAGAAAAACTTGTCATGATTTCCTTCTAATTCTTTTCTTTTAAAGGTTTTTCTGTGGCAACAGTTCCCACGCCTCTGGGCTGGTGGGTGCCTTTACCAGTGTGTATGAGTCCATCCTTTCTCGGCATCCTCACAGCTGTTTCAGTCATTAGAAGTACTTGGAACGGTCCTTCCCAGTCAGGCTGCAGCTTTGTCTCCTTCCCCGTCTGGATCAGGATCCAGTCCCCAGCTTGAAATAGGTGAACTACAGATTTCAAAGATGATGTTGGTGCTAATAGTCCTTGGATCCTGGTCAGTAGCAGTTACTGCATAAACTGCTTACATTCTCCTTGTCTCACAGAACTGCAGCTGTCAGAACCCACTTTGGACCCCACAGGACCCACCAGGACCCCCATAGAAGTACGCAGGTCTCCCATAGGACCCATCAGGACCGCCTTAGGAGAAAACAGGACCCCCATAGGACCCATCAGGACCCTCTTAGGACCCATAGAACCCACCAGGAACTTCTACATCTTCTAGGGGTTTGTCCTTCAGGTCTGACTGACCATCTGAAATGTGCAGCTCCAGTTGTTTCAAAGCAGTCAGGAGATACTGGTTCTCCAGGTGTTCCGCAAAGGAAAGATACTGGGTTGACAATATTAGTTACAATTATTTCTACATCATCCTGCTCTGTCAGGATGGGCCTGGTATTTCAGGGATCTTTGGGGTGAGAGCCAATGTCCCCCTTTTGCCTCCAATACAGTAAACACTGTATGAGATATTAAAACTGGCATCCTTTGGCCCAATGTAGATTTACAGGCTTCTTGAATATTGAGCACCAGTGCAGCCACCGTCCTCAGACACCCTGACCGTCCCTTACTCACTTCATCAAGCTGTTTGGAGCTTTACGACCAGTCCATGGCTGTGCATCCGCAGTCAGCACCATCCTGTCATTCCTGGGAATGTATGGAGTTCCTTGGCAATGTGCGGCTCAGGGGTTTGTCAGATGGCTTCTTTCCTGGCGATCCTTAAGGTTCAAGGTCCAGCTGTAATCTCCCAAATATGTCACTTGCTGTTGAGTTATTTGTGCTTTCCGTCAACCAAGAAACTCAGCAGACTCACAGACCATTGCACCGCTCTCTTTTGTTGCTGTGGCATCCACCTGCTGCAATTAAGTTCCACCCTGGGCTGGAGGATCCCAGGTCTCAGGCTCACGAGTTGACCAGTTCTCAACAGTCATTAAGCTGTTCTCACAGCCCTGGGTAACACTGTGCTGGTTCACTGAGTCTCTTCTCCCCAGATTGGCCAAACCAGGCAGAAGAGACATGCTTCAAATCCAGAAGGTAAACTCCACCTGTTCATTCCTTAACTGGGTTAATGAGGTGCATGGATTTGCCACCACTGAGTGTATCCACTCAACAATTCCATTACTTGCCCTCAAGTCTTGTACCAAACGATTGCACATGCGATCTAGCAATAGGTTGCAGAATATACTAGCAATAGTTTTCAGGCACTGGAAATCAATGAGGATGTGAGTGGAGAGAGGATGGAGGACCTGCCTAAAAGATTAGATTGTTGCCGCTGTATTTATTTCCTTTTTCCCTGTTTTCTTCTCCTTCTGGGCCAGCGGCCTGCGGGCCGACTGCCCCCCTGTCATGGGTGCAGGTAGATTTTAGGGTAACCTATGACATGCAGTTTGAGCCAGGAGAATTCAAAAGTCAGTAGGGGTCAATGGGAGTCAATGGGAGTTAATGGGAGTCAATGAAAGTCAATGGGGGTCAACAGGAGTCAATGGGGGTCAATGGGAGACAATGGAGATCAAAGGGGGTCAATGGGTATCAATGGGAGTCAATAAGAGTCAATGGGAGTCAATGGGGGTCAATGTGAGTGAATGGGGGTCAATGGGGGTCAGTGGGAGTTAATGGGAGTCAATGAGAGTCAATGGGAGTCAATGGAAGTCAATGGGAGTCAATGGGGGTCAATGGGAGTCAATGGGAGTCAATGGGAGTCAATAGGGGTCAATGGGAGTCTATCGGGGTCAATGGGAATCAATGGGAATCAATGGGAATCAAAGAAGGCCAGTGGGAATCAATGGGAGTCAAAGAAGGTCAATGGGGGTCAATGGGAGTCAGTGGGAGTCAGTGGGGGTCAATGGGAGTCAATGGGAGTCAATGGGAGTCAATGGAGGTCAATGGGAGTCAATGGAGGTCAATGGGAGTCAATGGAGGTCAATGGGAGTCAATGGGAGTCAATCGAGGTCAATAGGAGTCAATGAGAGTCAATGGGAGTCAATGGGAATCAATGGGAGTCAATGGAGATCAAAGGGGTCAATAGGGATCAATGGGAGTCAATGGAAGTTAATGGGGGTCAATGGGAGTCAAAGGGGGTCAATGGGAGTCAATGGGAGTCAATGGGGGTCAATGGGAGTCAATGGGAGCCAATGAGAGTCAATAGAGGTCAATGGGAGTCAATTGGAGACAAAGGGGGTCAATAAGAGTCAATGAGGGTCAATGGGAGTCAATGGGGGTCAATGGGAGTCAGTGGGAATCAATGGGAGTCAATGGGAGTCAAAGGGGGTCAATGGGAGTCAATGGGAGTCAATGGAGGTCAATGGGAGTCAATGGGAGTCAATGGGAGTCAATAAGGGTCAATGAGAGTCTATGGGAGTCAATGGGAGTCAATGGGAGTCAATGGGGGTCAATGGGAGTCAATGGGAGCCAATGAGAGTCAATAGAGGTCAATGGGAGTCAATTGGAGACAATGGGGGTCAATAAGAGTCAATGAGGGTCAATGGGAGTCAATGGGGGTCAATGGGAGTCAGTGGGAATCAATGGGAGTCAATGGGAGTCAAAGGGGGTCAATGGGAGTCAATGGGAGTCAATGGAGGTCAATGGGAGTCAATGGGAGTCAATGGGAGTCAATAAGGGTCAATGAGAGTCTATGGGAGTCAATGGGAGTCAATGGGAGTCAATGGGGGTCAATGGGAGTCAATGGGAGCCAATGGGAGTCAATGGGGGTCAATGGGAGTCAATGGGAGACAATGGGGGTCAATAAGAGTCAATGAGGGTCAATGGGAGTCAAAGGGGTCAATGGGAGTCAATGGGAATCAATGGGAGTCAATGGGAGTCAAAGGGGGTCAATGGGAGTCAATGAAAGTCAATCGAGGTCAATGGGAGTAAATGAGAGTCAATGGGAGTCAATGGGGGTCAATGGGAGTCAATGGGAGTCAATGGGGGTCAATCCAGGTCAATGGGAGTCAATGGGAGTCACTGGGAGTCACTGGGAGTCAATGGGAGTCCATGGGAGTCAATGGGGGTCAATGGGAATCAATGGGGGTCAATGGGAGTCAATGGGAGGCATTGAGAGTCAAGAGGGGTCAATGTGAGTCAATGGGAGTCAATGGGAGTCAATGGGGGTCAATGGGAGTTAATGGGAGTCAATGGGAGTCAATGGGGTTCAATGGGAGTCAATGGGAGTCAATGGGAGTCAATGGGGGTCAGTGGGGTAACATGGGAGTCAATGGAGGTCAATGGGGGTCAATGGGAGTCAAAGGGGGTCAATGGGAGTCAATGGGAGTCAATGGGAGTCAAAGGGGGTTCAATGGAAGTCATTGGGAGTCAATGGGAGTCAATGGGAGTCAATAGGGGTCAATGAGAGTCAATGGGGTTCAATGGGAGTCAATGGGAGTCAATGGGAGTCAATGCAGGTCAATGGGGGTCAATGGGCATCAATGGGAGTCAATGGAATTTAATGGGGGTCAATGGGAATCAATGGGGGTCAATGGGAATCAATGGGAGTCAATGGAGATCAAAGGGGGTCAATAGGGATCAATGGGAGTCAATGGGAGTTAATGGGGGTCAATGGGAGTCAAAGGGGGTCAATGGGAGTCAATGAAAGTCAATCGAGGTCAATGGGAGTAAATGAGAGTCAATGGGAGTCAAGGGGGGTCAATGAGAGTCTATGGGAGTCAATGGGAATCAATGGGAGTCAATAAGGGTCAATGGGAGTCAATGGGAGGCATTGAGAGTCAAGAGGGGTCAATGTGAGTCAATGGGATTCAATGGGAGTCAATGGGGGTCAATGGGAGTCAATGGGAGTCAATGGGAGTCAATGGGGGTCAATGGGAGTCAATGGGAGTCAATGGGGGTCAGTGGGGTTCCATGGGAGTCAATGGAGGTCAATGGGTTCAATGGGGGTCAATGGGATTCAAAGGGGGTCAATGGGAGTCAATGGGAGTCAATGGGAGTCAAGGGGGGTCAATGGGAGTCATTGGGGGTCAATGGGGGTCAATGGGAGTCAATAGGGGTCAATGAGAGTCAATGGGGTTCAATGGGAGTCAATGGGAGTCAATGGGGGTCAATGCAGGTCAATGGGGGTCAATGGGCATCAATGGGAGTCAATGGAATTTAATGGGGGTCAATGGGAATCAATGGGGGTCAATGGAAATCAATGGGAGTCAATGGAGATCAAAGGGGGTCAATAGGGATCAATGGGAGTCAATGGGAGGTAATGGGGGTCAATGGGAGTCAAAGGGGGTCAATGGGAGTCAATGAAAGTCAATCGAGGTCAATGGGAGTAAATGAGAGTCAATGGGAGTCAAGGGGGTCAATGAGAGTCTATGGGAGTCAATGGGAGTCAATGGGAGTCAATAAGGGTCAATGGGAGTCAATGGGAGCCAATGGGATTCAATGGGGGTCAATGGGAGTCAATGGGAGACAATGGGGGTCAATAAGAGTCAATGAGGGTCAATGGGAGTCAATGGGGATCAATGGGAGTCAATGGGAATCAATGGGAGTCAATGGGAGTCAATGGGAGTCAATAGGGGTCAAAGGGGGTCAATGGGGTTCAGTGGGAGTCAAAGGGGGTCAATGGGAGTCAATGGGAATCAATGGGGGTCAATGGGAGTCAATGGGGGTCAATGGGAGTCAATTAGAGTCAATGGGGGTAAATGGGGGTCAATGGGGGTCAATGGGAGTCAATGGAGGTCAATGGGGGTCAATGGGAGTCAAAGGGGGTCAATGGGAGTCAATGGGAGTGAATGGGAGTCAATGGGCATCAATGGGAATCAATGGGAATCAATGGAATTTAATGGGGCTCAATGGGAATCAATGGGGGTCAATGGGAATCAATGGGAGTCAATCGAGGTCAATGGGAGTCAATGGGAGTCAATGGGAGTCAATTGGGGTCAATGGGCATCAATGGGAATCAATGGAATTTAATGGGGGTCAATGGGAATCAATGGGGGTCAATGAGAATCAATGGGAGTCAATCGAGGTCAATGGGAGTCAATGGGAGTCAATGGGAGTCAATGGGAGTCAATGGGGGTCAATGGGAGTCAATGGAAGTCAATGGGGGTCAATGTGAGTCAATGGGGGTCAATGGGGTTCAGTGGGAGTTAATGGGAGTCAATGAGAGTCAATGGGAGTCAATGGGAGTCAATGGGAGTCAATGGGGGTCAATGGGAGTCAATGGGAGTCAATGGGAGTCAATAGGGGTCAATGGGAGTCTATCGGGGTCAATGGGAATCAATGGGAATCAATGGGAGTCAAAGAAGGCCAGTGGGAATCAATGGGAGTCAATGAAGGTCAATGGGGGTCAATGGGAGTCAATGGGAGACAATGGGGGTCAATAAGAGTCAATGAGGGTCAATGGGAGTCAATGGGGGTCAATGGGAGTCAATGGGAATCAATGGGTGTCAATGGGAGTCAATGGGAGTCAATGGGGGTCAAAGGGGGTCAATGGGGTTCAGTGGGAGTCAAAAGGGGTCAATGGGAGTCAATGGGAATCAATGGGGGTCAATGGGAGTCAATGGGGGTCAATGGGAGTCAATGGGAATCAATGGAAGTCAATGGGAGTCAATGGGAGTCAATGGGGGTCAAAGGGGATCAATGGGGTTCAGTGGGAGTCAAAGGGGGTCAATGGGAGTCAATGGGAATCAATGGGGGTCAATAAGAGTCAATGGGGGTCAATGGGAGTCAATGGGGGTCAATGGGAATCAATGGGAGTCAATGGAGATCAAAGGGGGTCAATAGGGATCAATGGGAGTCAATGGGAGTCAATGAAGGTCAATGGGGGTCAATGGGAGTCAATGGGAGACAATGGGGGTCAATAAGAGTCAATGAGGGTCAATGGGAGTCAATGGGGGTCAATGGGAGTCAATGGGAATCAATGGGAGTCAATGGGAGTCAATGGGAGTCAATGAAGGTCAAAGGGGTTCAATGGGGTTCAGTGGGAGTCAAAGGGGGTCAATGGGAGTCAATGGGAATCAATGGGGGTCAATGGGAGTCAATGAGGGTCAATGGGAGTCAATGGGAATCAATGGGAGTCAATGGGAGTCAATGGGAGTCAATGGGGGTCAAAGGGGGTCAATGGGGTTCAGTGGGAGTCAAAGGGGGTCAATGGGAGTCAATGGGAATCAATGGGGGTCAATGGGAGTCAATGGGGGTCAATGAAAGTCAATGGGAGTCAATGGGGGTCAATGGGGGTCAATGGGAGTCAATGGGAGTCAATGGAGGTCAATGGGGGTCAATGGGAGTCAAAGGGGGTCAATGGGAGTCAATGGGAGTCAATGGGAGTCAAGGGGGGTCAATGGGAGTCCTTGGGGGTCAATGGGGGTCAATGGGAGTCAATAGGGGTCAATAGAGGTCAATGGGGTTCAATGGGAGTAAATGGGAGTCTATGGGGGTCAATGGGCATCAATGGGAATCAATGGAATTTAATGGGGGTCAATGGGAATCAATGGGGGTCAATGGGAATCAATGGGAGTCAATCGAGGTCAATGGGAGTCAATGGGAGTCAATGGGAGTCAATGGGAGTCAATGGGGGTCAATGGGAGTCAATGTGAATCAGTGGGAGTCAATGGAGATCAAAGGGGGTCAATGGGTATCAATGGGGGTCAATGGGAGTCAATGGGAGTCAATGGGGGTCAATGTGAGTCAATGGGGGTCAATGGGGGTCAGTGGGAGTTAATGGGAGTCAAAGAGAGTCAATGGGAGTCAATGGGAGTCAATGGGAGTCAATGGGGGTCAATGGGAGTCAATGGGAGTCAATGGGAGTCAATAGGGGTCAATGGGAGTCTATCGGGGTCAATGGGAATCAATGGGAATCAATGGGAGTCAAAGAAGGCCAGTGGGAATCAATGGGAGTCAATGAAGGTCAATGGGGGTCAATGGGAGTCAATGGGAGACAATGGGGGTCAATAAGAGTCAATGAGGGTCAATGGGAGTCAATGGGGGTCAATGGGAGTCAATGGGGGTCAATGGGGGTCAATGGGAATCAATGGGAGTTAATGGGAGTCAATGGGAGTCAATGGGGGTCAAAGGGGGTCAATGGGGTTCAGCGGGAGTCAAAGGGGGTCAATGGGAGTCAATGGGAATCAATGGGGGTCAATGGGAGTCAATGGGGGTCAATGGGAGTCAATGGGAGTCAATGGGGTTCAATGGGGGTCAGTGGGGTTCAATGGGAGTCAATGGAGGTCAATGGGGGTCAATGGGAGTCAAAGAGGGTCAATGGGAGTCAATGGGAGTCAATGGGAGTCAAGGGGGGTCAATGGGATTCATTGGGGGTCAATGGGGGTCAATGGGAGTCAATAGGGGTCAATAGAGGTCAATGGGGTTCAATGGGAGTCAATGGGAGTCAATGGGGGTCAATGCAGGTCAACGGGGGTCAATGGGCATCAATGGGATTCAATGGAATTTAATGGGGGTCAATGGGAATCAATGGGAGTCAATCCAGGTCAATGGGAGTCAATGGGAGTCAATGGGAGTCAATGGGAGTCAATGGGGGTCAATGGGAGTCAATGGGATTCAATGGGAGTCAATAGGGGTCAATGGGAGTCTATCGGGGTCAATGGGAATCAATGGGAATCAATGGGAGTCAAAGAAGGCCAGTGGGAATCAATGGGAGTCAATGAAGGTCAATGGGGGTCAATGGGAGTCAGTGGGAGTCAGTGGGGGTCAATGGGAGTCAATGGGAGTCAATGGGAGTCAATGGAGGTCAATGGGAGTCAATGAGAGTCAATGGGAGTCAATGGGAATCAATGGGAGTCAATGGAGATCAAAGGGGGTCAATAGGGATCAATGGGAGTCAATGGAAGTTAATGGGGGTCAATGGGAGTCAAAGGGGGTCAATGGGGGTCAATGGGAGTCAATAGGGGTCAATAGAGGTCAATGGGGTTCAATGGGAGTCAATGGGAGTCAATGGGGGTCAATGGGAGTCAATAGGGGTCAATAGAGGTCAATGGGGTTCAATGGGAGTCAATGGGAGTCAATGGGGGTCAATGCAGGTCAATGGGGGTCAATGGGCATCAATGGGAGTCAATGGAATTTAATGGGGGTCAATGGGAATCAATGGGGGTCAATGGGAATCAATGGGAGTCAATCCAGGTCAATGGGACTCAATGGGAGTCAATGGGAGTCAATGGGAGTCAATGGGGGTCAATGGGAGTCTATGGGAATCAGTGGGAGTCAATGGAGATCAAAGGGGTTCAATGGGTATCAATGGGGGTCAATGGGAGTCAATGGGAGTCAATGGGGTTCAATGTGAGTCAATGGGGGTCAATGGGGGTCAGTGGGAATTAATGGGAGTCAATGAGAGTCAATGGGAGTCAATGGGAGTCAATGGGAGTCAATGGGGGTCAATGGGAGTCAATGGGAGTCAATGGGAGTCAATAGGGGTCAATGGGAGTCTATCGGGGTCAACGGGAATCAATGGGAATCAATGGGAGTCAAAGAAGGCCAGTGGGAATCAATGGGAGTCAATGAAGGTCAATGGGGGTCAATGGGAGTCAGTGGGAGTCAGTGGAGGTCAATGGGAGTCAATGGGAGTCAATGGGAGTCAATGGAGGTCAATGGGAGTCAATGAGAGTCAATGGGAGTCAATGGGAATCAATGGGAGTCAATGGAGATCAAAGGGGGTCAATAGGGATCAATGGGAGTCAATGGAAGTTAATGGGGGTCAATGGGAGTCAAAGAAGGTCAATAGGAGTCAATGAAAGTCAATCGAGGTCAATGGGAGTAAATGAGAGTCAATGGGAGTCAAGGGGGGTCAATGAGAGTCTATGGGAGTCAATGGGAGTCAATGGGAGTCAATGGGGGTCAATGGGAGTCAATGGGAGCCAATGGGAGTCAATGGGGGTCAATGGGAGTCAATGGGAGACAATGGGGGTCAATAAGAGTCAATGAGGGTCAATGGGAGTCAATGGGGGTCAATGGGAGTCAATGGGAATCAATGGGAGTCAATGGGAGTCAAAGGGGGTCAATGGGAGTCAATGAAAGTCAATCGAGGTCAATGGGAGTAAATGAGAGTCAATGGGAGTCAAGGGGGGTCAATGAGAGTCTATGGGAGTCAATGGGAGTCAATGGGAGTCAATGGGGGTTAATGGGAGTCTATGGGAGTCAATGGGGGTCAATTAGAGTCAATGGGAGTCAATGAAAGTCAATGGGGGTCAATGGGATTCAATGGGAGTCAATGGGGGTCAATCCAGGTCAATGGGAGTCAATGGGAGTCATTGGGAGTCAATGGGAGTCAATGGGAGTCAATGGGGGTCAGTGGGAATCATTGACGGTCAATGGGGGTCAGTGGGAGTCAATGGGAGATATTGGGGGTGAATGCTGGTCATTGGGAGTCAATCGGAGTCCATGGGAGTCAATGGGGGTCAATGCGAATCAATGGGAGTCAATGGGAGTCAATGGGAGGCAATGGGAGTCAAGAGGGTTCAATGGGTGTCAATGGGAGTCAATGGGAGTCAATGGGGGTCAGTGGGAGTCAATGGGAGTTAATGGGAGTCAATGGAGATCAAAGGGGGTCAATGGGGATCAATGGGAGTCAATGGGAGTTAATGGGGGTCAATGAGAGTCAAAGGGGGTCAATGGGAGTCAATGGGAGTCAATGGAGGTCAATGGAAGTGAATGGGGTCACTGGGATTCAGTGGGAGTCAATGGGGGTCAATGGGGTCAATGGGAGTCAATGGGAGTCAATGGGGGTCAATGGGAGTCAATGGGAGCCAATGGGAGTCAATGGGGGTCAATGGGAGTCAATGGGGGTCAATGAGAGTCAATGGGGGTCAATGGGAGTTAATGGGAGTCAATGGGGTTCTAAGGGGGTCAATGGGGTTCAGTGGGAGTCAATGGGGGTCAATGGGAGTCAATGGGAAACACTGGGTTCAATGGGAGTAAATGGGAAACATTGGAGGTGAATGCGGGTCATTGGAAGTCAATTTGAGTCAATGGGAGTCAATGGGGGTCAATGGGAGTCAATGGGAGTCAATGGGGGTCAATGGGGGTCAATGGGCGTCAATGGGAGTCAATGGGACTCAATGGGGGTCAATGGGAGTCAATGGGAGTCAATGGGGGTCAATCCAGGTCAATGGGAGTCAATGGGAGTCAATGAGGGTCAATGAGATTCAATGGGGATCAATGGGTGTCAATGGGGGTCAATTGGAGTCAATGGGAGGCAATGGAAGTCAAGGGGGGTCAGTGGGAGTCATTGGGGGTCAATGGGTGTCAATTAGAGTCAGTGGGAGTCAATGGGAGTCAATGGGGGTCAATGGGAGTCAATTGAGGTAAATGGAGGTCAATGGGGGTCAATGGGAGTCAATGGGAGTCAATGGGTAGTCAATGGAGGTCAATGGGGGTCAATGAGGATCAATGGGAGTCAATGGGAGTTAATGGAGTTCAATGGGAGTCAATGGGGGTCAATGGGAATCAATGGGAGTCAATCGAGGTCAATGGGAGTCAATGGGAGTCAATGGGAGTCAATGGGAGTCAATGGGAGTCAATGGTGGTCAATGGAAGTCAATGGGGTCAATGGGAGTCAATGGGAGTCAATGGGGGTCAATGGGAGTCAATGGGAGTCAATGGGAGTCAATGGGAGTCAATGGGGGTCAATGGGAGTCAATGGTGGTCAATGGGAGTCAATGGAAGTCAATGGGGGTCAATCCAGGTCAATGGGAGTCAATTGGGGTAAATGGAGGTCAATGGGGGTCAATGGGAGTCAATGGGAGTCAATGGGTAGTCAATGGAGGTCAATGGGGGTCAATGAGGATCAATGGGAGTCAATGGGAGTTAATGGAGTTCAATTGGAGTCAATGGGGGTCAATGGGAATCAATGGGAGTCAATCGAGGTCAATGGGAGTCAATGGGAGTCAATGGGAGTCAATGGGAGTCAATGGGAGTCAATGGGGGTCAATGGAAGTCAATGGGGTCAATGGGAGTCAATGGGAGTCAATGGGGGTCAATGGGAGTCAATGGGGGTCAATGGGAGTCAATGGGAGTCAATGGGAGTCAATGGGGGTCAATCCAGGTCAATGGGAGTCAATGGGAGTCAATGAGGGTCAATGAGATTCAATGGGGGTCAATGGGGGTCAATGGGGGTCAATGGGGATCAATGGGAGTCAATGGGAGTTAATGGGGGTCAATGGGGTCAATGGTTTATGGGGGGGTCTATGAGGCTTATTGGGGGTCTATGGGATCCTATGAGGGTCTATGAGGGCTATGGTGGGCCTTTGGGGGGTCTATAGGGGCCTATGGGTGTCCTGAGTGCTCCTAAGTGGGTCTGTCGGGTTCTATGTGGGGTCTTTAGGGGCCTGAGGGGTCAATGGAGCCCTATGGGGGGTCTAAGGGGGTCCTATGGGTGTCTATAGTATTCTTTGGGGGGACTATCGGGGCCTATGGGATTCTATGGTGGTCTATAGAATTCGATGGGGCTATTATGGGGACCTATAGGGGTCTGTGGGGGTCTATTGGGGCCTAGGGGGGGTCTGTGGGGTCTTACAGGGGGTCTATGGGAGTCTATGGGGGCCTATGGTAACCTATAGGGTTCTATGGGAATCTATGGGGGCCTATGGGGCCCTATGGGGTTCTATGGGGGTCTATGGGTGGCCTATGGTAACCTATAGGGTTCTATGGGAGTCTGTGGAGGCCTATGGGGGCCTATAGGGTTCTATGGGAGTCTATGGGGGCCTATGGTAACCTATAGGATTCTATGGGAGTCTATGGGGGCCTATGGTAACCTATAGGGTTCTATGGGAGTCTATGGGGGCCTATGGGGCCCTATGGGGTTCTATGGGGGTCTATGGGTGGCCTATTGGGCTCAATGGGGTCTGTGGCAAAAGGTTGGGGGGGGAAAGGGATTTTGGGGTGAATAGCGGCAATAAAAGGCAAAAAAAAAACGAGTTAAAAAGGAGGAGTTTGAATGGGGGTAGGGGGGGGAGGGAAGGATGCCGGTTGCCATGGCAATGGGAGGTGGGACGGTTGTCATGGAGATGGGTTTGATTGACAGGAGCTGCCATGGCGAACGGGGGGTGGGAAGCACTGGTTGCCATAACAGATCTATGGGGCTGGATGTACATCTATGGGGCTGGACGCACATCTATGGGGCAGGATACACATCTATGGGGCTGGACGCACATCTTTGGGTCTGGACACACATCTATGGGGCTGGATGCACATCTATGGGGCTGGATGTACATATATGGGGCAGAATGCACATCTATGGGGCTGGGTGCACATCTATGGGGCTGGATGCACATCTATGGAGCTGGATGCACATCTATGGGGCTGGATGCAGATCTATGGGGCTGGATGCACATGGGGTCCTTATAGATCCTATGGAGTTCTTGGGGGGACCTGAGTGCTGTTATGGGGGCCATCAGGTCAACCCTTAGAGCCCTATAGGAGCACACAGCCGTCATGTCAACCCTTAGAGCCCTATGGAAATACACAGCCATCAGGTCAACCCATAGAGCCCTATAGAAATACACAGCCATCAGGTCAACCCATAGAGCGCTATGGGAGCACACAGCCATCAGGTCAGCCCTTAGAGCCCTATGGAAATACACAGCCATCAGGTCAACCCATAGAGGCCCAATGTTCTAGAATTAGGGTCCCTTAATTAGGGTCCGTTAATTAGTGTCCATTAATGAGGGTCATGCCAGGTGAGGTAAGAAGGACGCGACAGGGACAGCTCTGTTGTTACTGTCTATTTATTGGGATTTGGGGGGATAGGGGGGAGGGGCTTCTCCCACCTCCTATAGGATAATGTGTGTGGGGGGGCATCTCCCATCTCCTATAGGATTAATTGGGGGGGGGGCTCTATAGACATCCGTATGGCTCTATAGGTATCCATAAGTCTCTATAGGCATCCTTAAGGCTCTATATGTATCCATAAGGCTCTAAAGGTACCCATAGGGCTCTATAGGCATCCTTAAGGCTCTATAGGCGTCCTCAAGGCTCTATAGGTATCCTCAAGGCTCTATAGGTACCCATAGGGCTCTATAGGCATCCTTATGTTTCTATAGGCATCCATAAGGCTCTATAGGCGTCCTCAAGGCTCTATAGGTATTCTCAAGGCTCTCTAAGCATCCATAAGGCTCTATAGGTATCCTCAAGGCTCTATAGGTACCCATAGGGCTCTATAGGCATCCTTATGTTTCTATAGGCATCCATAAGGCTCTATAGGCAGCCTTAAGGCTCTATAGGCATCCATAAGGCTCTATAGGCAGCCTTATGGCATCCATAAGGCTCTATAGGTATCCATATACTTTGAAAGCTGAATGTTTATAAGTCCATGGGGCTAGATGGGTTGCACCCTAGAGTGCTGAGGGAGTTGGTGGATGTGGTCGCAGAACCACTGTCCATCATTTTCCAGCAGTCTTGGCTGACTGGGGATGTCCCAGTGGATTGGGGGCTGACGAATGTGACGCCCGTCTTCAAAAAGGGCCGGAAAGATGATCCTGGCAGCTACAGGCCCATCAGTCTCACCTCGGTGCCTGGGAAGGTTATGGAAAGTGTTGTATTAGACGAAATAGGGGGATATCGGGCTGTCACGCGACAGGCCCTCCCTAATTTCTGGAAGGATCGATGACGTGTACTAGAGAGGCGTACACGAAGAGCATAGTTTATATAAGTGTGTGTTTGCTTTAAGAAATCGCCATTTTGCCGCTCACCCTCTTGGTGTTACTTCGGTAATTGGCCCAGCTGCGGACTTCTAGGGTCTTAAAGTCTACAAATGGTGACCCGCCAACGTGATAAGCTGTGATTTACAACAGTGCAGACTGATAAGGAGACTTAGAAGACCTAGAAGAGACGGGGGCAGCTGTTAGCATAGCGGCAAGGATCCTACCACGGACGGCGTTTCACTTCCCTTTGCCGTGGGTGGTAGAAGCCCGGGACGGAGAGATCGTGGCCAAGATTCTTCGTCGGGGGAGAGAGAGAGAGCGCTCGGAATCCCCAGGAGCTGTCTGGGAAGCGCCCAGGGGCGGCCGGAGACGTGGGCCGGGGCGACATGGAAGCCGTTATCAAGGTAATTCTTCATGCCTGTAAACTTCACTGTGGAAAGCAGACTCCTTCTAAGAAGGAGGTTACAGCAGTCCTCTTGCTGCTGGAGAAAGAAGGACTATTAGTATCCCCCTCTGATTTATACAATCCTGACAACTGGGATAGAATTACGACCGCGTTATCTCAGCGAACGCTAGCCATCCGTAGGGTGTCGGAATTCAAGGTCTGGGGATTTATCTTAGAGGTGTTGAAAGCGGCTCGGGAGGAGAAACTCGCAAACCAGCGCGCTAGGGAGCTATTGGGGTTGGAGGCGGGGGGGAATCTTGTCTCTTCTGCAGGTTCGGAAGGGGCCAAGATGGCGCCGACCCCCTCAATCCCACCCAATGCTTCACCTTCGAGAACAAGCCAGAAGGAAGTTGCGCAAGACCACTCTGACCAGGACGACACCCAGCCCCCACCTCCTTATCCTGCTTGGAGCCCATATCCTTCCTTGAAACTTTTCAGGGACAAGGGGGGAGGGAAGCCCACTGAGGAATGTGGAGTTATTTGCATATCTGATAAGAACGTACAGGGGGCGGATAAGCCGAATGGGGGAGGCGTGGTGCAGCCAATGAAATCTGAGGTGGGCAGTACTTCCCTACTGTCGGGTTCTGCCTGCTGCTGTGTCCACTCCCAAAAAGGGGTGGATCGCACCGCCCAGTACGATAGTGGGCGTGGATGTGGGGGTGGTGATTCGATGTGGGCAGCACAGGAGCCCGCCCAGGGGGGATGTGGCCCCTCAGCACCCACCCATGAGTCGGCCGGAGGAGTTATTGCACAACGTGGGAAATGTGATAGCAGGGAGCGTATCAGTGAGGTGTTGTTTTCTCTTTGTAAAGAATACTGTGGAGAAAGTGCTCCATCTGTGAAGGAGATTGCTGCAGTACTTAGTTATCTTGAGCGGGACAGGGAACTTTCATCACCCTGCGAGATCCTGGACTATCGTAAATGGGATCCGCTCACTGATGTGCTTGCAGAGCATGCAGAGACTACCCAGACGTTTGCAGAGCTTGTTACCTGGGGTCTGATTTTGGGTTCTCTTAAAGCCTCCAGGATGGAGGGGAAGCTTGTTGAAGCGTGTTTGTCGCTTGGGCTTGTACTTGACCGGGACCAGCCGGGAAAAGCAGCTGAGAGATTGGATCAGGGAGAGCAAGTATTACAGCCAGTCACTGCTCCAGTGCTAGCTGCGCCTCCCGGAGAGAGGAAAAAGTTGCAGTCAGCTGCTGCTCTAACGGCGCTGGTTGCACCCCCACAGGGAGATGGCGAATTCCAGTCGACCGCATCCCCTCTCGACCCCTCTCCTTTGTCATTGAGGGGCGGGGAGTGCGGGCGCGCGGTTAATTCAAGTGGTTGGAGAAGTAGGCGTGTTCCAGACCCGGGGGGAGCGCAAACGTGGTGCTATCCCGGGGGGGGGAGTAACCAGGTCCAAAGGGGACCGACAGGGCCCGCAGCTGCAAGTTGTTCGCTCGCTGTGGCTCCTGCTGCCTGCCTGTCATGCAGGGGACCGGGGCTCGATTCGCTGGCGCGGAGCCGCTCCGCCTTCCGGCATCGGGCTGCTGGCTGCTGCCGAGAGTTTCGTTTGCCTCTAGCTTTAAACACAGCGGAAACTTTGACGGTGCATGGCCCTGTGCTCTCTCATGACACTGAAAGCCTCGCATGCGTGATTCTCAAGTGGGTGCAATACACACTCTGGAAAGAAGGGTGGATGACAGAGCTTGGGAGAGTGTTGGCAGCTGAGCAGGATGATTCCTTTCACCCTGTGCATGGTATAGGCATGCAGGGGAGGATTGGAGCAGAGTGCTTGGGATATAAGTTTAGTCCTGAGATAATGCAGCTGGTGGGTCTTGATATTCAACCACATGTAAAGACACTATGGGATGTGCAGAATATGGTAGGAACCCTCCAGTGGGTTCGGAGCGCTTTGGGAATGCCTTCAGGACTGAGGAAACTCTTGTATGGTCAGCTAAAGGGATCCAACGCAAAAGAAGAACCCAAAACTCGGTCTAACGAAAGGGCTGCAGCTTGGCAAAAGATCGTACAGAGCTGCATGGAAGGATCGCTTGTGCAGCATGAGACTCTTAGTCTCAGGGCGATGGTTTGGCAGGATTCCAACAGTAGTTGGCAGGCTGCTGTCTTCACAAACAGAAAGGTCAGCGTGCAGATGCTTGAGGTGATGGCTGTAACAGCTGCAGTGCACCTCTGGCGAATGATACCCTCTAACATTGTTGCAGATTCCATCTTTGCAGTCAAGCAGTTGGCCCGGATGGGCCAGGAAGGTCTCTCAAGTACAGAGGCTGCTGGAACTCTGGAAGAGGCCTTGGTCTTCCGCACAGCTCCTGTTGCACCCTTACGTGTGTGTGATCACTCTGGGGTGCCAAGCCTTTTTGCCACAGGTAATGCAATAGCAGATAAAGTTACCAGCACACCTGTCATTGGCCTTGGATCGCTGCAGATCTGGCAAATGGATGTCACCTGGGAGCCTTGCTTGTCTCCCTGCCAATGATTGGTTATTGCTGTGAGTACCTCCTCTATTGTCATTATGGCCACTCAGCATGTCAGGTCTGGCTCGACTGCAGTCCGATACCATTGGACAATCGCTGTTGCTGTGGTTGGTTTACCCAGTCACGTTAGGACTCACAATGGGTCCTGCTTCATTTCTCGCTTTACTGACTATGGGAAGTGGGATAAGAGTTCTTTCTTTACAGGAGCAGTCAATGGGGAATCTGGTACCTGAGGTTGTTCTGCTCCTGTTGGTCTCAGTGATAAGTATCGCTCGAACAACAAGTGCAGGGACCTTTGGGATTCAGTCTGGAATTGTTGGGTATCAGCCAACAGTTGATTCACATAATCTGTGGTTACAACTTCACTTATCTCTTAAGGTGTGATCTTCTTATCCTATAGGTTGAGATTCTAGTTACCTAGTCGCTACATATCAAGTACGCGTTAATGCAACGATGGTGCATGTTGCTGTGTGCTGATGAGTTGATGGACGCTATCGAGGATATGGACAGAAAGACTTTGACGGATGTTCACCATACAGAGAAGATACATCAGGCGTAAGAAGAATGAAGAGGGATGGAAAACATCGCGGACGAGAATTGGTTCTCAAAAGGTTCCTGACAACAAGAGGACTATTCAATCACTTGCTCCACACAGTTGTGGTGGTGTTTTCATAACATGGTTGTGCCTTATGCTACTAATTATATTATAGAGAGTTTGTTAAGGTTTAGTTAAGGGTTTATATAGAGTACTATATAATATTAGTTATGATAAGAGTGTATTTTAAGGTTATGCATAGTATGTTAAGGTATAGCAAATAAGACGGATAATTCAATAGAGTTTCTTTAGGTATGTCCATTAGAGTATAGAATACCATAGAATTCAGGATAAGCTTTAAGCATTGGTTAGGTTTATAGTGTTGCGTATTGTAACGGGTTAGGTTCTCTTAGCATGGGGAGGGGGAGATGTTGTATTAGGCGAAATACGGGGATATAGGGCTGTCACGCGACAGGCCCTCCCTAATTTCTGGAAGGATCGATGACGTGTACAAGAGAGGCGTACACGAAGAGCATAGTTTATATCAGTGTGTGTTTGCTTCAATAAATCGCCATTTTGCCACTCACCCTCTTGGTGTTACTTCGGTAATTGGCCCAGCTGCGGACTTCTAGGGTCTTAAAGTCTTCAGAGGTGTATGTTCCAACCATCAAATGAGTGTCAACCCATTTATGTAGTACTATGTACTGCTTGCGAGGAAGTGTGTGAGGGATGTGGTTCAATCACTGCTGCTTCTGTGGCAAAGAGTTTATAAGTTTATGGTTAAGGGAAAGTTGTATGGTATTAAGGGTGTTTATGGGAACTGAAGAACTGTATTGTTTCACAAACTGTTTTGATGATATAAGAACGTGTAATTGTTAGTGGCATATGGAAGTGTACTTGAGGGTATGTGGAAGTGTAAATGAAGGTACAAATAGTGGAATAGTGTACAGAGGATAAAAGGTTTAATAGAAAGTGAGTTTGTCTGCACTGACATGAGAGCAACCCTCCTCACCATTCCGCCTGCAAGCTGAGCAGAGCAGAGACACTGTCCCCATGTATCAGGTACTCTTATTCTACTCACCAAATGGATGAGCTCACAGCAGAAGTGGCAGATCTTCCTCTCTGCTCCATCTGTGGCATACTCCAGAGTTCTAGGCATTGCAAAGCTATGGCACATCTATGTTCTGGCACTGATGACACCTTATTTTGCTCACGGCTCTAATTTCAGTGGCATCTAAAAAAGCCTGGGGTCATGCCAGCTTACAAGAAGCAGGCAAATGTTGTCTCATTGTAAGGAAGAGCAAGAAAGATGACAGGGGCAATTATGGACCTGACAGTCTCACAACAGTACTTGGTAAAATGATGGAGAAAGTGATGATGGGAGTGATGGAAAAAAACCCGAAGAACAATTCTGTCATTGGTCACAGAAAACACAACTTCCAGAGGGGAAGGTCCTGTTTAACTATCGGACTTGTTATGACAAGGTTAGCAAATTGGTTGATCAAGGGAAGCCAGTTGAAGTTATCCTTGAGGATTTCAGTAGAGCTTTTGATACTATTTCTCACAACACCCTTCTGAGCAGAATGTCCTTCATTCGGCTAGGCAGAAATATAACATGGTGGGTAAACAGATAGTCAATAGGTCAGGCCCAAAGGACTGTAATCACTGGGTTCCATCAGGCTGGTAGATGGTCACTATCAGGGTTCCCCAGGGCGCCATTTTAGGGCCACTTCTCTTTCATGTTTTTGTGGATGACTTGCATGCAGGACTAGAAGATGTTCTGAGCAAGTTTGCTGATGAGACCAGATGAGGAGGTGCTGTTGCCTCCAATGAGTGGGGAGAGATGTGGACAAGTCAGAGAAGTGGGTACCAGTTGGTCCTAAGCACCAAGTGCATTAAGTATAGCAAGTGCCTGATTGTGCACCTGGGTAGGGGCAATCCTGGACATACACACTGACTGGATATGGGACACTAGAGAGTGGTCTGACTGAAAACGATTGGGGGTCCTGGTCAACATCAAATTGAACATGAGTCAGCAGTGTGCCCAGGCACCCAGGAAGCTCAGCGGTCAATTGGATTGCATCAAGCAAGGCATTGCCAGCTGGGTGAGGGAAAGGATTGTCCCTGTCTGCTCTGCACTGCTGCTGCCTCACCTGGAGCACTGGGTGCACTTCTGGGCACCACAGAGCATAAAAGACATCAAACTATGGTAGGGTGTGCATAGGATGTCACCAGAACTGAGAGATGTGAAGTTCAGAGTTACATTGGGATTGACTGCTTGTTCAGACTGGGCCCTTTTCACATCCCACATCCTGTGATGAGACACAGGGCACACATGGGACATGGACTTCACAGCATCCTTGCACCCCATGCAGAGCCTGGGACATTCTGCCCCCATGTCTTTCTTTTAACATCATGCAGACCTCCATCCACTGCCCCAGGAAGGATCCTTAGTCAGCATGAGGTTCTCCCTGCCAAGGGCCTGGGAATCAGGGCTTGGCCTTTCTGCTTCATAAGAAAAAGCAGGGGTTTCTCAGCATCAGAGCCACCATGCCAGTGCCTTTGCCTGCCTGTAGTCATGGCTTCCAATTATCTGCTCTAACAAGTCCCCGGGGAAGCTTGCTTGTTAGTGTCCCTCAGTGGGCCCATTAATACTCCAAGAAAGTTCATTGCTACTTCTGCCTTTGTCTTGTTGAGCACTCTGTGCAAACTTCTCTCTGCACTGGCGATTGACGGACTTATCATCAAGTATCGCCTGGGGCCCATTATCACCTGAAGAGCCTCCTGAGCCTTGTGCCTTCCTGTCATCATCTTAAGGTATTCAGAACCTGTACAGCAAAATAGAGAGCAATATGGAGAGAGCTTAAAGTGGCCGAAGCCGGCAGTTGTTTATTGTTTATTTATTTATATTTGAGTTTAAACAAAACATTAAATCAGCACTGTGCAACTGGTATCAATCCGGAATGTTCCCAATGAGTTCTGTTGTGTTACTGTGTGGACAAATTTCCTCCTCAACCTCCCCACCCCATTTCTGCTTACATTGGCCCCATGGGACTTGCATCAATTTTCCTCACATCACTCTTCTCTGCAGCCACCCGCTCAGTGTTAAAACTCCTCTGCACTAACTCCAATTAGCTTTCCACAGAGAACCAGCGGCACATGGGCCAAGAAAGAATTCCCTTTGTTTTTGGCCAACAAACAGAAGGATAGGTGTTGCAATTGAATGAACAGTAAAACACAGTGATCAACTGCATGCCATGACCAAGCTGCATCTATTGAGGTTTGTCTGTCACAGGGAATATTTGTACAAGAAATGAGTTAGACACAGTCATGATGCTGTTGACTTTCAGGAGCTGTTGGCCGTCAGGACCCAGGGATATCTCAGGGGAGATGAGTGGGAAGGATGAAAATGTCATCCTATTCTGCTGGGCTGGGCTCCTTGGACTCAGGAAGCTCATACAAATGGGAAGTGCTGCAGAGAGACAGCTGTGCCCAGGAGCAGCTCTTGTGCACAGCACAGCCTGCAGGTGACAGAAAGAGAGGAGAGAAAGGGGAGAGAGCTTGCAGGATGTGAATGGTCTGAGCGGGATGTGAGCTCAGTGCAGGAGCATTGCTCACAGATCACGACACGGTAAGTCTCACTGCAGACCATGTAGATGCTATTCAAAGAGGGTTAACTAAATGCGGGACTAAATGCGGATAGTTCTGAAGCAGAACTGGCTTCATGCACTACATGTTTCTTTTCAGGGGAAAAAGACTTCTGTTTTAGCTGAGGGTTTCCATTCTGCAGTATGAAAGCACAGCCCTGAGGGCTGCGTGTCCCAGCACAGCTGCAGTCTGTGCAGACGGGGCTGCAGGCGGGTGCCCAGTGCTGTCCTGCAGAGCAGGGTCCCTGCTGTTCAGGGGGAGATGTGTGGGTGGAAGGAGTTCCCCATCAGGGCTTCTGCTGCCACAGCTGCTGCCTGTGGCAGAGAGATCACAGCTCCACTGCACAACTGAATGTTTGTAAGGGTGCTTTGCAAGAGGAGAGCCAAGGCAGGGATTTTCTATTTCCTGGTCTGAGGGAAGGAAAGAGGATTGGAGGGAGAAATCTAAAAGGGGCTTTCAAACATAAACACAGCTCTGAGGCTCCCACATTCTTCTACAGTCAAATGCTTCTTTCGTGAACTATCACATAAATATCCAGGAGGCTGATATTTGATTAGGAAATGAGAAGGAATTAAGAGCTCCATAATCTTCCGCTCCTTAAGTGATGGTGAAGATCATGAAAATAAATTCAAGCTCTGGAGTTAAATGAATATTTTCCATTTTTCTGTCATTCATATTGTAGCGAGAGGAGTGTCTCTGAGAATGGTGTGGACTTGTCATTGTCTTCTGCACTCTGAACAGGACTCCAAGCCCAGGAACAGCAGATGCCCAACAGCAGCTCCATCAGCGAGTTCCTCCTGCTGCCATTGGCAGACATGCGGCAGCTGCAGCTCCTGCACTTCTGGCTCTTGCTGGGCATCTACCTGGCTGCCCTCCTGGGCAACGGCCTCATCAGCACAGCCGTAGCCTGCGACCAGCGCCTGCACACCCCCATGTACTTCTTCCTGCTCAACCTGGCCCTCCTCGACCTGGGCTGCATCTCCACCACTCTCCCCAAAGCCATGGCCAGCGCCCTCTGGGACACCAGGGCCATCTCCTACGCAGGATGTGCTGCACAGCTCTTTTTCTTGTTCTTCTTCCTCTCAGCAGAGTTTTCATTTCTCACCATCATGTCCTATGACCGCTACACTGCCATCTGCAAGCCCCTGCACTACGGGACCTTGATGGACAGCAGAGCTTGTGCCACCATGGCAGCAGCTGCCTGGGGGACTGGGCTTCTCATTTCCCTGCTGCACACTGCCAGTACGTTTTCACTGCCTCTCTGCCAAGGCAATGTTGTCAACCAGTTTTTCTGTGAGGTCCCCCAGATCCTCAAGCTCTCCTGCTCAGCCTCTTATCTCAGGGAAGTTGTGCTTCTCTTTTTTGGTTCCAGTTTAGTCTTTGGGTGCTTTGTTTTCATAGTTGTGTCCTATGTGCAGATCTTCAAGACTGTGCTGAGGATGCCCTCTGAGCAGGGAAGGCACAAAGCCTTCTCCACGTGCCTCCCTCACCTCGCTGTGGTCTCTTTCTTTCTCAGCACTGTCTTTTATGCCTACCTGAAGCCTCCCTCCATCTCTTTTCCGTCCATGGACCTGATGGTGGCACTTCTGTACTCGGTGGTTCCTCCAACATTGAACCCTGTTATCTACAGTATGAGGAACAGGGAGATCAAGCACGCTCTCAGGAAGGTGTTGCAATGCACAATATTCCAGCTTCCATAAAGTGCTAATCTTCCTTACACAGTTCTCTGTTGTGGTTCTTTGTGTTTTATGCATCTGTGATTGTTTGATTGCAGATGATACAGCAATCTGCAGAAAAATGTTGCAAATTATTTCACTTCTTTCCTGCCTTCTTTCCGTTTTCTCACTCCAAGATCTCGTGTAAACAATGAATTGGATTCTATGAACAGGTTAAGAGATAAATAAAAAGCTTTCAAAGTTTACTTTCCCTTCGCTCTTCTCTCTTCGTACCTTGTATGTGTCTGGGTCAGGTACAGGCATAGTCACAGACAGCTGCACAATGTAATCCTTTCAATCCTGCTCCCTTTATAGTGCCACAGTGCTCTCAAGTCCTCGCATATGTGCAGGCCTGAAAGGTCTTGTGTGTCTCACTAAAGCCCTGTTTTCTCTACAGCAGCACTCTGGGACAGCAGTCAGTAGTCGGTAAAATGAATGGCTGCGCCAGGGCTGGTCTCCTTGCTGGCACTGTCTTGGAGTTATCTAGATCAATCTATGTCCATGACAGAGGGGGCAATAGGCTTGTGGCCCCCTTGGGCCCCAACAAATTAAAAGGGAACAGGGTGGGCAGATGGGAGCTAGGCTCAAGGAAACCAACAGAACAGCGGCAACGACCTAAGGAGGAAAACTAGTTTTACTAACCATAATATGTGGAATACCAATAGGAAAAACTACAAAACCATGACATTCCACCCCTGATTCTACATCATTACATCATGCTTAGAAAACATATCTATGTACAAATAAACAATATTTAAAGTGCATTTCACACATAGGCCTGTATATATCTATATACATGGAATTACTGACTGCACTCCCCCAACATCAGATTCCCTTGTTGCACACATTGAACATGCCCATCTTTCTGCATCACCCACCAAGTGCACCCAGGTCCCTGGGCAAGAACAGTTCCACGGACAGGTTTGCCATTTCCAGAGGCTGGAAGGACCCAAACAGCTTTTCCCAGCACGTTCTTTACATGTACAGCATGGACCTTATCTCCTTCTATAGTGTGTAGGGAGCTAGATTGGCTAGGACCATCACGATTGACAGATCCTCTAGTATTGACCAACCAAGTGGCTTCTGCCAGATGCTTCTCCCAGTGTTTAAATGTTCCGCCACCCATTGCTTTCAACATAGTATTCAACAACCCATTGTATCATTCACTTTTACCAGAAGCTGGTGCACGGTAGGGGATATGATAAATCCACTCAGTGCCTTTGACCCAAGTATTTCTAAGGTAATTTTTGCAAGGTGTTCCATTTTCAGACTCACTTCTTTCTGGGGTGCCATGTTGCCACAGGACTTGTTTCTCAAGACCCAATATGGTGTTTTGACTGGTAGCATGGGGTACTGCTTATCTTTCAAGCCACCCAGTGGTTGTCACCACCATGGTAAGAACATAAAGCTTACCACTGCGAAATCGTGGCAAGGGGAAATCATCAACCTGCCACGCCTCCCCATATTTATACTTTTGCCGTTGCCCTTCATCCCAGAGAGGTTTCATCCTCTTGCCTTGTTTAATTATGGCCCATGTTTCACAAGCTTGAATAACCTGAGCAATAGCATCCATAGCTAAGTCCACCCTTGGTCTCTTGCCCACTTCTATGTTGAGTCTCTTCCTTGATGTCCTGAAGTCTCATGGGCCCACAGAGCTAGGAATACTTCACCCTTGTTCTGCTAGTCCAAGTCTGTTTGAGCCACCTCAGTTCTGGCAGCTCGATCAACTGATGGTTATTTTGATGTTCTTCAGTAGCCTTACTCTTAGGCACGTGAGCATCTACATGGCACACCTTTACAACAATGTTCCTTATTTGGGCAGCAATGTCTTTCCACAGTTCAGCAGCCCAAATAGGTTTACCCTTTCGTTGCCAGTTGTTTTGTTCCCACTGCTGTAACCACCCCCATAAGGCATTTGCCACCACCCATGGGTCAGTATAAAGATGAAGCATTGGCCACCTCTCCCGTTCAGCCACTTCTAAGGCTAGCTGAACAGCCCTTACCTCTGCAAATTGGCTTGACTCTCCTTTACCTTCAGTGGCCTCTGCAACTTGTCGTGTGGGACTCCATACAGCAGCTTTCCATCTGCGATGTTTCCCTACAATATGACATGATCCGTCTGTGAATAGGGCACATTTCTTTTCATTTTCTGGTAGCTCGTTGTATGGTGGGGCCTCTTTAGCACGTGACACCTCCTCTGCGGGTGATGTCACAAACTTTTTACCCTCAGGCCAGTCCATGATCACCTCTAGGATTCCAGGATGGCTGAGTTTCCCCATCCGAGCTTGTTGTGTGATTAATGAAATCCACTTACTCCAAGTGGCATCAGTAGCATGATGGGTGGAGGGAACCTGTCCTTTAAACATCCAATTTATTACTGGCAAGCGAGGTGCTAGAAGGAGCTGTACTTCCGTACCAACTACTTCAGAAGTAGCCCAAACCCCCTCATACACGGCTAAGATCTCCTTCTCAGTTGGAGTGTAGCACTCTTCAGATCCTTTATAGGCTCGACTCCAAAATCCTAGGGGTCGGCCTCGGGTCTCTCCTGAGGCTCTCTGCCACAAACTCCAAGTGGGACCTTTCTCTCCAGCAGCAGTGTCGAGGATGTTCTTTACATCCTGTCCTGTCCGTACTGTCCTCAAGGCCACGGCACGGGCTATCTCTTGTTTTATCTGCTCAAAAGCCTGCTGCTTCTCAGGACCCCATGAGAAATTATTCTTTTTTAGTGTCACCTGATAGAAGGGGCTCACAATGTGGCTGTAGTTTGGGACATGCATTCTCCAAAAGTCCACTACTCCCAAGAAAGATTGTGTCTCTGTCTTGTTGGTGGGCGGAGACATAGCAATGATTTTGTCAATCACATCTGCTGGGATGTGACGACGCCCATCTTGCCATTTTATACCTAAGAATTGAATTTCCTGGGCAGACCCCTTCACTTTGCTGCGCTTAATAGCAAAACCAGCTTGCAAACGAATTTGGATTATTTGCTTTCCTTTCTTGAAAACTTCCGCTGCTGTATTGCCCCACACGACAATGTCATCAATATACTGCAAGTGCTCAGGAGCATTACCCTGCTCCAAAACAGCTTGGATCAACCCATGGCAAATGGTTGGGCTGTGTTTCCACCCCTGGGGTAGACGGTTCCAGGTGTACTGAACACCTCTCCAGGTAAAAGCAAACTGTGGCCTACATTCTGCAGCCAATGGGATGGAAAAGAAGGCATTAGCAATGTCAGTGGTGGCATACCACTTGGCTTCTTTTGACTCCAGTTCATACTGGAGTTCTAGCATGTCTGGTACAGCAGCACTCAATGGGGGTATGACTTCATTCAGACCGTGGTAATCCACCGTCAGCCTCCATTCTCCAGTGGCTTTACGCACTGGCCATATGGGACTGTTAAAAGGCGAGTGAGTTTTGCTAATCACTCCCTGATTTTCTAGTTGACGAATTAACTTGTGAATGGGAAGTAATGAGTCCCTATTGGTGCGGTATTGCCGTCTGTGCACCACTTTGGTGGCAATTGGTACCTCTTGGTCTTTTACCTGGAGCAACCCCACAGCAGAAGGATCATCTGACAGATCAGGTAGAACTGCCAGCTGCTTAACACCATTTGTGTTAACAGCAGCTATTCCAAAGGCCCATCGATACCCTTTGGGATCCTTGAAATATCCCAACCTGAGGTAATCGATACCCAATATACATGGAGCCTCTGGACCAGTCACTATAGGGTGTTTTTGCCAGTCTGTACCAGTGAGGCTTATTTCGGCCTCCAATATAGTCAATTCTTGGGAACCCCCAGTCACTCCATGGATATGTATTGATTGTGTCCCTTGGTGACTGGAGGGCATTAGGGTGCACTGTGCACCAGTGTCCACCAGGGCCTTATATTTCTGTGGTTGAGATGTGCCAGGCCACCTAATCCACACAGTCCAGTATACTCTATTGCCCCTTTCCCCCCCCTGGCCGGGGTCAGGGCCCCTCTATTGGTTACTTTGGTTGCTTGCGGCAACTGGAGCCTTCCCCCTTCTGGAAGGGTCCGCCTTGATGACTGACTTGCGTTGTAATTCTTTCACTCGTGCCTGGAGTGCAGAAGTGGATGAATTACTCCACTTCTTTATATCCTCCCCATGACTACGCAGGAAAAACAACAAGGCAAAACGTATGACCTTACTGTTGTCATTTGCTCCAACATGAAGACGTCTCTTTTTTATGGTTGAGATCTTCAATGGTACAGGATGGGAGGATCTTGCTTTGTTTAGTTTTCCCGATAGGCCATCGTGGGAATCCTGGTCCCCATCATCTGGTACCACCATGGATCCATCAACATCAGGCACGGTAGTCAATATATCTATAATATCATTCTGTGTGTCTTCCACTTTATCTAACCTTTTAATTACGGTTGAGATGCAAACTCCTATAGTATTTATAAATAACTCAATTCCATGAATTTTATCAATCAGTTCACTCACAAGGGGTTCCCTTGCCCCTGTGCCATATATTATTGCTAGTGCACTAGCATGCTCTCTTGGTGCAGTCCTTGTAAATGCATGCCACATAAGCCGTGAAACATGGACTGTCTCAGGATCATGTAATTGGTTGGGATCATCATGTCTGAAGGTAGGGCTGTATAGCATTTCCACCACAGCACGTTCTCTCAAATGTCGAATACCGGTCTCTATATCAGTCCATTTCTTTTCCTCAGGTGTCAGGTCCTGTTTAAGGGGAAATCTTTCTTTTACTGCTAACAGCATCCTCGTCCAGAGGGTGTAGGACTCATCTTGGCATGTGCCAATACCTCTATCCACACGTGAGTCCCTGGAAATGCTACCCAGTTGGCGAGCTTCATTGCCATCGAGCCACACACTGTTGGCCCCATTGCCCCAACATCGAAGTAACCAAGCGGCTATAGATTCTTTTGGGTGGCGTGCTGTCTCGCTCCAATTTGTAGGAGGGAGGCAAGGCTCTTTGATATGTGTATACCCGGCATGAGATTAAGAAGCAACGGTTCAAATGTTGGTCCAACCAGTTTATTAAAGTCCTAGCCGTTTTAGGGAGATGGGGAAGGGAAGGTGGGCAATAGGAAAAGTAGGAAAAATAAGCAAAGAGTCTGTAGAGAGCAAAAGAGATAGTCACCACCGTGGGTCCAGCGAGGTACACCGTAGGTCCGTAGATTTCAGGAACTCGTCTGATCACCGCGGGGGATGGGAGAAAGTCAGGAAGCTCTGCAGCAAGCCGGCCTTCCGAAGAGGTTTTCCCCCCAGGGAATTCTCCGTCAAAGGTGTTTTTGGGAGTTCATCTCCAAAGTTCGTCTCCAAAGATCGTCTCTAAAATTCGTCTCCTAAATTCGCAGTTTAGCGAGGGCCTTTTATCCCCCATTTCGGTAGGGTTGTTTCTTTCTTCTTCTTTGAAGTTTGAGGGTCACAGGAATGCTCAGCATTTTTGGGGATGTATCTCGAACAAACACTGAGCTTCTAAACAAGCAGGTAAACACTCTTTGTAAAAATGGTTTAAAACCAGCTTTTGTGACATTCCTGGCCCACAGATAAGCCAGCAGGGGTTGGTGGTGCCTCTGTTTGCCAGACACAAGCATTATCGCCTTCTGCAGTGGTTCGCTCCTTCGAGCAGCACCCCCGGAAAAGACTGTTTGTCCTGTCTCTGCTTATCTTTGCAATCATAAGCAGATGGCACAATAGCAACCACCATTCACCCTCCTAGTTAGCAGTCGCCAGTCAGAGTCTTATCATCAGAAAAACCTCACGAAGCAAGCTTTGAGACAACAAAAGAAAACCAGATCTGTCCTTCACACGTGCATAGTCCTTTCTTATATCCCTAATTTCACTCAGTTTTAAAGATCGATCAGTAAGAGTTGTGATTTTTTCCTCACCTTTTGCTCTTCCAGGAGTCCTTGGTGTTGATGGCAGCAACTGTGTTGATGAGCCCCCCCCATTTGAAGTTTTGGGGACAAAAAATTCTCGCATAGAAAATCTAATTCTTGGCTCCTCCTCTCCTATTTCCTCTATTTCCTCCAGTTCACCCTCCCTTTCTTTTCTCTTTTCTTCTGCCTCCTCCTGCTCTTCTATCACCCTCTGCTCTTCTACCTCCCCTGGTTCTTCTAACTGAGTTGAAACTCGTTTTGTTTTTCATCCTCTTACAGGGGCAACCAACATTGAATCTGGTGCCCCCTGTGATTGATCAGATTGGCTGATTTTAATGCCCTCCAATTTAGCTTGGAGTCCATCTCTGAGGGCGTTCAGTTCAGACTCAAGGATGTCCCTCTCAGACTGGAGGGTATCATACATGGACTGGAGGGCACATATGTGATTCCAGAGGGAGTTACAATCGAACAGGATGGCACCGTACTCAGTCTGGAGGTTGTCGCGCTCGAACCGGAGGGTGTCTCGCTCAGATAGGAGGGTGTTACGCTCAAACTGGAGGATGTTGTGCTCAGACTGGAGGGCGTCATATTCAGACCAGAGGGCGTCTCTCTCGGATCGGAGAGTATTACGCTCGGACTGGAGGGCGTTGTGCTCGGACTGGAGGGCGTTGTACTCGGACCAGAGAATGTCGCGCTTGGGCTGGAGAGTGTCGTGTTTGGACTGGAGGGCATCGTGCTCGGACTAGAGAGTGTCGCATTCGGACTGGAGAGTGTTGAGTTTGGACTGGAGGGCGTCTCGCTCGGATCGGAGAGTGTCTCGCTCAGATCAGAGGGTATTACTCTCAGAACAGAGGGCGTCGTACTCAGACTGGAAGATATCATACTCGGACTGGAGGGTGTCTCGCTCAGACTGGAGGGTGATACGCTCAAACTGGAGGGCGTTGTACTTAGACTGGAGAGCATTGTGCTCTGACCGGAGGGTGTCTTGCTCAGACTGGAGAGTGTCAAGTTTGGATTGCAGGGAGCCTTTCTCATTTCTGAGAGCCTCTCCCTCATACCAAAATGAGTCTCGTTGATGTAAGAGGTCTCTTCTCTCAACTATGAGACTCTCCTTCTCATACCAGAGTGCGTCTCGTTGTTGTAGGAGGCTATTTCTCTCAGCTAGGAGACTCTCCTTCTCAGCCCAGAGTGCATCTCGTTGTTGCAGGAGGCTATTTCTCTCAGCTAGGAGACTCGCCTTCTCAGCCCAGAGATTCTCTTGCTTGGCCTGGAAACTCTCTCGCTCATTTCGTACTGCCTCCCTGAGACTCACTTTCTCAGCCCTAAGACTCTCTCTCTCAGCTTCCAAAACTTTTTCCCTCTCTGCCTTTTCAGCTCTGAGACTTTCTCTCTCAGCTTTGAGACTCTCTCTCTCAGCTTTGAGACTCTCTCTCTCAGCTCTGAGACTCTTTGGAATGGTATTGAATAAGGCCCGATAAGCTTTAGCCAGGCCCCAAAACATTTGCGTCTCCTAAGATCTGCCTGAGCCACAACATTCCTGTCTCAAATATGCTATCAAACTTTCAGGATTCTTCAAGTGTTCAGGAGTAAAGCTCCATGACACTGAAGATGTCTTTCCCTTAAAAATCTCTCCAAAACCTCTCCACACTCCCTGCCATTCAGTATTCTCTGGTTCTGGGGAAGACTTCCTCAGAATGTTATAAATCCAGATACTGATAAATAGAACAATAAACAGTAAGTTCAGGGAGATTGACACGAGAAACTCAATTGACAGTGTGGTCAACTGGGCTTTCAAAAACTGTATAAAAGATTCAAAAAAAGAACGAGGAACATGCTCGAAAACCACCATTTCTGTAATATTAGTTGCTCCTTCTGGAGCTTCTGGAGCTGCATGCAGGTACCAAGTAAGCATTTCTAAAAATGTTTTCAATCGATTATATATGCCTATAGCCCCATAGATAAAAGTGGCGAGCTTAATTATGGCCCAATAGGTTTGGATCATTACAAAGGAAGAACCAATAGCATACAATGCTTTGCAAAATAATTCAATTAGAGGCCACATTTTTTTTTATTTATTTATCTATTTTCTTCAACAGCGGGGAAAAAAAAAGTAGAGCTCAAGTTTACAAAGTAGAGCTTAAGGTTTACAAAATATACTGGGTTGTTGGCAGTCTGCCTGGATTTCAAGACCTCAAAGTTTGTAAACTATTCCAGGGTATTGGCGGTCCGCCCGGACTTTCAAGGTCAAGCTCCCAGGTGCAGAAATGTAAACTTAGCTAGCTCCTTAACGAGAAAAAACTCTGTAAAAACTCTGCAGCTCTGTAAGAAGCTAAAAGAACAGCAGAAAAAAAAAAAAAAAATGGCAACTTGCCACAGCAGAAAAAAAAACGGCAACTTGCCCGCATTCTCCACCAAAATCCTGTCGTGGGTTAGCCTAAAATCTACCTGCACCCATGACAGGGGGCAGTCGGCCCGCAGGCCGCTGGCCCAGAAGGAAAAGAAAAACAGGGAAAAGGAAATAAATACAGCGGCAACGATCTAAGGAGGCACACTTATTTACTAAATACTATATCGGAATACAGAATAACACAATATAATACAATATAATTGGAATTAAGGGTAACGAATCAAGTAAAATAAGAGAGAGTGAGTCCCGAAACCGAGAGGCCTACTGTAACTCTAGGCGAAACGGCTGGAACGCTCCCACACGGCTCTCCCCCTGGCTGGCAGGATCCAAGAGAGCGAGTCCAGCACTGAAGTGAGATTATATAGTCTTGGTCATATGACTGACCGTGGTGCTCCCTGGGACATTCAGTCTTCTTACTGTGAGCAGAAGATTCGTCAAAATTATCATGCTTTATCATGATGTTATGATGTGGAATACTGATAGCAAATTACAACATTGCAAAACCATGACACCAGGTCAGTGAGGGAAAGGATTGTCCCTGTCTGCTCTGCACTGCTGCTGCCTCACCTGGAGCACTGGGTGCACTTCTGGGCACCACAGAACATAAAGGACGTTAAACCAAGGGAGGGTGTGCAAAGGAAGGCACTGGAACTGAGAGAGCTGAAGTTCAGAGTTTCATTGGGATTGACTGCTTGTTCAGACTGGGCCCTTCTCACATCCCACAGCCTGCCATGAGACACGAGGCACAGATGGGACATGAACCTCACAGTGTCCCTGCAGCCCATGCAGAGCCTGGGATCTTCTGTCCCATGTCTTTCATTTAACATCATACTGATCTCCAACCCACTGCCCCAGGAAGGATCCTTAGTCAGCATGAGGTTCTCTCTACCAAGGGTCTGGGGATCAGGGCTTGGCCTGTTTGCTTCATAGGACAAAGAAAGGGTTTCTCAGCATCTAAGCCACCATGCCAGTGCCTTTCATTGCCTGTAGTCATATCTTCCAATTATCTTCTCTAACTAGTCCCTAGGGAAGCTTGCTTGTTAATGTTCCTCAGTGGGCCCATTAATACTCCAAGAAAGTTCACTGTTACTTCTGACTTTGTCTTGTTGAACACTCTGTGCAAACTTCTCTCTGCACTGGAGGTTGATGGACTCAGCACCAAATGCACCCTGGGGCTCATTATAACCTGAAGAGCCTCCTGTGCCTTGTGCCTTCCTGTCATTTTCTTCAAGTTTTCAGAACTTGTGCAGCAAAATGGAGGGGTACCTGGAGAGATCTTAAAGAGGAAGAATCCAGCAGACATTTACTGTCTATTTATTTAGAGCTGGGTATAAACAAGTTTTAAAGCAGCACTGTGCAACTGGTATCAATCCAGGATGTCCCCAATGCGTTCTATTCTGTGTCAGCAAATGTTCTTCTCAACCACCCCACCCCATTTCTACTCACATTGGCCCCATGGGACTTGCATCACTTTTCCTCACATCACTCTTCTCCTCTGCAGCCACCCGCTCAGTGTTAAGTCTCCTTTGCAGCAACTCCAACTGGCTTTTCTCAGAGAATCAGCTGCAAACGGGCAAGGAAATAATTTTTTTATTTTTTTATTTTTTTATTTATTTTTTTTTTTCCAACAAACAGTAGGAAAGGTGATGCAATTGAATGAACGGTAAAACACAGTGATCTACTGCATGTCATGTCCAAGCTGCTTCTATTGAGGTTTGACATTCACAGGGAATAACTGTACAAGAAATGAGTTAGACAAAGATAGGAAGGGACTGATGGAATCACAATGAAGGACTTGGCAACTTGTGATCTCAAGCGATGTGGGTCTGGAAATGAGCAGGATCAGGACACTGAACTTTAGAAGAGCAGACTTCAAGCTACTCAATGGACTGCTAGCCAAGATCCTCTGGCGTGCTGCCCTCAAAGACAAGGATGTTGAGGAGAGCTGGCTGCTCTTCAAGGATGCCCTCCTGGAAGCACAAGAGGTCTCCATTCCACTGAATAAGAAAGTGGGCTCCACTGAATAAGAAAGGTAGGAAACCGGCATGGCTCAGCAAGGACCTGCTGAGAGAACTGAGGGCGAAGAAAGGGGTGTACAAGCTCTGGAAACAAGGCTGTGTCATCTCAGAAGAATACAGGGATGCTGTCCAGACTTGCAGACGTTGGATCAGGGAGGCCAAGGCGCAGGCAGAACTGAACTTGGCAAGGGATGTGAAAAACAATAGGTACATTGGCCAGAAGAGACAGGACAAAACAAATGTACCATCTTTGGTAAATTTAAAAGGAGACCTGGCTTCAACAGATGAAGAGAAAGCTGAGGTGCTGAATGAGTTCTTCACCTCGGTCTTCACTGGTGGCCAGGATTCTAGTCTTTTTCATGTCCCTAAGCCCTGCATCCCCAAACCTCTATGTGGGGACCAAGGAGGTAAATCCCTCCCCACTGTAAGGGCAGAGCAAGTCAGAGAGTGCCTCCTTAGACTGAATGTGTACGAGACTATGGGGCCAGATGGCGTGCATCCCAGGGTCCTGAAGGAGCTGGCTGAGGTGGTTGCCGAGCCGCTCTCCATCATATTTGAGAAGTCATGGCTGTCAGGTGAGGTCTCGGATGAATGGAGGAAGGGTCACGTCACTCCCATATACAAGAAGGTGAGCAGGGAGGACCCGGGGAACTACAGGCTGGTGAGTCTCACCTCCGTGCCTGGGAAGATCATGGAACAGATCCTCCTGGACAACATGCTCAATCACATAAAGAATGAGAATGTGATCCGAGACAGCCAGCACAGCTTCACCAGGGGAAGGTCATGCTTGACCAATCCTGTGACCTTCTGTGATGGAGTGACAGCTATGGTGGACGAAGGGAAGGCGACCGATGTCTGTTACCTGTACATGAGCAAGGCCTTTGACATGGTCCCCCACCACATCCTCATCTCCAAATTGGAGGGAAGTGGATTTGATGGGTGGACAACTCGATGGATAAGCAATTGGTTGAAAGGCTGCAGACAGAGTGTGGTGGTCAATGGCTCTATGTCCAGGTGGAAGCTGGTAGCGAGTGGTGTCCCCCAAGGGTCTGTCTTGGGACCTGTGCTCTTTAACATCTTTATTAATGACATCGATGAGGGAATTGAGTGCACCCTCAGCAAGTTTGCTGACGACACCAAGCTGAGTGGCACAGTTGATACGATGGAAGGAAGGGATGCCATCCAGAGAGACCTCAACAGACTGGAAAGCTGGGCTCAGGTGAACCTAATGAGGTTCAACACGGCAAAGTGCAAGGTTTTGCACTTGGGCCGGAAGAACCCCAGGCACCAGTACAGGCTGGGAGGAGTGATCCTTGAGAGCAGCTCGGCAGAGAAGGACCTGGGGGTCCTGATGGACGAGAGACTCAACATGAGCCAGCAGTGCGCTCTGGCAGCTCGGAAGGCAAATGGGATCCTGGGCTCCATCAGGAGAAGGGTGGTCAGCAGGGATAGGGAGGTAATCGTCCCTCTCTACTATGCTCTTGTGAGGCCCCATCTGGAGTTCTGTGTCCAGGTGTGGGTCCCTCAGTACGAGAAAGGCATGGGGCTGTTGGAAAGGGTCCAGAGGAGGGTCATGAAGATGATCAGGGGGCTGGAGCACTTCCCCTATGAGGACAGGCTGAAGGAGTTAGGCTTGTTCAGCCTGGAGAAGAGAAGGCTGTGGGGTGACCTCATTGCAGTTTTCAGTACGTGAAGGGAACCTACACGCAGGAGGGGAGTAAACTCTTTGAAAGGTGGCGCAAATTTGTCCAGCAAGCATTGTCACTACCAGGACATGGCTTTCCGGAAGGTCCTCAGCTGCATTTGTCAGCTGGTTGGGGTGTGCTGGAGACCCCAGGGAACTGCCATTCCAATGAGAGCCCTGAATAAACAAACATGTCAACTGTGAGAAAATGTAGGTGTGTCACAGCGGTGGAATGCCTTAAGCTCTGGAATTTGCAATAGATGGAGAATAGAGAAAGATCAGTCTCTGCTTCTGCTGAGCTCATCCATTTGGTCAGCTGAATAACGCTGCACTTTCAGGTGCCCATTACTTGAACATCTGATGTCATTTAGGATGGCCAAGAATACTCCCATGCCCCATCTGGCCCCCAGCTGATGCTCAGGAAGGAGGTGGCTTTCCCAGATGTTGTCTACCACAGCTTGCAGGCACTGCTGTGCACATCTATGAGCACCACAGGCACCTTGTGCTCATTGAATGACTGTTTTTGAGCAAGTCACTTCCATCTTAAGAAAGGCCAAGGATTCAGACCAGGGGCTCATGCATACTGTCATCTCCTTGTGCACATCTGCTTCGAGTCAAGAGGAGTACCATCTCCCATGGGTCTGTGGGGAAGTGAATCTGCTTTCAACCCCAGGGTTTTACATCTGGACATGAGACACCTGCACTGATTGCCTCATCTGAATAACAGCCCTGCAAAGGGGGAGTCAGAGAGTCCCTGTCCTTGTCTGTGTGTCTTTTTTATTATGGGCCAGGAGCAGAGCTTTCCAGGTGAGGCATTTACACTCCTGCTAGGCAAACACAATCTGTTAGGACGACCTGATACAGTAAAAGATTTAGTCTCAAAGGTAGAAGACAGGTATATGGGCCCATAAACAGGTAGGATGAGCAGTTACATTAAAGGAATAGCATCCTGCACCCTAAATGGAAGAAGCCAGACAGAACCAGACTACTTCTATCAAACATGATGGGGTAAAAGGGACAGAATGAGGAAGACATTGAGTGTTTGCAAGGAAGATGCCTGATTTCATCCCCACGACCACTGCAGGAAGAACCCAGCTACAAACAGCGCATGTGCCAGAGGGAGGGACAGAATGTAAATGATTTCCTGGAAAATAATGAATATGTAGATGAGTTCCAGGAGATCTGCTGAATATGGATCAGCGTGACAGTAAAATAAGTAACACTTCTGCTTGCTGGTGTGCAAGGAAGGACTGATCCCCTTTGCACCCTGTGCCGAATACATGCATTCCTGCTTTAAAACCTAACTCCAGGTTAGAGAGGTTGTTTCCTCAACTCCAAACCATGCTTCTGGAATCAGTCTGTCCAGTTTATCCGACATCCAAGAGCCTTTTTCAGAGATGACCCTGCTGTCTATCAGGAACATTCAGCTCTGGAGCCCCAGGGAAATCTCCAGAGGAAGCACTGAGGAAGAGAAACTCAAATACTCTGGTGTGCTGAGCTGGGCTGGGCTCCTGGGACACAGGGAGCTCATAAAAGAGGATGGTGCTGCACAGACAGCTGTGCCCAGGACAAGGTCTCATGCACAGCACAGCCTGCAGGTAAAGGAAGGAGAGGAGAGAAAAGGGAGAGAGCTTCCAGGATGTGTATGCAGTGAGCAGGCTGAGAGCACGCTGCAGGAGCATTGCTGACAGACAATGACACGGTAAGTCTCACTTCAGGCCATACAGATGCTATTTATAGAGAGTTAACTATAACTGCGACATCCCATAGCAGATCTGGCTGCAGGCACTGCATGATTCTTTGCTGTGGAAAAAGCCTTCTGCTCAAGCTGAGGGCTTCCGTGCTTCAGCATCAGAGCACAGCCCTGAGGGCTGCATGTCCCAGCACGGCTGCAGGCTGTGCATGTGGGGCTGCAGGCGGGTGCCTAGGGCTGTCCTGCAGAGCAGGGTCCCTGCTGTGCCCCAGGGGCTGTGTGCCGGCTATGGGACTCTGCCGCCTGCCAGGCTCAGCACTCAGCCTGCCCGGGGAGCTGTCCAGGGTGCTGCGGGGAGACGAGTGGGGGGAAGGAGCCCCCCGGCAGGGCTTGTGCTGCCACAGCTGCTGCCTGGGGCACGGGATCTCAGCTTCTCTGCACAGCAGGATTTATGTGAGGGTACTTTGCAAGAGGAGAGTAAAGGCAGGGATTTTCCATTTCCTTTTCTGAGGGGAGGCAGGAAGGATGGGTGGCAGAAATCTAAAAGGCTGTCAATTTTGAGCACAGCTCTGATACTCCCAAATATTTCTTCAATCCATTGGTTTTTTTTTGTTTGTTTGTTTTGTTTTGTTTTGTTTTGTTTTGTTTTTGTTTTTTGTTGTTTTTGTTTTGTTTTGTTTTGTTTTTTGAGCAGTCACGCAGAATGTGCTTTCAGTCTCTCCTTCCTAAAAGGATAAAGTCACTTTAACTTATCATTGCTTTCTGCAGACATTAATAGATGATTTGTCCTGAAAACTGTCTGATTTGTCTAAGACAATTTGAAGTGCACAGAAGCTGGAGCTGGGGCCTCGAAGAGCAGCTAGAGTAAAGAGGAAAATATCCAGGAGGCTGAAATGTGATTAGGAAATGAGAAGAAAGAAAGAGCACACTAACCTTCTATATGGTGAATCTCATGAAAAGTAAATTCAAATTCTGGACTTAAATGAACATTTTCCAAAGGGAAAGGAGAACTTTTATAGTATAGCAGGACTGTCTCTGAGATTGATTTGGACTTGTCATTATCTTCTGCACTTCGAACAGGACTCCAAGCCCAGGAACAGCAGATGCCCAACAGCAGCTCCATCAGCGAGTTCCTCCTGCTGCCGTTGGCAGACACGCGGCAGCTGCAGCTCCTGCACTTCTGGCTCTTGCTGGGCATCTACCTGGCTGCCCTCCTGGGCAACGGCCTCATCAGCACAGCCGTAGCCTGCGACCAGCGCCTGCACACCCCCATGTACTTCTTCCTGCTCAGCCTGGCCCTCCTCGACCTGGGCTGCATCTCCACCACTCTCCCCAAAGCCATGGCCAACGCCCTCTGGGACACCAGGGCCATCTCCTACACAGGATGTGCTGCACAGGTTTTTTTCTTTCTCTTCTTCATCTCAGCAGAGTTTTCCCTTCTCACCATCATGTCCTATGACCGCTACGTTGCCATCTGCAAGCCCCTGCACTACGGGACCTTGATGGACAGCAGAGCTTGTGCCACCATGGCAGCAGCTGCCTGGGGCGCTGGGCTTCTCAATTCCCTGCTGCACACTGCCAGTACGTTTTCACTGCCTCTCTGCCAAGGCAATGTTGTCAACCAGTTTTTCTGTGAAATCCCCCAGATCCTCAAGCTCTCCTGCTCAGGCTCCTACCTCAGGGAAGTTGTGCTTCTCTTTTTTGGTGCCAGTTTAGGCTTTGGCTGCTTTGTTTTCATAGTGGTGTCCTATGTGCAGATCTTCCTTGCTGTGCTGAGGATGCCCTCTGAGCAGGGAAGGCACAAAGCCTTCTCCACGTGCCTCCCTCACCTGGCCGTGGTCTCCCTCTTCCTCAGCACTGCATTTTTTGCCAACCTGAAGCCCCCATCCATTTCCTCCCCACTCCTGGATCTGACAATGGCACTTCTGTACTCAGTGGTTCCTCCAACACTGAACCCTATTATCTACTGCATGAGGAACAGGGAGATCAAGCACGCTCTCATGAAGGTGTTGCAATACGCACTGTTCCAGCTTCAATAAATTGCACATCTTCCTCACATGATTCCCAGTGATGGTTCTTTATGTTTTATGCATCTTTGACTGTTTGATTGTGTTTGATATAGCAACCCACAAAAAATGTCATTGAACATATAAATAAAAATTTATTTCACTTCTTTCCTACCCAATTTCCATTTTCTCACTCCAAGAGCTCATGTAAACATGGAACCAGATTCCCCGAATAGGTTAAGAGGTAAATAAAATCTTTCAATATAGACTTTCCTTAGCTCTTCTCTCTTCCTGCCTTGTCTGGTTCTGGGGGAGGTACAGCCACTGACAGCAGCACGACGTGCTCTTTTCATTCCTGCCCCATTTACACTACCACAATGCTCTCAAGTCCTCTCATTTGTGCAGGCCTGAAGGTCTTGTGTGTCTCATGACAGTCCTGTTGTTTCCACAGCAGCACTCCAGGACTTCAGTCAGTAGCCGGCAGTATAAACAGCTGTGTCAGAGCTGGTCTCCTTGCAGTCACTGCTGTAACAAGAGGGCCCATTCAGAGCAGGACCAGAGAACTGGAGGCCTCTTCCAAAGTTGGTGTAAGGAATATACCTCAGGAGCTGCTCCCTGAGAAGGCCACAAGATCTTTTGGTGCTCTTCACTGCGTGACCAGGTCAGTTTCAAGAGTGCCAAGGAGATCTGTAAGCGACTCAGGGCAGTGCTGTGGTTTAAAGTTTATGGGTTGAGATAAAGAGAAAATGGATAATAATTATAGCAAATGTATTTATACATATATAATATACTTATTATATTTTCAAATGTATGCAACAGATGCAGTTGCAAACAGATATGCATAGATACTGACACGTATGCATATCTATTGCAAGTCCAGGACTTGTTGCAGGGGTCTTAACAGCCTCAGGGTTCACTGTAGGAGCTGAAAGGGCTGTCGGGTTGTTGCAGGAGTTGGAGCAATTGCAGAGCTCATTGCCAGAGCTGGAATCACCACAGGACCTGTGACAAAGTTGGAGCAGCCACTGGGCTCATTGGAGGGGTTGGAGCGGCCACAGGGCTGTACCTCCTGGCACAGTGCACCTCCCAGCCTCCTACCTCAGGGAAGTTGTGCTTGTCATTTTTAGTGCCAGTTTAGTCTTTGGGTGCTTTGTTTTCGTAGTGGTGTCCTATGTGCAGATCTTCCTTGCCTTGATGAGGATGACTTCAGAGCAGGGACGGCACAAAGCCTTCTCCACGTGCCTCCCTCACCTGGCTGTGGTCTCCCTGTTTCTCAGTACTCTCTTTTATGCCTACCTGAAGCCCCATGGATCTGATGGTGGCAGTTCTGTACTCAGTGGTGCCTCCAGCAGTGAATCCCCTCATCTACAGCATGAGGAACCAGAAAGTCAAGGATGCAGTATGGAAAGTGATTACCAAATGTGTTTCACAAACATTCGACTGCCCGTCTTTTGGAATTCATGACATGAAATGCAGCTTCTTACTGGTGCAAACTCTTGGTTTTGTTTTGATCAACTTTTGTAACTGTAATGTAGTAAATCTTATTCTTTTTTTTTTTTTTTTTTTTTTTTTTTTTTTAATACTGTAATATTTTTCACTAAAACATCATTACTCAAAACAGTTCCTCTTTAACTTGTAACTTCATAGTGTAGCCCTGATGCACTGTAGATAATGAACCAGGCTCTCTGTGAACCTTAACAGAATAAAGGACGTGCAGTGACTCTGTCTGTCCTCCTTCTTGTGAGACATTTCTGGAGCTGTCGAGGTCGGATGTTCTCAGAATCCCACAGTCCAGCAGGAAGCACACGGCTGTTCATCAAACTGTGCGGTGCCTTCAGCCTGCAACAGCTGATGGGCCATCACTGGGCTCCTGGCTGGGGTCTGTGCTTTGAGGTTCACGTCTGTCAGTGCCTCTGTGTGGTGGTGTTGTGATTTCTGTTGTCGGTATTCCACAACAGAACATCATGCAGAAGAGTGGCACTCAAGGATTTAATATCCTCTTTCTGTGTTACCACCATTTGGGGCATTTTGGGTTCCTGGCGGGGGGTGTGTGTGTGGGCTTAGCATCCCTGGAGGACTTGGTGTGAAGAGGAAGCAGGGTGGGACTCCGGACTGGATTCCAGCCGCTCTCTGCCCTGGCTCCTCATGTTCTGCGTCAGAGTTGCACATACCTATAATCAAGTAAGGGCATGGATGGAGATACCTGCCTGGTCCCTGTCCATCCTAGTTCATGTAACTGACAATACAGTGTTTGGACTGGTCTCCAGGTGCTCATCCCAGTTCCTTATGCATGCTTAGGGTGCCAGCTTAGGTACCATGCTGTCAGTCTCTCTGAATGCATTCCTTGAAACTGTCATTTACATTCTGTGGGGGAAGCCTTCCCCAAAACTGGAGAATGCTAAGTGGTGCAGAATATGGAGAGGTTTAGGAGAGAGCTTAGAAGTGTGGGGACACCCAGTGTCATGGGATTTTACTTTTGAACAGCCGTGGGACCCTGAGAAATGAAACAAGTATCTGAGTAAGGGATGGTGCAGCTCAGAAGGATCTGAGGAGGAATGTCGACTCTGGGCCTTAGCTTGTGCTTACTGAACTCTATATAATACTACTGTGGAGAGAGTTTCAAAAATTGACCCAAACCAAAACGGGAAACCTCCAAGTGGATCTTGGTCAATCACAGGAGGCATCAGTATCAGTGTCAGTTGCCCCTGTTGTCATGGTTTTGTAATGTTGCTGTCAATATTCCACATCATAACATCATGTGCAGTATGGGTCATTAAAAGGTTCATACTCCAGTTCCGTGGAATAACAATGTCCCGAATACTCAGCTCTCAGAAGAAATCTACGTATCCCAGAGGACTTCACGGCCAGAGATAAGTCATGATAGGAGAACAAATATAATTTCGCGCCCAGGCTGGAGCTCTCTCTCTCAGACTCACAGAGAGTAAGAAGCGTTCCAGCCGTGTCGCCTAGAGTTTACAGTAGGCCTCTCGGATTTCGGGCACTTTCTCTCTCTGTTTTGTTTGATTTATTTACCTCAATCATATTGTATTATATTGTGTTATCTTGTATTCCGATATCATATTTAGTAAAATAGGTTTCCCTCCTTAGATTGCCGCTGCTGTTCTCTTTTCCCATTCCCCTTTTCCTTTCTATTTTTGGGCCAGGGGCCCTACGGGGCGGCTGCCCCCTATCATGGCCACAGGTAAATCTAGGTAACCTGTGACACTGCTTTATAACCAATCTCTGGATTATAGAGTTTGTTTCTGCAAGTCAGTCACAGCTGTGAAATGCCGTAAGCTCTGGAATTTGCAATAGATGAGGAATACAGCAAGAACTGTCTCTTCTGCTGAGCTCATCCCTGTGGTCAGGTAAATAACTCTACAGTCTCAGGTGCCCATTATTCACAGAAACACAGAATCACAGAATCACTGGGGTTGGAAGGGCCCTCCAGAGATCATGGAGTTCAACCCCCTCCGCCACAGCAGGTTCCCTACACCAGGTAGGCTCACACAAGGCTTCCAGGCGGGTCTCGAATATCTCCAGAGATGGAGACTCCACAACACCCTGGAGCAGCCTGTTCCAGTGCTCCATCAACCTTACCATAAAGAAGTTCTTGCACATATTCGTGTAGAACATCTCATGATCAAGTTTCCCCATGTCCTGTCTCCACAAACTGCTGAAAAGAGCCTGGTCTCTCCACTTTGACCCCACACCTCAGATATTTATAGACCTGGATCAGGTCCCCTCTCAGTCTTCTTTTCTCAAGGCTAAACAGACCCAGTTCCCTAAGTCTCTCCTCATAGGGGAGATGCTCCAGGCCCTTCACCATCTTTGTGGCCTTCCACTGGACTCTTTCCAAGAGATCCCTGTCTTTTTGTACTGGAGAGCCCAGAACTGGACACAGTATTCCAGATGAGGCCTTACCAGGGCAGAGTAGAGGCGAAGGATCACCTCCCTCGACCTGCTGGCCACGCTTTTTTTCATACACCCCAGAATGCCATCAGCCTTTTTGGCCATGAGGGCACACTGCTGGCTCATGGCCAATCTGTCGTCCATCAAGATACCCAGGTCCCTCTCTGCAGAGCTCCTCTCCAGCAGCTCATCCCCCAACCTGTCCTGGTGCATGCAATTATTTCTTACTAGGTGCAAGACTCTACACTTGCTTTTGTTAAACCTCATCTGGTTTCTTACCGCCTGGCTCTCCAGCCTGTCCAGGTCTTGCTGAATGGCAGCACAGCCTTCAGGCGTGTCAGCCAATCCTGCCAAGTACATATCATCAGTAAACTTGCTGAGGGTGGCCACTATCCCCTTGTCAAGGTCACTGATAAAGATGTTGAACAAGACCAGACTCAGCACCAACCCCTGGTATACTACCCAGGAGCTACTTACATGACTCCAACTGTACTCTGCACTGCCAACGACGACCCTCTGTGCTCTGCCAGTCAGACAGTTCTCAACCCACCTCACTGTTCCCTCATCTTTCCCACACTTCCTTATCTTTGTTATACGGATATTGTGGGAGACAATATCAAATGGCTTGCTGAAATCAAGATAGACGACATCTACTGCTCACCCCCCCATCCACCCAGCTGGTGACAATGTCATAGAAGGCTGTCAGGTTGGTTGATCATGACCTCTCCTTTGTGGGCCCATGCTGACTACTCCTGACAAACTCCTTTTCATCCAGCTGTCGGGAAATGGCTTCCAGCACAAGCTGTTCCATCACATTTCCAGGGACAGAGCTGAGGCTGCCTAGCCTGTAATTGCCCAGATCTTCCTTCTTGACCTTTTTGAAGACCAGAGTGACATTGTCTGTCGTCCAGTCTTCAGGCACCTCCCCTATTCTCCAAGACCTCTCAAAGATGATCGTGAGTGGTGCAGAAATCACTGCTGCTAGCTCCCTCAGCATCCATGGATACACCCCGTAATGTCCCATGGCTTTATGAACATCGGTGTGGCCTAGGCGCTCATGGACCAGCTCTTCCCTGACTAACAGCACTTCTTCCATTCCCTAGACCCTCATATTAATCACCAGGGTCTGGCATTCCTGAGGGAGAGCTTTTTCACAAAAGACAGAAGCAAAGAAGGACTTCAGTATCTACAGCTTCTCAGCACACTCCATTACCATAACACCCCCCTCACTTCATAGGGGACCTAGAGTCTCCTTAGTTTTTACTCTTAACATAGTCTAAAAAGCCTTTTTTATTATCCAATTTAGTAAGTGTCAACCCATTTATGTAATACGATCTACTGCTTGTGAGAAAGTGTGTGAGGTTGGTGGGCCAGTCAGTGCAGGTTCTGTGGCGAGATGTTTGTAACTGAACAATACAGACTGTTAATGGAAAGATAGATGGTACTAAGGCTGTTTATGGGAAGAACTGTATTGTTTGACAAGGTTTTGAAGGTATAAGAAATTGCAATTGTTGATGGCATATGGAAGTGTACTTGAGGGTATGTGGAAGTATAAATGAGGGTTTAAACAGTGGAAGAGTTTACAGAGGAAAAAAGGCTTAAAGAGGAAGTGAGTTTATCTGCACTGACATGAGAGCAACCCCCTGCACCGCTCCTCTGTGAGCGGAGCAGAGCAAAGAAGAGACAGAGTCCCCATGTATCAGGTAGTGTTACTCTACTTCCACATGGATGAGCTCAAAAGAGAAGAGGCAGATATTCCTCTCTGCTCCTTCTGTGGCATACTCCAGAGTTCAAGGCATTGCAAAGCTATGGCATGTCTACGTTCTTCCAATGATGACACCTTAGTGTCCTCAGGGCTCTCATTTCAATTGCATCTAAATAAATCTAGGGTCATGCCAGTTGACAGGAAGCTGGCAAATGTTGTCTCATTGTAAGGAAGAGCAAGAAAGGTGACATGGGCAATTATGGACCTGTCAGTCTCACTCCAGTGCCTGGTAAAATGATGGAGACCATGATGGTGGGAGTCATGGAAAATCAGCTGAAGGACAATTCTGTCATTGGTCACAGCCAACACAAGTTTCCAAAGGAAAAGTCCTGTTAAAATACCGGTCTTTTTATGACACGGTTATCCATTTAGTTGACCAAAGGAAGCTAGTTGATGTTATCCTTCGAGGATTTCAGTAAAGATTTTGATACTATTTCTCACTGCACCCTTCTGGACAGAATGTCCTGCATACGGTTGGACAGAAACAGAAAGTGATGGGTGAGCAGTAGGCCAATAGGTCAGGCCAAAATAATTACAGTCAGTGGGTTCCATCAGGCTGGTAGATGGTCACTGTCAGGGTTCCCTAGGGCTCCATTTTAGGGCCACTTCTCTTTCATGCTTTTGTGGATGACTTGCATGCAGGACTAGAAGTTGTTCTGAGCAAGTCTGCTAATGATACCAGGTTATGAGGTGCTGTTGCCTCCACTGAGGGTGAAGAGGACTTGCAGAGAGATGTGGACAAGTCAGAGAAGTGGGTACCAGTTGGTACTAAGCAGCAAGTGCATAAAGCAGAACAAGAACAAGTGCCTGATGCCCAGGAAGGTGGTGTTTATCTCATGGATTTCCCACACGGTTTACAAGCACTGGCACTCATCCAGGATCACCCTAGGCACGGTGGGCATCACACGGTGTCTGTGTGAGAGCAACTGCCTCCCTGCTGAAGGGCTGAGGACTCAGAGCAGGAACTCACATGCAGGCAACTCCTTGTGCACATCTGAGCTGAAGCAGAGGAATCCCAGCTCTTGTGGGTCTGTGTGGAGCTGAATCCCATTTCAGCCCCAAAGTTTCCATCTGGGGATGAGATGCCTGCACGACCTCCACTGGATCACTGCCCGGCACAAGGAAGTCCAAACCTCCTTGTTCTTGTCTGGGTGCCCTTTGTGTTTCATCTAACACTCACTTGTAGGACTCCACATAAGTCTACAATCAGTCACTGACCACTGGACATCTGGTGGTTAACTGAGTGGATTTCAAAGCACAGTCATGATGCTGTTGTCTTTCAGGAGCTGATGGCCATGAGGACCCAGGGACATGTCAAGGGAGATGAGAGGGAAGGATAAAAATGACATCGTCTTCTGCTGAGCATGTCCGGGCTCCTGGGACACAGGGAGCTTATAAAAGTGGGCAGAGCTTCAGAGAGACAGCAGTGTCCAGGAGCAGCTCTTGTGCACAGCACAGCCTGCAGGTGACAGAGTGGAGAGAAACTGAAGAGAGCTTACAGGATGTGAACGGTGTGAGCAGGCTGTGAGCTCACAGCAGGAGCATTGCTCACAGTCCACAACACGGTAAGTCTCACTGAAGGCCGTGCAACTGCTATTCTTAGAGGGTTATCTAAAGTGGGATATTCCATAGCAGATCCAGTACTGCATGTTTCTTCACTGTAGAAAAAGACATCTGCTCCTCATAAGGGCTTCTGTGCTGCAGCGTCAGAGCACAGCCCTGAGGGCTGCGTGTCCCAGCACGGCTGCAGGCTGTGCATGTGGGGCTGCAGGCGGGTGCCCAGGGCTGTCCTGCAGAGCAGGGTCCCTGCTGTGCCCCAGGGGCTGTGTGCCGGCTATGGGACTCTGCCGCCTGCCAGGCTCAGCACTCAGCCTGCCCGGGGAGCTGTCCAGGGTGCTGCGGGGAGACGTGTGGGGGGAAGGAGCCCCCCGGTAGAGGGGCTTGTGCTGCCACAGCTGCTGCCTGGGGCAGGGGATCTCAGCTCCACTGCACAGCAGGATATTTTTAAGGGTACTTACAAGAAGAGAACCAAGGCAGAGATTTTCCCTTTACTGTTCTTAGGGAAGGAAATAGGATTTTAGGAAGATATCTTTAAAAGGGCTATCAAATTTGAGCAAAGCTCTGAGAATCCCCAGTATTTCTTTGGTACTTCGGTTCTTTACTAAACAGTCACACAGAACGTAGTTTCAGCCTCCTTTCCTAAAAGGATACAATCAGTTTCAGTTCTCGTGCTTTTCTACAGACATTAATATTTTACTTATCCTACAAACAGGCTGATTTCTCTAAGACAAAGTAAAATGCACAGCAGCTGGGGCTGGGGTCTTGAAGAGCAGTGTGATTAAAAATGAAAACAACCAGGAGGCTGGGATATGATTAAGAAATGAGAAGAATGTAAGAGCTCCCTAAGCTTCTACTCCTTAAGGGATAGTGAAGCTCATGAAAATAAATTCAAGATCTGGAGTTAAATGAACACTTTCCACAGGGGAAAGTCAAACGTTTATAGTATAGCAAGAGGATTTTCTCTGAGAATGGTCTGTACTTGTCATTGTCTTCTGCACTCTGAGCAAGACTCCAAGCCCAGGAACAGCAGATGCCCAACAGCAGCTCCATCAGCGAGTTCCTCCTGCTGCCGTTGGCAGACACGCGGCAGCTGCAGCTCCTGCACTTCTGGCTCTTGCTGGGCATCTACCTGGCTGCCCTCCTGGGCAACGGCCTCATCAGCACAGCCGTAGCCTGCGACCAGCGCCTGCACACCCCCATGTACTTCTTCCTCCTCAACCTGGCCCTCCTCGACCTGGGCTACATCTCCACCACTCTCCCCAAAGCCATGGCCAACGCCCTCTGGGACACCAGGGCCATCTCCTATGCAGGATGTGCTGCACAGCTCTTTTTCTTTGTCTTCTTCTTCTCAGCAGAGTTTTCCGTTCTCACCATCATGTCCTATGACCGCTACGTTGCCATCTGCAAGCCCCTGCACTACGGGACCTTGATGGACAGCAGAGCTTGTGCCACCATGGCAGCAGCTGCCTGGAGCGCTGGGCTTCTCAATTCCCTGCTGCACACTGCCAGTACGTTTTCACTGCCTCTCTGCCAAGGCAATGTTGTCCACCAGTTTTTCTGTGAAATCCCCCAGATCCTCAAGCTCTCCTGCTCAGGCTCCTACCTCAGGGAAGTTGTGTTTCTCATTTTTACTATCAGTTTAGTCTTTGGATGCTTTGTTTTCATAGTTGTGTCCTATGTGCAGATTTTCCTTGCCGTGCTGCGGATGCCCTCAGAGAAGGGACGGCACAAAGCCTTCTCCACGTGCCTCCCTCACCTGGCCGTGGTCTCCCTATTTCTCAGCACTGCATTTTTTGCCCACCTGAAGCCCCCCTCCATTTCCTTTCCACTCCTTGATCTGACAGTGGCTCTTCTGTACTCTGTGGTTCCTCCAACACTGAACCCTATTATCTACAGCATGAGGAACAAGGAGATCAAACATGCTCTCAAGAAAGTGTTGCTGTACACACTAATCCAGCTTCAATAAAGTGCTCATCTTCTTCACACAATTCCCAGTGATTGTTTTTTATGTTTAGGTTTGATCATATTTTTGATTGTTTGTGATACAGTAATCTGCAAGAAAAGTTTATTTTAAAAGTTTATTATTAAAAGCAATTTATTTCACTAATTCTTTCCTACCTAATTTGCATTTCCTCACTCCAGGAACCCATGTAAACATGGAATCACATTCTCTGAACAGGTCAAGAGATAAATAAAAAGCTTTAAATATAGACATTTCCTTAGCTCTTCTGTCTTCCTACCTTGTTTGGGTCTGGGGGAGGTACAGCCACGGACAGCAGCACAGTGTGCTCTTTTCATTCCTGTTCTATTTACACTGCCACAGTGCTCTCAAGTCCTCATAGCTGTGCAGGCCTGAAGGTCTTTTTCTTTCTGACAACCGTCTTGCTTTCTCTACAGCAGCACTCTGGGAGAGCAGTTAGTCGCCAGCAACATGAACAGCACTGTCAGAACTGGTCTCCTTGCTAGCACTTTAGTGGAGTTATCTAGATCAGTCTATGTCTATGACAGGGGGGAAAGTAGGCCCTTGGGATACCTGGCCCTCAGCAAATGGGAAGCGAAAAGGGAATGGGGTAGGGAGATTGGAGCTGTGCCCAAGGAAACCAAAACAGCAGCGGCAATGACCTAAGGAGGAAAAATTTTTACTATAAAATGTGGAATACCAATAGGAAAATTTTCAAAACCATGACATTCCACCCCATATTCAACATCACTACATTATGCGTAGAAAACTTATCTATATAGAAATAAACAATAATTAAAATGCATTACACACACAGGTCTGTATACGTACATATACAAGGAATTACTGACTGTACTCCCCCAAAATCAGATTCTCTTGTGGTACACATTGAACATCCCCATCCTTCTGCATCACCCACCAAGTGCACCCAGGTCCCTGGGCAAAAACAGTTCCATGGAGAGGTTTGCCATTTCCAGAGGCTGGAAGGACCCAAACAGCTTTTCCCAACATGTTCTTTACATGTATAACAGGGACCTTATCTCCTTCTATAGTGTGTAGGGGGCTGGATTGGCTAGGACCATCATGATTGACAGATCCTCTAGTATCGACTAAGCAAGTGGCTTCTGAACAATGCTTCTACCAGTGCTTCAATGTTCCACCACCCATTGCTTTCAACATAGTTTTCAACAACCCATTCTTTCGTTCAATTTTACCAGAAACTGGTTCATGTTAGGGGATATGTGTGCCCCGTTGGCGTAGTGGTAGAAGTGCCGCTTGCAACACCTGAGTCCCAGGTTCGAATCCCGCTGTGGAGCAAGTGGTAGAAATGTTGCTCTGCTACACAGAATGCTCGAATCACGGGAGTTGGACTCGATGATCTCTAAGGTCCCTTCCAACTCACACGATACTGTGATACTGTGATATGTGATACTGTGATACTGTGATACTGTGATACTGTGATATGATAAATCTACTCACTGCTATGATCTTTGGCCCAAGTACTTATAAATGAATTTTTGAAAGGGGTCCCTTTATCAGACTCAGTTCTTTCTGGGGTGCCATGTTGAAACAGGACTTGTTTCTCAAGACCTAATATGGTCTTTCCAGAGGTAGCAAGGGGTATTGTGTATGTTTCAAGCCAACCAGTGGTTGCCACCAACATGGTAAGCACATAAGACTTACAATTGAGAGATCGTGGAAAGTGATATCATCAACCTGCCATGCCTCCCCATATTTATACTTTTGCCATCACCCTTCCCCCCGGACAGGTTTCATTTTCTTGGCTTATTTTTAATTTAATTATGGC